>NC_136060.1:191593201-192925467 GCF_964261635.1 Lissotriton helveticus
ATACAGATTTTGGACTCCCTTTTTGTTATGTTTTGGGTGAAGGGTTGGGTTGTAATGATATAGGTATAACAAGTCCTATGATTAAGCTTTCTTCTGATCTCGGTTGGTTTCAAGTCTTGGGGAAGACTGGTTAAAGTGGTAAACTTCCTCCTAAGAGCAGACCTAACATATGAGATGAGCAGCCCAAGGGCGGTATCGTGGGACTCGGGGCGGAGAGAAGGCGAATGAGGAAAAAAAAAAAATGAGGGTAAAACTAAGTGGAACAGAGGGCAGAAAGGCACAAAATACGAGTGGAACAGAGGGCAGAAGGGCACAAAAAACGAGGGGAAAACGAGTGGAACAGAGGGCAGAAAGGCACAAAAAACAAGGGAAAAACGAGTGGAACAGAGAGCAGAAAGGCAAAAAAAAAGAGTGGAACAGAGGGCAGAAAGGCACAAAAAACGAGGGAAAACGAGGGGAACAGAGGGCAGAAGGGCACAAAAAACGAGGGGAAAACTAAGTGGAACAGAGGGCAGGAAGGCACAAAAAACAAGTGGAACAGAGGGTAGAAGGGCACAAAAACGAGGGAAAAATTAGTGGGACACAGGACAGAAAGGCACAAAAAACGAGTGGACCAGAGAGCAGAAAGGCACAAAAAAACAGTGGAACAGAGGGCAGAAGGGCACAAAAAACGAGGGAAAAACGAGTGGAACAGAGGGCTAAAAGGCACAAAAAAAGAGTGGAACAGAGGGCAGAAGGGCACAAAAAACGAGGGGAAAACCAAGTGGAACAGAGGGCATAAAGGCACAAAATATGAGTGGAACAGAGGGCAGAAGGGCACAAAAAACGAGTAAAAAACGAGTGGAACAGAGGGCAGAAAGGCACAAAAAACGAGAGGAACAGAGGGCAGAAGGGCACAAAAAACGGGGCAAAAACGAGTGGAACAAAGGACAGAAAGCCACAAAAAAACAAGTGGAACTGAGGGCAGAAAGGCACAAAAAACGAGTGGAACAGAAGGCAAAAGGGGCACAAAAACGAGTGGCACAGAGGGCAGACGGGCACAAAAAACTAATGGCACAGAGGCAGAATGCAGAAATATAGGGGCAGCTAAGAACAGAAGGCAGAACGGGCAGAGAGGCACGGGGGCAGCGAGGGGAACAGAAGGGAAAACTGGGCAGAGACACGGGCAGCGAGGGGTACAGAAGGAAAGACCAGGCAGAGAGAGCACGGGGACAGTGAGGGGAACAGAGGGAAGAAAAAGGGGCACGGACCACGTACAGGAAGCGGGGAAGACAGACAAGAGCAGTCACAGACACAACAATGAAAATACAGGCAACATAATAAATTTGCAAACTGCCCTTAAGACCCTTATTGTGGCGCTGTATGTGTGAAAATACACCATCTTTTCACTTTTTAAAGTAACGGTTTTGAGCGCCATTTGGCGCCGCAGACATGCGCGGTTTGGTTCCTGGCGTACATAGCCATGGTTGCAGCGCACAGAGACCCTCCACTGCCGCACACAGAGGAAAAACATTAGAGGGAACATTGCCAGTTACCCTGAAATCTGTGCGAAGAAGGACTCTTTAGATACGTAAATTCGAGCGCCGGGACCTATTTTCTTGTTTTTCTTTTTAGTTACCCATCCGACTCAGATCACTAATTAAAAAAACAAAACAAAGCGTCAGCGACATTTTGTATGTGCACATGCCTATAAAATGTCATAGCCAGCTGCATGGCTAAAACTGTTGGCAGAGCAAATAGGTTCCAAAGGACCCAAAGACATTTGGATACCACATTTGTAGCATTTTCACACGCACAATGGATAGCAGATGAGTGGTGAAGATGTTCAAAAGGTGTAGGTTAACGACTCACCTGAAGTGTGTGCTTCATTTTCAGATTCTTTTCTATTTCATTTCACACAATTTTCATCTTGGAGAGATGTTGAATGCTTTTAATGTAATCGACCCAGATTTTGTTTATTGTCCTTTCTTTCTCAAGACCTTTTGAATTCCAAAAACAAGAAACTGACAGAATGTTCATGCTTGTCCTTGCATCACCTACCCACTATTACTCTCTCAGGTTAAACAAATGATATATATGCTGCCAGTTTGTTTTACAGAACGCTTCATTGTAGTATTTCGTGCTATGCTAATTTCCTACCTTTCAATAAGCCATCATTTAAAATTTTGTTTTGGATTTTGGCAGCTGTGCCATATTTATTTTAGTCTTTTCACGGCCTTGCTGCAGTCAGCTTCCACTGTCTGTCTAGAACAACTTTCTATGCGAAGCTCCACTGATTCAGAGTGATGGCATGGCTTTCCTATCAACATCAGTTCCCTGCTTTTTATTGGTGCCATTCCCATCCCTATTCTGTATTCAGTCCTGGAGCGTACATCTTTTACTCATGCTGTTGAGTGGTTATGGCATAGACTTCTACTGCTGTTGTTATGGTACTACTTTCATTTCAATACTTGTTTGGCACTCTATGGGAATGAATGTCTTTGTTCTCAGATTGTGCGTGTGCTCTTTACTTTCTTTCCCTGACTCCTCCCATCTCTCTCTTTGGGCCTTCCATCCCGATGCTCCTCTGTGGCAGGCCCTGCAGGGCATACTTGGTGATGCCCCCTCCCACCTTTCCTCCTAATGTTCCTCTATGGATTTCCAGCCTTCTAATGGTGGCCTTGGTGGTGCCCAGGGTGTTTCCTTCACATGGCCATAGCTGCTGTTGACTTTGCCATTGCCAGAGACTTTTAAAAGGTGTAAGTAAATCCAGCCATGTTAACAGTATAGAAAGCCATGAAAACATTGGGGCAGATTTACAAGAACTGATGCATCTCTGCATGGGCGTCCGCAGAACTGTTTCCGGAGGGGGGGGGGGGGTCAAAAATTGAACTTCATCCCCATCCTCCGACATGATTGAGCACAAGTATAAAATACATTTTTTTTAAATCTAATAAGACAAAGAGCTTAAATAAACCAAGAAACCCATAGGGGGCAAAGAAAAATTTTGTGAGGCGCCACAGCAGGCGATCTGGCAGCTACAATAAAACAGAGGGGAAAAAACAAAAAAATTGTAAATGAGGTTGATGTGATTCTAGAGCATGGGTACTCACAAACTTTCTCTTGGGCCAAATTTACAGTGTGGTTTGTGGCCGAGGGCCCCAACGGTGGGGGCGGGGTCAGTGGGGGAGGGAGGTGGGGCTAGAGCAACAAAAAAACTATGACCATGAGGCTGAACACATGCCCCTGCAGCGGACGCCTTCGTCCACTGAGCCACCAGACCCGGCATACACACATCTCTCTCTCCCTCTCTCTCTCTCTCTCTCTCTCTCTCTCTCTCTCTCTCTCTCTCTCTCTCTCTCTCTCCCTCCCTCTCTCTCTGTCTCCCTCCCTCTCTCTATCTCTGTTTCCCTTCCTCTCTCTCTCTCTCCCTCTCTCCCTCCCTCTCTCTCTCTCTCTCTCTCTCTCTCTCTCTCTCTCTGTCTCCCTCTGTCTGTCTCTCTGTCCCCCTCTCTCTGTCTCCCTCCCTCTCCTTCTCTCTGTCTCACTCCCTCTCTCTCTCTCTCTCTCTGTCTCCTTCCATCCCTCTCTCTGTCTCCCTCCCTCTCTCTCCCTGTCGCCCTCCCTCTGGCTCCCTCTGTCTCCCTCCCTCCCTCTCCCTCCCTCTGTCTGTCTACCTCCCTCTGTCTCCCTCCTCCCTCTGTCTGTCTCCCTCTATCTGTTGCCCTCTGTCTGTCGTCCTTTGTCTGTTGCCCTCTGTCTGACGCCCTTTGTCTGTCTCCCTCCCTCTGTCTCCCTCTCCCTCTCTCTCCCTCTGTCTCCCTCTCCCTCCCTCTGTCTCCCTCTCCCTCTGTCTCCATCTGTCTCCCTCTCTCTATCTCCTCCATCTCCCTCTGTCTACATCTCTCTCTCTGTTTCCCCCCTCCCTCTCGCTCCCGCTGTCACCCTCTGTCTCCCTCCCTCCCTTCCTCTCTCTCTCTCTCTCTCTCTCTCTCTCTCTCTCTCTCTCTCTCTCTCTCTCTCCTCTGTCTCCCTCTCTGTCTCCCTCTCTTTCCCTCTCTCTATGTCTCCCTCCCTCTGTCTGTCTCCCTCTGTCTCTGTCTGTCTCCGTCCCTCTGTCTCCGTCCCTCTGTCTCTGTCCCTCTGTCTCCCTCCCTCTGCCTCCCCCCTCTGTCTCCCTCCCTCCCTCTTCCTCTCTCTCTGTCTCCTTCCCTCTCTCTGTCTCCATCTCTCTCTGTCTACCTCTGCCTCCCTCTGTCTCCCTCCCTCTGTCTCCCTCTCTCTTGGTCTCCCTCTCTCTGTTTCCCTCTTTCTCTGTCTCCCTGTCTCCCTCTCTTTCCCTCTGTCTCCATCTCTCTCTGTCTACCTCTGCCTCCCTCTGTCTCCCTCTCTCTCGGTCTCCCTCCCTCTGTCTGTCTCCCTCCCTCTGTCTCCCTCTGTCTCTGTCTGTCTCCGTCCCTCTGTCTCCGTCCCTCTGTCTCTGTCCCTCTGTCTCCCTCCCTCTGCCTCCCCCCTCTGTCTCCCTCCCTCCCTCTTCCTCCCTCCCTCTGTCTCCCTCCCTCTCTCTGTCTCCATCTCTCTCTGTCTACCTCTGCCTCCCTCTGTCTCCCTCCCTCTGTCTCCCTCTCTCTTGGTCTCCCTCTCTCTGTCTCCCTCTTTCTCTGTCTCCCTGTCTCCCTCTCTTTCCCTCTGTCTCCATCTCTCTCTGTCTACCTCTGCCTCCCTCTGTCTCCCTCTGTCTTCCTCTCTCTCGGTCTCCCTCTCTCTGTCTCCCTCTGTCTCCCTCTGTCTCCCTCCCTCTGTCTCCCTCTATCTGTCTGTCTGTCTCCCTCTGTCGCCCCTTCCCTCTGCCTGTCTCCCTCTGTTTCCCTCCCTCTGTCTCCCTCCCTCTCGCTCTATCCCTCTGTCTCCCGCCCTATCTGTCTCCCTCTCTCTCTGTCTCCCACCCTATCGGTCTCCCTCTCTCTCTGGCTCCCTCTCTCTCTGTCTCCCTCTGTCTGTCTCTATCTCCATCCCTCGGTCTCCCTCCCTCTGTCTCTCTCCCTGTCTCTCTCCCTCTCTGTCTGTCTCCCTCCCTCTCTCCATCTCTGTTTCCCTTCCTCTCTCTCTCTCACTCTCTCTCTCTCTCCCTCTCTCTGTCTCCCTCTGTCTCACTCACTATGTCGGTCTCTCTGTCTCTCTCTCTCTGTCTCTCTCTGTCTCCCTCCCTCTCTCTCCCTGTCTCTCTCCCTCTCTCTCCCTCTGCCTCCCTCCCTCTCCCTCCCTCTGTCTGTCTACCTCCCTCTGTTGCCCTCCTCCCTCTGTCTGTCTCCCTCTGTCTCCCTCCCTCGGTTTCCCTCCCTCTGTCTCCCCTCTGTCTGTCACCCTCTGTCTGTCACCCTCTGTCTGTCACCCTCTGTCACATCACCCCAGCTTCCCAGGCACACACACAGCAACACCCCAGTACTTCACAGGTCTTTAAAAGACTTTAATGAGGCGTTGTTGTGAATCACCTGGCCCCCATCGAGCAGAGTGTCTGGCCGCGCTGCTGCGGTGGTGTTTGCGGACACTCTTTAATTTTTTTTTTTTTAAGACACAGGTATGATGTCTGCAAGGCACAAACGGCCCATTGTCATTCTTTATGTGATGATCAGCAGCAGACAGAATGACAATGGGCCTGTCCACAGTCTGCTAGAGGTCGGGGATGGGCTGCTGCAGCCTCTAGAGATCAAAGAGAAGTGCTAGAGGCCCCAAGTGAGGGAACATTAAAACTCCTGGGGATTCTCGCAGGGGAACAGCACAGCCTGCTGCAATTGTGAAAATGGAGGGGACAACAGGCATCCCTAACAGGAATATTGACGGGGATGGACCAGCGATCCGGGGGAGGGCAAGCGCACCCCCTTGCCCCCCCTGCGGACGCCCATGAATCTCTGCATATCAGCAGAGATGTGTTAGTTAATTTGCGTCATGTAAAAAAAACATTGCGACACCATGGATGCATCACATTTACAATGAGGCGCATCGTGTTGCAAGGATTGACAATTGCGTGACGCATTTGTTGGCGTAAAGGGAATGCTTTGCTGGAGTCGTGTTGCAATCACAACGTAACTCCAGCAATCCTAAGGAATGCCTATTCCTATTATGCTGCATCACTCCTTACGCCTGCTTCAAGCAGGCGTAAGATTTTGACGTAGTGACACCATAGAAGTGATACAGTGAAATCTTGTAGATTTCACTTTGTCACTTTTACGAGGCTTTCTTACTTCGGAACGCCCACCCTGCATACATTATACCTGACGCAGGTATAATGTAGCTGAGGGCTTTACAATGTGACGCATCTCCCTAGATGCGTCACGTTGTAAATGTGTTGCAATGTGGCGCATTGTTTACAATGCCGCTGCGTCACAAAAGTTACGCAACAGCGGTATAAAAGTGTCACAAGGGGGTTGTAGATCTGCCCCATTGTTTTCTATGCTTCCAGAGTGGGCAGGTAGTCGATACAAAACACGTTGCGTGACACAGGCAGACCTCTTGAAAGCATAGAGAGCAATGTTTGAATGACTTTCTATACTGTTAACATGGAATGTTGGTTATTGACACAACCGATTGCGTCAATTGTGCACCATAGTGAAGCGAGACCGATTGCATTTGTCAAAGCTTGTTCGTCTCGCAACTGACTCATGTTCATTTGTTGTATCGCACTTAAAGAATGTAATGCAGGAAATTGTAATTTGGTTCAAAGAGTGCATCTCTCCTTGTCAGTTTTCGTAGGCTTGATGGATTGATACTGCCCTGTGTATATTTCTTTCATTCTGGTTGTAATTACCTTCATTTCCTTGTTCTGCAGAATTTGCCTGGTCATGTCATTTACTCATAAATTTTTCACACACGAGATTTGATGGTTTGATGTTGTGCTACGCTTATTTCTGGAATTTTGGTCATAAATGCAGCTGCCTGTTTTACAGAACTCATTAAGTGAGTTTATTTGCTCTTAAACGTCCCACTGTAAAACTACTTTTAAGGTGTTGGCAATTTTTATGCTTTCTTTTTGACACTTTCGG
The DNA here is from genome assembly GCF_964261635.1 of Lissotriton helveticus. Classification (NCBI taxonomy): domain Eukaryota; kingdom Metazoa; phylum Chordata; class Amphibia; order Caudata; family Salamandridae; genus Lissotriton; species Lissotriton helveticus. The sequence goes on from NC_136060.1 coordinate 191,600,221, forward strand.
GGCTTCTCAAAGATTAGGAAGAGTGACTTGAATTCTCAGAATTCACACACAGTTAATAAATCTTTTAACTCTGCAGGACTGCAGCTGTTTGTGACTTAGTCTACATCCTGTTGACCAGTTCTGGATTAACAAATAAGCAAAGTAGGCACAGGCCTATGGGCACACTCCTTTTAGGGGCCCCGTGACAACAGATCAAAATAATATTGATTTGACCATGAAAGAAAATTACAATCGAGCTTTCTTAACTATTGTTTCTAAAAGATAGTAAAACATTTATAAACTCAAAGAAATGAAAACCTTACATTAGTCTATAGAGAAAATACTGTATTAATGTATTGCACCCATTAACAACTTAAAGTACATAATACAGAGACATCAGATTCACATAACAGTCTCTCTCTTAAAAGCTCATCTTCAGGCGGCTTTAAGGGTGTAAAAAAATCCAGTGCTTTGGGTATTAGGAGATAATTTACGAAGGGGCCCACGAAATTCTGTTGCCTAGAGGCCTCCACAGGGTTTAATCCAAGGAGTGTCGCCTCACTGCCTTTCAGCATGACAAAAAAGGAAAAATAAAATGATAATGCAACGTTATAATCATTTTATTTTTCTGTGTTGGGGCAGTATTGTGGCATGGGGCTGGGCTGCACAAGGGGGAGGACTGGTGACACCATCCTAAGTACGTATGAATGTTTGGCCGGCCCCAATGTTTGACCGGCCTTCTGGGGCAAGCCAAACATTCATGTGAATTTAGCATGTTCTGCACCCAGGCTGCATTACAGCTTGGGTGGAGAACATGCCCAGGCTTCCATTCCCCATCTGAGCACCAAACCATGGCGCTCAGACCAATCACAAACATGCGATCGTCCAACCACGCATCCACAGAGCCAGAGCAGGCAGAAGATCGTTCTCTCACATAGCAGCCAAGACCTGGAATGAACTACCAGCAGACATCAGACGCACCCCATCCCTGAACACCTTCAGGAAGACTCTCAAGACCTGGCTCTTCGGCTAAACGGAGCTGCGGACCCCCTCGCCCCTCAGCGCCTTGAGACACTCACGGGTGAGTAGCACGCTTACAATTCCCTAATTGATTGATTGATTGATTGATTGAACGCTGCGTTTTAGCATTGTTATTGGCTTAGCGGAGCCTGGGTGCTAACCAATCACAACGTTGTGATTGGCTCAGGGTAGCCTATCCTGCTTTCTGTTCCAGCAGAAGCCAGCACGAGGACTGAAGTGAGGTGACAGCTAGGCAGCCAGCCGGCTGACCAGTAAGTGATTTTTAAAAAAAGATTTGATTTCTCTTTCACCCCCCCGCCCCATGCCCTCACTACCCCCGCCCCATTACTGATTCGCTGGACCAGCCGTGACTGTTTAATCCAGCACTGCTGTTGACATTCCAACTCAACTAACATTAAGGAGGGTCAGTTTGAAAGAAAGGGAGAATCCTGTGCTTAAATAATCAGCTAAGATCTTTAATAACAAATCAGCACAAGTAGGTTTTTTACAGTTCTCAATAAAAACGTAGTTGGAATAAGAAGCCAGTTCATTATTTAGTCCAATAATGTAACGTGCTTTAAGTTTAAGAAACTAAGCAACTGCAATACGTCAATAGTAAAAAAAAATAACACGGCCTAGCACAAAAAACACAGCATCAAGCCCTCTAAGTAAATTAAATAGATTGCATACGGAAAAACTGCATGTTCCACACTGATACAAAATATATCAACATCAGAAATGTATATGTTTAAAAAAACGGAAAGCAAAATACGAATCTCAGGAATATTTTCATGAAACAATTTTTCAATATTAAGGAATTATTTTCCTTTCATACTATATACATAATTTCTCCATGTGAGTCTGTGTGCAATTGGTTACAGAGACTCAGCAAACACTTGTTCCTCCCTGTGGTAGTAGGCAGGCCTAGAGCTTTTTCAAGGCAATGGAATAATCCACAGCGTGTTCAAGTCGGTGGTAAATGTGATTTTAAGATCATGGGGTTCTACCTGTATGTGATATGAAACAAAACACATTTGTGTATATTGAAGATATGCCTTCGTAAAAATGTTCCTGAGATTTGTATTTTGCCCCCTCCCTTTCCACTGTGTGCTTGGCTTTCCCCAATTCCTCAGTGCTCTGCCACACCTCCCTGCTCTTCTGTTGCTTTCTGCCCCCACAAGTTCCTACGTTCCTCTGTCACCCCTCCAAGTTCCTCCACTGCTTTTTGTTCATCCACCCCTCATCCTTGCTTTTGTCCTTCTGGTCATGTTACTTCTCTTGGTACTCTTACCCATTGCTCTTACATTTATTTTCTTCCTCCATTGCTCTTCACTCCTGGTGAGGCTTTGTACAGAAGGTGGATGTGTGTCCTACCATGCAAATGCCCATCTGCACTTGCGCTCCTGGTGCATGCATGAGGTACCCCCGTATATCACGACAAAACGTCCACCGTACATGTAAGCAAATACATACACCAGAATTCTATTTCAGGACAGGAGGCTCCGATTATGCTAGCCTCATTTCTTCATTTAGAAATGCCCAGCAGCCATGTAAAAACTACATACCCAGAAACACTTGGGTCATAACCATAGAGTCTGTACTATAAATAACCATGAAGACAATCCCACTTCCTCTTTCTTTGCTGCTCCGCAGCCAGTTAAGTGCTTTCATTCTATATTAACTTGCTTACTTGTTGCATTGTACTTATTTTGTTAGCGCTGTGCTCGCGCTGTCTGCCGCGTTGTTGTGCGCTTTCTTTCGCGCTGTTTCACTTTGTCGCCGCTTCGTTTCTGTTATTGTCGGCGTTCGCGGCAGGGAGCGTGTGTCACCTCCCGGGGTCTGGGCGCGTGCCGCCTGTGTCTCGCTTTTGTGGAGTGGAGCTTTCAGGGATTGAATTGACTCACGCGCGTCTAGCGCGAGCTGTTCCCGGGCTGTGAGGCACGCCGGTCACCGCGCATGCGCGGCTCGACTTCCCCTTGCCTCTGGTGTTTGTTTTCAGTGAGGCGCCGGCTTCGAGAGTTCGTCTGAAGGACGCACACGCCCACGACCTCACAGCTAATCCCTTTTGACACCGGAGCTTCAGAAAAAGCCCCGGTTGTATAATTAGCATAGGCTTTGCCGAGAGTGAGCTATTTTTAGTGGCAGCAAGCCCTCCCTCCACCCTCTAACACTTTTGGTGCAGTTTTTTCTGCCTTGTCTTGCTTGCTGCGAGGTTTTTTCACTCACTCAGACTTTTGCCTTTGGCAAACAGGATATTTCAGTCACCAAGTGGGCATTATTGATTACACACTTCCAGTGTGCCATGAGTGATTCTTATTATTACGAGGAGGATGGTGACTATAAGGAAGAAGGGCCGGAGTTCCTTGAGCAGGACCTGGTAGAGGCCCTGGACAAAGGGGTATAACAATCTATGAATAAAGCGCTTGTGCGCGCCATTACGCCCCTTAAGGGCCATTTGACGAAATATGCGCAGCAACAGGGTTGGGTGCCTGCGTCAAAGAAATCCTCTTCATCCCCTGGCAACCCACACTCCTCTGACTTTTGCAGATTAGCGCAGACATTATCCTCTTCAAAGTCTAAAGCCTTTACGGTTGACATGGACAGTGATGACCAACACTCCTCGTCATCCTCTGAAGTTCTTCCACCACCACCAAAGAAGAGAAAATGTAAGGAACATTTTGTAGATGCTCCTACTCATCCTCCAGTTTTGTCTTTCGAGCCTGCGGAAATTGTGCATCAGCATTCCACTGCGTGGCTTCCTTCCCCGGCTGTGGCAGAGTATGTTCAGCAACATATCCGTCAACCCTTTGATAAAGAGGTTCATGCGCGTCTCCGCTCAGAGTCTCCGAGGCCTGATTTGGCGGATAACCTAGCGGACACGCCAGAGGTCGACCCCACCATGGTGACCTATTTGAAAAAATTTGCAAAAGACCCTAAAAAGGGTTTGGATCGGTCCTGGCGGGCTTGCCAGGACAAGGTCTTGGATCTCCTTGGCCCGCTTACAACCATTTTAGATCTTGGTTTCATGGCCAAGGAATCCTCCTCCACAGTTGACCCCGATGAGTTGATTGAATGGGCGCAGCGGGCGATTTGCCAGCTGGGAAACGCCAACTGCGTGCTCTCTAGTGAGAGACGTAGATCCATTCTCCTCAAGTTAGATCCCAAACTGGCCGAGCTTTCAGCTTCGGAGGCGGGGGCTGCGGCTCAAGGCCTCCTTTTTGGACAACCTTTTCTGAAGGAGCTAACTCAATTTGTCAGTACTTTTAGCAGCATTGAAAAAGCCCAAGCGTCGTTGAAACGGGCCATGCGTCCGGTTTTCAGCAGGGCCGGACGATACCGGGGACGCTCGTCTGGCCGTGGTCAACAACCACCCAACCAACGAGGGTTTCAGTCCCATAGAGGAGGACAGCAAGATTCTGGCTACGCCCAACGTTCAAATTTCTACCCTTCCAGGAAAGGCCGTGGCGAGTATAAGAAGGGGCGTTCCGGTGGCACTTCCGGAGGATATCAGGATTCCGCCACTTCAGGTGAGACTTATTCCTGCATGCAGTGTTGTCCTGGGGGGCAGGATTCGCCTTTTTCTAGACAATTGGCGCTTAATCTCCAGTGATGCATGGGTGCTGGAGACGGTTCAGGGGTACAAAATCGAGTTCTGTCAGCCCCTGCGTCAGTCCCATTCTCCTTTTCCACTTCGTTTCTCAAAGCAAAATCAAGAGTTCATCACAGAGGAAGTCAAGTCTCTTGTGTTGAAGGGAGCGATTGTGCCGACCGTCCGGCACCCTCAAGGGTTTGTCAGCACGGTCTTCCTGGTGGAGAAGAAGGGAGGGGGATCAAGGTTGGTTCTCAATCTGAAGGATTTCAATGCGGGAGTGATCTACCGTCACTTCAAGATGGAGGGCATCCATCTGTTGAGGGATCTCCTGCGGGAACGGGATTGGATGGTTCGTCTGGACCTCAAAGACGCTTACCTCTCTGTTCCGATCTTCCCTCCCCATCGCCGCTTTCTTCAGTTTCAGTGGCTGGGGACTTGGTATCAATATCAGGTTCTTCCGTTCGGCCTATCATCAGCACCTTGGTGCTTCACAAAACTGTTGCGGCCGGTTGTGGAGTTGCTCCGCAGTCGCGGGGTTCGCTTGATCATTTACTTGGACGATATTCCCTTACTGGCGGATTGTCCACTCAAGCTGATGTCCTATCTGGAGTGGACTGTAGACCTTCTTCAGTCCCTCGGTTTTCTGGTGAATGCTCCCAAGTCTGTACTACATCCTACTCAAGTGATAGATTTCTTGGGGTTCAGGGTCAACTCCCTCACTTGTCAGCTTCTTCTGCCCCAGCAGAAGATTCGTTACATCAAACGGGAATTGACTTCCGTTATCTCGAGTCCGACTGTGTCATTGAGATCGTTAGCACGAGTTGTCGGTCTCTTAGCTTCTTCCCTGCAAGCGATCTTCCCGGCTCCACTGCATTACCGCGCGTTGCAGTATCTGAAGATTCGTCATCTTCAGCAAGGTCTCCGATATTCGGATCAGGTCCCTCTTTCTGAGGAGGCCAAGTCGGAAATGCAATGGTGGCTGGACCATATGGACGCCTGGAATGGCCAAGCTCTTTTCGGATCCTCTCGGGAAATTGTGATCGAATCGGATGCCAGTCGTTGGTGCTTGGGGGCCCGCTGCAGTCCAATCTCGACGGGGGGTCGGTGGTCTCCCCAGGAACTTTCGCTCCACATCAACTGTTTGGAGTTGCTGGCGGGGTCGTTCGCGATCAAGTGCCTCTCGCCTCTTCAGTCCCACTGCTGCATACTTCTCCGGATGGACAATGTGTCTGCAGTGCGGTACATCAACAAACTGGGAGGGACTCGGTCGAGGTTGTTGGCGGAGATTGCCAAAGAGTTTTGGCATTATTGTCTGCAACACAAGATCACGGTTATTGCGGAATACCTCCCTGGTTGTCGCAATCTTGTGGCGGATTGGAACTCAAGGTATCTGAAGGACTTCAGCGACTGGAGGCTCCATCCTCATGTGTTCCGCCAGCTCCTTCGGGCTTGGGGTTCTTGTCTGATCGATCTCTTTGCGTCCCGCTTCAACACCCAACGTCCCCAGTTCTTCAGCTGGAGACCGGATCCGGAGGCTCTTGCCACGGATGCTTTCCTTCAACCGTGGCCGAACACCCTGTGTTATGCGTTTCCCCCATTCATGATGATCCCCAGGGTTCTGGCTTACGCAAAACGATATCAGGCGGAGTTGATTCTGATTTCTCCTCTGTGGAGGGCTCAGCCGTGGTTCCCAGTTCTCCTGGAAACGGCCTGTGCAGTACCGTTTCTTCTTCCACAGAAGTGGAATCTCCTGTTGGATCCGCTTCAGAATCCGCATCCCCTCATTCAGTCAGGCTCTCTCCTTCTTCTGGCGTGGCGGATTTCGGGGAACGGTGGACGGTCCCAGGCCTTTCTGCAGACACTACCAGATTCCTCAGCAATGCCTGGGCCCCTGGTACTCACAAACGTTACAGAGGCTCCTGGAAACGTTGGAGTGATTGGTGTGCTCAACGGCAAGTTGATCCAACATCAGCTGATGTCTCTTTGATGGTCAACTTTTTGGCATCTTTGTCCTCTTCTGGTTTGGCATACCGCACGGTGAACAATTTCCGTTCCGCTATTTCTGCGGGTCACCTTCCAGTGGCTGGTAAACCTATTGGAGAACATCCTCTAGTGTCTAAGGTACTCAAGGGTATTCATCTGCCCGTTCCTCCACGTCCCAAATATGTTTCTTTGTGGGACGTTTCGATTGTCTTATGTTTTTTGGAGGCTTGGCCGGTCAATTCTTTGTTATCTCGGAAACAACTATCGGCCAAACTTACTATGTTGTTGTGTTTGCTTTCTTGCAAACGGGTGTCAGATGTCCGAGCTCTAGATTTAGCTGGACGTAGTTTCACTCCTGAGGGCGTTACATTTCGTCTCTCCAGGCGCACCAAGACCAATACCGAGGTCATCTCTTACCCATCTTTTCCTGCTCGTCCTAACCTTTGTGTTGTCCAATGCCTTAAGGATTATGAGGTGAGTACTTCTCTTCTTCGCTCTGATATGCAAGGTCAATTATTGATTGCGTTGCAGAAGCCCTTTCGCCCCGTTACCCCGGCTACGTTGGCTCGATGGGTACGGTGGCTTATGGGGGAAGCGGGCATTGATGTGTCGGTGTTTGGAGCTCATTCTGCGCGAGGGGCCATGGCTTCTAAGGCCTTCTCTTTGGGAGTCACCTTGTTTGATATTATGAAGGCTGCTGATTGGTTATCAGATTCGGTCTTCAAGACTTTTTACTTTAAACCTATTGTTAATGTTGCTTCTGTTGTGGTGGATGAGCTTTAAACAAGCATAATCGGAGCCTCCTGTCCTGAAATAGAATTCAAAATTTGCAAACATTCGTGACAAGAATTTTCAATTCTTTTAAGGACTAGGGGGCGAGGATTATCCCACCCATTGTTTGAGGAATGTTCATGATTTGCTTCATGTTCGAATGTTACCATTGACTTGTTTTTTCTACCCACCCTTCTTTGACATGTTCCTGTGTATGCTGGGCGTGTATTACGGCTTTGTGTCTCTTTCAGGATCTGATCCCAAGTGACGTCCCTACGGTGCGGCGTGGATGTTCCTGCCTTCTTCTTTGAGGATTGTTTCCTGTTCTCCCTTTGGCAGTTGCAGTGCTGAACTTTCCTTCGTTGCCCTGGACTGGGGTTTGCTGTTTTGCATTGACTTTTCGTGTTCTCTTTATGATCTCCTGGACTAACTTCTCACCAAAGAAAGAGGAAGTGGGATTGTCTTCATGGTTATTTATAGTACAGACTCTATGGTTATGACCCAAGTGTTTCTGGGTATTGTAGTTTTTACATGGCTGCTGGGCATTTCTAAATAAAGAAATGAGACTAGCATAATCTTCGCCTCCTAGTCCTTAATAGAATTGAAAATTCTTGTCACGAATGTTTGCACATTTTGAACTGTTGTGCAAGAATTCATTGAGCTCCTTATCTGGTGACTAAACATACGATGACCGATTTGTTGTGATATTGATGTTAACGGGGGTCTTTGCAACATATATATATATATATATATATATATATATATATATATATATATATATATATATATATACATATATATATATATATATATATATATATATATATATATATATATCAAAGCTCCGGTTCCCAAACGTAGTTCAAGAAAACCGCACTCACGATGAAAGTCGTGGCACACACCTCGTTTATTTGCCGGTATCAACATGCGTTTCAGCTACAAGCCTTCGTCAGTGTCAATGACACTTCACGGGGCAGCATGATAATAACGTTTCTCATCCAGTACATAGACACTGAAAGGGGACTTGGATCGCCTTTGTAGGCAGCGCCCGCCATCTTAGAGCTTGCTCATAACAGTCAATAAGTATTAAACATTCTATCAATACCTGACATTCTTACAGTCCCGCAAAAGCGATCTAAGATAACATCTAGCCGTGGATCGGCTTAACTCCCCACTGTATCTACTCGTGGGGAGAATAACATATGCTAATTACATAATCCACTCCCAGTGAAATCCACTCGAAGTGAGAACTCAGACTCAAAATTGTGCCCCATATTAGCCTCAGTCCCTCTTGCAATTTACTATATACAAAATTAACTTGTAGGTTCAGGCTTAACACAAAACCTCCTGCACAACATCAACAGTTGATATCAATTAATAGCTAGCACTTGACCAAAATCACCCGTGGATTTACACCACCCCCCCCGCCCCCCCCCCCCAACGACATTTCAACAAATTAATTTCTCCCCTGGTACACCCACCCAGTGTTGCGGATGAGCCCTAAATGGAACCAAGGGATATTAGTAGGGGTTAAGGGTGAGGGAAAGGAGTGAGAGAATGTTGGAGGTAACATACAAAATAGCAAAATAGTATCAGTTACAGACTCAAACAGAAAACACAGTGTTCACAGTTGCAGTCCTCTCTCCATATTTACACTTATCAATACACAGATACATATATACATGCGTGTAACCTGCCCTTACTTGATGTACCTACTATATACATACTATATACAAGTGATACAGATACTCCAGATTCATCAAATTATAGATTCATCAAATTAAATCAAACTATCCAGATGCACATTATCTGAAGTTTCCCATCAAAGCTACACACTAGGAACTATTCTGCCCACTCCATCGGAAATGCTAACAATGACAGCTAGTGTTCTCTAAGGCTCAGGTACATCAGAGTTGTTATTTACCTAGGTGCACTGCTAACTCCTCCCCGTGGTTTAAACCCATTGGGGACTTTGTCATCATGTCAATTATATACCTGGATTCTAAGTGTCGAAGTTGTTTTAACCTGTCCCCTCCTCTTATGTTGTTGGGGACATAATCCAGTCCAAAGTACTGGAGTTTACCCCTGTCGCTCTGGTGTAATTCGGAAAAATGCCTCGCGACGGGGTAAGCAGGATCAGCCTTGTCAATTGCCCTGAGATGCTCAAGGATCCTAATTTTTAATTGATGGATCGTGCTGCCCACGTACCGTAGGCCGCACGGGCAGAGTAAACAGTAAACAGCATACGGTGTGCTACAGGTGATAAATTTCTTGATGGTCTTTGTTTTTTCTGACCCGTGTATGCTGTATGACAGTACCCTTTTACTCCCTGCGCACACCTTGCATCTACTGCAAGGGAAAAATCCCTTCATATCAGAAAGTGTTCCTAACTTAGGTTTAGCTTTTTCTAAGTGGCTCCTTACTAATGAGTCCCTCAGGGGCCTTGCCTTGCGAAAAGTTACCTGCGGTCTGTCTGGTATATCACCCTTGATGACCGGGTCTGTCTTAAGAATGTGCCAGTTTTTCTGGAGCATCTTACTTAAGAAATTAGATTCAGACGTATACGGGGTGATCATCCTAAACTTCCCTGCTAAGTTGGAATCAGCCACTTTCGATTTATCTAAGAGAAGTTGAGCTCTAGGTATTTTTCTTACTTTAGCAAGGGTTTTAGAGAGAGAGCCTGGGTTATTTCCTCTCTGTACAAATCTACCAATGCTCTCCGAGGCAGCCGCCTCGAAGTCCTGCTCTCTAGAGCTATTCCTCCTCAGCCTCAGTAATTCCCCATAGGGGATACTCTGGATTAACTTGGGCGGATGGTTGCTGTTAGCCCGCAGGATCGAATTCCCTGCGGTTGGTCTGCCTTGCTCCACAAACACTCTCAGGTCCAGGTAGTCCACTGCCACTGGACTAACTGTCCCTGAGAAGTGCAGGTTGCAGGAGTTGTCATTCAGAACCTCGATATACCGATGAGCCGTATCCATTGTCCCCTGCCATACGATGAATAGGTCATCGATATATCGGTACCAACGCACCACTCTGCCTGTCTCCCGGTTCTGACCCTGAAACTGCCGGGGCAACCGCTCCTCCTACCAGCCAACGAACAAGTTTGCGTAGCTGGGGGCGAAGCAGGCGCCCATCGCAGTCCCAGAGACCTGTATGAAGAAATGATCTTCAAACAGGAAGATGTTACAAGATAAACAAAATTCTACGAATTCCAGGAGCATGCAATTATGTTGTGCAAACCGAAGTTGTCTCTTATTCAAGAAATGTTCCACAGCAACCATCCCTTGCTCATGCCTAATATTCGTATATAGGCTTGTGATGTCGAGGACCATCAGTAGATAAGACGGATCCCACACCAGCTCCTCAATTTTATTCAGAAAATGTTTTGTGTCCTTCACGTGGGACTCAAGCTGCACCACAAAGGGAAACAAGAAACTATCAATGAATCTTGACATGTGCTCTGTAAGACCATTCACCGAAGACACAATAGGTCTGCCAGGAGGTTTTTTAGCATTTTTGTGCAATTTTGGTAGATGATAAAATGTGGGGATTGTAGGATTATTACTCCGTAAGTATAGATGTTCCTCTGTCCCCAACATGGATCTTCTATACCATTTCTGTAACAATTCATCATATTGCACAACACTCTTCTTGCATGTTTCCAAGTTGGTTCTCTGGTAGTATTGAGTATCATTCAATTGCCTCAGTGCCTCCTTGCGATACTGCTCTTTTGATAATAGGACCACGTAACCACCTTTGTAAGATGGTTTAATAACCACTTTATCGTCCTCCATAAGACTCTGTAGGGCATTTCTCTCTTGTCGTGATATGTTATCCATACCCACATTCTTTGCCTGCTTCCCTCTGAAGGCAAGTTAGTCGTTCACTACTCCCTCTGAGAATATGTCTATCGCATCCCAGGGCATCTGTGGGTTGAATGTAGAAGCCGGTTTGAAGGAGCTTTCCTCCCTGTCTTGCTCGATTTCTCTTTCAACAGCTCTTACCGCCCTTGGTTTATCCTTATCTGGATGTACTTCCCGTTCTTCTCTGAGATGATCCAGGAGTTCCAAACCAGCCAGATCTTCACCCATCAAAATATCAGTCGCAGTCAGTCTCTTAGGCAATAATCTTGTGTCTCTGTTAAGAGGTCTAAGTTTGTAATATTTTTGGAGTTTGATTTTTCTTATGAAGCGGAACAGATCAATTCTAGTCTGCGTATATTCCAGCCGATTATTTGGGCAAAAGCTCAGTCCTAGACTAAGAAGCTTCTCCTCAGCCTCTGATAAGTGTCTGTTTGCGAGGTTAATAACTGTGAGACCGTCCATTTCCATTAGTGTCTGTTGACTTTCTTTTTGTTCCTGTTCATTCAATTTTGACCTCTTCCTCTTCCTCCCTCCTCTTGCTCTGCGGCTCCTACGGTGAGACTTTCTGGGGGTTTGTTCTTCCCTCCCCGCAACCAGGATTGCTGGATGCCCTTGAACCCGTTGGGAAAAGGGGGAACAGATGTTGCTGAGGCGAGGATACCTCTTACCTCCATTCTGCGTTGCCTCTGATCGTCGCCTGAGTCGTTCTCAGTAACATCCGATTCTGATGTTTCAACTCGGGGTCCCACAGATTGTTGGTTCCTGCGAAATACCTCTTTTCTAGGGGCGTAGAACTTCTTTGCAAATGTTAACACTCGCCCCTGCAGGTAATCATTTTCATCCCGAGCATATTTTTCTTGCTTCCTGGTTTTGATCTTCTCCTCATATTCATCAAGCCTAAGCTTCATTTGGCCTTTAAGGGTTTCTACACAACTCACATCTTCCTCCTTTGCTAACTCTTCTTACAACAATTTGATCTCTGCTAATGCCTTGTCTCTATAGCTCCAGGCATACTGAACCAGGATTTTCAAGGTCCCTTGGCAGTATTGGGCAGTATGGTCAGCCCAGTCCGTGAGTAATTGCGGATCGGGGTTCTCGTACGATGGTATCGTGTAGACTCTTAGACCTCTGGTGACACGTTTGCCCTCTATGTAGCTTTGCAGGCTGGTCGCCTCCCACATTTGCGCACCTCGGGTTCATAAAGTCTTTCCATTTTCTGTAATGTATCATTCAGTTTATTGTACTGCAGTGGTACGTGTGTACTAACGCCTGCATCCCTTGCTCTTTGCTTTTTAGAAATATCCTTCGCCGCATCTCGGCGTGTACTTTCACAGAACATGCTGCCCCATGAATTGTTGTCCCCGGCTGTTAGAAACGGGACCCCCGGCCGGCCACGGCTCACGCCAAAGTCAGTCAGGGATACCCATTTCTAAGTCAGGGCAAGGGAGTCACACACCAAGATAACCCCTGCTCACCCTCTAGGTAACGTGGCGCGAGCAGCAAGGCTAATCTCAGAGGCGATGTGTAAAGCGTTTGCGCGCACACCCCAGCGACAACACCATAGGCCCACCACAAAGGAAACTCCACACAAGGTTATATCAAAAATAGCCTTTGTATTATAATAATAAAAACACATTAGATAACACACACACTTTACAATGTGCCAACAGGCACGGGCAAGATTTACAAGGGATTATGTACAGGACAGGGCCACCTGGACCACTGTCAGGGGTATGCACTTTTTAGAAATAATACTTGTAGGTATAACACTTAGCACATAAACATATAATGACTGTAACACAGAAATAGTAAATGTAGCATACAACCAGTAACTACTGGTAAAGGGAAAATACCTCCTACGCCACCCTAAACACTGTAGGGAAATCACGCAGGGAACTAGGACCTTATCATCAGGACCTATGGAAGGAAAACCTATCACCTAAGCAAGTCACATTTAGCAAAGGGAAGGAAACCTAAAATAATCACCTAAGCAAGTCACATTTAGCAAAGGCAATAAAACATCAACATTTCTCTAAGCAGGTCACTTTTAGCAAAGGGGAATAAACCATAAACAATTACCTAAGCAGGTCACTTTTAGCAAAGGTAATATCAAACAATTCTCTAAGCAGGTCACTTTTAGCAAAGGGGAATAACACATAAAGGATCACCTAAGCAGGTCACTTTTAGCAAAGGTAATACATAAACAATCCTCTAAGCAGGTCACTTTTAGCAAAGGGGATAAAACATAAACAATTACCTAAGCAGGTCACTTTTAGCAAAGGTAATAACATAAACAATTGCACATGAAACATTAAAACACATTCAGAGGTGCAAGTAGAACATTTGCGCAGGCATCAAATAAGCAGGAAATCATAAAATGCGCAGGGTGCACGTAGCACAACACTAGAATTGTCCCCCAGGCCAAATGGCCTCGAAAGGGCTGAAATGCCCTGAGTCTCAATGTCAGGGAAGGCTGCGCAGGCAGCCAGAACACAAAGCCTAAACGTAGCAACTGTCCACTAAGTGCTGGACAGTTGTAAATAGTGCTGGCCAACGTTGGAGCCTCGTGGGCTCAAGAACCAGGAATGGCACCCAAGAGCCTCTCTGGGGCTCTAGAACAAATGTGGGCGCTGTGAGCCTTCTCTGGGCTCGCAAAATCAATCTGCTGGCACTATAGAGCTTCAGCGCTCTCAAACGCTAAAATGCCCCCTTGAGCCTCTCTCAGGGCTCACACAACCAATAGGCAATTTTGAGCTTCAGCGCTCTAAACAATATGTGGGCTGAAGCCTCGCTGGGCTCAGAACAACTGCAGGGCCTTGGAGCCTCTCGGGGCTCCTAAATCAAATGGGGGCTTCATTGGAGTCCCTCACGGGGGGACTCTGGATCAAGATAATTGCCCCCAAGAGCCTCTAGGGCTCACGAGCAAAGGGATGGCCCCTCTCGTTGGAGCGGCCCTCTCCCAACGGGGCCGCTCGCAGAACAACAACGAACCCGCCCCCGCACTCACCGGAGCTCCACTGGGGCAGCGGGAGGCGGGAAACACGGCCGGCTTCTCTCCTCCTGGGCGGCGCGGGCTCCCCTTCTCCCTCCGGAGCCTCGGCAGGCTGCTTCCTGCTTCTCCGGCAGGCAGCCAATCACGTCGCGAGTCACCCGGCGAGCCTCCGGCAGCTGTAACCAATCACAGCGCGGCTCTCCGGGTGACGTCAGCGGCTGTACTCTCTCGGTCCCGGGGCTGTGGCTGTGATCTCCTGGGCAAACGAGGGGTGGGCTCCCTCGATAATGAAGTCACGACCACGGGGCAATGCCGGGTGGGCACCGGCGTCCAAAATAGATGTAAAGCGAGGTGGGCACTCGCTCTGCCAAAAGTCGGCAAGACGGGTCCAATGCCGGGTGGGCACCGGCTCGTAAATAAAGCGCTCCTAAGCGCTATGAGCACAAGGAAAAGCGCTCCACAGCGCTAGCAGGCAGATAAGCGCTCCCAAGGCACAGAGAAGCACGCTCAGCGCTAAGGGGGAAAATAAAGTGCTTCCAGGCGCTCTGGCCACAAGCAAAGTCCTTTTAGGCAGGCAGGGGGGCAAGGCAGGGCCAGAGCCAGCACACTGGGTCTCCAGGCAGGGAGACAAGCCAAGTGGCGGTCCTCCTGGCCCCAGCAGCAGCAACAGCCCCCTCTGGCAAGGATCCTGGAAAGAACAGAGAACCATTTCTGTGGGGACACAGCCCCTTCTTATACTGTAAAATCCTTTGTTTCAGGGTGCAGGGTGGGGGGAAACCAGTTGCAGCTGGCTTGGAAGTACCCTTGATGGCCCAACCACCCCTTTCATTCACTGGGGAGGCTTGGGTTGTTAGACAAACCACAGGGGGGCGGAGCCAGCATTGTGTGGGGAAAAACCCAGCCCATCCAGGACCCAGGTGCACTCCTCCCACACATCACTCATGCTGATCTCACACTCACCACCGGGCAGACCCATCCAGACTTCCTGGAGCCTGGCATGCCAGCCAGCTCCAGCCAATCACGCTCCAGTATCCTCACTGCACACATACATCAATGTCCAGAAGTAGCACTTCCCTTCTAGACACATACAAGCCGCACATACCATTGCGCAGCATTCATTCTCACGAGTTCATACATACCAAACTCGAGCCTGCACTCCCCACACATCAGGAACTAACATGGACACACACATTCTCCATGCATTCCTATGGGAGGGCAGGCCAGCCATACTACACGCACGTACTTTACTCTGGGACACAGGGAAAAAGTGCGCCAAGACCCAAAAATCACTACCACAGGGTCACAAATAAAAGCAAAAAGATTAGGGGTGAACCTGCCCTAAGGCCCAAGTCCAACACAACCCCCTTCCAGCCAAAACGCAGGGCAGACCAATCACCACCGTGATGGACTTCCCTGCTTGGGGCGATAAAACACGGACGCAGGCCCACAACTGCAGGGACACCCTCCTGTTTTATGCCACGGTGAACCCCTAGGGTTCCTTCTAAAACTACTGTAGGGACTAACTGGGGTACCCCACTGGTACTCTCCAGCTGCCCTCGGCCAGGACCAGGCCCTAGGCCACCCAGGTGCCACTGGATCCTGCCTACTCACAAAGTGGGGGGTAGTAACCCCTGGCACATAATAGCCATGCTCCACTCTTCCTGTCTGTAAGACAGGGCTAGACTGCCACTGGTTCTCCAGCCTAGGGTCTACAACCTCAGGCGGACCAGGAGTCTCAGGGAAGGCTCTCCTCCCCCTACCTCTTCTTCTAGGGTTCCTCCTCCGCCTGCGAGGGGTTCCCTCTAAACAACATTCTCCCAACCTAGGGTTTAACCTCTCAGGTTGCACCGGGGTCAGAAGTGGGCTCTCCCACCCTCTGCACCCCCTTCCAGAGTCCTGCTCCCTCCCAACCGGGGCGGTACCTCTGGAAAAAGAACTGGTCGGGACACTGATTACAGTAGTCCCACCGTTCAGGTCAGGCGGATCCTGAACCTGGCCTTCCAACCTCCGGTCTAGAACCTTTGGTGGAACCAATGCCTGGCACTCCAGGACTTCTGGGGACTCACATACCATCCCCCAATCACTCCTTTCGCTGGACTCCTGTACCCTCCCGACTGGAGCGGTACTGCCAGACTCTAGAACCATAGAAGCTCCGCTTACAGATGCTCCAGGTCCTCTACACACTAGGAGATCTCCCTCAAGTGAACTAACAGGCAAGCTTAGGTTCCCATCCTGGTGTTCCCTAAAGAAACCATCCAGGCTCTGTGACAGGGCTTCGGGCGTCTGGGGACTCTCGGTCACACACTCACTCCTGCTCCACTGAGACAGGCAGTCAGCCCCTACACCCTCCTCACTAACCTGGGACCTAGCTGGGCTACTCTCACCCTCCTCCACCACACTGGGCTGGAAGACACCTGACCCACTATTGTTGGAATCACTCACTAGTGACTCTAAAGAACCTCTCGCACTGTCCCAGCGATCTGCTTCCTTTGCAAGCTCCCAAGGATCAAAGGTCAACCCCAACAGGTGTTGCCGCAACTCCGGCCGACAATGACTGAGCACCTTTTCCTTGAGAATAAGACAAAACAGTTTGTAATACTCAGGTCCCGTGGGAACCTCTATCCACTCAATCAGTGCACACTGACAGTCCTCTGTAAACTCCTCCCAAGACTGGTGAGACAGTTTCCTACTGTCCCTGAACTGCAACCTATACTCCTCTTCTAGGGAAACAGGTACCATACTCAGGGAACTGGGATGGGGACTGTCTACACTAACACTTAAATAGATGCCACCACTGGACTCCACCCTCCCTGGGGAATCCAGACAATTACAACTGTGCTCAGGGGATAACCTATTCTCTAGGGCTACCTTCTCCCTGAACAAGGCTCTTTCAGCCTCTAGCTTGGCGTGCTCCAACCTGAGCTGTTCCATCGCTAGCTGATGCTCCCGCTCTTCCCTCCTATCCAACCACTCCTCTGGGGACAGGGAAAGGGATGGGGCGCTGGTACTGACACTGGACCCAGCAAGGGACTCCCTATCTATGGGGTCCTCACTATCTGCTGATATCCATCCACTGTCATCATCATACAACTCACATTCTTCAGGGCTCTCCACAGACTCACCATCCTCATGACGTGCGGCCCGGGCCCTATCTCTCTCACTGTGCTCAAGATCCCACTGACCCTTTTGCCATTGGATCAGGCTGTGCCTAAGCTGGGACTGAGTATCCAACTCACTCACCTCCATGTCTCCCTCTTCACAGAATCTGACCAGCTCTGACCTACTGTACCTAAAAAGACAACAGAGATCAAAAACAGGCTCCATTTTGGCGGGCGTTCTCAAGAAGAGTTTGACACAGGGAACCTGGGGGTCTGAGCTTACACAGGAGTATACAATTACAAAAATCAGCACGATCCTATCTCAGAGAACTTGCACTCCACTGTCCAGTGTAACACACCACTCATTCACACACACCCTCCCCTCGGACCGGTAAGGCAGTTTCTACCACCCCTGACTTCTCAACCTGACCATAAAGACACAGGTACCAAACTCTGGAAGCAGGGCGGGGAACAAATGTACTCGACAGAAATTACAAAATGACACCTTTCAGGAGAAGCAAAACTGAACTTCCCTAAAAAACAATAATCCCCAAAATGTGGTTATCTAAAATTGCAGAGTTTTGTAGTGTGGCCTGTCGCCACTGTGGTACAGCGCAAACGCAAGTCCAATCCGCACCGCTAGCCACCAATGTTAGAAATGGGACCCCCGGCCGGCCACGGCTCACGCCAAAGTCAGTCAGGGATCACCATTTCTAAGTCAGGGCAAGGGAGTCACACACCAAGATAACCCCTGCTCACCCTCTAGGTAACGTGGCGCGAGCAGCAAGGCTAATCTCAGAGGCGATGTGTAAAGCGTTTGCGCGCACACCCCAGCAACAACACCCTAGGCCCACCACAAAGGAAACTCCACACAAGGTTATATCAAAAATAGCCTTTGTATTATAATAATAAAAACACATTAGATAACACACACACTTTACAATGTGCCAACAGGCACGGGCAAGATTTACAAGGGATTATGTACAGGACAGGGCCACCTGGACCACTGTCAGGGGTATGCACTTTTTAGAAATAATACTTGTAGGTATAACACTTAGCACATAAACATATAATGACTGTAACACAGAAATAGTAAATGTAGCATACAACCAGTAACTACTGGTAAAGGGAAAATACCTCCTACGCCACCCTAAACACTGTAGGGAAATCACGCAGGGAACTAGGACCTTATCATCAGGACCTATGGAAGGAAAACCTATCACCTAAGCAAGTCACATTTAGCAAAGGGAAGGAAACCTAAAATAATCACCTAAGCAAGTCACATTTAGCAAAGGCAATAAAACATCAACATTCCTCTAAGCAGGTCACTTTTAGCAAAGGGGAATAAACCATAAACAATTACCTAAGCAGGTCACTTTTAGCAAAGGTAATATCAAACAATCCTCTAAGCAGGTCACTTTTAGCCAAGGGGAATAACACATAAAGGATCACCTAAGCAGGTCACTTTTAGCAAAGGTAATACATAAACAATCCTCTAAGCAGGTCACTTTTAGCAAAGGGGATAAAACATAAACAATTACCTAAGCAGGTCACTTTTAGCAAAGGTAATAACATAAACAATTGCACATGAAACATTAAAACACATTCAGAGGTGCAAGTAAAACATTTGCGCAGGCATCAAATAAGCAGGAAATCATAAAATGCGCAGGGTGCACGTAGCACAACACTAGAATTGTCCCCCCGGCCAAATGGCCTCGAAAGGGCTGAAATGCCCTGAGTCTCAATGTCAGGGAAGGCTGCGCAGGCAGCCAGAACACAAAGCCTAAACGTAGCAACTGTCCACTAAGTGCTGGACAGTTGTAAATAGTGCTGGCCAACGTTGGAGCCTCGTGGGCTCAAGAACCAGGAATGGCACCCAAGAGCCTCTCTGGGGCTCTAGAACAAATGTGGGCGCTGTGAGCCTTCTCTGGGCACGCAAAATCAATCTGCTGGCACTATAGAGCTTCAGCGCTCTCAAACGCTAAAATGCCCCCTTGAGCCTCTCTCAGGGCTCACACAACCAATAGGCAATTTTGAGCTTCAGCGCTCTAAACAATATGTGGGCTGGAGCCTCACTGGGCTCAGAACAACTGCAGGGCCTTGGAGCCTCTCGGGGCTCCTGAATCAAATGGGGGCTTCGTTGGAGTCCCTCACGGGGGGACTCTGGATCAAGATAATTGCCCTCAAGAGCCTCTAGAGCTCACGAGCAAAGGGATGGCCCCTCTCGTTGGAGCGGCCCTCTCCCAACGGGGCCGCTCGCAGAACAACAACGAACCCGCCCCCGCACTCACCGGAGCTCCACTGGGGCAGCGGGAGGCGGGAAACACGGCCGGCTTCTCTCCTCCTGGGCGGCGCGGGCTCCCCTTCTCCCTCCGGAGCCTCGGCAGGCTGCTTCCTGCTTCTCCGGCAGGCAGCCAATCACGTCGCGAGTCACCCGGCGAGCCTCCGGCAGCTGTAACCAATCACAGCGCGGCTCTCCGGGTGACGTCAGCGGCTGCACTCTCTCGGTCCCGGGGCTGTGGCGGTGATCTCCTGGGCAAACGAGGGGTGGGCTCCCTCGATAATGAAGTCACGACCACGGGGCAATGCCGGGTGGGCACCGGCGTCCAAAATAGATGTAAAGCGAGGTGGGCATTCGCTCTGCCAAAAGTCGGCAAGACGGGTCCAATGCCGGGTGGGCACCGGCTCGTAAATAAAGCGCTCCTAAGCGCTATGAGCACAAGGAAAAGCGCTCCACAGCGCTAGCAGGCAGATAAGCGCTCCCAAGGCACAGAGAAGCGCGCTCAGCGCTAAGGGGGAAAATAAAGCGCTTCCAGGCGCTCTGGCCACAAGCAAAGTCCTTTTAGGCAGGCAGGGGGGCAAGGCAGGGCCAGAGCCAGCACACTGGGTCTCCAGGCAGGGAGACAAGCCAAGTGGCGGTCCTCCTGGCCCCAGCAGCAGCAACAGCCCCCTCTGGCAAGGATCCTGGAAAGAACAGAGAACCATTTCTGTGGGGACACAGCCCCTTCTTATACTGTAAAATCCTTTGTTTCAGGGTGCAGGGTGGGGGGAAACCAGTTGCAGCTGGCTTGGAAGTACCCTTGATGGCCCAACCACCCCTTTCATTCACTGGGGAGGCTTGGGTCGTTAGCCAAACCACAGGGGGGCGGAGCCAGCATTGTGTGGGGAAAAACCCAGCCCATCCAGGACCCAGGTGCACTCCTCCCACACATCACTCATGCTGATCTCACACTCACCACCGGGCAGACCCATCCAGACTTCCTGGAGCCTGGCATGCCAGCCAGCTCCAGCCAATCACACTCCAGTATCCTCACTGCACACATACATCAATGTCCAGAAGTAGCACTTCCCTTCTAGACACATACAAGCCGCACATACCATTGCGCAGCATTCATTCTCACGAGTTCATACATACCAAACTCGAGCCTGCACTCCCCACACATCAGGAACTAACATGGACACACACATTCTCCATGCATTCCTATGGGAGGGCAGGCCAGCCATACTACACGCACGCACTTTACTCTGGGACACAGGGAAAAAGTGCGCCAAGACCCAAAAATCACTACCACAGGGTCACAAATAAAAGCAAAAAGATTAGGGGTGAACCTGCCCTAAGGCCCAAGTCCAACACAACCCCCTTCCAGCCAAAACGCAGGGCAGACCAATCACCACCGTGATGGACTTCCCTGCTTGGGGCGATAAAACACGGACGCAGGCCCACAACTGCAGGGACACCCTCCTGTTTTATGCCACGGTGAACCCCTAGGGTTCCTTCTAAAACTACTGTAGGGACTAACTGGGGTACCCCACTGGTACTCTCCAGCTGCCCTCGGCCAGGACCAGGCCCTAGGCCACCCAGGTGCCACTGGATCCTGCCTACTCACAAAGTGGGGGGTAGTAACCCCTGGCACATAATAGCCATGCTCCACTCTTCCTGTCTGTAAGACAGGGCTAGACTGCCACTGGTTCTCCAGCCTAGGGTCTACAACCTCAGGTGGACCAGGAGTCTCAGGGAAGGCTCTCCTCCCCCTACCTCTTCTTCTAGGGTTCCTCCTCCTCCTGCGAGGGGTTCCCTCTAAACAACATTCTCCCAACCTAGGGTTTAACCTCTCAGGTTGCACCGGGGTCAGAAGTGGGCTCTCCCACCCTCTGCACCCCCTTCCAGAGTCCTGCTCCCTCCCAACCGGGGCGGTACCTCTGGAAAAAGAACTGGTCGGGACACTGATTACAGTAGTCCCACCCTTCAGGTCAGGCGGATCCTGAACCTGGCCTTCCAACCTCCGGTCTAGAACCTTTGGTGGAACCAATGCCTGGCACTCCAGGACTTCTGGGGACTCACATACCATCCCCCAATCACTCCTTTCGCTGGACTCCTGTACCCTCCCGACTGGAGCGGTACTGCCAGACTCTAGAACCATAGAAGCTCCGCTTACAGATGCTCCAGGTCCTCTACACACTAGGAGATCTCCCTCAAGTGAACTAACAGGCAAGCTTAGGTTCCCATCCTGGTGTTCCCTAAAGAAACCATCCAGGCTCTGTGACAGGGCTTCGGGCGTCTGGGGACTCTCGGTCACACACTCACTCCTGCTCCACTGAGACAGGCAGTCAGCCCCTACACCCTCCTCACTAACCTGGGACCTAGCTGGGCTACTCTCACCCTCCTCCACCACACTGGGCTGGAAGACACCTGACCCACTATTGTTGGAATCACTCACTAGTGACTCTAAAGAACCTCTCGCACTGTCCCAGCGATCTGCTTCCTTTGCAAGCTCCCAAGGATCAAAGGTCAACCCCAACAGGTGTTGCCGCAACTCCGGCCGACAATGACTGAGCACCTTTTCCTTGAGAATAAGACAAAACAGTTTGTAATACTCAGGTCCCGTGGGAACCTCTATCCACTCAATCAGTGCACACTGACAGTCCTCTGTAAACTCCTCCCAAGACTGGTGAGACAGTTTCCTACTGTCCCTGAACTGCAACCTATACTCCTCTTCTAGGGAAACAGGTACCATACTCGGGGAACTGGGAGTGGGACTGTCTACACTAACACTTAAATAGCTGCCACCACTGGACTCCACCCTCCCTGGGGAATCCAGACAATTACAACTGTGCTCAGGGGATAACCTATCCTCTAGGGCTACCTTCTCCCTGAACAAGGCTCTTTCAGCCTCTAGCTTGGCGTGCTCCAACCTGAGCTGTTCCATCGCTAGCTGATGCTCCCGCTCTTCCCTCCTATCCAACCACTCCTCTGGGGACAGGGAAAGGGATGGGGCGCTGGTACTGACACTGGACCCAGCAAGGGACTCCCTATCTATGGGGTCCTCACTATCTGCTGATATCCATCCACTGTCATCATCATACAACTCACATTCTTCAGGGCTCTCCACAGACTCACCATCCTCATGACGTGCGGCCCGGGCCCTATCTCTCTCACTGTGCTCAAGATCCCACTGACCCTTTTGCCATTGGATCAGGCTGTCCCTAAGCTGGGACTGAGTATCCAACTCACTCACCTCCATGCCTCCCTCTTCACAGAATCTGACCAGCTCTGACCTACTGTACCTAAAAAGACAACAGAGATCAAAAACAGGCTCCATTTTGGCGGGCGTTCTCAAGAAGAGTTTGACACAGGGAACCTGGGGGTCTGAGCTTACACAGGAGTATACAATTACAAAAATCAGCAAGATTCCTATCTCAGAGAACTTGCACTCCACTGTCCAGTGTAACACACCACTCATTCACACACACCCTCCCCTCGGACCGGTAAGGCAGTTTCTACCACCCCTGACTTCTCAACCTGACCATAAAGACACAGGTACCAAACTCTGGAAGCAGGGCGGGGAACAAATGTACTCGACAGAAATTACAAAATGACACCTTTCAGGAGAAGCAAAACTGAACTTCCCTAAAAAACAATAATCCCCAAAATGTGGTTATCTAAAATTGCAGAGTTTTGTAGTGTGGCCTGTCGCCACTGTGGTACAGCGCAAACGCAAGTCCAATCCGCACCGCTAGCCACCAATGTTAGAAACGGGACCCCCGGCCGGCCACGGCTCACGCCAAAGTCAGTCAGGGATCACCATTTCTAAGTCAGGGCAAGGGAGTCACACACCAAGATAACCCCTGCTCACCCTCTAGGTAACGTGGCGCGAGCAGCAAGGCTAATCTCAGAGGCGATGTGTAAAGCGTTTGCGCGCACACCCCAGCAACAACACCCTAGGCCCACCACAAAGGAAACTCCACACAAGGTTATATCAAAAATAGCCTTTGTATTATAATAATAAAAACACATTAGATAACACACACACTTTACAATGTGCCAACAGGCACGGGCAAGATTTACAAGGGATTATGTACAGGACAGGGCCACCTGGACCACTGTCAGGGGTATGCACTTTTTAGAAATAATACTTGTAGGTATAACACTTAGCACATAAACATATAATGACTGTAACACAGAAATAGTAAATGTAGCATACAACCAGTAACTACTGGTAAAGGGAAAATACCTCCTACGCCACCCTAAACACTGTAGGGAAATCACGCAGGGAACTAGGACCTTATCATCAGGACCTATGGAAGGAAAACCTATCACCTAAGCAGGTCACTTTTAGCAAAGGGGATAAAACATAAACAATTACCTAAGCAGGTCACTTTTAGCAAAGGTAATAACATAAACAATTGCACATGAAACATTAAAACACATTCAGAGGTGCAAGTAAAACATTTGCGCAGGCATCAAATAAGCAGGAAATCATAAAATGCGCAGGGTGCACGTAGCACAACACTAGAATTGTCCCCCAGGCCAAATGGCCTCGAAAGGGCTGAAATGCCCTGAGTCTCAATGTCAGGGAAGGCTGCGCAGGCAGCCAGAACACAAAGCCTAAACGTAGCAACTGTCCACTAAGTGCTGGACAGTTGTAAATAGTGCTTGTCAACGTTGGAGCCTCGTGGGCTCAAGAACCAGGAATGGCACCCAAGAGCCTCTCTGGGGCTCTAGAACAAATGTGGGCGCTGTGAGCCTTCTCTGGGCTCGCAAAATCAATCTGCTGGCACTATAGAGCTTCAGCGCTCTCAAACGCTAAAATGCCCCCTTGAGCCTCTCTCAGCGCTCACACAACCAATAGGCAATTTTGAGCTTCAGCGCTCTAAACAATATGTGGGCTGGAGCCTCGCTGGGCTCAGAACAACTGCAGGGCCTTGGAGCCTCTCGGGGCTCCTAAATCAAATGGGGGCTTCGTTGGAGTCCCTCACGGGGGGACTCTGGATCAAGATAATTGCCCTCAAGAGCCTCTAGGGCTCACGAGCAAAGGGATGGCCCCTCTCGTTGGAGCGGCCCTCTCCCAACGGGGCCGCTCGCAGAACAACAACGAACCCGCCCCCGCACTCACCGGAGCTCCACTGGGGCAGCGGGAGGCGGGAAACACGGCCGGCTTCTCTCCTCCTGGGCGGCGCGGGCTCCCCTTCTCCCTCCGGAGCCTCGGCAGGCTGCTTCCTGCTTCTCCGGCAGGCAGCCAATCACGTCGCGAGTCACCCGGCGAGCCTCCGGCAGCTGTAACCAATCACAGCGCGGCTCTCCGGGTGACGTCAGCGGCTGCACTCTCTCGGTCCCGGGGCTGTGGCGGTGATCTCCTGGGCAAACGAGGGGTGGGCTCCCTCGATAATGAAGTCACGACCACTGGGCAATGCCGGGTGGGCACCGGCGTCCAAAATAGATGTAAAGCGAGGTGGGCATTCGCTCTGCCAAAAGTCGGCAAGACGGGTCCAATGCCGGGTGGGCACCGGCTCGTAAATAAAGCGCTCCTAAGCGCTATGAGCACAAGGAAAAGCGCTCCACAGCGCTAGCAGGCAGATAAGCGCTCCCAAGGCACAGAGAAGCGCGCTCAGCGCTAAGGGGGAAAATAAAGCGCTTCCAGGCGCTCTGGCCACAAGCAAAGTCCTTTTAGGCAGGCAGGGGGGCAAGGCAGGGCCAGAGCCAGCACACTGGGTCTCCAGGCAGGGAGACAAGCCAAGTGGCGGTCCTCCTGGCCCCAGCAGCAGCAACAGCCCCCTCTGGCAAAGATCCTGGAAAGAACAGAGAACCATTTCTGTGGGGACACAGCCCCTTCTTATACTGTAAAATCCTTTGTTTCAGGGTGCAGGGTGGGGGGAAACCAGTTGCAGCTGGCTTGGAAGTACCCTTGATGGCCCAACCACCCCTTTCATTCACTGGGGAGGCTTGGGTCGTTAGACAAACCACAGGCGGGCGGAGCCAGCATTGTGTGGGGAAAAACCCAGCCCATCCAGGACCCAGGTGCACTCCTCCCACACATCACTCATGCTGATCTCACACTCACCACCGGGCAGACCCATCCAGACTTCCTGGAGCCTGGCATGCCAGCCAGCTCCAGCCAATCACGCTCCAGTATCCTCACTGCACACATACATCAATGTCCAGAAGTAGCACTTCCCTTCTAGACACATACAAGCCGCACATACCATTGCGCAGCATTCATTCTCACGAGTTCATACATACCAAACTCGAGCCTGCACTCCCCACACATCAGGAACTAACATGGACACACACATTCTCCATGCATTCCTATTGGAGGGCAGGCCAGCCATACTACACGCACGCACTTTACTCTGGGACACAGGGAAAAAGTGCGCCAAGACCCAAAAATCACTACCACAGGGTCACAAATAAAAGCAAAAAGATTAGGGGTGAACCTGCCCTAAGGCCCAAGTCCAACACCGGCAAACAACCGTGTGTGCCACCCCCTCTCTGTTTGTGGTTGCCTTACTGCTCAGTAGCGCTGTTACGCACTGGCTGCGGCTCACCGTGTGGGCTCTTTTCTCTCCTTCACTGTGCGCAGGCAACCCTCCTTAGTTTAGATCTTCGCGCTATGGTTCGGTTCCCCAGACGATGATAATTACACTTTCAACAGCTGCAGCGGTGCTCCGTCAATATCACTGCTCCCAGTTCCACTTGTTTCTGAAGCTCTCGCAGGCGGGTGCGGTATGCGGGAGTGAAGACTCCGTACTGGGGTGAATGTATGACATTGTTCTGTATTCTGTGTTCTTTTTACATCTATATTGGTCCATCCACACCCTTTCCTGCAGGTCAGAGTACTGCAATGTGACCCTTTTTCCCATCCCGCCCCAGGTTTATCTTGCACAAGACAGCCCTAAGGTATCCCCAGTACAGGGTGTCAAATGCTTTATGTATGTTGACTGATAACACTATCACGCCCGGGTATTGGGAGCCCACTGTCTCACTCAGGACTCAGTAGTGTCTCTGGATATTATAGGTTGTGTTACACTGCAAGATTAAGCCGTTTTGTTCAGAGTGCACTAGGTGTTGCAAATGGAGTAGCAGGCGATTGGACAGCACTTTGCTCAGGACCTTATAGTCTACACTTAGCTTTGAGAGTGGTCTGTAGGATGCCACATCAAGGGCATCACCAGTCAATTTAGGCAGCAATACAATGAGGGCCTCTGTAGTTGTGGCAGGGAGGGATCTGTAGTCCAGTGCTCCCGCATACAAATCCACCAATTTAGTGGCTCTGCTCCTTTCCACAGAAATTGATAAGCGTGGCTCAAAACCACCTGAGCAAACTTACCTCACCCAGATATCATTCCCATAAAATAAGCCAGCCAGACAGTGGAGAAGAATTAGAGAATATTTATTACGCCGTTAGTATCTCTATATATAGAGAGGCCCCGTCTGACTGACGATTCTCAAAACGACAATACATTATAACACGTTACAGCAACATTAGTCACGCCCCTAATGGAAAAGTACAGGACTGGAGAAATGGTGAACAATGGACGCACACATGGAGCCGCTGCATCCGCGGGAAGATGGCACTGTTATCACCTCATGGCCACAGAGCCGAGGCTCTGCTCCTCCTGGCATGGGAACGTTACTAATAGCAAAAGAAACACATTTCATAGTTAGGTTTGTCAGCAAATACTAGCTCAATGCGAGAAACGCTGAGACAGGGATTTCCGCTCATAAGGTAGGGGGAATTGCAGTCCGGCCGCGGAGACATGCTCCCAAGATGGCGGCACAGGAGCTAAGCTAAGAAATGGCTAACTAGAGCACGAAAATAACCAATTAGTTCTGAATACATATGCAACACATCATTTGGTTAGACACACTATGCTAACTTATATGTCACCATATTAAGTGAATTAAAGGGCGGGAAATGCAGAACCTATCAGAAATCATCCGTAAATAGGTAGATGAGGGACAGACGGCGGCCTTTATTTTAGTAGATCTAAGTGCCGCATTCGACACTGTGGCCCATCATACTCTTCTCCAGAGTCTTAGGGAAGGAGGTTTGGCAGGCAGAGCTTTGAAATGGTTGGAGTCTTTTCTGAGTGATCGTAGTTTTCAGGTATCGCAGGGACGGTATCACTCTAAAAGTATTAAGCTGAAACAAGGGGTCCCACAGGGCTCCACTCTTAGCCCTACCCTGTTTAATCTCTACGTCACTCCTTTGGCAGAGATTACAGAAAAATTTGGGGTCAGTGTTGTGTCCTATGCTGACGACACACAACTGGTGGTGTCCCTAACACAAGATCATGAGAAGGCAGCCATCAATGTTTCGACATGCTTACAAGAACTGGCATCCTGGATGGCCAACAACTGCCTTAAATTGAAAGGTAACAAAACTGAAGTGCTCGTGATAGGCAAAGCACCCTTGGTTTGGTCGTCGGCATGGTGGCCTCATACACTGGGAGCTTGTTTCCGGTCCAGGGAAGACATGGCTTGGCAGTTCGGGCTGGACTGTTCCCATGAGGCACAGGGTCAGACTGATTTGCATATAGCCATGTCTGAACTGGGGTGGCAGAGTGGGCTAAAGAACGGTGATGGATTAAATCCAGATCTTTTGACTGGGTGTGAGTGTTTGATTGATTCAGATGCTCCGTCCATCACCACCCCCTTTTGTACCGCTTTTGGCCGCCATAAGTGTGGCAGGGTATGCTCAGACGTGAGTCCCTCACCCACTTTGCCACTGGACTCAAGTAAGCCGGGCCGAAGGCGGATGGAATGCCAGAAACCAGTCCTCGGAAGCTTGTTTCCGGTCCAGGGAAGACATGGCTTGGCAGTTCGGGCTGGACTGTTCCCATGAGACACAGGGTCAGACTGATTTGCATATAGCCATGTCTGAACTGGGGTGACAGAGTGGGCTAAAGAACAGTGATGGATTAAATCCAGATCTTTTGACTGGGTGTGAGTGTTTGATTGATTCAGATGCTCCGTCCATCACCACCCCCTTTTGTACCGCTTTTGGCCGCCATAAGTGTGGCAGGGTATGCTCAGACGTGAGTCCCTTACCCACTTTGCCACTGGATTCAAGCATGCCGGGCTGAAGACGGCTGGAATGCCAGAAACCGGTCCTCGGAAGCTTGTTTCCGGTCCAGGGAAGACATGGCTTGGCAGTTCGGGCTGGACTGTTCCCATGAGGCACAGGGTCAGACTGATTTGCATATAGCCATGTCTGCACTGGGGTGGCAGAGAGGGCTAAAGAACGGTGATGGATCAAATTCAGATCTTTTGACTGGGTGTAAGCCTTTGATTGATTCAGATGCTCCGTCCATCACCACCCCCTTTTGTACCGCTTTTGGCCGCCATAAGTGTGGCAGGGTATGCTCAGACGTGAGTCCCTTACCCACTTTGCCACTGGATTCAAGCAAGCCGGGCTGAAGACGGCTGGAATGCCAGAAACCGGTCCTCGGAAGCTTGTTTCCGGTCCAGGGAAGACATGGCTTGGCAGTTCAGGCTGGACTGTTCCCATGAGGCACAGGGTCAGACTGATTTGCATATAGCCATGTCTGAACTGGGGTGGCAGAGTGGGCTAAAGAACGGTGATGGATTAAATCCAGATCTTTTGACTGGGTGTGAGTGTTTGATTGATTCAGATGCTCCGTCCATCACCACCCCCTTTTGTACCGTGGAGTAATGGCGCCACCACTGATCTCAGCTGCACTCCTGGGTGAGGGGGCCTCCCATCACTCTGTGTACTCTTTCCAGTGCGAAAAAAGGTGATAGTCCATGTGGAGTCACTTCCGTTGACAGCCTGCCTTCCAGATACGTAGCCATATGTTTACCCTCCGCTTTCTCCTTCAGCCCCACCGCCCTGATGCTATTGCAGTGGCTGCGCCTTTCTGTGTCCTCCTGTCTATGGGTTAGGGCTCTCATTTTTATTGCAAGCTCAGACAGTTGGACCTGTAAGTTGTTTACGCTTGGGCCCATGTCCTTTAGGCTTCTCTCATTTAGTTGAACTTTTTCTGCAAGTTTGGTGGTCACATATAATCCCCAGGTCTAGGGACACATGGTCGATGTGCTCCAGCACTTCCCGTATGCAGTTGTCTACATTATGGATCTGGTCCAGTTTATCCGCCTGGAACTCATAGAGCGGTCTGTGGGTTTGGCGATGCAGGTTCCTCTAAGTGGTCTCCCTATCTCGTAGAGGCCTTGTCAGCATTCGCGTGTCTTCCTGGATTGGCAGCCCTTGTGTTTCTGGTGCGGCCCATGCCAACTCCCTGTGTTTGTGAGGGCCCTCTGGGGGCTCAATAGCTTTCAGGGAGCGGGCAGTGGTCTTCACTCCTCCACACTAACCTTCTTGGTCTTGTCCGCTGCAATAAGGCACTCCCCATGTGCAAGAACAGGGTCCCTACAGGCTAGACCGCTGTCAGTAGCCTGAGTTCCAAGCTGTGAGTTGTTATATACTTTTACACAAACTGATCCATGTATTCTGAACTGTGTTCTAATAATGATAGTAAAGTTGATAATATGCGTCTTGCTGCTGGTGAATTTACATATTTTTAAATTTTGGGTAAAATTGATATTTGGAAGAGTTGTTCACTAGATATTTAAAGTCCTCTTTTAGGAGCCCTTATTCTTTCAATGTTTTCATTTTTATTCAATCTTGCTATGCAATATTATTTGGAGTCTGATTTTATCACATTCTTTTTGATTTAGTTGTCTACAGTCACCTATACTCTAGGCAAATCTGGCATCATTGCAAAAAACATTTTAGATGTCCTTGCCATCACAGAAGCATGGTGTATTCTCACCTCCCATATATTTTGCCTCACATTCATCCAGAAATCTTCTTGGATCTGTATTCTTAGCACTGAGCAACACCTAGGTATTTGGGTCCTTGCCTGCCACTTCCCTCTCTCGGATAGCATCCTTCAAGCAAAAAACAGACCCCCAAGAACCAAAAAGATCTTCATAGAATAAATATTATATCTCATCACTTCCACAACCAATTACACACACTTATTCTACATTTCACAGAGAAAGCAACATACTCAGTGACTTGAGTATAAAAATAATGAAAGAATTCCTCCGAGGGGTTCTCAACAATGGACATTAAGCAAACAGCATCTAACTAACACACTCCAAAGATGACACGTTCACCCTCATACTGTCGGCCTCCCCTGTAATCTTCTGCAAAGCAGTAAAAACATTGGAGTGTACAGACCGTTTTCACGTCCCCTTCAACATTATTCATATTACACATTTACATTGGGGTTGATCAAATGGTATATTATGTTTAAAGTTTCTCGTAATGAGCAACTTACACTGCCAACGTGGTCTCTTACCACTGAGAGAACCGAATTAGCTGTCAAACGTTGATTGAGACAGTGACTCAAATCCTGAATATACTTGACGGAAAAAATGAGTTTTCAAATATCCTATGTAAAAAGTGGAAGATTCTCTTGATATTTTATATTTTTTTCAATTATTTTATTTTTTATTCCGACCAGAGTTACATTACATGTGAATCATAACAATTCTCTCTATAGAGAATACAAAAAACTTGCAAAGCACGTCAAAGTACAATTGACATTACATACTATACACTTGTCTCTGTACGCTTCCATTATTATGACAGATGGTACTCCGTTCTTCATATAATTAAAAAAACATTTGTTCCGCAACCTTTATTGTTCGCCATCAGTAAATGTACACAGGGCATCGTTTATGCAGTGCTATCTGTGGTATCAGGTTCTGCAGTCGTCTGCAGGTATTGGACTAGTGGTTCCCAGAAGTCTCTGGGCCTCAAGGCTTGTGGTATGTCTTGTGCATAGGTCTCTAACATTGTTTTGCAATATGTCATGTCTGTTATCCAGTCCTTGAGCCTAGGTGGTCTCTTACTCCCCCAACGTATTGCTATTCTTCTCTTGGCTAGTAACAATGCAACTTCTAAAAATGTCCTACGTCTGGCATATTTAAGCTTCTTAATACCGAGTATACACACCAAGGGCGTATTGGGAATCTGCTCCGATAGCATGTCAGTAAGTGTGTTCGTTACATCTCGCCAGTACCCCTGTAATTGAGGGCGCACCCAGGACATATGAAAAAATTCAGCACCCAAGGCATTACATCTTTGGCATTTATCTGACTCTCTAAATCCAAAGCTGTGTAATCTAACCGGCGTGTAAATATAATTGATGCAGAAACTTGAAGTGGATAATGCGCAAATTGCAATTTGATGTGAGAAGTGCGAGTTGTGTGCAGCTACACTGCCAATCTTGGTCATCTATGGCCTCACCCAGGGCTGCTTCCCATCTCTGCGCCGTAACATTTGGCTTCTCTGCCTGTTCTTCTCGGGCCGTATTATTTAAGCGTGTTAGCAAATTCTGCCGCGTTGGTGCCGTTAATAAAATCTGTAGCGTATTTAATTGCGTGGGTTCGTCCGGAAATGTTGGATATAATGTCCGCATTGCTGTGCACAGCCGTAGGTATGCACATTTCTTTAAGGGGGCCTGGTGGGCACAGTGAGGGATCTGTCAAGTTGATGAATTTATTGTGTGGGAATATAGCGCCCATAGTGAGCAGTCCCATCTCCACCAGTAGGTCATTGTTGTGATTACTGTCACTTTAATAGAATATAGAGTACTCTACATCATAGGATAAATGATAACATTCCAGTCTTCTCAGAGTCAGTTGCTGAGCTCTTGCTGTTGATGGGTGTACCAATAAACCTGCTCTACAATAACTACCTGTTTGAGAGCTTTTATCACTGGCGACGAGGACCAAGGCTTGATTGGGGACAAGCATCTACAACCATCAACTCCCCTATAACTTGGATTTGGTTTGGATTTGGATATTGGATCTACATTGGATCTACGTTGGATCAATGTTTATTTATTTATTTATTTTCTTTTCACGAGTTATATGACATTACCATCTTATGGATATGGTTCTGGCAAGTTGAGAATTACAGACATTTGGGAGGCTGTGTCTGAACTTTGAGCTTCGTTACTCTTGATCAGCTGGATTACAACTGCCAGTTTGGATGTTCCTGTAATCGCAAGTACTGTATTTTTACTGTTCTACATTTTGTGGAGCTTTCATTCGGATCTTACAATTGTTTTTTTAGTCAATTTATTTGACGATTGTTGCTTCTGTTACCTGTTGCCACCTTTGGTGTTTTCATTTAAATTGGATCGTGTGTGCCTCGGATCGCGTGTGCACGCTCTGTCACATGGAATTCCCTGCCTCGGAATCGGCTTCTCTGCCATTGTTCGTCTTGTAGCTCTAAGGAGTGAGGAACTTTGGCCCGATGACGTCGGCGTAATGCTTCGCGTCATCACGTTTTAGCGGCCATCTTGGATCTCCACGGCCACTATAAACAAAACCCCGATGCACACGGCAATGCATCGAGTGAAGTGACAACGCTGATGCGCACAGCAGCGCATTGATTTACCGCTAATTTGAAGCGAGACTTGAAGTATCTACGTTGATCCACGCATCGCTTTAACTGGTAATTTTAGACTTGAAGTGAGTAAAAACTACATTTACTCATTTTTACTTTCTTTATTTTATTTTTATAATTACACCCATGTAGTAGCAAGTAATTTTTGTGGATATATTTTTTTTTTTGCGAAATACGTCTTCCTCTTTGATATAATGGCTTCTACTTCAAGCATGTCGCAAC
The DNA here is from genome assembly GCF_964261635.1 of Lissotriton helveticus. Lineage (NCBI taxonomy): Eukaryota > Metazoa > Chordata > Amphibia > Caudata > Salamandridae > Lissotriton > Lissotriton helveticus. The sequence goes on from NC_136060.1 coordinate 191,633,469, forward strand.
CTCCACCATTTCTCTCAGAAGGAGAGCCTATACTTCCTTGGAAAAGATGGAGAAATTTATTTGACTCTTATTTGGTAGCAATTGGGGGGAAAAGTTTTCTGCCTTCAGAAAACAAGCAATTCTATTACACAATTTAGGAGTCATAGGTAGACATGTATATGACAACATGGACACTATACCGGTTGGTGGTGCGGATGGAGAACCTTCTGACATATATGAGATGTCCATGTCTATGTTCGAACGCTATTTTGGTCCAAGAATCAATGTTGTTTTAGAACGCCATAGGTTCTTCACACGCGTACAGGGTCCCACAGAACGAGTTGGAACATATGTTGCTGCGCCTAAAACCCTTGCACGCACATGTGATTTTGAATAATTGTCTGAGTCGTTGGTGAGAGATCAGCTCGTAAGATGTACTAACAGCTCAAGAGTTCAAGAGAAATTACTTTCAAAGAATCCTACTCTGAAAGAAGCTGTAGCTATTGTTGAGGGTATGGAAAATACTTCCACTTGGGTCAAAGAGATAAGGAAAAACAGAGAGGAAGGGAATAACACTACAAGTGATAATAAAAAGAAAAACCATGATACAGTACATATGTTGGAGGAAGATGATATTACTGAAGAAGTACATGATAGTGTTGCTAAAGTATCTGTTGGGACTAAAAATAAATTGATCCAAAAGAACTCTCATTCTCAAAAAAATGCTCTGGAGAATCAACCTCGTCCTTCTTCTAGTAAAGAGTTTTCCATGACGAGGGAACGTGATATTCGTCAGCAACGTTCACTTTCCAATCAGAGATTGCGATGTTTCAGATGTGGAAGTTTTTCTCATACATAAAATGTTCCAAATTGTTATGCAAGAGACAGCATTTGTAATAATTGTGGGGGAAAAGGACATTATGCTTGTGTGTGTAAGTCAGGTAAAAAAAAAGAAGTGAATGATGGTGCATCAGATATTGTACGTACTGTGGTAGTGTCAAATGCTAAGGGAAATGAAGAAAACATTGATTCTGAACAGATTCATATGCCATTTTGTAGCATAGGGATTAATAAGTATGTGTTTAAACTCATGGCAGATTCAGGATCTTCGTTCACTTTGATTGGAAAGAAGATTTGGGATGAGGTTGTTGGTTTAGAGAATGTAACGCTCTTACCTTCAGATATTAATCCTCTGAGCTACAATGGGTCAAAAATTGACATTTTAGGGTATATAGTAGCTAACATTATTTTCAAAGGCAAGGAGATCACGGGCAAGGTGTACATAGCTGTGAGAGGTGATAATCTCCTTGGATGGAGACATAAAAATGACTTGGGTATAGTTCTTAACCCAGGTGCTAAAAATCCTCAAGATCAAGTGTTGTTAATGGAAGAATTGCTTACTTATGTTCATTCAACTGTTGGTAATGTGTGTGATTCCAACAAGTATTTTTCTGATTATCCCAAAGTGTTTTCGGATGCTCTGGGGTGTTTAAAAGGTTTTGAACACAAAATAATTCAGAATATTTCAGAATCTATCAGCATTTTGAAGGGAGCGAAGATTTTTAGTGTACTTGATCTCTCATCGGCTTACCATCAAATTGTATTGCACCAAGATTCCAGACATTTAACATCTTTTGTTACGCCCTTAGGTGCATATCAATTTTTAAGAATGCCTTTTGGCTTGGCTTCGGCTGCCGCTTGTTTTCAAAGAGTAATGAAGATGGTTCTTGGGAGTTTGCGCAACGTGATGGTTTTTCAGGACGATATTTTGATTTATGGAGTGAATGAATGTGAGCATGATGTGGTGTTGAGATCGGTTTTAGACAAGTTAAGTGAGAGGGGCCTCACGGTTAAAAAAGAAAAATGCTGCATTGGTTTGAATTTGGTTACTTATCTGGGACATGTGATTTCTGGGAATGGGATAAAACCAAAGCTGGAACTGGCTGAGAGTATTGTAAAGGCACCAGCTCCAGGTGATAAAGATCAAGTCAAGTCATTTTTAGGGATGGCAGAGTTTTACTCCAAATTTGTCAGAGGATTTGCAAATATTGTTGAACCTATAAGGACTCTTTTGAAGAAGGGTGTACGTTTTATTTGGTCAGGTGAGTGTGAGAAGGCTTTTGAGACTATAAAAGTGGAGATTGGAAAAATGCCCACGTTGGGTCATTTTGATTCTAAATTGAAAACCATCTTGACGACTGATGCCAGTCTTAGAGGACTTGGTGCAGTGCTTTCCCAAATAGTGAATGGAGAGGAAGTAGTAGTAGCTTTTGCGTCAAGGGCTTTGAAAGAAGCAGAAATGAATTACTCTTGTATTGAGAGAGAAGCTTTGGCAGTGTTTTGGTCAGTACATCATTTCAAATTTTATCTGTGAGGTACTCCCTTCGTTGTTAAGTCTGACCATCGCCCTCTTGTACAGATTTTTTCTTGTCATCAAAAGGATCATTTGACACCAAGGTTGAAGAGATGGAGTGAGGGGTTGCAAGAGTTTAATTTTTGTTTGCAATACATTCCAGGTCAGAATAACAAACCTGCGGACTGTTTGTCACGCTTGCCTATTGAAAGAGAATGTTTTTCAGAGAGTGTTGAGCGTGTGAATTGGGTACTAGAATCTAGCATTCCAAAAAATGAATGGTTGGGTTGTGTTGAGAAGGATAAAGTGTTTCAAGCGTTGAAAAGGGTTATTAAAGAAGGTTGGCCAAGTTATGATGAACTGGACAATGACCTTAAGCTGTATTGGACAGTGAGGGATGATTTGACTTTTTGGCAAGATAATCTTTTGAGAGATGACAGAGTAGTTCCCCCAGGTGAGTTAAGGGAAAAAGTGGTCAACTAGGTTCATGAAGGTCATTTGGGGAGAAGTCTCACCAAGGCACGTCTCAGAGAAAGATATTGGTGGCCAGGAATGGATTGTATGGTTGAGGCAGTGGTGAAAGATTGTCACTTGTGTGCTGTTAATGATAAATCACGCACTACTTGTCACTCTCCTCTTTCTCCTGTGGAAGTGCCTACTACGGTCTGGACTAAGGTAGGACTTGACATTGCTGGTCCCTTTGAGTTGATGCCCTCGTATGAAAGTTTGTGGTATTGCTAGTGGATTATACCTCGAAGTGGGCAGTTTCTAAATGCATGGGGGTGGTCAATTCTAAAGTTGTTATTGAATTTCTAAAAGATGTGTTTGTGTCAGAAGGAGTTCCCAAGTATTTGCTCACTGATAACGGGGTACAATTTACCTCCAATGAAATGGATGTTTTTCTCAAAAGTCTTGGAATTGTTCATCAGAAGACAGCTCTTTATTCTCCTCAAGCCAATGGTCTAGCTGAGAGAATGAACAGGGTTGTAAAGAGTTGTGCACAAAGAGCTTTGCAGTCTAAAGTTTCTTTTAGTGGTGTGTTAAGGGAGACATGGTGGGCACATCGCACGGTTCCTAATGCTAACATGCAAAAATCTCCTTTTGAAGCTTTGAGGGGAAGAATGGCTAGTTCCAAACTTAATCCAGCTTGGCTTCCGGAGAAAGTTTGTGATGATAGTGTAAAAAGTGAGTTGAGAAGAAGAGATGTGTTAACCAAGTATCAACAAAGATATAAGCAACGGTATGATGGTAAGATGGTTGTTAAACTGAGGAAGTGGAATGTGGGTGACAGTGTGTTTGTGAGAAAACCTAAGCACGGGTACAAAGGTACTTCCAATTTTTGTGGCCCTTTCACCATTGTTGCTATTAAGAAGAATGTTGTAACATTAGACAATGGTTGTACTTGGAACATGTCTATGTTATCAAAGTGTAAGGATCATTCTAACAATGGTCCTGAATTTGATGGTAATTCCAAGGGTATTTCTTCAGGATGTAACTTGTTTAATACTCCTAGAAGAGATAATCAATTGCCTAGGAAATTCAGAGATTATATCATGTACTGATACAATTCTCTTTTGTACTGATGCAACTTATTTACTTACATGTCTTATGCTTTCCTTCTGTACTGATACATTTTACTTATTTACATGTTTTATATTTTCTTCCTTGCCTGTAAGTTTTATTTTTTGTTTTTATTATGGTTGGGGGATGTGTTGTGATTACTGTCACTTTAATAGAATATAGAGTACTCTACATCATAGGATGAATGATAACATTCCAGTCTTCTCAGAGTCAGTTGCTGAGCTCTTGCTGTTGATGGTTGTACCAATAAACCTGCTCTACAATAACTACCTGTTTGAGAGCTTTTATCAGTCATACATTCTTTTTTCTTGCGTAACTGTTAGTTTGGGGTGTCTCGCCACTGGCAGCGTCTTTACATAAACCGGGAGTTTATTTTCCCTGTGCGCCAGTGCGTGCCATGCTCTAGAGGTACATTTAGTTGTGTGTATCTTATCTTGTGGTGTATATTTCGTTGGGTTCGCCAGAAGGGCAGTCAATGGTGTGATTCTCTTGATTTTTAAAATCAGGATGGAAACCATTTCAAAGATTTAAGGTGCAAAATGAAAAGACACAACCACGCCATCTAGATCTCCTGAAAGAGAAAAAAACGGACATGCAGCTCCTTCAAAGACCTCCCAGTGGATGTCTTCTGAGGAAAAAATGTCATCCTGCTTAACTCCCTTCAGTCCACATCAGATGTCAAAACACTGTTGCATGTCTACATCACAACTCTCAGATGCATGACCATTTCAAAATGAACCTCGAAACCTAAACCCTTAGCAATACGGTGGATCCAAGACCTCTCGAACAACCATATGCGGGCAAGAATATAAACAGAGACATACAAATCTCTTCAATGACTACACACCTTAGAGCACTCTGCTTAGCACTCATCACTACAACTAAATCCTCCTTCTAAAACAAAATGACTAACAAAAACGAGATGCTCTTTAAGGCCATCAGTACACTCGTAGCCCTCCCTCACCCCCACACCTTCCTCAATCAATAAATGCAGTGCCACTAATTAAGATAGCAGTAACTCCCCATGTCTGTCAGAGTAACCCAGGGTTCCATCCTCTAAACCATCAAGTCTAATTGTAGACACCTCACTCAATCAACTCACCAGTGACAGCTCAGCGCTCGCGCCGGACGATGATTAACATTATGCACGAGCTCGGATTAGTAGATTTATGGAGCTCGATGAAGGCGGGTGAACCAGTTTTTACTTTTTTAGTAAAACATATGGCCACTCATCTAGATTAGATTATATCCTTACAGATAGGACATGTTTAGAGCATTTAGTGGATATTTCTATTCTGCCATCTATTTTATCCGATCATGCCCAAACATCAAAATGGGAAACGGACGTCTGCTCCTTGGTGGACACTGAGAGGGAAATGTTATCAAATGAGGAGCTAATAAGAATCATCAAAACATCGACTGCGTAGTACTTCACCGAGAATATGGGTTCAACATCCCTGGAGTACCTCTCTGACTAAGAAATAAAGGGCTGTCTAAAGAAGATTAAAAATAATAAGGCGACAGGGACAAATGCACTTCCGGGGGAGGTGTATAAAATCTTGGAAGATGTTATAGTGCCTAGACTCAGAGAGCTGTTTAATTTTATCTATAGCCCTGAAGGCAGGATCCCCCCATCATGGAAGGAAGCAATAATAGTATTAATCCTGAAGCCCGGTAAAGACCCGCTTAGAGCTGACTCGTACAGACCAATCTCCCTGCTGAATGCAGATTATAAGATCTTTATTAGCATTCTGGCAGGGAGGTTGGTGAGGGTTGCTCCCCAATTGATTAACAAAGTCCAAAAGGGCTTCCTGCCGGGAAGGTACATCCAGGAGCAAACTCTACATCTAATTGGGTGTATCGACTTGGTGGTGGCGCGGTCGGAACCCTTGGTGGTAGCCGCTTACGCCGCCGCCAAGGCGTTTGATCGTGTCAGTTGGTTGTATCTTTGGGAGACCCTAAAAGTAATGGGTTTTGGTCCATCGTTTGTCGATACACTAACTAGGTGTTATGACTTATGAGGGGGGCCTCCGCCGTTATTCTTCTCAATAGATTATTGACACCGAGATTCAGTATTCAAAGGGGAACACAACAGGGGTGCCCCATTTCACCCCTGTTGTTTGATATCTATATTGTGCCCCTGGCCCAAGCCTTGAGACTCGACGAGCAGATCAATCCTTTTCAGGTATCTGATCATAAGTGTAAGTTGGCCCTCTATGCTGATGACCTGCTGGTGTATACCAACAATCCAGCAGAGGTGCTCCCCAGGGTGGAGGACACCTTGGTTGAGTTTGGTATGTACTCTGGATACTCAGTCAATTCCTCCAAGACTGAGGGTCTATACTAGGAGGCACTGAGGGGAGTTCAGGTATTTGGGGATTACTATAACTCATGATATAGAGGACATCCCCATGACGAACTTGAAGAAAGTGTCTAAAGAAATCGATCATCTTTTCTTGAAATGGCAGAATCTTCCCCTTACTATTTTCGGCAGGGTAAACCTGGTTAAAATGGTTATCCTGCCGAAGTTGATGTATCTGTTTGGGGCTGTCCCACTTGACTTTCCCGGGAAATTTTTGAGCAAAATCCAAAGCAAGATAGGGAGCTTCATATGGGCCAACAAAAATTCCAGGCTATCTTGGAAGGAGGCTAGTTAAGGGCGGCCTTGCTTTCCCTGATGTCTTTCTCTACTCCCTTGCCTTTCAGTTTAAAAATATTTGCTGCCTCCTCTCCAGCCCTCCTGGTTCTAATTGGGGGAAGATATTGAACGTTATGGTTCACTTTGAGGGAGGTAGTATTGGGTTTTTATATAAATTTGGCGCTCCCAGATTTTTCAAAAAGGTACGATTAAAAGTAACAAGGTCAGCTCTCAGGGTATGGCAAAATTTGAAAATGAAGTGGGAAATAAGATATTATTCTGATTTTGCCCCCATCTGGGATTCTCCAGGGCTTCCCGCTTGCCTAAATGATATCTTGGCTACTACGATTGGGAGGGCAGAAATTGTTATCTGGTCCGATTTAATATCTTCGGATGGAGTTCTTCCATGGGATGTGTTAAGGCCAAAGATAGGTGATTCTTTCTCCCGCTTCAAATATTTGCAAATATGCTCTTGGTTTGCTGCTAAGAAAGACCTTATAGGTGGAAACTGGGAGATCGAAAACACACTTTCAAAATGTAAATCCCAAATAAAAGGAGGTAGGGCTATGGTACAGGGCTTTAATTGATACAGAGGATACAGATCTTCCTCCTCCCTACAAAGTATGGAATTCATCAACCCTGGAAGATGCCTCTGTTGATTTATTTTTCTTTTCCCTTCATAATTTATATAAGTATGTTAAGTCAGCTTCTTTAAAGAGGAACCATTTTATCGTGGTGAATAGGCTATACTATACACCAAAAAAGATTGCCAGGTTTTATCCAAACTCACGCTGAAGTGCCCTTGGTGTGGTTTAGTGGAGGCAGAAGATTTGTTGAAAAAAAGGGTGGCACTACCAACCAGAATATAAGATCCTTAAGTATTGCCCGGCGGTGTCGCCTCTTGAACCCACAAAGAAGTTAAACTATCGAAGAGGCAGGCGCTGGAGACTGGAAGGCAGGAAACAAGATTTTTATTCTCTCCGGAGGAGAACACAACGAAACGGACAGAAGGTATCGTTCTGAGGTGCTCTAGCTACATTTCTGAGGCCTGGCCTCTTATACACTGTTTTATGACTTTATTGCAGATTACATATTCATGTTAAAGCTTTGATGTATGGAAAAGACATTCTCAGAATCCCCCCTTCCCAACCCGTTCCCACGCAAGGTTACAGTGGAAGTCCCTGCCCCGTTCACAACAGGTGGTGATCATCGCGCCGCTGGATATTCCGCCGATTCATGGAGTGTGTGGGGTTCGATCGGATCTCGTAGGGCGGGGGGCTTTGATCAACCCGGGGATCCCTTGCTGGGGGGAAACTTTCTATTGTACGGGGAGGGGCAAGGAACAGTATCGGCAGAGCTGGGTGTCGGCTTGGGAACGAGGAGGACGAACGGGCACACGGGAAGAAAGGGGGTTTGCATCAAAGGGCCGGGGATCATAAATGGGAAGAGGGGAGGTGTTGCGCTGAGAACAGGACGAGGGCCCGGGGCAGAGCAGCGCTGAAGAGGGGTTTTATGATTCGCGGCAGGTGCAGGCAGGGGGGTTGTCAGTATGTGGGGGATGCCGGCGAAGCTAGGAGGGGGAGAGAGGCGCGCTGGCTCTCGGCGAGAGCAGGGAAGCCATGGTGTTCAAAATGGCGACTGTTTTACGCGCACAAAAAAGGTTAAGGAGAGCAAGAGGGCGCCGATAATGTTGACGGTCTCAGCCCAACTTTCAACAGTCCCCCCTTTTCAACATATCTAGCCAACTTGCTTTACTCAATGTCAATTTTCATCAAATTCCTAACTTCGGTATCATACAATGCTCTCATGTGTTCGCTTCCAAAGTCCACAGTTTTGGGAAAAATACAACTCGCACATAAAGAACACATAGGTGGCAGACATTGAATTCCCAAGCACAGGCCACATATTACAACTACGGGAATCATGATAATGGTGAGCAGTCTCCAGCCCCAGCTTTTGACGGTGTCCCAGAACCAACCACCAAGCGACCATTCTTCTCGCTCTTGGTGAACTTCCGAAGAGAGTCTGTGAAGATGTTCGATGGCTTTGTACACTGAGGGTGAGTTGTCCGGTATGTATGTGCAACAGCTGGACCCAATTATGCGGCATGCTCCTCCACGGTCCGCCAGAACCACATCTAGAACGAGGCGGTTCTGAAGAGCCGCCAAACGGACCGCTTGGAGCTCGGCAGTGTTGTTGGCAAAGATGCCCGCTGTGATGTTCATGGTCGTCTCGACTGCCTGAGTCAAATGTCGGATGGCACGGCTGTTTGCCATCGGGCCCCAGAGGGGGACGAGTCCTTTCATAGCATCGAGGAACTGCGCCCCTGTTGAGTCGGCTTGTTCAATGTCTTTGGCTCGTTTTTGCCGGTGGTGATTCGCTGGGGCTACATAAGTCGGAGGAAGGACGAAGGAGATGTAGCAAGTGCCCCCCCAGCCTTTGGGGAGCCAGGTGTAGGCCTTCGTGCCGCAGATGAAATACATGTTTGGGGATGACACAAAGGAAGGTGGATCCGTGGAGTCCAAAGTTCTGGTAAAGCGGCAAGCGCTGCGACCCACCAGCTGTGTCCCAAGTCCTTCTACACACATGTGGCCTGTGACGTTGATGACCGTCAGGGCCACAGTCAGAGTGGCAGCCGTTCGTTTCCGCAGATAGGAGAAGGTGGGTCTGGTTGGATTGTTGAACACCTGCATTTCGATTCGTTCTTTAGCCGGGATGTCCATTTGGATCGAGTCGCTGGGGGTCAGCGGGCAGAAGTGTGTCTTTGTCTTGTTTCGCCCGGCCCCGTGAGAAGAATGTGCTGCAGTTCTGCTGGAGGTGGCATTGCCCGTATAGCTTTCTTGCAGGAGGATCAGCCAAGCAAGGCAGGAGCCGTGGACAGAGAAGGGTGAAGGGATGAATGGTATTGAATGTCCAGTGGCATGGGGTAGCAACCCACAGATCCAGCAGTTGGTGGTATTGGTGGCAAGATTGTGCTGGTGAAGTAGCTGCACGAAAGAGTTGTTCCAAAACTCCTTTCGCCTCTCTCTTAATTGAGGAGAGAGCGAAATTAGATAATGGTCCTTCATGGTGGTAGGCTGAGCAGTGGTTAGGAATGTTTTGTGAGCAGGTGCATGTTCTTCCAAAATCCAGAGCGTGGTCATGAGGAGAAAACAGAAGAGGATTGTGATGAAGAGTGCAATTGTCTTTGAGCTATGGAGTCTGTCTGTTCTCGGATTTCTGTAGTGGGTATTTCCTGCTGTCCCCGTCGGCTTCTTGTTTGGCGCTTCCATCATCTTCTTATCTGGCGCTTCCATCATCTTCGTTTTCAAGGTGCTCGGTAGTGGGCAGGACCACAGACTTAGTTTTAGCTTCTCTCCAGGTAACCCTTTGTAGTTTGGGTCACCGTTCTGAGATCCTTTAACCTAGTCCGTGGCCTACTTAGCCGAAGCTCCCTCCTTTCGACGCAGGAAATACCCTTCTCGAGATGGCACAGTGGGGTCAGGATGCTTTGAAAGTTCAAGTGTCTCAGTATCAGGATAGCAGTTCAACGATGGTCGGTCCTGGTTCAGGAGCTCTTCTTGGGTGTTGACGGTGTCTGTCGTGGCCAGGGCTGGAGAGACCTTTTTGCAGTGATGAGCGTGCAGCCAGTGTTTCTTCCCCTCCACTCGAAGTGCGGTCCGAGTGGTGATCAGCACTTGCCAGGGGCCCGTCCACCGGGGTTCCAAACTCTTTGATCGCTGAAAATTTCGGATCAGCACGAAGTCCCCCGGCTGGATGGCGTGACCCGGACCCCTGGAAGCATCGGGGATGGCCTGCTGCACCTGCTGATGAAGGACAGACAAAGTTTCAGTCAATTTGTACAGATAATCAGACATTAGGACGTCCGGAACGTCATGAATGGAAGTTGGTTTCGGGGCAGACCAGACGCTCATGGGTCGACCGAAGACAACTTCATAAGGGGTTAAGTGATGTCGGGTGGGGGTAGAGCGCATCGATAGCAATGCCAATGGGAGGGCGTCTGGCCATTTCAGGCCCGTGGTAGCCACTATTTTGGCCAGTTTAAGCTTTAGTGTGGCATTGTGTCGTTCGACAAGCCCAGCAGATTGAGGGTGGAAGACTGCGTGGAATTTCTGTTTAATACCCAGCCCATTTAGGATGAGCTGGATAACTTTGGCTACGAAGTGGGGGCCATTATCACTCCATAAAACACGACAGAGGCCGTAACGGGGGAAAAACTCCTTTAACAGAACCTTTGCAGTGGCCATAGCGGTGTTGTCACGGGTTGGATATGCTTCCACCCACTTGCTAAATGCGCACACCACGACGAGCACATATTTCAAGCCTTGGCATCTGTCTAGCTGGATGTAGTCCATCTGCAGGACTTCAAATGGGTGGTTTGGGACCCCAAATCCCCCCCGGGGTACTACAGTTCCTTTCCCGGGGTTGTGTTGCAGGCATATTAAGCATTGTTGGACCAGGCGTTTGGCGGAATCTGGGATCTTGTCATTGTGCCAAACCCTGGAGACAAGTTCGATCATGGGGGCTGATCCTATGTGGGCAGGGGAGTGTGCCATGGTTAATATGGGAATCAAGTATGAATCAGGTAGCAACCATCTGTTCGTGTCTTTTGTCCGCCAGCAGCCTTCATCGTCTTTCAATCCCACCCGTGTCCATTCAGTCAATTCGTGTTGTGTGCTAGCCGTTTGTATGTCTCTAATTGTGTCCTTGGCGTCAGTCCAGTTTTCTGCTTGTGACCTGGTCACGTACATACGTGTTGTCGTTCTATTTTCAGCTGTCGTTCGGGCGGTGATGTCGGCTAGTGCATTTCCCTGTCCAATAATGTCTGTCACTTTCTTGTGTGCCTGGCATTTGATAACGGCAAGTTTGTTGGGGAGGAGGACAGCTTCGATTAAGGCGGAGACTAAATCCCCGTGCAAAATGGGTGTGCCGTGTGAGGTCAAGAATCCTCTCTCCCTCCAGAGGAGCCCAAAATGGTGAACCACCCCGAAGGCATACTGGCTGTCGGTGTAAATGTTCGCTGTGGTTCCTGTTGCCAGGATGCAGGCTCGCGTCAAAGCAATCAGTTCCGCTGCCTGGGCAGATCGCTGGGTGATGCGGGCTGTTTCTACTACAGTTCGAGCCGTGGTGACTGCATAGGCAGCGGAAGTGGTACCATCGGAGAGTTTGATGCAAGAACCGTCCACCCACAGCTCCCCGTCGGGGTCAGGGAAAGCCGTGTCTCTGAGATCGACCCTACTCCTGGTCTGTTCGTCCGTAAGAGTCACGCAGTCATGTACGGGGTGCACATTGGGATCGTTCTCTGGCAAGGGTAACAGAGTTGCTGGGTTCAGTGTGGTGCATCTTTTCAGGGTGATATGGGGGGCAAGCAAGGTCAGTTCGTATCCAGTCAGTCGTGCACTCGTCAGATGTTGCGTCTTGGTTTGGTTCAGGAGGGTGTCGACTGCATGGGGTACCAGTACCGTGAGGGAATTCGAGAGTACAATCCCCTCACTCTGTCGGATAGAGATTGCAGCAGCAGCTACAGCTCGAAGGCAGGCAGGCAAGGCTCTGGCGACAGGGTCAAGAGTGGCAGAGAAGTAAGCGCACGGTCGTTGCTTAGGGCCGATGGCCTGGGTCAGGACAGATAAAGCGCACCCCTCCCTTTCGTGAGTGTAAAGGGAGAAGGGCTTTTTGTAATCAGGGGTACCTAGGACGGGGGCTGAGCAAAGGGCATCTCGCAGTTCCGTGAAGGAAGTTTGACACTCAGGGGTCCAAGGGAGTGGGAAAGGGACGTCTTTGTTTAGCAGAGAAAGCAGTGGTTTTACAACGAGGCTGAAGTTTGGTAACCATTGTCGGCAGAAGGAGGTGAGGCCTAATAGGGAGCGAACCTGCTTCTGGGTCTTAGGGACAGGGGTATCTAGAATGGTTTGGATTCGATCAGGGGTGAGTTTTCTTCCATCTTTGGAAAAAAGGTGGCCTAGGTAAGTGACCTGGGGTAGGCAGAATTGCAACTTCGTCTTGGAGACCTTGTGGCCATTTTCCGCAAGGAAGTGCAAGAGTTGAATGGTGGCGGTAACCGCTAGAGGGGTGGTGTCGGCTGCCAAAAGGATGTCATCGACATATTGTACCAACACCACTCCGTCGGGTAACTGGACTTGGTCTAGTTGTCTTTTGAGGGCCTGGCTGTAAATGCTAGGGCTTTCCGTGTAGCCTTGAGGCGCTCGGCAAAACCTATATGAGCGGGCTTTTAGGGTAAAGCCGAAGAGATATCGGCTGTCTGGGTGGATGGGGATGGAGAAGAATGCGTTCTTGAGGTCGATGACGGAAAAGGTGGTGGCAGTGGATGGAATCAAAGTCAGGATGGTGGTGATGTCTGAGACCACAGGGTACTGGGGTACCACCACTTTGTTGATCTCTCGGAGGTCGATGATAAAACGGTATGCTTTCTCATCTCCCTCTCCCTGCTTCTTGATAATGGGCAAGATAGGGCTGTTGCAAACGTTGCTAACCACTTCCTCTACCACTCCTGCGTCTATCAGTGACTGGATAATCATTACCAATGCCTTCTCGCCCTCTGGCGATATCCGATATTGTGGGAGTTTTGGGAGTGTTGCGTCTGGTCGGACAGTAATGTGCACTGGGTCAATTAACATACGCCCTACGTCCGAATCCGCTTTGGCCCACAGATACGGAGGTAGAGTGTCAAGCAGGGACGCGTCAACGTCGGTGATGGAAAACATGTGTCGGGGAGAGCAATGTCTAAGCAGAACGGGGTTGTCGTAAAGAAACACTCGAACTCCATCTTGAGAACACCTGATCGTCGCTCGGAAGTGTTTCAGTAAGTCAAGTCCCATAATGGCGTCAGGGCTATTGGAGGAAAGCAAGAACGTGGTGTTGGTGGTGTTGTTTTCTACGTCAAAGAGAATCGGGGCAGACAAAGGGTTGGTGGAGGGCGTTCCATCGAAACCTGTCGATGTTATGAGTGAGCCAGACAAGGGTGCCCTTGGAATCAGTCGTTTAGATAATGCACTACGTGTTGCGCCAGTGTCTACCAGAAATGGAGACTTGGTACCCAGGACCTTAGCAGTGACATAAGGGCCCTGCTGGTCAACATAGAGCTCGACTGGATCCCTCCCTCGCCCTTGGCTGTCCTATGCGAAGGTGTGAGTGTCGTCATAGTCAGATTGTTGATATTGGTTCTGCCTGGGTCGATCGAACGTATTTGGTCTGCTTGATCTGTCGTTAGTCGCGTCATTTGGGGGCCCTCGTTGTTGTCCCTTAGGTCTTGGTCCGTTTGCTACATCCCTGGGGTCTTTGTTTCTGATTATTTCCAGAAGAACTGGGCACTGGGATTTCCAATGGCCAGTCCCTTTGCAGAAAGCGCACTGGTTTTCTCTAAGGTCTGTGCGTCCACTGTAGGAAGTCAGAGTGCGGTCCTGGGGAAATGTAGTCTTAAGGACGTTTGTCTGGTAGTTTCCCCGGTATTGGTCTCGTCCTATAGTCACCCCTTGCAGTTTGGCAATCATCACCCTCTCTTTTAAGTCCTTCTTCTTTTTCTCTGTCTCCCTATCGTTTTCATTTTTCTGATGCTCATAATATTGGGCCATTTGGAGAATCGCTGTAGGTTTGGAGGCTGCCCAACTACTCTCGCTGGCCTGTAGTTTCTGGGAGATTTCCGATGATAGGCCCTTAACATAATTCTGGACGAACAGATGGTGTCCGGTTGCAGTGGTCATGTCCTGGCCGCTGTAATCGGAGAACACCGTTTCAAACCGGGAGAAGTATTCCGATACATCCTCCTGGGGTTTTTTGCGACAGGCTGTTACTATCGACCAGTCCACTTTCTTTTCTGGGATTAGGGTTTTTAATTTCTCTACGATTTTTTCTGGGAGGTCTAGAATGGATTTCAAAGGCTTTTGTCCTGGTCCCCGTTGTTTATCCAGGTCATCGAGTTGTGACCAGGTATGTCCAAACAGCTCAAGGTGGTCGACTTTCCGGATTTGCTTCCACACGTCAGCTGGTAGACATAACCCGAAGAACAAGTCGATGTCAGCCAGGGTCATAATCGTTGAGCCCAGGGCTGTACCCAATTCAGTATAGAAGGCAGTGGGGTTTTTACGTAGGTCGGGTAGAGATTTCCGGAATGTCAGTATCTCTTGCCGGTCCCATGTCTGGTAGACCCAGTTGTACACTACCCTTCCCTTTGCATCTTGGTTGTTTGCATCATCGTGAGTCCCTGTACCCCGAGGAGGAACCCAATAAGGGGCAGCCTCTCGTATCGGCATCATGGTGTTAGATTGCTCGGTTGGTGGTTCGGTCACTACGGAGGTTGCGGATTTAGCTCCCGGCTTTCGTTCAGTGAGGTGGCGGAAAACCTCAAGCGTACGCGTAAGGAGGTCCGACACATCACACTCGCCCTCATCCCCGATATCGACCTTCCGGTACAGAGTCCTTAGGCTCTCGGGACCTTTGTCTCGATATCGGTCCTCGTATGCATTCAAGACATGATAACACAGTCGTACGGTAAAATGTCGTCTGTGACTCCCTGTATACGAGCTGAACATATCTGTGATGTACTCTTCATCATCCTTCCTTTCTACCAGTGTCCTTGCTATTTTGTCGATCCCCGCTCGCTCATCTTTGTCTAGTCTGTTTGTTCTTGCAGGGCCAGCCCCTCGAGTCTCATGGTCGTCTAACGTTGTTGTTGATGCGGGTTTTAATACAAGGGGTTCGGCTGGCACAGAGGCCATTGGGGCCGACGCTGTGGCGGTACCTTCGTTTGTACCTGGGGGTGGCGCGTGCTGCGCCAAGGGTTGAGAAGGGGCATATGGAGGGGGCATGTAGATGATAGGAGGACCTAATAGCAGGTCCTCATTGGCTCGTTGTTTCGAGGGTAAATCAGGGTAGAGCATGGAGGGAGTTCTAACCGGACACTGGCTTGGCGTTTCCATTTCTAGTTTCTGTTTAGCTTTCTCTCTTTCCTTTATCTCTTTTTCTAAGTTCTGGGCAGCTAGGTGGGCTGCTTTTCGCAGCTCTTTTTCCAGCCTACTCTCAGTTTTCTTTTTACGTTGTTCAGCTTCTTTTCGCCACATGCCGAAACTGTCAAGCATAGTGGGTGTTGTCTTGTTTTTACCCAGGGCAGTTTCTAGCGTTTTTATTTTATCATCATCGAAGGATCCTATCAGGGGCCACTGACTTTCTTGACCCTTTTTCGTATATTTATGCCATAGTTTACTATAGGCTATAGCGGTCAATCCATGCTTCATGAACATGTCCTTATTAGGGGTGCCTTCCAGTGGGGCTGGATGGTCCATCTCTAATAAGCGGTCCGGGCTAAACAGGCTACTAATCAGTGGGGAGAAGACAGACATGACGGCTCGTAACGAGGGACTAAAAAGTCAGCACTGCCTATCTTATCACTAGGTGCAAAGGCTGGACAGAATATTTCTATTCTACGTTGTTTGCAGGCAGTGAATACCTCATGGATCAAAATAACAAAAGACCAATAAATAACAATGGGGAGAATGAGTAGGTCCGCAAAGATCTGCGTTACCTACCCTTTTCACTGTCTGCAAAAAGGGTGGTCTCTTCCCTGTTTGCAGACAGGGAATCTCCAGGAAACAATAGTTTTGCGAACAACAGTTCAGTTTCAAGTAATTATTGAGTGGGGGAGAAAAAAATAAGCACGGCTGCTGCCCTACCTATCCTCCACTGCTTGCAAAGAGAGAGCCCGTTGTTTCTCCGTTTGCAGACAGTGAATCTCCAAATAAATAAAAAGAGCAATACTAGTATTTTTTAAACAATCAAGCAATCAAGCAATCATTTCGCAACTTGTCGTGATTACACGACCTTACCCGGACCGCATGGACAGTTTCTTGTCTTCCGAATCCAGCGCCCGATCGTCCTCTCTTCTCCGTTATCCTCGCGGCACTCCTTATGGTTCCCAGTCAGGACCGTAGATCACTCGAGAGAGGTCTGTTCGGAACCAGTGAAGTTCGGATGATCGGCTGTCAGACGAGGGTCTATCGGACAGACGCGTTCCCGATCGTTGCAGTCGTTCACTTTGTCGTCAGGACCTCTCCCACTGGATCCATGGGTCGCTGATGGGCCCCACGTTGGGCGCCAATTGTTGAAAAAAAGGGTGGCACTACCAACCAGAATATAAGATCCTTAAGTATTGCCCGGCGGTGTCGCCTCTTGAACCCACAAAGAAGTTAAACTATCGAAGAGGCAGGCGCTGGAGACTGGAAGGCAGGAAACAAGATTTTTATTCTCTCCGGAGGAGAACACAACGAAACGGACAGAAGGTATCGTTCTGAGGTGCTCTAGCTACATTTCTGAGGCCTGGCCTCTTATACACTGTTTTATGACTTTATTGCAGATTACATATTCATGTTAAAGCTTTGATGTATGGAAAAGACATTCTCAGAATCCCCCCTTCCCAACCCGTTCCCACGCAAGGTTACAGTGGAAGTCCCTGCCCCGTTCACAACAGGTGGTGATCATCGCGCCGCTGGATATTCCGCCGATTCATGGAGTGTGTGGGGTTCGATCGGATCTCGTAGGGCGGGGGGCTTTGATCAACCCGGGGATCCCTTGCTGGGGGGAAACTTTCTATTGTACGGGGAGGGGCAAGGAACAGTATCGGCAGAGCTGGGTGTCGGCTTGGGAACGAGGAGGACGAACGGGCACACGGGAAGAAAGGGGGTTTGCATCAAAGGGCCGGGGATCATAAATGGGAAGAGGGGAGGTGTTGCGCTGAGAACAGGACGAGGGCCCGGGGCAGAGCAGCGCTGAAGAGGGGTTTTATGATTCGCGGCAGGTGCAGGCAGGGGGGTTGTCAGTATGTGGGGGATGCCGGCGAAGCTAGGAGGGGGAGAGAGGCGCGCTGGCTCTCGGCGAGAGCAGGGAAGCCATGGTGTTCAAAATGGCGACTGTTTTACGCGCACAAAAAAGGTTAAGGAGAGCAAGAGGGCGCCGATAATGTTGACGGTCTCAGCCCAACTTTCAACAGATTTACATATGTTTTTTGAATGTGTATATCTAAGGGTCTTTTGGGAGAATGTTGAGAGGGCATTGGAGGGAATTTTTAAAGTTAAAATTAATCCTAATTTGCCTTTAGTGGTTTTTGGTATTGAAACTATCTTTACAAATCAACTATCTAATAAATTGATTGGTCTACTCCTCTGCTTGATATTAGCGGCCCGTAGAGAGATCTGCAGGTTGTGGAAAGACCCCGAGCCACCGCACTATGAGATCTGGCTGAGAGCAGTTTTGAGCATGGCGAGAGCAGACCAAGGAGAGGGGAATATCTGGGCTCCATTAATTACCTGGGGTACAGAAATGGGTTGGGTTAAGTTCCTACGGTCCAATGATTATACCAAGCCTCGCACAAAAGAAGCTGGCCTGGTCGGCTTAAAAGCGAATGCAAGAGCATGGACCCAGGGCACCCAGCATGGAAGGGGGTATTTATGCGAAAATTGCATATGCTTAAGGTGAAATGAGGACAAAAATAAATAAATAAATAAATAAAAAAAAACACAAAGGATGGATAAGGACAGTCCGGTAGCAAGCATGGTAAATAAACCCCTCTCCTTAGAATGAAGGCAGAAGACTGGAGGAACTGACATACAGGGAGGAGGAACTAAACACCATGGGGCATATGTACAAAGGGATATTTCAACCAGAACCTCACTTTTAGAGAAGTTCTGATGGCAATATGCTCCTCTCCATATTTACAAAGTGGCGTCTTGCATAAACATTTTACTATCTGCACAATAGAATTTGTTTATTACCTGCCTTTTCATAAATTATCTGCATCATACCACAGAGCTCTCACTCATTTTTCAGTGATCTGTTGCTTTCTAGTTTGGCTTGCACTGTACAAGTGACATAATATACATGCATACTTATGGGTGTCTGTAAGGTTGGATTTTCTATTAAGTATTACCTTGTTTCCTCCTTTGTCTGCTTCCTTTATCCTTATGGATTTGTCATGTATGTCTAATTAGTGGCTACCACACTAAGTAGGTTTAATTATTTTACAGAACATAGGCTTGGTAACCATAGAACACAACGGTATTACCCAATGTGCTTCCAATGTGCTTACATAAAAGAGGTGAGCTCATGCACACAAGGTTTGCTTGTTCCTATATTATTTTACATCTTGATGGCATTTCAATTTCATTTGTATATATCTAACTTGCATCCTGATCTCCTGATGACTGTCACTTGCTGACCCCATAAATTGTATAATTTACAAGGTGCTCAAATGCCATCAAGGGTCTTAATATAGATGTGGAGGAGACTCAACAAGAAAGCAAACCCATGCAGGACTACAGATGGGATGCAAACTAGATCTACAACACAATCTCCAAATTCAGTCCTGGATAACCCCCAGTTAACAGAGTCAGATCACTGTTTGACTCCACAGAATCTATAAAGCATTGTTTGTAGCTCATGGCACTGAAGAAAAGCGAAGGGTCCAGAAGAAATATAGCACAGCCTTAGTCTTGTCCTGCACAGTCAAGGTACTCTCTGGTGATCTGGCCACGCACTTTTTTGTTTGGTCCGTGTCATGACAGGTTATGCTGGACAATAGCCTTTTTCTCGTTTATTTTTCTCCACAAGCTCCAGGAAATGTCTAGACAGATGAGGAGACACGATCCAACAGCAAGCCTACCGTTGGGGAATGGCAGAGCATTCAGTGTCAAGAGGAATAGGACATGGAATAGGCAGACTGTACGGGTTCAGAGTCTCTTATTTGCTTTAAAGTCCTTTGTTTCTTTGGTGCACATGTTTGACTTTTGACTTCTTTCAAAGGCTAAATCCTTACATTTTTTATATTATCCACAGTTCCAAGGCACCAATATTCTCTTTGTGACAGTTGTAGCAGTGATAACCTGAAATTAAGGGGCTGATTATGATGTCGGGTGGAAAATTTCCATCCGACTCCTTGTCGAAATCGGTTCCAACGACTCGCGATCAGCGGTTCCACACGACCGATTATCATGCCTCTGACCACCTTTCAGAAGGACTCCTATTGACTCCTATGGGAGCCTGTGTTCTAGCCGACAACACAGGCTCCTATGGGGAAAAGGAGTGTCTGCGGAAAACATTGCGTCCTGTGGTGGGCACCTCATGGTGACTGCCACACAGTGCATGGTTTTACAGGGTGGTCCCTTGGGAACCCCCTCTATCCCAAACCAGAGGCCTCATGGTGAAAGGGGGTCTGCAGGGGGCCCCCAAAGTCAGTTTCTGATAGCTTTTTTGTGTTGTACAGATTAAGTCGGAAAGGCTGTCAGACTCCAACATCAGAATCGGTCGGTCGGAAACACTGTACGTAGAGCTGTGCGAATCAGCTCCAACCAACTCATTCGGAATGACCGAATAGTTCCCCTTCCTACCACAAGCATTCTACTCGGTTGGTTGGAATTGCTTCCGACTGAATCGGGTGGATGGGTTCCGACACAGTTTAGGAGAATCCGAATGTCGGTCAGAGGCTTTCCGCACAACATCCTAATCGGCCCCTAACTCTTATACATTTCTTTCAGTGTATGGTTAATGCTTTGCATTGTGTAGTTTACATCTCAGTAACCCACATTGTTTCCCAAAGAATGAAATCAAGGCAATGCCTTTGTAAGCTATAACCAGACTCATGTGAAATCACCAGCCCCATAAAAGCCACTCTTAAGCCAACAGGGATGACAACGAGGCCATATTTGCACTGTACATTACAAATAGGCAGACATTTTCTCATGAAAATTAGAATACATAGGGGTCGTAATAATGTATCCCCTCTTCTGTATTCCACTTACTGGCACAATGGCCTGCAATTCCCTGCCAATACTCACAGCTGGAGAATAGGCTCTAGACTTAATATATCTAGTGGTACATAAGTTCAACAATGTTTTGAATAGCTTTTTACGTGGAGTCACTAAAAGGGTTATGCCATCTCTCCCACATGAAGGCACCTTGCATAATATGTATCAGGTGTTAATCACTAAAGAAGTTCCACTGCAATCTGGTAGTTGAAGATTACATTTTTTGCATTATTTTACTTTTCATTTCTTTTCAGTTATTTCAATCATTATGTATTTTGCGTAGTCTTGATAGCAGTGTTTTTCAGTCTGTACTGTTCATTAAAAGAGCTCAGGTGTACGGTGCAGCCAACAGTATATCCACATAGGACCATGTGCACAGACTGCAAAGTGTACTTGCTACATTTTTGTGACTCACATGATTAAGTCTATGTACCCTTACCATATCTTTATATATACACAATTGGCTTTTGGTCTTTTTTGCCAATTCTCTTAATTAAGTTTTTTAAAACATCTACAAACAATGGAGTAGGACCACCCATTGAGAATTGCATGCAATTCCAGCTCGTTCTGGTTCCTACATGACTTCGAGACCATAGATATATAAGTAACAATAATAGGGTTTGTATTATATAGGTCTGCATACCAACCACAGGGGCATGCTACTTTAAACAATAACAATAACTCTTTGAGTGCATGGTGATGTAGGAGCAATCAAACTACTAGAACTGACATGGAAACTTTAGTATGGTGGTTCTCATAGTCTACTCCAAAATGCCACCCTCCCTCCTTTAATGGTCCCGCTCTGAGCACCCACCTTCTTGCCCTGCACATTTCCATGTCTGTTATACCATTACAATGTATCTGCTGCTCAGAGAGAGTGTATGCTCAATCTAGGTCTCAATTTTTCCGGGTAAGTGTCCCATTCAGCGTAGCACCTGCCTCTACCCTGCCACTGCCAAGACATACATGATTTAATATTATGTCACGATTTGGATGCTCTTTTTATTACTGAAACTTGGCTTAATGACTCATCTAATCCTGATCTGGCAATTGCCCTCCCTTCAGACTTCACTATTTTTAGGCGGGACAGACCCATTGGGCGTGGGGGCGGGGTAGCACTTGCTATTAAGAAAATCTTCCTTTGCCACACATTTGACTTAGGCCACCTTAAAGGAAGCGAGGGCATAGGCTTCTCGATTAAAATTAATGCCTCCACCTCCTTCTCGGGGGGACTGATATACCGCCCTCCTGGCAATGCCACTTCCTTTTTGGACTCCTTAGATGATGTTCTCGGGGCACTTATTCTACACTATCCCAACTTCACTCTATTAGGGGATATGAATATACATTTAGAATTGTGTGTTGATCCCCACACCATCTGCTTCCAACACTCGTTAAACATCTTTGGATTATCCCAACTTGTTACCGCTTCTACCCACCGTGCAGGCCATACTCTCGATGGCATTTGCTCTAATCTTACAACCCTGACCACGTCCCCCCCGATCCCTCAAATTTGGACTGATCATTGTCTCATTCCATTTGACATCAAGATACAAGCCCACGCCTTACCTAGCACTAAGCGCTCCCACCCCTCCTTCACAGTCAACTGGAGAAAAGTGACTGACCGTATTAAGCTGGATACCCAACCCCTGGCCCAGGCCCCCAAACTAGTTGGGGATGCAGTAGTGGATTCCCGCAACTTCCATGCCTGGATGGACCAAATTGTCTTGGATAATTACGACACCAATGGCCACCATGCGAAATGTCACAAAAAAAAGCTAAATGCACCCTGGTTCACCCAGACCTTAACCGATAGCCATCTCCTTTGCCGAGTACTAGAAAGGAAGTGGAGAAAAACTTATGATGAGGCCTCAAGAACACTTTATGTTCAGCAGAGGAAAATATACCTCTCCAGTATAAAAGCGGCTAAAAAGGAATATTTTACTAAGGCTTTAAATGAAGCTCACCAAAAACAAAAAACTGTCTTTTCAATAGTCAATAGTCAAGTCTTTTACCCACCCCAAAGCTCTTATGCCCGAAATCCCACCGTCCGAAATTCTGTGTAATCAAATCGCAGATTTCTTTGTGGATAAAATTGTTAATATTCAGAGAGACTTTTTCCCCCCCTCGATCACTCCTCATGAGGTAACTGATAACTATCCCCCTCTTTGCAGCTTTAAACCTGTTTCCCTCCAACAAACACGCAAGGCAATTCTGGCCTGCAAATCAGGAGCCCCTACCGACTCCTGTCCTCCTAGCATCCTACACCATCTAATCGAGGTAGTAAATCCCAGCATCAATGCCATCATCAATGAATCTCTTCACTCAGGGATAGTGCCCAGCAACTGGAAAAAGGCTATTGTGAAGCCCCTGATGAAGAAGCAGAACAAATCTCCAACTGACCTTACCAACATGCGCCCCATTTCACTACTACCTGTTCTAGGTAAGATCACGGAACAGTTAGTGCACGGAGAGTTAAAAACATTTGTAGAGACTCACAACATCCTGCATCCCCAACGGTCGGGGTTTCGCTCCGGCCATTCCACTGAAACAGCCTTGATAGAACTATCCGATTCCATCAAGTTCCTGCAGGATGAGGGAAGGCAAGCCGTCCTCATCCTGCTTGACCTAACAGCAGCGTTCGACACTATCTCTCATGTCATTCTGATTAATAGAATGCGAGAGATTGGCGTGACAGACACAGTGTTGGCATGGATAAAATCTTTCCTGTTTAACAGGTCCCAAACTGTGTCATTGGGTCCCTACCTATCCAGCGAAAAACCCATTACATCAGGAGTACCCCAGGGGTCCATATTAAGCCCACTTTTCTTTAACATCTATATGGCTCCTCTCCTCGCTGTGATAGAGTCTCATGGGATCCTCGTCACGTCATACGCCGACGACACCCAACTTGTCGTCACCATCGATAAAAAGTGTACGGACGCAGACTTGCGATTTCGGAACTGTCTCACTGATGTATTCCAGTGGTTGAACAAAAACCACTTGAGGTGCAACAGTGCGAAGACCGAAATCATACCGCTGGGTAAAGACCTATCTTTCTGCCTGAAAGAATGGTGGCCCAAAGGATCAGAGGCCCCACCCAGTGCAGTGTCTTCCGCTCGGAACCTAGGCGTGCAATTTGACTCATCCCTCTCTTTCGATGACCACGTCAGGATCAGTGCTGGGCGCTGCTTCGGACTTATTAACTCCTTAAAGAAATTCTTCGACTTCCTCCCCATTGCAGCTAGAAAATCGGTCGCGGTAGCTTTAATACTCTCCCGACTCGACTACTGCAATGGTTTAATGGCTGGTGTGAAGAAGTCCACTCTTAGGAAGTTACAAAGTATACAGCACGCGGCTGCCAGATTGGTACTGAAACTCCCTAGAAGGTCATCAGCCTCAGTAGCACTAGACTCCCTCCACTGGCTGCCACTCCACAAAAGAATCCTTTTCAAACTTCTACTGACTGTGTTTAATTCCACGAAAAATTCAGGGCCCCATTACCTTGCTAATCGTTTCACGCATTACAACGCCACAAGATGTCTGAGATCCTCAGGGACCAATCTCATCACAATCCCGAGGTTCAAGTATAAAGCAAGGGCGTGGAACAACTTGCCCGTTAACCTCAGACTAATTGAAAAGGAGAGTCTCTTCAGGAAACTCCTGAAGACATGGGTGTATCAACAATCAGACACCTCTGTACTGGCAGCTATCTAGACTCTCACCACGCATCATTTACACGCATGCTCAGCGCCAAGATGCTCCTTCCGGAGCGAAAGTTCGCGCTTTACAAATATCCATAAATAACAAAAAATAAAATAACAAATACCCCCGTGATCCCTAGGACTAGACATCATGTTGATCCCGGCTTTGGCCCATTTTGATGAATCCATTGCCCAGTCTCCTAGTGTCGGTGCCATTGTGGCCTTCTATGATGTAATGCGTCATTTAGCAAGCGTAAATTCAAGGTGAATAAACCGTGATACATGTTTAAGTTGGTTCAAGCAGATCATTACCCCAACAGGCAGAGGGAGCCATGTCTAGATATCAGCTGTCCTGTGAGGTCTGTTATATATTGTAATATTGCTTCCCAGAATCCCATTATCACTGTACCATATGGGAACCAACAGTCTTGTCCTTAGACCTCGTGATTTAGTTCCCCATCACAGGATAATTGATTTTTCATTCCCATCTATGGATGTTATTTCTCCCAGAAAAGTAATTGTCGATGCATTTCGGCCCTCAAAGTTTTTAAGGCCTCATCAGGACCCGAGATAAAGGGATGACTAATTAATTCCGTCGAGCTAGATACAATTTATTCAATTAGAAATCTGTGTCAGGATAAAACTCGTGCAATCTTTTGGGACCAAAATGCTCCTGGGTGAGACAAACTCAGGAGCAGGGCGGGAAACAATCGAATCAAGAGTAGACACCTGAGATAAATAATAAAGTCATCCATTTATGAGCAAGTGGCTGACGCAAAAGCCTTTCTAAGTACGTTATGTATTCAAAACATTAGGTCAGCCAATAGGCAGCTGAAGCTGTTTGTAGCCAAGACATCAAAAGTAGTGAAACTCAATAGGTCCAGTCTGCTTTTCGTCTAGCAGACAGCACAGTTAGTTCGGGTACATCTTAGCACATTTAGCCTCCTTCCATCTTGTGCATGTTCCTGTAGGTCCCACTGAAAATATTGTTTACGGTTACAGAGTTTTTCTCAGTTGCCCTATATATCTAGCTCGGTAGAACACTGGCAAGGTAAAAGTTAGGGGGCCTCATTTATGAAATGTGACACATCGCTGTGTGAAAACACCGATGCGTCACTTTTCATTGCACCCTCCTTGCGACATGCTGGATGCGTCATATTTACAGTATGACGCAAGGAGTTACAGATACGTCAGTATTTCTGATGTATCTGTAGGCGCAAAAATGACACATTGCTGGAGTATGTCACAAAAGTGACGGAACCCCAGCAATGTGTCCTTTCACATTGCCCCATGTGAAAGGTCCTGCGTCAGTCTTAGGCCTGCTGTGAGGCATGCGTAAGATATTGATGCAATGGTGTCCTAGAGGTGACGCAGTGAAATCTCATAGATTTCACTTTGTCACTTCTACGAGTCTTACTTGCATGAGAACGCCCCCCCTGCATACATTATACCTGACGCAGGTATAATGTAGTGCAGGCGTTTACAAAGTAACGTATCTACTTAGATGTGTCACTGTAAATATAACACAACAGGGGGCATGTTTTACGCTGCCGTTGTGTTACAAAAAGCGAGGCAACAGCAGAGCAAGACTGACGCATGAACTCATAAATAAGGCCCAGGTTATTTAAATTTGGATATTTAGCGCCATTGCTCTTAACATAGCGACTTGGTTTTCTTGTACTTTTGTGTTTTTTTGCTTTTTGAGCTGCGACGAACATAGCCATTGAAGTTATTAAACCAAAATAGTATTATTTACTGATGCTCTATTGAATATATTCATGCAGCTCAACCTTTGGTTAAGTAAATGTGTTTCATTGACATTGCTGTAAATCTTTAAAACCACAGAGTTCTTCAGGCGACAGACTAATAGCACTATCCTTCTGGGATAATATCATTTTTGAATTGACATTGAATCGTAGGTACTTAGTAAATGCAGACAGGTGCTGCAGTGTGGAAGTGTTTACTTGTGGCATTTACAGGACACCATGCTGTGGGCACTGTGCAATGAAAGCAAATTATTGTAGACCATAATTTGGTGGTAAGGCTAGTTTACTGCTATGCAAAGGCACTCGGTTCATCTACCTTAATTTAAAATGGTTCGTACTGTAGTGTAGTTCCTATATTCCCAATAGGCTCTGCGCATTGGAATAATATATTCAGCAGTGTAGACATAGGACTGAGGTTATCTAGGTCTCTACTGACTATATTAGACTTAAGGTTTGCCAGCTAGCTCAGAGGTCACTAGAAACTTTCTCGAATAAACGAGGAGGAGTTTAACCTCCCTTGATAGACAAGAAGGGATTAGCTTCTGACAACCATAAAACATGACAACTTTGCTCTCCCTGAATAAGAGTGTATCTCTAGAGTCGTGTGAAAACAATAGACAGCTATTTCACTCAGTCAAATGTGCGTACTTAGTTTCACCAGAATGCAGAGAAAAGAGAGACGGGCGTTTTCAATAAAAGGTGTTATTTACTGAGCAGTCATACAAGAGACATGAATTGCCACGATTGTAATACTCATGGTAAAGTAAAGTGCGTACAGTAAAAGGAGGATTATAAAATAATACTGTAAAAGCATTGATATGGTTTCTTAGCCATATGATACTTTAAAATAGATAAAATATATACATACATATATACATTGACTAATCGTACTCAACTGGTGCTTCTAACTACGCCTACCCCGGTGTACCTGACCTAAGCCTAATACGTGGGAGGGAGTAAGTAAGTAGCAGTTTAAGTTAAGTTTGTTTTGCCAAGAATCTGACTCAAGAATTCTCTTTAAGGGTTTAGTCAGTTCCGTACCTGGGTAATAGAAAGCAGGAGGTCTGGTATCTCTCTCTCAGGACTCGATATCCCAGCAACCCGCAAGGGTAGGCTGGAAACGCCGGAGCTGGATTTCTTGGCAGGAGAAAAGACAGCGTCTTTCTCAGCGCGTCAAAGAGGAGGGGCAGCATCCGTGGGCTCTCGCATCCGCTGGGCTCTCGGAAGTAGATAGCTGCTCTGCTCCAGATTCACCACCGTGTGTTTGCTTAAGGCAACGTTGGTATATTTATACCTGAAAGGTGCCTGGGTTTGACATAAGGTTGGACATAAGACGTCAATAAAGATGTCACTAAGAACTGGCCGTTCTTACAGTGCTTTACAGGAGTTCTAGGACGAAATCAAAACAAAAGCAAGGGGGATTTCCCAGGTTGCTGGAGGCTTGGTTTTGTTTAGAGAACTGGGTGTGCTTACTAGGGGGCCGGAGAAGTAGCCTTGCTTAATGTGACAGCATGTGCTACGACTGAATTATGGATATGATTATTATGCCATTGTATGGATATTATTGGTTATAACCGGACAAGGGCATAAAATAGGAATATCGATTCAGGTTTCCTAGATAAAACACTACACCCACTCCACGAATTAATGTCCATCATTACTAAAACTTAAGCAATAGTAAACATAAAAGGTGCATGTGTATACCAATCCACCCCAAAATAAATTTTTGCATTTGAAATGGTGTATGCGAAATACATGAAAATGATTATAGGTACTGTACGCTTTCTAAGCAGTGTAATCATTCATTAAAAAGGATGCATATATATATCGGCATGAATGATTTGCGAAATTTACACTTGAAATGGCTCTTAATACAGAAAAAAGGGTCGAGACCATTCCATCACATATAAATACAGTTGCTGTAAATGTGCTAGAGGCTGACGTGATATATTGTCTTTAGAGTTCCTAAAATAGAAGCTCTGTTCTCTAAGAATAGTTCTACTTCAAGCAGAGTACATGTGCCAGAAAAAAGGTAAATATTTTGGAATCGGAGAAAAAAAAAATCGCTTTCACGGGAGAGAGAAAAAAAATTATAGTCCCAAATATGTTCAGTAGCTTTTGTCTATCAAAGCCGAAGGCCGAATTCAGAGTTCAGGGAACGCTGTGTACTAGTTTGCTTAAAAGTTATTCTTTTTGTTCGGGGGAAAACATTATTTCAGACAGACTTTCAAAAAAGTGGTTTACCGCTTCAGGTGAAAGTTCAACCAAGTTGGAAAATGCCGCAACTGTGCAGTCATGAGCATGATTGCTATCATCGATGACAGGATCAGCAGTGCTCACAGAAGGTCGTACCTGGGTGATGTTGCTCTCATCTCGTGCTTCACTACCCTTTAATCGCAGTGGTGAAGTCTCAACGAATGCCGTCATCAGGATTGGTAACCGCTGGGGACAACACGATGCATGAGCCGTTAAAGGACTTAGCAAAGTATCTGTATCCAATGGTACTGCTGATTGTAGTGTAAGACAGACGTCCAACACGCATTCTTCTCCGCATAGCATACATCGAAGCACAGGTAAGATACAATTCTGCCAGATGGGTCTGAATGAAAGAAACCAGGTCATATTCAGATCTCTTAGCCGGGCTAATCCAAGGACTTTAGTTATGCGGTCCCGATAGCGTATAGCTAGGATCGTTTCTTCCATTGTTGCTGGAGTCTTGTCTGCGTTTTGGCTTGCCATAACGAAGCAGAAGTATCAAAAATAAAATGCCTGCTACGAGTCCCAACAGGAGTGGTAGGCCGCCAAAGACAGAATGGAAAAAATTAGGAAAAATACCCAGAACTGTTGTGAAGGGTGTTAACAGTCCCGAAAAAATCGTCTTAAATATATGTGGGATACCGCCAGTATCGGACATATTTAGGATTTGGCTTAACATTTCTGCGAAATGTAGGGGGCAATTTGCTGATAAAAGGTTATGTATCTCTGCCGTTGTCCTTGCGACTTGCAGATCATACGTTTCTTTTGATGACGTCAAGGGCACAGTTGTCTGCAAAAGGACAGACTTCATTCTGCTTAAAGTATCAATTCGAATAGAAGAGATATTAAAAAATGGCCAAATGTTTTCCTCCCTGTCTGGAGTGCTGTTTGGAAACAATACTTGCATACAGCAAGTGACCATGGAACTAACGCTCACGAGATAAGCTTTTCCTGGCACCATGCCACAACATCTGTGGTCCACTATTAGAATATAGCTCCCGTTAGAAAGCCGTCTAAAGAATGGCTCTATTCGAGTTGCAGGTGTGCCATGCTGGTGACATGAAAGGTTATTTGAAGTCCCCTCACAGGCCCCATGCAAGTTAATACCTTGACACAGAAGTATACCACTTAGTGATCTTTTACAATTATTACCACTAAGAAATACATTCTGTTCCTTTTCACTATAACATGTGTGTGTGTAAGGTAATTTCCATCATGACTTAATGTACCCTTTACCCAACCTTTCATACTGGCCTGCTGGTATATATTCTTGACAGAATTTAAATTTGAAAGTTGTTATCGGAATAGTTATTATTCCGTGTATTATCCATTCAATGACAGGTCGTTCTGACATTGTCAATGGTAATCTCTCAAGTTTTTCAATGCTCAGAATTGTATATTCCGCTCCTTTTTGTGCCAAGCTGATTTGTGTATCAGTAAGGTTAAAGATAGAGAATAATGACGTTGTGTTGATTAAACGCCAAGGCACGTAGCCTGAACGCAGATTTTGTAACGTCCAGCCAAGCTGTACAATAGAACGTAATTGGGACTGACCGTGTTGTAACATTAGTAAGTCCTGCTCTATTATATCTATAGCAGATGATACAATACTGTCCAGTGAATATATTCTGGAAGACAGAGTCATTAACCCATTGTCCACAACAGAAAGTGATTTTTCCAAATTGATGCGGTCAATTTCCTGTATTTTTTCTGCTGTTTCAATATGCGTTTCTTTCCAAGCTTCGTTGTAAGCTGCGTATATACCGGCCGCTATGAAAAGTTTTTGACGCTGTTTGCGTGGTCCCATTATGAAATCACGCAAGTCAGCACCGTCTTTAAGTAAAGTCAAGTTTTGCTTAATTTCTGCCAGTGTGGCTGTTTGTAGCCATTCGAGGCAGAGTTTTCCTACACTATATGTTGTAACTATCACTGGATGTTGTCTCTGGGAGTATCTAGGGTCTGGCCTGGTCAATTTGAACCCCTGTATTTTGTTCAGGAATCTATCTTGACAGTTATTTGTGTCTGTGGGCCAGATCAACCATTTTTTCCAATCAGGATGTGTTCTGTTTTGGTTAAAAATATGGGATACGTCTATCTCAACATCTGTATTGCTATTACTGTCAGGTATTGGCTTTGGAATAGACGGTTTGTTTAAGTCTTTAATTTTGGCTAGGCCAAGACAGGTTGTCTGTTGAATGGTATCATTCAAGAATATAATTTGTTCTGGGATCATCCAGGCTCTAAATAATGATTCTATACCTTGGACATGCCAATCTTTGGTACCCCAGATGGTTTTTGTTTCAATATTGTTTTTCCAAAAATCAAAACCAAATGTAGTCATTTTTTCATAAAATGCTTCTGAATAGATTAATTTAGTGTTTGTCAGCATTGTTTTCATTCCTGTCTTATTTAACATTTTGAAATAAAAGACTTCTGCTTCACTTGTGTTAAACCCCGAGAAGTATGGAAATTTCTCATAAAATGTTTTCGAACTACCTTTTGGTGGAGTTGTACAATGTTCCCATTGATTATAGTTTAAAACATTTCTAGGTTGAGCAGATTTTTGCAAATAGTGATGTGCAAAGTGGTTGTAGCAGTACATGTCTTCATAATTAGATGAAACCTGCAAGTAATCATGTTCTGTAAATTTTGCTGACATTACTAAATCTGACATCATATCATTAATACTTTCAAAGTCCCAATCATCAGAGAATGTGCTCGGTTTTACAAAGTCACTTAATGAAATCTTAAACTGGTGTGAATACTTCAAGAGCTCGACCGGGCCATAAATATCGTAGTCTGTTTTGTCCCAAGCTACCCCACCGGGTATTGGATTGGCTGTGACATTCACGGATGATAGTTCTCTTTTCTCGATGTGAGATGACTTGTGTGGCTTTAGGACCAAGTTGATGTTCTGACTTGCTGTGTCCATTGTACTGTATTTTCCTTTAATAAAATTACCCAAACAGAGAACCATGATGAGCCAAAGCAGGAGGAAAAGTACACCTAACACAATCCAAAATTCAATCCATGGAGAAATCAGATAGGTTTCTTTGAGTTGATGAAAGAGTTCTGTTACTTTGTTTTTAAAAGATTTAGTTGTTGGCAGTTCTTCAGGCTCGCTTGGATCCTCAGAAAAGTCATCGAAATTGATGAAGTAGCCAGATGCAGTTCTATCAATTGTTGGAATCGCTTCCGGATTTTTATTTGCTTTTGGAATTTTATTTATTTCATTAGCATAGTCTGTGGCTACATCGTTGTAGACAGGTGTTTCTTGATGAACTGTTTCAATTTGGGCTTCAAGAGGCACAAGTTCCATGGCATTATTGCATAGTCCCTTTTTAATCACTACAGGTTTATCAAATGTGATTAGTCTCTCAGTTTGAACCTCTTGGATTGTAGCAAGATTTGGTCTTCTGCTATTTCTTGGGAGTCCACTGGGCATACTACTTATTATCGGCCACGTGATTGTGGTTTTAACAGGTCGATCGATACAACTCGGTTCTCCTTTTTACCAGCAAGGGGCGGTAGTACAACTGATATTGTTCTGTTGACAGCTAAGACAAGTACTGCTTTTCTGTAAGAAGGCCCAAATTCCTTCTTCACCGCGATCTTCTCTCTGACCAGATCCCCAATCTTTGGAATCCAGACAGGCCTTGCTGCGACAGGTGGTTTCTCTTCAGTGGCTGTTGGTTGGTGTTTTAGCTTTACGTTGCTCAGGTCTTTTCTTGTTTCATTTAAGTCATGTAAAATAGCCAAACGATCTTTGATATCAAAGCATTTTTCTTCTACCACTGAAGTCTGACTATCGAGGTCCTGAATATGCATTCTAGTCCCGAACAATTGTTCATACGGACTGAAACCTTCTAGAGAATTTCTTGGCCGATTGTTAAGACTACGTTGGACACTTGTTAAATGTTGGACCCACCCATCACCCATACCTAATACCCTCGCCGTTATAGATTGCTTTATGTCTCGGTTTTTTCTTTCCACAATCCCGTTTCCCTCAGGATGGAAGGGACAAGAATACCGCAATGCAATGCCCATGCTGGTCATGGCCTCCTTATAAGCTCGAGAGCTAAAAGCAGGACCCTGGTCAGAATGTAGCATGCCAATTGGGAATGTGCCGATATAGACTCGCAAATCTTTTATAACAGTTCTGGCGAACGCCGAGCGCTGGTGTCTACATTTTAAGTGAATCTAGTCTTAAATAATATACATTGGGACGCATTTTTCCTGTTTAATCATGCGTATAGATCGCCTTATGCTTTCTATTAGGTGTTCTGGCACTACTTCGGCCGGTTCGCCACTGCGATCTCTGTTGCAGTTTACAAAATGTTTTGCAAATTTGTGATTATGCATGCTCATTTCCGGCCACCAGTATTCTGATTGTAATTCTGTCAGAGATTCTTTGATCATCTGATGCCTTAGATCTAATCCCATATGTGCTTCTTGTATTAAGAAGAGTCTACTGTGTTTGGAATTACTCTATCCCCCACTCCAGGGATTCGAGCAAAAGGAACGGAGTTTGCATCGATTATGTATGTATAATTGAGTGGATAGTTCACGGGTAATGCTGCACAGTCGCCTTTTGAAGACGTTTTTACCGCCAGCATGGTTTCCCCGTCTATGTATTTTTCTGAACGCTTTTTTGTGGCTACGGAAGCCGGATTAGTTGCTTCCGCTGTGGCTTTCTCAGCCAATGAATTCCCTGCAGCGTGAACGCCTTCACACTGATGACTCAGTGTATGTATCACGTGAGTTTTTTGTAGTTCTTTCTTTACAAGAACTACTTGTTCCCAAAGCGATTTTTGCTTGATTGTGGCACCTGTGTCATGTTTGTAACCGTTTTAAACCCATTTCTGCAAGTCATTATTGTATGATTTGACGCAGGAATGCGAATCGCACACTATTAGTGTCGGGAATTCGCGATCAGCAATGTCGAACGCCATCTTTAAAGCTATTAATTCAGTTTGTTGACATGAATTATTTTTTACAGATTGTGACATTGTTACCAGTGGTCTCAATTTACCTCCGTGCCACCGGCATTTGACAACCTCGCACGTAGCGTTATAAGCTTGTTTTCTACAAACTGAGGGTTCTGCATAACTGTTTGTGTATATTACACAGGCGTACTGTTGTAGGAGCAGAATGTCGTTAGGCAGAGCATATTCTTTTTCATACGTTAGATATTTAAATTTTTTCATTTTCGGGTCAAAATAGTATTTCACTTTTTCTGTAGCAAGAGAATTTTCCCATTGTATCCATTTTGGATCTAATGCCACGGTAGTTAAATTGCGTGGACTTGTTAATGCCTCAAAGGCTGATTCTGCTGTTAAAACAGTTATCCTTTTGTCTTGGGCTTGGTCTCTTTCGCTGGCTACAGCTGTTTGAACCGCATTTACGACATTTTTCGCAAGACTGAATGTTTTTTTCAGCTTGTGAGTACAAGTGTGATTTGTATGCTATTGGTACCTTTTCTCCCTCATTAGAGGTCAGGTACGTGAATCCGCATCTTCCTGGGATGACTCGGATTACAAGGTTGCGTGTATTATCGCGAGTTTGCAATTTTGTTTTTGCTAACATGTCTGTTTGCAATGATCTCAAAATTTCTGTGTGTGTTTGAGTCCAATTGATTGGTTTAAAATCAGGCTTTATTAATTCATAGAGAGGTTTAACCCTCTCTGCATAATTTAGAATGTATGTTCTTCCGAAATTCAGGAAACCTAGTATTGATTGTAAGTTCCTCAGTGTATTTGGTGCTTGGAGTACAGCACACTTCTCTAAGAAATGGTCTGCTAGGCTTTTGCCTTTCCTTGATAATTCATATCCTAAAAACAGGACAGTTAGATGGGCATCTCGTGACTTTTTAAAGTTGAATTTGTAACCCTCTGCTGCGAAACCAAGTATTATGGTGTTCACTCTTTTCAAGTGAGTATCCAAGTCATCATCTGTCAGATAGATGTCATCGACATAAGATAATGCCTCATCATCATACATTTGTAGTAACTCTGTTACTCTTGCTGAGAATAATACTGGGCTATTCCTGAACCCCTGTGGGAGTCAACAGAAATTTTCTGCGAGCCCATTATTGAGAAAGCGGTCAAATACCTGCTTTCAGGTGCAATGTTTTGACAAAAAAATCCATTAGAGATGTCTAATGTTGTTTTGTATTTTTTGCGCACTATGTTATTCATTAGGGCTGCACTGTGTGAGTTTTGTACTGCAAATGTCTTGCAACATGAGTTAAGGTGTCTGTAGTCCAAAACTAGATGATATGAATCGTCTGGCTTGGAGACAGGAAACAAAGGATTGTTCCTTTGTGAGGTGCATGTTTCAATCACCCCCTGGTATTCAAGTTGATCTAAGATCTCCCTGACCTGTTTTTTAGCTTCTTGCCTAATTGGGTACTGCTTTTGTGCAGTTGGTTGACATTTTAATTGGA
Organism: Lissotriton helveticus; assembly: GCF_964261635.1. Lineage (NCBI taxonomy): Eukaryota > Metazoa > Chordata > Amphibia > Caudata > Salamandridae > Lissotriton > Lissotriton helveticus. The sequence continues at coordinate 191,667,996 of NC_136060.1, forward strand.
TTTTGTGAGGAGGAGAGTCCTCATCCCATCCTACATGATTTTTATATAATGAAGGAGCTTGGGCTACTTCCCATTTTCTTGCAAGTGTATATTTTTTATGAATTGGAATGTGATTTGAGAAGGCAGGCATAATCATTTCTTCGCCATGAGGGCACTCCCTGACAAACTCTGGTGGCCAGTCTTTCTCAGCTAAAAGGATATCATAGCCTTTGGAAAGGTTATCCCAAAATAGACCCCTTACTTTTCTAGTCTTATCTCCCTCTATACGTAATGTTATCTCGTATATTTTATGAGGTTTGCTAACTCTGCTGTCTGCAGTTTCCACTTGAATGTATTCATTCGTGTCCACTGTCTCCAGTGATTCATCAGGATCTTGCGAGCTATGGTCACTTCTGCTGCGCTGTCTAGCACTGTCTGGGCCCACTCTCCGTTTTTCAGCTGTGTCCTCAGTATCCTCGGCATGTTTAACTATTTTAATGCTGGCTACCTTCTTTCTTGGAATTTGTAATTTTTTACTTTGATGAGCAGGTTCTTTGTCTTTGGACTTGACGTGCTCTTCCCTTTGTTCTGACCGTCCTCTTCTTTCCGATTTCTGCGAGGAAGTCTGAAAAGATCGAGAGGGACGTGTATCAATATCTTGATATCTATCAGGTTTCTTTAAATTATCCCTATTTCTAAGGTTGTATCTTTTCTCAGAGGGCTCCCTCTGGGGAGACTTGTGTCCTTGGCCTGGAGATCTTTCTCTCCGCCGAGGAGACCTTCCTCTGGACCGGAATCTTTTTTCTTTGGGAGTGGATTGTTTATTTCCATCCCAGCTCTTTTTTGGAGTGTTTAGATTATTTTTAATAAATATCTTTTCAGCATTTTCAGTTAGGTGGGGTTTTACTCGTTTCCCACCCAAACTATCTCTTCCTAGTTCTTCATAGCATTTTTCTATGATTCTGGCAAGTTCAATTGGTTGTTCTGCTATATCTGTTTCTTTCAATTTCTGGAGGAATGTTATATCCTCCGTTGCCAATTGAACCAACTCTCTATATGCCTTTGTTAATTCTTTTATTTTAACTAAGAGTTCTTCGCTTGACATTTTATCAATGTCTGGATGTGGTGTGTAGCTGGCTAGAACCGGCCACGTTGCTCCTGGTCTACCTAGTGGACCGAGCCTGGTGATGTGATTATTATGTTTTAGGGCGCCTTTAAACCAGAGCAGGTGCTCTTGGTATTTTAATGGGATTTCCACCTCCTCGAAAGGAGTGTATTCATCCGGAGGTTCCTCTATTTTGTAATAGTGGAATTCGTGTGTGACAGCGTTTGCTGCTGGAAAGTTTATCCATGAATAGAATACCTCTGCCTGACGATATTCATGTGCCTCAATTACGAATACGACTATACCACCTCTCGATGTTAGTCCATTCTCTATAAGTTTAAGAGTTATAGTTTTTCTTATGTTGACCGGAATGAGTATAGCATTCGGGTCGGTCTGCAGGAGACTTGTGTCATCCTCTAGGAGTCAAGCTACTATTGTAGCTGTCTCCCTTTCGTCTTCACTTTCTGTCATTTTTATTGACAGAAAGGTTTTTGTTGCAGATCAGGTTTCAAGGAAACAAAGATTAGGTGCACAATATTTTTGGAACACTGTATCCTTCAACGTTGACTAAACCAAAAACTATACATAGAAATCTCTTCCTACTAAGTTCCGGCGGATTTTTAACCTTTTACCCACTCCAGATGTCTTTTGGAGTATTTACGGGAAAAAGGGTCTGTGTGAAAAAGCACGACTGAGTTACTCTAACGTCTTGCGTTAGATTTATCGCCTTAGCAAACGTTGGGCGCCATGTAGTGTAGTTCCTATATTCCCAATAGGCTCTGCGCATTGGAATAATATATTCAGCAGTGTAGACGTAGGACTGAGGTTATCTAGGTCTCTACTGACTATATTAGACTTAAGGTTTGCCAGCTAGCTCAGAGGTCACTAGAAACTTTCTCGAATAAACGAGGAGGAGTTTAACCTCCCTGGATAGACAAGAAGGGATTAGCTTCTGACAACCATAAAACATGACAACTTTGCTCTCACTGAATAAGAGTGTATCTCTAGAGTCGTGTGAAAACAATAGACAGCTATTTCACTCAGTCAAATGTGCGTACTTAGTTTCACCAGAATGCCGATAAAAGAGAGACGAGCGTTTTCAATAAAAGGTGTTATTTATTGAGCAGTCTTCTTCCTCATACAAGAGAAATGAATTGCCACGATTGTAATACTCATGGTAAAGTAAAGTGTGTACAGTAAAAGGAGGATTATAAAATAATTCTGTAAAAGCATTGATATGGTTTCTTAGCCATATGATACTTTAAAATAGATAAAATATATACATACATATATACATTGACTAATCGTACTCAACTGGTGCTTCTAACTACGCCTACCCCGGTGTACCTGACCTAAGCCTAATACGTGGGAGGGAGTAAGTAAGTAGCAGTTTAAGTTAAGTTTGTTTTGCCAAGAATCTGACTCAAGAATTCTCTTTAAGGGTTTAGTCAGTTCCGTACCTGGGTAATAGAAAGCAGGTGGTCTGGTATCTCTTTCTCAGGACTCGATATCCCAGCAACCCGCAAGGGTAGGCTGGAAACGCCGGAGCTGGATTTCTCGGCAGGAGAAAAGACAGCGTCTTTCTCAGCGCGTCAAAGAGGAGGGGCAGCATCCGTGGTCTCTCGCATCCGCTGGGCTCTTGGAAGTAGATAGCTGCTCTGCTCCAGATTCACCACCGTGTGTTTGCTTAAGGCAACGTTGGTATATTTATACCTGAAAGGTGCCTGGGTTTGACGTAAGGTTGGACATAAGACGTCAATAAAGATGTCACTAAGAACTGGCCGTTCTTACAGTGCTTTACAGGAGTTCTAGGACAAAATCAAAACAAAAGCAAGGGGGATTTCCCAGGTTGCTGGAGGCTTGGTTTTGTTTAGAGAACTCGGTGTGCTTACTAGGGGGCCGGAGAAGTAGCCTTGCTTAATGTGACAGCATGTGCTAGGACTGAATTATGGATATGATTATTATGCCGTTGTATGGATATTATTGATTATAACCGGACAAGGGCATAAAATAGGAATATCGATTCAGGTTTCCTAGATAAAACACTACAGTACCATGACATGTTTCTCCAAAATAATTACCCCCTGGAGAAAAAAAATAGAAAAACAAAGAAATGAGCATTTGCAAAGCGTGCTTCCTTTCTCCTCATTGGGGAAATAGCTGATGTCACATGACATTTCCAGTAATACTCCTGAAAAGCTGAGACTAACACGGCTAGCCAGATGTATCAGTGGAACGTGTGTGAATTTCTAAGAGTCGTTCAATTACACCTGTGAATAAGAGTACAATTAGGGTGTAAGGATATGACTATTTGTGAATCCTAAGTGTTTTTTTCACAGACTGTGTGTGTTCAATATGTTAGCCGGACTTGGGAATGATTGACTTAAATACACATGTGGCCGTACATCCCCAGGAATCAGGAGGCCACATTTATAATTAGATAGTGTAGCTACGCATGGTGATGCAAGGGCAATGCAATTCTTAAGTCAGATTTACCAAGCCACACAAGGACACCTTGAGTGGCCCTGCCTTGCTTGGTAAATCTAGAGTAACATAAGGCAGTGCAAGTCACTGTCTTGCGTTACTCTTCACTACGAAGGTATTAAATGAGTGGAGTGTGGGTGTTTTCACGTATCTACCCATGAACTTTGATGTATTCCCAGATTTACCAAGACTGGTAAACATGGGAATGCGTAAAAAGTCTACGCCTTCCATATAGAGGCAGAACATGGAGAAATACCTTTATTTTTCCTCATTGTTTCCTCTTTCTAAGTGTGCTGAATTTTGCAGCACACGTAGAAAGAGTAAAACACCCCGAAAGGTGTTTTTCACCTATCTACTGGGACCCTGAGAGGCTTTAATGTTAGAGAATGTGGCTTCAATATCCTCTTCTACACTGATTCCATGCCATTTCTCAAAATAGCATGACCTCTACATTTTACTATCAATCAATCAATCAATCAATCAGGGTTTTGTAGAGCACACTTCTCCCCCGTTAAGGTCTCAAGGCGCTGAGGGGTGGGTGTTGGCAGCTCCATTGGGGTCATTCGAAGAGCCAGGTCTTGAGGTCCTTCCTGAATTGGTGCAGTGTCGGGCTTCACTGGAGGTGATGGGGGAGGTCATTCCATGTCTTGGCTGCGAGGTAGCAGAAGGACCTTCCACCTGCTCTGGTCCTGTAGAAGCATGGGACAGTGGCTAGGGCTAGGTTGGCTGAGCGGAGGTTTCTCTTAGGGACTTGCAGTCGTTGAGGTATTAGGGTCCGGTGTTGTGGAGGGCTTTGTAGGCGTGCATGAGCAGCCTGAAAGTTCTTCTTCTGTCGACGGGGTGTCAGTGAAGGTCGCGGAGGTGTTGGGTGATGTGGTTGTGTCATGGGAAATTGAAGATTAGTCTGGCTGCGGCATTCTGGAAGGTCTGGAGTTTGTGGAGGAGTTTTTTGCTGATACCGGCATAGCGGGTGTTGCCGTAGTCCATTCCCATGTGACGAGTGGGTGAGTGACCGCTTTCCTGGAGTCGAGGGGATCCATTTTAAAGTCAAATCCCTCCACATCAGGAATGCCTATCTGTATTGTTCAGCTGAATTTTCTCTGGCTCATTGCTGCTTAACTCAGAAAAGACAAGGATGCACCCCCTCAACAAATTAGAAAGAACACCCATGGATGAATGACGGATGGCCCTCCTATCTTAGCCCTACCCCTATCTCAGTCATATTGCGTAGGAATCCTGGGGTCTTGTTAGAGATCTATCAATGGGAATGCAAGTGAGATATATTGCTACCTCTTGCTTCCTAATTCTTAGAGTGTTATGGAACATTTCAAAAATGCTACTCATGGTGGCGAGGAAAGTTATAACCCATCTAGTTGTCATATCTAAAGTGGATTACGACAACTCTCTATATCACTGCATTCAATCTAAAGAGCTTGCCCAACTCAAAGACCATAAAATGCTGCTGAAAGGATAAATCTGAATCGTCTGAGGTTTGTAAGTATTTGCTCTTTTCTTTGCTGGCTCCCAATCAGTAAAATAGTGATTTTTTAAAATCTTGGATTGGTACTTTAATCCCTTTTTTGAAACGGTTCCAAATATTTCATTTGCTTCCATCAAGTCCATGGTTCAGCCTGGATTCTGCGGTCCTCCTCTGCAGCTCCCTCTAATATATTGCTGGAGATAGGGAGGCTGGACCTTCTACTATCTTGCTCCGAAGAAATAAAATGAGCTGCCTCTGGCTGTCCCTAAGGAGTCCGATTTTCGGCAATTCACAAGGAAGCTAAAGATGTGTTTATTCACCCTATCTTAGTCTTTTCTCATTGTAGTTCCTCTGATCTATGTAGTCTCAGCACCAGGACACCCTTTCCTAGGCAGTAGACTGCGTTATAGACGTCTATAGCATAAAATAACTTTAATAATGCTTTACCCATTTTATCCACCCCTACTTTATATGTCATATTGCCATATCAATATTTCAGGGACCTCCTGAAGGATATTACTAATAGAGGCCAAATCTTCCTTTCTTTTTCTGTTTCTGGTGGCTCCAACTAGTGTATGCACCCGAGTTTCACACAATAAAGGGTGAGTATTGTTGCATGTGAACAACATAACTCAGCAGCAAATGGATCGTACCATCTTTAACATGAACATTCAGTTCATGAACATCATATTACCAACAAGGAACAATTAACGGGTGGCTATGTTGATAGCATCTTGAACCTAAGGCTATGCTACAATTTCAGAATGCATGTAAAACCCAAATGTGGGTTCATTCTTTTGACAAACTTTTTCTACACCCTTGAGATGTTGAGGGGTGGCAACATTTTTAAATCATAAACCTGCATGTGACCCAATACAAAGAGAGTGGCATGAATCATTTTGACTATGCCTCTAATCACCTGAATACCTTCTGGGCTTGCACTAAAATTAACCAAAAGATGAAAAACACACCTCGACCCTGCCGTGTGTGATGTCTATTTTAAGAGGGACCATCTTAGAGTCACCATCTGGAGGCTCGTTCTGACAAAGGCAAAATTGGCATGTACATTCCAATACTCACTGGTCACACTTTCAGTAGGAAAGGAGGGAAATACTGTTGTTACCCCTCCAATGAAATGGGAGATCAGTGCCTTTCCCCTCCGAATGAGTGCTGCACTTGTTAGGCAAGGAATAAGTAGGAGCAAAGCCTGTAAAGATGAAAAAGATTCTAAGGAGGGTGCACCCTACAAATGAGGATGGTGATAAATATGCAACATGCAACCTTCGAGCATAGCCTTCTTCCTGGAGCAGAGAAAGGAATTTATTTGAATGACTAACATATAGACGTGCTGTTTTGCTATAGTGCCTGGCAATTTCTTCCACTGGTATCAGGGAGTCATGGTGAGAGTGCTACAGCGCGGCTCCAGAAATCATTTCTAATCAATACTCACCATTTCCCGAAACCTTAAAAACACACAAATCATGAATCAGTGGGGCCCATAACACTGCGCATTTACCCTGTTCACTTACACTTGTCTTCAAGGCTTTGGTGAATCGCCATGGAGAAGGGCTGTAACATTTGGTGGAGCGTCGAAACCTATTTAACTATTCATTATTTACACCTGCAGTTTAACATTTTACCATGGGTTTATTCAGACTTTAATTATTCAGACACCCCACCATAGTGGCAATGGATCTACTAGAATGAAAATTAGGCGTAGGAAGAATCAAAGACCAGCTTTTTTCTTCTTCATTTATCTAATTTTTACTCAAAGCAAAACTTTATCATATCTGACAATTATGCATTAGTAAATCTTTATTCAGTAAAATCTTAAACTTTATTTCAAAATGATCATTTTATTTAGAGCTCAAGAAAAATCGCTTCATTTTAGAAAACAGTTAAAGTTTAGCAAAGAACAGATAGTTCCAAATTCATTCTCTCCTAACATCCCTAACTAACACCCTCATCTTATCCTTCAATCCTGCAAAGCAAACAAGTAAAAAGCATTAAAGTTCTTACATCCAGGAATCGGTCAGCAATCGGGCAGCATCTCCGAAAGAAATTTGAAAAGCGACGACTTCTAGTCAAATCCAGGGGTTTTTATACCCTAATTTCCTAACTTATTCTTTCTAAAAAGTATCTAACATCTCTTATTCAAAATTTCAATGGACAATTTCGGGGTGGGTGAGCATCATCTCACCCTTACGACATAATTTTCTCGATGGTTCAGTAAGAAATAAAGGGTCTTTGTTTAGGATAGTCTTTGGCCTAGCCACTTCCTGGAGTGGCAACATCAAGCAAAATTCTCATGCTCTCAACGTTCAGTCATCCAGGTTTGGCACCCATCCTAGGTTCCGGGCAACATCAGCCTTGAACCTCCTTGAGCACAAACAGTTCACTCTGACTTGCAGGTTTTTGACGCGCCTGCGCTGTTCAGCTCTTGCTCACAGTTTACCCAAATGTCCATTTTATTTTAGACCTCAGAAGCCACTCTTTGGAACTATCGTAAAAACAAACACAGATTCATGTTAATTATTGAATTTAAACCCGTTCTGTTTACCTCCCACCATACTAATGTTTCCCAATTAGTTGTTACCTAGCAGATAAGCCACATGAATTCATTTTATACTTACATTTTCGACCTCTCCACCACACAGAAACGTATAACATAAGCACATCCAAATGCATTTGTTTACAATTAAGCTGCACATTAGTTCACAATACGATAACAATACATATTAGCTGAGTTTATTGCAAGATGCAAGCAAAGTTAGTTTTCCCCGTGTGTAATAATAAAAATAATGTATGCATTTTACTCTATGGTTGTTTAATTTCGCAAAACATGCAACCAGTAAATATTAACGTTATGGGACATTAACTTTACGAGGGGTACACAAAATGTTGCGTTTGCCACCTCGCTCCATCAATTCCCTCATCTGGTGATTTTATCACCAAATAACCCTCAAAATTTTGGAAAATTTAGCAGAACATGTTTCAGTTTTCCTTTTGTTAATGTCATCTATACTTTTGTCTCTTTCTCTTTTGAATTTTTGAAAACCTTTTCTTTTATTTCTTCCAATTCTATCTCATTCTTTTCTCTCATTCTTGCCCATCGTTCTTCATTCCTTTTCTTCATCAAGTTTCTGAAATCTCTTCTACCTTTGTATATACAGCATAACCTTATCATAAGGATTACTATCACTAAAACTGTTATTGGTATTAATATTTTACCTATAATTGAACTACCTATTTCTTGAAACCAATGCTTAATTGCTGAGAAACTTTTACCCAGTCTTTCAAGGACACCTTCAACCTCCAGTGGTTCAATTTCTTTATGCAAACCTGTAATATTTATAATATCATTTTCAATATTCTGACTTTTATCTGGAATGTAAGTACAACAATGTAAACTTTCAAAATTCCACAGACTCCTCCCTCTTTTGCTAAAATTATATCAAGGGCAAGTCGGTTTTGCATAACCATAGCTCTCATAGCAACCATTTCAGTATCTACCGAAATTCCCACTGCTGGTATCAGTGCTCCAAATACATCACCTATTATTTCTAATGGACTCTCTTCTTTTTCGACTTAGAACTTTACCTATCTCATGCTTTCCATTAGTATCTCTATCTACATGAATGTAATTTGTACTTGTAAAGCGCACTAATAACCATGGGTGTCCTGGCGCTGTAATGCATACCGATGTGGAACCCTTCCTGGCTTTTCCCTGTGAAATGTCCACTCCTGGGCACCCCTAACAAAGTATGCCACAAAGCTAATTTACTGAGCTTCTGGCCAGGTTGCCCAGCTAAAGTATCATGGCCCTTTAAAGCTGAATTGCATAAAATAGACGAAAATGTGATTTTTCCTTTGTGTTGTTTATTTGTACTGTATCAGTTAATGTCCTTTGGTGGAAGTCTGCTGGAGCCGTTTTTGTAATGTTGCAAATGGTCAAGGCTGATGTTGCCTGCGGTTCAACTGTGTTCCTATTTGTTATGTAATAGTTCCTTGTTTAGTAGTGCAATGTCATTTTGCCTTGTAGGTAGGTTAAAGGAGATACTTTTTTATTAATTTTAGGAAGGTCTCTAAAGTGAGCCTGTTTTATGTAACACATTTTCTGAGATATTGATTGGTTTATGTCATATAATGTTATTTACCATCTCATATTATGTCGAAGGCATGATTTTCTACACCCGTGAACTTGCCATATGTATGCCAGAACTTTCCCCCAATGCTTACCAAGCAGTCTATTGCAGATTATGAATTGACTCTAGTTAGATTATTTCTAGAGGTTAACCTTATGTTATCCTCTTGGTTGATAATGAATGATTGATTTGCCTACTGACTAACTGCTTTTTTGCTTTGTATAGTGATTCTTAATTTTGACTACACCTTCATGGCTTTGACTTTGCCATCCTTTGGGACTCAAATGGCCCTGATCCATCAATGGAGTCCTTTTGAATTTATTAGTAGAAAGCAACAACACACTTGATGTCTGCATCCTCCTCACAAACTTGCAAACTCCTCACCCACACTTACAAAATCCTTCACAACGAGGGCCCAGCTTACTTCAACCAGAGAGTGAACTTCCACCAGCCCACAACACAGCTTCGCTCCTCCTCCCTCTACCTCATCCACTCCCCTCGAATCATCAGAAGCAGAGCCGATCCTTCTCCCACCTTGCCCCCAAACACTGGAACGACCTCCTCCCACCTCTTCGATCAGCACCAACACTACTGGAGTTCAGAAAGAGATGAAAACCTGGCTCTTCAACACATAGCTCAGAACAGCAGAATATCCTCCCCACCCCCTAGCACCTGGAGACCCTCACGGGTGATAAGTAGTGCTCTATAAATCTTGCTTGATTGATTAATTGAAGTACACCATATAGCCTAGATTGCTACACCATCTTAGCCTTCCTCTTTGCCAAAATACTACAAAGGACTCTCCCACAATCAATTAGAGAAAATAAAAGGAGTTTTTGATGGTACTTCCCTTTATGGGCAATTCTATTCTGAGTAAGAAGTGTATAGGAGGAAAGGTTTTTATCTTTTGAAATACATTGTTCGGTTTTTCCAATGGGTGCCCTTTTTATGTTTTGATCACACTTCAATCAATTAAAGGCAGGGATAAGGGGAGAATGTGGACATTAGGTACATGCCTATCATGGTATAGTGGAGACTAACAAGAATAAAAAGTGCTGTTGTACACCTCTAGCTTTCTCGTATGTCAGGAGCAGCATGATGAGTTTCTTGAAGGGATAATGTTGGCCTTGGTGGGGGGTGGTAGATATGAATTTCTGTTGTCCCCAATCACTCTGCAATAAATACTAGTGGCTATAGACGGCTTTGTGGGTGGCAAGTCCCCAGTTGTGGTGGGTTGACAATCGAATGTTTTAAACAGTTTAAGGAGATTTTAGCTCCTAGATTGTTGGAGCTTTATCAGGATGCCTATGATACGGAATCCATGCCCCCTCCACATTGATGGAGGCTCTTATCTCCATTATCCTAAGCTGGGAAAATACCCAAAGTATATGGAGTCCTATTAGGCCCTTCCATTCCTAAAACTTGATAAACCACGCATGCCTCTACCACACTGCCCCAATAACAAAATCGTCTTAACCACAAAATCTTTTACAATGCATGCCTTTACTACGCATTTTGTTGTAAAGGCATGCTTGGTTAGGGTTATACCCCACCCCCAGCCCTAAAAACAACCCAGACACCTCCCCAGCACTAAAAACAACCTCGCCCCCTCTCTGAACCATAAAATTGACCCGAGCCCTAAAACAACCCAGACTCCACCACAAGCACTAAAAACAACCACGCCCACTCTGAACCCCAAAAACAACCCCGCCCCCCTCTGAGCCCTGAAAAGAATTCCTCACTAGCTCATTCAAGTGGAGGCCAAGTGAGGCCAAGGGCACAGTGTATGTGGGGCTGAATTGAGAGTTGGGGCGGGCTGCAGCACTATGCATGCACTGCCACTGACTCTGATACGTTGGCGGAAGTGATGATGAATGACCACTTTTTGATACTGCCTGTGACAGGTGCTACTGCCTGCTTCTTGAATGACCCCACCAGCCACCATGGAAAAACACATGCGCCTAAAATTTAGCATTAATGAAATGCAAGCGCTACATTTGAAATACAAACATTTTTTTTTCATAATTGCAAAATTTGTAAAAAAAATCCACACCCGGGGCCTCATTTATGAGGCTATGCATCACTTTTACGCCGCTGGTGCATTACTTTTTGTGACGCACCAGTGGCGTAAAAAATGCGCCTTGTTGCGCCATATTTACAAAGTGACGCATCTAGGTAGATGCGTCACTTGTAAACCCCTGCGCCACATTATACCTGCGCCAGGTATAATGTATGCAAGGGGACGTATTGACGCAAGAAAGGGTCATAGAAGTGACGCAGTGAAATCTATGTGATTTCACTGCACCACTTCTAGGACACAAATGTGTCAATTTCTTACGCCTGCTTCACAGCAGGCCTAAGACTGACGCAGGCCCTTTCACATGGGGCTTGCCCCATGTGAAAGGATACATTGCTGGAGTTGCGTCACTTTTGTAACACACTCGAGCAATGCGCCGTTTTTGCGCCATACAAATACGTCAGAAATACTGACGTATCTGTAACTCCTTGCGCAATGATGCGTCATACTGTAAATATGACGCATCATTGGTGGTGCAAGGAGGGTGCAGTGAAAAGTGACGCATCGCTGTTTTCACTCAGCGATGTGTCACTTTTCATAAATGAGGCCCCTGGTGTTTAGGTCACAGTCATAAGGGCGCACGGGAACCACCAGGCATGTCCAGGCAGGTGGCCTCCCCTCCATTTACCCTGCCACTCTTGTATAATATAAGGATTCAGAGACTCCCTCCCTACAAGCGAATGCCACTACTCCCAACAAAGGGATGGCTTCCCTCTTCCACATTCGAATGAAATTGCAAGTGAAGTAATTGCAGACACTTTACTATTTGTATCCCTTTATCCCAAGCACTTGGCGGTTTTGACAAACTTATAATTCCATTCTTCTAAGTGGCACTTCTGTGGTGTGAGTGGATTTAGAGCGGTTTGAGATGGTATACCTCCCACACACAGGTGATTTTAAGCCTGCACCTCACACTGCATCGCGTTTCATGCAGCTCGATGCTGCAGCATCCATGCCTGCTGTGTGAGCGTTGCAGGCTACCTCACATGTCCTATGGTAGCAAGGAAAAACGAAGACAATGTTGGTTTTCAGGAAGTGCCAGTAATGCTCGGAGCCTGCTTTGTACAATGAAAACCCCTATTGAACTCGACTTCTATTAACCTTGTACAAAATAGAACATGTACCAAACATTAAACAAGTCTTAACACTTTGCTAATGTGGCACATATTTTACTTTAACTCCACCTTCTTTGACTTCATTCATTCTTCTAGTGTCTAGTAACGTCAGAAGGACACTAGGTTTGCTTTTGTGGTCCGCCAATAAAATGGATCGATTCAGGCACTGCTTCTGCTTTCCTTGCAGCTTTCTTCCCTATATCCCCCCCATCCCTGGAAATATTAACATCACAGCCCCCTACTGTACGTGTTTCACCCCAAATCTGGGCATATGCAGAAGCAATGCTTATAGGCGTTTCTATTCCATCCTCTTTGTAGCTTCTGTGACTGCCAAGGATGGTGCCCAGGGGTTGGTACATGTACACTGGAGTCACAGGGCAGATGAATAATTTAAGACATCTATCAAGTGTAAAACTGAACATAAAGCACTATAATGGAGAAGAAATGGTGATGCCACACCGGAGCACTAGATGAGAAAGTTAAAGCAATTAAGAAGCCCGCAGTCAGCTACTGCGCCAGTGGGACCAGAGTCATTAACTGACTGTGACCACTAACGCCAGACTGGCTATTTATTCCATCAGCCACTTCGTCTATCGGTAGGAACCATGGAGGTCCATTTTGAAGGCTCGGCTGGCACCCCTGTCATTTTATCCAACTCCTTGGGGTTAACTACAACAGTAGTGTCACGACAGAGGATGAGGAGTTAGGGTCAAGGCTGCCGACTTTGCAACTGGGGAACCGCTCAAAGTCCTGTGATTCTGGGTAAAATACTTCTTCTTACCATGGATACGTATGAAAAAAAGGATTTTGATCTTGTGTAATGTACTGGTGCGCATGTAAAATGCTCAAACGCCATTGGGACAATTTTGTGCTATGTAGAACTTCAAAAATAAAATAAATAAAAAGACAGAGAAGGACTGGTTTGATGGAAAGAGACAGAGTGTGGGGAGCAGATCTGGTTTGAACATTTTTGCCAGCGCTGCATTTGGTGTTCCGTCCGGTCCTGAAAACAACCAAATAAATTCAGGCAACTAATTAATGCAGCAGTCTGAAGCTACTACATCATAGGATATGGCACACACAAAACAGTAGGTAGACACATACGAATGAAAAGCATTGACAAAGCCAATCGTCTCAGCAATGCAAGAGCTATTGGCTTTGTCAATGTCAATGTGTTTCACCATTGCATGGACAGATAGTAAATATTCTTTACCAGTGCTGCCAAACACCTAGTAAAATCATGATTCTTGTTTTGTTTACCTCTCAATAACAGAGGGTACTCTCTGCCTTAGTAGAATTCATACTTGTGACTCGCATGTTACACTCATACTGCTGCAGTCACTCGACCCACTGAGCTATCTGACCGGCTTGAAGTATCACTGACAATCATCAAAATGCAGACATCATTGCATGCATAGATTGCAATTCAGGAATCCTTTATTAAATCTATTCCCTCTTCCTATTACTTTGTGTTTTGTGCTTCACTGTTGTGTCTATCTGGTTTGACATAAACATGGTATAGTCTGACCATACCTCCCTCCTAGTTAGTGAATTGGATTTACAACTACGGCCTAGATGTCAAAGCCATTGCAAGAAATTGGTAAAGCAGCTCATTAGACCACTGTACTGATATCCCTGGGTCACGTGGCCAGATCCTGACAGGGGTAACTCGGCCTTTGAACATTCTGAGGTTGATAAATGTAATCCTGTTAATTTGTGTAACAGTAATAAATTATTTCAGTACTTATATTTGGTAGTCTTAAAGAGTTATGTAATAGGAATGTCTTATTTTTTACCACTGTTGTTATGGTTCGCATGGGGCTTAGAGACAATGCACTGGCAAGGTGCCTCTTTGGTCCCTCTAGTAGGTTGCAGTTTTCAAAATCTGAGTAATGTAAATTTACTTGGGTGCTGGTATCAACATTTACCAAATCTACATCTCGAAGGTGAGATGCAGTGTGTTGAAAATATCTTTGTTTATTTGATCTTGCAATAAGCCTTCTATTGATCATTTGCTTTTATCCCGTGATTCTGAAACATAACAAACCATGTGCTTGCTTATATACTGTGCGCTGTATTCTAAACCACAAAACGCTTGCTGTATAGATGCATTCTAGCACTTAGGAGTGCAGTTGGTGGCATGTGGTGCTTTACAATGACCATCCAGTGAATTGAAACAAGCCCTTCCCGCAGCCAATTTTATTAGTAACCAGCAAGCCCGTTATGACGTGTCTGTTTTTTATAACTATCTAAAGGGTGGAGAGGGGGGTAAGAATGAGTGAGTGAAGGGCAGCTGAAAGGAAGCTGTCACATGACCTTGCAAGTCAATAGAGACCATGGTGGAGATTGCTGCTGTACTGTACGCTGTATTGTAACCTGCAAAACGCTTACTATATAGATACACTCTAGCGCCTAGGAGTGTAGTTGGTGGCAAGTGGCCCTTTACAATGATCATCCAGTAAACCGAAATAAGCTCTTCCCGCAGTCTGTTTTATTAATAACCAGCAAGCCCGTTAAGACGTGTTCTGTTTTTTTGTAACTTAATCAGGGGCGTTGAGGGCGGGGAGAATGAGTGAGTGAAGGGCAGATGGAACAAAGGTATCACATGTCCTTGCAAGGCAATGGAGACCACGGAGGAGATTGCTATCTTTCTCGCTCTCTCCCCCGAATGCTCTCCTGGTCATTGGAAAAAATGCTGTGTCTTAAAAAACAAGTTAACAACATGATTTACAGGCCTGGTCCATTACAGTCGGAGAAGCACAGGGCAAACAGCCGCAGGCGCACAGGAGGGTGCAAGTGACAGCGGGAGGATGCTGATCGGGGGACTGGATAAGAAAAAATGTGGGGTGGAGAAGAGCAATTTCACAACAGTCCCAGAAGCACATGGCAAGCATACACAGGGGCGCAAGATGGAGAAAGTGAAAGCGGGTGGAGGGTGATTGGGGACGGGGCAAGAAAAGATATAGGAACATGATTTACATGCCTGTGTACAGAAACGGCACGGCTCTCAGAGCGAGTGAAAACACCACCGCTCCTGCGGTAGGCTCTTAAACAAAGAAAAAAGAAGTTCCTAAAATGGTAAATAAATGGGAGAAGTGGATGGAGAGTAGTAATTGGTCCCTGCTCTCAACAGGATTAAACACAGGAAGAGGCATGATGCATGCATGCCATGGAGAAATGGGGAGATAGATTTGGAAAACAACGAAGGAGACAGCAAATGGGAAACTAATGGGCAGGCTTAAGCCCATAAAGTATCTACAACATATCTCTTTCGAGACAGTGCATGCGCTGTCTAGAGCTGAGACTTAAAATATTACGGCATTCACACTCCTTATTCCGTTAGTGAAAGCAGAAAAAGAACGAAAAACTGCATCAATTGATCTCCAAAATTAACCAAATGCTCAATAATACACAAAAGGCACGTCCATTGACATCTATTCAGTAAGGGTGCCCTTGCATGCTGGCACATTTGCTGATGACATCGCTGGAACATGATCCCCTCAAGTGACAGAATCATCAACATGATTCAACACAAACATGCTCACTCACTGAACAACCACCAAAAAGGTGCCTTCAGCTAGTTCTATGTAAATCTGGCCCTAAACTTAAAGTGTTTTGCAAACTGCAGACTACAGAGCAGGTGTGTGGATGGGCGAAGGAGAGAGGCAGGAGTTGAAGAGAGAGGTAATGATGGAGGAAGAAGGAACAGCAGAGGGTAAGGGAGCTGGGTCTAGAATATCAGAGGGTTGCAACCTTTCATAACTACTTACTATAGCTTTCTGTTTAATGTATCTCCATTATGTATCATCAAATTCAAAATTTAAGTGAGTATGTCAAATCTGTATACATATTGTGTACAATTTCTTCCTTAACAAGCTTCTCACTGGAAATATATTTGTTCCTTTATGCATATTGTTCTTTTAAGAAACCTTTTCCATGATCAATACATCAAGTAGCCGTTGTTTGTGGTTAGAAACATTTGGAAAAATAAGTTATAGCTAATGTATTTAATTCTCTTTCCCTTTATCATATGCTTTAACTGACACCTTACTCCTGGGCCTAGACAATATTCAATTCTTGAATTATGAATCTTTTTAAACAAATAAATATTTCAGTGGGTAATGAGTATGGTGTGAACAAACATTAGACTCTTACCAGATAATATTAATAGTTCTTATTAGAGAGAATGTTTTCATTGCATTGTCATTCGTATAGTGGTATCTCAAAGTGCAAAAATGCCCAAGTCCTTAGGCACTTGTAATTCAAAGACTCTGACTTTGTAACTTTTCCTAATTTTATCATCATTCATTTATCTAGACACAGATTTTTCCAGGTGACGCTCCTGCTCCAGGCGTCTGTCTGCGACACAGGTGTGAGGTAATAAATTGAACATAAACTACAATTTATTTGAATTTAATGAGAACTCAGTCAATACCTTCTTTGTTGAGTTGCAATAAATATCAATTGCATTCATTTTTATGAACTAAAACATGAAATTACTTGCAAGCAAGGCTAGCACCTTTAAAGAAAAAGCTTAAGAGAAGCTTAAGAGAAGATTTATGTGAAAACTTGGAAAAGCTGTGTGTTTGCAGGAGTACTACTGAAATCTGTTTGTCAATGCCATTTTCCATGAGTTTATGAAGTCACCATTTGGTTTTTTCCTCGGGGAACAAAATTCTCTCGGGAGAAATTCCTTCACTTACAATTGCACCAATTTTGGGCGTTCCTTTCCCACTTTCACTCTATAAATGGATTTACTCCTACTCTTGACAGGCGTACATTATAGACTGTCTCCAGGGGGGGGTTTGGTCTGGAAAAAGTTTGTGAATACGCACAAAGAAGTACATTTGTGTGGGTTCACAACTCTCAGGGTATTCCAATCTAGTCTTTCAGACACAATTTTAATGCTAGTAAATCTTTTTAGTAGGATACAGTAGTGTACAGCCCAGCTTTTGTGAATGACAAAATGAGCTTTATATATGTCAATAAAGAATATTTATTATTATTATTATTGGGACATTTGTAAAGCGCTGCGTTACGCACACCGGCGTGTCCACGCGCTGAAAGTGAGAGAGGCAGAAAACAGGGAGCACAGTAGCTTACTAGTCATTTTACTTCGTATAAAGGTGGGTTTTTAGTTTAGTTTAGTTTATTTGTGTTGGCTAAACATACTCATGCAAAAAGTTTTGTGACTCATGCTCTGCATTTTTAGGCTGAGCCTGCAACAGTACATGAGCTGCATGCACACTAGATTGCAAGACACTATCATTCACAGTAAATGGCTTGGAGCCCGCCTATGGCATACCATGTGTTGGCTTCAGTATCACTCTTCTTTTCAGTCTCCTAATTGGCTAGAGCAAGCCAAGCGTCACTTCCATTCCTTTCTGTGGAGCACAGACCAAGCACAGATTGATTCAGCTTAATCAGTGCACGTCCTCTGCTCCCGATGTGATTGAAGTACTATTTCTTCTTTGCCACTCCCACTCCCCTTGCCACATCTGATACTCCCTCCCTCCTCCCCCACACCACCCTCGTTTTGTTTACTCTATACTCTCCTCTTCCCACTGTCCATTATTGCTGCTCCTTCCCTCCCCCTCGCATTGCTTCCCCTCTCGCTTTTTGTTAACATATTGCACAGCAGCACTAAGTGCTGTGCAACATGGCTAAACCACTTGGATGCTAAGGGTGGTACCAGATGTTCAATGTAATTTCCATTGAAGTCAATGGAAACTCCATGACGAGCTGAGCTCGTCATGAGCGTCGAAGGGGTTAAAACAAGAACAAACCCTAGGAGACGGTCAATTCTGGTGAGATCCCCACACTTTCTTTCCATTGACTTTAAACCATGTTGCACAGCAGCTTGAGCTGCTGCGCAACATGTCTTACAAACATTGTCAAAGCTAATAGTTCTCACATAGGAGAGACCTACTGGCTTTTCCAATGCTTGTTAAATTTGCAAGGCGCAAGCAGATTTACTCACAACGCTGCAAGTTAATTACAAGTCATAAATGTACATTTGAGGTGTGAGCAGCAGTCTTAAGTGCTGATCGTTTTTGACATAAAGTATGGTCCTAAACAAGAATTGGCAAAGCCAATAGACTGCAACTGTGACACCTGGGCTCAGTCCTATTGGTTTGAAAACACATTTATTTTCCCTGGATGCCCGCCACGAGCGCGCATGCAAATCGGTAATCTTGGAGTGCTTTTCCTTAACCGTCAAAGGAAGACATTGCAAGATGGCTGCTGATCATTAGCACACATGTATGTGCATGCTTGTGGCTATCATGGAGTAGATTTTAGTATATCTGAACAAAAAGTATTCCAATATGTTCACTTTGGTGAGGGTGCACGAATGCATGCACATACATGAAATCCCCCTTGGAATGCTTTTTCTTGGCTAATATTAATCCAAGAAGACCCCTGCCATTTGCCAATGTCCACTTTAGACTGCTAAAGATGCTTTATTGATTCAAACTTGAAGAATTACATATCCTAGAAACCGATGGGCGCAGTAGATATTATTCAGAGAGATTTAGCCCCGCAAACAATGCTAATTAGCACCAAATAACATGTTTTTTTTTACACTTAACAGTGAAAACACACAATATTGGAAGTGTGACAACAGTGTACCTCCTTAATTAACATCTGCTGTGTTGCACTTCTCACTAGATGCACACTACGTGAACTCCAGCAGCCGTTTAGTCTCCATCACTTGTGCCAATGCATGTGAATGCAGCATTGCCCTGTCAGTATTATGAAGTAAAAGGATCTGCATTTAAAATGTGAAAGGCCTGAAGATACTGATGTTTTTGGGGAGGGGTTGTTCTAGGCGCTGGTGCACATTTCGGTTTGTGAGGATGCCCAAGTATTCAGACGTCGCATGGTCCCTGCTGAAGCATTGCAAGTGTCTCTGTTAGGTACCTTTGTGTAAAGGGGGCACAGATCTGTCATACGATGTATCATGGAGAATGCACCTCCTGAGAAGCGCATAATTAGGCACATCTGATCATGTTCAAGTACCTTCAACACGCTACTTTGCCTCTATTCGTTACATGGCCATTTTAAGGCACTTGTAAAGTTGGCATTGTGCAGGGCCCTCGACTCTCAGTACTCTCGTAAAGTTATAACTATGAGCATAAAAAATAAAAAAATAGACTCTAATTTTAATTTGTCCGCTGGTCATATTCATCCTAACTTACCTCAACCCTGGCACTCTGAGGTAATTGGTGGAAATAATACTGAAAATAATATTCTCTCCTCTCTATCTTTCTTGCATCTACTTCACCTCTCTCTGAACCCGTCCATTTCTTGACCTCACCTCTTTAGCTCTCACCCTCCATCTCTCCATACTATAACTCATCTCTCACAACGGGTCTCTTAGCCCTCTCTCTATCGGATCACACTCACCCTAACATCTCTTTCACTCCTCCTCCCTCTTATTCTCTCTCCTCTCTCTCATTACATAACCTCTCAATTTACCTCACCATTTGTTCAGTGCCTTACTTTGCCACCTCCCCTCTCACTCTCTGTCTACCACTTGTCTCTCTGCCTCACCTCCCTTCGTTATCTTACTCCTTTGTCAATACCTCGCTTTCTCTACCTCGCAACTCTCTCCACCTGACCCTCGCTCTCTACCTCTGAATCAACTTCACCTCTAATTCTCTACCTCATCTTTCTTTCTATTTCACCACATTTTCCTCTGCAGCTGATCTTTCTTTCTAACCTTTACCACTCTCTCCCTACCATTTACTACCTCACTACCCTTTACCTGACCTATCCTTCCACACCTGTTCTGAGTTCGCAAATCACTAACCCACCAGTCTCTCAACCTTCCATCTCTCACTACTTTTCCCACAACCTCAACTCTCTACCTGACTCTAACTCACCTCGTTTCCTAACTTACCGCTCTCCCTAATACACCCCGCGGTGTGCCCCTCTCCCTCTTGCTCTACTTCTCCTTCTCCTTACTTCTAGCTCTCTCAACCTCGCCTATTTTTCTCTACCTACATCTTCCTCTTTCTCTGTATCTTCATTTTTGGCTACCTCAAGATTATGCTTTTTTACCTTAAATGTCCATTACCTCAACAATCTTCCTACATCATCTCCTACTATATCTATATTTTTATCTCTCTGTCCTTCTTCTATCCCCCCAACGCCCCCCAATTCGCTTACTCGTCAGAATCAGAAGTCACAGTCTAGCAAGAGAAGTGAACAGAGAAAAAGAAGACAATAGTGGGCAAGGTACGTTAAAGAATTAGGGAGAAAAGCAGTACATTTCACCAGATGGAATGGAGAAAATCCTCACCGTATTGCTTTAATGATTAATATATTGCCAAAGCCATTAGCTCTGCGCTTTATGGCGCAGAGCTCTGGGGTTACGGCAACCTAGCACCACTAACGCTCGCCGAGAACAAATTCCTTCGAAATCTCATCGGCCTCCCTAAAAGTTCACCCATGAAGCCTCTGCGTTGTGAGTTAGGTAGGAAAGCCATTTCAGACATGGCTAGATTAAGACCCACTTTTATACTGGCGGCGTATCGGGGTCACTCCCGAACTCGCTCACTACGCAAGGGGCTTTCTAGATGTAATTAACTGCGACAAGTTCCATAAGATAGGCTGGTTGGGGGACTTGTGTAGAATGCTAGGGAATCTAGGCATGAACGAGTTATGGGATAAACCAGAGGAGGCCCAGTTCCCGACAAAAGCAACTATAAAATCAAAGTATTGGGAAATGGTAGAACGCCGGAACTGGAATTATGCAGACCCTTCTACCCTGGAGGGACTATTTCTGGAAATAAAAGCTTCTCCTTCACTTGAGCCCTACTGGGACATTATAACCAAACCCCAGGACAGGAAGCTATACTTCCAGCTTAGAGTGGGATCTCTCCCAATTAGATCACTAACCGGAAGATGGGTAGAGGGTAATTCTCATGTCTGCTCAGCCTGTAAAACCAGTACTGAGACCATTGCCCATTTAGTCTTTGTGTGCGGGGCTTACTCAGTCCCTCGACGTGTCTGGCTGAGGGCTATGTGCAAACAGCTAGGCACGAGAGAGAGTGATGTGGCCCTAAGGATTATCCGCACTAGTTCTTTGCCAATCATTGCTGTGGCAGTTGCTAAATTCCTGGGTTGGGCATGGGCTATCAGAAGGAAATCTCTTGTACAATAGCAGGCTCGATGAAATGAACTTAGGCCATTGTCTGCTCTCCCAGCTAATGAGAACCTGATCTTTTTTAGCGTTCATACTGGCTAAATAACTGTATGAATTTTAGGTTTTACTGATGAATCTTAACCTTACTGATGTCATGATGCTTTATCATTTAAAAAAATGTTCTTGAGGTTGTAAATATGTTTTAAAAACTTGTTACTGTGGAAGTAATGGTTTTAAATGTTTTATGCTTTTATGAGTTTTTTACCTCGAATAAAGCAAATTTGACTTGACTTGATTAATATATTAACAAAAATGCCAGTTGTTATTTTGAATTTTCTGAGATTGTGAGTATCCTTCAATTAAAGCTACAATAAAATTTCAAGTACTATATGTGCATTTATTTTTTAATATTATGCACATAGCCACTTAACAAACACCAAGTCACCAGTAGCATGTATTTCCCACAATTGGAGGAGTAGGATAGTTAGACACTGAATTCCATTCCAACTGCTGGTGTAAAACAAAAACACACAACATCAAAGCACCAAAGGACATGGCATTATCTAGGATTCTTTATGCTTTCTTACTATTTGGCTGGGGGATATCTATTTTGATGTGGCCATGTTCATGGAAGTATAATTCTGGCTTGAATGATCTGAAATGGGTAAAAAATTCATAGTTGTACAAACAGGGGTATTTTTGCTTCGCCCAAAATCCTGAAGATGGCGATGATGGTGTATATGTGTGTCTCAAATATTGGCTGTGCCAGCTCGAGCCAAACCAGTTCTGTTGAATAACATCCTGAGCATGCAAGGCTTGTGCCATTATCAATGTATTATCTTATTTTCCCATTTAAAAGGGGCTTTATGTTTCTTGAACATATATGTATTTGTGTTTCATTAACTGTAGAGGAATTACTATCCAATTAAATCTTTCCTTTGCCTTATCTGGCTAGAAGGAACTCCTATGCGCAGTAAAAATACTAGGCGCAGAATACCCACCCCTTACATAAAGGATTTTTTGCTCTGTCTACTTTGCTGCAGATGCTGATCGGCGGGCACTATGCACCTCTGCTGATGGGCTACATGAATCCCTTCCTGAAGTGCTTGGACCTTGTGATTCCATTGGTTCCACCTGCCCTCCATCGGTAAGTCTTACTCATATACCAGCCTCACTCTTTATTTCTTGAAACCAACACATATTCCAGTTGAGTTTCTCCTCCACAGATGCACCTTTCACAAAGCCCTTCTCTTAGCTGGAAGAATGGGAGCTTGTGTCTTCACTACTCTCACCTTTTGTTTCCTCCAGTCTTGCTTAACCTCCACCAGGGCCTCTTTGTCCCATTTGCCAGTCTCCAGGTAGTCCGCAGTTGGCACTGTGGTTGGCTGTGCTTTTCAGCAAGTTCTAAATTGGATCACTGGAAATGCTACTTCTCTGCATGGTAAAGAGCCTTGAGACCAGGTAATGAGGAAATATACTGGTGGAGAGATGGCAGCCCATGAAGCAGCGTCAGGTGTTTAGAACGTGCCGAAAGGCGCAGCTAACCGTGATGCCCTCTTGTAAAATGTCCGGAGATTTGCAAATGGGAAAAGGGAGCAGGAATGGAGGAAGCGCCAGATGCAACTGCTGGAAAGAAAAGACACAAACTACCGTTCCTCCGTTGTTACGAATGACTCGTACAAAAGATGTAGGCCTCAATTACGAGTTTGTCTCTACTGCATCGTTATATATAGCATCCAATATAACCCTGCCCTCGTTGTCATTATTTATCGCTGCCGGTAAATAACAGCAGTTACAGGTTTTGCATTCAAGATGGCACAAAACATGCGAAATCTGGATTTCCAGTTATTTAATTGCTCTTTTTTACATGCAGTCTTTTCTCCTCATAATGCTCAACAGAGTTGTGGCCACACAATTGTGTTAGTATCACCATTTTGGGAGCCAAGAGTACATGGTTGAGCCCACACAGCTGTGATTATTTTGTTTAAGTATCCGGCAGCTTGAGGTTGAACTTTCAGGGACACACACCAAATTACAATGTTATTAAAGTGTCTTAGATAACTAGATTATTTATGTTGCTTTTCAATGCAGACGAGCATATGGGATGAGAGCAATTATTATCCCACTTGGATTTTTAGGTCTGGCTTCACAGTCCAACTGTCACCTGACCTTTTAATCTACACCAATATTATTATACTGTTCATTACTTCTGCATAACTAAATAGCCACTCCCATGCATTTTACTAGTAATACTTCACATTACCAAATACCATTCCTTCAAAGTCAGACCTCTTAGCATTGCCAATGCTTGTTTTAAATCTATAGTTAGAGCCTCCAGTCTGTTAGTTCTATCACTTATGGCATTAGGGGAGCGGTAATACTCCCTGAGATCAAATCATTCCTACTGTTTCCTTATTAATGGAGGCAGATACTAAGGTATATACTTCATTCTTCAGGAGCTGACCACGAGTTTTTTCAGAGACTGAACAAGGCTGAGCAGGTTCTGGGACATGCAGAGGGCCAGCTGCAGCCCCCTCCAGCCAAGGGCATTGTGGTATCTATCTCCCAGGTTCTATCTTAAAGTAGAATGTTGTGTGATTCAGGAGCCAGGGGATGACTTTATAGGTGGGGCATGTGGCATATTGTGGCACTGTTTGGTGGCTGAGGCCTTTAAAGCATCCTAAAGCCCTGTGTCTTCAATACTTTCATTGAATTTGAAAGTAATTTGTAAGGCTCGACATATGCCTTAAGGCCTTTGGCACTACACATATGCATTTAAGTCATCTATAACTGCACAAGCCAAGAATTACAATGTGAATGTAAAAAGACAGGTTTTCAGCTGCATCCTAAAAATCTGCACGTTACATTGGCCATTCAACTGTTCCGGAATAAGATTTCAGAGCTTAGATTTGTGATACATAAAACCTCTGCAGCCCAGGAGGCCTTGTGAATTCCTGGTACCACCACTTTTTAGAGGCTGCAGATTGCAAATACCAGTTTGGTGAATACCACAAAAGTCTTCTCTTAAGATTGTCAGAGCCTGTCAGATTGAGGGAATTGTGGGCTGTATAAAGACCTTTAAATGCTACCCTTGTCTTAACAGGGAGCCATTGTAGTTCCCCCAAGACGAACTTCTTAATATTTATGAGGAGACGAGCTGCTGTGTTCTGTATCACCTTCAGCTTTTTTTAACATCCCTCCCTGCATGCCCAAATAAAGGGCATTGCAGTAATCTAATCTTCATAAAACAGAGAAATTATGACTGTTTTCCTAAGGTCATAAGGTATAAAAGGCACAATCTTCTTTAGCGATTTTAATACAAAAAAATACGACAACATGAGCTGGTTAGTCTGGTCCACGGCAGTGAGTTTGGAATCAAACATTTTCCCAAATTTCTTACTTTCAAAATAGGAGTTGGCAGAGGGCCCAGTCTCTGGGGCCATCAAGCATCGTCCCAACAGGATATGCTATTTCCAAAGATAAGCACCTCTGTCTTTTCAAAATGTAAATTAAGACTGTCTGCTCATCCATTTTCCTATGACTCTTATGCAGTTATTAAATCAATCAGACATCTCCTCTATGCTGTTGGTAATAGATACCACTATTTGGGTATTGTCAACATAGGATATGGTTGAAAAACCAAATGTTCTTATCAGTTTGGCTAATAGAGACACGTGCAAATCAAATAATGGACCATTGCAGGCTGTCCGCCTTTGTCCATTATATCTCAAATCTCCTCAGTGGCTACCACCAAAGCCGATTCCGTACTGTGGCTTTTCTAAACCCAAACTGGGCTTCATCCAGGATCCCACTGTGGTACATAAATTAAAAGATCGAAATATTTAAGTCTCTCTAAAATTTTTGCTGCAATAGGGAACAGAGAAATTGGGCGATAGCTCTTCTCTTCACTTAGGTTTAAGGTAGGTTTTTTTAGTAAAGGGAGAATAGACTCCTCTTTCCATTTTTTTAGAAAGCTTCCTGCCATAATGGTGTTATTCAACAGTATGGTGAGAGGTGCGGCAATGCATCCTGCAATCTCATACAACACTTTCAGGGGACACAGCCAGGGCCACTGGGGCACCTGATTTAGTGATCCCTATTAGTTCCGCTCCCTGCTCAGTTGCCAAAAGTGGAAATTACAAAAATCTAGTGAGCAATCATCCCTCTGTCTGAAGTTTAGCTCTTCCTAAACATCCTCACCCGTTTTTCTGAAAAAATCTGCCAAACCATCACATAGCTGTTGGCTAGAGGTTATAGAGCTAACAGTGAGAAGACACGAAAGCGACTGCACCATTTGCAAAAGCTCCATGTGAGAATTGGTCACCAGTTTGATACTGTCAGAAAAATGCTTGGTCTTCTCCAACCTTAATCAAGGATTTATATTCCTGAATGATCAATTTATCATTTATTCTCTCTTATAAGGAGTAATAACTCCTCTAGATCATTTCTTGTCTTCAACAATTCTATTGAAAATTCTTTGATGATTGTGAATACCAGGGAGCAGTTGGACGAGTTCTGTGATTTCTCACCATCACACTAGGGGCTTCCAGATGTGCTTCCTCGTAGACCCAATTAAAATAACTATCCACGGCTTAATTTGGATTGCCACATAAGAATGATTGCGATCATCTAAGATCTTAACTAGTTCAATCTTACAAATGTTGTTCCAGGTCCTTATAGCTTTTGTTTGACTAGCCTTATTAATCAGCTTAGTCATAGGTTTCAGAGTGATACTGAAACGCACCATCAGATTGTCGGACCAAGTAACGGGGAGGGTATCCTCCCACTGTAGGTCCGGATGGTTTGAAAAGGCTCTATCATGAGTCTGAGCAGTAGTATGCATATGAGTATTTATCAGCAGCTTCACATGGAATCTATTCATATTATGAGTGATAGGTATCAATCTAGGCAACAACCATAGTAGACATAGGAAGGGACTGAGCTACAACAATAGTTTTTAGAAAAATTGTACAATTTTATTCAAAATTATTAACACAGCTTTACGTTCATGTAATACAGTCAATTTCAATTTTAAAAGTGGCAAATATATCACAATAAAAATAAACAATCAAGGTATCATAAAAATTTCCATTCAATTAGATGGATGGATACATGTAAGAATAAACAATTAGAAAAATATATAAACAAGGTGGCAAATTTTATCTCTATGCGCGTTTCGGCGGACCAGCGCCTTCTTCTGGAGCAGCCACGGTATTTTAAAAGAATGAAGTATAGTGTGGATTAATCGATCTGAATCTTATAAGGAATTTCCTTTATCCTGATTTCTGAGATAGTGCTATTTTGGCATAAGTCCAAGGATTCGTTATCAAATATAATCCTTGATGTCAGATAATTCCAGGATTTAGTCTTTTATAATTGCATATATCCTGAAAAGTGTAAAAATATTTCATTTAAGCCCGCCAGCCGGAAGTCGCCAATGATTCAAGGAATACTCAAATGTAAAATCAAGCGTGTTATAATCCTCCTGATGTGGGGATCTTGATAAGGATAGGTTCCTTTAGGGTTAGGTTCCAATAGAATCTCAATAGATAAGGTTAAAATAACTCCCTGTCCAATAGATATTGACAGGGCTCCTGGTTCCGGCGGCGGGATGCTGGGTTTCTGTATTTCTTTCACGACCGATAGAGCGGTCGTGAAAGGAATACAGAAACCCTGTTAATATCTATTGGACAGGGAGTTATTTTAACCTTATCTATTGAGATTCTATTGGAACCTAACCCTAAAGGAACCTATCCTTATCAAGATCCCCACATCAGGAGGATTATAACACGCTTGATTTTACATTTGAGTATTCCTTGAATCATTGGCGACTTCCGGCTGGCGGGCTTAAATGAAATATTTTTACACTTTTCAGGATATATGCAATTATAAAAGACTAAATCCTGGAATTATCTGACATCAAGGATTATATTTGATAACGAATCCTTGGACTTATGCCAAAATAGCACTATCTCAGAAATCAGGATAAAGGAAATTCCTTATAAGATTCAGATCGATTAATCCACACTATACTTCATTCTTTTAAAATTACCGTGGCTGCTCCAGAAGAAGGCGCTGGTCCGCCGAAACGCGCATAGAGATAAAATTTGCCACCTTGTTTATATATTTTTCTAATTGTTTATTCTTACGTGTATCCATCCATCTAATTGAATCGAAATTTTTATGATACCTTGATTGTTTATTTTTATTGTGATATATTTGCCACTTTTAAAATTGAAATTGACTGTATTACATGAACGTAAAGCTGTGTTAATAATTTTGAATAAAATTGTACAATTTTTCTAAAAACTATTGTTGTAGCTCAGTCTCTTCCTATGTCTACTATGGTTGTTGCCTAGATTGATACCTATCACTCATTTGTTTTCCCTGGTCTAGGAACTACAATTCTTTGTATTCAGGGGGTCCTTGTTAAATATATGCATCTATTCATATTATCACATGATCATTTTAGAGTCTTTATTAGACACATCTTCCAGATAAAAATTAAAATCCCCTATTATTGTAAAATTTGGATAATGTATACTAACTAGTATCAAGAAAGTTACTAAGTGCTTTGTAGACCAATAAACCGTAAACTTTTGAATTACAGTTCACTTTGAAGTAAAAAAAAAACGCTTCACAATCAGCTATTTTAACAGGTTCGAAGGTAGTCTCATAACAGTCCCTGTGAATTATTGCTAAACCTCCCTCCCGATCTAATCTATTAATGACGTAACCCGCTGGAAGTTTAACAGGTAGATCAAGGTCAGAGCTCTTGTCTGCTCAGGTGTCCATTAGGAAAGAAATATCAGAGGAATCTGAGTCCAAGTACTGGAGTAGCTCATATCTGTGTTTAAATGTCCAACGCCTGTTCAGCAGTAGAAAACTGAGCTTACATTTCAAAGGAGTTTCCCATGGTGATATTCGCTCGGCTTGACATCACATGCTAGATCTAACTGGAACTCGAGTTTACAAGTGTCACAGCTATAACTATTCTGTGTCAAATTAAGTTTAAACCTGTTGCATGTTACATGCTTACCTGAATCATAGCTGCTCATAGCTGGCAATTAGAGTCAGTGAAATCTTCTGTGAACTGGTCTCAAATCCCGCCAAGACTAACCACTTTCCATCCTTCTGTGGTAGGTAATTTGAAGCATCATTTACACTTCCTGAAAGTAGTCTTCTGTGTTGGAGGGGTGACCTTGTGAAGGCCCTTTGGTAACCCTTTCCCATCAAGGGAGAGAACCAACCCTTTATACTATTGAATACAACGGTTGATTGTCTGGAAGAGGTGTGGCGCCGCGGCCAGGGCGACTGACACTGGAATCTGGGGACCACGGTTCGATCCCCGGCTCCGGCGGCAGGTCAGCCCAGCACCATGTGACTCTGGGCAATAGCTCTCTTAATCTTCCCAACGGCCCCCAGCGCCTAGAGACCCTTACGGGTGATTGTGGACTTTACTTCACTTTTTATGTGGCAAATGGCTGGTACTCGCATCCCCAGTAGCAAAATGTACATGGCAGATAAATATCAAAAGAGTGCGCGCTGTTCAAGATGTCCACAATTTCCTCACTTAATAGACGTGTTCACTGAAGTTCTATTCATCAGGGGCCGGGAGAGCTGCTATGTAACGCATATAACAATTCCAACAATTAATAAACAACATTTATGCACTTGGCACGACGCACAATTTTGGTTAGGGACATATATAAAGTAAAGTAAAGTCCACATTTGTAAAGCGCACAATCACCCATAAGGGTCTCTAGGCACTGGGGGCCGTCGGGAAGATTAAGCGAGCTATTGCCCAGAGTCACATGGTGCTGGGCTAACCTGCCGCCGGAGCCGGGGATCGAACCGTGGTCCCCAGATTCCAGCGTCAGTCGCCCTGGCTGCGGCGCCACACCTCTCCCACATATATATATATAGGTACAGGATGTTGCTGGTGTAGAACGCAAACAGTAGCGTGGCGAACAGGTATGGTCCGTGCAGCTTAAGAGTGGTGGGCGGGTTGGAGGGAGTCAACAGACCGGCGACGAGGTAAAATGAAATCTAAAAAAAAGAAAACCACTTACCTTGTGCTCGCCGACTCTCAGCGATGCGGCTAGCGCAAGGTAAGTGTTTTTCTTTTTTTGAAAAGGAATTTTGCCTCGTCTTCTCTTCGTCTGTCGACTCCCCCCCCACCCCCCACCTCTCCCCCACCTGCCTCCCCGCTCTTACCTGCACGGGCCGCTCCTGGGACTCGTGACCCCCTGCTTTGGTTGCTTTCGTGGGGGGTAACTACTAAAAGTTTAATAGCTTTACAATGGCCTCTGGAGGGCTTCATATAAAAGCCAGGGAAGGACTAAAATGTGTGGGCTGAACGCATCTATGTGAGACACGTTCAGTAAAAGAGAGGAAAATTAATGTTGCAAACAAAGAAAAAAGTTACAAAGAGAGCAGAAAATAGTGTTTTAGGATGGCATGTAAGAGGACAAATGGGAGAATGCAGAAGGTGAAAGTAATGAAAGGTTGCAAAGAAGGAAGGAAATATTAAAGTGAAAGGAATTGTTGAAAAGAAAAAAATGAACTATGAGTACAAGGATGGATAGTTCAAGGGTTGAATGGATGAATAGAAGGGGAAAGGGTCAGTTTGTGCAGGGATGGAAGAAAGGATTGATATAGAGGAACAGAAAATTGAATGGAAAGGTGGGGAGAAGAGGGAAAGGATGAATGACTAGTAGAGAGAAAGATGACATCTGTGTGTGAAATGGATGGATGGATGCATGGATGAATGGATGAAAATGTCAAAAGGTGGATGGTTGATGAATATGTGAACAGGTGGATGTAATTTCAGTAGCTTGTTAGAATAATGAAAGGATGGATGGAAAGGTGAAAGGATGATGGATGGGTGGAAGAGTGGCAGGATGGATGGACAGACGAGTGGATGCAAGGGTGAAGCAAACAAATATAAGAAGTACTAGGCTTACTTTCTTTGCTCGGTCGGTGTCATTAGAGGTTTGGTTCAAAGTAGGGGGTATTTGAATTTTCTGGCTACTCCCTTTATCACAATGCCTATAGAATATTAGAGGAAATGCACGAGTTGCTAAAAATATAACATGAAACGCTGTTAGCCAAAGCTAATGCTGACTGGTCAAAAGTTATGTCACACTGTCAGATAACAGTGAATATACCACAACAAATGGCAACTAAACGGAAAGAATATTGCCCAATACAGTACTGACTCAGGCGGAGTGTGAAACGTGCACTACTGAAAATCCAAGTTTTAATATTTTAGCTAAAATGACGAAACCATGTGGAACAAACCCACGCACAGGCAACAGAACACGTCAGAAGTCACACGGACGTTTATCTGCTGTCCCATCAGCCAACGCGAAGTGTTCCTTAACCCAGCCTGAGCATAAATGCCCTGGATACAAACCCGGTCATTCCAGCCCTGACCGGACCCAGTTCTAGTTGAGCAGAAGGTCTATCTCGGCAGGCACAGCACCACAGAACACCACAACACAACAACTTCCCTTTTGTAAGAAGGGGCTAGTGAAGGATGTAGGTTAAAGTTCAGACACGAAGACTTAAGCCCAGATTGTTGCACTTAATGCAGTGTCTGGTTGGCCCTAATTCCTAAACTGGGTGATAAATGGGTTTTCCATCTGCTGTACCCGAGCTGGAAAAGCAAGTGCAAGGCGGGTGATCTGCCTTTTACAGGCATAGGATGTGTGCTGCATCAGTTGATGCACACACTGGGGTGAGCAAGTATAATGGGACTTTGTCTTGACACTGACAGCAGAAAAGAAAGACACAATTCCAACCTTTTCATGCTTGCAACAATACTCAGCAATATAAACACTAAAAACCAAGGAACTACAGCTAGACACTGGTATTGCTTGCACCAGAAAGGCAGCGAATGATATCCTGGGTCACTATCACTCTTGGTTCCAAACTCAGTCCCAGAGCCTAGATGTTCCAGGAGTGCTATATTCCCAATAAAATGAGATCTGTATGTACATCTGATTGCTGCACAAGAATGAAATAATATTTTGGGCCATGAACTGGACTATAGAGCTACAAGGCTGAACAATCTTGCTTGTGGGGACTGAGGGGGAGAAATGCCAGGGCTGCAAAATGGTTACAACAGACTGAGCCAAAGCGAGTTGGGAACCACTGTGCAGAGCGGCCAAAGGTGATAATATCTGTAGGCTGAGGAGGCTCCAAAGCTGACTCTTAGACAGAGTAATAGATAGTAAATATGCCTAGCTGTCCGTGTTCAGAGAGTCTTCCATATCTAGCTAAGTTACAGCTAGCCATCTAGATGCTGGAAGTCCAACCCAAGGTGAATAGCTGGTCCGCTTCCATGGGCAAAGGTGGTGGCTTCCTCCTCTGAATCCTCCCTGGCATAGATGAAGAGAAAACAGTAACACCTTATTCTTTGCCTTCTGAGCATCCATTGGATGTGGTCTATGAGCATTATTCACTGGTAGCACAATCTAACTTTGGCTTCCTGTACTTATGTGGTGTGGTTGTTGACATCTTATTGAAATCCACACAAGATGCTATCCATCATTGGCATTCTTCCTGGTGCTTGGTTTTAGGCTCCTGGTCCACTGCATTTGGTACGTGTTTGCATTTCCTCTCCCTCTGGGTTAATCCCTTGAAAATAGTTCAATCTCTTGGCAATAAGGATCTAAGAACACTTTTATACCCGGTTTTACTGTCAAAATTACCAGCTAATCCCAATAATTGAAGAATACTATAGTCCAATGTGACCTTCATTTCTTTTTCATTTCAGGTAGGTCACCAAGGTATGGCACAACAACTAATCCCAGTATGGTCCTCTGTCTTGTCCCGCTTTCTATATTAGTTCGTCACTGCCTACTTTTAATTGGGCCTGTATTAAAAGGGGTACTCACCAAGGTGAATAGCAAGACCTCCATTACCGTATAAAATAAGTAAAGTTGAAACAGCTTTTCCAATCCCCTTTTGGCGCCCTAAGTGTGTGGACCAACCTTACATTTTATTTCAACTAGCTTTGGGCAGAGTAGGGAATGGATGTGCTATTTGGCCTCATCAGGCAGACAGCAGTGTTTCAATGATGCCATTGATCCACTTTGTTCACTTCTCATATGAGCTTGTCGGAAACTCCTCGGTGGTGGGCAGAAAGTGGAAAGCTTAGCAGTGAAACATATGCTAGTCTTGCAGGTGATGCAGGTGCTAGCAGTAAGTGATACCCACAATGCATTTCCTAAGCCACCGTACAACTTTTCTTTGTATAGTGTATTCAAAACTAATCACTGTAAGTACACAAAGTTCTGAGCGATGCTCTACGGCTGTCAGGTGCACTAACCCTGTGTTCCGAATTCAACTGGAGTAATATATTCTTCCGTCTCCCACTGCTAGCATCAATGATCAACTACAAAGGAAAATGAGGACCAGTGGTTGAAACAGAAAGAGGAGACTTAGGTAAGAGAGAAAACAGAGAGACTGGACTCCCCTTCTCTGACGGTCACTGAGGTCTACGGGATTGCCACTTGTGATTAAGGATTTAGTGCTAACATGCAATAATGAATGGAAATACTTTAGCAATATCTGTGTGTAAACAACTCTGTACTTCGATGTGCAACTTGTAAGTCCTAAAAACTAAACATAAAAAGAATGGTTTTCTTGTTTTATGTTCACTAACACTTCTCTCCAAGGCTCGAATGAGACCCTCAAACTTAGTAACTATACATTCCTTGTGGAGATGAGATAGTTTCAGCAATGTTAATATTCTGCTTTTCTATAGTGCATCTAATCATACAAGAAATATAATAACTTATTACTCTGACATACGTACAAAACATATTTCAGGCTAAAGTACCTTCCTGATAAGTCACAGGATAACTTTTATAACAAATCCAAAGTCTTAAAAGTGTTCATATAAATATTGACAATTAGTTCAAAGTTTGTTTCGAAAATGGAAAAAACAGTTCTAAGCAGAGGAAATTTGAGATCATTGAGTCAACCACCTGGCTTCAGCAACATTGTATCATGATTGTGTAAAGTTGAAAAGAAGAATGACACATACATACTGGGGAGAACAGTACTCTATTACCAACTCATCCACCAATTCTGCTCCAGTTCCCTAGCAGCAACTGTCTCCTCTTGAACCCGCTACAGTAAGGTCACTGGGTTCCAGAACTCCAGAGCACAATTATGTGAAGGTACGGGGTTGAAACACCACACCTCTTACTCTTCATAAAGGGATACAAATGCAAACATTGAAGCATAACAAATTATGCATCCTTCAAAATAAATTCTATAAAATAATTATCCTATAAGTATACATTTACTTAGATTTATGACTTATAGAGTATGATATTTAGCAGATACTTTTCATATCAAAGACTTTCCAGTAGGTGGAAGCCTTGCAGGCTTTTATAATCACTTACACCACATAGTCTTTCAGGTAATCAGGAATCTTGTGAATTCACTTATCACCTCCTTCTCCTAAACTTTTCCTGTGTTCATTGCATCTTGCGATGTACCCACTAGAATTACAGAAGCATTGTCCAACAATCTTAAATTAAGTTTCCATTAATTGGATAACATATCATTCTCTTTATCCATATCCTTTGGAGAAGAGTTGCACTCTTTTCCCTTAGATGTCGACCTAATTTCCATATACATCAATCACTTGCCTTAACAACATTATTACAAATATTTATCATTTTTCTTGGTTCTGTAAATTTCAACCAATCCTTAGCTCTTATTGGAGCTTTTATCGTCACATAATGACCCACATTCACAATTGATTCATTACTTTCTTCTGTACATCATAATGATACCTTCTCTCATTCAATTTCTTCAGTTATAATTTTTCCCCACTGATCATTAACCAATACTCCAACCATCCCTTTCTTACAATTCAGCCATACACGAACCAACTTGGAATGTAGTTTTATATTTCTGAATAATTCAAAAGGCATTTTTCCTGTGGTAGAGTAGGGAGATAATCTTTATGCAACTAACCAGTCTTACAGTTCTTTCTTCCAATTAGGTCTTGATCATTCTGTTACAAAATTCTATCATACCATTAGTTTCTCAATGATAGAGTGAACATTTTTTAGGTTCCACACCAAGGTCCTTCAAAGAGAGTAATGATTTAGGACAATCTTCTCAACAAAATAGCCTTTGATATAACGTAACAACTGACCTAGAGGTGATATCACTTACACAAGATATTTCAGGCCAGCTAGAATACAACTCCATTGGTGGCAATGAACATGGAGAAGAACTCTCACTTTTCAGTTGGCCTACAATGTCACTTTGCAATTTCTTCCCATGGACCAGACCTACGAGTTATTCTCTACAAACCAAAGGAAGAACTAGTTTCATGCAACTTTTTTCACTAGCATTGCATTCTCGATATTGGCGAAGAACTCTTTGCATCTCTAAATCAATACACGACCATCAATACCCGACTCCCAATGCTGAGATGGCTTTGTGAGTCTAATCCATCACTCGATCCCTCAAATTCTTGAGTACTAACAATTTTGTGCCGCTAAAAATGAAATCATCCCTCTCGACCAATTCTTACTTTACTTAAAAAAGATGGTTGCAACTCTTTACCCAGGGATCTTTTCTCTGGCCGACCATCTTTCTTGTACTTCCAACACTCTTTAATGTAAGTGTCCACTTTAAATTTTTTCCCTATCATCTTCCAAGATTGTACATTGTGTTATAATAGATACAATGTTGTCGTGCCACACATTATCTTCCATATATTCACAAGAATTATCACCTATTACCTTTCTTGCAAATCTTGAAAAACAATCTGCTGCACAGTTCACAACTGTGTTGTACATCAAAAGTATAGACTTTGATCACCAAATCTATCCCTTTCTTAGGTAGAATTTCTTTGAGTGGTTTATGGTCTGATCTTACTAAAAAGACTCCACCACTCAAAAAAAACAAAAAATTTTTTGGCCCCCAGTTTACAGCTACATTCTTTCTTTCTATGACCGAATAATTTGTCTCAAGCAAAAGAAACAATTGATGGATGGAATGCTGGACAATGCAAGCATTCACCCCCCTCACAAGGATCTGGGTTACATCCATCATTGCTCACCACACCTCCCCAGTTTGGACCCAGCCATATGTAAATCAGTCATGACCCTGTTCCTTGTGGGAACAGTCCAGCCCGAACTGCCAAGTCAGATCCTCCCTTGACCGGAAACAAGCATCCTGGGACCGGTCCAGCACCTTTCACTACTCTTGATGTAAAAGAAATGACTATTGTCTTTATCTTTTTGCATTATAACAGCTAGCAATCATTTACACTGATAACCAGTAGCAACAATTATAACTTTTTCAGATATAAAAGCTTTAAGATCTCAGGATGCTGCAAGGTTTTTCTTTCATACAATAAATTATTTGTTGCACATTTCTTGCCTTTCAAACTCAACACCCATCTTTAATAATCCTCTCAAACCACTGCACTTACTAGTAACATTAGGAATGACCCAACTGTTAAATTCCACCATTTCCAAGAACAACACAACTTCTTCTTTATTAATCGGTGTCTCTAACGTACAAATTACGGCAGCTACGTCTTTTATGGGATGAACACCGTTGCAAAAATAATATAACTTGAATAAGAAATGTGTTATCTGCCACAATGGATAATTTGTGCTTCTAAAGTTACTTAGTTGCATCCCCCATTGGGCACTCCAGAATTGGTATCCATGAATAGATTTCCAGATATCAATGAATGAGTTCCAAAAGTTTTGTTTGTGCGCTCCATATACACTGTTTATTATTATTTTCTTCAAATTTCAGTTTTTTTAATCATTATTCCATTTTTGCACCAATTAACATCAAAGACGCTATTCTCTCAAATTGTGGCCCTCCAATGCATTTCGAGCAACGTTTGCTCTTCATCAGGGAGATCAATCTGAAATTTTTCGTTACAAAGAAATATAGTTTTAATGCATTTGTTCTATGTACAATGATTAACGTTATTTCATCTAAATCATATCTGCACATTGCCGGTTAACTGCTGGTTTATGTTCACGGTGTGTAGTTATCTACGAGTGGTGCATGACTAAATATTTGTGTCCGTGATAGAAAGGAAGGAAAAAAGTGGCAATGTGTTCATGCCGGATAAAGACGGAGAAAGGGTAAAAAGCAATTTAAAACGCCATGCGTTTTTTCCTGAAGTCAAACCTTCTTTTCGAAGTTGCTGCAGAAAAAATATAAACTTAATCAAAAAACGTCATCTGGTGTAATTTTGCTCAGTTCGTGTATTACGTTACGCTCGAGAACGAGCTCTTTAAAAACTTTGAGCTTACTTGTTTTTTAGCGATTTCTTCGTAAAGCTTCCGATTTAGGTTTCTTGTGTGTATTTTTCCGGACGGCTTTCCGCAGATTCAACACGTTAGTTTCCGTTGAATCTCTAATAGATGCCTGTGACGCGGTTTTTCAATGAACATTAACGACGGACTAATGGCCGTTTTTATAAAACGGCGGACATCTTATAGTGTGTTTATGAAACAAAAAGTATTGTGAAAGCCTGATATAATTGCAAGTGAAAAACATTACGGTACAGTATGGAGAATTATGTTAGCAATGTGAGACAATCGGACATTAGTCACTGTTATTTACAATGATTCAACAAAAAAGGTAACAAAAGGCTTCAACAAGTCAGGTCACATTCTGCAAAACAAAAGTATCCTGGTACCTATAGGTAGCAGGAATATTCAATTCTGGCATTGAGTCCATCTGGTTTTTTGAGACTGTAATTTGTCAATCCAATAATTTTCTCTTCTCAATAAATGTTTGTTATTATCTCTTCCATCTTTCTTCTGTATTGTCTCTAAAATTAGAAATCTGAGTTGGGCGATGTTGTGTTTTTGTTCCAAGAAATGTGTAGCAATTGCTGATTTAGTATTACCAGTCCTGATGTTGGATTTATGTACGTTGATTCTTATTCGAATCTTTCTTTCTGTTTTACCTACATATATTTTTCTACACGGACATTTCAATAGATAGATGACGTTAGATGTTTCACATGTGGCACTAACGTGAAGTTTTATGTTAAATCCTTTCATTGGGTGTGTGATTGTGGTACCACGAATTATGTTGTTGCAGTTTTGGCAACTAAGACATGGTCTGGTTCCAGTATGTTTAGTTGGATTTGGATTTTTGTGTTTGATTATTTCACCCAAGTTGTGATCCCTTGTGTATGCGAAGATTGGAACTTCAGAAAAGGCTTGTTTGAAGTCAGGCTCGTTTGCTAGCATTGGCCAATGTTTTTTGATATCTTTTTTGAATTGCTGACTTGAAGTTGAAAATCTGGATACCACCACTATCCTGGTGTTTTCTTTGCTCTTAGCGGGGTTTAGAGCTTTTTGTCTTGGGATAGTTTGACATTTTTCTATTGCTTTTTGAGTGATTATTGATGGGTATCCTCTTTCTGTGAATCTTTGAGCCATTTCATTGATCCTTAATTCCACTTTTTCTGGGTTGGATACTATTCTTTTTATTCGCATCATTTGGGATGTCGGTAAGTGGGATTTGAGCGAAATTTGATGATGACTAGAGTAATGTAGTGTGCTATTTCTATCCGTAGATTTTCGGTAGATATCGGTTTCTAAACCTTCCTGGGTTTTTTGAATCAATACATCCAAAAATGTGATTTCTGTGTCTGATATTTCACTGGTGAACTGTATGTTCGTATTGAACGTATTCCATATGACCAAAACATTCTTGTTTTGTACCTCTCCATAGCATAAAGATATCATCAATATACCTCAGGTATAAGATAATATGTTCTTGCCATTCTTGATTAGAAAAAATATGGTCTTCTTCAAAGTGTGCCATAACCAGATTAGCGTACGAGGGCGCCATACAATTGCCCATGGATGTACCATGTAGTTGGAGGAACCACTCCTCTTTCCATTGAAAATAGCTATGGTATAGTGTGAAGTCGATTAATTCCATGAGGAATATTTGCATTGTGGTATCCAAACTTGAATGTAATAGGGTATGTTCCATAGCCTCTAATCCGATGTTATGAGGAATTGATGTATAGAGGGCCTTTACATCAGCCGTGCACAGTACGATGTTTTCTTCTTCTTGACAACATATGTTTTGAATTCTTTAAAAAAAAAATCAGTAGTGTCTTTTACTATGATTTCATTGTTTTAACGCTTGGTTGTAAATACCGGTCAATGAACTGTCCGACCGGTTCGTGTATGCTTCCACAGGTTGACACAATTGGTCTGAAGGGAGGGTCTCTAGCGTCTTTATGAATCTTTGGTACCATATAAAGAGTCGGACTCTTTGGGTTCGATTTCAAAAGGAAGTGTCTGGTTTTGTCTTTTATGGTTCCCATTTCGACCGCTTTGTCTACTACAATTTTTAGTTGTGTCTCGAATCCTTTGTGGGGTTGTTATCTAATTTCATGTACAGATTTATATCCATTATGTGTTCCTTTACACGTTGTTCGTAGTAATCTGTATTCATTAGTATTAAGGCACCACCCTTATCTGCCTTTTGGAATGTTATGGCTGGGTTGTTTGCCATTCTTTTAAGGATACTTCTCTCTTTTTGTGTGATATTTCCAAATTTCTTTTTTTGTGTGTTAGTCTCAATATTTGAATTATCTGCCACAATGACATTTACCCATCTTCAGTCTCATAACATATTTTTCTATTTGTTTCAACACTTAGTGAACTATGGCATTACATTTGACTATTGGCTACCATAAATTAAAATGTTATTTTTGCAAATGGATTCCGCCCATTTAGTCCACCAGGATTGCTTTAGCCTCTTCACCTGTTTTTGGGCCTTGATGGTGAGTGAATCTCACTATTTGAGTCCCACTCATGTCAAATTCATGGTAATTGGACTGAGCGAGTTTACCTACACTGTCCATGTTTAAGATAAGGCCACTGTGGCCCAGCTAGGGCAAGGGGCATTGGGTTGGTTGCATGTGAATATGGGCACATGCATGTGTGCATGTGTTCGGACTTCATGTGAGAGACTAAATCTTGTGCAGTTGGGTAATTGCAAACTTATAGTATGCCTATGGACTTTTTTTTGTTTCACCATTCTTTATTAGCATTTCAAAACATAATAGTGGGTGAGGGCTATAGGAGATAGAGCATGTTATCTGTGGTAAACAGGCAGTGCAAAATAGGTACATTGTGGCACAGAACATATGGTAGCCCAGGAATCCCAACGTGTGCAAGGGGTCAGGCAGGGACACCATCAGGACTTAGCACATCGTCATTGTGCCATCCATGGCGGTCAAAAGGGAGGGGAGGAACCTGTCTGAGTAGGGAAGGGAATGAGGGAGAGGGGGAAGGGAGAGCATCAGGGAGAGGGGGTATAGAAGCCCACAGGTTAGGGGGTGGCGAGTGGGGAGAGGAATATAGGAGGAGCGAGAGAGAGAGAGAGGACGAAAAGGGGTGGAGGAAGAGGAGAAGAGAGAAGACACAAGCAGGGTTGGGGAGGACCGTATTGACTGCCCGGTTGGAAATGGAGCCAAGAGTGCTCGTGCTCTTGGTCTCCCAGAAGACTTCATCCCAACCTGTCCATTTATAAACTACACAGGAAGCCATCCTCCCCTGGGGTAGTGTGGTATGGTAGCCGAGAGATTGCTTGTGCTATCTCTGTTTTGGAGATTTCTCCCCAGAGTAGATCTCTACCGGACTCACTGAGGCTAGGGAAGCGTACCATGCCAATGAAGGCCCCCAGGTGAACAGGGTCGTCCACGACTTACTTGGTCTTTTTGTCCGCCTTTATTTATTTTTTAATTATTTTCTAGTGCTATTACACCCTTGGGTGTGCATGCGCTTTATAAAATTAATATAATTCATTCACCTCTTCCGGGGTATACAGGGCCCGATAAAAGGCAGCAGATTCACCCATTATGGCTTGTGGCAGGGTGGGAGTAGTACTGTATGTGGATTTAATGGCCTGTATAGTCAGCTCCATCTCCTGCTGAGGCAGCTGAGCCACCAGCAGCCTCCACACTTTCATGCCCGGCTCATAGTGATGGCCCTCCAGCTGCTGGAGCGCATACTCAATCTTAGAGGTGTTTAGGGTATTGATCCATTTGAGCATTCGTCAGATGACGCCGGAGCGGGGCTGAGGGGTTGGTGGTAGAAAGGTGGGTGAGGGAAGCAATGTTACCTTCAAGTGTCTTCTGTTGCGTCGCTCTCTGGGAGTTGGCAAGTGCAGCGTCCCTCATCATCTAACCCCTGATGGTCTCTTTGGCAGATGCCTACGGTTGCAAGGGGAGGTAACCAATCCTTTGTTGTGCTCCAGATATGTGGAGACGTGGGATCGTAATTGAGACTTGGCCCGAGGGGTAGTACAGCACGAGATGTTGAGGTGCCAGGGCTTTCAGCCTGGTGAGGATAGCACCAAGTCTAGGGAGAAGGTTGTAGGACATAATCCGAGATTGCACCCTCCAAGATCCGTGTCTCCTGGAAAAGGGCGATCACCGGCTGGGAGGCCAGGAAATTGTCTAAACAGGATTGGGTGCTGTGAACCGGCGATAATAAAGTGTACTTCCGTTCTCCAGGGTGCAATAGGTACCAGAGGTACATGAGGCTGTGGTCTGAGACAGTGTGCCCCCGGAGGGCACAGTCCATGTTATTGACCACATCCAGCAGACCGGTGCAATCAAGGACTGTGTCTCGGGTAAGGTTCCAGTCCGTTTAATGAGCCAGTGGGTGGATCCAATTTCCAGGAGAAGGTATTGAATCAGAAGAAAAACCGATGCTTTGGGCCCCTCAATGCATACATTGACCCAATACAGTGTCTGCTCACTTATATGATGTTTGACAAAGGCATAGCGGTCCAGGTCCCGTTCCTTCAGCCAGCTCAGTCAGGCAGCTACTGTGGGCCACCTTACCCACCCAGTAACGCTTCAGTTTTTCCAATTCCTCTTGGGAGATGTGGGTTACCTGCAATAGGGCCACTTCAACACACTTACACTGCATACAGGACAATACTTTCTTGTGTTTAATAAAGCGAGTGAGATCATTGAAGTTCCAGGAGATGGTCTGTAAGGGAGTGAGGGGCTGGGTAGCAGCGGCGGCCATTGCGATGCTAGAGCGCTGAAGCATGCGGCGGGATAGCAGGGGAAGAAAGAAGGAGGAGGAGAGAGGAGAACGAGGGGGGAAGAGGAGAGGGGTAGGAGTGTGTGGGGGTGGAGAAGGGGGGAGTAAATGTAAAAGTAAAGCCCTGGTGAGGACTCAATGAGAACTTAGACAGATGGGCACAACCACAAAATGTGAGGCCAACCAGAACAGTGCAATACAGCACAGAACAACAGAGCACACGGCAAAACAGTGTAAAACCATACAGAGTATGCAGGAGCAGAAAAGAGCATAGCAAAGCTACAATACAGTAGGCACGTGAGCAGGCAGCAAGAAAAGACTCAGCCATCCATCCATAGGTCATCGAATGTTCGGTTTAGCTGTGGTCAGAGTGGGGGAGGCAAGAGCCAGAGCAATGAGAGTCTCATCTCAGTCCACAGGTTTCAGCGGGGATCAGGATTCATCATGGCTTCGATCTTGTGTGAGGTCAGCCAACAGATTGAGAGCCAGGTCCTTGCCCTCTTCCGAGCAGGCTGAACGATCCTGAAGCCTGTAATTATGGTGGCCCTATTCCGAGTCCCAGCTCTGGGTCGCTGAAGGGGTGGGGGGCGGGGGCAGGGGCGTTGGTCCACCTGACAATGTCCCTGCGGCTCCGATCCTCCAGTTCCGTTATTTTCTTGTGCAGGTACCAGAGTTCCTTGTCCCAGTGCTAATGCTGCGGGTCCTCAGGGGCAAGGAAGGTGTCTGCACTGACTGCAGTCTTCTGTTAGCCTTAGGAGGCATCAGGAGGGCCAGCGGGGGAATGGCAGATAGAAGGCGGGGGTGCCTCAGCCCAGTTCTGGAGAGACGGTGGAGCATGTGGCAGAGCGGGCCATGCTGTGCCCCGTCCCCACACTCTCTTGTATGGCCACCGTGCCTCCCAGCTCTGTAGAGAGCCCGTCAGTACAATGGGAGACTATAGTTCAGATGGCCCCCGGTTAAGGCTTCAGGGCTAAGGTCGCTGTCAGTAGGGCCAAAAAGAGAGGAGGAGCCCGGGCAGCCTAGAAGCCATGCAGACTGTTTCAGGCTTGCCAGTTTGGTCTGGACTGTTCCCATGAGGCACAGGGTCAAGACTGATTTGTTTTTTGGCTGGGTCTAAAATGGGGTGGCATGGTGATAAAAAAACGATGGATTTAACCCAGATGTTTTGACTGGGGAAGAATGCTTGCATTGTCATCATTTGTTTACTGTAACACTTTTCGCCCTAAGTGGGATAGGTATGCCCTGATGTAGGTTTCTTGCTTACTGTGCCACTTTGTTGTGCTCCAGATATGTGGAGACGTGGGATCGTATTTGAGACTTGGCCCGAGGGGTGGTACAGCATGAGATGTTGAGGTGCCAGGGCTTTCAGCCTGGTGAGGATAGCACCAAGTCTAGGGAGAAGGTTGTAGGACATAATCCGAGATTGCACCCTCCAAGATCCGTGTCTCCTGGAAAAGGGCGATCACCGGCTGGGAGGCCAGGAAATTGTCTAAACAGGATTGGGTGCTGTGAACCGGCGATAATAAAGTGTACTTCCGTTCTCCAGGGTGCAATAGGTACCAGAGGTACATGAGGCTGTGGTCTGAGACAGTGTGCCCCCGGAGGGCACAGTCCATGTTATTGACCACATCCAGCAGACCGGTGCAATCAAGGACTGTGTCTCGGGTAAGGTTCCAGTCCGTTTAATTAGCCAGTGGGTGGATCCAATTTCCAGCCTGGCTGAAGAAGGTTGACATACCCTGAAATCGGTCCTCTTGCAAGCAGGGG
This sequence comes from Lissotriton helveticus, assembly GCF_964261635.1. NCBI lineage: Eukaryota > Metazoa > Chordata > Amphibia > Caudata > Salamandridae > Lissotriton > Lissotriton helveticus. The sequence goes on from NC_136060.1 coordinate 191,711,407, forward strand.
GCCTCAGCCACTTATTGCAGACTCCTGGCTTGTTGGGAGCGCCTAGGCAGGTTCACAGGGCATCAGGGACCAGAACGAGCGGGGTCCCACAACTTCGAAATAGTGCAGCCGTCCCCAGGTTGCTCCGGCACACATAGCTTTCCTAGCAGGCAGCCATCCTTAGTGGTCCAGGGAATACCTGGCTTGGCAGTGCGGTCTGGACTGTTCCATGAGGCACAGGGTCAAGAATGATTTGCATATGGCTAGGTCTAAACTGGGGTGGCATGGAGAGCAAAAGAACAAAGGATTTAACCCAGATCTTTTGACTGGGGGAGAATGTTTGCATTGTCAGCATTCCATCCATCATTCGTTTGCTGTAACACTTATCGCCCTAAGTGGGATCGGTATGCCCAGACGTGGGTCCCTTGCTCACTGTGCCACTGGATTTAAGCTATCCTGGATGAAGAAGAGTAACATACCCTTAAACCGGTCCCAGGATGCTTGTTTCCGGTCCAGGGAGGACCTGGCTTGGCAGTTCGGTCTGGACTGTTCCCATGAGGCACAGGGTCAAGACTGATTTGCATATGGCTGGGTCTAAAGTGGGGTGGCATGGTGAGCAAAAGAACAATGGATTTATCCCAGATCTTTTGACTGTGGAAGAATGTTTGCATTGTCAGCATTCCGTCCATCATTTGTTTGCTGTAACACTTTTTGCCCTAAGTGGGATGGGTATGCCCAGACGTGGGTCCCTTGCTCAGTGTGCCACTGGATTTAAGCTAGCCTGGCCGAAGAAGGGTGACATACCCTGAAACCGGTCCCAGGATGCTTGTTTCCAGTCCAGGGAGGACCTGGCTTGGCAGTTCGGTCTGGACTGTTCCCATGAGGTACAGGGTCAAGAATGATTTGCATATGGCTGGGTCTAAACTGGGCTGGGGTGGCATGGTGAGCAAAAGAACAATGGATTTAACCCAGATCTTTTGACTGGGGGAGAATGTTTGCATTGTCTGCATTCCGTCCAACATTTGTTTGCTGTAACGCTTTTCGCCCTAAGTGGAATGAGTATGCACAGACATGGGTCCCTTGCTCATGGTGCCACTGGATTTAAGCTAGCCTGGCTGAAAAAGGGTGACATATCCTGAAACCAGTCCCAGGATGTTTATTTCCGGTCCAGGGAGGACCTGGCTTGGCAGTTCGGTCTGGACTGTTCCCATGAGGCACAGGGTCAAGACTGATTTGCATATGGCTGGGTCTAAACTGGAGTGGCATGGTGAACAAAAGAATAATGGATTTAACCCAGATCTTTTGACTGGGGGAGAATGTTTGCATTGTCAGCATTCTGTCCATCATTTGTTTGCTGTAACACTTTTTGCCCTAAGTGGGATGGGTATGCCCAGACGTGAGTCCCTTGCTCACTGTGCCACTGGATTTAAGCTAGCCTGGCTGAAGAAGGGTGACATACCCTGAAACCGGTCCCAGGATGCTTGTTTCCAGTCCAGGGAGGACCTGGCTTGGCGGTTTGGTCTGGACTGTTCCCATGAGGCACAGGGTCAAGACTGATTTGCCTATGGCTGGGTCTAAACTGTGGTGGCATAGTGAGCAAAAGAACAATGGGTGTAACCCAGATGTTTTGACTGGGGGAGAATGTTTGCATTGTCAGTATTCCATCCATCATTTGTTTGCTGTAACACTTTTCGCCCTAAGTGGGATCGGTATGCCCAGACGTGGGTCCCTGGCTCACTGTGCCGCTGGATTTAAGTTAGCCTGGCTGAAGAAGGGTGACATACCCTGAAACCGGTCCCAGGATGCTTGTTTCCGGTCCAGGAAGGACCTGGCTTGGCAGTTCGGTCTAGACTGTTCCCATGAGGCACAGGGTCAAGACTGATTTGCATATAGCTGGGTCTATACTGGGGTGGCATGGTGAGCAAAGGAACGATGGATTTAAGTCAGATCTTTTGACTGGGGGAGAATATTTGCATTGTCAGAATTCCGTCCATCATTTGCTTGCTGTAACACTTTTCGCCCTAAGTGGGATGGATATGCTCAGACGTGGGTTTCTTGCTCACTGTGCCACTGGATTTAAGCTAGCCTGGCTGAAGAAGTGTGACATACCCTGAAACCGGTCCCAGGATGCTTGTTTCTGGTCCAGGGAGGACCTGGCTTGGCAGTTCGGTCTGGACTGTTCCCATGAGGCACAGGGTCAAGACTGATTTGCATATGGCTGGGTCTAAACTGGGGTGGCATGGTGAGCAAAAGAATAATGGATTTAACCCAGATCTTTTGACTAGGGAGAATTTTTGCATTGTCAGCATTCCGTCCATCATTTGTTTGCTGTAACACTTTTCGCCCTAAGTGGGATGGGTATGCCCAGACATGGGTCCCTTGCTCACTGTGCCACTGGATTTAAGCTAGCCTTGCTGAAGAAGCGTGACATACCCTGAAACCGGTCCCAGGATGCTTGTTTCCGGTCCAGGGAGAACCTGGCTTGGCGGTTTGGTCTGGACTGTTCCCATGAGGCACAGGGTCAAGACTGATTTGCATATGGCTGGGTCTACAGTGGGGTGGCATGATTAGCAAAAGAACAATGGATTTAACCCAGATCTTTTGACTGGGGGAAAATTTTTGCATTGTCAGCATTCCGTCCATCATTTGTTTGCTGTAACACTTTTCGCCCTAAGTGGGATGGGTATGCCGAGACGTGGGTCCCTTGCTCATTGTGCCATTGGATTTAAGCTAGCCTGGCTGAAAAAGGGTGACATACCCTGAAACCGGTCCCAGGATGCTTGTTTCTGGTTCAGGGAGGACCTGGATTGGCAGTTTGGTCTGGACTATTCCCATGAGGCACAGGGTCAAGACTGATTTGCATATAGCTTGGTCTAAACTGGGGTGGCATGGTGAGCAAAAGAATGATGGATTGAACCCAGTTCTTTTGACAGGGAGAGAATGTTTGCATTGTCAGCATTCCATCCATCATTTGTTTGCTGTAACGCCTGTTGCAGTCCATGCAGGCTCTCCCGATGCTACTGTAGGGCCTCTTGCAAGCAGGGGGCCACAGCCACTCATTGCAGACTTCTGGCTCGTTGGGAGCGCCTAGGCAGGATCACAGGGCATCAGGGACCAGTACGAGCGGGGTCCCACAACTTCGAAATAGTGCAGCCGTCCCCAGGTTGCTCCGGCACACATAGCTTACCTAGCAGGCAGCCATCCTTAGTGGTGGCCAGACCACCCCATGACAGTTTTAACAGCAAATTTGACCAGTCAATATAACCCCTTTTGACAGGCCTAAAACTTCCTTTTTAATATTAACACATTGCCCCCTAAGCAGGCCTTATTGCCTATAGGACAGGGTGCATGGTATGTAAAAGTATGACATCTAAAGGTTTAATGCTTCACATGTCCTTATGGTGAAAAACACCTAAAAGTCATTAATAAATGTTACATTTGAATTGGTAGCAGTTAGAGAAATATTAGAGAAACATTTCAAGGACTCTTTTTAATAGTTTTGAAAAGTTACCATTTTCCTGCCTATAGCTTCTAGAGGCCTTTTTTGTAAATACTCATCTGTCACCTCACAGCCAGGTGGCTTCCCTGTAGTGAGGTTTGAATTGCTCCCAGGATAAGGACGAAGGGCCCTCGGCCTGTGCCCAGCAACCTGATTAACTTCAAAGAGTCTTACCCTGTCACATGCAGATGTAGCTAACACCTGGGCCTGCCTTCTTTCCTTGTCCACCTAGCCAGTCTGGCATTAGGCCCAGTGGGAAAGCATAACAGGGTTGAGTTACTACATAGGAGGGGCTGCTCATTTCCATATTTCCATGGTAACACCTCTGAGTGGGGACAGAGCTCTGCACAGGGGATGAAAGGTTCTGCCATTTTGGATGACTCCAGAATGCTGTGCTTGAGGGTTAGGACAAGAGGGAGGGATTATGTGGCATCCTAGGATTGGCCCAGGGCAATGATGTGGCATCTGGAACGTACCACCCCCACCTATAAGCCCCTGCACAAGGGAGAGACAGAGAATAAGATCCGGGACCATGGCAAGCAAAGACAGTGGCATAATGGACAGCTGGAAGGAGCAGCCACCAGATCCTCCGCTAAGAGCTTTGTCTCCAGATTACCCCCAGGTCTAGATGGGTCTCTCTAGGGCCAGTGCGAATGGTCCCCTTAGGCCTCTGACGACCAGTTGGAGGAAGTCCTGAACTCCATTGCCACCCCATGTGCTCTGCAAGATAGCTTGGATGCTCTGAGGTTTGGGAGTATGGGCAGGATGGTGCTCTGCTGGCTTCTTTCGAAGGGGCTGCGCAAGATACACTCACAAGCAAAAGGAGCAACAGGACCAGGCGAGGAAAAAACTGGTGAAGGGAGCCAATAAAATCAGCTACCTGAAAAGGATGCCCTGTAGATGCCCGGAGGTCTGTTGAAAAGGCTCCTGGTGGCTAGAGCTCACCACCAGGAGCAAAAAGAGAGAAGATTGAGAAAATCGGCACATGGGGCTCGAGTACATGCTCCCTGAAAGATTTGACCTTTGACCCCTGGAACGGAGTGCGTGGCTCACCGCTGCAATTTCTAAAGGAACACCTGGGGTGGATCAAGGTCCCTGGTTAGAGCACTGAATCAACGCTTTGGGGAGGGGCTTTCATGGCGAGCCCAGGAACTCATTCTCAGGGCCCAGAACAAAAAAGAAGAACTACAGTATTTGGAGTGTCTTTGCACCTGATGAAGCAAAGCTTCGCATTTGCGACTTGCTTTTGTCATGAACCTCGTCCATGTGTAACCAAGTAATAATTTGTACGTCTTACTAACCTTTATTTCATGTTTGAAACGAGGTAAATGAAGCTTGCATATGTGTATTTCTAATACGATTAATTCGAGTACGTAAAATGGCCGCTGCTTTGAAATAGCTTCTGCGCATGCGTCAGTCACACTCACGTGTCCTGACGTGTTTGCAGGTTTGGAGGGAAATAGTTGCGCATGCGTAATACATATCTTTGGCAATAACCTGGTACTGCTCGTGCCATTGCTCTTGTGCCCGTGTATATGTAGCTAACATTTAGACTGCATAAGTATATTTTTTAGTGATAAGTTGAAAGTACAAAACCAATGATGTGTTTTCATAACGTTATTTCTATGTATTAATTTGTTCTCGCTTACTTTTCATGTACCGCGGGAAATGGGGGTCTGACTGAGCCGAAAGCCATCTCGGAGGTCCTTACTGCGCAGGACCGTCCGCCTGGGGAGAAGTCAACCTTGGCTGGTGGAACTCAGCCAGCTGGCAGGGATGGGCAAGATGCTCCTGAGAAACTGACCTGCGAACTCAGCAGGACGGAGTCATGTGTCCCTATTCTGAAACAATGTAAACTTGTCATTGTATTTCCCTGGACTTTCTCATGAGAACCCCAATCTCGCTAGGCGGTACCCAGAGATGCAAAGTAGGCATCCAAATAGTGTGTTCTGATTGGTGTGTTACCCAAATCCTACCTTAGGACCAATCCAAATTGAGGGATTCTGACACTTTGCAACATTGGGGGGGTGGTACACCGTCCCCAAACTGTATATCTACCCTGGGTTCACCTAGGGAAATCGTCCGACTTGTCTGGTTTAGCTGACCTGTCACTGACCCATTGCACTCAATAGGTGACTGAAGATACAGAGGGCTGCGGAGCACTCTGTCCGAAATTGACCATAGACTAAGGTTCTACTGAACCTTAAAGTGCTGGTGAAGCACTTTGCTGGGAGTTCGCTGACCCAATCGGGGTCTTGATCGATAGCTGCAGAGAGGGTGGAGCGCAGGCGTTGCTTCCAAACTGCGGGTGCTGGTCCTGTCCTGAGGGTTTCCTGTCCTGTCCTGAGGTCCTGTCCTGATTCCTAATCTGAGGGTTTCCTGTCCTGTCCTGGGTGTCCATTCTGCACCTGCTGTCCATTGAGGGGTATCCTTCCTTGAGGGTTTCCTGTCCTTAACTGACCCGTGGCCAGGGTTTGGTTTCCACACCAGTCTAGGTAAATATTGCTCTAAAATCTTTAAACTTGCACCTTTCTATTTTTCTGTCTTTTGCTTCAATAAAGACACCCCTTTGCATATGTTGATTTTTCCATGCTTTTGCCGCAATTATTGAAACGTAAAGACATTGCATATTTTCATAACGTGTTCCCATGTTCCCCTACCTGTTAGAAATCATATTTTGCATTGCAGTTTGTCATTTTCTGATATGGTCTAGAACGGCCTTACTTAAACTGTCCAAAGAACTTTTGCCCTAAATGCATAGCGTTTCCTGTTGCATCTCATATTAGCATTTCCATGATTACCCTGACTTTATTCCTCTATAGTTATGTACTTTTCATTATCTTGATTATCGATTGTCTTATTCTTGTAAATCTAATGCTTACTGAGAACGAACTTTAGATAAAGACTTTAAACTTCCAGTTGTCCGTGGTCATTTTACAAAAGTATTGAATGTCATTTTGAATTGTATTTTGCTGCCTTTCCTTTTACAGCTAGCTCCCTGATCCATTGTGGTCATAGGTACCCGTGTCGGTGGATGGTAAGTCGGGTACACTGAGGAATAACAGTAGGGAATTCACACAAATTGGTAGCAGCCCGTGAAGTCACCCGGTCAATGTATATGGTGAATTGAAATATATGGGCCCGAAGCCGGAAGCGGCGAAATTATTGGTTGGGTGACCTCGCGCGCTCTATCAGTTTTTCTGGTAGCAGAGGTATGGTTAGGGACTAGTTAAAGGTTAGGCAGGATTAGTTAGACTAGTTAAGTCGGTAGCTGCTGGTATATTAATGCTGCTATAAGAGCGGCCGTTCCGAGGGACCTGATCATTCTCTTGAGAATACGCTGCTTTGAAATTCATGAATTGTTTTATCATTGTTATTCTTGTTCTTATATTGTTATATGTATTAATCCATGCATTTGTAAACCGTCTCGTTCAATGTTGTCCGAACTCCCCGGGGAATTGAATGGCAAAGTGGTGAATAGAATCCATTTGCCTTGAGGTCGCAGGCTCGAGGAAAGTTAGGTGCAGGTTAGGTACAACCGGGAAGCACTAACTAGGGTTTTTCTGAATACATGTGTGAATAAATGTCAGTAACGAGGTTCATTGGCAAAATTCCAATAGTGGCGTAACCTAGTAAGGGTCACATCGGAAGATTAGCAGGTTCATCGGAGCTTGGGTGAAAGCAGAGGGGTCCGCTGGGAAACCTTAGACTCGGATATATCCCGGAGAAGTGGATGAGTTTAGGGAAGTAACAGGTTCACTGATGCTAGAGTGAAGGGTAGGCGGAAGAGATCTACCCGCAGCGTGTGAAAAGTAAATGGAAGTAGTTTACTTGCAGTAAAATAACTCTTTCTCTGTCTAGACACTTGAGCACTGTGGCGAATGTGTATTCGTTGTAAAATAACCAAGCACTAGCACTTTAGAAAGAAAGAAAGTTTCCGTTACCTTGTGAAGGGAGGGAGTCAGCCGCGAAGCGTCTCTGACGTCACTCCGTGCCGCGCTGGGATTGGTAGAAACAGCGGGCGGGTAGCGGGGCTGGAATTGTGAAGGAGGGGTGAAGCGCCGGAGCGTGAGGACTGTCTCACGAAGGGGCCGACCCATTGGTCGAAAATATTTGAACGCGTGCACCCATTGGTCGCACGGAATTGCAAGACGCATTCTGATTGGAGGTAACTTTGTAAACAAACTTAAGCGTAGAAATCGTATGTGGCACTCGTATTGTCCAGAGACTAGACCCGATCCAAGAAACCAAGGGTTTGAAAGGGATCAGTGGAAAGCCAATAGATACGATATTATGTACGGAACTAAGAGAAAAATGTCCCTTGTAAATAAGGTAAAGAATTACTTCAAAACGGACAAACCGATTAAATCCAGAGAGGGCGTCATTGTTCCACCACCCAATACTCCCGCCTCGTTCATGATGTTTGACCGAGGGTACAATACCTGTGTGTGGCTGGAAAATTGGATAAAGTACACAAAAGATGACGGAATATTGGCTTTTCCGTTAGACGGTACCTTCAATGGTAGGATTTTATTTAATTTGAGAACCCGAATGAATGAATTGCATCCCAGACCGAGGCTAACGCAGTATGAGGCATTAGAGGAATGGGAGATTGAGGCTTTCGAAAGAGAGAAACCCCGAATGGACAAAGGTCTGACCAAGTGGTACGCAAGGCTGAAACAAGAGACCAGGGATAAAAAGATGAAACAGTGGAGACAGAGCATGATTGTTGAGGGTCTGTTTCCCATGATGCCAGCATGTACCCCTTCTGCGGGAGAGAAAAAGACAGAAATGAGTAAGCATTGGGGGGGTCTTGGGGAGTGAGACGATGAATTATTAGATGACATCTTTACGAGAAGTCCGCCCCCTTATAATGAGGGAGCCCGACCTTCCAGTGCAGGAGAAAATCCCCAGCGTCCATCTATTAAGGAGGAGGACAGATCCCTAAGTAGGGGGGGAGGTGGTCAGGTACTGCCCTATTTTGAGAATCCCGGACCCGCGGAGGTAAGGGATATATATCCTAGAATGCCCGTGAGCCCGGAGGAAAAATATTCCAGCAAAGGAGTCTTTTTCCCCAGACCTCTTTACGAAAACGAAGAAAAACCATTAAGTTCAGGAATGCCCTTTTTACAGCCTCCATATGGGGAAGAGCGCAGGTCATTTGGCACAGGAACTTTGTTCCCAAAACCAAATTATGGTGGAGGACCAAGTGAAACGCATCCTACTGCCCCGAGTTTTACCCCTCACCTGACCCCACAGATAATACCTGACCGAACATTAGGAAGAGTACTAGATGAAAGGGAGCAAGAGGCCCTAGCTAGACAGAGAACAGAAATAATTCAGAAAATCTCCCAGTTAAATAACAGTCCTGAGGCTTTGACTATTCCGGTAACAATTGGACCAGTGGTTCCGTTATATGGGAATAATCAGGGAAGTCCAAACCCTCCAGTTATTAACCCAATCATGGCCCCACCAAGGCAGGAGCCCCTACTGATAGACGATCAGTCCAGTGAGTGCGAGTCCGAAGTTGTGTTCTTGGACCTGCCAAACAAACAGACCGGGAAGGGAGTGCAGAAGAGGCATAATCCTTTTAATGCGAAAGAAATTAAATTAGAATCAACGTCAGGTACTAGGAGTGTCTCTCTGGTAACTCCGGAAGAAATTGAAAATTGGAGTCGTGAATTAGAAAAACAGACTCCGCAAACGAAACCTTTAGACCTCTACAAACTGAGGGTAGAAATAGAGGAATTAATGGCAGGAAATGTGGGATTAGACAGATTAAATACCTACTCTGAAGAAGAGTTGCTGTTTATGTGTAAAAGCCTTACCAGAAGTACCAGAGTGCTCCACGAAAAGCTGACAGACACTGCAGCTAGTATGGGGGTAGATATTTCAAGATCCAAGCCCTTGCAAAAACCCTACAGAGCTGAATTCTCAGACAAAGATATAGAGAACTTGAATGTGTCAGGAAAAAAGTTGCAGATTAAAGAGTTGCTAGCAATCCTGCAAAAATGGGGAGACGTGGAAAAATGGAAAGGCAGGTGGGCACGAAAGAAAGATGAGGCTCGATCCAGACAAGCAATCAATCAATCAATCAATCAGGTCATTTGTAGAGCGCACTACTCACCCGTAGGGTCTCAAGGCGCTGGGAGGGGGGGGGTGCCGCTACTGCTCGAACAGCCAGGTCTTGAGCTTCTTCCTGAAGGAGAGGTGGTCTTGGGTCAGGCGCAGATTGGTCGGAAGTGAGTTCCAGGTCTTGGCGGCCAGGTAGGAGAAGGATCTTCCTCCTGTTGTCGCTCTTCGGATGCGGGGGACGGCGGCGAGGGCGTGGTTGGTTGATCTGAGGAGGCGCTTGGGAGTGTAGAAGTTGATCCGGTTGTTGAGGTAGCTCGGGCCTTGGTCGTGTAGGGCTTTGTGCGCGTGGGTGAGGAGCCGGAAGGTGATTCTCTTGTTGACCGGGAGCCAGTGCAGATCTCTCAGGTGTCCGGAGATGTGGCTGCGTCGGGGGATGTCGAGGATGAGTCTCGCCGAGGCGTTCTGGATCCGCTGGAGTCTCTTCTGGAGTTTGGCAGTGGTTCCGGCGTAGAGGGCGTTGCCGTAGTCCAGTCGGCTGGTGACGAGGGCTTGGGTGACCGTCTTCCTCGTCTCGGTGGGGATCCACCGGAAGATCTTACGTAGCATGCGCAGGATGTTGAAGCATGACGAGGAGACGGCGTTGACTTGTCTGGTCATGGAGAGGGAGGAGTCCAGGATGAAGCCCAGGTTGCGTGCGTGGTCCGTCGGTTTGGGTGCGGTGCCCAGGGCGGGGGGCCACCAGGAGTCGTCCCAGGCGGAGGGCGTGGAGCCCAGGATGAGGACCTCCGTCTTGTCTGAGTTCAGTTTCAGGCGGCTGGTCGTCATCCATTCGGCTACGTCTCTCATCCCTTCGTGCAGGTTGGCTCTGGCGGTGGCGGGGTCGTTGGTCAGGGAGAGGATCAGCTGGGTGTCGTCGGCGTAGGAGATGATGTTCAGGTTGTGTTGGCGTGCGATGGCCGCGAGGGGGCTCATGTAGACGTTGAAGAGGGTTGGGCTCAGCGAGGATCCTTGGGGTACGCCGCAGATGACTTTGGTGGCCTCTGACTTGTACGGTGGTAGGCGGACTCTTTGTGTTCTTCCGTCGAGGAAGGAGGTGATCCAGTCCAGTGCCTTCTCCTGGATTCCGATGTTGCTGAGGCGCTGTACTAGGGTGCGGTGGCAGACAGTGTCGAAAGCCGCGGAGAGGTCCAGGAGGATGAGGGCCGCTGTTTCTCCGTTGTCCATCAGAGTTCGAAGGTCGTCGGTGGCGGCGATGAGGGCGGTCTCGGTGCTGTGGTTCGCTCGGAAGCCGGACTGTGATGGGTCGAGGGATCCATTCGTCTCGAGGAAGGCGGCCAGCTGTTTGTTGACGGTCTTCTCGATGACTTTGGCCGGGAACGGGAGGAGCGAGATGGGACGGTAGTTCTTGAGGTCGGTGGGGTCTGCTGTGGGTTTCTTGAGGAGAGCGCTGAGTTCGGCGTGCTTCCAGCTCTCAGGGAAGGTGGCGGAGTCGAAGGAGGTGTTGATGATGTCCCGCAGGTGGGGTGCGAGGACAGCGTCGGCTTTGTTGAAGACGTGGTGAGGGCAGGGGTCAGTCGGAGATCCGGAATGGATGGAGTTCATGGTGCGGATGGTGTCTTCGGTGCTGATCGGGGTCCAGGTGCGGAGGGTGGTGGTGGGTGGCGTCGTTGCGGTTGTGGCTTGCGTTGGTTGGTTGTTGAAGCTGTTGTGTATGTCCGTGATCTTGTTGTGGAAGTAGGACGCGAGGGAGTTGCAGAGGTCTTGCGACGGGGTGATGTCGTTGTTTCCGGCGTTGGGGTTGGAGAGCTCTTTCACGATGTTGAAGAGTTCCTTGCAGTTGTGTGCGTTGTTGTCCAGCCGGTCCTTGTATGCATTTTTCTTGGTGGCGCGGATCAGTTGGTGGTGTTTCCGGGTGGCGAGCTTGAGGGTGGTCATGTTGTCCGTCGTTGGTTCCCTTCTCCAGGCTTTCTCGAGGGCTCGACAGTTCTTCTTGGAGCACTTGAGTTCGTCGGTGAACCATGGTGTTTTTCTGCTGCAGGATCTGCTGGGCGGGGTCCTCAGAGGGGCGAGTTCGTCCGCGCAGTTGCTGATCCACTTCGTGAGGTTGTCGGCGGCCTGGCTGGGGTTCGCTGAGTTGGCGGGAGGGTGCTGGCTCAGGGAAGCGGTGAGCTGGTCGGCTGTGATCTTGTTCCAGCTTCTTCGAGCAACCTGTTGCTGGAGGTGGTGGATCGTCGTTCTTCTGAAGGTGAAGTGGACGCAGCTGTGGTCCGTCCAGTGGAGTCCTGTTGCGTGGCTGAAGGTGACGTCTTTGCTGGATGAGAAGACGGCGTCGAGTGTGTGTCCGGCGAGGTGGGTGGGGGTGGTCACCAGTTGCTTGAGTCCGAGGTTGTCGAGGTTGTCGAGCAGGGTGATGGTGTTGCGGTCGTTGTTGTTCTCCAGGTGGAAGTTGAGGTCCCCCAGGAGGATGTAGTCGGCGGAGGGGAGAGCGTGCGGGCTGACGAAGTCGGCGATGTCCTCGCTGAATCGTGTGCGTGGTCCCGGGGGTCGGTAGATCAGGGTGCCTCTGAGGGTGGTCTTCGGGTTGGTGTGGATCTGGAAGTGCAGGTGTTCAGCGGTGGTGAGGGTGTCATCGGTGTTGGTAGTGATGCGGATGGTGTCTCTGTGGATGATGGCGATGCCTCCTCCGGTCTGGTTGTCGCGGTCCCTCCGGGTGATCTTGTAGCCCTCTGGGATGGCGATGGCGATGTCAGGGGCTGAGGAGGCGTTCATCCAGGTCTCGGTGATGAAGGCAACGTCGGGGGCGGTGGTGTCGAGCAGGTTCCAGAGTTCTACGGCGTGTCTGTGGACGGAGCGGGTGTTGAGCAGGATGCACTTGAGGTGGGTGCTGCTGGAGTTCGGCTTGGCGGGTGCAGGGAAGGTCCGGATGCAGGTGAACTTGCAGGCGAGGCAGCTGAAGGGTCCGTGGGTGTGCTTCGGGGCGGCTCGGTGACATCCTGGGAAGTGGCCGGTGTTGAGTGCGATGAGGTCGGCGGCGCTGTAGGTTCGTCGGGTCGGCTTCCGTCGGTGGGGGCCAGGGGTCCTGGCGCTGGTCGCGATCCGGTCGCGGACGGGCGCAGACGGGCTTACCTTTGGCGCGCCTTCGGCGCACAATCGGCGCGCCCGCTGCGCGTGACCGCTGCGCGTTCGCACGGTCGCCATTTAAGGCGAAGTGCGCGGGTGGGCGGGGCAGCTGGGAGGCGGGAGCGGGGAGGGTTACAGAAGAAAAAGGGGCGGGGACAAGCGGCGGTGGCGGGAAGGTAGGGCGGGGGGCGGAGCGGTAGGCGGACAACCAGGAAGGAGGGTACACACGATACAATACTGAACAGGCACAAAATAGCGACAAAAACGGGGAAAAAGCAGAGAAAACAACAGATCAGTGAGACAAGCACAAATACCTGACAAAACAACCAAAACAAGGGGAAAAAGCGCTCGCAGTGGCGGCAGCCGGCGAACGAGGCAGAAACGAGGCAGCAGCGAGGCAAGGGGCACACGCAGCAGCTGGTGGCCGTGCGGCGCGGGGGTGTCCCACAAGTGGGTCACACTCACCTGCGTCGCACGGTCGCCATTTAAGGCCAAGTGCGCGGGTGGGCGGGGCAGCTGGGAGGCGGGAGCGGGGAGGGTTACAGAAGAAAAAGGGGCGGGGACAAGCGGCGGTGGCGGGAAGGTAGGGCGGGGGGCGGAGCGGTAGGCGGACAACCAGGAAGGAGGGTACACACGATACAATACTGAACAGGCACAAAATAGCGACAAAAACGGGGAAAAAGCAGAGAAAACAACAGATCAGTGAGACAAGCACAAATACCTGACAAAACAACCAAAACAAGGGGAAAAAGCGCTCGCAGTGGCGGCAGCCGGCGAACGAGGCAGAAACGAGGCAGCAGCAAGGCAAGGGGCACACGCAGCAGCTGGTGGCCGTGCGGCGCGGGGGTGTCCCACAAGTGGGTCACACTCACCTGCGTCGCACGGTCGCCATTTAAGGCCAAGTGCGCGGGTGGGCGGGGCAGCTGGGAGGCGGGAGCGGGGAGGGTTACAGAAGAAAAAGGGGCGGGGACAAGCGGCGGTGGCGGGAAGGTAGGGCGGGGGGCGGAGCGGTAGGCGGACAACCAGGAAGGAGGGTACACACGATACAATACTGAACAGGCACAAAATAGCGACAAAAACGGGGAAAAAGCAGAGAAAACAACAGATCAGTGAGACAAGCACAAATACCTGACAAAACAACCAAAACAAGGGGAAAAAGCGCTCGCAGTGGCGGCAGCCGGCGAACGAGGCAGAAACGAGGCAGCAGCGAGGCAAGGGGCACACGCAGCAGCTGGTGGCCGTGCGGCGCGGGGGTGTCCCACAAGTGACCCCTGAGTTCGCGTTGAGAGAAGTAGACAAGCCCGAACAGTTATGCCCCATGCGTGAAGTACCAGGTGGGAGGTATGTGCACGTTCCATGGTCCAGACAGGATATTGTGTCCTTTACTAACGATTTCCCGAAATTGCGCGAAAAGCCAGTTGACTGGTACAGGCAGGTGGAAAGGTTCGTAAAGGTGCAAAAATGCCTGTGGAAAGACCTGGATGGATTTTTCGATATTGTGGTCCCGGTAGATCTATGGACCGAATGTAAAATAGCCATAGCCTGGCCTAGTGAGGAGTACCCGAGGGACTCTAACACAGGGGAACCGTCGATTGAGGTGATGAAAAAATACGAACAAGTAATTCAGCATTTGAAAAATAAGGTGCCCGCAAAGGAAACTGATTGGACCCGGATAGATAGAACAACGCAGGAAAGAGACGAGACAGTGCACTCCTACTATGAAAGGCTGTTGCAGGTGTTTAAAACATACAGTGGTATAGATAACATCGAGATGAAGGATATGACGCATTTCATTTACAGGTTTGTAAACGGTTTAAGACCCGAAATTTGTCAGTGGATAAAGGATAATAAAATCTGTTGGCATACCAAAAAGGTAGACGAGGTCCTGCGGTATGCAAAGTACTGCGAGGACGAGATGGCAGAAAAGAAAAAGGCTCTCAAAGAGAAGGTTATGTGGGCTCAAGTGAAGCTCGCAGAACAGCAGGAAAAACAATTGAGTAACATGACCAAAAACACTCAGAACCAAGGTCCTGGGGGTGGGGGAGGAGGTAAGCCCCGGCCCAAAATGAGCAGAGAAGAGGCTATGAAGAAATTTCCCTGTCACCAGTGCGGAGAAATTGGACACTGGCGAAACGAGTGTCCTTATTTGCCTGACGATAACCCCAAAACACCTGATTTAACTCCACAGACGCAGAAAGAAAGACCAAGAAAGACTCAACCACAGGTAAAAACGATTCAGGTGCCCCGAGCTCCAAAGCAAGTATATAAGGGAAAATCCACAGAGGGTGATGAGGTAGAAGTCTGGGAAAGCAATGAGAACAGAAATGCAGCAACTTCGCAGTATTTGTTAAATGATACCTTCCTTTGTGATGACCAGTACTGACGGGGCCTGAGAGGGGAGGACGAGGAGTGCGTACTTGGCGCCTCCTTGCCGGTAGACCAGTCCGGACCATACATTGAAGGAAAGGTTGACGGAAATGATGTCACTTTTCTGTTGGACACTGGCGCTACCCGTTCTACTGTGAGAACAGTGGACGTTCCAAACCTACCCCTCTCGGGAGAAGCCATCCAAGTAGTGGGTGTATCTAATCAATTGATTAGTACTCCCGTTACCAAGCCCATGGAGATCTCAATTGGAAACTTTAAGGAAATGCATAGATTTGTCGTTTGTGACACCAGTCCAGTGAACTTACTGGGACGTGATTTGCTGTGCAAAATGAACTGTACCATCTTTTGCACACCAAAGGGAGTTGAAATTCAGACCCCAGATGAAGATGGCATTTATAAATTAATGTTAATCAGACCTGACTCAGAGATTAAACGAATGACTATGCAGGATTTGCCCAAAGAACTCCAAGAAGCAGTGGAGCCAGAAGTATGGGACTTTACTGGGAAAGATGTAGGGTTAATGAAAAACGTGGACCCCATACAGATAGCAATCAAGGACAATGCTGTATACCCCAATACTAAACCCTACAGGATGAATGCAGAAGTGAGAGCAGGTGTCACTCTGGAAATACAGAAATTGCTAGAAGGAAACATCATACAGGAAGTAATGAGTAGCCCATGTAACTCACTGATTATGGGCATCAAAAAGCCTAGTGGCAAATACAGAGTAGTGCAGGACCTACGAAAAGTCAACAAGATAGTGGTCCCCTGCTGCCCTATTGTCCCGAACCCAGCAGTGATTCTGTATCAGATTCCCTGGGATGCTGAGTGGTTCACTGTGATAGACCTATGTCATGCATTCTTTTCCATTCCCTTGCATCCAGATAGCAAATTTCTTTTCTCATTTGCCTTCAATGGTCACGTGTATGTCTGGAACAGGGTCCCTCAAGGGTACACAGAGAGCCCCTCTATCTTTAATCAGATCTTGAAAAAATGTTTGGAAACTTTGGTCTTACCTGGGAACTCTGTCCTAGTGCAATACATCGACGACCTCTTGGTGGCGTCTAAAAGTCATAGGGATTGTGTGATTGACACCATTGCCCTACTGAATCACCTGAGTGAGAAGGGACATAAAGTGGCCCCTGACAAATTACAGTTCTGTGCAAAATCAGTGAAATATCTGGGGCACCAGATAGAGAAAGGTGTCAGGAAAGTAACATCAGAAAGGGTGAGAATAATTCAAAAGATGCAGTTACCCCGTACTCAGAAAGAGATCAGAGTGTTCCTGGGAGTGATAGGATACTGCAGGCAATGGATTCTGGGATTTGCAGTCCTAGCTAGGCCCTTGATAAAAATGACCAAGAGAGGAACACCGGATATTGTACAATGGGATGATGAAAGCTTGACAGCCTTCACAAAACTACGGGATTGTCTGTGTACAGCCCCTGCGTTGGGAATGCCAGACTATTCCAAGGAATTTGCCCTATTCTGTGACACTCGCGATAATTGCGCGTTGTCAGTCCTGACACAAGAACATGGCACAACCAGAAGGCCTGTGGCATATTTCTCTGCCACCCTGGATACAGTGGCTGCTGGATTACCAGGATGTCTGAAAGCAGTAGCTGCTACCTGCGCAAGTTTAGAGCAGAGTGAGTCCATTGTCATGGGACATCCTGTAACTGTGTATGTTCCACATGGAGTGGTAATTTTACTGACCAGGACGAAGACTCAGTATCTCACCCCTAGTCGGCTGACTAAATACGAGAGGATTCTTGTGGGTGCTGCAAATGTAAACATTGTTAGGTGCAGTATTCTGAACCCCGCCACTTTGCTCCCCGACCCAATGGATATGGAAGGTGGGGTGGATGATGAGCATAATTGTATTGATTTAACAGAATTCAGCACCAAACCACGCCCAGACATTAAAGAAACACTGTTGCCTGTGCATGACAAGGAATTATTTGTGGATGGTTCATGTCTAAGACATGAACAAGGAGGCCTGAGTGCTGCCTATGCGGTGGTCTCCTTAACCAAAATTGAAGAAGCAGGTTATCTATTTGACGTAAAGTCTGCACAAGTAGCCGAATTGATTGCTATGATAAAAGCTTGCAAAATTGGGAAAAACTTACGCATAACAGTGTATACTGACAGTCAGTACTATTATGGGGTTGTGCACGACTTTGGCCAGTTGTGGCTACAGAGGGAGTTCCTGACTTCATCAGGTACCCCTATTCGAAATGGAAAGGTTGTCCAAGACCTTTTAGAGGCAATCCAGTTACCAAAGGAACTGGCAGTGGTAAAATGTGTTGCTCATAAGAAGGGCATGGACACTGTATCACTGGGAAATGATTTTGCTGATCGAGTGGCCCAATGGTGCGCCAGAGATCGATATATCATAAATCCAAAACGAGGGGGGCCCGGAACCAGCTGCCAACTTCAAGTGTTTGAAGAAGTGCCTACATGGGATGAAGTGAAAGAGTGGCAGCAGGCGGCACCTTGGCAAGAGAGAGAGAAGTGGAAGGAAGACGGGTGTAGACCAAGACGTGTGGATGGTGTCATCTTGGGCCCATCTGGTATGCCTGTGTTACCTAGACACTTACTTAGCACAATGGCGAGATTTATACATGAAGGATCACACATTGGTAGGGACGCCATGATTCTAGTGTTCCAACAGACTTGGTACAGTAAAAAGTTCAGGAAAGTAGCAGAGTCCCTCTGCCAGAGGTGCCTGCCATGTCAAAGGATGAACGCAGGCAAAAGAACTGCAGTGGAACTGGGGAAAATTGGGAGGTCAGGGGGTCCCTTTGTGAGAATACAAGTCGATTTCATCACCATGCCACGTTGTGAAGGGAAGCGATATGTCCTTGTCATGGTCTGTTTATTTTCGAAGTGGGTGGAAGCTTTCCCTACTCCCCAATATGACGCAATGACAGTAGCTAAGTGTTTACTGAAAGAACTGATACCTAGGTTCGGGGTTCCAGTCACTATTGAATCAGATAGAGGCCGACATTTTCAGAATGATGTAATCGACGAACTCTGTAAGGCCTTTGGAATCACACAAAAGCTTCACTGTGCATACCGTCCAGAGGCTTCTGGAATAGTGGAACAAATAAATGGAACTATCAAAAACAGACTAGCAAAACTGTGTGATGCATCTGGCATGACCTGGGTGAAGGCCCTGCCCTTGGTCCTGATGGGACTCCGAAGTGTTCCTGACCGCAAGACAGGCCTAAGTCCCCATGAAATCCTGATGGGAAGAGTGATGAGACAAGCATGGGTACCAGGAAGCAAACTGTTGAGTATTACTGATGATTTGGTGCTTGAATACTGCAAGAGATTAGGTGACCAAGTGCGTTCTCTCTCTCGCCAGATCGGAGAAGACGCCATCCTCAATCCAACGACTCCTCTCCACAAACTGGTCCCGGGGGACTGGGTCAAGATAAAGAAGCATACTCGGAAGAACTGCCTGGAGCCAAGGTGGGGAGAGAAGCGTCAGGTGATCCTGGTAACAACCACAGCAGTAAAGTGTGCAGGGGTTCCACATTGGATACACGCCAGCCACACCCAGAAGGTATTACCAGACGAAGAGCCTGAAGAAGAAGGGCGTCCAGCAGAGGACTCTGCAGGAGCCAGACCAGAAGTAGCTGACGACGTACAGCCCAGTACCAGTCGAGCTGCAGAATCAGCAGACGTTGGCCCAGGAGTAGTTGATGACGAACTGCCAAGAGTCCAGCCTGCTGAAGGGGTCCAAGAAGCTGAGCCAGAAGTAGCTGAAGACGAGCTGCCGAGCATATGGCCAGAGGAGTGGATACCATTGATTGATCTCACCGAAGACCCCATCAGAACAAGTGAGCGACTTTGGGAAGGTAGAGAGTGGACTAGAGAGGAAAAGCAAGGCACAGGCGAAGAACCTCAGGTTCTTGAGATTCACATCAAAACTGAGGAAGGAGAAGGTCAGACAGGGACAGAACAAGTGATTGATACTCCTCCACTGACTCCTGATGTCAGGAAGGGACAGACTAGACATAGCGTAATAGTCGAGCAGAAGAAAGTCCAGAGATCGAAGTGCTTGAACAGGATCAGATAGGATTAGAAGAACGTGTTCAGGAAACAGAAACAGAGACATTTGAAAAACAAACGCAAAACTGTCCTGAACAAGGCCAGATTAGTAACCAGGCAGAAGAAATAGATGTTAGCCCTGGAACTAGTCAGATAGAAGGGGAAGAAACTGAAACAGAATTGCCACAAACTAATGAGAACAAGAGGGCAAGAGAAGAAAACGAAGTCCAAGTGCCAACTAAAAGACTTAAGAAAAGAAAGCACATTGAGCCTGGATTTGTCAAGAAATTTAGGCTAAGGATAAAAACGGTGGAAGAAAAACGTGCAGAAGAAAGGAGAAGTGCTCGCATAGCTGAGCAACAAGAAGGTACCTCCAAAAGAAGGAGTGATCGAATAAAGAGACAAAACAAAAAGTACAAGTCTCCTGAATGGACGATCGTTTTGGAGGAATTTGAAGATCTTGATCTAACTGACGAAAGCGACGGAGAACCCGTCCCTGAGTACTCTGCCGAAGAAGAAGACGAGCCACCGTGAATTTGCACAAAGTAAGCTACTTGTGTAAAGACACAAAGAGGGGTCGAAAAAACTTCTTCTGAGCCAAAATGTCTGATTCAAGCGTGAATGGTAGACCTAGTCGCAGTTGTTGCAAAACATGCTGCAAGGTATGTGTATGTAGTATAGTTATACTGATATTAGTTTGGATAGGACTAACAGTGTTCATTCCCTTGACAGTGAGCAAAAATACTAATATTTACCCTACTGATATTGTAAATACTGACAGTGAGGAGCTGACAACACAGACTGTAGCAAGACATGAGAGAGCACTGAAACAAACAAAACAAGACTTAGAAGCATCAGATGAGGTAGGACTACATTATCATGGAGTTAAGAACAGGACACACTTAAATGTTTTCGCAAACTTGTTAATACACTATGTAGAGACTATGGAAATTGAAGATTGCTATGTCTGCATGAAGCTACCTACCTCTGTAGCTGAAGGCGTGACATACCATCACCTGCCCCTGACATATGGAATATCTTGTAGTATTTTAGCAAGCTTATTTTACAAAAGAGGACCGTTACAGTACTATTACTCTAACAATGACGTGATCTTTTCTGAACTTCCTATACGTGGGAACTTGAATCCTGTACATACCAAAAGTGACGTTACTCGCTATATGGGCGAATACTTTCTGACTATAAGTAATATCGACATAGGTGACGCACACAGAGATAACTTGACTTGTTCTTTGCGTGAGCAGGAAAAGATGTTCCTGAACATGGCAGAGAAAAGGAGAATAAAAATACAAAGAAAGGCAGATGACGAAAGACAGAAAAGGCCAAGATGGGCAGAGAACATGGAAGGCACCTCGACTGGTGGGGCGGGTCCTGCTCTGTTGCTGGATTTTGAAAAGAAAGGCAAGCTATGTCTTCACCGCGAGAAGACTAGCTATTATAATAACATTTTCATTGGTTCCAGTGAATGCGAACATAATTACAAGGTAATTGGAGGTTGGGGTTTCAAAAATGGGTCAGAGCCTGTGTTTCCTGGAATTTATTATATTTGTGGGGACAAGGCTTATTTCAAATTGCCGGATCACTGGTATGGAAGCTGCTATTTTGGCATTGTCTTCCTGAAAATATACCATGTGAATGGAGTTGCTGGAAGCAGTGAAAATACTAATGGCTTAGTGCGTAGTAAAAGAGAAAGCGTAGGTGAAATAATGGGTAGTATTTTCAGTGCACTGATACCTGGAGTGGGAGTGGTTCTGAACACTCACAGAATTTGCAAATTGTCCACTATAGTGGATGTGTTGTCTACTGACACAGCTCATGGATTTCTGCTGGTCAATACCGAAATGGTTGCGATCAGATCAATGGTTTTGCAGAACAGACTTGCTCTTGACACCTTATTAGCAAAAGAGGGCGGAGTCTGCCGGATGTTGAAGGCGCAACATTGTTGCACTTATATTCCGGACAAAAGTGTACAGCTCAAAAGATACGTGAAAAACATTACTAATTTGGAAAGGGAACTTAAACCACTCGAGGTTGACAGTGCCTGGAAGAGACTGGTAGATGGTCTCTCAAATGTAGGTCATTGGCTTGCTAGCTTAGGTAAAAGCTTATTGTTCAAGGTACTGATGCCAATTGGAATTATAGGTCTCATCCTATTCTTCATATTTGTCTGTTGCAAATGCCGTAAGCACACCAGAAAGCATCAAGTGAATGCGAGAGGAGTGAAACGAAGTGTGGATGAGCTTGAATTGGAGGAGATAAATAATCAGATATACAAAAGGATGAAGAATTCTCACCCTACCAAAAATGAGAAAGAGAAGTTGAACAGATTGTTGGAAGAGATAGAGCTGTATAAAGTGTGAGAAGTTGGCATCTGGTTCCAGTTATTTTGTGATGATAGTAAATATCATCAAAGAGGGGATTGATGAAGCAAAGCTTCGCATTTGCGACTTGCTTTTGTCATGAACCTCGTCCATGTGTAACCAATTAATAATTTGTACGTCTTACTAACCTTTATTTCATGTTTGAAACGAGGTAAATGAAGGCTTGCATATGTGTATTTCTAATACGATTAATTCGAGTACGTAAAATGGCCGCTGCTTTGAAATAGCTTCTGCGCATGCGTCAGTCACACTCACGTGTCCTGACGTGTTTGCAGGTTTGGAGGGAAATAGTTGCGCATGCGTAATACATAGCTTTGGCAATAACGTGGTACTGCTCGTGCCATTGCTCTTGTGCCCGTGTATATGTAGCTAACATTTAGACTGCATAAGTATATTTTTTAGTGATAAGTTGAAAGTACAAAACCAATGATGTGTTTTCATAACGTTATTTCTATGTATTAATTTGTTCTCGCTTACTTTTCATGTACCGCGGGAAATGGGGGTCTGACTGAGCCGAAAGCCATCTTGGAGGTCCTTACTGCGCAGGACCGTCCGCCTGGGGAGAAGTCAATCTTGGCTGGTGGAACTCAGCCAGCTGGCAGGGATGGGCAAGATGCTCCTGAGAAACTGACCTGCGAACTCAGCAGGACGGAGTCATGTGTCCCTATTCTGAAACAATGTAAACTTGTCATTGTATTTCCCTGGACTTTCTCATGAGAACCCCAATCTCGCTAGGCAGTACCCAGAGATGCAAACTAGGCATCCAAATAGTGTGTTCTGATTGGTGTGTTACCCAAATCCTACCTTAGGACCAATCCAAATTGAGGGATTCTGACACTTTGCAACATTGGGGGGGTGGTACACCGTCCCCAAACTGTATATCTACCCTGGGTTCACCTAGGGAAATCGTCCGACTTGTCTGGTTTAGCTGACCTGTCACTGACCCATCGCACTCAATAGGTGACTGAAGATACAGAGGGCTGCGGAGCACTCTGTCCGAAATTGACCATAGACTAAGGTTCTACTGAACCTTAAAGTGCTGGTGAAGCACTTTGCTGGGAGTTCGCTGACCCAATCGGGGTCTTGATCGATAGCTGCAGAGAGGGTGGAGCGCAGGCGTTGCTTCCAAACTGCGGGTGCTGGTCCTGTCCTGAGGGTTTCCTGTCCTGTCCTGAGGTCCTGTCCTGATTCCTAATCTGAGGGTTTCCTGTCCTGTCCTGGGTGTCCATTCTGCACCTGCTGTCCATTGAGGGGTATCCTTCCTTGAGGGTTTCCTGTCCTTAACTGACCCGTGGCCAGGGTTTGGTTTCCACACCAGTCTAGGTAAATATTGCTCTAAAATCTTTAAACTTGCACCTTTCTATTTTTCTGTCTTTTGCTTCAATAAAGACACCCCTTTGCATATGTTGATTTTTCCATGCTTTTGCCGCAATTATTGAAACGTAAAGACATTGCATATTTTCATAACGTGTTCCCATGTTCCCCTACCTGTTAGAAATCATATTTTGCATTGCAGTTTGTCATTTTCTGATATGGTCTAGAACGGCCTTACTTAAACTGTCCAAAGAACTTTTGCCCTAAATGCATAGCGTTTCCTGTTGCATCTCATATTAGCATTTCCATGATTACCCTGACTTTATTTCTCTATAGTTATGTACTTTTCATTATCTTGATTATCGATTGTCTTATTCTTGTAAATCTAATGCTTACTGAGAACGAACTTTAGATAAAGACTTTAAACTTCCAGTTGTCCGTGGTCATTTTACAAAAGTATTGAATGTCATTTTGAATTGTATTTTGCTGCCTTTCCTTTTACAGCTAGCTCCCTGATCCATTGTGGTCATAGGTACCCGTGTCGGTGGATGGTAAGTCGGGTACACTGAGGAATAACAGTAGGGAATTCACACAAATTGGTAGCAGCCCGTGAAGTCACCCGGTCAATGTATATGGTGAATTGAAATATATGGGCCCGAAGCCGGAAGCGGCGAAATTATTGGTTGGGTGACCTCGCGCGCTCTATCAGTTTTTCTGGTAGCAGAGGTATGGTTAGGGACTAGTTAAAGGTTAGGCAGGATTAGTTAGACTAGTTAAGTCGGTAGCTGCTAGTATATTAATGCTGCTATAAGAGCGGCCGTTCCGAGGGACCTGATCATTCTCTTGAGAATACGCTGCTTTGAAATTCATGAATTGTTTTATCATTGTTATTCTTGTTCTTATATTGTTATATGTATTAATCCATGCATTTGTAAACCGTCTCGTTCAATGTTGTCCGAACTCCCCGGGGAATTGAATGGCAAAGTGGTGAATAGAATCCATTTGCCTTGAGGTCGCAGGCTCGAGGAAAGTTAGGTGCAGGTTAGGTACAACCGGGAAGCACTAACTAGGGTTTTTCTGAATACATGTGTGAATAACTGTCAGTAACGAGGTTCATTGGCAAAATTCCAATAGTGGCGTAACCCAGTCTTCCTTTGGGGCACTTTAAACCGCCATTTTTCCTGGGATCAAATATAACCAGCTCTCCCCTGTATATTCGGTATCTGCTCACAGTTTGCTTTTAGGTGCTTGGAAACACTGCCAGTAATTACTGTGAAGTATCCCAGAGTTACCGCCAAATTTGTTAAGGTGGCATAGGCAAATATAAAATGTCTTCCACCTTGATTAACAGATATGTTTACAACCTTCGCCAGGCCCCAATGGTCTTGTCTTATAATTTAACTACTTCGCAGGATCACGGGCTGGACGTCACAACTCTCCTGCTGCACTTTGTGCAGGCGCGATTCCAGGGTGAGAAAATGAGACACTTGCATGGGCCCACCGTCGAGGTAGACCCCCGGAAGTTTGTCCCAATATGATTTCCATGCACCCATATACCATAGTAATTAAATAAATCAAACAAGGACATGGTACGACAGGTTAAATGTACATGATGAAACAAAGCAGAAAAATGTAACAAGAAAAAATAGACAATTGTCGAAGCATAACCTCTTTACTTTCAATACAGGACAGGATAGTACATTATTATATGGCAAAACCGGACTCTAGCACTGTGCATGATCCTTCATTTCTTCTGCCACATGATCAAAAACCTTCCATATTCAACAAATGAAATAAGCAAGAATGCAGTGTGGATAAGCGATCTGAAATGCATGCAAGCGTTATGAATGGTACAGCAGGGAGGGGGAGTGGGCGGTGCATCAAATAGTATGTCAAATACGTTTGCAGCAGCGGACGGGCAAGGATTAACCTTGAATGAATATGTGCTTAGTCCCTGCTGCATAGCCAGCGTCGTGACGTTTCGGCTGCTCTGGCCAATTACAAAGCCTGAAAGAAGAGTGATGTGAAGACAACAAATGGTAAGTCACAGGTGTGCTCCAAGCCCTTTACTGAACACAGCAGAGACTCGCAGCGAGACGTATGCGCTAGCGTATGCATTCACAGGCTCGACCCTAAAAAGAAAGAAGGAATAAAAATGGAAGGCAGCAAGCAGATATAGAGCGATTAGCCACTCATCTACTATTCATGGAATCTGGCCTAGAGCTAAAGCTTTTGTTCTTGGATTTGGAGTGCAGGGACCCCTAGTGGTTGGTCCTATGGATGCATTATGTGGCCCGCAGAGCGTTAAAAAAGACTGTAACGCATTTGTTTGAATTGCAATGTTTCAGTGACTGAGGATTATTAAAGGCAGTGGAATGATTATATTAATCAATGTAGTGATCCTGAAAACGCCAATAGGCATGCCTTTTTATATAATGACACCTACTCATATTGTGATGCTCCATCTGATATAGGTGGGGAAAGGGTACTGTGATACTGGAGTTCAGCACCAACTAGGGGTGATATTCAATATACGAGTCTCACCGAGGTATTTTTATGTACCTGAAGAATATATTTGTAAGTTAATAGTAGTAGAACTATTAACCATACAGCAAATAATTTCAGAGAATTCAATGCCAAACGAATCCAAGGTTTCTACCCAAAACAATCCACAATTATTAACAGCTACTCAAACAATAGTTTTGCATCCTGAGTATATATCTTGTCATGTAGTTCCTATAAACTTATATAGGACCTGCGCGTTTAGACAACATACACTGTAGGATTGGTGTCCGAGCTGATTCTAGACACCCCCCACCGGGTATGTTAGCCTGTGTACCAGCTAGCTCACAGTGCAACTAGAAACCCCTCTTACAGAGGTGAGAATAGTTCTTGGCAACTATCGACCATGACAACCCTGACCCTGATCCCTTAGGATCATGGAAACAGTGCAATACTTTTCTCTTAATCATTTCAATCCCCTCGGGCTCAGAGGTCTTTTGTTTAAACAACCTTGGAATGTTGCTCTGCAGGCCTTTACCGGCCCATAGAAGCACTGAGCACTCCATTGTCTGCAAAGGAGTGCTCCACATTCCAATATTCTAATACTCTTTACGTGAAGTGTCAAGGAGGTTTGAGATCATTGTTATAGTTTCTGGGGCTTGTGGCGGCTGCTAAACCGATTGTACATATTATTTAGTCTGACATAGGTATTCCTTTTAAGCGATATCAAATCTAAGCCGAGGATCTCCTGTAAACCTATGTCTAGCCGTTTAATTTTACAAGCCAAAGTAGTCTTAACCCAGATCAACAAGCCACCAGAACCTTTATTGGGGCACCTATATGAAACATAACACCCACTCCTCACCGAACTGGGTGACATACTAAAATTGTATGGTACTTCTAGGTATTTGTATGCAAACAACTAATTAGTTCAAACCATTAGTACATTTAAAAAATCTGTTAAAAATTGCTAAATTCATATTGTAAGTGGTAGAAGGTTAACTAAAATATCTTTGTATATATAGTTTGAACAACTATGAGTGACAGAAAGCCATGCAGTTTTAGCAAAAGTTTCTGTTTGTTGAAAATTCCAAATTTGGATGTTTTTGAAAAGCCAAATATTTCCCACCACTCAATGAGCCAAATGTTTATGTGTCCTGGCTGGGAGATGCACCATCAATGTTGCCTGCAATCACAGACGATGGTCCCTGCAACACCTCGCAGATCAGGTCAATCGAGCACAGATGTTACTCTATATTCTCCAGAGCCTCTGCAGGGGATGCCTGCGTGACAACCAAGGCAGTTGAGTACTTGTTGAGGAGCCGGTATTCCTTCCAACAGGAGCTGAAGCATCGTGGTGGCTCTAAGAATGTAGACATCATCATTGAATACGCTGAGGACACTGCACAACATGGGCCGATATCAGGTCCAGTAAAACATCAACGTCCGGTGGCGCAACTGATGGAAGTGTTAGACAGAGGTCCAACACGCATTCTTGTCCATAGAACAGGCATCGGAGGACAGGCAGAATACAGTCGATCCGATGTTCTAAATGATAGGAACCAAGCTTCACTTAGTTCGCGAAGGCGAGGTGTGCCCAGATGGAGTGCCATGCGATCACGGTATTGGCGCTCCAAGAGCGTTTTTTCCATCTCCTTGCTGACTGGGACGTCCATTAAGTAGCAGAAAAATGACAATCAGGATACCTGCTATTAGGAACAGGATCAGCGAAGCCCTCCAAAATGCTTCAGAATATGGAGTGTATGAAGTTGGTAATAACTCTGAGGATTGTCTGAAAGGTGCTTAACAGTCCAGAACATATGGTCTTAAATAGGTGTTGTATCAGACATGTTAAAGATACGTTGTACCATGTCTGTGAAATGGAAAGAGTAGTTTGTTCGTACTAGTGCCTGTTTCTCAGCCGAGGACCTTGCAACCTGGAGATCATAAGCTTCTCGGGTGGAGGTTAAGGGCACGGTTTGCTGTAAAAGCATGGCTTTCATTCAGATTAGAGTATCAAACCGTATAAAGGAAACATTCAACGAAGGCCATAACGGCACCTCCCTGACTGTATGGGTCAGTGGAAACAATACTTGCATACAGCAAGTAACCCTGGAGCTTAGAGTGACAAGATATGCAATGCCCGGGAGCATCCCACAACAACGTTGATCATTCAGCATCAAGAAACTCCCAATTGAAAGCAACTTGAACACCGGATTAATCACGGCAGCTGGGGACCCTTTGACGTGACAGGATAATTAGGAACTGAATCATTACAGGCCCAGTGAAGCATGATATCCTTGCATATGAGAGATCCACTTACAGAGTTCTTGCAGTTTGTACTGCTTAAAAGCACTTCCATGTCCCCATTCCTGCATCGAAATTTGTATGGTAATTCCCAGAGTCCTTGATGAATTCCCTACCCATTGCTTCATATCTGCCCACCTGCCATTGTTCTAGACAATATTGAAACTGGAAAGTTGTGACCGGTAACGCTATATGGCTATGGATTAACCATTCTGTGACTGGTGACTTCGCCACTGTAAAAGGTAATTGGTTCAGTTTTTCAATACACAGAATTTTATATTTTGCTCCCATTTATGCCATCGTTATCTGCTTCTCAGTTAGATTGTGTGCATATAATAGGGACGTACTGTTGATAAATTGGCAAGGCACATCCCCAGCGCGCACTGATTGCAGCGTCCAGCTTAAGAACATAATAGAATGTAGTTGAGATTGTCTGTGTTGCAGTATTGACAAGTCCTGTTCTAGTATATCTATAGCAGAAGATACAATGTTGCCCAGTGAATAAATCCTGGATGTTAATTTAGTCACACCATTGTCAATTACAGCTAACGCCTTTTCTAGGTTAATTCTATCTATTTCACGAAGTCTCTCTGCAGCTTCTTGTTGAGAGATCTTCCAGATTATATTATAGACAACATATAAGAAACATTTCTGACGTGGCTTTCGGGGACCAAATAAAAAATCTCTTAGATCCACCTCATTTGCGAGTAAGGATAAGTGTTGTTTCACCTGGGACAGTGTCGAGGTTTTTAGCCAATCGAGGCACAACTTCCCAACACTTTATGATGTCACCACCCCCGGATGTTCTCTTTGTACATAGCTTTGGTCCGGCCTATGGATACTAAACCCTTCGGTTGTTTCCCTGAATCTTGATTGACATCTGTTTGTGTCTGTGGGCCAAGCTAGCCATCCCTTCCAATTGGGGTCTGATGTTTTGTACTGCATGATGTCATCTATTGAATCCTCTCCACATGATGTACAATTAATGTGTGAAGGTGTAGGAATCCGAGGTGTGTTCAAATCCTTGTTCTTGGCTAGTCCAAGAGAGGAAGTCAGTTGCACAGTGACATTCAGAAATAATTATCTGCTCCCTGGACTTCCCATTCCTTTGAACCCCAGACTGATTTTATGTCTATAGTGTCTTTCCATAAGTCGAAACTCTGTTAAGACAGTTGGGAAATAAAGGAAGCAGAACAAATCTGTTTGGTGTTAGCATATTTTTGTGTGTAGTTGTAGGTGTAGCCTTATAGTAATATGAGGTCGGGTCAGAAGTGTTAAACCCTGAAAAATAAGAACATTTCTGTGCAAACGTGTTTGTACTACATTTTGGTGGTGTTGGACAATGTTCCCTTTAATGGTATCTGAAAATTCATGAGATATTGGACTTGTGTAAAAAAGTGATGACTATAATGATGGTAACAGTACATAGTGTCAAAATCAGATGTGTCCTCTAAGATTTCATTTTTGAAAATGCAGCGGATTGTTCTAAATCAGACAACATATTATTTACAGTTTCAAAATCCCAATCATCAGAAAATGTACTGGAGGTAATGATATCATTTAGAGAAATTTTAAATAAATGTGTTTTTTTCAAAAGTTTAGTGGGACCAAATTCATTACAATCAACCTTGTCCCAAACTATACCATCAGGAATTGGAACAGCTATAATGTTAATGAAAAACAGGTCTATTTGTTCGCGATGAGATGACTTATGAGGTTTCATGACCAAGTTCACATTTGATACTGCAGAGCATTCTGGGAGATATTTTCCATTTATGAGTAAGCAGAAAACAGCCCCTAGGCCAATCCAGAACAGAAAAAACTATATTCCAGTTATTATCCAAAGCTGGAGCCAAGGTGATACTAAGTAAGTCTTTTTCAGAGAAGTGTACAAGCCACAAATATATTGCTTACGGGAAACTGGAGCTGGCATTGTCTCTGGTTCACTGGGATCAAGAGAGAAGGTATCAACATTGATGAAGTAGTCAGATGCAATTCGATCTATCTTTGGTAGCTAAGCAGGTTTTGTGGAACTGGCAGACATCTGTTGTAGAGGCATATTGATGTAGGCATTGGTGTTAGGCTGAATTGATATTTGTCTTTCAATTGTCTTCTGAAGTTCTGTTTCAAGAGGAATGAGTTCCATTTCATTGTTGGAAATTCCATCATTTTGTATTGGTGACTCTTCAAATGTTATCATTTTTTCTGTCTGAACTTCCTGTATGGTAGCGAGAGGTGAGCATTGGTTATCCAGGAGCCCACACAGCCTACTATTCAGTATCAGCCACTTAGTGTGGTTTGATCAGATCAATGGAGAGAAACCTCTTTTCTTTTTTTACGCAAGAGACGAAAGAAGTACTATTCTTGTTCCTTCGACAGCCAGGACAGGTACAGGCTTTCTGTATGATGGCCCAAATTCTTTCTTATCCTCAATCTTTTCTCTGTCCAGATCCCCGACTTTTGGGATCCAGACAGGTCTTGCCGTGACTGATTTGACTTCCCCGTGGTGGTGCGTTTTACTTGCACGTTGCTTAGTGCCAGGGATTCATTCAGATCCTGTAAAACAGCCAAACATTTATTGATGTCAAATGGTTTTTCATCTGCCACTGTGCTTTCACAATCGAGGTCAGGTACCCACATTCTCATCCCAAATAGGACCTCATAAGGAGTGCCACCTCCTAGGGAACTTCTTGGCATATTTTTAAGGGCTCATTGGACCCCGTATAAGTGTTTGACCCAACAACCACCGAACCTAATACTCTTGCTGTTAAAGACTGCGTTAAGTCTTAGTTTTTCATCTCCATGACCGAATTTCCCTAAGGATGGCACAGAGAGGAGTACCGCAGTGCAACACCCAGACTTCCCATGGCTTCCTTGTATGCCCAAGAGCTAAACGCGGGACCACGGTCAGAGTGTAATGTGCCAACTGTTATGTCCCTATAAAGACTCACAAATATTTTATAATAGTTCAAGCGTCAGCCAAGGGCTGAGGCCATACCCATAGGAATCTAGAGCATGAATCCACTGCCACCAAGATATACTTGGAAGCCTAATCCGATTATAGGGGGCCACAGTGGTCCACATAGACTCAAGCGAGTAGTCTGTCTGATATTAGCAAAGGTGTCTGTGCTGGACGCACCACGGTGGAACCCTTCATCTGCTGGCAGATGTCACAATTAGGGACAAAATTATTCATTTGTTTAGTTAACCCTGGCCACCAATAGCGCTGTTTCAATAATGAAACTGTTGCGATAATCCCTGAGTGTGCAGAACCTAAAACCTCATGTGCAGCTACTATTAAGCCTAATCTACGATCCATGTTTGATATTACTCTATCCCCTACTCCTGGAATCTGAGCATACAGAATGTTGTTTGCATCTAACTTGTAGGAGTACTTGAGTGGAAAATCTTTCCGCAAGGCTGTGCTGTTTTTGCATGAATCAATGACAGCTACCATTATATGTCCATCTATTCTCGTTTTTGAACGAGTGATTGCAGCTACGGCAGTAGTTCGTACTTCCCCCTTCGTGGCTTCATCAGCCAATGAATTCCCTTCAATGTGAACGCCATCACGTTGATGACTCAGCGTGTGTAGCACGTGAGCTCTTGGTAGTTTGTTTTTCAACTCAGCTACCTGTTCCCATAGCATTTTATACTTAATCATGCCACCTTTTGAGTCTTTAAACCCATTTTGACACCAGTAGTGAAGATATTCGTTGTATGACTCGACACAATTGAAAGAATCGCACACAGTCAGTGCGTGGAATTCTCAATTCGTATATATTAGTGCCAGTAACGAGATTTTTAATTCTGCGAGCTGTGCCGTGCAGTCTCCTAGAGACTGTGTCTATGTACTGCTGGGATGGAACTTGCCATCTTGCATATGATCCTTCACAATCTTACATGCAGCGCTGTATTGCTGTTTACTTCCTATGGCCGACTGAGCAGATTCATCAGTGTAAATTATATATCATACTGATCTAGAGGCATTATTTCATTTGGTAGAGGATATTCTTATTCATATTGCAGGAATGCTTGTGTTTTAAGACTAGGGTCATATCAGTGTTCTACATCCTTGCAGTGATCGAATTAGCCCATTGTAGCCAACTAGGATGTAAGGCTTTAGCATTAGGAACGCTTGCCTTTGTAGAAGCCTCTAAGGCTGGTACTGGAGTTACGTCAAATATTCATTTCCCCTGAGCCAGTGCTCTTTCTACAGTGGTCTGTACTGCTGTCAGGATTTTTTCAGTAGAAACAAAGCACATTTCAGGGTTTGTGTACAAGTGTGATTTGTATGCTATAGGTACAGTTTCTCCTTCATTGAAGGTTAGGTAAGTGTACAAAGATTGACCCGCTATAATACGGATCACCAGATTGCGGACATTTACGCATGTCTGCAAGTGTTTTGAAGATAACATGTCAGTTGTAGGGAACAAAGTCCTGTGTCCAATGCCTAACTGAAAAATCAGGTCTTTTTAAGTTGTAGAAAGGTTTTACTTTATCTGTGTTAATCTAAAATGTATGTTCTGCCAAAATTTAGGAATCCCAATATAAATTGTAAGTTTTTCAAAGATTTAGGAGGTTGG
This sequence comes from Lissotriton helveticus, assembly GCF_964261635.1. Taxonomy (NCBI): domain Eukaryota; kingdom Metazoa; phylum Chordata; class Amphibia; order Caudata; family Salamandridae; genus Lissotriton; species Lissotriton helveticus. Next base: position 191,743,635 of record NC_136060.1, read on the forward strand.
AGCAGCGCATACTTTTCTAAAAAGTCAGCTGCCAGGCTTTTCATTTTACTTCTTAGCTCATATCCCAAAAATAGGGCATTGAGGTGGGCTATTTTTGAATTTTTAAAGTTGAATTTGTAGCCCTCAGAGGTGAACCCCAAAATTATGTTGCTCACCCTGGTCAAGTGATCCTTTAAATCATCATCCATCAGATAAATATCATCTACATAGAACAATGCCTCTTCATCCAAATTCTGCAGTAACTCTGTTACCCTAGCGGAGAACAACCCAAGGCTATTCTTATACCCTTGGGGGAGTCGACAAAATTGATTCTGGGAACCTGCCTCTGAAAGTGCTGTCAAATACCTGCTTCCAGGCACTATATTTTGGCAGAAAAGATATCTAGGGTTGTTTTGTATTTTTTTCGCACAATGTTATCTATTAATGCGGCTCTATGTGCATTCTGTACTGCAAATGTTTTAGGGCAAGTGTTCAGATGTCTGTAGTCTAAAACTAGACGGTATGAATTATCGTGTGTCATTACAGGAAACAAAGGATTATTCATTGGAGAGGTGAACCTTTCAATTACGCACAACATGGTTGCGATATAGTGCTGGAGCAAGGGCTGCCGCCCACTCTATGTGTGTTTTAATTATATTGGAAAAAGCTGGTAAAATTACTGTTTTTCTCTTTGGGCAATCCAGAACAATTTCAGGTGGCCAATCTTTTTCAGCTAAAAGGATGTCATATCTGTAAGTCAGGTTCTCACAAAAGAAATCTTTAATTTTGCTGGGTTTGCCCCCCTCGATCTGGAGTGTTATTTCATGTAACCTTTGCGGGCACTTACCCTTGTATCAGGTGTTTCCATGGTGAAATGCTCATTCAACTCCACTGTCACCAGAAATTCAACTGGTTCTGGCAAGCTATTGTTACTTCTGATGCACTGTCTAGCATCGTCAGAGCCCATTTCCCTTTCATGAAGATGAGTCCTTAGAATTCTGGGCATGTCTCACTTTAAGACCTGCTACTTTCTTGAGGTTTTGATTTTTGCTTCCCTTCTTTGTTGGAAGTATAATCTGAAGTGCGTTGCGTGTCTCTGGACTTTGTACACTCTTCTTGTCTGTGTTCTGACCGTCCGTCCTTCTCTGAGTTTTTTGATGAACCCTGAAAGAATCTAGAGGATTGTGTATCAGTATCCTGATGCCTATGAGGTTTTTTAATGCTATCACAATTCCTAAGGTTGTACCTCCTTTCCGGGGGCTCCTGTTGAGGAGACCCACCCCTGGATTGTGATCTATTCTCTCTATGCTTTTGTTTTTATTTGTTATTATCCCATCGCTTCTTGGAAAAATCAGGTGCTTGCTTGATGCTATCCTTTTCGGGATCTCCCATCAGTTGAGGTTTTCTTGCTCTAGCTCCCAAACTACCTCTACCTAATTCAACATAGGTGTCTTCAATAATTTTAGGTAATTCACGTTCCTGTTGTACAGGAGTGAAATCCCTCAAGAATTAGCCTATTGCCACTGCTGCTGCATCCCCCTTAACAGTAGCTAATATGATAGCTGATACTTGGGCAAAATTACCTAATAATTTCCCCCCTAAGCTCAGAGCAGGGTCAGCTCCATACTCATTCTGTATTTGTCCTAATACATCTAGTATTACTGCTAATGACTGGATACCATGAGTTCTGGGATATATGGCAGCAAAAACTGTAACCCAAGTGGTACAATCCTCCATCTGAGGAGCTATCCCCATTGGCAAGCAGATTGTTAACATACTGTGTTTTTCTTGAGGACTTGTGTGTGAAAATACTGCCTCTAGCTGTGTTATTTTTTGAGCTATCCAGAATGGCATTCACTCACGTTTAGTGGGCATTTAACCCATAACTGAACTGGGTGTAGCATTTGTGGTGTTATTTTAGTTGTATATCTCTGCATATTTTTATTGTTTGTGTAGCCCTTGTTGGCTAAAGTGTGAGCGTTCTCATCACGAACGGTGTCAGTTTTCTGTAAAGTTGTATTATTTCTTTATGAAGTTGACATAAGTCTGTCACTAGCATTCAGTCAAAGTCTGAATGTGGTGTGTTATGTTATGTTATGTTATAACAATTTATTGTGTCGCACTACTACCCAGAGGTGTCTAGGTGCTCACGGTCTGCCATGCTGTGTCAGGAAAAGCTAATTTCTAAAGAGCCATGTCTTGAGCAGTTTCCTGATCTCAAGCAAGGATGAAGTCTTCCTAAGGGAGAGTGGAAGGGCATTTCATTCCTTTATAGTGTTGTAGCTGAAACTCCCCCCCCCCCAATTAGTCCTTTTGATTCTAGGGGTGGACATCAGGTAGGCATTAGCTGAACGGAGCGACCTGTAGGGAGAATAGCATCTATAAAGGTCCAAAAGAAATCGTGGTCCTTTTCTATGCAATGCCTTATGCGCAATGCAACAAGCCTTAAATGTAATCCGCTGACCAACTGGTAGCCAGTGCAATTCCTGAATGCCTTCTCTGATAGACTGGTATTTAGGGACATCCAAGACCAGTCTAGCTACGGCGTTCTGTACTGCCTGCAACCTTCTAAGTAAATTGGATAGTAAATTAAGATACAATCCATTACAGTAATCCAATTTGATAAGCCAAGGGAGGTTAGCACTGTTTTTCTGGTATTTATGGGGATAAAAGGCAGAATTTTATGTACAATTCTGATAGTAAGGAAGGAGTAGGACACCACCTTAGAAACTTGAGACTTCATATTGAGTTTTTCATCGATGATTACCCCCAAATTATTTGCCTTGGCTACTGGTGTGGGAGTTGGGCCCAGTGTGTCTGGCCACCAAGCTGGTGACCACTGGGGAGAAAGCTGTCCTAATAGCACCACCTCAGTTTTTCAACTTCAAGCAGTGCCTACCCATCCAGTTGCTCAGGGTGACCATACAGTCATGAAGTTTGATGGCGTAATTTATGTCCTTGTCCACTGCTGAAATAACCAACTGAGTGTTGTCGGCATACGCGGTGGGATTTAAATCAAAGCTTCTAATCAAGGAAGCTAATTCGGAAACATAAATATTAAAAAGCGTAGGGCTTAACGAGGACCCTGGGGCACTCCACATGGCAGAATGAAAGGTGCAGATTTAAAATTGCCCAAATGCACAGATTGAGTTAGATCCGAAAGGAATGAGGTTAAAAGGCAAAGGGCCCTTCCTTCTATGCCTATGGTTTTTAAGCATTCAACCAAAAGCGTATGGTCCACGGTATCAAATGCCGCAGACAGGTCAAGGACAATGAGGGCTGCACACCTTCCACCATCTAGTGTCTTACGTAGTTCCTCAGTAGTTGTTATTACAGCCGTCTCAGTAATTGACTGAGAATTTAGTAGCGCTGGCGCTTGGTAGCAAGCAGGACTGCTACAAGCGTTTTCCTCTTGTATTCCTGCTAGCCATTATTTTAGCTTGATTTAAAAAGCGATTTTTAGTGTGTACTGATTTTAAAACTGTACTTGTTTAATTTACTTACCTGCTGTGCTCGCTCACTCCCCGGTCCACCGCAGCTACCTGTGCTGTTTGTTGTGGAGGGAGGCAAGCGCCACAACTTCCTGGTTGCTCCATCGGAGGCGGCCATATTTGGTGGGTTGACGCGCTAGTCTCCCACTCCGCCCTGATCACAAAAGGGCCGGTTGGAAGCGCGCTCGAGAATTGACTGAGAATTTAGTAGCGCTGGCGCTTGGTAGCAAGCAGGACTGCTACAAGCGTTTTCCTCTTGTATTCCTGCTAGCCATTATTTTAGCTTGATTTAAAAAGCGATTTTTAGTGTGTACTGATTTTAAAACTGTACTTGTGTAATTTACTTACCTGCTGTGCTCGCTCACTCCCCGGTCCACCGCAGCTACCTGTGCTGTTTGTTGTGGAGGGAGGCAAGCGGCACAACTTCCTGGTTGCTCCATCGGAGGCGGCCATATTTTGGTGGGTTGACGCGCTAGTCTCCCACTCCGCCTAACCTATTTAGCTCCTAATTACTCGCGCAGCGGTGACGCGCAGCGGTAGCACCGTAGACGCGCCGGAGACGCGCCAGAGAGAAGCCAGTCTGCGCCAGTCCGCGTCCAGACGCTCCGGCGTACCGGTGGATAGACTGGTTTGCTATGGCTCTACCCACATTCTCTTATGATGTTTCGTCATTGCTCGCCCTACGCCCTCCTTTACGTTCTCATTGTGCCCATCTATTTCACCCGTCCGATATCAATTACCTCTGTAGGAACTGTAACTGGAATCCCTCTATTCCAAATATAGGTACCCCACATTCTTCTCCTGCCCTGGAATGGAGATTGTATCTCCTAAATTGCAGGTCCGTATGTAAACACCACACGGAATTACATATAATGATTGAAGAGCTCAACCCCCACGCACTCTTCCTAACGGAAACATGGCTTCACTCAGATAACGATCCAGCGATTGGATGGGCCACTCCCCAGGGCTTTACACTCAAGAGGCTAGATCGTCAGACCGGGAGGGGTGGGGGATTGGCTATTGTCTATCGAGACAATTATAAATGCCGCATCACCCCTACCACCTCACCCACCTGCGAAAGTGTTAATTTTTCGTTAGAATTCTCCCCATCTACCACCTTTTCAGGTATATTAGCCTATCGCCCTCCTGGTGCTTTAAAAAATTCCATCGCTCAAATAACGGATCTTGCCGCTAGCGTTGTGTTGTCCTCACCCAACTTTACTTTATTGGGGGACCTTAATCTGCATCTTGATGACCCTCACAATACAGCAGCCAATATGCTCCGTTCTAACCTTTCAGCACTGGATCTTCATCAAAAAGGATTTCATATAACTCACAATAGAGGCCATCTCTTGGACCACATTTATAGCAATAGTGACGATCTTACAGTGCTAACCCCGATCCCGCTACCTTGGACCGATCACTTTTTGGTCCCTTTTATCTGGCATACATACTCTCCCATCCCCACTTGTCATCTTGCTAAACAGCGAGGCAGGAAGTGGTCTTCACTCCCCCTCCCTGAATGGGAAACCGCCTTGGCCAGAGATCCCCCGAGGAAAGCACTGAATGCTAACACTGCAGCCAACAATTTCGATGGCTGGATCTCCTCCACACTGGACTTGGTCCTCCCCGTGCGAGCCTCCAATGCCACAAAAAGACTTAAACCTGCTCCTTGGTTCACTCCTAACCTCAAATCTAGGAAACTACTTTGTCGCAAATATGAAAGAGCCTGGAGACGAGATTACTCCCAAGACAGGAAGGCTAGTTATAGAGCAGCTATTAGGCTCTATAAACAGGAGCAAAAAGCAGCACAATCCTCCTACTACGGCAGTAAAATTGAGGCAGCCGCAAATGCCCCAAGGGAAATTTTTAAAATCGTTAAATCCCTTATCTCTCCCCCAACGGAATGCCCCTCCGTGGAGGGTGCCCAGGATCGCTGCAATAACTTGGCTAACTTTTTCTCCCAAAAGATTCAGACTATATACTGTTCTTTTGGAGAAGCGGACAGCACCCCGGACCCCTCTTCCTTTCCCTCCCTATCCACTGCTACTCCTTGCCAGCTAAATACCATTCCTCTCTTAGATCTGCCTACTCTGGATAGACTTATCCCTCAGATCACTTCTGGCTCACCTAGTGACTCAGCATCCCCCCAGACCCTTCTTAAGGTACTGGACATAATTTGCCCGGTCATATTGGACGTCCTCAACACCTCTATCACCACAAAATCCGTACCTCCGTCATGGAAGTGCGCAATGGTGAGGGCTCTGTTGAAGAAGCCCAACCTGGACCAGAACAACCTAGCGAATTACCGCCCTATCTCTTTGCTCCCTTGGCTGAGTAAACTACTGGAGAGGCACGTAAACCACATCTTGATGAGCCATTTGGAATCAAATGGTCTCCTGCGTGCCTCCCAAACAGGGTTTCGCCCTCGACATGGAACTGAAACCGCTCTCTTAGCGGTAACGGAGGAAGCTAGAACTGTGTTGGACCAGGGTGGAAAGGTCGCCATTATCTTATTAGATCTAAGCGCTGCGTTCGACACAGTTAACCATGTCACGCTTTTACAACGTCTGGCGGACATGGGTGTGTCGGACGCAGCCCTAGAATGGCTGACATCCTTCCTGGCTGACCGTTTCTTTCAGGTCTTCGAGGGCGAGGTGGCATCTCCTAAACACCCTCTCAGATGTGGGGTTCCTCAGGGCTCCTCCCTGAGCCCCACTCTGTTCAATGTTTACATGGAGCCTCTAGACAGGATAGTCCACCCCTTTGGTGTGCGTATTGTCACCTACGCAGACGACACCCAACTGGTGGTCTCCTTAGACCACCAGGAGGGATCGTCTAACACCCTAGGCTCCTGTCTGGAGGCGGTCTCCAGATGGATGCAATCCTCATGCCTAAAACTTAACGGGGAGAAGACAGAGGTCATCCTGTTGGGCAATCCCTCCCTCTCGGGCTTTGCATCCTCCTGGCCTCCATGTCTAGGCCCACCCCCTACGCCCAAACCTCAAATAAAAAGCCTGGGGATTTGGCTTGACACCGACCTGAACTTTTCGGTACAAGCCACGAAGACTGCGGCTACCTGTTTTGGGTTGATGAGGATGCTACGGAGGGTGCTCCCTCTGCTCCCATTTCAGGCGAGGAGGATCCTGGTCCAGGCCCTTATACTATCTCGCCTGGACTACGGGAATGTCCTCTACATGGGAGCTCCTGCCTATACCATCCAGAGGCTCCAAGTCACCCAAAACAGTGCAGCCCGTCTACTTTACAACCTTCCCCGATGGCAGTGAGGGAACTTCATTGGCTTCCTATTGCTAGAAGAATACAATTTAAGGCCATGTGTATTTTACACAAGGCCTTCCATCGCACTGGCCCTGCAATCCTTCAGTCCCTGGTCACTCCCTATGCTCCATCTCGTCCTCTTCGTTCCAGCTCCTCCCAGCTAGCTACTCCCATCAGAGTCAAGAAGGCTCGTTGGGGTGGCCGCTCCTTTTCACATGTTGCGGCAAAACTCTGGAACACTCTTCCTCTGCCTTTGCGGGAAACTTTAAACCATCTCTCTTTTAGGAAAATTCTAAAAACACACTTGTATGCTACCCTCTGCTGACCTGCCTTGAGCCCTTGCTAATTAAGTTTCTGTCATAAGCGCTACGAGGCCTCCGGGTAGTTAGCGCTATACAAGTGCTGTTTCAATTCAATTCAATTCAATTCAATGACCCGCTCTGAAACCAAATTGACTCTGGTCTAAGATTTTATTCTCTGCAATGAAGGTGGAGAGTTTGGTGTTTAATAGTTTCTCAAAATTGTTTGCTGGAACTGGGAGCCTTACGATAGGATGGTAGTTGCCTGGATCTGTTATGTCCAAGTTCGTTTTTTTAGAAGAGGCAGTATGCATTCCTGCTCCCATATCGAAGGAAAGAGCCCTTGCGAAAGCATCAGATTAAACATATTAGTTAGCAGTGGACTAATAATATGACTGATGCTTTGAAGGATTCTAGGGGGACAGGGATTGTCTGGAGATTCTGATTTGGTTGTTGAGAGAAGTGTAGCTATTTGAACGGAGGAGGCCGAGGAGAAATCTAAAAACAACACTGCCTGTAGCTACTTGTACTGTGTCATTAGCAATTGATTTGTGCTTGGCAGTGTGAAAGCTGCAAGTACTGGCCAAAAGGCCCCATCTATTCTGAGTGAATCTAGTCTTACTTTGTCTTTTGTGTGGGGGAGGGTGCCTTTAAACCAGTTGATGTGCTCCTGGTAAGTGACCTGAACTTCAATGTCCTCATATGGACAGTATTCATCTGGTATTTCATCTTCAGTGTAAGAATGAAATGTATTTGATTGTGCATCTGCTTGTGAGAATTTGACCCAGGAAAAGAATACCTCTGTTCTATATGACTCGTGAGCCTCAATCACAAATGTTACTGTCCCACCCCTGGCTGTGACTTCATAGTCTTCTAGTTTTAAAGTAAGGACAGTCTGACATTTTCTGAAATGTTAATTTCACTTTCCTGCTCTTCCTCCCTTGCTGCATTCGCACACTGTGCTGGCGCAGCAGTGTCTTCTTCAGCCATTGTTGAAAAAGGTTTTCAAGGAAGAGTTTCAAGTAAACTGAGATAATGTTTTATGCACAATAGGAACTGTTTGTCCTTCAAGCTTGATGAACTTACAGCCAATACATAGGATATGCCTACTCAGCTGTGGCGGAGAGTTCCCTTCCCACTCCAGACGTCTCTGGGTAAATGTGAGTAGGGGCCTCTGAGAATAGCACAACTGAACTACTCAGATTTGACTGTTAAATGAATACCAAACCAACATTGGTATCGCCATGTTGTGTAGTTCAGTAAAACCTATATAGGACCTGCACGTTTAGACAACATCTACTGTAGGATTGGTGTTCGGACTGATTATAGACACCCCCACTGGGTATGTTAGTCTTGTCCGAGCTAGCTCACAGTGCCACTAGAAACCCCTGTTACCAAGGAGAGAATTGTTCTTGGCAACTATCAAACATGACAACAGTGCGATGCTTTTCGCTCAGTCACTCGTGCTCACTTTGTCTCAGAGAAATACACAGAATAAACAGTGGGGACATTTTTCAATAAGCAGTTATTGAACCAGCATCATTCTAGTATAAAATAGGTATGCTGAAACAAGCATTAGACAGAAACAGATATAAATGATTAGAAGCACTTAACAGAGTAAAAGGATGGTAGATTTCTACCATCGTGCCAAAACAATGAATACAGGCAAATATATAAAATACATGACAGTAATAAATGCGTACTCCTACGAAGCAACCCTAACTAGATGTATCCAAGTGTACCTAGCATGTATGTGGATATAAAGCCAAGAATCCCGCTAGGATAAAGTCAATCCCATTACCTAAAGTAAGAGACTGTGGAACCCCATCTTGGTCTCAAGATGGACACCCCGCAAGGAATGCCAGACCACTCCGAGCTGGAGTATCTGTGTGCAGGAATCTCAGCGTCTTGCGCAGGAATCTCAGTGGAAGGAATTACCCTTATACATAGTTATTATGCAGGAGATGGTAGTCCTGCTGAGTTTCCAAGAATCCTCATGCATAATGGATGAGGCTTGTTTTCAGGGAAAAATCTACGTCCTGTAAGCAGTATCGTAATTAAGTAAAAGGTCAGTCCCAAGAACTGTTATGTAGTGTAATGGTGGGGAGAATATATGTGAAAGGTTAGGTGACTTCCTGAAACTATATTGGGGTACCTATATGAAACATAACAATCTCAAGGACCAAACCATATCTTGAACAGGATCAACACAGTTAAACTCCTAGCTTCCAACAGGACATTTTCATCATCTAACTTCAGCTGACATTGAGAGCATTCAGTTTATTACTTCAACCCTATTCCCTCATAAAGAAGCAACAGCTGTGACTAAGACTACTTTATGACCTGCTAACACGGTTTATGGTAATCGTACTCTCTTAGAGGAGTGGGGAATTCTGATCACACTGCCCGCAAGTTCTGAAATCTCGTGCCTTTTCGCAGAAATAATTAGATATGTTTTTAAAACAGGACTCCTCCAGCATCTACTCTTAAACAAAGTTTGACTATTTGCACCAACGTCCACAAAGGAAGAATTTGCATACTAGCTCCACCAGCACTGGAATACCAGGAAGAGGATTGGGGTTGGTTGGCAGAAACCTTAGCAGGTCCTCCGTTAAAATGACTTACGTATAAAAAGCATGTTCTGCCATCTCACAAAACGAAAAATGAGCCTAAACCACTGCGTCTATTATCCTGGAATGTGGCCGGATTTGATAACATCTTAACAGATTTGGACTTAAAAACCTTTTTATTATCACACAACATCATATATATATATATGTGTATATATATATATATATATATATATATATATATATATTACCTACTGGCGGTCGCCAGTAGGTATAAATAGTTAGGATTTTTTCTCTATGGGATTTTTGAAAATTCTATGTCTAATAACTTTGGCGTTTGTGGACCGAATTGGCTGAAATTTTCAGGAAAATGGAACATTTTGTTTCTGAGCAGCCCCTGAACATTTGGGGGGGTTTCGTCAAGGGGGGGCCGAGAAAAAAGGGGGGTCCCAAAACGCGTTTTTCCCATGTTAATTTCCATAGGGCGGTTGGCCTCACTTTTAGCTCGAACGGCTGAATGGATTTGCACAAAACTTGGCAAAATTGTAAGGACTGGTAGCCCGATGTGCCTTTGCTAGGTCTCAATATATGTGCTCCAGTGGATTTTGATAAATTAACGTTCAAAAAAATATATATATCTGTAACGGCGCTCCGGGTAGCGCTCCAGTTCGCGTACTTGACGCGCAACGGAACTTCGCGAAGGGAAGCTGATTGGCTCTCCGGTGTCTGTCAACATTCTAAACAGTCCGGAGCGGCCGCCATCTTGTCTCTCGATAGGAGGAGGCCAAAACAAAGGGGGAAATGACCATAAGGGGGCATAGTAGATCCTCCCTGACCCCCTAGGTTTGATGTGGAGGCTTTAAAAGGGCCCCGCGGGGCAAAAAAACCCCAAGAAAATAAAAAAAAACATTTTTTTTGCGTGGGGAGCGCCCGGTACGCTTTGGTGCAATGGGCGGTGGTTATCTAAATGATGAGGGGGGGGGCAGCGTTCAAAGCACATCAGCGTGCATAAACACGAAAATGTTTTTTTCTACCACGTACTTGACTTATCTCTCTGAGATGCATTCCCTTGTGTTTCGGCAATGGTAGTCTGTTCATTACATAGATCGCCCGAGGGCGGTAGTACAGACCGCGCGTAGGAAAGGGTCAAAAGCCAGGGGTATAGGAGTATGTAACAAGCGAGCCATTTAATTGAAAAAACTAAACGTGACAAACGGTTGCAGGATCAGTGAAGGTTGATTTTATAATTGAAAGTATAACAGGATCAGTTACAATAAAATCGTCCATACGCACACCATGGGCGAGTATCATGGGTAACATTATTTCGAAGCTTTATTAATACAATAATCAATAATGAAAAATCGACATCAATAGGGTTGTCCGTATTCCTAGTCAGTACCCTTCCCCGCCCGCCATGTGCACAAAGACCGCATACATCCCCCATAACGTCAAGGCTAAGTAACTAGAACGTCATAAGGAGTTGCAAGTCGCTCACATACTGGCCCCATTTTGGTCGAGGCCAGGCAGGTCCAGAGTATAGTTCAATGTCTCCAATAAGTAGCGGCAGGAGCAGAATCCCTTTCGGCAGTTCTGGCTTCGTCATTACGAGCACTAGAAAACAAGACATTCTGGGCAATACCACCCTTGACGCAGCCCTTTATTCTACAAGATGGTGTCTTTCAAAAGCCAGGGGTATAGGAGTATATAACAAGCGAGCCATTTAATTGAAAAAACTAAACGTGACAAACGGTTGCAGAATCAGTGAAGGTTGATTTTTTAATTGAAAGTATAACAGGATCAGTTACAATAAAATCGTCCATACGCACACCATGGGCGAGTATCATGGGTAACATTACTTCGAAGCTTTATTAATACAATAATCAATAATGAAAAATCGACATCAATAGGGTTGTCCGTATTCCCAGTCAGTACCCTTCCCCGCCCGCCATGTGCACAAAGACGCATACATCCCCCATAACGTCAAGGCTAAGTAACTAGAACGTCATAAGGAGTTGCAATTCGCTCCCATACTGGCGCCATTTTGGTCGAGGCCAGGCAGGTCCAGAGTATAGTTCAATGTCTCCAATAAGTAGCAGCAGGACCAGAATCCCTTTCGGCAGTTCTGGCTTCGTCATTACGAGCACTAGAAAACAAGACATTCTGGGCAATACCACCCTTGACGCAGCCCTTTATTCTACAAGATGGTGTCTTTCAAAAGCCAGGGGTATAGGAGCATGTAACAAGCGAGCCATTTAATTGAAAAAACTAAACGTGACAAACGGTTGCAGAATCAGTGAAGGTTGATTTTTTAATTGAAAGTATAACAGGATCAGTTACAATAAAATCGTCCATACGCACACCATGGGCGAGTATCATGGGTAACATTACTTCGAAGCTTTATTAATACAATAATCAATAATGAAAAATCGACATCAATAGGGTTGTCCGTATTCCCAGTCAGTACCCTTCCCCGCCCGCCATGTGCACAAAGACCGCATACATCCCCCATAACGTCAAGGCTAAGTAACTAGAACGTCATAAGGAGTTGCAATTCGCTCCCATACTGGCGCCATTTTGGTCGAGGCCAGGCAGGTCCAGAGTATAGTTCAATGTCTCCAATAAGTAGCAGCAGGACCAGAATCCCTTTCGGCAGTTCTGGCTTCGTCATTACGAGCACTAGAAAACAAGACATTCTGGGCAATACCACCCTTGACGCAGCCCTTTATTCTACAAGATGGTGTCTTTCAAAAGCCAGGGGTATAGGAGTATGTAACAAGCGAGCCATTTAATTGAAAAAACTAAACGTGACAAACGGTCGCAGGATCAGTGAAGGTTGATTTTATAATTGAAAGTATAACAGGATCAGTTACAATAAAATCGCCCATACGCACACCATGGGCGAGTATCATGGGTAACATTATTTCGAAGCTTTATTAATACAATAATCAATACTGAAAAATCGACATCAATAGGGTTGTCCGTATTCCTAGTCAGTACCCTTCCCCGCCCGCCATGTGCACAAAGACCGCATACATCCCCCATAACGTCAAGGCTAAGTAACTAGAACGTCATAAGGAGTTGCAAGTCGCTCCCATACTGGCGCCATTTTGGTCGAGGCCAGGCAGGTCCAGAGTATAGTTCAATGTCTCTAATAAGTAGCGGCAGGAGCAGAATCCCTTTCGGCAGTTCTGGCTTCGTCATTACGAGCACTAGAAAACAAGACATTCTGGGCAATACCACCCTTGACGCAGCCCTTTATTCTACAAGATGGTGTCTTTCAAAAGCCAGGGGTATAGGAGTATGTAACAAGCGAGCCATTTAATTGAAAAAACTAAACGTGACAAACGGTTGCAGAATCAGTGAAGGTTGATTTTTTAATTGAAAGTATAACAGGATCAGTTACAATAAAATCGTCCATACGCACACCATGGGCGAGTATCATGGGTAACATTACTTCGAAGCTTTATTAATACAATAATCAATAATGAAAAATCGACATCAATAGGGTTGTCCGTATTCCCAGTCAGTACCCTTCCCCGCCCGCCATGTGCACAAAGACCGCATACATCCCCCATAACGTCAAGGCTAAGTAACTAGAACGTCATAAGGAGTTGCAATTCGCTCCCATACTGGCGCCATTTTGGTCGAGGCCAGGCAGGTCCAGAGTATAGTTCAATGTCTCCAATAAGTAGCAGCAGGACCAGAATCCCTTTCGGCAGTTCTGGCTTCGTCATTACGAGCACTAGAAAACAAGACATTCTGGGCAATACCACCCTTGACGCAGCCCTTTATTCTACAAGATGGTGTCTTTCAAAAGCCAGGGGTATAGGAGTATGTAACAAGCGAGCCATTTAATTGAAAAAACTAAACGTGACAAACGGTCGCAGGATCAGTGAAGGTTGATTTTATAATTGAAAGTATAACAGGATCAGTTACAATAAAATCGCCCATACGCACACCATGGGCGAGTATCATGGGTAACATTATTTCGAAGCTTTATTAATACAATAATCAATACTGAAAAATCGACATCAATAGGGTTGTCCGTATTCCTAGTCAGTACCCTTCCCCGCCCGCCATGTGCACAAAGACCGCATACATCCCCCATAACGTCAAGGCTAAGTAACTAGAACGTCATAAGGAGTTGCAAGTCGCTCCCATACTGGCGCCATTTTGGTCGAGGCCAGGCAGGTCCAGAGTATAGTTCAATGTCTCCAATAAGTAGCGGCAGGAGCAGAATCCCTTTCGGCAGTTCTGGCTTTGTCATTACGAGCACTAGAAAACAAGACATTCTGGGCAATACCACCCTTGACGCAGCCCTTTATTCTACAAGATGGTGTCTTTCAAAAGCCAGGGGTATAGGAGTATGTAACAAGCGAGCCATTTAATTGTAAAAACTAAACGTGACAAACGGTTGCAGAATCAGTGAAGGTTGATTTTTTAATTGAAAGTATAACAGGATCAGTTACAATAAAATCGTCCATACGCACACCATGGGCGAGTATCATGGGTAACATTACTTCGAAGCTTTATTAATACAATAATCAATAATGAAAAATCGACATCAATAGGGTTGTCCGTATTCCCAGTCAGTACCCTTCCCCGCCCGCCATGTGCACAAAGACCGCATACATCCCCCATAACGTCAAGGCTAAGTAACTAGAACGTCATAAGGCGTTGCAAGTCGCTCCCATACTGGCGCCATTTTGGTCGAGGTCAGGCAGGTCCAGAGTATAGTTCAATGTCTCCAATAAGTAGCGGCAGGAGCAGAATCCCTTTCGGCAATTCTGGCTTCGTCATTACGAGCACTAGAAAACAAGACATTCTGGGCAATACCACCCTTGACGCAGCCCTTTATTCTACAAGATGGTGTCTTTCAAAAGCCAGGGGTATAGGAGTATGAAACAAGCGAGCCATTTAATTGAAAAAAATAAACGTGACAAACGGTTGCAGGATCAGTGAAGGTTGATTTTATAATTGAAAGTATAACAGGATCAGTTACAATAAAATCGTCCATACGCACACCATGGGCGAGTATCATGGGTAACATTATTTCGAAGCTTTATTAATACAATAATCAATACTGAAAAATCGACATCAATAGGGTTGTCCGTATTCCTAGTCAGTACCCTTCCCCGCCCGCCATGTGCACAAAGACCGCATACATCCCCCATAACGTCAAGGCTAAGTAACTAGAACGTCATAAGGAGTTGCAAGTCGCTCCCATACTGGCGCCATTTTGGTCGAGGCCAGGCAGGTCCAGAGTATAGTTCAATGTCTCCAATAAGTAGCGGCAGGACCAGAATCCCTTTCGGCAGTTCTGGCTTCGTCATTACGAGCACTAGAAAACAAGACATTCTGGGCAATACCACCCTTGACGCAGCCCTTTATGCTACAAAATGGTGTCTTCCATTCAGAAAATATTGTTGGCAGCATTTTGAAAGGAAAGATAAACGGCCGTTCTCCTAGTGAGTCTCACATTGTTACATTTATGAAGAATCTTGAAGAGTAGTATGTTGAAAATCTGAAGCCATCGTTCTACAAACTCTCAACCAGCCTTGGATGGAAAAATCCTGAAGAATGTACAAACTGAAAAACAGTTTTTGTCTGCATAGCATCAGCAGCAACACTTGAGTCAGCTTTGTGTGAAGCGGCCATCTTGATCCAATCAATACCGTCCCCCTGCAAACATTCAGGGACCAGGCCACATTGCGAGGGCACCGCAAGACGTGTCTTCAGGTCAAACGGATTGTGGGACAAGGTCCAGAATGAAGAGTCACCAAAAGGCAAAAAGTTCCGCCGGACCCCGGGAGCCGGCCGCCTATGTCGGGGGCGATCTCAGGCCACACCAGGGCAACAAGACTTGGGGAGGGGGCAGGAGCCAAGCGCCCCCTCCCAGTCCGCGCCACCACACCGCCCCTCGGGGGCCTCGGTCAAGCGGTTCAGGGAGGCACCGCAGGCAGCGGTTCTTCAGATCAGTGGCTCTCACCGGCAAGGCTCCCCTCCGTCAGCAGCGATCGTTGGCACTGTGGTTGCGGCCGGAGGCCCCGCCTAGTCAACGCCCCGGCCTCTCCATGTCGTAGGCCGCAAGAGTGGGTGCAACTCAGCTGGATGGCTGGTGAGACGCTGTAGCCGCAAGAGTAGGCGAAACTCAACCGGCCGAGTGAGGCACTGTGCTGCAAGAGCGGGCGGAACTCAGCTGGGCGAGCGAGACTTGGGGAGGGGGCAGGAGCCAAGCACCCCCTCCGAGTCCGCGCCACCACACCGCTCCTCGGGGGCCTCCGTCAAGCGGCTCAGGGAGGCACCGCAGGCAGCGGTTCTTCAGATCAGTGGTCTCACCGGCAAGGCTCCCCTCCGTCAGCAGCGATCGTTGGCGCTGTGGTTGCGGCCGGAGGCCCCGCCTAGTCAACGCCCCGGCCTCTCCATCTCGTAGGCCGCAGAGTAGTCGGGGAGAAATCCCGGGAACGGCGGCATGTATTTGGATCGATGTTGCAGCAGGCTGCCATGTAAATAGTTATTTAATAAAACGTTTTACCCTGTTACTTTGCTGGTGTATTGTATATATTTATAATATTTGCATAGGGTTTGTCGTTATTTTGGGCGGGGTGGGCGGCGGAGCCGAGCTGTCTTGCAGCCATCATGGCGTCGAGCTCGGTTCCTCTCACTAGTTTCATATTTCTCATGAGGGGTTGTTCCTAATGTTTCTATTTTAGCGAGGTCAAAAAGAGATCCCATTAGTGGCCTACTGATTTTGCTTGATTCCTTTTGTTTTTTCTAACGATTTTTCACTATCTGCAAAGACTAAACAGAGTATTGCGACTCTGTGCTTGTTTGTAAATAGAGAATGAACCAAAGAGAAGCAATTCCAAAACAGTAAATGCTTGGATAACAATCAATCAAATGGAGAGGGAAGCAGGCACGACGGATTACAACGGGGGCAAAGGCCTGCGTTACCTACCCTTCACTATCTGCAAAGAGAGAATACTCCTAAAAGAAAAGAGGGGGGGGCAGCGTTCAAAGCACATCAGCGTGCATAAACACGAAAATGTTTTTACCTACCACGTACTTGACATTTTAAAGCTTTTGATATTTGCTAATAAAAAACCATTGAAATTCACTGAAAAAACCATAGGTTATAGACCATATATAGTTAGGAATTAGCATTTACAAAACCTTGAAAATTCACTGAAAAAACCATAGGTTATAGACCATATATAGTTAGGAATTAGCATTTACAAAACCTTATTTTACTCACACAAAACCATTGAAATTCCATATATAGTTAGTTGCACTAACTATATATCGCGCACCCGCAATCCACTGCTGATGATGTCACATATTACATCATTCATGACATGGTCAGTGACATCACTGATGACATCACTGATGACATCTCAAATGACATCACTGATGACATCTCAAATGACATCACTGATGACATCACTGATGACATCTCAAATGACATCACTGATAACATCTCAAATTACATCACTGATGACATCACTGATGACATCTCAAATGACATCACTGATGACATCTCATTTGACATCAATGGTCACATCACTGATGATATCATTCATGTGACAATACAATGCATCTCCTCACACTTTAATATAACCTCTGTTACACCCAGTGTTAAATACAGAATATAATTTTTTAAACCATTGACACACCAATACTAGTTACTACATACGCACTCACTGATTCCTACGTCTACACACACATTCACTCATTCACCCATACAATCATTCATACATACAATCACTCATCTTTACAACACTATCATATGCACTCATACACCTATACAGACACTCACACTCTGCCACTCATCCATGGAGTTACTCACACACCTAGTCAGTCCTGTAAAGAATCAATCACACTTCCATTTTCTAATCTATACAGTTAAACATAGAGTACCTTACATTTTCAAACATATACTAACACATACTTACTCTCTTATACAATCATTGATACAAGAACACATTGATCTGCACAGAGTCACACATCTCCCAGCCAGCCACACACACACACAGTCTCCCATACAAATACTTGGACAATCAATCAATAACCCATATAGTTACTCATATAGCTACTGATCAACACATGCAGCAGTTTACAGAACAACAGACATAATGATGCACAAATTAAGACAGTTTAGTCACTAACCCATGCATTCAGTGAGACACATTTAATCACTCACTCATACAATCAGTCACGCACCTACTAAATCCTTCATCCAGACACTTCTACATCTACTCATTCTTCAATATGTAAAACATATTTAAACTTTACAGAAACACACAGTCACTGGATGATGTCATCAGTGATGTCATCAGTGATGTCATTTGAGATGTCATCAGTGATGTCATTTGAGATGTCATCAGTGATGTCATCAGTGATGTCACTGACCATGTCATGAATGATGTAATATGTGACATCATCAGCAGTGGATTGCGGGTGCGCGATATATAGTTAGTGCAACTAACTATATATGGAATTTCAATGGTTTTGTGTGAGTAAAATAAGGTTTTGTAAATGCTAATTCCTAACTATATATGGTCTATAACCCATGGTTTTTTCAGTGAATTTTCAAGGTTTTGTAAATGCTAATTCCTAACTATATATGGTCTATAACCTATGGTTTTTTCAGTGAATATATATATATATATATATATATATATATATATGATGTTGTGTGATAATAAAAAGGTTTTTGATATATATATATCATCTGGTGAGCAAGGCGACAGGATCGCCGAAACGCGTCGGATCGTGGCACCCCTGATTCACTGAAGATTCAAACAAAAAATTAAAAAAACTCTGCTGCATTAATTACCGGATTTTGGTGTCCGTTCTTCTCCTGGAGAGTGCTGTCGTGTACGGTGGGCTGTGGGAGCGTTATCGTATATATACATATATATATATATATATATATATTCACTGAAAAAACCATAGGTTATAGACCATATATAGTTAGGAATTAGCATTTAAAAAACCTTATTTTACTCACACAAAACCATTGAAATTCCATATATAGTTAGTTGCACTAACTATATATCGCGCACCCGCAATCCACTGCTGATCATGTCACATATTACATCATTCATGACATGGTCAGTGACATCACTGATGACATCACTGATGACATCTCAAATGACATCACTGATGACATCACTGATGACAACATCCAGTGACTGTATTTTTCTGTAAAGTTAAAATATGTCTTGAGTGGATGTATAAGTGTCTGGATGAAGGATTTAGTAGGTGCATGACTGACTGTATGAGTGAGTGATTAAATGTGTCTCACTGAATGCATGGGTTAGTGACTAAACTGTCTTAATTTGTGCATCATTATGTCTGTTGTTCTGTAAACTGCTGCATGTGTTGATCATTAGCTATACGAGAGGCTATATGTGTTATTAATTGGTTGCCCAAGTATTTCTATGGGAGATTGAGTTTGTGTGGGGGTGGCTGGAAGGTGTGTGACTCTATGCATAGATGTGTGAGCAGTTTATTCACTAGGTGTATGAGTTCAAGAGTGCATGTGGAAACAGCTACATGGGCAGTTGACTGTGTGCATGAGTGTATTGATGAGTGAATGGATATCTCAATGCTACATGTCATAGTAAGTACATATGTAAAACACAGTACATGTGAGAGTTGGCATATATAAATAACTGTGCATGAGAGCCACTGAATGAGTGAGTGGTTGTATCGATCATTGTGAACTTGTATCAGGGATTGTATAAGAGAGTAAATATGTGTTAGTATATGTTTCAATAAGTAAGGTGTGTTTAACTGTATAGTTGAAGAAATGGAGGTGAGATTGTTTCTTTGCATGACTGACTGGGTGTGTGAGTAACTCCATGGATGAGTGGCAGTGTGTGAGTGTCTGTATACACTGAGTGTATCTAAGGTTATATTAGAGTCTGAAGAGGTTTATCGTATTAGCACAAGAATGATGTCAAATGAGATGTCATCAGTGATGTCATCAGTGATGTCATTTGAGATGTCATCAGTGATGTCATCAGTGATGTCACTGACCATGTCATGAATGATGTAATATGTGACATGATCAGCAGTGGATTGCGGGTGCGCGATATATAGTTAGTGCAACTAACTATATATGGAATTTCAATGGTTTTGTGTGAGTAAAATAAGGTTTTTTAAATGCTAATTCCTAACTATATATGGTCTATAACCTATGGTTTTTTCAGTGAATTTTCAAGGTTTTGTAAATGCTAATTCCTAACTATATATGGTCTATAACCTATGGTTTTTTCAGTGAATTTCAATAGTTTTTTAATAGCAAATATCATAAGCTGTCGAATGTCAAGTACGTGGTAAGTGAAAACATTTTCGTGTTTATGCACACTAATCTGCTTTGAATGGTGCCCCCCCCCCTCATTTCTATTAGGAGTACTCTCTCTTTGCAGATAGTGAAAGGTAGTTAACGCAGGCGTTTGCCCCCGTTGTAATCCGTCGTGCCTGCTTCTCTCTCCATTTGATTGATTGTTATCCAAGTATTTACTGTTTTAGAATTAGTTCTCTTTGGTTCATTCTCTATTTACAAACAAACACAGAGTCGCAATACTCTGTTTAGTCTTTGCAGATAACGAAAAATCGTGTAAAAAAAAAGAAAAGGAATCGAGCAAAATCAGTAGGCCACTAATGGGATCTCTTTTTGACCTCGCTAAAATAGAAACATTAGGAACAACCCCTCATGACAAATACAAAACTAGTGAGATGAACTGAACTCCACACAATGATGGCTGCAAAACAGCTCGGCTCCGCCACCCACCCCGCCCAAAATAACGATAAAGAACGGCTGCCATGATTGGTTGCGGAATGACCACGACGGAGCTACGAAATGGTGCTGCTCTCATGCTAACCCCAGCTTCAGTCTGAAACATCCAGAAACACTGTAGACTACCAATTCGATCAGTTCCGGTAGCGCCCCAATGTAACCCGGTAGAGAAGAACTAGCCCTCCCCTCTTTGACTGATGGTTCTTGTTGCCTGTCCCTTCTGTTGCCATTTAACAGAACTATTTAGCCTGCTGAAAGGGGTTGTGTTCCGACCGCTGGTTGGTGGAGACATTTTGACTATATTCTGTACCTGCGTTGTCGCATAATGCGTCATATGACGCGCCGCGTTAGCGCATCCGGAAGTCATCCGGGGCGCGCAGCGCGTAACGTAAGCATAACAAGTCATGTGACTTGTTAATAAAACTTTTCATTGGTTCATTTTACTTTTCTTATTGTAATGATGAAAGGCTTGGTCATATGACCTAAAAATTACGCTTTTCATTACTTCCGAACATTATTTTTTCTTAAATATATGTTATAATGTTCCAGGCTAATGTACTTTCCCGGAAATTTTACAACTGTCCTGCAAGTAAAATATATTCTTTTTTCGAGAAAAAGAGCGTTTCTTCGTCCCATGACGGAGCCGTTGAGCAAAAGAGGGTCGACCTGCTGTCTTAGTCGCCGATACGCCTGAATATGAGATTCTTATCGATCACTTTATGTTGCAGGAATAGAAAACACAACAGCCCTTGACCATTTATCTTTACTGCGTTCCTTCGTATTATACCTTTTACCCTTCATGTAATTGGTCTGCTTTATTTCACTTGCCTTTTAATGATTCTAAAACAGTCACTATTATTAAAAACTTTACCAATGTATATACTACTACCATGTTTTCTTTTAAAAACCTTTATTGTGAAAATGTCATTATACAAATACGAGCCTATAACCACGTGGGCCTGCCACAGAGCAAACTGTAATCGTATATGATGAATAGACATTTACACTGTAGAGGAACGTAACGGGCGGGCCATTAGGTTGCAAGAACTAAGGTGTCAAACAGTTACGGAATCGGTGGACGTACATTTTATAATTAAAATACGACAGGGCCAGTTACAATAAAATTATCTAGATATACATTTGCGGGCAAGTACCATGGGTGACGTTAATTCGAACTTTCAACAGTACAGTAATCAATAACACATCAGAACTTAATATCAATAGGGATGTCGAAATAGTCAATCAATTCTCGTCCCCGCCCACCATGTACTTCAAAACTGCATACGTATCTCGTGATTTCAAGGTTCTGCAACCAGTACACAACAAGGAGTTACGAGTCCCATTTATTCCGGCGCCATTTTGGGCGAGGACGGGCAGGTCCAGGATATAGTCAAAATGTCTCTACCAACCATCGACTATGATGATGTTCATATGCTGTATTTATTAGAGTAACACTCATCTGTCCACATGAAATTAATTTGCCACAATCTAAACATGTCATTTTAATCTTTCCAAAGTTCTTCTAAATATTTGGGACCGTTTCCCTTGCCTCTGAAGCTCTCAGTGCCACTTCTTTGATGAATGTACTAGCAGGTCAGGGGTTCTCCTCCAAATCTCTCTTTTATGCAGCACTATAATTAATTGGTGCCACCTCTCCATATGACGATGCATGGTATAGTTACCACAACTATATTTTTTTTCGGTTCCTCTGGAGAGTTCATCGTGGCAGATGAAGCGTGTAACGTACCGGGCATTTACCTTTTTTTGCATGTACAGGAAAGGAAAAAAAAATCGAGCGTCCGAGTTCTAAGGTGTCCCAGGGCCATTTTAGTGGACCAGGCCCAAATCCAAAGAACAGGCCGCCATTTTGAGAGTCCTCTTGCAGCCGCCTGTCGCTGTAGCATCAAGAGCATCCGAAACTCAGCTGAATGGCAACTGAAACGGTAAAGGGGCACCCCACTACAGCAGACGAGCCTCCACCTAGGAAGGCCCATTCACGCCGGCTCCCCCCCCCTTCGGGCACCCCACGCCGTTATTCGGAGCAGTATTGTAGGATGGCCACACCAGTGCGGCAACTTGCTAGACATCACCTCGGTGGTAACCGAATCTCAACGCCTTGTGGTGTCTTCTATTCAAAAAACATTGTTATGCTGCCTTCGACCTATTCGCCGCAAGTGCGCACACAACTCAACTGCATAGCTTGCTAGACACCACCTCGGTGCCATCCGGATCTTGGAATGTCAGCACCTTTTGGTGTCTTCTCTTCAGAAAATATTGTTGCGCTGCCTTTGGCCCCATTCGCACATCAGTCCGCTACTGACGCCATCTCACAGGCTAATGGGGCGCCCCACGCCGACTTTCAGCATTGTAGAATGACCACACCAGTACAGCAACTTGCTAGACATCACCTCGGTGCCATCCGGATCTCGGCGCCCCACTGCAGATGAAGTGCCTCTCAACTATGAAACCACCACGGTGACATCCGGATCTTGGCGCGTTGTGCTGCCTTAGGCCTATTCGCACATCGGTCCGCTACTGACGCCATCTCACAGGCTAATGGGGCGACCCACGCCGAGTTTCAGCATTGTAGGATGACCACACCAGTACAGCAACTTGCTAGACATCACCTCGGTGCCATCCGAATCTTGGCATCTCAACGCCTAGTGGTATCTTCCATACAAAAAATATTGTTACGCTGCCTTTGGCCCCATTCGCACATCAGTCCGCAACTTAGACATCACCTCGGTGCCATCCGGATCTTGGCATCTCAGCGCCTTGTGGTGTCAGTCAGAAAATATTGTTGCGCTGCCTTTGGCCCCATTCGCACATCGGTCCGCTACTAACGCCATCTCACAGGCCAACGGGGCGCCCCACGCCGACTTTCAACATTGTAGGATGGCCACAGAAGTGCGACAACTTACTAGACACCACCTCGGTGCCATCCGGATCTTGGCGCGTTGTGCTGCCTTCGGCCTATTCGCACATCGGTCCGCTACTGACGCCATCTCACAGGCCAACGGGGCGCCCCACGCCGACTTTCAGCATTGTTGGATGGCCACACCAGTGCGGCAACTTACTAGACACCACCTCGGTGCCATCCGGATCTTGGCGCGTTGTGCTGCCTTCGGCCTATTCGCACATCGGTCCGCTACTGACGCAAACTCACAGGCCAACGGGGCGCCCCACGCCGACTTTCAGCATTGTAGGATGGCCACACCAGTGCTGCAACTTGCTGGACACCACCTCGGTGCCATCCGGATCTTGGCGCGTTGTATTGCCTTCGGCCTATTCGCACATCGGTCCGCTACTGACGCCGCCTCACGTGCCAACGTATTTTCTACGCATTTTATACCCTATGCCGCATAACAGGTCATGTGACTTGTTTATAAAACTTTTCATTGGTTCATTTTACTTTTGGTTTCCTAATGATGGAAGGCTTGATCATATGACCTAAAAACAACACTTTTCATTGGATGAAAACTTTTTTTTTTTCCCAAACGATGAAAGCCCCACCTTGTTTCTGGATGTTTCAGACTAAACTGGCGTCAGCATGAGAGCACCACCATCTCGTAGCTCCGTCGTGGTCATTCCGCGAGCAATCATGGCAGCCGCTCCCCACCAGAAGCCTGCAGGAGTCGGGCCCCCAAAACTTTTGATGAATTCTCAAGGCGGAGGGGACGCTTTCGAGAATGGGGTCCAAGACCTAGCAGACAAGCGTCCGATTTCCAAGGTGTCCCAGGGCCATTTCAGTGGACCAGGCCCAAAAAGGAAAGAGCCTGCCGCCATTTTGAGAGTCCTGTGACAGCCGCCTATCGCTGCACCGCAAGAGTGGGCGCAACTCAGCTGAATTGCGGCTTTTGACACAGTGGACCAAAAACGGACGGAATGGCAACTGAAACGGTAAAGGGGCGCCCCACTACAACAGATGACACTCCACCTGGAGAGGCCCGTTCACGCCGCCTCCCCCGGGGCGCCCCACGCCGTTATTCGGAGCAGCATTGTAGGATACCAAAACCAGTGCAGCAACTTACGGGACATCACCTTGGTGCCATCGTTCTGCTGCCTTGGAACTATTCGCACAACAGTTTGCTACTGATGACCCACCCCCCGCGACGCCCCACGCCGTTATTTGCTGGGTGGCAACTTACTAGACATCACTTTCGTGTCATCTAGATTTCGGCGCGTTCTGCTGCCTTGGAACTATTCGCACAACAGTTTGCTACTGATGACCCACCCCCCGCGACGCCCCACGCCGGAAATCTGGACGTTGTGCTGCGTTGGGACTATTCGCACAGCCGACCGCTACTTCGTTGTTTTTCCCTAAAAATGTTTATATGTTATTACTATTTTTGTTTTCTTGTATATATTTATAAATTATTAAAGTTTTATAATCTTACTACTTTGTCGGAGTGCTATATATTTTTAATGTGACACATAATTGTAAAAACTTTGATGTACAAAGAGTCATCCCTGGAATCTTCCGCTTCACGCTCGGCCCCCTCCCCAATCACAATACAGGATGGTTTTCAGATAATAGCAACGCTTCCGCTGTGACGGATCTCATCGAGTGTGGGCCTTGATCTACTATAACTCCTTTGAAGAGGGGTGATTCTTTACAGCTGTGGCCATAAACTACATCTGCAGGGCTAGCTGATAGCCTAGGACCGGCCTGGACAATCGGACACAGAGGAAAAGAAGTGTCAGAGGGTGCGGTAGTGAATAGGGCGAAAGGGAGGTGTCGGGCGGGCACAGGGTGTGATTCTCAGGGAAGAGCAGCGCAGATGGGGGGAGGTTTATTACCCATGCATAAGACAGAGAGCGGGGGTGACCACTGCCTGGGTGAGATGCTTGCGAGGGTGGGGAGCCATGCTAAGGATCGACAGCGTGCACAGAGTGGGTCTGGTCAAGGCATCTAAAATGGCTGCCGTGCACGACAAAAGTGTGGCATTTGAAAAAAGACAAGATGGCGCAGACAATGTTTTTCAACACTTCCTGATTTCCTTCGAATCGAACGTTAACAGACGTTGGGGCATATTACCAAAGTTAAGCGATATTTATCCCTAACGATGCATTGCAAAGATTTTTTTACCGTCAGAAATTATCGCAGATAAACCTTGCTATTATCAAGGTTTATCGCAAATACGATAAAAAACGACCGCAATGCATTAATATCGCTGAAAACTCAGCGATATTCATGCATTACCGAGCTAATGCTCTTAGCCATGTTATCCACCTCCCATTGGATAACATGGCTAAGAACTGCTCAGGGCAGCTGTTACTTTTTGGAGATATTCGCGCTTATCTCGAATATTTCCAAAAGTTGATAATAGGAGATAGCGATGTTAGCGACTGTTTCCAGTCGCTAACATCTTGGCATGCCCACTTTGCATGTCATTAGTGATAAATATCACTCACATGCAAAGTGGGGCCCAAGATGGTCGCTATCTCCTACTAGCCGTCGCTAACTGGTGTTAGCAACAGCTAGGTAATACAGATATAATTTTATCTCCGCGAAGCGGAGCGCTGTTACAGATATATATCTTGTTTTTGAACGTTAATTTCTCAAAATGCACTGAAGCACATATATTGAGACCTAGCAAAGGCACATCGGGCTACCAGTCCCTAATATTTTACCAAGTTTCATGCAAATCCATTCAGCCGTTCGATTATTATTATTATTTTTTTTTTTTGCCCCGCGGGGCCCTTTTAAAACCTCCACATCAAACCTAGGGGGTCAGCGAGGATCTACTATGCCCCCTTATGGTCATTTGCCCCTTCGCTTTGGCCTCCTCTTGTCTCTCGATCCTACCGAGAGACAAGATGGCGGCCGCTACGTACTGTTTGGAATGTTTACAGACACCGGAGAGCCAATCAGCTTCGCTTCGCAAAGCTCCGTAACGCGAAAAGTACGCGAAGCGGTGCGCTGTTACAGATATATATCTTTTTTTGAACGTTAATTTCTCAAAATCCACTGAAGCACATATATTGAGACCTAGCAAAGGCACATCGGGCTACCAGTCCCTACAATTTTGCCAAGTTTCGTGCAGATCCATTCAGCCGTTCGATTATTATTATTATTTATTTTTTTTGCCCCGCGGGGCCCTTTTAAAACCTCCACATCAAACCTAGGGGGTCAGCGAGGATCTACTATTCCCCCTTATGGTCATTTGCCCCTTCGCTTTGGCCTCCTCTTGTCTCTCGATCCTACCGAGAGACAAGATGGCGGCCGCTACGGACTGTTTGGAATGTTGACAGACGCCGGAGAACCAATCAGCTTCACAAAGCTCCGTTGCGCGAAAAGTACGCGTCCTGGAGCGCTGCCCGGTCCGCTGTTACAGATATATATCTTTTTTTAAACGTTAATTTCTCAAAATCCACTGTAGCACATATATTGAGACCTACAAAAGGCACATCGGGCTACCAGTCCCTACAATTTTGCCAAGTTTCGTGCAAATCCATTGAGCCGTTCGGGCTAAAAGTGAGGCCAACCGCCCTATGGAAAACTCAATGTTAAAAACACGTTTTGGGACCCCCCTTTTTTCTCGACCCCCCCTGGACGAACCCCCCCCCAATTTTCAGGGGCTGCTCAGAAACAAAATGTGCCATTTTCCAGAAAATTTCAGCCAATTCCGTCCACAAACGCCAAAGTTATTAGACATAGAATTTTCAAAAAACCCATAGAGAAAAAATCCTAACTATACCCGCTCGCTTTTCAAGTGGCCTCGCTACAACAGCTACAACAGCTTTCTTTGTTTTTGTTCCGAGGAGGAAATTTTGCGAGGCCCCCTGAACCGAAAGAAACAACCACGACCAGTATTGGAGGAAGACGCGCTAGTGGCTGATCGGATTGGTGAGCTACGGCGGGTGTCGTCCAGTCACAGATGTGGTGTTATTCCGGGATTTTCAGGCAGCGAGCTCAAGGCTTAAGCAGTCAGAAGACCGATATCGGCATCAGCCTTCGGTGAACCATATCGAATACTCCTCGCGTTGTCACCATGTCAGCCAGTTTGGAGAGAGAGCGTGAAGACGCGGCAGAGGCGCTGTTTAACAATGTGCAGAGAAACGCCTCAATTGCCAGTGCGGCGGCACCTGGTAATCAGCCTAGTAGTGTGCAACTAAATGCAAAACAACTATTGAAGACTGTAGAGAAGAAGACCAAGGCGGAAATCACCAAGTGGTGGGAACATAAATCGCTTACCAAGTACGTGGAAGTAGGCAGGATTCCGCGTGGCTTGCGAATTATGTTGGCGCCGAGTTTTGAAAATCCCAACCCGGCTATGCTGAAGAAATGGGGGGAACTGAACCTCGACGCCTCAATGAATCTGGTGAAAGTCCTAATTGAATATGCCGTGATAGATAGGGATATATTATTGGAGGAAATCAAAAGCCTTAATGATCAGCTGGATGCTATTGCCGACCCTGAAACAAAACTTTTGATAACGGCTGCGCGTAAGGAAATAAGTGAGCGGCTACGCAAGCATGAAGAGCGCATTAAAGTAAGAAAAATCCACAAGTTTGCGAGGGATTTGAATGACTACACAACCGGGCAAATATATACATTCTCCCGTAAGTTTGACAAGGCGCGACAATCCAAACTAACTAAGCAAACGACAAGGTTTGACGGGGTAGCCACTACAAACCGAGTGGATGAGCAGAGTGAGAACTCTGATGCAGACTCAATTTCTTTAGCCAGTACATCGAGCACTTCACTAGTGGATTGCACTGGGGTGGAAGGAGGCAACCCAGGTAGAATCCTCAATCTTGCAGAGGAGATTGATTTTTTAGTGGAGGACCGGCTACAAACACTGCGACCCAGGACGCGGAGGAATCAAAACGCAGGAGGCGCAACGCCAAACGTCACGCAAGGCGAAAAAAACGAAAAGCAACAGCAGCAGCCACAAAAGAAAAAGAGGCAATGGTACAACAAAAAGAAATATTGAAGGATTGTACCATTACTAATCTTACAAATATGACCTTATCAGCGGCAGAAGAACAACTTTTAAGTTTAGGACTAAACTTTTGTCCTGAAAGTTCATTCAACTATACAAACACCAGAGCGGATGTTTTTAAGTTCATTCGCAAATTGAAGTTGAAGAAATTCTTTTCCTCAAAACCAGCAAGCAAAGACAAAGGTAAAACCACCAAACAACTGACAATATCTGGAAACAGCATTCCTCCACCAGCGGCACGAGATGCGAGATTGCTTCTGACACTGTGTAACCTGGAGAATCCCACCAACAATGACGATGAGGTTCCATCCACACAACGTGAGCTTTATAACGTGGACATCTGCCAAAAGGGATCTGGAATCAGCCCATTTAAGCCGGTAAGCACGTTTTTGCCTGTAATGCCAAAAGATGCGGTAGACATTTACCATGATTGTGTCATTGAAGATCTTAAGAAATTAAACCGCAGAGTGCAGGCTCAAACGCATATGAACAAGGCTAAGGTAAATCACTATAACATGTTAATGAAAAAGTTGAGTCAGAATCATGAAGTGATCATCAATAAATCAGACAAAGGTGGTAATATTGTGCTCTGGAATAAAGAAGAATACATTGTAGAAGCCATGAGACAATTAAATGACACCTCTTGTTATGACAGATCGAATGGAATGGCATATAAGCGAGCCAAAGATGAGGTGAAAAAGATGCTAATGTCATTTAAAAGGAATAATTTGATCTCACAAACTGAATATGACTTTCTGAATGTTGAACACCCAGTGATACCCATATTATATCTGATTCCTAAAATACACAAACGGAAAGTTCCAACACCTGGCCGTCCAATCATTGCGGCCATTAACAGTGTAGGAGAGAACATTTCCAGTTACATTGATTTCTTCTTGCAAGACATTGTGAAAAGCTTACCAAGCTACATTAAGGATACGGGGGACTTTTTGAGAAAATTATCCTCCATTGTGTGGCAAGAGAACTGGTGTATTGTAACTTTGGATATAGAGTCGTTATATACGTCCATAGATCACTCCAAAGGGTTAGAGGCAATCAAACATTATCTTGGTCTTCGATCATGTGAATACTATGCACACAACAAAATGCTGTGTGACTTGATACACTGGTGCCTGCATAATAATTATTTTATGTTTGCAAAGGGCATATGGAGACAGGTACGGGGTGTGGCGATGGGGTCGTGCTTCTCTCCCAGCTACGCGTGTTTACACGTGGGCTGGTGGGAGGAGCGCGGCCTCACTGCCACACCAGGATTTCAGCATGTGCGATACTGGAAACGGTTTATAGATGATGTGTTTTGTGTGTGGGAGGGGGATGAGGCAAGTGCGCAAGTTTTTGTTGATGCTCTCAACAAGAATCAGGAAAATCTTTTCTTCACCTCCAACATTAGTAAGGTACAGGCAGACTTTTTAGATGTTCATCTAATGATTGAAAATAACTCTGTAACTACCTCCCTTTTCCGTAAGCCGACAGCTGGTAACAGCATATTACACGCCAGCAGTAACCACCCGCAACATGTGATCAATAATGTCCCATATGGAGAATTGGTGCGTGTCAAACGTATAAGTAGTACCCCTGAGATATTCGAACGAGAAGCCAAAAACACCATAGATAGGCTAAGAGTCAGGGGTTACAGTGATAGGGTTCTGAACAGTGCCCTACAAAGAAGCCGTGACAAATCCAGGGAATCTTTACTTAGACCTGAGACATCAAAACCCACTTCAGAAGATAGTACTCCGCGCCTGATTCTGACCTATAGCAAGCAGGAAAAACAAATTAGGTCCATTGTTAGGAAACATTGGCCAATTTTGATGACTGATGGTTTTTATAGTGAAGTATTACAAAATTCACCTACGATAACCTATAAAAAATCTCAAAGTATGCACAATAGCCTAGTGAAAAGTAGCCCAGAATCAGGTGGTGGCAGCCCCTGGCTCAAGTATAAAGGGTTTTTCAAATGCTCCACATGTAGGGCGTGCAAGTTTGGTGTGAACACCACTCATTATAGCACACCATTCTGTCCAATTAGGAAGGCCATTCGCGGTAACTTTAACTGTCATAGTGAGTTTGCTATATATGTCCTGACGTGCACCTGTGGGCTGCGGTATGTGGGCAGCACCAAGCTGCAGGTGCATGTCAGGATATTGCAACATCTGCGTGCCATAGTGAATAATGACAGTGCGTACCCAGTGGCGCGCCACTTCAAGTCAACGCATAACAATGATTTGTCTCAGTTGACTTACTTTGTTATTGATGTGGTGGCTCCTCTCAGTCGGGGAGGTGACAGAGAGGGACTCCTAAGAAGAAAAGAGACAGAATACATAGTGGAGCTGGATTGTAAATACCCAAATGGGCTCAATACAACTGAAGATTTGCATCATCTTCTTTAATTAAGCACATTATGTATGTTGTGTTGCGTAGCACATGAGTAACAATCTTCATAAATCCGATCCTGATTAGGATTCTTGTTTTCTTTATTTTCAAAGGGTCTACAAGGATTACGAATTACAATGCGTAAGATGAGAAATATTGTAGCATTGAGTTGTATCCATTAGGAAACAATCGTGTGAACCACATCTTCCACGACGTTGAACTGATTACAAGCTGAAAGTCCTATGAAAAAACTCTCTCCTAACGAGAAATTGTATAAATTATGAAAAATGCACGTTTTATGAAATTTACTAAACACAAAGATCTTTTTTGTACTTTGTTGTTTTTTTAATCATTTCACATTGACTCATTTATGTATTGCCACTTAGGGTTATAGTAATGACTAGAGGGGAACTGTGAATATATTGAATATGGTGTTCTCAGATACCTACCTTTTGGACCGGCAGCAAACTCCAGTTCAGTAGGTTTTCTATGTAGTGATATCGAATTGTATATATTTGTAGATAGTGTATATGGTTATATAGGAATTTAATATATGTTGGTATTTATATATGTACAGTGTATATATATGTATATACATATATTTATATTTATTTTTATATGTAGTAGATAATGTTTGTGAATCTGGAGTAGTGTTTTCGGATTAATTTGTAAAGGAGGTGTAATGTTAAGCCTTGTATGATGGATTTTACAAGGAGCAATCTATGAGAACAGTGTAATATATTGCATTCATGCAGTTATATATTTTTTCATTCCCTTTCCCCTGTCATTAAGTTTGTGGATGGTGGGTGCGGTGAAGTATTTTATTTATGTTCATGCACCATGTGACTCACTTTGGAGGTGAAGCACTGCAAAGGAAAAAAATGTATTTAAATGTGTGCTGACCAGGTGTATGGTGTGTGATCAAGAGCACGTGTTGCTCGAAACGCGTTACCTGAGAGGAGATTAAAACCTACCTTACTGCAGCCTGGGGTCCGTGTCTTCTATTGCAGGAGTGTTTGCAGTGTTTGGAGACTTGGTTTCTATATATATATATATATACATATATATATATTCACTGAAAAAACCATAGGTTATAGACCATATATAGTTAGAAATTAGCATTTACAAAACCTTGAAAATTCACTGAAAAAACCATAGGTTATAGACCATATATAGTTAGGAATTAGCATTTACAAAACCTTATTTTACTCACACAAAACCATTGAAATTCGCATATATAGTTAGTTGCACTAACTATATATCGCGCACCCGCAATCCACTGCTGATCATGTCACATATTACATCATTCATGACATGCTCAGTGGCATCACTGATGACATCACTGATGACATCTCAAATGACATCACTGATGACATCTCAAATGACATCACTGATGACATCACTTTGGACATCTCATTTGACATTACTGATCACATCACTGATGACATCATTCATGTGATAATACGATGAACCTCTTCAGACTCTAATATAACCTTAGATACACTAAGTGTAAACAGACACTCACAGACTGTCACTCGTCCATGGAGTTACTCACACACTTAGTCAGTCATGCAAAGAATCAATCACACCTCCATTTTCTCAACTATACAGTTAAACACACCTTACTTATTCAAACATATACTAACACATATTTACTCTCTTATACAATCCCGGATACAAGTTCACAATGATCCATACAGCCACTCACACATTCACTGGCTCTTATGCACAGTTATTTATATATGTCAACTCACACTTGTACTGTGTTTTACATATGTACTTACTTTGACATGTAGCACTGAGATATCCATTCACTCACCAATACACTCATGCACATAGTCAACCGCCCATACAGCTGTTTCCACATGCACTTTTGAACCCATACATCTAGTGAATCAACTGCTCACACATCTATGCACAGAGTCATACACCTCCCAGTCACCCACACACACACTCAGTCTCCCATACAAATACTTGGGCAACCAATCAATAACACATATACTTACTCATATAGCTACTGATCAACACATGCAGCAGTTTACAGAACAACAGACATAATGATGCACAAATTAAAACAGTTTAGTCACTAACCCATGCATTCAGTGAGACACATTTAATCATTCACTCATACAGTCAGTCATGCACCTACTAAATCCTTCATCCAGACACTTATACATCCACTCATTCTTCAATATGTAAGACATATTTTAACTTTACAGAAACATACAGTCACTGGATGTAGTCATCAGTGATGTCATTCGAGATGTCATCAGTGATGTCATCAGTGATGTCACTGAGCATGTCATGAATGATGTAATATGTGACATGATCAGCAGTGGATTGCGGGTGCGCGATATATAGTTAGTGCAACTAACTATATATGCGAATTTCAATGGTTTTGTGTGAGTAAAATAAGGTTTTGTAAATGCGAATTCCTAACTATATATGGTCTATAACCTATGGTTTTTTCAGTGAATATATATATATATATATATATATATATACATATATATATATATATATATATATTCACTGAAAAAACCATAGGTTATAAACCATATATAGTTAGGAATTAGCATTTAAAAAACCTTACTTTACTCACACAAAACCATTGAAATTCCACATATAGTTAGTTGTACTAACTATATATCGCGCACCCGCAATCCACTGCTGATCATGTCACATATTACATCATTCATGACATGGTCAGTGACATCACTGATGACATCACTGATGACATCTCAAATGACATCACGGATGACATCACTGATGACATCTCAAATGACATCACTGATGACATCACTGATGACATCTCATTTGACATTACTGATCACATCACTGATGACATCATTCATGTGATAATACGATGAACCTCTTCAGACTCTAATATAACCTTAGATACACTCAGTGTAAACACAGACTCACAGATTGTCACTCATCCATGAAGTTACACACACACCTAGTCAGTCATGCAAACAATCAATCACACCTCCATTTCCTTAACTATACAGTTAAACACACCTTACTTATTCAAACATATACTAAAACATATTTACTCACTTATACAATCCTGGATACAAGTTCACAATGATCCATACAGCCACTCACACATTCACTGGCTCTTATGCACAGTTATTTATATATGTCAACTCTCACATGTACTGTATTTTACATATGTACTTACCTTGACATGTAGCACTGAGATATCTATTCACTCACCAATACAGTCATGCACACAGTCAACCGCCCATACAGCTGTTTCCACATGCACTTTTGAACCCATACATCTATGCAGAGAGTCATACACCTCCCAGCCACCCATACACACTCTCAGTCTCCCATACAAATACTTGGGCAACCAATCAATAACCCATATAGTTAATCATATAGCTACTGATCAACACATGCAGCAGTTTACAGAACAACAGACATAATGATGCACAAATTAAGACAGTTTAGTCACTAACCCATGCACTCAGTGAGACACATTTAATCACTCACTCATACAGTCAGTCATGCACCTACTAAATCCTTTGTTCAGACACTTCTACATCCACTCATTCTTCAATATGTAAGACATATTTTAACTTTACAGAAACATACAGTCACTGGATGTTGTCATCAGTGATGTCATCAGTGATGGCATTTGAGATGTCATCAGTGATGTCATCAGTGATGTCATTTGAGATGTCATCAGTGATGTCATCAGTGATGTCACTGACCATGTCATGAATGATGTAATATGTGACATGATCAGCAGTGGATTGCGGGTGCGCGATATATAGTTAGTACAACTAACTATATATGGAATTTCAATGGTTTTGTGTGAGTAAAGTAAGGTTTTTTAAATGCTAATTCCTAACTATATATGGTTTATAACCTATGGTTTTTTCAGTGAATTTTCAAGGTTTTGTAAATGCTAATTCCTAACTATATATGGTCTATAACCTATGGTTTTTTCAGTGAATATATATATATATATATATATATGTATATATATATATATATATATATATATATATATATATATATATATATATATATATATATATATATATATATATATATATATATATATATATATATATATATATATATATATATATATAACATTTCTATGGCAAAATGAAACCCCTTATTTTGTTCCTTTTCAAATTAAATGTATTAAGTGTTACCACTTTATTCCAATCAAGATGACTTCAGGTGTGCCATACTTTTGTCATAAGTAAGACTGTTAGCGTTCTAGTTGTTCTTTAAAACACTCTGGGACATTCTGTCACTGGGCTATAGTTGGGCTACATCTGGCTGATATTTGGGCTACATTTGTTTTTTTGTGTCTCTGGTGGCCATCTTTGGGCTACATTGGGCTTCATTGGGCTTCATTGGGCTACATTGGGCTACATTTGGGCTCCAACATATATATAGCCCAATGTAGCCCAATATATATTTTTCAAAGTAAATTTTCGTAAAAACCACTGGAGCATATATCTTGAGACATAGCAAAGGCACATCGGGCTACCAGTCCCTACAATTTTGCCACGTTTCGTGGAAATCCATTCAGCCGTTCGAGCTAAAAGTGAGTCCAACCGCCCTATGGAAAACTCAATGTTAAAAACACGTTTTGGGACCCCCCTTTTTTCTCGGCCCCCGCTTGACGAAACCCCCCCAAATTTTCAGGGGCTGCTCAGAAACAAAATGTTCCATTTTCCAGAAAATTTCAGCCAATTCCGTCCTCAAACGCCAAAGTTATTCAACATAGAATTTTCTAAAATCCCATAGGAAAAAAATCCTAACTATATATACCTACTGGCGACCGCCAGTAGGTAATATATATATATATATATATATATATATATATATATTCACTGAAAAAACCATAGGTTATAGACCATATATAGTTAGGAATTAGCATTTACAAAACCTTGAAAATTCACTGAAAAAACCATAGGTTATAGACCATATATAGTTAGGAATTAGCATTTAAAAAACCTTATTTTACTCACACAAAACCATTGAAATTCCATATATAGTTAGTTGCACTAACTATATATCGCGCACCCGCAATCCACTGCTGATCATGTCACATATTACATCATTCATGACATGGTCAGTGACATCACTGATGACATCACTGATGACATCTCAAATGACATCACTGATGACAACATCCAGTGACTGTATTTTTCTGTAAAGTTAAAATATGTCTTGAGTGGATGTATAAGTGTCTGGATGAAGGATTTAGTAGGTGCATGACTGACTGTATGAGTGAGTGATTAAATGTGTCTCACTGAATGCATGGGTTAGTGACTAAACTGTCTTAATTTGTGCATCATTATGTCTGTTGTTCTGTAAACTGCTGCATGTGTTGATCATTAGCTATACGAGAGGCTATATGTGTTATTAATTGGTTGCCCAAGTATTTCTATGGGAGATTGAGTTTGTGTGGGGGTGGCTGGAAGGTGTGTGACTCTATGCATAGATGTGTGAGCAGTTTATTCACTAGGTGTATGAGTTCAAGAGTGCATGTGGAAACAGCTACATGGGCAGTTGACTGTGTGCATGAGTGAATGGATATCTCAATGCTACATGTCATAGTAAGTACATATGTAAAACACAGTACATGTGAGAGTTGGCATATATAAATAACTGTGCATGAGAGCCACTGAATGAGTGAGTGGTTGTATCGATCATTGTGAACTTGTATCAGGGATTGTATAAGAGAGTAAATATGTGTTAGTATATGTTTCAATAAGTAAGGTGTGTTTAACTGTATAGTTGAAGAAATGGAGGTGAGATTGTTTCTTTGCATGACTGACTGGGTGTGTGAGTAACTCCATGGATGAGTGGCAGTGTGTGAGTGTCTGTATACACTGAGTGTATCTAAGGTTATATTAGAGTCTGAAGAGGTTTATCGTATTAGCACAAGAATGATGTCAAATGAGATGTCATCAGTGATGTCATCAGTGATGTCATTTGAGATGTCATCAGTGATGTCATCAGTGATGTCACTGACCATGTCATGAATGATGTAATATGTGACATGATCAGCAGTGGATTGCGGGTGCGCGATATATAGTTAGTGCAACTAACTATATATGGAATTTCAATGGTTTTGTGTGAGTAAAATAAGGTTTTTTAAATGCTAATTCCTAACTATATATGGTCTATAACCTATGGTTTTTTCAGTGAATTTTCAAGGTTTTGTAAATGCTAATTCCTAACTATATATGGTCTATAACCTATGGTTTTTTCAGTGAATTTCAATGGTTTTTTAATAGCAAATATCATAAGCTGTCGAATGTCAAGTACGTGGTAAGTAAAAACATTTTCGTGTTTATGCACACTGATCTGCTTTGAATACTGCCCCCCACCCCTCATTTCTATTAGGAGTACTCTCTCTTTGCAGATAGTGAAGGGTAGTTAACGCAGCCCTTTGCCCCCTTTCTAATACGTCGTGCCTGCTTCTCTCTCCATTTGATTGATTGTTCTCTTTGGTTCATTCTCTATTTACAAACAAGCACAGAGTCGCAATACTCTGTTTAGTCTTTGCAGATAGCGAAAAATCGTGTAAAAAAACAAAAGGAATCGAGCAAAATCAGTAGGCCACTAATGGGATCTCTTTTTGACCTCGCTAAAATAGAAACATTAGGAACAACCTGTTGAAAATAGCAATGCGTATGTACATAAGCGGCGTTCATTTGTGTTCACAGTACCCCTTGTTGATTGTTTCAATCGAGCATTGAATTGTTCGAAGTTAATTCTCTTAAGGATCTTCTCTACCTGCAAACGAGGAAGAATAGGAATATTCTCTCTCCCTTTGCAGATAGTGAAGGGTAGGTAACGCAAGCCTTTAACACGTCGTACCTATTTCATTCCTCATTGATTGATTGATTGTCCGAACATTGACTGTTTGGGAATTAGTTCTTTTTGGAGGTATTCCCTGTTTGCAAATAAACGTAGGAAAATCTTTGCAAGTAGTGAAAGGGTACGTAATGCGGACCTTTCTCCCCCGTTGTAATCTGTCATGCCTATCTACTCCCCACTGATTGATGCACCTTTTTCACCCGGACCATTTACTAGAGATACGTCATCTGGCCCGACCAGAGAGCACCCCTAGTGAAAAGGACATATGCAATAATAACGAAGTGATCACTGTATCCTGTTAACAGAAACTTTACCATGAAACAACCTGGAAAGAAAAAAATAGGAAAACGAAAATCAGTAGGCCACTGATGAACATGAACTTTTATTAAACAACAAACAAAGAAACGATAACATAACGTAATGATAAAACCTATTAATGTCCTAGAAACAAGAAAACGTTAAAGTATGCCAGTGGTGAGAGACCAGAAAAACAGTCCGAGAAACCAAATCACCCCTCGCTGTCCCAACTCATGCACTCTGAAAGTTCAAAGTTTTGAGGAGTGCTTGTAACATTGTCTGAAGCCTATTTGCAATTGCTTCATCTTCACTATTCTTAAAGTAAGTGGGGGCTGTTGTGATGCGGTGCCACCCTGAACCGCTTGACGGAGGCCCCCGAGGGACGGTGTCATGTCGCGGACTCGGAGGGGGCGCTTGGCTCCGGCCCCCTCCCCAAGTCGTGTTGCCCTGGTGTGGCCTGAGATCGCCCCCGACATAGGTGGCCGGCTCCCGGGGTCAAGCGGAACTTTTTTCCTTTTGGTGACTCTTCCATTCTTCACCTTGTCCCACAATCCGTTTCACCTAAAGACACGCTGTAGTGGGGCACCCCTTTTCCGTTTCATTTGCCATTCAGCCCGCTTTTGCTACACTGTGCCTCTTCCGCTATTCAGCTGTTTACCGCCCGCTCTTTCGACTACAGCGTCTCGCTCACCATGTACTTGAGTTGCTCCCGCTCTTGCGGTGCAGCGATAGGCGGCTGCCACAGGACTCTCAAAATGGCGGCCATCTCTTCAGATTTGGGCGTGGTCCACTAAAATGGGCCTGCGACACCTTGGAACTCGGACGCTTGTCTGCTAGAGCTTGGGCTCCATTCTCGAAAGCGTCCCCTCATCCTTGAAGATTCTACAAAAGTCTTGGGGGCCCCCGACTCCCGCAGGCTTCTGGTGGGGAGCGCCTAGCATGATTGCTCGTGGAATGGCCACGACGGAGCTACGAAATGGTGGTGCTCTCATGCTAACGCCAGCTTCAGTCTGAAACATCCAGAAACACTGTAGACTACCAATTCGATCAGTTCCGGTAGCGCTCCAACGTGACCCGGTAGAGAAGAACTTGCCCTCCCCTCTTTGACTGATGGTTCTTGTTGCCTGTCCCTTCTGTTGTCATTTAACAGAACTATTTAGCCTGCTGAAAGGGGTTGTGTGCCGTCCGCTGGTTGGTGGAGACATTTTGACTATATTCTGGACCTGCGTTGTCGCGTAATGCGTCATATGACGCGCCGCGTTAGAAAGTTTAATAAATTATTAAACACCATAAACAATCCTTAAAAAATAAAAAAAAATAAAAAATAATCAACAAAACCAACAATCAATTAACAACAGTATTTGAAAAGTCTATCATTCATTTTTCATTGCAGTACGCTGCCCAGAAAGCTTCCCGGTTCCCGGACCGGGCGCTACCCACGCAAAAAAACAAAAAAAAAATTTTTTTTTTTTGCCCCGCGGGGCCGTTTTAAAGCCTCCACATTAAACCTAGGGGGTCAGGGAGGATCTACTATGCCCCCTTATGGTTATTTGCCCCTTTGTTTTGGCCTCCTCTTGTCTCTCGATCCTACCGAGAGACAAGATGGCGGCCGCTACGGACTTTTTGGAATGTTGACAGACGCCAGAGAACCAATCAGCTTCGCTTCACAAAGCTCCGTTGCGCGAAAAGTACGCGTCCTGGAGCGCTGCCCGGTCCGCTGTTACAGATATATATCTTTTTTTAAACGTTAATTTCTCAAAATCCACTGGAGCACATATATTGAGACCTACAAAAGGCACATCGGGCTACCAGTCCCTACAATTTTGCCAAGTTTCGTGCAAATCTATTCAGCCGTTCGGGCTAAAAGTGAGGCTAACCGCCCTATGGAAAAATCAATGTTAAAAACACGTTTTGGGACCCCCCTTTTTTCTCGGCCCCCCCTTGACGAAACCCCCCCTAATTTTCAGGGGCTGCTCAGAAACAAAATGTGCCATTTTCCTGAAAATTTCAGCCAATTCCGTCCACAAACGCCAAAGTTATTAGACATAGAATTTTCAAAAAACCCATAGGGAAAAAATCTTAACTATATATACCTACTGGCGACCGCCAGTAGGTAATATATATATATATATTCAATACCAATTGCCCTAAGCATTTAAGAAGGCACACGTCACCTCCCTCCTTCCAGGCTAGATGTGCGCCTTCGCATCCATTTTCCCAGGCAATCTTTACTTTCGCCGACGCGTTTCGGGGCTTGCTGCCCCTTCATCTTGGGCGTGAACAAAACGAACTCCAAGCCTGCATGTAATAATTGCTTGTTTTTATTCACCTCACCCCGCCTGCATTTGTCACATGGTTGGAAACTCGCGGGGTGTTGTGGGACATATAGTCTGCCATGCAGTGAGTAGTTCGAGTCTATAGGTTCAATTCAAAAGTTAATTTTTATCTCTAAGTGAGTTCCAGGAAAAATGGGTGCAAATTCATTATGCACTTGAGGACGTGACGCTGTTTGTAGTTCGGACCAGTTCCAAGCTCAGCTCCTTGCAACAGATGGAGGGCGTTTTCCTCTGCTGCCGGCGGTGCTCTTCTCCACGGACGGGCCGCCGTGTCGTTAAACTCAATACCAATTGCCCTAAGCATTTAAGAAGGCACACGTCACCTCCCTCCTTCCAGGCTAGATGTGCGCCTTCGCATCCATTTTCCCCGGCAATATTTACTTTCGCCGACGCGTTTCGGGGCTTGCTGCCCCTTCATCTTGGGCGTGAACAAAATGAACTCCAAGCCTGCATGTAATAATTGCTTGTTTTTATTCACCTCACCCCGCCTGCATTTGTCACATGGTTGGAAACTCGCGGGGTGTTGTGGGACATATAGTCTGCCATGCAGTGAGTAGTTCGAGTCTATAGGTTCAATTCAAAAGTTAATTTTTATCTCTAAGTGAGTTCCAGGAAAAATGGGTGCAAATTCATTATGCACTTGGGGACGTGACGCTGTTTGTAGTTCGGACCAGTTCCAAGCTCAGCTCACACGTCACCTCCCTCCAACCATGTGACAAATGCAGGCGGGGTGAGGTGAATAAAAACAAGCAATTATTACATGCAGGCTTGGAGTTCGTTTTGTTCACGCCCAAGATGAAGGGGCAGCAAGCCCCGAAACGCGTCGGCGAAAGTAAAGATTGCCGGGGAAAATGGATGCGAAGGCGCACATCTAGCCTGGAAGGAGGGAGGTGACGTGTGCCTTCTTAAATGCTTAGGGCAATTGGTATTGAGTTTAACGACACGGCGGCCCGTCCGTGGAGAAGAGCACCGCCGGCAGCAGAGGAAAACGCCCTCCATCTGTTGCAAGGAGCTGAGCTTGGAACTGGTCCGAACTACAAACAGCGTCACGTCCCCAAGTGCGTAATGAATTTGCACCCATTTTTCCTGGAACTCACTTAGAGATAAAAATTAACTTTTGAATTGAACCTATAGACTCGAACTACTCACTGCATGGCAGACTATATGTCCCACAACACCCCGCGAGTTTCCAACCATGTGACAAATGCAGGCGGGGTGAGGTGAATAAAAACAAGCAATTATTACATGCAGGCTTGGAGTTCGTTTTGTTCACGCCCAAGATGAAGGGGCAGCAAGCCCCGAAACGCGTCGGCGAAAGTAAAGATTGCCGGGGAAAATGGATGCGAAGGCGCACATCTAGCCTGGAAGGAGGGAGGTGACGTGTGCCTTCTTAAATGCTTAGGGCAATTGGTATTGAGTTTAACGACACGGCGGCCCGTCCGTGGAGAAGAGCACCGCCGGCAGCAGAGGAAAACGCCCTCCATCTGTTGCAAGGAGCTGAGCTTGGAACTGGTCCGAACTACAAACAGCGTCACGTCCCCAAGTGCATAATGAATTTGCACCCATTTTTCCTGGAACTCACTTAGAGATAAAAATTAACTTTTGAATTGAACCTATAGACTCGAACTACTCACTGCATGGCAGACTATATGTCCCACAACACCCCGCGAGTTTCCAACCATGTGACAAATGCAGGCGGGGTGAGGTGAATAAAAACAAGCAATTATTACATGCAGGCTTGGAGTTCGTTTTGTTCACGCCCAAGATGAAGGGGCAGCAAGCCCCGAAACGCGTCGGCGAAAGTAAAGATTGCCGGGGAAAATGGATGCGAAGGCGCACATCTAGCCTGGAAGGAGGGAGGTGACGTGTGCCTTCTTAAATGCTTAGGGCAATTGGTATTGAGTTTAACGACACGGCGGCCCGTCCGTGGAGAAGAGCACCGCCGGCAGCAGAGGAAAACGCCCTCCATCTGTTGCAAGGAGCTGAGCTTGGAACTGGTCCGAACTACAAACAGCGTCACGTCCCCAAGTGCATAATGAATTTGCACCCATTTTTCCTGGAACTCACTTAGAGATAAAAATTAACTTTTGAATTGAACCTATAGACTCGAACTACTCACTGCATGGCAGACTATATGTCCCACAACACCCCGCGAGTTTCCAACCATGTGACAAATGCAGGCGGGGTGAGGTGAATAAAAACAAGCAATTATTACATGCAGGCTTGGAGTTCGTTTTGTTCACGCCCAAGATGAAGGGGCAGCAAGCCCCGAAACGCGTCGGCGAAAGTAAAGATTGCCGGGGAAAATGGATGCGAAGGCGCACATCTAGCCTGGAAAGAGGGAGGTGACGTGTGCCTTCTTAAATGCTTAGGGCAATTGGTATTGAGTTTAACGACACGGCGGCCCGTCCGTGGAGAAGA
Source organism: Lissotriton helveticus (assembly GCF_964261635.1). NCBI lineage: Eukaryota > Metazoa > Chordata > Amphibia > Caudata > Salamandridae > Lissotriton > Lissotriton helveticus. The sequence goes on from NC_136060.1 coordinate 191,786,321, forward strand.
GCACCGCCGGCAGCAGAGGAAAACGCCCTCCATCTGTTGCAAGGAGCTGAGCTTGGAACTGGTCCGAACTACAAACAGCGTCACGTCCCCAAGTGCATAATGAATTTGCACCCATTTTTCCTGGAACTCACTTAGAGATAAAAATTAACTTTTGAATTGAACCTATAGACTCGAACTACTCACTGCATGGCAGACTATATGTCCCACAACACCCCGCGAGTTTCCAACCATGTGACAAATGCAGGCGGGGTGAGGTGAATAAAAACAAGCAATTATTACATGCAGGCTTGGAGTTCGTTTTGTTCACGCCCAAGATGAAGGGGCAGCAAGCCCCGAAACGCGTCGGCGAAAGTAAAGATTGCCGGGGAAAATGGATGCGAAGGCGCACATCTAGCCTGGAAGGAGGGAGGTGACGTGTGCCTTCTTAAATGCTTAGGGCAATTGGTATTGAGTTTAACGACACGGCGGCCCGTCCGTGGAGAAGAGCACCGCCGGCAGCAGAGGAAAACGCCCTCCATCTGTTGCAAGGAGCTGAGCTTGGAACTGGTCCGAACTACAAACAGCGTCACGTCCCCAAGTGCATAATGAATTTGCACCCATTTTTCCTGGAACTCACTTAGAGATAAAAATTTACTTTTGAATTGAACCTATAGACTCGAACTACTCACTGCATGGCAGACTATATGTCCCACAACACCCTGCGAGTTTCCAACCATGTGACAAATGCAGGCGGGGTGAGGTGAATAAAAACAAGCAATTATTACATGCAGGCTTGGAGTTCGTTTTGTTCACGCCCAAGATGAAGGGGCAGCAAGCCCCGAAACGCGTCGGCGAAAGTAAAGATTGCCGGGGAAAATGGATGCGAAGGCGCACATCTAGCCTGGAAGGAGGGAGGTGACGTGTGCCTTCCTAAATGCTTAGGGCAATTGGTATTGAGTTTAACGACACGGCGGCCCGTCCGTGGAGAAGAGCACCGCCGGCAGCAGAGGAAAACGCCCTCCATCTGTTGCAAGGAGCTGAGCTTGGAACTGGTCAGAACTACAAACAGCGTCACGTCCCCAAGTGCATAATGAATTTGCACCCATTTTTCCTGGAACTCACTTAGAGATAAAAATTAACTTTTGAATTGAACCTATAGACTCGAACTACTCACTGCATGGCAGACTATATGTCCCACAACACCCCGCGAGTTTCCAACCATGTGACAAATGCAGGCGGGGTGAGGTGAATAAAAACAAGCAATTATTACATGCAGGCTTGGAGTTCGTTTTGTTCACGCCCAAGATGAAGGGGCAGCAAGCCCCGAAACGCGTCGGCGAAAGTAAAGATTGCCGGGGAAAATGGATGCGAAGGCGCACATCTAGCCTGGAAGGAGGGAGGTGACGTGTGCCTTCTTAAATGCTTAGGGCAATTGGTATTGAGTTTAACGACACGGCGGCCCGTCCGTGGAGAAGAGCACCGCCGGCAGCAGAGGAAAACGCCCTCCATCTGTTGCAAGGAGCTGAGCTTGGAACTGGTCCGAACTACAAACAGCGTCACGTCCCCAAGTGCATAATGAATTTGCACCCATTTTTCCTGGAACTCACTTAGAGATAAAAATTAACTTTTGAATTGAACCTATAGACTCGAACTACTCACTGCATGGCAGACTATATGTCCCACAACACCCCGCGAGTTTCCAACCATGTGACAAATGCAGGCGGGGTGAGGTGAATAAAAACAAGCAATTATTACATGCAGGCTTGGAGTTCGTTTTGTTCACGCCCAAGATGAAGGGGCAGCAAGCCCCGAAACGCGTCGGCGAAAGTAAAGATTGCCGGGGAAAATGGATGCGAAGGCGCACATCTAGCCTGGAAGGAGGGAGGTGACGTGTGCCTTCTTAAATGCTTAGGGCAATTGGTATTGAGTTTAACGACACGGCGGCCCGTCCGTGGAGAAGAGCACCGCCGGCAGCAGAGGAAAACGCCCTCCATCTGTTGCAAGGAGCTGAGCTTGGAACTGGTCCGAACTACAAACAGCGTCACGTCCCCAAGTGCATAATGAATTTGCACCCATTTTTCCTGGAACTCACTTAGAGATAAAAATTAACTTTTGAATTGAACCTATAGACTCGAACTACTCACTGCATGGCAGACTATATGTCCCACAACACCCCGCGAGTTTCCAACCATGTGACAAATGCAGGCGGGGTGAGGTGAATAAAAACAAGCAATTATTACATGCAGGCTTGGAGTTCGTTTTGTTCACGCCCAAGATGAAGGGGCAGCAAGCCCCGAAACGCGTCGGCGAAAGTAAAGATTGCCGGGGAAAATGGATGCGAAGGCGCACATCTAGCCTGGAAGGAGGGAGGTGACGTGTGCCTTCTTAAATGCTTAGGGCAATTGGTATTGAGTTTAACGACACGGCGGCCCGTCCGTGGAGAAGAGCACCGCCGGCAGCAGAGGAAAACGCCCTCCATCTGTTGCAAGGAGCTGAGCTTGGAACTGGTCCGAACTACAAACAGCGTCACGTCCCCAAGTGCATAATGAATTTGCACCCATTTTTCCTGGAACTCACTTAGAGATAAAAATTTACTTTTGAATTGAACCTATAGACTCGAACTACTCACTGCATGGCAGACTATATGTCCCACAACACCCTGCGAGTTTTCAACCATGTGACAAATGCAGGCGGGGTGAGGTGAATAAAAACAAGCAATTATTACATGCAGGCTTGGAGTTCGTTTTGTTCACGCCCAAGATGAAGGGGCAGCAAGCCCCGAAACGCGTCGGCGAAAGTAAAGATTGCCGGGGAAAATGGATGCGAAGGCGCACATCTAGCCTGGAAGGAGGGAGGTGACGTGTGCCTTCTTAAATGCTTAGGGCAATTGGTATTGAGTTTAACGACACGGCGGCCCGTCCGTGGAGAAGAGCACCGCCGGCAGCAGAGGAAAACGCCCTCCATCTGTTGCAAGGAGCTGAGCTTGGAACTGGTCCGAACTACAAACAGCGTCACGTCCCCAAGTGCATAATGAATTTGCACCCATTTTTCCTGGAACTCACTTAGAGATAAAAATTAACTTTTGAATTGAACCTATAGACTCGAACTACTCACTGCATGGCAGACTATATGTCCCACAACACCCCGCGAGTTTCCAACCATGTGACAAATGCAGGCGGGGTGAGGTGAATAAAAACAAGCAATTATTACATGCAGGCTTGGAGTTCGTTTTGTTCACGCCCAAGATGAAGGGGCAGCAAGCCCCGAAACGCGTCGGCGAAAGTAAAGATTGCCGGGGAAAATGGATGCGAAGGCGCACATCTAGCCTGGAAGGAGGGAGGTGACGTGTGCCTTCTTAAATGCTTAGGGCAATTGGTATTGAGTTTAACGACACGGCGGCCCGTCCGTGGAGAAGAGCACCGCCGGCAGCAGAGGAAAACGCCCTCCATCTGTTGCAAGGAGCTGAGCTTGGAACTGGTCAGAACTACAAACAGCGTCACGTCCCCAAGTGCATAATGAATTTGCACCCATTTTTCCTGGAACTCACTTAGAGATAAAAATTAACTTTTGAATTGAACCTATAGACTCGAACTACTCACTGCATGGCAGACTATATGTCCCACAACACCCCGCGAGTTTCCAACCATGTGACAAATGCAGGCGGGGTGAGGTGAATAAAAACAAGCAATTATTACATGCAGGCTTGGAGTTCGTTTTGTTCACGCCCAAGATGAAGGGGCAGCAAGCCCCGAAACGCGTCGGCGAAAGTAAAGATTGCCGGGGAAAATGGATGCGAAGGCGCACATCTAGCCTGGAAGGAGGGAGGTGACGTGTGCCTTCTTAAATGCTTAGGGCAATTGGTATTGAGTTTAACGACACGGCGGCCCGTCCGTGGAGAAGAGCACCGCCGGCAGCAGAGGAAAACGCCCTCCATCTGTTGCAAGGAGCTGAGCTTGGAACTGGTCCGAACTACAAACAGCGTCACGTCCCCAAGTGCATAATGAATTTGCACCCATTTTTCCTGGAACTCACTTAGAGATAAAAATTAACTTTTGAATTGAACCTATAGACTCGAACTACTCACTGCATGGCAGACTATATGTCCCACAACACCCCGCGAGTTTCCAACCATGTGACAAATGCTGGCGGGGTGAGGTGAATAAAAACAAGCAATTATTACATGCAGGCTTGGAGTTCGTTTTGTTCACGCCCAAGATGAAGGGGCAGCAAGCCCCGAAACGCGTCGGCGAAAGTAAAGATTGCCGGGGAAAATGGATGCGAAGGCGCACATCTAGCCTGGAAGGAGGGAGGTGACGTGTGCCTTCTTAAATGCTTAGGGCAATTGGTATTGAGTTTAACGACACGGCGGCCCGTCCGTGGAGAAGAGCACCGCCGGCAGCAGAGGAAAACGCCCTCCATCTGTTGCAAGGAGCTGAGCTTGGAACTGGTCCGAACTACAAACAGCGTCACGTCCCCAAGTGCATAATGAATTTGCACCCATTTTTCCTGGAACTCACTTAGAGATAAAAATTTACTTTTGAATTGAACCTATAGACTCGAACTACTCACTGCATGGCAGACTATATGTCCCACAACACCCTGCGAGTTTCCAACCATGTGACAAATGCAGGCGGGGTGAGGTGAATAAAAACAAGCAATTATTACATGCAGGCTTGGAGTTCGTTTTGTTCACGCCCAAGATGAAGGGGCAGCAAGCCCCGAAACGCGTCGGCGAAAGTAAAGATTGCCGGGGAAAATGGATGCGAAGGCGCACATCTAGCCTGGAAGGAGGGAGGTGACGTGTGCCTTCTTAAATGCTTAGGGCAATTGGTATTGAGTTTAACGACACGGCGGCCCGTCCGTGGAGAAGAGCACCGCCGGCAGCAGAGGAAAACGCCCTCCATCTGTTGCAAGGAGCTGAGCTTGGAACTGGTCCGAACTACAAACAGCGTCACGTCCCCAAGTGCATAATGAATTTGCACCCATTTTTCCTGGAACTCACTTAGAGATAAAAATTAACTTTTGAATTGAACCTATAGACTCGAACTACTCACTGCATGGCAGACTATATGTCCCACAACACCCCGCGAGTTTCCAACCATGTGACAAATGCAGGCGGGGTGAGGTGAATAAAAACAAGCAATTATTACATGCAGGCTTGGAGTTCGTTTTGTTCACGCCCAAGATGAAGGGGCAGCAAGCCCCGAAACGCGTCGGCGAAAGTAAAGATTGCCGGGGAAAATGGATGCGAAGGCGCACATCTAGCCTGGAAGGAGGGAGGTGACGTGTGCCTTCTTAAATGCTTAGGGCAATTGGTATTGAGTTTAACGACACGGCGGCCCGTCCGTGGAGAAGAGCACCGCCGGCAGCAGAGGAAAACGCCCTCCATCTGTTGCAAGGAGCTGAGCTTGGAACTGGTCAGAACTACAAACAGCGTCACGTCCCCAAGTGCATAATGAATTTGCACCCATTTTTCCTGGAACTCACTTAGAGATAAAAATTAACTTTTGAATTGAACCTATAGACTCGAACTACTCACTGCATGGCAGACTATATGTCCCACAACACCCCGCGAGTTTCCAACCATGTGACAAATGCAGGCGGGGTGAGGTGAATAAAAACAAGCAATTATTACATGCAGGCTTGGAGTTCGTTTTGTTCACGCCCAAGATGAAGGGGCAGCAAGCCCCGAAACGCGTCGGCGAAAGTAAAGATTGCCGGGGAAAATGGATGCGAAGGCGCACATCTAGCCTGGAAGGAGGGAGGTGACGTGTGCCTTCTTAAATGCTTAGGGCAATTGGTATTGAGTTTAACGACACGGCGGCCCGTCCGTGGAGAAGAGCACCGCCGGCAGCAGAGGAAAACGCCCTCCATCTGTTGCAAGGAGCTGAGCTTGGAACTGGTCCGAACTACAAACAGCGTCACGTCCCCAAGTGCATAATGAATTTGCACCCATTTTTCCTGGAACTCACTTAGAGATAAAAATTAACTTTTGAATTGAACCTATAGACTCGAACTACTCACTGCATGGCAGACTATATGTCCCACAACACCCCGCGAGTTTCCAACCATGTGACAAATGCAGGCGGGGTGAGGTGAATAAAAACATGCAATTATTACATGCAGGCTTGGAGTTCGTTTTGTTCACGCCCAAGATGAAGGGGCAGCAAGCCCCGAAACGCGTCGGCGAAAGTAAAGATTGCCGGGGAAAATGGATGCGAAGGCGCACATCTAGCCTGGAAGGAGGGAGGTGACGTGTGCCTTCTTAAATGCTTAGGGCAATTGGTATTGAGTTTAACGACACGGCGGCCCGTCCGTGGAGAAGAGCACCGCCGGCAGCAGAGGAAAACGCCCTCCATCTGTTGCAAGGAGCTGAGCTTGGAACTGGTCCGAACTACAAACAGCGTCACGTCCCCAAGTGCATAATGAATTTGCACCCATTTTTCCTGGAACTCACTTAGAGATAAAAATTAACTTTTGAATTGAACCTATAGACTCGAACTACTCACTGCATGGCAGACTATATGTCCCACAACACCCCGCGAGTTTCCAACCATGTGACAAATGCAGGCGGGGTGAGGTGAATAAAAACAAGCAATTATTACATGCAGGCTTGGAGTTCGTTTTGTTCACGCCCAAGATGAAGGGGCAGCAAGCCCCGAAACGCGTCGGCGAAAGTAAAGATTGCCGGGGAAAATGGATGCGAAGGCGCACATCTAGCCTGGAAGGAGGGAGGTGACGTGTGCCTTCTTAAATGCTTAGGGCAATTGGTATTGAATATATATATATATATATATATATATATCCATTCAAAAAGAGAGTTGTCCCCTCGAAGAAGCCACACAGAGGAGGTGAGTATTCTTGCTTTATTAGGAAAGCTGCCGCATGGAATACAGGACGCTCGCCACAGTCTTTAGTGCCCTGACGCGTTTCGTGCTGGCATGCACTTCTTCAAAGGGCGGAGGCTTTCTCTGGCAATCACAACACGTTGCACGGGGAACCCAATTAAAGTTCTTTAGGTCCGCCTCAGTGGGCGTTGCTAGGCGCACTGCCTGCTGGTTCATGTAGTGCTCAATCTTCCTTTAGTGAGTCGTGGTGCGTTACCGAATTCAGCTTAAGTAAATCCCCAGTGGGTTGGCTGAGTACGCTCTACACTCCAGGCGGCACATAATGACTTTCCTCGCAGCCTTCTCTCCAAACAGCAAAGCGCCCCTGGGCGCCAGCATGGGACCGACAATCACGGCGGGGCTTCTCCACGGCAGGACTGGCCGTACTATATCCATTCAAAAAGAGAGTTGTCCCCTCGAAGAAGCCACACAGAGGAGGTGAGTATTCTTGCTTTATTAGGAAAGCTGCCGCATGGAATACAGGACGCTCGCCACAGTCTTTAGTGCCCTGACGCGTTTCGTGCTGGCATGCACTTCTTCAAAGGGCGGAGGCTTTCTCTGGCAATCACAACACGTTGCACGGGGAACCCAATTAAAGTTCTTTAGGTCCGCCTCAGTGGGCGTTGCTAGGCGCACTGCCTGCTGGTTCATGTAGTGCTCAATCTTCCTCAAGTGAGTCGTGGTGCGTTACCGAATTCAGCTTAAGTAAATCCCCAGTGGGTTGGCTGAGTACGCTCTACACTCCAGGCGGCACATAATGACTTTCCTCGCAGCCTTCTCTCCAAACAGCAAAGCGCCCCTGGGCGCCAGCATGGGACCGACAATCACGGCGGGGCTTCTCCACGGCAGGACTGGCCGTACTATATCCATTCAAAAAGAGAGTTGTCCCCTCGAAGAAGCCACACAGAGGAGGTGAGTATTCTTGCTTTATTAGGAAAGCTGCCGCATGGAATACAGGACGCTCGCCACAGTCTTTAGTGCCCTGACGCGTTTCGTGCTGGCATGCACTTCTTTAAAGGGCGGAGGCTTTCTCTGGCAATCACAACACGTTGCACGGGGAACCCAATTAAAGTTCTTTAGGTCCGCCTCAGTGGGCGTTGCTAGGCGCACTGCCTGCTGGTTCATGTAGTGCTCAATCTTCCTCTAGTGAGTCGTGGTGCGTTACCGAATTCAGCTTAAGTAAATCCCCAGTGGGTTGGCTGAGTACGCTCTACACTCCAGGCGGCACATAATGACTTTCCTCGCAGCCTTCTCTCCAAACAGCAAAGCGCCCCTGGGCGCCAGCATGGGACCGACAATCACGGCGGGGCTTCTCCACGGCAGGACTGGCCGTACTATATCCATTCAAAAAGAGAGTTGTCCCCTCGAAGAAGCCACACAGAGGAGGTGAGTATTCTTGCTTTATTAGGAAAGCTGCCGCATGGAATACAGGACGCTCGCCACAGTCTTTAGTGCCCTGACGCGTTTCGTGCTGGCATGCACTTCTTCAAAGGGCGGAGGCTTTCTCTGGCAATCACAACACGTTGCACGGGGAACCCAATTAAAGTTCTTTAGGTCCGCCTCAGTGGGCGTTGCTAGGCGCACTGCCTGCTGGTTCATGTAGTGCTCAATCTTCCTCAAGTGAGTCGTGGTGCGTTACCGAATTCAGCTTAAGTAAATCCCCAGTGGGTTGGCTGAGTACGCTCTACACTCCAGGTGGCACATAATGACTTTCCTCGCAGCCTTCTCTCCAAACAGCAAAGCGCCCCTGGGCGCCAGCATGGGACCGACAATCACGGCGGGGCTTCTCCACGGCAGGACTGGCCGTACTATATCCATTCAAAAAGAGAGTTGTCCCCTCGAAGAAGTTTTATTTATTAGAGTTTTGTGGATCTTGGGTAAAAAATATATGCATGGTGTTATTGGGTGCTCAATTGTTAGATATTTTTTCTCTTCTTCATTGATCAAACCTCGTTCGTACCACATATCCAGATGTTCCTCTAATTCCTTCTTCATTTTCCCATACGGATTTGTGTCTAATTTCTTGTAGTTATTTGATTGAATCAAGAAAATCCACAAAACTCTAATAAATCCTCCAGGACACAAACGTTGATTGAACGATCAGAGACAAAAACGGAAAAAAACGCACCACCCAGATTTGTGACAACTTTCAGTAAGGAAAGTGGGAATATTGCCCGAATAATGAAAAAATACTGGCATCTCCTGTCAGGGGATCCTGACATTGGAGCAACAATTGGTGAAGCCCCATTAATAACATACAAGAAAAACACTTCTTTGAAAGATTTATTGGTCAAAAGTTACTTTTAAGTAAAACCAAAATCAGACTGGTTGCAAGACCAGCGGAAAGGTTTTCAACCATGCAGTACATGTAAAGCTTGCAAGATTGGAAAAAACATGAAAGTAATCCAAGAACCAGATGGGAAACTGATGAAAATTGACCAATATATCACATGTACTTCCAAAAATGTGGTATACATCGTGGAATGCAAATGTGGCATGAAGTACATTGGATGCACTACGTGCATGTTGAAGAAGAGGATCTTGGAACATATTCGAGCAGTAAAAAATTCGAACATGCAATATGCCACCGCCAAGCACTTAAGCACATGCCAGAATGGCGACTGGAGACAAATGCATTTCTATGGAGTAAAAATGCTTGGGAAAATGGAAAGAGGTGGTGACGCAATCCGAAAACTCCGTCAAATGGAGTCTCGCATGATAATCAGACTCAGAACAAAACACCCCAGAGGAATGAACTTTGCTGAAGATCTCTACATTCATCTGGAATAAATATTTAAAAGACTTTAATAATAAGGATATGGGTACTATACCCAATACTATAACATTGATGAACATTAATGTGTACGCCACAGTGAACTAGAAGTCGCAACATACTAATGATGTGATTTAAACACACACAAATGTCTTTCTTTCTTTTTTCTTTAATATTTCCAATGCTTGTAACTACAATTCCCAGAATGCCTCCTAATGGCAAAACTGGGATAGTATAAAAAGTAACACTGTGGAAGGACTAACCGACCGTGAGCAAGGCCAGTTGTGGCTGAAACGCGTTGGTGGGGTGAAGCAGTAATTAAATAAGGCTTTAAAGAGTACCCTGGCTGTGCCGCCTCTTTTGTCCAACAAAATTCTTCTGGGTCAGGATCCGACCCCTGGGCAGAGCACACACTGCGGAGCGCTCTCGTTTGGCTTGAGGATCACATTGTGCAGTGTGATATATATATATATATATATATATACTAGCAGCCCGTCCTGATGTTGTCCGGGTATGAAATAGAATGTGTGTAATGTGTGTATTTGGCATGGGCAATTTATTTTAAAATATCGCGGTAGACAAAATTTTTTGTTTCATTAGAATCGGTACGGAGAAGGCCCAGCTGCAGCCCTGGTTGATGTTAGCAGGCTCGTGTAATTGGTGTAGTGATCTGCCGCCTGAGCCCGGCTACAGCCCTGGTTGATGTTAGCAGGCGCGTGTAATGTCGTTGAATAACAGAGTTATCAGCCGCGGGTAAATCCGTTTAATGAGAGAGTTGAGTGACAGCGAGTAGGAGAGGCTGCATTAATTGTCCCCGCAGACACGCTCATTTGCGTGTTCCCCCGCTTGAGGCCCAGATGCAGGCCTGTTTGATGTTAGCAGGCGCGTGCTCCCCCCGCTTGAGGCCCAGTGGCAGCCCTGGTTGATGTTATCAGGTGCGTGTAATTAGTGTACTGATCCACCGCCTGAGCCCGGCTAGAGCCCTGGTTGATGGTAGCAGACCTGTGTAATTTCGTTGAATGAGAGAGATCAGTAACAGTGCGCAGGAGAGGCTGCAGCAACGTTACTTACCACGCCTCCAGCTGAACGCGTTTGTCACACCCCCAGCACACGGCCACAGCAGACGATCTTCTGATTAATGTACGACCCACATGGCATGAAGGGCGGAACGTAGCACATGTATGTATATGGTGGCCGTCTGCATAGCCTATGTCCTTCTGCTGCAACTGCCCTTTCCAACGCTGTATTGGGTGTTGTGATTGGTGCTGTGGTTACTGAGATTACCCGCCTCAAAGGTTTGGGCTCTCTCTTTATAATATTAGTATGGATCAGTGGTGGCCTCTCGAATTGGGGATGGCCCCCATCCCAGCGGCCGAAGTTAAAAATCTGGGGGTCTGGCTGGATTCCAACCTTTCTTTTACCAGCCATACAAAGAAGATAGCAGCCACCTGCTATGGCATTCTGCGAGGACTGAGACCAGTCCTCAAATTCTTCGACCCTCCCACTCGGCAAATGGTGGTGCAGTCCTCTATCCTTTCCCGGATAGACTACGGGAGTGCCTTGCTTCTTGGAGTCAACCAGGCTGAGGCGACTAGGCTTCAGAGGGTGCAGAATGCTGCTGCACGGGCCATTGTAGGTTGTCCGAGACGTTGTTCGGTCTCCCCTGTCCTGGCCTCTCTTCACTGGCTTCCGGTCAGACAGAGAGTCAAATTTAAGGCTCTCTGTCTGACATTTAAGATTCTGAAGCTTTCCTCTCCACCGGCCCTGGCGAGTCTCATCTCTCTGTATGTTCCTACGCGGTCCCTCAGATCCGAAACTCACCATCTGGCGACTAAGCCTAGGTTTAGGCTGAGCAGGATGGGAGGACGTTCCTTCCGTGTTTTGGCGGCGGACTTATGGAATTCCCTTCCTGTACACCATCGGGCCCTCAACAGCCTGACTCTTTTCAGACGCGCCATCAAAACCCACCTGTTCACTTCTGCTATCTGAACTCTCTTCTTTTCAGCTCTGATCTGTTGTGTTGTGTACATGATCAGGCGCCAGGACGCCCCTTCGCTGGGGCAGCTGTTGCGCCCAATAAATGTTATTAACATAACATAACATATATATTATCGCTCAAAGTTGCCCACAGACAAGGACGCACTCTGGCAGCAGCAAATAGTCCAAAACCCCACACCCAAGCCGGGATGTAGCCTGCTTGGGTGTGGTGTTTTGGACTATTTGCTGCTGCCAGAGTGCGTCCTTGTCTGTGGGCAACTTTGAGCGATAATTTTGACACGGCGGACCAGCCGTGGAGGATGCACCTCTGCATTAAGGCGCGGGCTGGGGCGCTTGAAATCTTGTCAGGTCCGTATCCAGTGGCAGCAGCTCCAGAACCACGCACAATTCGGGGCCCATCTGAGGGCTTTGATTGGGGACCTCGAGTAAGCAGCACCCAACTGGGTATAATTACCGCACTACATATCCCACAACACCGTGGGGACCGCTCATTGGAGCAGAGTTTGCCTATTGGAAGGCAGCTCATTGTTGAAATATGGGTGTGGTGGAAACGCTGTGAACTCTTTGGAACCAGCCTATGAAGAAGGAAACTTACAGAAACGCGTCAGGCTACATCCCGGCTTGGGTGTGGTGTTTTGGACTATTTGCTGCTGCCAGAGTGCGTCCTTGTCTGTGGGCAACTTTGAGCGATAATTTTGACACGGCGGTCCAGCCGTGGAGGATGCACCTCTGCATTAAGGCGCGGGCTGGGGCGCTTGAAATCTTGTCAGGTCCGTATCCAGTGGCAGCAGCTCCAGAACCACGCACAATTCGGGGCCCATCTGAGGGCTTTGATTGGGGACCTCGAGTAAGCAGCACCCAACTGGGTATAATTACCGCACTACATATCCCACAACACCTTGGGGACAGCTCATTGGAGCAGAGTTTGCCTATTGGAAGGCAACTCATTGTTGAAATATGGGTGTGGTGGAAACGCTGTGAACTCTTTGGAACCAGCCTATGAAGAAGGAAACTTACCGAAACGCGTCAGGCTACATCCCGGCTTGGGTGTGGTGTTTTGGACTATTTGCTGCTGCCAGAGTGCGTCCTTGTCTGTGGGCAACTTTGAGCGATAATTTTGACACGGCGGTCCAGCCGTGGAGTATGCACCTCTGCATTAAGGCGCGGGCTGGGGCGCTTGAAATCTTGTCAGGTCCGTATCCAGTGGCAGCAGCTCCAGAACCACGCACAATTCGGGGCCCATCTGAGGGCTTTGATTGGGGACCTCGAGTAAGCAGCACCCAACTGGGTATAATTACCGCACTACACATCCCACAACACCTTGGGGACCGCTCATTGGAGCAGAGTTTGCCTATTGGAAGGCAGCTCATTGTTGAAATATGGGTGTGGTGGAAACGCTGTGAACTCTTTGGAACCAGCCTATGAAGAAGGAAACTTACCGAAACGTGTCAGGCTACATCCCGGCTTGGGTGTGGTGTTTTGGACTATTTGCTGCTGCCAGAGTGCGTCCTTGTCTGTGGGCAATATATATAAGAATCATGGCGTGAAGAAGAAAGCTCACTTGAAGGCGACCGTGACGATCTACTAAAGGCTATGGGAGTGGTGGCTTATCTATCTATTTATCATTACGCTAGTCCTTGGACGTACCTATCATTCCAACTAATCCCCATAACTTTCTATGTGTTAAAATTAAAAACTGGAGCCAAACTCTCTTCCCAACCAGTTTAATATTGCTAAATATCGATATCCATCCAACAATTCAGGAAAAGAAGCAAAATATCAAAGCTTTGGGGCATATAATAACAGACATTACATTAATTAATCCAAAAGATCATTTAATATTAACAGGTGTTTTTAATTTAAACTTAGTGGAGAATCCTTTACGAAATCCTTCTACAGCTTTCATGGACTCTCAGTGGCTGATCCCCTCTCTGATCAAGGCACCAAAAAGAACCCAGCCTATAAGCTAAGCTCTTTTAGCAGTCCTAGACGACTTGTATCTGTGCCTCCTACATGGATGTTACCTTGAAGACCAGCCATGGGCGTCCACAGGGGGGGCAAGGAGGGGCGCTTGCCCCCCCCTACCCCCCTGGAGTGCCTCTCCTTGCCCCCTGTGCACGCCCATGTGCACAAATGCATCCCAGAGGGAGGCCTGACGATGGGGCTCATCCTCAGGCAGGACATTATCCAACCGTCCGCCTCAATTGTAGGCAGTGCAGGGAACAGAGCTGTTCCCCTGTGACAGGCCTCAGCTCCCTGATGGGGCCGCCTCGCACTCCCCTGTGCACAAGAGCAGCCCCACTCCGCCCATTATCATTCTGTGTGGGGCTGATTGCCTCATACAGAATGACAGTGGGTCAGTCTGGGCTGGCACACCATGTGGTGGCCTCCTCCAGCCTCGGTCAAAGGCAGGGCATTCTGTCACATGGAAGTGCAAGAACGCCCATGCTGCTGCTAGGTGAGAATCCGGTTAGCCAAAGGAAGGCTGTGAAAGAAGTTGAAAGGAAGGGATTATAGTTATAGTATAGCAGCCATGGTTGCTGCTTTTTTATTTTATGTAACTAACACCCATAGACAAGGCCAATAGTTCTGGCTTGTTGTAGGTGTAACGTTACTTGTTCCAAGTGTAACTTTACTTGTTGTAATATATATCTGGATGCAATGACAGAAGCTACAAAAATACCAGTCGGGCGGCACATTATATTAAGCACAGTTTTTTAGCTTATGTGTTTTAAGCCACGCATTTTATTACATCAAGCACCCTTTAGGAGAGACCCCCCTAGTCTTTTCATCCCACTTAACGCTCTGCAAATAACACCATGTCAGTCGCCCCACTTCAAGGCACTGTGCATCATGCATGACTCATGCCTTCCACTTTTTCAGATTGCCTATGTGCAGGGGCATAGTGAACCCTGCTCCACCCCACCCCTTGCTTTAGGAACTACAGCAAGGGTGGAGTTCTTGATAGGTCTCAAAGTTAACGTGAAAAGGTGCGTGAGTAAGTAAGTGAAGGGATGGGTGGATGGATGGATGGATGAGTGAAAGGGTGGATGACGGGCGAGTGAATGGGTGGATGGATGAGTGAAATGATTGATGGATTGATGAATTGATAAGTGAAAGGCTGGATTGATGAATTGATAAGTGAAAGGGTGAATGGATGGACGGATGAGTGAAAGGGTGGATGTAAGGCTGGATGAGTGAGTGAAAGGGCGGGTATAAGGCTTGATAAGTGAGTGAAAGGGCGGGTAGATGGACAAAAGGATGGTTCAATGAGTGAAGGAGTGAAAGGGTGGATGGATGAGTGAAAGGATGGATGAATGATAGGTTCAATGGATGGATTCATGAGTGGAAGAGTAGATGGATGGGTGGGTGGATGGAAGGATGGATGGCTAAGTGAAAGGGGAATTGAAAGAGGAAGGGGGATGGGTAAGTGGATGACTCAACGTGTCAATGGCTGGATGGATGAGTTAATGAATGGATGGGTGGAAGAGTGGATGGATGAGTGTATGGATGGGTAGGGTGAAAGGATAAATGGATGGATGATGAATGAGTAAAAGGGTGGATTGAGGGATAATTAAGTGAAATGATGGATGGAAGGAAACGTGATGGATAGGTTTGTAAATGGCTGAATATGGACATTGTTGGGCACACAGATGGAAGGACAGAATGAATGGTGAAAGACTAAATGATAGATGAAAGTATGATTACACATTGTAAGCCCCATTATCTTAAGCAACATTTCCTATACATTGACTTTCCCATTTATATGAGTGATTCTCTCTTTATAATATGTGTGTGTTGAAACGCACTCCAAAACTCTCCCCCACATACTTGGGATGAGTAGCACTATAGAAGAAATTAAATACACATGAGAGAGGGTCTATCTGAAGATGAGGGGCGCCATTGGAGGGTGGTATCAAGGCCAGACTGGCCGGACCGGGCATCAGGTGTTTTCTCTGGGAGCTGGAAAGGTGGGAGCGGTTTTGTTACCACAAAAAGACCTGCACTTTTGCTTAAAGCTCCGCATATACTGACAAACCATGAAGTGCACAATTGTCTCAACCTAATATAAACTTATTTTCACTTGTACTTTAGTGGTTGTCTATTTACTTACTTACATCAGAGAAGGTTGCGCAATAGTATATGTCTGTAAACCTTACCTTTTGTCCTGAAATTCGACCCGCGGTCCTGAATATTTGTCCCGAATTTTGACCCTTTGCCCTGAATTTTTACACTCACTGTCCTGAATTTGCACCCATGCCAGTTGGCTTGTAAATCTGCCCGTAGCGTTCAGCTTTTGGGATGCCAGTGGGGTAATTTTAGGGTTCAGGGTGGGTATGGGTTTTGGGGTGGCAGTGATCATTTTAGGGTTCAAGGTGGGTGTGAGTTTTGGGGTGCCATGGGTAATTTTATGGTTCAGGGTGGGTATGGATTTTGGGGTGCCAGGGGAAATGTTAGGGTTTAGGGTGGATATGGGTTTTGGGGTGCCAGGGGTAATTTTAGGGTTCAGGGTGGGTATGGGTTTTGGGTGTCAAGGGGGGACATTTTAGGGTTCAGGGCGGGTATGGGTTTTGGGGTGCAAGGGGGGACAATTTTAGAGGTCAGGGCGGGTATGGTATGGGTTTTGGGGTGCCAGGGGGCTAATTTTAGGGATCAGGGAATGTATGAGTTTTAAGGGGCCAGGGGGGTAATATTAGGGTTCATATGTGTGCTCTAATTGTTGTCCACTTTCAAATGCAGAAGTCACAATTTTTTTTTCTCAGCTTGGCCTGAGCATTACCCGATCCTGAATGTCTGCCATTTTAGCCCCACCCCTATTGATTAACATTAGCCACGCCCCTTCGTTTGCCTGTTTAGCCCCCACCTGGAAAAATTTCTGCGGATGCCCATGCTCTGCTCCAGGATACTTTCATTACATTGTAATTTACTATGGAGCATTTACCGTTCTTTTCCTGGAATCTCTGGATGTCAGATGCCCTTTTGATGCAATTTCAAGTGTTTTGTCCAATTTTGGAGGCTCAACTGTCAACGGAGCGATCTCCTGCTCGAGGGTGAGTCAGTTTTAGGACGAGGGAGAGCGCATGGGACATACATGAATGTCATTGTTCTGTCAGAGCAATGTCTGTGGGAGGTTGCTAAGCAGAAGTAAAGCCGACACATGTTGTTTCAACAGTGCCACATTGTACGCTGCCTTGCTATGCAATTGTGAAGCGTGCGAGGGAGCTCATGTTTATCAATAGGTCAAAGGCCTACATGAGTTGAGGCCCCTGCTGGATGGTTTTCGGCTTCCAGCAAGTCATGAGGGCGACGTGCGGTGTTGTGTTCCCAATTTCTCTGTCTAGCAAGTATTTTCACCACATATCTCTGCAACGCTTTCAGGACAAGATTCAGCCCAGCGTTAAGTGATGCAAAAGTACCTTCATGTGGGCACATGCATATTTTCTGCACTTCTACCTGTTTCTGTAAGTGGTGGGAAAATTGTTTTCTTTGGGCCACAGAACTTGGTAGCCTGTGTATATGTTTCTCAAAAATGTGGAAAAAAATATTAGAAGGAAAGTATATTCTATATTAGTGCCAGTTCGTGGGCTACAGTGATAATCATAAGCAGCATTTGGGATATGTTATTTACTCAGTGCTATGGATGTCGCTGCATTATTTTTTTTAACTGGGTGGTGTATGGTTATTTGAGGTTTTGACCCATTTTTTTTTTATTGTCTAGATTTGGATTTGACTCACCAGCGACATGCAGTTTGACCCTCCCTCTCCCTGCAGGGTAAAGGTGAACCATTCCGTTGGTCAGGTTGCAGGAATAATTTGTGGCATATCTTAAGGCCACAGATGGGGAACGGATGGCTGCAGGAAGAAAGAAGAACATTCTCTTAGATTGTTTAGCTTCAGAGGGTCAGGTGGTTTTCAGGACTTTACCAGCAAGAGAAGGCCAGGAACACAGAAATGTGTATGAGGAGGCCATGTTGAGGAGGGAACATTGGTGCAAGCCCACATCTAATGTTGTGATGAACAGGTTCAAGTTTTACACCCGGGCCCAAGAGGAAGGCGAAAGGTTAGATGAGTTTCTTACTATTCTCCAAGCTTAATTCAACAACTGCAACTTTGGATCCATTGCCGACGAGATGAGTAGAGACCAGATTATTGAGCATGTTAAGAGTAAAAAAGTTCAGGAATAGTAGTGGGTTTTGGGTGATCCTAACCTGCAATTGGTCATTAGCACTGCTAAAACGTTGGAGCAGTCAGAGCTGTGGATACAGTTGTTGCACAAGGGCAGTAAGAGTGCTGAGGATGTGTGTAGTGTGAGTGCTGGCAGTGCTCGTGGGGCAAATCAGACTGTTAGTGCTGGCGGTGCTGGTAAGATTCTTGAATATACAGAAGAATTTACTGGAATTTCCATTGTTATCGGTGTGGTAGCACCAGTCATATAACGTTATCTCCCCAATGTCCGGCCGTAGGAAAAGAATGTAGCAGGTGTGGGGTATTTTGCACATGTGTGTAGGAATTTCTGGAAAGCAAATTATGCCACTAATGCTAACGGGAAAGTATTGTGTGTTATCGATGAGGGAAATTTTCATGAAGATTGCAAAGCCATGCGTGAGAATTGCACTTTCCATTAGGTAGTGTGTTGTCCATTGCCACATTAACCCTCAGTTCAGACAGCGCTAGCACTCTCATTCCCTTTGCCAGCCTTTCCTTCCAAGAAAGAAACTCAGCACTGACTGGTTTGGAATATCGCTTTCCCACGTTCACCAGGTTCCAAGCATGAGCAATACCTCCAGTCCTGCTACGTGGTATCGGCTAGTGGCAAGAAAAAACTGTCCTGCACATATGTGGTTAAACTATTATACAGCTCATAAACGTCATACGTATAAAACATCATTCAAAGTCAAGACTCAGATATCATATCAGATATAATATCAGAGCATTCTATGGAGAGGAGTTGGCCTAACGGCTAAGGCGCTCGACCTCGAACCTGGGGATCTGGGGTCGAGTCTCGGTAACGACGCCAAAAACCTCCTGTGATTTTGGGCAAATCACCTTAATCTCCCCGTGCCTAAAATGAGTGTGTGTCCTCATGTAACGTAACTGGAGCTCTGATACCTGATTCGGTTCGGTTCGCGCTATATAAAACTCTGCAAAAAAAAAGAAAAGCCTTTGCACCCTACTTTGATTTAGATAGATGAAAATTAGAGTCAAGAGCGGGAAACCCGGGTACATGAAGCAGGAAACACGGAAGTTTCAACGTGAGTTAGAAACCCACAGAAGTAAGCTGCCGGACTAATAATTAGAGTGACGCCCTGAAACGACGAGGACACGCACCTTTCCCTGCAGCGGCCGGGCTTGGCTCCGCCACCTAATTGCTTCACCGACCGGCCGGCCTTGGCTCCGCTGGTCGGACTACACCTTCCAGCAGCCTCCAGGGGGAGGCAGCGGCGACGACATCCACCAGCGCGCCAGGCGGCGCATAAAGCCACGGCAGGTCCCTCCTCCCGCGAGGACGCGCGCGGGACGCGCCGGGGCTAAGCCCGGGCAAAGGGCGGGCCTTCTGTGGCCCTCCGAGGCCTGCAGTGGCCGGGACGGGCCACCCCCTTAACTTCTTCAGTTGGGTTCCCGACGTCAGGTAACATTAAGATTTCACGGAGGGCAGATAACCATATATTGAACAATGATGACCAAGGCACAGAAAACCCCGATGGCAACAAGATCTACCACCAGACTAAAAACTGTGAGTACTCCACTACCCACTATAACTGCCATCGACATCATGTTGCAAAAAACCATTAACGTAGTAGCCAACTCCATTCAGGATACTGAGAAACGGCTATCTCTGACACCAGATCTGTGTTTTCCGAACTTGTCTTTGCACACCATAAACAACACGCACAATATGGATGATACCCTTAACTCACAGGAATCTCTATTGATGCAATCTTTTTCAGACCTACCAAGATCGCATGTCAAGGATAGTATGCCAAAATCCTCTTTCACTGGTCCTACAGTGAATACACTGGAGAGTAGTCCCACGCTCCTAACTAATTGTGGAAACAATATAATCTGTGTACAAACATCGTCTCCAGATCCCAAAGCCCTATTAACCGAGAGCCACACTTCGGTAATCCACTTGCCAGAAACTCAAACTCCCAATCAGCCTAGGAACTCTAAGAACATCAAGAAAAAACTTAAAATTAAACACCGTATGAAAAAAATTCATCTTCTACCAGATAAATCGAAAAGCTCAATAAGAGATATGTGGCAAAAACCAACTCAAAGGTTACCCACTGAACTCACTCCCACGGGGTCTCCTCTGTCTATCCCTCGGGTCTCAGACGTATCCAGTAATAATATAAACAATTTGGAGAGGATCCAGGTCAATGAGCTGACAGGGCATATAGTTAAGACAGCTACTAATAAAACCCCCTCAATGAGTGAGATCGAAAGTTTGGTTAAATCTCTCTTACAACCTATCAGTCAACAGATTGCCAATATCGAGAAGGCTCTAGGCAAATTCAAGAGAGCGCAAAATGAAATATCGTCTAGCATCCTCAAACTGTTAAAAATGCCGAATACAAGTCCTACCTTTGTCCCGGCGAGCACAACTCTTAACGCAAAAAACCCAATAGTTGTAAAAAAATTCAGGTAACCCATCAAATAATAATGGTATACAGACAATGACACAGCAACAGGGTCCTGTTTCCAACGTTCCATTATTAAACTTACAAACACCACACATTTCAGCGATGACTGTAGTACCACCTAAAATTAACACGCAAGCAATACATATACATGAGGATGAAGACATTAGTGACGGGCTACGGAGGTTCTTCCTTCAGAGGCAATTCTGACCTCTGTTGATACATCAAGACACCCCACTATACCAATAGTGAATGCCTCTACTAAAGCAACTAGGGTGCCACAGTCCAGATCGACCTCGATACAAATACCTACCCATATAAATCTACCATCTGAGTCCAACCCCTATACAATAGTTATGATTGGGGTACCTAAAATGGCGGAAAATAGGGGGGAATCCTATGTAGAATTAAAAAACAAGGTGATGCAATGGCTAACCACCCACAGGCCACTTCCCCCCAACATAATAGGAACTATTTCCCAAGTAAAGCGAGTAGACTGGGTGGGCACATGCTTTAAATCCACAGAGGGTGACTGTATTGTGGTCACTTTTAAAAGTAAAGGAGCGGCGAAATTTATTGTAAATTGGAGGAATTCTGCTACAAATAGCCTGATCCGAACAATGGGCCTAAGCTACTTCTACCCCCACTATTCAGATGGCCATAGAAATAATAATAAACACTATTATGGCCAAGAAGGGCTTTCAGTCCCGCAACTTTACTCTCAACTTCGGACCACCCCCTCCGAGTCAAACCAAAGGATGTTTACAGACCCTGATAGATATACTAATGCCCACCCATGGGAAGGTAGAACACATAGCTTCCTACCCCAAATAATACCTGAGAGATCAGGAACTACCCAACACTCACAGTCACGAGATTATAGATATTTTAACTCGCCCTATAACCACCATCTTGGGTTCCCAACCTCAAATAGATACGACATTCTATACCCTTACGATAATCTGGATGAGGTGAATTGACTGTCATGTACCCCATTCTTATTTGTCCAGTCAGACACCCAAGTTTATTCTAACATAATATGCAAGGACAATCCTGTAATAACATCTGACCTCTCAGGTGTTAGTGTATCTAATACTGTAACAACGGCGATAACACCCCCCCCAGAGAGTCTTCCCACAGACTACGCCTCTATTCCTTCCATACTTGTAGCAAGTAGTTCTCTCACCTCTACAGTCCTTCATCCCTCACTCACAACTAGAAGCCAATCGATCGACACATTAAGTTACGCTATCTCAAAACTGCAGCCTACAACTAACACGATCACAGAGCCTGTGATAGATCTCAACGAGATCTACTCCATCAAAATCCTGTCATGGAACATCGCAGGTCTGGCAGCTAAAGTAACCGACCCATTGTGGGTAACTCTGGTTAGAAATTATGCCATACCGTGCTTCCAGGAGACCTGGCTCGTAGATAACAGTATCTTTATTGAGGGATATCAAAGTTTTTTTGTCCATGCATCTCCCTCATCTAGTGGAAGGGCAAAGGGAGGCCTAGCAATATTCATCAGTCTGTCCCTTTTATCTCAGACAAAAAACATACAGCAGGGCAGCAGGAACATTCAGATATTGGAGCTCAGGAAGGGCAATACAACTTTAGCTCTGGTTAACTTTTACAACTCTGTTACATCACCAGGAGAATGTAATATCGTTAAACTCCAAAATTATCTCTACGACAATTCAGCAAAGTTGCCCCGGGATAAAATAATCGTGGGCGATTTTAACACACATATCTGTGGCGACCCATCAACGACATCTTTGAGTTCTTTGGGCTGTGGAAATAGGCCAGGTCCTCACTTCGAACACTGCCCCCGAGGAACAAATATGAACACTTTAATAGATGTCTTAAACCTGTGCATCGCCCTGTCTCTGAAAGATGATTCATATATCTTTAAAACACCAACTTACAAAGGCTCAGAGTCAGGATCTTATATAGACCACATGCTCCTCTCAGCAGAGGTGACAAACCTGGTCCTAAGCTTTAACATACTTGAAAGCACTCACAGTGACCACAACCCACTTTCACTTGACCTCCAATGCGGCCCTTTTGTACTCCGGAAAAACCATAAAGACCCTGGAGTTCTAAAACTAGTTAACAAAAACCGCCGACTGAAATGGTCCACGATAAACAGCGACACTTTGCAAGAGTCTGTTATAAAGAGTTGTGAACATGAACCTAATCTTTGTGTCTCCAATATCACACCTCCCGAACTCATCTTATCTGCCTTTGCCGTGATCCCAAAAAGAATTGATCAACTGCTCTCTGTGTCAACAAAAGAATCAACTGCACAACAACCACGATGGTTTGATCATACTTGCTCACTATCCAGTCGAAAACTGAAAACTGCCCTTAAAAACAAACCAAGAAATCTTGCACTGATTAAAGCATTACGTTCTGAATATAAAACAGCCTGGCATCCCGGAAAAAGTTTATAAAGAGGAATATCTGGGAGTCTTTACTTGATACTCAAAATATAAAAGTGCGGAGGGTCAGAAGGGGAAATAATTTTACGACCTGTCTGCTCATGCCCCTTTTAAACAACATGAAACAACAAAGAGAGAAGACCAGGTCACAAGTGGTGTACTGATTGGAAAGGCGTGCGTGAGTAACATGAATACAGAAATGCGAAAAAAGAATATTGAGTCCTGCTGGGCTGAAAAAAAACCATCAGACCACCCATTTGGCGGCATATCATCATATGGGAATTAGTGGTCGCTCCAAACAACGCCTACACTTTCAAGTGGCGTTGCATACATGGAGGGCGGCAATTTCAGCCACAGTAGTGCTCTGAAAATTAGATGAAAAAAAGTTGAAAAAAGTGCAGTGCTGGTGAAAAAGTGCTTACTAAAATTGACTACCTAGATTGGAAAACAGCTATTGGTCTAGGTGTCAAGATTAAAAACACGCCTGGTAGTGGGTGAGTAAGACTACATTATGGCGCTGTGCAAAGTGGTCGACTAGTTTCAGCTAGAAGGAGTATTGCTCCAGCTTTCCTCAGGACCTTATAAAACATAATAAGCTACTGCAAAACAAAGTGGGGGGTATATACATACGTAAGAGGGAATGAATTGAATCAATATCATGTGATATACTTAAACAAATCATATCTGCCCCTCAAACCTTGGAACCCCAGTGTCCACTGATCACAGGAAAAAGTCTTCTTCCTGTCAAAAAACAAAAATACCATATATCGATTTACACACATGTATCCGCATAACACCACGCACCCCACCAAAACAGTAAACACCTGCAGGAACAATTTGCGTTCTGCACAACCATAAAGCATATTAGCTTGACAACTAAGAGGCATTTCCTAATAGTGATACTCACCCAGCTTTGTGTGGGTGAAGACCTCACCTTACCCGGCAACTGCTCGGGAAATTGAGGCCCCGCTCTGATGTGTAAAGAAAAGGACACAGTTAGTGCACCATCCTGCTGTGTCCAGCCGAATCGCTCTACACACACTAAACCCAGTTGAACTGAGATAGACTACTATCCAACCCGCCAGGAAACTCCCACTGTCACTTAATTGCCACAATTGATGGAAGAGTAAAGCTTCACATAAGAGGCCTGGGAAGACAAAAAAGTAAGACCATTGCTAATGTGATATGTAGTGATATGCTAATATAATACATAGTCCTGGGTACCTGTGATGGATAAACGCCCCAGGTGGGAAAACTACAATAATTATTATTATTAAAGCCGTTGGCTCACATATGTTGCCTAGTGACCAATGCTGTATGTAGCACAAACTGCTACGTTGTGTAACAGAAACCGGCCCAAGTCTAAAGAGTACCAGACGGACCCAAAACACAGTCTGAAAACATTACTGCAAAACCTTCACTACAACTAAAACTGAAAAACACTCACTATCGGTACTACTCATCTCAAAGACAAGCGCGCTGCAAGTTAATCTGTATACGCTCTCGTTAAACTTACCTATCCGTCGGTACCCCATGCTCCGATCCGAGCGGAAGGGGAGGCGCCGAAGGGTCCGACGGACACGTTTTTATATAAGGGCTGTTCCACTCGTCCGCCAATTAAAGCAGGCATAGGGGCCATAAGATCGCAAGATCACAGATCAAGTCTGACTCAGTACATTGTAGGAAAAACCCCCGACTCCGTTAGTCAGCAGTGAATTAATTAGGAACCGAGCTAAACACGATTATGCAGTACTGGCACTAATCAGGAGACGCATGCGCGGTAGTGTTCAAAAGAGAACACTATACCCTCGCGCCTGTGCTCAGCTGAATGAAGGCGTCGGTAGCAGTTTTGATGCATAAAGTACAAACCCATCAATCAGGGTGGCGCGATGGTTTTAAAAAAATTATTATACGTGGTGCCTGTACTTGATGAGGGGAAAGAAGTAAACCCTCATTATCATTAAGAAAATTCTGAGGTCAAGTCACAGTGGATCTCAGCGGTATCCATGAAATGAAAACAACCATTTATAAATGGAGAGTGTCAGTATTCAATGAAGCAATGCTGAAAAAAGTATGATAGGAGTGTCAAAGTTCAGGAATTATACCAGGTGAAG
The DNA here is from genome assembly GCF_964261635.1 of Lissotriton helveticus. Lineage (NCBI taxonomy): Eukaryota > Metazoa > Chordata > Amphibia > Caudata > Salamandridae > Lissotriton > Lissotriton helveticus. The sequence goes on from NC_136060.1 coordinate 191,811,158, forward strand.
GCAAACATGATCAAAACCCGTTCGATAATCGGTGAATATTAGAAAAAGTGCTTTGACACAGCGGAGTGTTGGAATACAATGCTGGCAAAATCAATGTAGCATGTCACGGCATTAAAAAGATATTTAAAGGTCAGCTTAGCACAGGCAAACTGCTGTTGAAACAGAAAGGGGTAAAACAGAGAGGGGTAAAAAGGCAGGCGGACAGAGTCACACACAATAGAACTGGGGGAGCTAAATGATGTAAACTAGACATGAGTTTACATCTGCAAATAGACCCGCAACAAGACTTTGCTCTGAATACTCAAAATATAAAAGTGCGGAGGGTCAGAAGGGGAAATAATTTTACGACCTGTCTGCTCATGCCCCTTTTAAACAGCATGAAACAACAAAGAGAGAAGACCAGGTCACAAGTGGTGTACTGATTGGAAAGGCGTGCGTGAGTAACATGAATACAGAAATGCGAAAAAAGAATATTGAGTCCTGCTGGGCTGAAAAAAACCCATCAGACCACCCATTTGGCGGCATATCATCATATGGGAATTAGTGGTCGCTCCAAACAACGCCTACACTTTCAAGTGGCGTTGCATACATGGAGGGCGGCAATTTCAGCCACAGTAGTGCTCTGAAAATTAGATGAAAAAAAGTTGATAAAGTGCAGTGCTGGTGAAAAAGTGCTTACTAAAATTGACTACCTAGATTGGAAAACAGCTATTGGTCTAGGTGTCAAGATTAAAAACACGCCTGGTAGTGGGTGAGTAAGACTACATTATGGCGCTGTGCAAAGTGGTCGACTAGTTTCAGCTAGAAGGAGTATTGCTCCAGCTTTCCTCAGGACCTTATAAAACATAATAAGCTACTGCAAAACAAAGTGGGGGGTATATACATACGTAAGAGGGAATGAATTGAATCAATATCATGTGATATACTTAAACAAATCATATCTGCCCCTCAAACCTTGGAACCCCAGTGTCCACTGATCACAGGAAAAAGTCTTCTTCCTGTCAAAAAACAAAAATACCATATATCGATTTACAAACATGTATCCGCATAACACCACGCACCCCACCAAAACAGTAAACACCTGCAGGAACAATTTGCGTTCTGCACAACCATAAAGCATATTAGCTTGACCACTAAGAGGCATTTCCTAATAGTGATACTCACCCAGCTTTGTGTGGGTGAAGACCTCACCTTACCCGGCAACTGCTCGGGAAATTGAGGCCCCGCTCTGATGTGTAAAGAAAAGGACACAGTTAGTGCACCATCCTGCTGTGTCCAGCCGAATCGCTCTACACACACTAAACCCAGTTGAACTGAGATAGACTACTATCCAACCCGCCAGGAAACTCCCACTGTCACTTAATTGCCACAATTGATGGAAGAGTAAAGCTTCACATAAGAGGCCTGGGAAGACAAAAAAGTAAGACCATTGCTAATGTGATATGTAGTGATATGCTAATATAATACATAGTCCTGGGTACCTGTGATGGATAAACGCCCCAGGTGGGAAAACTACAATAATTATTATTATTAAAGCCGTTGGCTCACATATGTTGCCTAGTGACCAATGCTGTATGTAGCACAAACTGCTACGTTGTGTAACAGAAACCGGCCCAAGTCTAAAGAGTACCAGACGGACCCAAAACACAGTCTGAAAACATTACTGCAAAACCTTCACTACAACTAAAACTGAAAAACACTCACTATCGGTACTACTCATCTCAAAGACAAGCGCGCTGCAAGTTAATCTGTATACGCTCTCGTTAAACTTACCTATCCGTCGGTACCCCATGCTCCGATCCGAGCGGAAGGGGAGGCGCCGAAGGGTCCGACGGACACGTTTTTATATAAGGGCTGTTCCACTCGTCCGCCAATTAAAGCAGGCATAGGGGCCATAAGATCGCAAGATCACAGATCAAGTCTGACTCAGTACATTGTAGGAAAAACCCCCGACTCCGTTAGTCAGCAGTGAATTAATTAGGAACCGAGCTAAACACGATTATGCAGTACTGGCACTAATCAGGAGACGCATGCGCGGTAGTGTTCAAAAGAGAACACTATACCCTCGCGCCTGTGCTCAGCTGAATGAAGGCGTCGGTAGCAGTTTTGATGCATAAAGTACAAACCCATCAATCAGGGTGGCGCGATGGTTTTAAAAAAATTATTATACGTGGTGCCTGTACTTGATGAGGGGAAAGAAGTAAACCCTCATTATCATTAAGAAAATTCTGAGGTCAAGTCACAGTGGATCTCAGCGGTATCCATGAAATGAAAACAACCATTTATAAATGGAGAGTGTCAGTATTCAATGAAGCAATGCTGAAAAAAGTATGATAGGAGTGTCAAAGTTCAGGAATTATACCAGGTGAAGGCAAACATGATCAAAACCCGTTCGATAATCGGTGAATATTAGAAAAAGTGCTTTGACACAGCGGAGTGTTGGAATACAATGCTGGCAAAATCAATGTAGCATGTCACGGCATTAAAAAGATATTTAAAGGTCAGCTTAGCACAGGCAAACTGCTGTTGAAACAGAAAGGGGTAAAACAGAGAGGGGTAAAAAGGCAGGCGGACAGAGTCACACACAATAGAACTGGGGGAGCTAAATGATGTAAACTAGACATGAGTTTACATCTGCAAATAGACCCGCAACAAGACTTTGCTCTGAATACTCAAAATATAAAAGTGCGGAGGGTCAGAAGGGGAAATAATTTTACGACCTGTCTGCTCATGCCCCTTTTAAACAGCATGAAACAACAAAGAGAGAAGACCAGGTCACAAGTGGTGTACTGATTGGAAAGGCGTGCGTGAGTAACATGAATACAGAAATGCGAAAAAAGAATATTGAGTCCTGCTGGGCTGAAAAAAAACCATCAGACCACCCATTTGGCGGCATATCATCATATGGGAATTAGTGGTCGCTCCAAACAACGCCTACACTTTCAAGTGGCGTTGCATACATGGAGGGCGGCAATTTCAGCCACAGTAGTGCTCTGAAAATTAGATGAAAAAAAGTTGATAAAGTGCAGTGCTGGTGAAAAAGTGCTTACTAAAATTGACTACCTAGATTGGAAAACAGCTATTGGTCTAGGTGTCAAGATTAAAAACACGCCTGGTAGTGGGTGAGTAAGACTACATTATGGCGCTGTGCAAAGTGGTCGACTAGTTTCAGCTAGAAGGAGTATTGCTCCAGCTTTCCTCAGGACCTTATAAAACATAATAAGCTACTGCAAAACAAAGTGGGGGGTATATACATACGTAAGAGGGAATGAATTGAATCAATATCATGTGATATACTTAAACAAATCATATCTGCCCCTCAAACCTTGGAACCCCAGTGTCCACTGATCACAGGAAAAAGTCTTCTTCCTGTCAAAAAACAAAAATACCATATATCGATTTACACACATGTATCCGCATAACACCACGCACCCCACCAAAACAGTAAACACCTGCAGGAACAATTTGCGTTCTGCACAACCATAAAGCATATTAGCTTGACCACTAAGAGGCATTTCCTAATAGTGATACTCACCCAGCTTTGTGTGGGTGAAGACCTCACCTTACCCGGCAACTGCTCGGGAAATTGAGGCCCCGCTCTGATGTGTAAAGAAAAGGACACAGTTAGTGCACCATCCTGCTGTGTCCAGCCGAATCGCTCTACACACACTAAACCCAGTTGAACTGAGATAGACTACTATCCAACCCGCCAGGAAACTCCCACTGTCACTTAATTGCCACAATTGATGGAAGAGTAAAGCTTCATATAAGAGGCCTGGGAAGACAAAAAAGTAAGACCATTGCTAATGTGATATGTAGTGATATGCTAATATAATACATAGTCCTGGGTACCTGTGATGGATAAACGCCCCAGGTGGGAAAACTACAATAATTATTATTATTAAAGCCGTTGGCTCACATATGTTGCCTAGTGACCAATGCTGTATGTAGCACAAACTGCTACGTTGTGTAACAGAAACCGGCCCAAGTCTAAAGAGTACCAGACGGACCCAAAACACAGTCTGAAAACATTACTGCAAAACCTTCACTACAACTAAAACTGAAAAACACTCACTATCGGTACTACTCATCTCAAAGACAAGCGCGCTGCAAGTTAATCTGTATACGCTCTCGTTAAACTTACCTATCCGTCGGTACCCCATGCTCCGATCCGAGCGGAAGGGGAGGCGCCGAAGGGTCCGACGGACACGTTTTTATATAAGGGCTGTTCCACTCGTCCACCAATTAAAGCAGGCATAGGGGCCATAAGATCGCAAGATCACAGATCAAGTCTGACTCAGTACATTGTAGGAAAAACCCCCGACTCCGTTAGTCAGCAGTGAATTAATTAGGAACCGAGCTAAACACGATTATGCAGTACTGGCACTAATCAGGAGACGCATGCGCGGTAGTGTTCAAAAGAGAACACTATACCCTCGCGCCTGTGCTCAGCTGAATGAAGGCGTCGGTAGCAGTTTTGATGCATAAAGTACAAACCCATCAATCAGGGTGGCGCGATGGTTTTAAAAAAATTATTATACGTGGTGCCTGTACTTGATGAGGGGAAAGAAGTAAACCCTCATTATCATTAAGAAAATTCTGAGGTCAAGTCACAGTGGATCTCAGCGGTATCCATGAAATGAAAACAACCATTTATAAATGGAGAGTGTCAGTATTCAATGAAGCAATGCTGAAAAAAGTATGATAGGAGTGTCAAAGTTCAGGAATTATACCAGGTGAAGGCAAACATGATCAAAACCCGTTCGATAATCGGTGAATATTAGAAAAAGTGCTTTGACACAGCGGAGTGTTGGAATACAATGCTGGCAAAATCAATGTAGCATGTCACGGCATTAAAAAGATATTTAAAGGTCAGCTTAGCACAGGCAAACTGCTGTTGAAACAGAAAGGGGTAAAACAGAGAGGGGTAAAAAGGCAGGCGGACAGAGTCACACACAATAGAACTGGGGGAGCTAAATGATGTAAACTAGACATGAGTTTACATCTGCAAATAGACCCGCAACAAGACTTTGCTCTGAATACTCAAAATATAAAAGTGCGGAGGGTCAGAAGGGGAAATAATTTTACGACCTGTCTGCTCATGCCCCTTTTAAACAGCATGAAACAACAAAGAGAGAAGACCAGGTCACAAGTGGTGTACTGATTGGAAAGGCGTGCGTGAGTAACATGAATACAGAAATGCGAAAAAAGAATATTGAGTCCTGCTGGGCTGAAAAAAAACCATCAGACCACCCATTTGGCGGCATATCATCATATGGGAATTAGTGGTCGCTCCAAACAACGCCTACACTTTCAAGTGGCGTTGCATACATGGAGGGCGGCAATTTCAGCCACAGTAGTGCTCTGAAAATTAGATGAAAAAAAGTTGATAAAGTGCAGTGCTGGTGAAAAAGTGCTTACTAAAATTGACTACCTAGATTGGAAAACAGCTATTGGTCTAGGTGTCAAGATTAAAAACACGCCTGGTAGTGGGTGAGTAAGACTACATTATGGCGCTGTGCAAAGTGGTCGACTAGTTTCAGCTAGAAGGAGTATTGCTCCAGCTTTCCTCAGGACCTTATAAAACATAATAAGCTACTGCAAAACAAAGTGGGGGGTATATACATACGTAAGAGGGAATGAATTGAATCAATATCATGTGATATACTTAAACAAATCATATCTGCCCCTCAAACCTTGGAACCCCAGTGTCCACTGATCACAGGAAAAAGTCTTCTTCCTGTCAAAAAACAAAAATACCATATATCGATTTACAAACATGTATCCGCATAACACCACGCACCCCACCAAAACAGTAAACACCTGCAGGAACAATTTGCGTTCTGCACAACCATAAAGCATATTAGCTTGACCACTAAGAGGCATTTCCTAATAGTGATACTCACCCAGCTTTGTGTGGGTGAAGACCTCACCTTACCCGGCAACTGCTCGGGAAATTGAGGCCCCGCTCTGATGTGTAAAGAAAAGGACACAGTTAGTGCACCATCCTGCTGTGTCCAGCCGAATCGCTCTACACACACTAAACCCAGTTGAACTGAGATAGACTACTATCCAACCCGCCAGGAAACTCCCACTGTCACTTAATTGCCACAATTGATGGAAGAGTAAAGCCTCACATAAGAGGCCTGGGAAGACAAAAAAGTAAGACCATTGCTAATGTGATATGTAGTGATATGTTAATATAATACATAGTCCTGGGTACCTGTGATGGAAAAACGCCCCAGGTGGGAAAACTACAATAATTATTATTATTAAACCCGTTGGCTCACATATGTTGCCTAGTGACCAATGCTGTATGTAGCACAAACTGCTACGTTGTGTAACAGAAACCGGCCCAAGTCTAAAGAGTACCAGACGGACCCAAAACACAGTCTGAAAACATTACTGCAAAACCTTCACTACAACTAAAACTGAAAAACACTCACTATCGGTACTACTCATCTCAAAGCCAAGCGCGCTGCAAGTTAATCTGTATAGGCTCTCGTTAAACTTACCTATCCGTCGGTACCCCATGCTCCGATCCGAGCGGAAGGGGAGGCGCCGAAGGGTCCGACGGACACGTTTTTATATAAGGGCTGTTCCACTCGTCCGCCAACTAAAGCAGGCATAGGGGCCATAAGATCGCAAGATCACAGATCAAGTCTGACTCAGTACTTTGGAGGAAAAACCCCCGACTCCGTTAGTCAGCAGTGAATTAATTAGGAACCGAGCTAAACACGATTATGCAGTACTGGCACTAATCAGGAGACGCATGCGCGGTAGTGTTCAAAAGAGAACACTATATCCTCGCGCCTGTGCTCAGCTGAATGAAGGCGTCGGTAGCAGTTTTGATGCATAAAGTACAAACCCATCCATCAGGGTGGCGCGATGGTTTTAAAAAAATTATTATACGTGGTGCCTGTACTTGATGAGGGGAAAGAAGTAAACCCTCATTATCATTAAGAAAATTCTGAGGTCAAGTCACAGTGGATCTCAGCGGTATCCATGAAATGAAAACAACCATTTATAAATGGAGAGTGTCAGTATTCAATGAAGCAATGCTGAAAAAAGTATGATAGGAGTGTCAAAGTTCAGGAATTATACCAGGTGAAGGCAAACATGATCAAAACCCGTTCGATAATCGGTGAATATTAGAAAAAGTGCTTTGACACAGCGGAGTGTTGGAATACAATGCTGGCAAAATCAATGTAGCATGTCACGGCATTAAAAAGATATTTAAAGGTCAGCTTAGCACAGGCAAACTGCTGTTGAAACAGAAAGGGGTAAAACAGAGAGGGGTAAAAAGGCAGGCGGACAGAGTCACACACAATAGAACTGGGGGAGCTAAATGATGTAAACTAGACATGAGTTTACATCTGCAAATAGACCCGCAACAAGATGTTGCTCTGAATACTCAAAATATAAAAGTGCAGAGGGTCAGAGGGGGAAATAATTTTACGACCTGTCTGCTCATGCCCCTTTTAAACAACATGAAACAACAAAGAGAGAAGACCAGGTCACAAGTGGTGTACTGATTGGAAAGGCGTGCGTGAGTAACATGAATACAGAAATGCGAAAAAAGAATATTGAGTCCTGCTGGGCTGAAAAAAAACCATCAGACCACCCATTTGGCGGCATATCATCATATGGGAATTAGTGGTCGCTCCAAACAACGCCTACACTTTCAAGTGGCGTTGCATACATGGAGGGCGGCAATTTCAGCCACAGTAGTGCTCTGAAAATTAGATGAAAAAAAGTTGAAAAAAGTGCAGTGCTGGTGAAAAAGTGCTTACTAAAATTGACTACCTAGATTGGAAAACAGCTATTGGTCTAGGTGTCAAGATTAAAAACACGCCTGGTAGTGGGTGAGTAAGACTACATTATGGCGCTGTGCAAAGTGGTCGACTAGTTTCAGCTAGAAGGAGTATTGCTCCAGCTTTCCTCAGGACCTTATAAAACATAATAAGCTACTGCAAAACAAAGTGGGGGGTATATACATACGTAAGAGGGAATGAATTGAATCAATATCATGTGATATACTTAAACAAATCATATCTGCCCCTCAAACCTTGGAACCCCAGTGTCCACTGATCACAGGAAAAAGTCTTCTTCCTGTCAAAAAACAAAAATACCATATATCGATTTACACACATGTATCCGCATAACACCACGCACCCCACCAAAACAGTAAACACCTGCAGGAACAATTTGCGTTCTGCACAACCATAAAGCATATTAGCTTGACCACTAAGAGGCATTTCCTAATAGTGATACTCACCCAGCTTTGTGTGGGTGAAGACCTCACCTTACCCGGCAACTGCTCGGGAAATTGAGGCCCCGCTCTGATGTGTAAAGAAAAGGACACAGTTAGTGCACCATCCTGCTGTGTCCAGCCGAATCGCTCTACACACACTAAACCCAGTTGAACTGAGATAGACTACTATCCAACCCGCCAGGAAACTCCCACTGTCACTTAATTGCCACAATTGATGGAAGAGTAAAGCTTCATATAAGAGGCCTGGGAAGACAAAAAAGTAAGACCATTGCTAATGTGATATGTAGTGATATGCTAATATAATACATAGTCCTGGGTACCTGTGATGGATAAACGCCCCAGGTGGGAAAACTACAATAATTATTATTATTAAAGCCGTTGGCTCACATATGTTGCCTAGTGACCAATGCTGTATGTAGCACAAACTGCTACGTTGTGTAACAGAAACCGGCCCAAGTCTAAAGAGTACCAGACGGACCCAAAACACAGTCTGAAAACATTACTGCAAAACCTTCACTACAACTAAAACTGAAAAACACTCACTATCGGTACTACTCATCTCAAAGACAAGCGCGCTGCAAGTTAATCTGTATACGCTCTCGTTAAACTTACCTATCCGTCGGTACCCCATGCTCCGATCCGAGCGGAAGGGGAGGCGCCGAAGGGTCCGACGGACACGTTTTTATATAAGGGCTGTTCCACTCGTCCGCCAATTAAAGCAGGCATAGGGGCCATAAGATCGCAAGATCACAGATCAAGTCTGACTCAGTACATTGTAGGAAAAACCCCCGACTCCGTTAGTCAGCAGTGAATTAATTAGGAACCGAGCTAAACACGATTATGCAGTACTGGCACTAATCAGGAGACGCATGCGCGGTAGTGTTCAAAAGAGAACACTATACCCTCGCGCCTGTGCTCAGCTGAATGAAGGCGTCGGTAGCAGTTTTGATGCATAAAGTACAAACCCATCAATCAGGGTGGCGCGATGGTTTTAAAAAAATTATTATACGTGGTGCCTGTACTTGATGAGGGGAAAGAAGTAAACCCTCATTATCATTAAGAAAATTCTGAGGTCAAGTCACAGTGGATCTCAGCGGTATCCATGAAATGAAAACAACCATTTATAAATGGAGAGTGTCAGTATTCAATGAAGCAATGCTGAAAAAAGTATGATAGGAGTGTCAAAGTTCAGGAATTATACCAGGTGAAGGCAAACATGATCAAAACCCGTTCGATAATCGGTGAATATTAGAAAAAGTGCTTTGACACAGCGGAGTGTTGGAATACAATGCTGGCAAAATCAATGTAGCATGTCACGGCATTAAAAAGATATTTAAAGGTCAGCTTAGCACAGGCAAACTGCTGTTGAAACAGAAAGGGGTAAAACAGAGAGGGGTAAAAAGGCAGGCGGACAGAGTCACACACAATAGAACTGGGGGAGCTAAATGATGTAAACTAGACATGAGTTTACATCTGCAAATAGACCTGCAACAAGACGTTGCTCTGAATACTCAAAATATAAAAGTGCGGAGGGTCAGAAGGGGAAATAATTTTACGACCTGTCTGCTCATGCCCCTTTTAAACAGCATGAAACAACAAAGAGAGAAGACCAGGTCACAAGTGGTGTACTGATTGGAAAGGCGTGCGTGAGTAACATGAATACAGAAATGCGAAAAAAGAATATTGAGTCCTGCTGGGCTGAAAAAAAACCATCAGACCACCCATTTGGCGGCATATCATCATATGGGAATTAGTGGTCGCTCCAAACAACGCCTACACTTTCAAGTGGCGTTGCATACATGGAGGGCGGCAATTTCAGCCACAGTAGTGCTCTGAAAATTAGATGAAAAAAAGTTGATAAAGTGCAGTGCTGGTGAAAAAGTGCTTACTAAAATTGACTACCTAGATTGGAAAACAGCTATTGGTCTAGGTGTCAAGATTAAAAACACGCCTGGTAGTGGGTGAGTAAGACTACATTATGGCGCTGTGCAAAGTGGTCGACTAGTTTCAGCTAGAAGGAGTATTGCTCCAGCTTTCCTCAGGACCTTATAAAACATAATAAGCTACTGCAAAACAAAGTGGGGGGTATATACATACGTAAGAGGGAATGAATTGAATCAATATCATGTGATATACTTAAACAAATCATATCTGCCCCTCAAACCTTGGAACCCCAGTGTCCACTGATCACAGGAAAAAGTCTTCTTCCTGTCAAAAAACAAAAATACCATATATCGATTTACAAACATGTATCCGCATAACACCACGCACCCCACCAAAACAGTAAACACCTGCAGGAACAATTTGCGTTCTGCACAACCATAAAGCATATTAGCTTGACCACTAAGAGGCATTTCCTAATAGTGATACTCACCCAGCTTTGTGTGGGTGAAGACCTCACCTTACCCGGCAACTGCTCGGGAAATTGAGGCCCCGCTCTGATGTGTAAAGAAAAGGACACAGTTAGTGCACCATCCTGCTGTGTCCAGCCGAATCGCTCTACACACACTAAACCCAGTTGAACTGAGATAGACTACTATCCAACCCGCCAGGAAACTCCCACTGTCACTTAATTGCCACAATTGATGGAAGAGTAAAGCCTCACATAAGAGGCCTGGGAAGACAAAAAAGTAAGACCATTGCTAATGTGATATGTAGTGATATGTTAATATAATACATAGTCCTGGGTACCTGTGATGGATAAACGCCCCAGGTGGGAAAACTACAATAATTATTATTATTAAAGCCGTTGGCTCACATATGTTGCCTAGTGACCAATGCTGTATGTAGCACAAACTGCTACGTTGTGTAACAGAAACCGGCCCAAGTCTAAAGAGTACCAGACGGACCCAAAACACAGTCTGAAAACATTACTGCAAAACCTTCACTACAACTAAAACTGAAAAACACTCACTATCGGTACTACTCATCTCAAAGACAAGCGCGCTGCAAGTTAATCTGTATACGCTCTCGTTAAACTTACCTATCCGTCGGTACCCCATGCTCCGATCCGAGCGGAAGGGGAGGCGCCGAAGGGTCCGACGGACACGTTTTTATATAAGGGCTGTTCCACTCGTCCGCCAACTAAAGCAGGCATAGGGGCCATAAGATCGCAAGATCACAGATCAAGTCTGACTCAGTACATTGGAGGAAAAACCCCCGACTCTGTTAGTCAGCAGTGAATTAATTAGGAACCGAGCTAAACACGATTATGCAGTACTGGCACTAATAAGGAGACGCATGCGCGGTAATGTTCAAAAGAGAACACTATACCCTCGCGCCTGTGCTCAGCTGAATGAAGGCGTCGGTAGCAGTTTTGATGCATAAAGTACAAACCCATCCATCAGGGTGGCGCGATGGTTTTAAAAAAATGATTATACGTGGTGCCTGTACTTGATGAGGGGAAAGAAGTAAACCCTCATTATCATTAAGAAAATTCTGAGGTCAAGTCACAGTGGATCTCAGCGGTATCCATGAAATGAAAACAACCATTTATAAATGGAGAGTGTCAGTATTCAATGAAGCAATGCTGAAAAAAGTATGATAGGAGTGTCAAAGTTCAGGAATTATACCAGGTGAAGGCAAACATGATCAAAACCCGTTCGATAATCGGTGAATATTAGAAAAAGTGCTTTGACACAGCGGAGTGTTGGAATACAATGCTGGCAAAATCAATGTAGCATGTCACGGCATTAAAAAGATATTTAAAGGTCAGCTTAGCACAGGCAAACTGCTGTTGAAACAGAAAGGGGTAAAACAGAGAGGGGTAAAAAGGCAGGCGGACAGAGTCACACACAATAGAACTGGGGGAGCTAAATGATGTAAACTAGACATGAGTTTACATCTGCAAATAGACCCGCAACAAGACGTTGCTCTGAATACTCAAAATATAAAAGTGCGGAGGGTCAGAGGGGGAAATAATTTTACGACCTGTCTGCTCATGCCCCTTTTAAACAACATGAAACAACAAAGAGAGAAGACCAGGTCACAAGTGGTGTACTGATTGGAAAGGCGTGCGTGAGTAACATGAATACAGAAATGCGAAAAAAGAATATTGAGTCCTGCTGGGCTGAAAAAAACCCATCAGACCACCCATTTGGCGGCATATCATCATATGGGAATTAGTGGTCGCTCCAAACAACGCCTACACTTTCAAGTGGCGTTGCATACATGGAGGGCGGCAATTTCAGCCACAGTAGTGCTCTGAAAATTAGATGAAAAAAAGTTGAAAAAAGTGCAGTGCTGGTGAAAAAGTGCTTACTAAAATTGACTACCTAGATTGGAAAACAGCTATTGGTCTAGGTGTCAAGATTAAAAACACGCCTGGTAGTGGGTGAGTAAGACTACATTATGGCGCTGTGCAAAGTGGTCGACTAGTTTCAGCTAGAAGGAGTATTGCTCCAGCTTTCCTCAGGACCTTATAAAACATAATAAGCTACTGCAAAACAAAGTGGGGGGTATATACATACGTAAGAGGGAATTAATTGAATCAATATCATGTGATATACTTAAACAAATCATATCTGCCCCTCAAACCTTGGAACCCCAGTGTCCACTGATCACAGGAAAAAGTCTTCTTCCTGTCAAAAAACAAAAATACCATATATCGATTTACACACATGTATCCGCATAACACCACGCACCCCACCAAAACAGTAAACACCTGCAGGAACAATTTGCGTTCTGCACAACCATAAAGCATATTAGCTTGACCACTAAGAGGCATTTCCTAATAGTGATACTCACCCAGCTTTGTGTGGGTGAAGACCTCACCTTACCCGGCAACTGCTCGGGAAATTGAGGCCCCGCTCTGATGTGTAAAGAAAAGGACACAGTTAGTGCACCATCCTGCTGTGTCCAGCCGAATCGCTCTACACACACTAAACCCAGTTGAACTGAGATAGACTACTATCCAACCCGCCAGGAAACTCCCACTGTCACTTAATTGCCACAATTGATGGAAGAGTAAAGCTTCACATAAGAGGCCTGGGAAGACAAAAAAGTAAGACCATTGCTAATGTGATATGTAGTGATATGCTAATATAATACATAGTCCTGGGTACCTGTGATGGATAAACGCCCCAGGTGGGAAAACTACAATAATTCTTATTATTAAAGCCGTTGGCTCACATATGTTGCCTAGTGACCAATGCTGTATGTAGCACAAACTGCTACGTTGTGTAACAGAAACCGGCCTAAGTCTAAAGAGTACCAGACGGACCCAAAACACAGTCTGAAAACATTACTGCAAAACCTTCACTACAACTAAAATTGAAAAACACTCACTATCGGTACTACTCATCTCAAAGACAAGCGCGCTGCAAGTTAATCTGTATACGCTCTCGTTAAACTTACCTATCCGTCAGTACCCCATGCTCCGATCCGAGCGGAAGGGGAGGCGCCGAAGGGTCCGACGGACACGTTTTTATATAAGGGCTGTTCCACTCGTCCGCCAATTAAAGCATTAATTTTTGTGTCTCCAATATCACACCTCCCGAACTCATCTTATCTGCCTTTGCCGTGATCACAAAAAGAATTGATCAACTGCTCTCTGTGTCAACAAAAGAATCAACTGCACAACAACCACGATGGTTTGATCATACTTGCTCACTATCCAGTCGAAAACTGAAAACTGCCCTTAAAAACAAACCAAGAAATCTTGCACTGATTAAAGCATTACGTTCTGAATATAAAACAGCCCTGGCATCCCGGAAAAAGTTTATAAAGAGGAATATCTGGGAGTCTTTACTTGATCCCTCAATCTTAGGAAACAGCGCGAAGTTCTGGAGCATAATTAACAAGCCACTGTTTGACGATCCTAATGCTACCAACCTCGGAACTGTTATACCTGAGAATGAATGGATCTCCCATTTCAGCTCAATCTTCAAGAGCTTCGTCCCACAAACAATACAAGTTCTTAAACCGTGTGAAGGCGCACCATTGCACTTTACAGTCAAGGAAGTGGAAAAAGGGATCCGTGGTCTAACCAGTAACAAGGCCCCGGCCCGGATGGCCTTCCCCCGGACTTATTCAAATCAAACATACCCCTCTGGGCTCCAATCCTTACAGCGGTTGTTAACGCTGGGGCCACAACGGGGGTTCCAAAGGCCTGGGGAGCCTCCACCATCGTTCCTGTATACAAAAAGGGCGATCGAACTAACGCAGCGTGCTATAGACCAATTTCCCTGATAAATTCAGTCGCCAAAGTAGTGGGAGGGATCCTCTTAAACAGGTTGTCCACATGGGCCAAAAACAACAACATAATGGCACCCGCTCAATATGGCTTCAGACACGGGCATTCAACAACAACCCAATGCCTGAATTTATATCTAATCAGTGGCAAGTACACCCTGGCCGCAATGGAACACTATACATGGCCTTCATGGACCTTTCATCGGCCTTTGATTGCGTTGACAGAAGTAAACTTTGGGACGTTTTAATGAACATGGGAGTTGAAACTAATTTGATTAATTTTCTGGCTGATCTCCACAATGATACACGTGCAAATGTTCGCTATACCAAAGACCTGAAGGTAACTAGTGATTTTAAAATCAATCGGGGGGTTAGGCAGGGCTGTATTTTAGCACCTTTTCTTTTTAACTTATATATAAACGGTCTTGAGGAGCATCTTTTAACAACTGTCACGGACTACCCCTACATAGGAAGAAGGGGCGTTCCTGTTCTGCTTTACGCAGACGACGCCGTTCTTATTTCCAGAACTGCACTTGGCCTTCAAAAACTACTTGATTCTTTTCTTCAATTTATGAATTTGCGGGGCTTGAGTATCAACAACTCAAAATCATTTGTTATGAAGATAGGTTCGGGATCTAAAAAGTCCTACCCATTTTCCATCAACGGGGAAAAAATACCAACAACTAAAACCTTCTCATACCTTGGAGTACTGTTTGACTCTAATCTTGCATGGGGACCCGCAATAAAGAAAAAGAAAGTCGAACTAATAAGGACCAATGCAGGAATAACGGACTTTGCGCGAAAAATGGGCAACACACCAGTGGCTGCCCTGATGAAATTATACCAAGCAAAAAGTATCGCAGTAGCCTGTTACGGAAGCGAACTCTGGGGCTTTGCCCCTGTGGGCGCCCTTACAATCACCGAAAATAACTTTTTTAAACAGGTCCTGTGCCTACCAAAGTGTACTGCTAACTTCTCCACTCATGAAGAACTGGGAATGCCATACATAGGGGATAAGATCGCTGTAAATCCCTTGCTTTGTTGGCTTAAATGTTGGCTGAACGAAGAAATACCATTAACTCATAACATTCTTCTTGAAGCACTAACCTGGGAAGGGAAATTCAAGATACCCTGGCTAAAATACATAAGAAACTGCCTTCAAGATCTGGGCAGGCTGGATCTCTTTTTAACACCCCAGAAAGTAACCAAGAATGATGTAATATACGTAAAGGATACTTTCCTGTTGAATCGCCAGTTTGCCAGGGAAGAAATTGAACTGAAAAAGGACAGTGTTAAGAGTCACATTTTAATTAAGACTAGCTTACAAATTGAACCTTACCTATCCTGGCCAACCTCCAGGTATGAACGCTTCTTGATGAGTAGACTTCGTTTCGGCCTACTCCACCTGATGTTAGCCATACCGAGTGGAGCCCACAGAGGGACAGTGCTGCCACCTTGCGGCTGCGACAACAAGTCTCCGCAAGACATGGCACACTTTTTATTTTTATGCTCTTATTACGAGACTCCGCGGAAAATGTTTTTAAAACCTTTGCTTAAAAAATTTAACTTTGTGCAAATAATGCCAGCACTTTTACACCTCCAAATGCTGCACAGTGACTGCACTCCGTTTATATACAACTTTTTAAAAACAGCCCTGAAATTCAGAAAAAGTATGGAAGGCTGACCCCTAACTGAATTTTATCACCCCCCAATTAAGTATTTTTTTAAAAACCTATATGTATATTTGACCGTGATATCATATATTCTCTTATGATTACCTGACGTATTGACTTTTTCTCTTTTTTTAACTATGTTTTGTATACATATGTATTTTCATGAACTTTTATGACTGTATTTCTTGCAGTCGAATAAAGAAATTTTGAATTGAATTGAGTCAAGAGCGTAGTGTGGCTAACAATACATTTGTGCAAGTGGAGGATTTCGTGGCTTTGGTAGGTAATTAGACCTCTGGGA
Source organism: Lissotriton helveticus (assembly GCF_964261635.1). Lineage (NCBI taxonomy): Eukaryota > Metazoa > Chordata > Amphibia > Caudata > Salamandridae > Lissotriton > Lissotriton helveticus. The sequence continues at coordinate 191,827,599 of NC_136060.1, forward strand.
TGCAATTCAGCAAATAACAGTACGGACCCTTTGGTGGTCTTTTTCTGTTTTTTTTAAATTAAATTCTGAGTATAAATAGTATTGGTTAAATGTGCCCCACAGCCTTACTCTGCAAGTCATGCAACCTCTACATGATCACAACACCTGGGCCAGCATTGCCCACAACTCGACCGGTTTTGGCTGGTTTTATTTCCTGCTGTGGTGGTGTGAGGCTGCAGCAAGTCCTGTAGATATGCGCCAGCGGATGCTCAATCCTGTTGTGCCCCACTATCTCCAAAGGGAATGTGTCACGGTCTAGGGAGGCTACTTGACTGCCCACTATGCTTGCACCATGCTGGTACAACAAGGCCAACCCTCTCGCTTCTGCCAGTTGAAGAGCATCTCTTTCAGGGAGTGTATGATGTAATAACGCTTCCGAGGTACATCCTAACCTGGCCATGGTGACACAAAGGAAGAGATAATGCGCGTGCCCCGTAAGAGTGGACAACTGCAGCTTAATTGCACCATCATTTGTACAGCAGTGTGGAATCCACTACAACTTCACTTTCGTGTTAGGACTGCTGTGATGTGCGAGGAGCCTAGATTCATGTTTTGCAGGATGGCGGTGCCCTCAGAGCAAGAGTTCGCTTCTGCCCAGAGAGACATTTTCGTTTTCAGATGTCATAATCAACATTCGGCTCTGTGTTGTTTTCGTTCCTTGCCGTGGACTGGTTTTGTGGCTGTAGCTTAGGCAGTCGCTTAACCTATGCTCTCAATATAACTCTTTGAAGACATTCATTCCCACGTTTCTATTTGTCCTTAACTTGAATCAGAGTGCTTATTTCTGAAATAAGGAGTATTTTTATTTGGCTGAAGCATTAAAGTCAGCTACCAGTAAAGTAAAAAATTCAAGGAACTATAAAGTTACAGAAGAAGCAACCATACCTAAGCAATTACACACAATTATTTGCGATTTTCTTCAATGTCACGCCACAGAAGGGAAATGAGTTGTTGATTTCCATGAACTGAGCGTCAAATTGCAGGACATGCCTCTCCATACACATTGCATCAGAATGTATGTTTCACAGCGCACACCTGTTCAGTAACCTGGCACATGGCAAGGGCGGGGACACAGCTGGAAAACAGGCCATCACACCTGGAAAAGGTGTGGGAAGTAACAAGTCATGCATCACAAAGGCAACATTCTGAAGTCCACCCAAGTCGGACACCGCCTAGTACAACACTAGCATTTAAATAGCACACATTCCAAAATATCAATTAAGTAGGCAGTATTTCTGTGGAAGGTGACTTCTTCTTGAACTATGTTTTCATTTACATTTTAATTACATTTAATAAGTTTGATTGAATGAAGTCTAATAGTTGGTATAAGGGAAGGTGAGTTAGTTGAGGGATGTGTTCACCAATCTTCCTTTCACTGATTTAAAGTTTGCTTCAATGCCCTAATTTCACCTTGTTAGGAGTGTATGGAACGGTGTCCTAATGCTATAGACATTTTACCTTCTTTACAATTACTCCCCAGGATCAGCAGCTGTGCTTACAAGGCTGCTCAATCTACCTTGATCTAGCAGTCACAGCGGGTGCTCTTCTCTCAACTTACTTCTCTTTGACATTGTTATGTTATATTATGTTGATTTGAAGAGTGCACTAATCACCGACGAAGGGAGCCAAGCGCTTGAGCAGCTGTGTAGGTGTGTAGCTTACGCAGAATTATTTGAAGAGCCAGGTCTACAACTTCTTGTGAAACTCAAGTAGAGAGGAGAAGTCTCGGATGTGTTGTAGGAGGTCATTCCATGTTTTGGGTACGATGTTAGAGAATATGCGACTACCTGCTCTGCATCTGTGAATTTAGGGTGTGTGTGAGAGTGAAAGTGAAACTGAGCATAGGTGTCAGGTTGGGCTGCAAAAGTATATGCAGCTGTTGAAATATCCTGGTCCTTTGTGGGGAAGGGCTTTGTAGGTGTGCATGAGGAGTTTGGATTGGCAGCGTTTGTGGATGGGTTGCCAGTGTAGCTTTGTGACCTACATAGAGATGTGGGGGCAGTGAGGAAGATTGGGCATGAGTCTTGCAACAGCGTTCTGGATGGTCTGAAGTCAGGAGTTTCTTGGAAATTTCGGCATACAATTGTCATCCAGAATGACCCCCAGAATTCTGGCATGGTTGGTGGGCTTTGGTGTGGGACCCAGTTCAGTCGGCGTCACACTGGGATTTATTGTTTCCAAGGACTAGTACTTCCATCTTGTCCGAGGTAAGTTTCAAGCAGTTAGTTCTCATCCATTCCACTACCAATGTCACGCAATTAGTGAAGTTGGTTCTGGGAGTCTTTTCCATTAGGGAGAGGATGAGTGGGGTGTCGTCTGCATAAGAGAAGATGGTGATGCCTTGATACCTTATGATATTGGCAAATGGCGCCAATTAGACTTTGAACGAGGTCAGGCTGAGGCATGAACCCTAAGGATATAAAAGTGTTGGGTTTTGTAGCATATGCTTCAAGCTAGGGATATTTTCATATCAAGAACATCTAAAGAAGAATTTATTTATTTATTTATTTACGGAATTTGTAAAGCGCGCGGCTACCCCCAACGGGGGTGTCCCGGCGCAAAAATTGTCAGCAGGAGGAAAAGGAGCAATCTAAATGGATGAAAATAGCCACGTTTTCAGACGTCTGCGGAACAGAGCTTCGGATGGGGCAAATCTGAGGTCGATCGGTAAGCTGTTCCAATGTTTGGCAGCAAGAACAGCAAAGGCTCTGCCACCCATTCTTGTGCGACGGAATCTTGGCACAACCATGAGACGCAGGTTGTTAGAGCGAAGGTCTCTCACTGAGTGGGACAGTCTCAATCTCTTTCTTAAATAGTCTGGGCCGGTTCTGTTCAGAGCGCGGAAAGCAAGAATAAGCGTTTTAAACTTAATACGGTAGGCTATAGGGAGCCAATGGAGTTCTTTGCGAAACGCTGAGATAGGGTGTCTGTATGGGATATTGCCAATCAGTCTTGCTGCCGCATTTTGAACTACTTGCAGGCGTTCAATTTGATATAGAGGGGCCCCAGCATATAGACTGTTGGCATAATCCAGGTGGGAGGTAATTAAGGCCTGAGTGACTGTTCTGCGTGCCTCCATTGGCAAAAATGGAAAGATCTTTCTCATCATTTTTAATTTACCAAAGCAGGCAGCAGTAACCTTGTTAATTTGAGGGCTGCAGGAAAGCGTATCATCAAATATGAACCCCAAATTGCGGGCAGAGTGAACCGGAATTGGGGGGTGGTTGAGTACCGTTGGCCACCATAATGAGGGTGGTATAATCATTTTTTGATTAAAGAACAAAACCTCCGTCTTATCGGTGTTAAGCCGCAGATGGTTCGAGGACATCCAAGAACAAATTTCGCCAAGACAATGGCGGAAACTAGAGAGGCTGGAGTCAGAGTGATCTCTAAAAGAAAATATCAGCTGTGTATCATCAGCATAAGAGATCGCTCTGACTCCACATGCCTCCACTACCTTGGCCAGAGGGGCCAGGTAGACATTGAAGAACAAAGGACTCAATGCTGAGCCTTGTGGGACTCCACGTACAAGAGGTTTGCATCCTGATTTAAACGGTCTGAGAAGAACCCTCTGTAATCGTCCTTGGAGAAAGGAACTGATCCACGCCAGGGCAGTGCCACTCAATCCAATCTGCTCCAGTCGGTCTAGAAGAATTTTGTGGGACACCGTATCGAAAGCGGCGGATAGGTCGAGGAGGACCAGCATGGCCTCCTCGCCCTTATCCACACATTCTCGCACAGTCTCCGATACTTCTAGCAGTGCGGTCTCCGTACTGAATCCAGTACGGAAGCCGGACTGGGAGTCATGAAGAAGGGAGTTAGTCTCTAGGTATTCTGCAAGTTGTAATTGGACTGCCTTCTCCAAGACCTTCGCGGGTTTTGGAAGGAGGGAAATGGGCCTATAATTACTGAATTGCGTGGGGTCAGCATCAGATTTCTTTAGGATAGGCACAAGCAGGGCTTCCTTCCAGGCAGAGGGGAATTGGCCTAGTTGTAAAGAGGCGTTCCAGATGGCAGTAAGTGGCTCTAACAATAAGGTAGTCAGTTCACTCATGATTTTAGGAGGAACCGGGTCCAAAGGGGAGCCGGATTTGCACTGTAAGAGTAGCTTAAGTGCAAGGTTAGGAGTAAGGTCCTTAAATGCCGCTAGTGTGGGAGCAGTATCATGGTAGTTTGAAACCGGGGAAAGGGAAAGATCAGGTGCTCCAACTGGAGGAAAGGAGGATGCATTTTTTTCAATTTTTTCTTGAAAGAAATCTGATAGTCCATTGCAAAGAGACTGGTTGGCTAGGTTGTTAGGTGTCATAGCAGGAGGTTTTACAAAGTCTTTAACAATTTTAAACAGTGTCTTTGCCGAATTGTCTGCGTCTTTTATTTGTGAGGCAAAAAACTCTCTCATGGCAGCTTTTTTTAATTTAGTAAATTTCTTAAGGGCCGTTCTGTAGATAGTTTTTGCCTCAATATCATATGTTAGTCTCCAGCTGCGTTCTAATTTTTTGCAGTGACTTTTTTCTTTACGCATATCATCTGAAAACCAAGGAGCAGAGGGGCGAGATCTTGCAGATGAGACAGTTAGAAGTGGGGCAATTGCATCAACCGCAGCCGATAAGGTCGTATTAAACTTGGTAACATAGGCATCAATATTTTCTAATTGAGACTCCAAAGGGCAACTGAATATCGGCTCTAGGGCAGTACAAGTGATCTTGTGCCATTTTCTCCTGTAGTCTGTTCCTAGTTCCACCGGGGTAGGTGCCTGAGGAAGTGGAATGTCAGCCGTGAGCAGGAAATGATCGGACCAGGTGAGGGGAAGAGAGGGATGAGTGATGGTCCCTGGGAGGTTGGAAAAAATAAGGTCCAGTGTATGGCCAGCCACGTGCGTCGGACCGTGGACTAGTTGCGTCAGGCTCAGGCTCTGAAGAGAGTCGAGGAAACGGGTGGCTTGGATACAGGAGGGATCATCAACATGAAGGTTGAAATCACCTAATACAATAAAATGCGGGTGCTTGAGGGATAGATCCGTGATAATGTGCACCAACTGTAATAAGGCGGAAGGAGATGCTTTAGGGGGATTGTAGACTAAGATGCCGGTTAAGTAGACTGCCGCTGAGTCAGCAATTGAGAAATACATGGCTTCGATCAGACCGATATTAGTGATTTTTTTAGTGGTAATATTAAAGTGGGATTTGAACAGGATGGCCAGTCCACCTCCCGATTTTCCCTCTCGGTTAACACCCAGGAAGCGATAGTCCGGGGGGGGTGGCTATGTGAATATCCGGGTTGGAGGTGTCTTTAGTCCATGATTCCATAAGGAATAGGATGTCCCAACTGTAGGTGGTCAGAATCAACCAAATTTCATTAGCGTGACGGGGGAGGGATCTACAATTAATCAGTGCTATTTTTAAAATGCGCACGGACGGGGCGGGGGATAGAGGTAAGGTGCGTTCGCACCACGGGGGGAGAGATAAGTTGCACTGAGAACAGGTAAAGGAATGGCCATCTAAGTTGTTAGGGGGGCAACGAGCAGATGTAGAACAAGAGCCCGATCCAATATGTAGCAACTGTTCTCTGGTCCAACTTGTGTGGGTCTCGGTAGTTGCCAGAGCAGGGGGAATGGCCCTAGGCCCATGCCAGGCGCGGACGGGCGCAGACGGGCTTGCCTTAGGCGCGCCCGCTGCGCCCGCCCGCTGCGCGGACGTGACAAATGATTATGTTTATACATGACAGGGGGGTGGGAGTGGTCCAGAAGCTGGACCGCTACCCTGCCTGCCTTCCCAAGATGGCGGCGGAAATTCCGCGTCTACCGGCGTCAGCGCCTTAATTCGGCTGCGCCGGTAGGATCAGGCTTCAATTTCAAACCCAGGAGGAGAAGTAGATCTCTCCTTCTAGGTAGCGTTTTAACAGGGATTATAAAATAGCGCCCAGTAAAATATACACAATTTTTAAAAACAAGTCCTGATGATGTAAATACACACACCGTAATCAATCTACAAGTGAGGAAGAGAAGAGCGCCCCCGGCTTCCGCCTCAGTGGAAAGTTGCAAACAATTTTGGGAAGAATGTAGGGTGTGGCTGTGTGAGTTATTGAGTGGCTGTGTTCCTCTGTGCTATGCAATGTGGCATGGTGGCATTTGACTGTTCTCTATACCAATGAAAGGAGGTAGTCCTGTGATCAAGCTGCTTTAGTTGGGAAACCTAATGGAGAACTAGATTAGTTGAAGGGCAGTGAGAATGCTAAATTGCAGAAATTAAATGTTGGTAACCTTAGATATTGTTCTTTAAGTGAACCAGGCCAACTTAGCCTCTGTTGTACATCTTTAACATGATGTTGCACTACACCATGTGATTAATCTTGCTGTTTCATTCTCTGCTAGAATAAAGAAAAACTAGACTTTCTGAGCCAAGCTAAAGAGTTTGATGAATGTTGTGAACGGAATGTGATTTTCTAAAGGTTGAGTACCCTGACCACGTCTGAGACCCTGACTATCATAAGTCTTCACTCAATCCCTATAATCATGAGTACGCCTCAAATCCAACCCGCCATACTATTCCCAAAATGACTGTAGACTCACCAAGTGTTGTGGCTCCTAGAAATCAGGATGGGGACTCACCGACACTACTGTAGGAGACACTACCCCAACTGTATCTCCTGCAACCACCTGCAGCTTAACGAAGGACCTTCACAAAGGGTAAACATTGCACAGTTTGAAACTGAACTAGAATATAATGTTAAGTAAAATATAGGCATAGACTTTTTGGACCAATAGAGTGAGCATAAATTAGCCTACTTGAGCAAGCACAGCTGCAAAACTGGTACTTGAGGCGTATGCAAAAAATTGAATAGTTGGCGGATACATTTGGCTTTGACTCAAAGAAAGAAGCTGCAAACGAATTTCAGGATGACTATAAATGATCAAGACTTGAAGTCACTCTCAATGAAAGGGTTAAAAACACATGCGAAGAAGCTGATCCAATGCACTAGAGAATTTAGAGTAATTCAGGGCACAATGGTCAAAGAAGAAGTTGTTGAAGGTGCAATAAAAATTTGAACCTATGGGAAATGAAAAGGTAGAAAGTGGAGAAGCGACAGTGCAAGAATACCCTTTGGGATAAGTACAGGGGGAGCCTTTGTGCCTATGCCTACGGCCCCAATCAGATCTTTTCCAGTTCCCAAACACCATCCCAAAGTTTAGATAGAACTCAGATAAATTATACATCAAAATTGAACAGATTGTCACTATTTCAAAGCTGTAGTGCTGGAAGACTCGTGGGCTAAATGTAAACGAGCCATAGATTGGCTCACTCATGAACCTGAGAGAGTAGCAAATAAACATGCACCATTACCAATAGGGAAAGGTAGGTATGATGCAGTTATTTCCCACCTCAAAACAAAGGTTCGCCAGATGAAGAGGAATTGGTTGAAGATTTTTAGGATGACAAAAGAGGCCCTTTAATTGGTGCATGCATGCTCTGAGAGACTAATGCAAGTTTATAGGGAGCATAATGGCATGAATGACCTGCTTGGGAAAACCATGGAACGTTACCTTACTTCTGTTGTGTACGGATTGCGGCCTGAGATTAGCTTGCAGATTCAACAGGATGTAGTTGGAGGTCCTGAGGCAGGGCTCCCGCCTGCTGGGCCATATTAAACCTTAACCTATCTGGGACTTTATACATTTGAATAGCTCGGGGGGAAACCATTAGGGCCCGGGGATTTGCTGCTTTTCATCCTGTCAATAGCGACCACCAATTCTTGTTCTAGCAGCTCTGCATTTAGGGGTTCACTGATGTCTCCCAGAAATCTGGGGGCATGTATATCGTTAGTGAAGATCTCTAGACTCACTCAGTTCCCCTTCCAGCCTCATCAGAGGTCCTCTCAGTTAAATGTGAAGGCTTATGCTATTTCTACTGAGGATTCCACATTTTCCTTTGGACCCCTAACGATTGTGACAATCCATCTTTAACCTTCTTCCCTTTTGACCAGCCATGCTAGCAGTTTGCTTGCTTTGTTACAGACTTCATAGAGTTTATCCTGTTTTGCACTATACATCGCCCTTTCCTCTTGGTGTACTCGGTGGTGCAGCTCCTCTCGTTTCCACTCTATCTTGCTCGCCAGGTCTGGGGTTGGGTCATTCAAGCATTGAGCATTCCATTGTATCCATAGGTTTTCAAGGTCCCTGATCTCTTCGTCCCATTCCTTACGTTTACCTGCAACGTGGGCTACGAGTTGGTCACACAGGACCCTCCTATATGCCTCCCACATGTTTATCTCAGGATCCACTGTTCCTGTATTTTCCTGAAAGTGCTGCTTTGTGGTATTGGCAACCAGCTTTCAGGTGTCTCAAATGGTCAGGTCCCAGGAGTTCAGCCTCCAATCACCAAATGCATACCAGACCTCTGTCGGTAGATGATTAGTCATTGGTGAGTGATCTGGGATGCCCTGTGCTAGGATGGTGTGTGTCCAAACCTACCCAGTTGGTGTTTTGGGATCTTGGGTTCCTCAACCTTGGCTGCTGGAGAGCCCCTATCTGCATACATGTGGGCAGTCTTTCCTCGAGTGTTCAGGCCTCTCTCAAGTTAATTGAAGGGCACACAATGGTCAGTACCAGGGCTCTGGTTATAAACCTGCCTATTCCACTGGGTCGGCGTGGATGGGTCCTGCCGCTCCCAAGGGGATTCTTTCTGTGCCATATCAGAGGGGCCGGCCAGTCCCCCTGGTCTGCTAGCTTCTCTTGTATCACTCGCCGTTGCCCAGAGTGAGGTCCCTCAGTACTTGATGCTATGTTGCCGCTGCAGCCTTCAACTTTCTGGGCTGCGCTGGCTGAGCCCAATCGCTTCTGTCTTCCGGGCACTCAGCAACCCGCAGCCCCTCCATCACTGCATGCCCCAGGGCTCCTCTATCTGCACCTGGATTCGGGAGCTGTGGGGCACCAGGATACTATCTGCACGAGGCCGGCTGGTGGAGTTTGTCGATCACGTGGCCATCTTCCTCAGCATCTTGGTCACATCCCTCCAAATTACCCGGTTGCCCACCATGGTGAGACACATGAATGGCGGACCCATTTCAGTTGAAATGGGATAGTTCAGAATTTCAAGCAATATTTGTACAATCCTCAGTTTCAGGTCACAGCAGACAATCTGTGTCAGCAATGCATGACATTTAAAAGGCAGAAAATCAAGAAAAGAGTTGTCAAGACAATGTGTCACATAAGAAAGTCCTGTGGTCCTTTCCATTGCCTTCAAATTGATTTGTGAAATGCTCTTATGCAATCAACAGTATATACTAGTTGTCATGTGTTTTTTCTCTTACTAGGTTGAGATGTACCCCTCCAGGAGGTGTGAGAGTCTGACATTTGCCAAGCTACTCTTGAGGGAAATGATCCAGCGATTCAGGATGCCGGTTTGTCCTGGGTCAGATCAATGGACTCACTTCAAGAATTAAGTGATGCAACTACTATGTACCGCCTTAGTGATTATCCAGATATTCCATTGCAGTTACAGATCTGAAGCCTCTGGGATTGTAGAGAAAATCAATGAGAGGATCAAAACAAAACTAGCCAAGGCATGCACTTCCATGTCTCTTAATTGTCCAGATGCACTCCCGTTGGTACTCATGAGCATTGGAAGCACTCCATGCAGGAAAACTGAACTCTTGCCACATGAAGTATTGATGAGAATTCCCTCTGTTCCTTTAGTACCAATAGTTTTTTATTATTTGTGATCAAGCAATTAAAATATCATTTGATCAGCACATATAAATAGCGTATAAATGACAGACCTGACCCTGGCTCTTGATGAGGTAAATTCCCATGCCCCAAAGCTAGGGGATTTTCACATTTCCAATCTTCTGTATGCGGATGATGTGATCCATCTTAGTAAAAAAAAAGTAATCCTACAACATCTTATCAACAAACAATCCAATTGCTCAGCAAGGACCTGCATGACAATGAATCAAAAGAAAAACAAACTCACGGTTGTGAGTAATAGGATACAGAAATGGTACCAATGGTATCTTTGGGAACAACAGCTCCCCTTGGAGCGAAACATGGTGGCCTTCTGAACTAGGACCCTCATCCACACCGACAGACCATGCCCGCAACCCTGGCATCATCCAGGACAGCAAGCTCGCCATGAAAACCAGATGAACATAGTCTACTCCACCTTTGCATGCTTTGTAAGATCTCCAATTTGCTCCCTGTCAAAACCAGACAAGCCGTCACTCAAGCCCTAGTAATAGTGGATACAAGAATTCAGCAGTAAGCAGGCGAATCAACCACCACATTGGCAGATCCCACGCCTCATTTAGAGAATCATCTGCCTGCTCTAACTCCATCACCGGAAACCTTTAGGGATCTGCCCATCCTCTCCAGGATCACTGGTTTGAGAGCGTTAGAAGAATTCTCTGATTTATTGTAGTTAGATGTTCTTTCTGTTTGTTTGCCACAATCATGTAAAAACCATGGCAGTAATGAAAATGAAAATCCCATGACACAGGATGGTGGAAGAAAGCTCTTGTTTCATAATGACTGTTGTTCTTTGTTTTGCAGAAAAAAACACTCTTGTGGTTTGTTTCTGCAAAATAAAACAAGCATTGGCATAGCCAATAGGTCTTGCTTTTGGGACCTTATAAGTATTTGGTAAAGCAGCACAATATCCTTGGATGCAACAATATCAACTGTTGCATAGCTAAACACGTATAATGTCCCAAAGGCGAGACCTATTGGCTGTGCCAATGCTTGTTTCCATTCTGTGCCCGTCGGTGTTTATCGTTCGGAAAATCTGGTAACCCCAACTCCTAGGCACAATGGGCAGTCAAAGTTTTTTCCTTATTCTTAGACCGGCTATGGAATTTTTCATGCTCGTTCTTACAGCAGGTATTACGGCACTGACAAGTCAGCACAAATCCATTCAACAAACGTTTGTGTTGATGTTGGAAGCACGTATAGATAAGAGGTCAGGGTTTATTATGAAGTTCTCCTTGTTAGGGTATATAAGAAAGAACACGCTAAGGGAGGACGGTATACTAGGGATAAAATGTGTTGCAGGTTACATTTACAACATTATAACGTTCACTTTTAGTTTCTAAATGTGCTCAGTGTGACACTATAATATAGGTCAGATGATGTGCCTCCAGCCAAAATTTAATTTTGCACGTAGGCAGAAACCGTTATGTTATCAAATCTGGTACACCAACTGTAAAGTACAACTCCAGACCACACCAACATACAGGGCTGCTTGACAGAGTTTACTGAAACAAGCAAAGGCGCCTGAACTCAGGTAGAAAATTGAGATAGTTTCATACTACTAAAGTAAACACAACGGTAAAGTTGAGTGTATGAAGCCAAACACCTGCGGGTTAAGAGGGTGAAGCCGAGGCGCACTCACCTTAGGTATTGGCAACTCGGCCCCAGACAGCGACCTCTACTGCTGAGATTTCGGGCTCTGCTTGGAATGGACACATAGTTGTCGAGACACTTCCTTTTCTATCAGGAGTAGTACGCTGATGCCTCACTAAAGCAAAGACCCCTCTACTCTTGTTCCGGTCTTGATTGTGTGGACGCAAGTACATAAACGCCACAAATACCAATGAAATCACTTCATATGAAAGCATGTTCTTCAGGCAGTAGTCTTATAGGCGGACATATCAGAGTCAAGCAAAACGTCATTGGAGGACAGTGGTAGGTGTTTTATCTGTATTGAAAGACGTATTCGCTGACGACGTGAACCTCCTATAGAGGTACAATAAACATGTACAGGGCTAACATTACTGGAGTACTTCATTTAAACAAGCACACGCTGAAGCTGACGAGGAGGGAGTGGGAGGAGGGGGGAGTAGGGGCGGGCACAGTGGTGCAGCCGCAGTTGTAAAAGGCAGGAAGAGGGTGAGACTGAGAAAAGGAAAGATAGGGATCAAAGGAGAACAAGCGGGCGCTGAAGCTAACGAGGAGGGAGTGGGAGGGGCATCTGTGCACGTTGCGAAAGCCAAATGCAGCTGTGCACGTTGCACTCGCTTGTGCGCGTAAGAGCAAGCTGGTGGCCGGCAAGGTAGCACTTTTAAAAGCAGCTACTAAATGTCTTGCCAGAGCAGCGCATGCGCTGGCTCAGGTGAGACCTAAAAAAATTTATATATGTTGAAAATGCTGCTGCCATAGCAGTGGGGTCCAGGGACGCTTTTAGAAAAACAGATGACGGCAAGTAGTCTCTTCGTAGGGCGAAGAGCTTGCTGTGTTGAAGCGGAGGCATACATAACACCTTAAATGTGGTTAAAGTGACGTCCTACATTACAGGGAACACTTTTCTAACACAGAGGAGTAGCACACACGATGGACTGTGTTAAATATTATACGGAGTGACAAGAGAAAGAATCAAGCAACAGTTACAATGGGAAAAAACAAAAGTAGATAATGAAATAGACAGAAAAAGGGTAAATAAGAGCGAGCTGATGCTGTTAGGCTCTTTAAATGGTACAGCACTTTAAGGGGCACATGCATCATTGGTTTTTGCGGTCGCAAAGGGTCAGATTCACAGAATCAGCCCCTTTGCGACCGCAATTTTCCATTTGGGATGCATCATCCCAAAGGCAAAAATTGCTATTCAAGTAATAGCAAAATTTGCGATTACTTAAATTGCAATTGCATTTAGGGAATCTCCAATTGCAATTTCCTAAATGCAATGCAACATAAAAAATTGTGATTTCGCTTTTAAGAAACGCAAATTACCATCAACTTAAAATTGATGGTAATTTGCGAAAACCTTGAAAAATGCACAAAAGTGCATTTTTCAAATTTCTATGTTGCACACAAACATGCCATTGGGTCATGTGTGTGTGCAACATGTTTTTTATTTGCACTTTCAGGGGTGCATCGGGCGTCCTTTTGACACCCTTCCACCCTTGAAATTGCATGTGCAATTTGCGAGGACCTATTTGGTACTTGCAAATTGCGCATGCAATTCCCATTGATTCCTATTGACCTCTAGACCCATAGAAATGAATGGGAAGCCATTCCTTATTTGCGATTTGCAATTTGCGAGTCACAAATAATGAATGTGTAAGAATTGCATTTTTTTTGCGATTCCTACATGCATAAGGAATTGCAATTCCCAAGTTTGATGCATGTGGCCCTAAATCACTTAACAAATAAATAACATCCGTTCTACCATGAAAGAAAGCCCTAAAGATGGTTGTCATGCTTGAAAGGGATTCCCACCGTAAGTATCCTCTTGCAGGTCTCCCCCAGCCTACACAAGAATTCATCACATAAACAATCACAGGTAACATCGAATGCTGATGCACACACAGCACCACTCAAGCACTTTAAGACTATGGAAACCCAAACTCATGTTGAAAACTGCAGTGGTAGAATACCTACAGGTGTGCTTGGCATCTTTCCCGTTCCATCACTGTGCTTTCTTCTGTTAGTTTGAACTATGAGACCCTGTCCGAGATTATGCAGTTGTATAACTTCTTGGTCGAGCATGCAATGGCCAATATATTAACAGATCAAACCATTTCCCCTTTGCCTGGCAACCATGCCCCTCGTAGGTCTCCTTCACTGGTGTACCCTTTTCACCTGCTTCTTTCTGTGGGCAAGTGTGTTCTTTTGTTGATGCTCCCTTCAGTTACCTCTTTACCCCTTTAACCTGCTTCCAGTTATTCCAGTTTATGAAATCCTGTTGCTACATTTACTACTTGTCGTATGGGTCAAGTACAGCAATATTTATACTCATATTGTGGCTATAACTCCTTTTCCAGCCTACAGTGTTGAGTACATATGTTCACAATACCCATTGCTATTGTTTATTATGCAAACTGTTTTCCATATTAAATGTCCTGTGTTCTACATCAGGTGCACTTGCCTCACAGCACATTTTGGAGCATTCTGGAATACCAGGTTTCTGTGTTTCTCTCTTCCCTATTCATTTTTCCTGTTTCCCCAGGGTATTATATGTAGCACTTGTTCCTAGAGGACTTGTATTCAGGGTAAAGAGAGACAAGGACTGGAACATCGCTCTCAACACTCACTGATCAGAACACAGCAGCAGCCTCTGCAAAGCCATCAAGAATGTAAATAATTGGATCACCTCCTGCACTGACTCTCAGGCATCTCAAACACAGCAATACAACAAGATCCAGGTCCCAGGCCACTTAGTACATGGAGGAACCCAGTGTCATGCAATGCCACTGCAAACATCTGGAGCGCAAATGGAGAATGAGCCAGACAATGCAGACAGAAGTACATTCAAATCTGCCTTATCCACCACCAAATGCTCAGGACAACCATACGCACTGCTCTGGTGGACCACATTGATGTCAGAACTAACAGAAGCGAAGACATCTTCACTAGTGTGAACGATTTCACCTCACCATCAGTTGCCTCCAACGCGATCATCCCCACGCAGGACCTCTGCAATAACCTCTCTCAATTCTTATGCAACAAAATCATAGTAATTTACAGCCACTTCATTCAACAACCGGACACATTGACCTCCCAAAACAACCCCTGATCTTATCCAATGAACCAATGCTAACCACATAGCATGTCATCACTTCAGAAGAAATCGGTGCCACCATAAACTCAGGGGCCCCATTGGACTGCTTCCCCCACCACACTAACTCCAGAGGTCTTCAACCCATCAGCACCATGCAAAACCCATTCTGAATGCCTACATTTCTTCTATGACCTTCCCCAATGCTTCAAAACATGCAGAGGTCCTCCCATTCCTGAAGAAATCCTTTGCGGATCCATCAATGCTCGCCAACTTCAGACCAATCTCCCTGCTACCATTTACAGCCATAGTCTTAGAGAAAATCATTAACAGACACCTCATTGAATACCTCAATGATCACCAACTCCTCAACTCAACTCAGGCTGGTTTAAGACCCAACCACAGCACAGAAACTGCCCCAATTTTCGCCTCAGGTGACATCTGCATGACTCTGAAAAGAGACAATACAGTGGCCCTCATCCTCCTAGTCCTCTGCACAGCGTTTGACACATTCCCCCACCCCATCCTCATCAGAGTCCTACACGACATTGGAATACAAGAACATGGTCTCCGATGGACTCAGTCAGTCAACCTGGAATCGTACAACTTGGACACCTGCAACCTCATCTGCGGAGTTCCGCAAGAATCCTCCCTGAGCCCAACCCTCTTCAATGCATATGTCATCCCTCTAGCCAGCATCATCCGCTCTCTCGACATCAGAGTCCAGTGGTGGCTAGTGACTGATGAAAGTGGTGAGTTAAAAAGGTTGTTGGTGAGTTTGATGGATGAGTGAGCGAAGCGTGCTAGTGTGACTGTAACACGTGGTTCATCTGGGTTTTGCCAGAGAAAAATTCGAAACGCATAGAACAAAACGGTGCAGTCCACAGCACATTTTGGTGATTGAATGAGTTAATATACAACATGCTAAAAAGCAAATATGAATGGAAAAATCTTGAAATATTTTCCAACTTGAAGCAGAAATGACAGGGAAGGTGCAATTAGAAAACATCAAAGCCATTGTAAGGTCATCATCATGTAAAAAAATAAAACCATGGACACAGAGCGCACTGTTTTTAAATCAATATATGGTGAGAGCGCAATTCTCTGCTCTAAAGAACGTAACCTGACGCAAACCCGATAGAGATGCTTGCTTGTATCTTATTTTATAATTTAATGCCAGGTGATATTGATAAAAAAACACAACAATCCATCAGGTCAGCTGGCTTTTTGATGAGGCAGCAGATCGTGTATAATGCCGACTATTGTGCCGAGTGATGAAGGTGTACTCTGCCAGTGAGACAGTCACGGAAACCAGGCAAATCACAGCCTGCTTTTGAAATAAAATAAAGCCAACCAATGACTGGCCGTGTTCTAATACTCCCGCCCCAGACTGCCTGGTTCAGAACAGCCATAAACACTTGCAATACTTGTCACTTGATGCTGTGCAAATTCAATAAAAAGACTTTTAGTGGAACTTAAAAGCACTCTCCTACCTTGCACACAGAACTACCAAGACAGCAGACAAGGCCCGTGAGAGGACTTGCATGCATATCATGTCTTCTTTTGCTGCAGCTTCCATAGTAGAGATAAGTTACTGCGTGATTTCTAGGAGTTTATAGTACTGTGGCAGCCAATACCAGAAAGCCTAAAGGGGCCACATTTCAGAAACGTACTGCCTTTCGCTCAGATGCTCAAACAGAGATGCTACTATGCTCTGCATGCCCAATGTCACATGTTTGAAACGTCGTGTATTTCTACTTCTTTGTATAACATAATGCCCAACCTCACCTAAACCTCCACAATCCAAATGTTACTGGCAGTTTCAACTGTAGAACTGAGATGAGAGACCGGACTCTCAGTGCTATTCAGCTGGGGCTTCAAACAATCATTACCAGTAAAAGGTAAAAGAGGCATCCCGGCGGAGTAGTAGTCGTATATGCATGCTCAATATGACCTTGGCCCTTGTTTCCTGGGTAGCCGGAGGGCAGGATGGTTCCCGGTCATTATTGATGAGTCAAGGGTGGTTACGAGGACGTGATCATAGGACCAACTAATTGACCAATGCAATTGCTGGCTTTATGCTGTTTATAGTAGTAACCAGCATAAAAGCAGCACCATGATTGGTTGGAACAGGCTAACCAAACGCTACATAGGAAACTGGAGGCCTTTGTGTGTTTTTACTTGGCTTTAACAAACCGCTGTTTAAGGAAGCCTAAAGTGCGCATGTTGGACTGGTCATTGAAAGAAAGCTATCCAATCAGACATGCGCACTTCAAACCTTTGGCCATTACTTGTCCCTGTACTCATTACCTGTCAATCAGTAGGAATGGCCCTGCCCCCACTCTCAAAGTCACTCGTACTGGATGGAAAAGACAAGCTATTTTGCTAACATTTACTTAAAGAATTTTTCAGTCGTACGTGGCGGCTCACATCAGGGGGGCGAAGCTCCTACCCCACAAAAGAGTAGCTGCTTCTGTCAATATTCTTTCCTACTCCGACAACACACAACTCATTCTCTCCCTCATGGACAAGCTGCCCAGTACCTGGATCAAATTCAATGCCTGCAGGACTAAAATTGCCCACTTGATGAAGGCCAACAGTTTCAAGCTAAGCACCAGCAAGACAAAATTGTGATCTTTGGGAAGAGCACATCACTGTGGGACCTGGTGGCCAAAAGAGGTATGAGTGACATCACCCACTGCCACCCACACCAAGATACTCAGGATCATCCTCAACAGCAAATTTGACATGACCTTTCAAGTCAATGTCGTCACCGCCTCATGCTTCCAGACCCTGAAGTTTTCAAATGGCTTCCAATGACCACCTGGAAATCTGTCACACCTGCCGTGGTCACAAGCAAGTGTGCTAGGGGAACACTCTCTATGCCGGGATCAACAAGAAATTCATCAGAAGGTTTCAGATCATTCAGAACTCAGCAGCCAGAATCACTCTCAATCTTCCACGCTGCATTCACATCACACAACATGTGATTGAGCTCCACTGACTCCCCATACACAAACAAGCACAATTCAAACTTCTCACCCACACTATCAAGGCACTACATAACACTGGCCCAGCATACCTCAACAATTGCATCTGCTTTCACATGTTGCATAAGTTAAGATTTTGGCGTAACTCTACAAGGTGCATTGTCCAACCCATGGGTGACACGGGTGAATTTGGTTCAATGCACCAGCATTGAATGTGACAGACAAGTTATTGTAGCCCCACAAAATACTATTCAATGTTTACTTGATATAGAAGTATTGCTTTTGGGTTACTTACAATCCCATTAAGGGATCTGGGGCACCGTAGAAACAGCAACAACCTTATTTCGTTATTCACAGTATCACACACTCTGTACTAAGAAGAATGAACATTTTTAAGTTAAAGGTATTTATTAATACAGTAACAATCTTTTTCTCAATACATCTAAAATAACTACAAAAAATGTTATACAAACAGCAACAAGACACGTTATCAATAAGGAGAATAAAATAAACATTTACAAGGTTGCTAAAATGTCGTTTAAAATATTATATAGAACCTAACACTCTAATGCCTTCTTCTATGCACAATACTATGAGAGCATGAAAGACAGAGCAACTTGCAATCTAGAGTTTCTTGGGGAGAAGAGACGCACTGCATACCCTGTTGACAGCAAAGGCTGTCTTTATCAGCGGAGGTCTGAAGACAGTTGTCCCAGGCAAGGGCAAACACCCACTGCAGTAGCAGTCAGTCAATCTTCCTCAAGGACTTGGTTTTATCAGCTTCAGTCTTCGGGCGAGATGTATCATCTGCAAAGTGTGAAGTGTGCTAGCAGCAGGTGAGATCATCTCATGCTGAATTGTACTCGATAATCTGGGGGAAGGACCTCTCCTGACAATTGGTCAAGTGGCAGTCCTTATATCCTAAATCCTATCAGAAATTGGAATTTCTGACATAAATTCAGAAATGTCTGACATAGATTATGTGCAGCAAGGTATGCACCCCAGGCATTTCCTTAAGAGCATATATGGCAAAAGGGCATCAATTCAGACTACATTATTTCGGTTATCTGTCTGTATGTGTGCTTATTTAACCTTGACATGGTGAGGAGTAGACATTTGACCCAAACGAATGTCACATTAGATGTTGTATCTGTGTAATTGAAGAACATGATGCTTTCACAGGTCCTCAAAAGATAAGGTCTGGCGACATTTGCTTTTAAATGCAGACTAACAATGATTCTGCATAAATCAGGGAACATCACCACTTATAGTCGGATGAGATTTCTAGAAGTGTCACGACATTTGCCATACCTGATGGTCTATTTTGATTCACACACAAGCTTTCCAGATTAGATTCTGATACTGCAGTCTTTCAAATCATAATGGATTGGAAATCTAATGTCAAATTCCAAGTTAAATTAACAAAGGCGTTAACTGAAGCCATTTAGGAAATGCTTTGCCTATGAATAAGTATAATACCAATGATGACAGCCATTTTACTGTCAGAACAGATCACAAACCGTTAAGGGTCAAAGGCACCCCTAAAAATATTAAAGTGGATTACCAAGTTAAAGGATGTAAATTTTGAAATTGAATATATTTCAAGTGTTAAAATGCCATAGCAGATTCAGTGAGTTGAGTAAGAGAGAACAAGATCTTATTGGAGGAGAAATTGGATGAGTCTGGGGAACTGGATGAGAAATTTATAGAAAGATGAACATGCAAACCTCCAAACATATTTAGGGCCTCATTTATGAGACGTTCTGTGACGCAGGAGCCTGCACCATATTAACGAGGCAGCACAAAGCCACTTTTTTTGGCTTATTGCTGCCTCGTAAATATTGTTTCCAGGAATGCAATTTTCTGTGTTAAAGGGGCGTACAATGGGTGTTGCTGGGGGCGTTCCCAGCAACATCCATGGCTTTTTGACAGTGCCCCAGATTTATGAGAAATCATAACTCTGAGGCAGCACCAAAAATGTAGGCCTCCCAGGGGAGGTGTAAGGGAGGCACAGCAAGGAGAACTATCTTTATTTCTCCTCGTCTTTCTTTTTTCCATGTGTGCTGCATTCTGCAGCACACATAGAAAGAGGAAAAAGCCTCTTGTGATTGTTTTTGTGCAGGAAGGTTTCCCTTCCTGCACCAAAATAATCACCTCTGCAATGCAGGCACCCTTGCACCATGGTGCAAAGGTGCCTGCGTTTGCACACAGCAGCCCATTATGCATCGGTACAGGGGAAATGGACAGGAATGTGCTGTATCTGATAGATATGGCACATTCATACCCTTTTCTTTTGGCGTAGGGCAGCACAGAAGGAATGCCTGCAGCACGGACCTACGGCAAAACCTCATAAATTAGGTCCTTAGACGGGTATGACAATGACAAAACCACAATTCATAAATGGTTACAATCTATTTAATGTACTATGGAAGAAATATTGTTCATGAGCCACATTTGGGCATTGCAATAACTCAATAAGCTATGAGAACGGATTACTGGAGGCTAGGTTTAAAAGTACACATCTAAGTTAGTTACTGTCATAGTGATAATATTCTAACGGTTTCTAGGTCACTATTATTTTATTTATTTCCTTATTTATTTTCATAGCGCTTCACACACAATCAGTTGACTCTAGTCATTAATGGAAATCTTATGTTACCCATCCATTACTATAAGAGCATGTTTACTTGATTATTGTGGCATTTCTCCTTGTTTTGTGCCTGGGTGTTACTCCTAGACTGCTATTCTAGGGGTCAGAATCACTGCTAAGATAACTGGGAGGTAATTCATCAGGCCTATTGACAACAGTTTCCAGAGAGTGGGTTTTCTAAGTGGCTTTATCACAGACAACAGAATTTAACTGGTATTAAAGAAAATTGAATATTCCTTCAAAGAGTAATGACGTTGAGCACAAAGTTGCAGCTTGGTATAATCCAGAAGTCAATAGCCCTATCAAGAGATTCAGAGCAAAAAAAAACTTAAGGAGTTGCAATATAGTCCTCATGATATTAGCTTTGAGGCTTTAAATGACCATGGGCCAGATGTAGGAGAGCAAATACTGGTCGGTAACGGCCGAATTCGGCCGTTACCGACCGGTATTTGGTGTTTGACATGTAGGGGCCATCATTTTAGAGAATCGGTAAATTTACCGAATCGGTAATTTTACCGATTCGGTAAATCCATATGTAGGTGACACTCCTAAGAGTGCCACAGCCCCTTAAGAGTCGGTATTTTACCACCCAATCCAATTGGGTGGTAAAATACCGAATTCAGGTGTGCATGCACATCTGTGCATGCACACCTGTGCCATGTGACACACAGACATGCCCTTAGGGCATGCATGTGTGCCACATGTTACACGGGCCTGTATTCGGGGTGCTAGAGGGTGTCAAAGTGACACCCCCTGCACCCTTGCAGGATTTGGTATTTACCGATTCGGTAAATACCGAATCGGTATTGCCCATTGATTCCTATGGGCTTCAAGGCCCATAGGAATCAATGGGCAATACCGATTCGGTATTTACCGAATCGGTAAATACCGAATGTTACCGATTTGGTAATCGAAAATTTAAATTTACCTACATCTCCCACCTTCTAATTTACCGATTCATAAATACCGAATCGGTAAAATTCGGTATTTATGAATCGGTAAATTAGGATTACCTACATCTGGCCCCATGTGATAACTTACAGAGTTTCGGCTAATGGTACCTCTGATTTAAGTCCTTTCAAAGTGTCAGGGAAAGGAAATGCAATACTAGTGACTATCTGACTTGGACACAGGGAGTTGAGAGAAACTGTTAAGCTTGTGGATGAGCTTGTATTGTTAAAAGATGCTGAAAGGATACAGAAGGCAATAAAGAAATATTATGACAAAAGGAGTGCGTTGAAGTCATGAAAACTCCCCATTGGTAATTTGGTTAAAAATCTGAATATCTTCTGAGATGTGCATAGGACTTGAAAGGAGCCCATAAGTGTGGAAAAGAGGATTCACTTCCCCCAAAAATTGATAAGTAGAGGAGAAAGGAAGTTCAACCAAGAAAAAAAATGAACTAAAGAAATTCAATAAAGATTCGGCAATATGAAAAAAGAGATAAAATGCCTTGAATGTATGGCGACATGGGTTAAATTGCCTTTTATCCACACTATTTTTGAGAATTTTCCAAATGTTTTCATATGTTTTCTTTCTTTTATTAGATAGTGGGGTATTTGCAGTGTATTTGTGTGTGTAAGAGGTTGGGTTACTGGTTGACTGGGGTGTAAGGCCTGGTCAAGCAGCAGCCACAATCCTATTCAAGGTAAGGCACAGGTGGTCAAACCCCAAATTAACCTGTGCTCAACCCCCCTGGCAGCTTGGCTCAGAGCAGTCAGGCTTAACATAGAGGCAATGTGTAGAGTATTTGTGCAACACTTTAAACAGTAAAACAACCACACAAAAAGTTCACACAGCAGGTTAGAAGAATAGAGCTTAATTTAATAAATAGTACAAGATCGTGATTCTCAAACATAGATGCAAGTGACCTACTGGGTTAGCATTGAGAGCCTAAGCCCGGCTTCAGAACAGAGCACAGAGTATCTCTCCTGTACCCATGCTCTACACCAATGTACCTTCCCACACCAGTAATGTTGCCTCATAAAGGTTGGATGAGTTAAATGATATGTCCAGGCTATAATACACGTCATGATGTACCAGTAGCATGATGTTTCTTTATGAGATTACTGTTTGGAATGTACTGTATTATACAAGGAAATGCTAATAAACACGATTTACACAAAAAAAATAAAAAAATAGTATAAGACCAAAATGACAAGAATCCAATCAATAAACCCGGAATTATGAATTTTTAGAGAATAAACTGTAAAATAGCGCCAACAAGCAGAAAGTGCCAATGGCAGCTATCTGGTCATGCTTGACCGGGTCAAATTCATAAGTTCAGGCCAACCTCGATGGAGCATTGGTCTGATACAGCCTCAGATTAGTCCAACTGAAGGTTTACCTTCTCAAGTTTTGTGCCATGAGTCCTGTTCACGTTGGAGTGGGTTGCAGGAAGCAAGGAGAGTGTCGTGGGTAGTGGACGGGGTAGCATGAAGAGCAGGCCAGGTATCAGAGACAAGCGGGCTGAAGCTTTGCGGTGGCGGTCTTCCGAGAGCGATCGATGCTTGTTGTGCGAAGAGACAGGATGGCGGCGGATTGCTCTGAATTCTGCGGCAAGCAGCACATTTCTGGTGCTATAAGACCCATTCGAAGTGGCAAGGTGCCCAAAAGCTTGATTTTGAGAGCCAGTGAGCCACACTAAGGTTCCAGGACCTGAAAAGCACCACTTGGGGGTCAGCAACTCGCTGAAGCTGGGTCCAGGAGCTGGTTTGGGAGCCTTTTATGTCCCTGAGGCTCAGACCAGGAGGCCAACAGACTGACCCTATAAATCTCTCTGGGGTCCTGGGTTCAAGATGAAGTTGCTGGTCCAGTTCTTCTTCCCCAGACAAAAGGGCAGCAGGCAGCAGGTCAGCACAGAAGGGCACACGTTCCTTTGGAGCAGCAGTCCAGCAAAGTGTCAGTCCTTATAGAAGCACAGCATTCCTTCTTTCTGGTAGAGTAGGCACAGGTCAAGAAGTGTACTGAAGAATTGTTGTCTGAGTTCCAGTATTTATACCTAGGTGTGCCGTTGAAATAGGGGAGATGCTTCTAGAAGTTTCCCTTTGAAGTTCCCAGGGATCCTGCCTTCTCTGCTCTGGCTCCAGACTAATCACAGGGGGTATGCAGCCATTTGTGTGGAGGCAGGGCATAGCCTATTCAGATGTAAGTGGGGCTATGCCCCGCTCTGCCCTCCCATCCTGCCTGTGATGGCCCCTCCAAGCATAATTAAACTCCCTATTGTGTGTGGCTGTCTAGGAGGAATACACACACCTTAACTGTCACCTACAAATCAGTCATGTGACCAGAGACAGATGGCAGGCACTAAAAAGTTAGGCAATAGTTTGCCAACTTTGTAAAAGTGGCATTTTCAGAATTGCAATCTAAAATCCTACTTCATCATAAGTTAGGATTTAAATCGTGATTCCAGAGACACCAAACGTAAACTGGTTATCTCTTCCTATTTGAAAATTACACTTATAAAATGTAATAAGACAACTCCAACTTTGCTCTATAGCAAGAGATAGACATTTCAGTAGGGAAAAACGAATTAAAGAGTTTTTTCACTACCAGACACGTAAAACTTAAAAGTACATGACCTACCTTTCAAATAGATTGCACCCTGCACTCTGGGCTGTGCAGGGCCTACCCTAGGGGTTATTTATATCTTTTTAAAAGTATGATTTTATTTTGCCAGGTTGAAATGGCAGTTTAAAACTGGACACACAGGATCTGCAATAACAGGCCTGAGACATGTTTAAAGGACTTAGGTGGGTGTCACAATCATTGCTTCAGTCCAACTAGTTTAAGAAAAAGAGGGGTTGTGTTGTTGAAACTAAGGTCGGGGACAATCGGTATTTGCCCGGCGGTATCGCCTCTTTAACCCACGAAACATTAATCAATGAAGAGGCAGGCGCTGGAGACTGGAAGGCAGGAAACAAGGTTTATTCTCTCCGGAGGAGAACACGACAAATCAGACAGCAGGTATCGTCATGAGGTGCTCTACCTTATTTCTGAGGCCTGGCCCCTTATATACAGGTTTTTGTGGCTTTATTACAGTTTACATATTCATGGCAATGCTTTGATGTACGGAAAGACGTTCCCGGAATCTCCCCTTCGGGCCCGTTCCCACACACATTTACAGTAGAAGTCCCCACCCCGGTCACAACAGGTGATGGTTATCGCGCAGCTGGATATTCCGCCGATTCATGGAGTGTGGGGGGTTCGATCGGATCTCGTGGGGTGGGGGCTCTGATCAACTCGGGGGTCCTTTGATGAGGGAAGCTTTCAACTGTACGGGGAGGGGCAAGGAATAGTATCGGCAGAGCTAGGTGTCGGCCTGGGAACAAGGAAGACAAACAGGCACAGGAAAAAGGGGGTTTTTGCATCAAAGGGCCGGGGACTATGAAAAGAATGAAGGGAGGGGTCGCGCTGGGAACAGGATGGGGCTTTGAGGCAGAGCTGCGCTGAAGAGGGGTTTATGACTCAAAGCATGTCCGAGCGAGGGGGGGGGTTGGTCAGCGTGCAGGCTTGGCGAGGGCGAAGGGCTATGTTGGGGGCCAGTGGCGTGCAAAAGGGATGGTCCTGATCGAGGCACCTAAAATGGCGGGCGCGCACGACAAAAGTGTGGCATCAGGGGAAAAGGCAAGATGGCGCAGATAATGTTTACCAAACCGTACTAATTTTCCACAGTGTCCTAATTAGCGCTGGGTAGGACACCGTAATCATGTATATCAAATGAGAGGCACCCTGTCGCTTTTTGGTTCTGCTACTTATTTTTATTTGAGCAGATTTTTCCACCCTCCGTTTTTTAATTCGTGGGTGTTATGGTTTATTTATAACCACAGTCACAAGTTACTTCACTTGGATCACCAGGTATAATAGTCCGAGGGTTTTGCTTTATCAAACACAGACTCCAAGTTATTATATACAATTTTTACAAATCACATCAAAACAAACACATTGGAAAATGACTATACATTACTATACAAGGTTTACACATATTATACACAAAATTGAGATTGAACCCTACTAACAATTTTTACCACCAGGCCGTTGTTGTATAACTTGTATATGATTGAGGACTGGTTACACAAGGGCATGCGTTTTTCCTAAACGTTGCGGTAGGAAGTCAAAACATTCTATAAATAACCCTTTGCGCATTGAGTGTTCATATATTTGAGTGAACAAACAGATTATAACTAAGCCAACGCGTTTCCAAGCCCGTGTCTTGTTCGCCAGGCTTTTCTTCAGGGCATTTGTTATTTGGGTACCTATAAAAACAGTGGAGGACACTTTTCAGAATGGGACCTTACAATTGCATCAATTCTTTGTTTTGAGCTACTTGCGCTGTCGAACAAGTCGTCTTTTACTCCAACATCTCAAATGGTTCCCAAACAAGTATTGGCGTTTGAACAAGCCGTTCTCTCCTCAATCACGCAGTTAGGCCAACAAAAGACATTTTTTAGGAGAAACATCTCAAAAGACCAACAGACAGCAATTAAAGATTTAAGCGAAGACACAACTATTGTAGTGAAGCCGGCCAATAAAGGGGGAGCCCTAGTGGTTTGGCAAAAAGACAAATATATCAAAGAAGCGACAAGCCAAATTGACAACACAGAATGGTATAGAAAATCAACGGATGATCCAACTAATAGGATCCAGGCAGAGATACAAATCAAATTAAAGGAAGGATTGGGTGAAGGCATATTGGGCCCAAAGGAATTTGAATATATGAACAACAAAAAAACCTCGGACCCCAGTGATTTATTTCCTGCCCAAGGTGCATAAAAACCTGCAAAATCCGCCCGGAAGACCTATAGTCTCCGGGAGTGATTCAATCCTAGAACCACTAGCCAAATATGTGGATGTTTTTTTAAAACCCTTTTTGAGCGATGTAAAATCCTACATTAGAGACACAGGAGATTTTATCAATAAAGTTGAAAACTTGCCGTTTGATGAGAAGAAAGAATTAATGGAGGCGTTCGACGTAAATTCGTTGTACACCCAGATCCCCCAAGATGAGGGACTTGAAGCCATTGAGTTCTACTTAGACACTAGGCCAAAACCACAAAGAGTCCCCACCCAATTCATAATAGATTTGGCAGGCTTGGCACTCAAAAGAAACTTCTTTCAATTCATGGACACTTTCTACGTGCAGGTGAAGGGCACCGCCATGGGGTGTCCTTATGCCCCGGAGATGGCGGTGCTCTTCATGGCCCTGTACGAGGAAAGATTTGTCTATCAAAACAACCCCTACATTAAACATATTTTAAAATGGTACCGCTACATAGACGATGTCTGGTGCCATTGGAGTGGGACCCAAGAACAACTGGCCCAGTTCCATGATTGGCTAAACAACAGACATCCAGACATCAAATTCAGCATGGCACACAGCAATAGCCGCTTAACCTTTCTGGTCGTTGAGGTCTTTACCAACAATAACGAACTAGTTAGCACATTACACCGAAAACAGACTGACAAAAATACCATACTACATTATCAAAGCTTCCACCCACAGAGCCTAAAAGAAAACTTACCGTACAGCCAATTATTAAGAATTCGGCGAAATTGCTCCAGAAAAGAAGATTATCTAACACATGCTGAAATCTTCTGCGAGCAACTAAAAGCGAGAGGCTATCCGAAAAAAATGCTAAAACACGCAATCAAACGCGCGTGGTTCACTCCCAGAGAGGTGTTGCTAACAAAAAAAGAAAAACAATCCCTGGAACAGTTGGTCTGTGTCTCCACATATGGCCCCCTGACAAATCGATTCAAATCAATAGTTCTAAAAAATTGGCACATGTTATCAAATTTAGAAATTCCATTCGCAAAACCCATGTTTGCTCTAAAAAAGAACAAAAGTCTCGGTCAACAACTAATAAGAGCTGACTTAGGTGTTTCTACAGTGAAAAGTGATCTACGTACCTTATGGAACTTAGATCCAGTACAAGGCCACCATAAATGTGGCACTTGCGTTTCATGTGCAAGTACCATTGAAGGGACGAAGTTTGAACACAACTCCATCAGATGGAGTCATAATGAATTTACTAACTGTAAAAGCAAAAACATTGTCTATGTAATAGTTTGTCCTTGTGACAAAATATACATAGGCAAGACAAACCAGCAAATCACACAAAGACTGGCACAACACCGCTCCAGGATAAAACAGAAAGTACTGACCGCACCCATGGTCCAACACTTCATAGAACAAAACCACACTGAAAAAGATCTACGTTGGTCTGTTTTATCAGGAATAAAGATTCCCCCAAGAGGAGGAAATGTGGAAATGCTTTTACTTAGGAGAGAAGCATATTTAATCGCGAAGTTCAACTGCGCAATTACAGGATTGAACGAGCAATTTGAAATCTGAAATGTATACCGGTGTCCTCTGTGAAAAGACTTACCGTGAAACCACCTTTAGGACTACATCACCCACAACCCCCAGATCACATGACATGAGTATATTTGAAGAAGTCATGTGACAAACATCACTGAACACCAGTTCAACACGAAAGCAGGCAGGAGAAACACGAGCGATAAAGAATTCTAAAGGTAAGGGTTGCTAACCGCAGGGCAAACGAGGCGAATCCATAGCATAATTCTTAAAATACTTCCTTTCCATTCTTCCAGTAACACGCGAGACACACGAGAATAGAGCCAAAGGCGGCGCCGCACAATTGAATAAAAGCAGCGGCGGGTCCGCGGACCAAACCCCCAAGTAAGTAAATAAAAACTGTTTTTTACTGGTCAGTCCCGCAAAATGTAAGACCACATTATTTAGGAATCTCCTCCCTTAACAGACCCTGCCTTCGCTGACCAAAGAAACAGCAGTAAAAAAAATAACAGACTCCCTAACCACAACTCAACGAAGACTTTAGATAAACGTAAGTCTCTTTGCAGCTCTAAATCACTGAGATATTTAGCTGGTTGTATAAATACAGACAAGAGAGATAATAAGTGCCTCTTACCAGGGCCGGCTTTAGGCATGTGCAAGCTGTGCACCTGCACAGGGCCACCAAACCCCAGGGGCCACCACGCCAATATATATCCTTAATATATTAATCCTCTGAGGATGGATACATATTTGCGTGGCGGCCCCTGGCAGGGATTTGGCGGCCTCCGGCTCTGTTCCACTTCTAAACACCCTGACCCCCCCTCTTCACTGGCCTCCGCGCTCCGCCCCGCCCGGACCCCCTCTTCCGGGCCGCCTACCTACGCTCCCTGCCCAGGGCCACCATGAGCCTAGAGCCGGCCCTGCTCTTACCCCTGCAGAACCACCTACAGTCCTAGAAGTTCCGAAACAGAGAGTCCAAACCCGCAGTTTGTAAAGGTAACTTACAGCGCAAGTAGTTCAAAACAAAGAATTGATGCAATTGTAAGGTCCCATTCTGAAAAGTGTCCTCCACTGTTTTTATAGGTACCCAACTAACAAATGCCCTGAAGAAAAGCCTGGCGAACAAGACACGGGCTTGGAAACGCGTCGGCTTAGTTATAATCTGTTTGTTCACTCAAATATATGAACACTCAATGCGCAAAGGGTTATTTATAGAATGTTTTGACTTCCTACCCCAAAGTTTAGGAAAAACGCATGCCCTTGCGTAACCAGTCCTCAATCATATACAAGTTATACAACAACGGCCTGGTGGTAAAAATTGTTAGTAGGGTTCAATCTCAATTTTGTGTATAATATGTGTAAACCTTGTATAGTAATGTATAGTCATTTTCCAATGTGTTTGTTTTGATGTGATTTGTAAAAATTGTATATAATAACTTGGAGTCTGTGTTTGATAAAGCAAAATCCTCAGACTATTATACCTGGTGATCCAAGTGAAGTAACTTGTGACTGTGGTTATAAATAAACCATAACACCCACGAATTAAAAAACGGAGGGTGGAAAAATCTGCTCAAATAAAAATAAGTAGCAGAACCAAAAAGCGACTGGGTGCCTCTCATTTGATATACATCAGTCCAACTAGTAGCATTTAATTTACAGGCCCTGGGTACAAGCTAATGTTTGTTTGTTTGTTAATGGACCCAGGAACCACTGCCTCCTCTAAAACAAACTTTGTTTATATGTTCACAAAGCTCTTTACAGTCAAATATTGGCCACTGAAACATGTAAGCTGAATGAATATATCAACATTATTTCTTTCAGGTGCCACTGGGTAATGTGTGGGAATTTGCATCACATATTCTTACAGGTGGAATCATATTCATTGGGGAATCTATAAAGTGACCCTCATATGGCTACCAACATGCTTCCCTTTGCAAAGCAAACACAAGTAGATGATGGACGGAGCTCTGAGCAAAAAAACTATGAATTTAGGCCCAGCTTTCTGTACTGGGGTGAATGTATGACATTGTTCTGCCTTATGTCCATCAATTGTTATTTTTGCATTTGTCACCCCGAGTGGGATAGGCATGCCCAGACGTGGGTCCCGTGCTCTCCATGCCACTGGAGTCAAGCCATCCTGGCTGATGAGGGGTGAAACCCCGAAACCAGTCCTAGGATGCTTGTAGGATGCTTGTTTCCAATCCAGTGAGGACCTGGCCAGGCAGTTTGGCCTGGACTGTTCCCATGAGTCACAGGGTCAAGACTGATATGCATATGGCGGGGTTCATACTGGAAAAGCATGGTGAGCAAAAAAACAATGGAGGATTTAGGCCTATATCTGGGTACTGGGGTGAATGTATGACATTGTTCGCCATTCTGCCTATCAATTGTTCTTTTTGCATTTGTCACTTTTCAAAGGACAATGTATAGAACATATTTCCCATTGTACAAGACATGATATAAAACCCACTGAAAAGTTAAGAAACAAAATGCAGAACAACATTTTAGGAAACTAACCCAGCAGAAAAGTAAATCATGATTGAAGTACCCATATGTACAGCGGAGAGTGTGTGGATCTATCACAACAGCCTCATGGTAATCAACACTTAACATATGAATAACTATTATGGCTGGTCCAAAGAGTTTAATGTGTGCAAAAAAGGTTTGCGAAATGTATAAAAGATGGTGCCAGCTGGCAAGAAGAGACAATGAGTTTTCATCAGGAGGGGGTGATGTGATCATATTTTATTCAGGCCCTGGATGAGACGAGTTGCAGCATGCAGGATACCCCTGAGAGGTACCAGCGTGGAGTCTAGGAGGTCACAAATGAATGAATGAATAAATGAGATTATTTATAAAGCACAACACCTGCCCCCAAGGCGCGTCTCAGCTCTGAGAGGAAGGCAGCGACTACAGCAGGCAACAGCAAGCTGAAAAAACACATTTTTAACTGCTTATGGAAGTGAGTTTCATCTGCAGTGTGGCATAGGGCAGAGGGCATATTATTCAACACCTTATCCACTTGATAAGAGAAAGTACCCTCTCACCCCCCTTTTTGACTAGGCCTGATCCTAGGAATCTTTAATAGACAGGCATCAGCAGAACGTAATGATCTTGTAGGATGATAGATCCGCCTATCATATACATATCGTGGGCTGTCCTGGAAAATGCTCTATGGGCTCATGCTAGTACTTTAAACAAAACTCTTTGTTTAATTGCCAGCCAATGCAGTTGTGTCAGATGTTTTGAAATTGGCTGATGACACACTATCTGTGAGATTTTTCTGGCTGTTGCATTTTGTTTGCATTTGCGAGGTTAAGCCTAGCGTATTCAAGGTATGTACTATAGTTTTCCATGTCTCCTTTGGTAAATAGTCGAATATTTTCTTCAATGAATGTAAGAGAGAAAACAACTATCTTGCGACCAAGAAAATTTGTGGACTAAAATAGACCTCTAGGTCAAACGTGACTCCAAAATGTTTTACAATAGTAATGGAAGGGGGGGGGATCTCTTTAAATCCAGAGGCCTCAAGATGTTAAACCATATCTAATGTGCATTGCCGAAAAAGTGAAATCTTAGTTTTGTCTGAGTCACATTTAAAATAATATTGTCTCATCCAGGCAACTACCTCATCTAAGGATGCAGGAGGGCATTGCCACCATCCATATCCAGAAGTAGGAGAGCTTGAATAGCAGTTCTGAAGTTGCTTTCTAAAAGAAATTGTTTGAATTTATTTAGACAGAGCTTGTACCAGGTTGTATTTGTTTTTCAGCAATGTGTTTCTGGAGGTTGAGGATGGTGTCCAGGATGAATCCAAATTACTTGGCATTTGATTAATTTGAACTATTGAACAGAGAAGGACACATGGAGGATTCAAGAAGGTAAATAAATAAGCTTTACCAAGCACCTTTTCCTCCTAAGCTGTTATTTGCAGAGGTTTATATTTTTAGGGAAAAGGTTGCATTGATTTGTGAACACAGAATGTCATTATAGCATCCTCAATGTCCTCGAGGCACAACAATTGTACACCAAGTGTAGAAAGAAATGCCAAAGTTCATCCTAAGCCAATCAAGATATTACATATCACCAAAGTGGTCTTAAATGCTATCGATTAGAAACAGATAAATATCCTGATTTGAAAACTGAATAATATCATTGAAAATCTTAAAGAAATTGGTACTTCTTTTAAGAAAGTGTGAGCTTCCTCTAAATAACGTCTGGGACGACAAGGCTGTTTAGGAGTTTAACAGACCACATTTCTGATTACCAGAGTTGTGAATGTAAGTCATCCATCACACTGGCAGTGGAGAATCCATTCTATTTATAGTTGTCTGTCAAGGTGGTTAAAGGTTCCCCAACAAAGTTGTCTTTTTGAGCACCTTGGGGGTTAGACAAGAGGTGAAACTCCACAGGACATTTCACCAATGGCATCCACAAAGTCTGCATGCAGAGATGTTTCCCAACAAGTTAGAGACTCTATACTCTCCTTTTCGAAAATGTCCCCTGCCCTTTCTATCGTGGACCTTTATAGAACCAGCTCTAGCACAAATAGAATCAAGATCCTCTGGCTGATCTTGATCAATAATAGCAATTTATATCCAATTCTTGCCAGCGTCAACAATGCACCCGGAGCAGGTTCCACTACCAGGTACTTTGCCATTGATGAAAGTAAAAATAAAACAGCTAGGCTGCTGAGGGACGAATTGAGATATTGCAATATTTTGGCTGAATCATCGTGGCTATCCCTAATTACATAAAAATTAAGTGTAAAATGCAATTTTTGATCTACTCAAATTAAAAAAAACACTTCTAAGAGGTATTGTCAGTCCATTAGGTGCACAGAAAATGTTATTAGTCTCAGTCACAATTTAAAAAGCACATAATTATTTCATCACACTGTGCTACAATCAAGCAGAGTTATCTAACCATCACCATTGCAATACCTGTTCTTATGTTTTGGCTCATACTATGCTGTTTTTGCAGCTACTTACGCATTTCATAGATACCTCACCATGATTAAGCCTCTACCTAAGGCAGGGAACTATATTTTCCTCAACAAACTGCCTCGTGTACATACTGGTAATGTTCAGTACTATTGGTCGCCCTCTTTATTGTTAGTCTTTATTTTTAAGGTAAGTCCCAGTTCCGACATGGGAAAGCTCTACTTACACGTACCTCTCCCTAAGTCAGTGAGCCATGCCTCCTCTGATGAAATGCCCCAAATACTTACCAGTAATCTTCATTACTCTTGGTCGTACTCTTCCTTGATCTAGTCCATACTTATGAGATGAGTTCCACCTCCGATACAGAAAACGATGAGAATGCAAGCCCCAGACACCCTACCTGGGTACCATTAATTGGACAAGCATTTTGACCATCTTTTGTACTATCACAGACAGCCCTGAAGGCTGTACGGCGAATGGCATGCTGGTGGGGTGGACGCATTCTGAGAATGAAGAATCAGGCTAACAGTGATGAATACTGCTGGAAAGTAACCATGGTTACTTCTATTTCCCTTTTATTCATCCCAGCTACACACGAGGTACACCAAAGCACCCACACAACCTTCAGAGGGACAGAGCAACATCAGAGCCACACCCACATATTGTCCAAAGACCAGGAGATGAGTCAGGCACACCTGCAAACCAGTTGTAGCAAACTAGCAAAGGATCAACATGGAAGAACCATGACGCTCACCAGGAGACTCACATCAAAGAATAACCAAGGCTCAGCAGGATACTATAACAGTTGCAAGCACACTACAGGCTTAGCAGGGCAATCCCAAAAACCAAGAGCATAGAATATAGCAGCGGCTCCAACACTCATTTACATATAATACATTGGAATGCACCCCAACAACACAGCTACAAGGTCACACCGGAGACGGGTACCAAAGGCAGAAGGAAGTAGTCATTTGCCAGGACTCTGGAAAGAACTGATAATATTGGAGGCACAACAGCAGAGAGAAAGAGAGGTCACCACAAAATCACTGCACGGTCCACATCCCCGCCCAAGTACTAGACAGTCAAGAAAAGCCATTCAAGACCTAACAGACAGGCAGCAAAGACGCTTTTCAAACCAGACAGGACCTGCTTGACCAACTCTTCAAAGATGCCAGGAACATTATTCAGCACAAAAGGTATCTCTGTGATTTGAAAGAGGCACTTCTTTGCACCATCCATTCAAACGTCTAGGACATTTAAATCTAATCATCAGCATTAAGGTACTTGGTAGCCCCAACCTGTCAATGAGCTCATCTGCTCTAGGCATTGGGTGAGCACCATTCGTGTCTGTGTTGAGCCTCCAGTAGTCACACAGGACCTCAGTTCTGGAGTTTCCCATTGTGTACCAGAATCATCAGACTGGACAAAGACTGCTAAAGGGGTCAAGCATCTTGAGTTGCAACACTTTGGAGAGTTCTATCATAATATTTACCCTCCCCTTATCTGACAGCCCGTGTATCAATTTCTTGGCAGGCATGACTTGTGTCAATGTCATGGGTGCACTAAAGTGGTGAGCCCAGGAGCGAAAATAAAGAGGCAAACTTCCGCAACAGCTGGTGACAGGACCTCTGTTGTTCTTCCTCCACTCACCCATCCTTGTTATTTTCTTACAGGAGATCGGGAGGGGCACGCCCTCCTCCTCTGCTCTGCCATCTGTCACCATCAGTATAGTCATTCTGTCATGACACACTAACCTAGAAATCGGCATCTAACGGAGTTGTGGTAGTTTCCACACTACAGCAAATGCACAACCATCCCACATTACTATTGTAGAGAGATGCAGCAGGCCTGTTGAAAGAGGAATGGAACAAGAGAGTGAAACAAAGACACCAGGATCCTCACATAGTTGATCGCCCTGTCGGGCTTTAGTCTGCACTACAGAAGCGATGATGTTTAAAATGTATAAGAAACCTTCACCATAACGAAAGTTTAAACACTGAAGTTTCAACCTTAGATATTGTGTATTACATGCCTCCTGACACGCTTTGTAGGTCAACTCTCAATTACATTTTGGAACTCGATCTTTCCACTGAGCTAAAATACAATTAGGTTTGCCATAAGTATTTGTGACTCCTCAGCAGGACTGAAATAAATTGTTTACTAGCAAGGGCGTCCTTCAATATTAGGAAATCATTTATCATGCTTATTTTACTTTCAGATTGATATGTGGATAACTCTAACATGAAAAGCATTCTTTAGTATTACATGCTTAGTTTCTACTCCTGGTCATTATATATTTAATAGCATTGATCTCAGCACAATATTTCCGTGCCAATAATTAATAACCCATAGAGCTAACTCCTTATAGAATAATCAGTGCAACAAAGTTCAGAATCCTAAAGGATGACTCCTTGTGAAAACACCAAGTGCCAGTCTTTATCCTTGCAAGATACTCTCCTGGTTCAGAATGTCTGTTGTCGACTTCATGGAAGAGCAAATGACAGAATTCCAAGGAGTGTCTGCTGCAGCAACTATGAATAGACGAGGAGAAACTTGTTTGATTTCAAGATGGCTGCCACGTTGTCAATTCTCATGAGACCCGTAGGCCTTCTTGCCTTTACACATGTATTTCACGAAGCCTGTTCTCCTGAGCAGCACGACTTTTGTCCAAGCAGTGCACACATCCTGCTTACCTTTCGATTCTCTTCTGCTCCTCAAGACATGCATGTTAATGAGCCTAAGAGCAGCATGTCCCGCAGGGCTAGCAGGCAAAGGAAAGTGCATCCTACACCTCATTCTGACACGTATCCATGCTATCATAGGGAGGTTTCATGTGGTCGACATGATGGACCCTTAATGGGTTTCTGGGTGGGAAAGATCCACAAGGTATGTGACCAGGCCCATCTAACCCAGCACAATCTAAGGCCTAGTTCATCTAAGTGCCTAGTTCATCTAAGTGCCAGAACTCTACGGCACCAACACCCACACCTTTTGGCCATGCTGGTATTCCACCAAAGTCGTAATGTGAACATGCCACTGTTCGATCAGCTCTTGACCTGTGTTGGGATGGAAATCTACCTCAAAAGCTATGAGAGTGTGTTCTACTGCCCAGAATGTCTGGCTGCGTTTTTATCTAGTTATCTTGAATTTTATTTTGGCCCTGACATCATGCATGCTAATTGAGTGTGCATGCAGAGGTCTATGGCTCTCTCTGACTATGTGAGGTCCATTACCTTTCCTGTGACCTGGAGGGGCGCAACAAACATCTACTCATAATGGATGAGGACAACTCCTCCAGGTTTTTCATGACCAAGGATTATAGTGCTTTGCAGAGTACTCAATAGGCTGTTGGAGTCTGTCTGAAAGCCAGTTTTCCAGGAGTGAGAGGATATAACCTGAAGTCTGCACTTTCTGCTGGAGGGCTTGCCCGTCTGTTGAGTGCCTAGTTGCCTGTCTGCTGTGATAGAGAATGAGTCTTCCGAGCCCTGCAGATTAAAAGTCTGGTCTGGGGCAGAAGCCAATAGTGCTCTTAGTCAAAGGGACACCCATAGGAAGCAGACTGTTGGAGAGTAAGACCAGGATTGAGCGTGCTTAAAAGGGTCCCCCACTCTCCATGGTTCTAGACATGAACTGCTGCTCTGAGATTCGCCTGGCTTGATCAGGGCTACAATGGCTGTAAGGTCCACCTGGGCCGATTACGGCTACAAGTAGTGCCTTAAGGTTTCCTGGCCCAAACAGGGTTAAATTACTAAGGTACTCATATAACCCGAGGGAAGGCTGTCTTAGCTTCATCAGCTGGACACAATAGCCACTGCATGTCCGATGCCTGCACAAGTAACCAGATCACTGCAGGACAGTAAATCAATCAAGCAGATATGGCAAGACAGATCTGGACTGTGCACGGCCTCATCAGTGGCCTCCTCTGAGTGACTGCAGCTGAACGCCGCTAGGCTCTGCCTATGGTCGAATCACACTGTTGAGTCCATGCTATTTAAGCGCGAGACACTAGGAACTGAATTCCTACGAACTGCACCCCAGTGGTAAGAAAACTAGCAAATGAATGAACTGATTGCGCATTTGACCTGTGAGGCACCAGTAATGTGCACCTAAGCCTTTTTCATGTTTATAGAGGGCGAGTGATCCAGTCACCCCAGGAGGAGATAGCATTGATCGGTGTATGAGTAGGTGAAGAACCACAAGAGAGAGTTGTGCCTAGGCTCACTATTGCATATGCTGAATTGAATGGTGTTGTATTAAGTACTGCATGCAATTAAAAGTGGGACTCTTTAAAAAAAAAAAAACAATCAGTGGGCTGGACATTGAAATTATTGTGTTGACATCTGCGCTCATGACCCCTACACTACCTCCCAGAGAATCCTGTGACTGATTAGACTGTTCAACCTTTCTACCATTAGAGTCAAGTGTAGAAAGAGTTTTAATTGGCCTTCTTTGCAGCGCAGTAGTGGGACAGGCCTTAGGACACCGGTGACAAATGAACTCAGCCACCCTGGTTGGGGCACAGTTGCCCTGTTTGACATGTAGCCCCTAAACAGGGTCTAACAACTTGCCTCGAGATTGTTGTTAGTTTGCTTAATCTACAAGTCCATCCTTTAATGTTGGTCACAGCACATCATCACTAACTTGCTGTGTGTGTTCCATGGGTGGTCACTCCCACCTATCTCTCACAAAACTCAATTGGCCTCTCACAGGGTGTTCATAAGAAAGCTCAAAAGACGCGAAACCCCCTCCCTCTGTGCTACCTTCCTGTAGGCAAAGTAACAAGACTTCCACTGACACTGAAGGGGCTCCTATAGGCCTATGTATGAGCAGGCCCTTCATGGTCTTGTTGAACCTTAGGCTGCGGGTGATGAGTCATGGAGAACCTACAAATAACCCTGCATTCATCCCACATTGACTTTATGAAGGTAGTCATGAAGTGTGCCCCCCTCTCAGAATCAACCTCTTTGAGGAATCTTATTCAAGTAATGATATTCGGCAGCACCTTGTCCACTCCTATCCTTGCAAAGCTGTATGCACCACAGGTAGTGGAATGAGGCAGGCTTGCACTGGCCTTCTGACTTACCAGTGGTTTGGCAGCTTATGCTGGGCGACAGACCTGCATCATATTAATGCACATCTTGGGCTAGTGAAAGTATGCAGCTCTATATGGTTTTGGCCTGCCCCAGATGACCGGCCAAGAGGATGTCATGAGCCAAACCCAATAAGAAGGCCATACAGTAATGAGAGCACCATCAGCCTCTTGGCTTCCCCACGTTTAAGGTCTCTAGGCTCACTATATAAGTCACTCTCTTCTTAGTAGATCCTGTTCCACTGACTGGTGCTTCCATTGGTCTCAGTAACTGCCTTTTGCCAAAGGTCTCGAAGAGGTGGGCACTGCTTTTGAGCCTTGCATGAGTCTGTCAAAACTCTACTTACAGCACAAAATTACATTTCTCAAACTGAGTGGAAAATACCTTGTGAAGATAGAAATGAAGGGATTTTAATTAATCTAGGCATGCTCATGGAGAATCTAGCTTGCCCTACACAGTGCAAATAGCTTTAGGATAGTTAGTTGCTTTGGGGACACACGTTTCAAGTATGTAGTGTGTCATATTATTTATATATTAAACACCCAGTCCTGTTGGCTTTCATGAGATATGGCTTTTTAATATATACTACAGGTTTTCCTACTTTGGAATGGCACTTTTCCTTTCCATGTGTCACTGCAGGGCTATTAAACTGCGCCACAGGAAAAGCAGGAAAAGCACAATGATGCTCCCAGTAGACATATACTTTTGAGATACGTGGGCAGTGTAATTACACACTGCAGTCCACATATGACATTTAACTCACTTGCTATTGGTGCATTTTATGTGGCATCTACCATACTGTTTCAGGAAATTTAAATAAGCCAACTAGATAAGGAAAGCACAGACACTATGCTACTATTAAGCAGTATCATAGCACACCGAGTCCTAAAGCTAGAATGAACATACAGGATAAAAGAGAGAGCATGGCAAAAATGAAGTCCTGTTGTTACAAGACGGCAATTTTCTATTTTGTGCCATTTCCGAAAGAGTGTGACTCATTCCAGGTTAATAAACTGCCTATCGGCACCACCACAAATGTATTGTGTTTTTTACACACTAATTACAAGTACATTTCTTTCACAACATGGTACAGGCATACATCGTGCATATAATATACATGACATGAACAAACAATGTTTGGAGTTACCCACTTTAAGAGACCTCCTGTGTAGGAAAGTGCCCCTTTTTGCATGGTTGCCTCCACACTTTGCCAAACTGTTGATGTACTTTGACTGAGTGTGCTCTGGGCTCCTGCCAACCAAGTCACCAGGGCCCATGTTTTTTCCTAAACGGTACTGATGCGAAACCCAATTGGCACTCTTTGGCCACATGTAAGTCCCTTGTAACTGATACCAAAGGTACCAAGGGCACTGAGGCCAGGGAAGGCCTCTAAGGGCTGCCGCACTTATTGTGCCACCCTTAGAGGCCCTGTACCTTTACACACACACACACACAAACACACACACAGTGCTCTTGCAGGCTTCGTGTTTTGGTGCAGTAGAAAGTAAAGAGTTGACATCCCTGTATGCCATGGCTACAAGACACTGCCCTGGAAAGGCAAGCCACCCCTCTAGCTGGGTGCACTATATGAGTGGTGAGGTAACAGGTGCATGATCCCTGTACTCCTGCAGTGTCTAAGCCAATTCCTAGACATTGTAAGTGCTGTAATACAATTAAGAGTATATGGTGCTGGGAGTTTGTCATTCTAAACTCCACAGCACCATAATGGCTTTACTTGGTATCAAACTTCTCAGCACATTAAACCCACACTGATGCCAGTGTGGGATTTAATGAAAAATCCACTCAGAGGGCATCTTAGATATGCCCCCTGAAAAACTACCTAACTCTAGTGTCCTCACTGAGTGACTGCTCACCAGCTGCCACCACCAGACATGTTTCTGGACCCCTGGGTCGAGAGCCTGATGCACTAAGGGTCCTGAAATAATGCATATCCTGGGTGGAGGTGTCACGCCTCCTCCCCCAGGATGGTCAGGGTCCACGAAGGGGAAGGTTCTCTACCCCCAGCCATTTGCTGCTCCCAACAACTGGTCCCACCTGTACTGACCCCCCTTTGGTTGGGAGAATCAGCGGGAAAACCAGGTTAGGAGGAGAGGTGTGCCCACCTTTGCCAACCCCACCTCTCTGAGAGAAGCACAACTCTCAGTCCCGGCCATCTTGCAGATGGGGGCCCCAGCCAACCAGAGTGAGGTATATATCCCGCGCCCACTGGAGGGTGCCATAATAGGGGGTGTACCCATCCCAAGGAAGGGACCTATTGGTCCCGACCTTTACCTACTTGTAACACACCTAATTCTAGTATTTAGGGGCGACCCCAAACCTTGCCTCCTCAGACAAGAACCGACAAGAAGAGAGAGGAAGAAGGGCTGAAGATGCTGTGATGAACTAAGAAGAGGAGGACGCCCACTGACTTGGCCCTAGCCCTACCGGCCTGTCCTTACCTCAAACCTGCTCCAGTGAAATCCCGGCTTTCCTGCAGCCAGCAGCCCACAAGAACCCAGAGGACCTTCCCTGCCTTCCAAAACCAAGACTTTGTCTCCCGTGGGCTCCGGATTTGCTCACCTGCAGACTCTGGCTCCTGCCAAATCCACGAATCTGGACCACTCTGAACCCGACAACCACGGCACGAGTTTGAGTAGCCCAACACCACAAGGAGGTCTACCCAGTGATCCTGACCTGAGATCTGTTGATCTCTGACCTGCCTCAAATCTCCAATCGACGCCTGCAGCCCCTTTCTGGAGGATCCCCCGACAGCGACTGGAGCCTGTAAAAAAAACCTGATGCCTACAGACACCCCTGCAACCGACATCCCACGGCCTTGGGTGGCCCAACCGACGGTGTCCCAGCATCCCCAGGCACCCCAAATTACCTCTCCAACCAGTGGTCACCTCCAGGAGATCTTTGTCCCCGAGCCTGCAGTGTTTGTTGCAAACGGAGAATCCCTATTGAAATCAACAGGACACCCGATGCCAAAACAGCACCCTGCACCCAACCACCCCTGTGCCGCTGCAGGTGCACTTAGTGTGCTAAACCAGATCCCCCTTTGCCCTGAGCATAACACCAGGAGCTTAGGTCCCACAACCTTGTGGCCTGCTCGTGAGCAGCCACCAACCGGAGGCCCCCTATCCCCCATTGGATAACATTGGGCCTCAGCACTCTGCACCCGCCGCCCTAGTGCAGCTGAGGGTGCTTTGATAGTGCATCCTCAGCCCTGGGGGAACCCTGGTTGTAACCCCAGAAACCCAACTCCCAAAACAAAGTACTTACCTGCAAACCGATAACTTAATTTCCTCCCATGGAATTGCATAGACTGCTTTTCTTTGAAAATTCTTCTGTGTGGAGTTGGTTTGTATGAAAACGTGAAAACCTGCATATATGAAAAAAGTGAATTCCTTACCTTTTGTCCAGGAGATGTCTCAGTGTGATATCTAGGTATATCACACTGATTAGCAAAAGTAACTTGAAAAGTATTCCAAGAAGTAATGTGTATTGCAATCTACAAAGTAACTGAAAAGTAATTCTTATTTGTGACTTACCTGTAAATCACCCAACTGCATTTGAACCTGCATCCAACTGTAATTTACTGCATAAATCTTGCAAAGTATTATTTCACTTACCTGCACCAGGGTTGTCTTGGTTCTAGAAATAAAATAAATACATAATATTTTTTATATAAACAAAATGAGTCTGAGTTCAGTCTTTGAGTGTGTGACATAATTTCTTGTGTTAGTGTGTACAATAAATGCTTAACACTACCCTTTGATAAAGCCTTACTGCTCTCTCATACTACCACAAATAGAGAGCAAGGTATTATTTACTTTTACCTTGGCCCACCTTTGGGGTTCGACTGGACTCTGTGCACACCATACCTTACTTTGGTATAGTATATACAGACACAAACTCAGAGCCCTTACAATGATCCAAGGTATGGAACTATATACTACGGGGTCTTCAGGGTGAGCTGGCCCCCAAACCCATCAAATACACACACACT
Organism: Lissotriton helveticus; assembly: GCF_964261635.1. Lineage (NCBI taxonomy): Eukaryota > Metazoa > Chordata > Amphibia > Caudata > Salamandridae > Lissotriton > Lissotriton helveticus. The sequence continues at coordinate 191,869,124 of NC_136060.1, forward strand.
GTAGAAGCTACCCTGAAGTAATGGTCATTTACAAAATGTAACACTGTCCTTACAAGCTCTAAATAGATTGAGTGCTGGGCATCTCAAAAAATGTTAAGGACTGTCCTCACACACCACCAGGTGTCATGCTTCATCATAGGCAGTCCTCGCTCTCTAAAAACCCAGGTTTGATAGAGAGTGGGCCTGCACGTGGAGACAGATAGACACTTCTAATTTTAAGTGGAGGCCCGTGCAGAAGGGGTTTAATAACCAATGTATTACCCCAAACTACATTTAATCATACAGCATTTTTTGGTATTAAAAATTGGAATGTGCGGATTAGGGGAATAATTACCCCATCACCACTTTAATCATCCAAAGACGAACATGACAGCTGGTGGTGTGTGAGGACAGTCCTTAACATTTTTTGAGATTCCCAGCACTCATTCTATTTAGTGATTGTAGGGACAAGGTTACATTTTGTAAGTGACCATTACTTCAGGGTAGCTTCTACAGTGTGTGTAGAGTATATACAGAGCCAGCTTCCTACATCCTGCACTAAAAATATTCCGAAATGTGAAACCATTCTAACATTAGGAAATCTAAACCTAACTCTGGCAATAATATGTGATTATATGATAAGCAAAGCATGATAATCTAAATATAGAATTGGAGACACATTTTTCAAATGGGAATTCTCACTTTCTCTTGAATATCAGTCCAGCGGTTAGTAGTTCATATTTAGTGGAGATTAAGTCAGGAACCAAACAAGGAATCTTTTTCTGGATTGTACCATCTCCCTTACCTGTGTGTTATCCATTTATGACACTAGGCATAGGTTAGAGTGGCACAGAGTAACTAGAGTTGCCTAGAGTGCAGTGGCCTAGAGTGCAGTGGTGTAGAGTAGGGTGGCATAGGGTGCAATGGTGAAGAGTACATTGGCATAGAGTGCAGTGGCTTAGAGTGCAGTTGTGCAGAGTAAAGTAGAGTGGCGTAGAGTAGAGTGACATAGAGTGCAGTTGCATAGAGTGGCGTAGAGTTTAGTGGCATAGAATACACTGCTGCCGAGTAGAGTAGAGTACTGTGTCATAGAGTAGAGTGCTGCAGAGTAGAGTGCATTGGTGTAAAGTGGAGTGGTGCTGAGTAGAGTGGTGTAGAGTGTAGAGGCATAGAGTGCATTGACGTAGCATGCAATAGAGTGGCATAGAGAAGAGTGGTTCAGAGTAAAGTCCAGATGTGTACAATACAGTGGCATTGAGTGCAGTGGTACAGAGTAGAGTGCCATAGAGTTCAGTGGAAGGGTGCAGTGTTACACAGTAGAGTGCCATAGAGTGTACTTGTGAAGAGTAGAGTGGTGTGGCGTGCGGTGGCATGGTGTAGAGTGGTGCAGAGTAGAGTAGAGTGGAATAGAATGTAGTGGTACAGAGCAGATTAGCATAGACTGCAGTGGCATACAGTGTATTGTTTTTGAGTAGGGTGGTGTAAAGTGCATTGGTGTTGAGTGCAATGGTTTAGAGTAGAGTGTCATACAGAGCAGTGGTGTAGAGTACAGTGGTAAAAAGTAGAGTACAGTGGCGTAGAGCACAGTGGCATAGAGTGGAGTGGTGCAGCATAGAGTGGAGTGGTGTAGAGTAAGTCTAGGTGGTGAGCTCTGCTCCGCTCATGGAGTTTGTGGAGTTTTCTGCACTCCACGTTACGCGGAGCTTGCAGAGTTCCGAAAAACTCTACTTTGCGTAGCAGAGTTTTTTCCTCGCTCGCTTTTGTCAACATCAAGTTGGCGAGCGCGAGTGAGGAAAATCCACCTCCCAGCGAGATTGTTCCTTGTTCGTGATCGTCAACATCATCTTTGGCGAGCGCGAGCGTGGAAAATCAACCTCCCGGGGAGATTTCTCAATGCGGGCCATCAGATTTCTCATTGGCTGTGGTTGTGCATGTTCGCGACCCCTCATGTTGAATAACAGTCCGTTCGCGTTGAGAAAGCTGCCGCTCCAGTAAAAATCTACTTGATCGGCAGAAAGGAAGCAACGCCCGCTTGCGCTGTGCATGGTGGCATTCGCAATTATTGCACAATGCGTACAAGCACCTGACACTGAAGATCACTGTGAAAGGCATTTATCTAACTCACTCTGCTGCTCGTGTCCGCGTAGTGCGGCAGAGTTTTTATGTACTTCGCCCAGGCTCAGTGTAGAGTGGCATAGAGTGTGATGATGTGGAGTGTATTTTTTCATAAAGTAGAGTGGTGCAGGGTAGAGTGGAGAGGTGCAGGGTAAAGTGCACTGGTGTAGAGTACAGTGACGTATAGTGCAGTGGCATAGAGAGTGGAGGGTGGCGTAGAGTGCAGTGTTTCAGGGTCAATTAAAGTGGCGCAGAGTGGACTGACATAGAGTGGAGTTGTATAGAGTAGAATACATTGGCGTAGAGTGTATTCGCATAGAGTGCATTGGCATAGAGTGCAGTGTTACAGTGTACAGGGGCCTGGAATGGCATAGAGGAGAGTGATGTAGAGTGGAGTGGCACAGAGTGAAGTGGTGCAGAGTAGAGTGGAGCGGTCTAGACTAGAGTGATGTAGAGTGCAGTGGCAAAGAGTTTAGTGGTACAGAGTGGTGTAGAGTGCATTGGCATAAAGTAAAGTGGTGCACAGTAGAGTAGAAAGGTGTAGAGTGAAGTGACTTAGAGTGCAGTGATGCAGAGTGAAGTGGCGCAAAGTAGAGTGGATCAGCGTGGAGTGGTACAGAGTAGAGTGAAGTGTCATAGAGTGGAGTGTCCCAATATCGTAGAATGCAGTAGCATAGATTAGAATGGTGCAGAGTAGACTAGGGTGGCCTAAAGAGCAGGCACATGGATTGCTGTGCCGTAGAGTGTAGTGATTCAGAATAGAGTAGAATGACATAGAGTGCATTGGTGTAGAGTGCATTGGTTTTGTGTAGATTGGTGTAGAATGCATTGGCATTGAATGCAGTGATTTAGAGTAGAGTAGTGTAGAGAGCAGTAGCGTGGATTAGAGTGGTGCGAAGTAGAGTAGAGTGCAGTAGCATGGAGTTGAGTGGCGCAGCATAGAGTGGAGTGGCGTGGAGTGGTGTAGAGTGCCGTGTTGCAGAGTACAGTGGCATAGAGTGGATTGTTTAAGTGTAGAGCAAAGTGGCATAGAGTGGAGTAGTGCAGTAGCGTAGAGTATGGTTGCGTATAGTAGAGTGGCCTAAAATGGAGTGGTGCAGAGTCAATTAGAGTGGCGTACAGTGGAGTGACATAGAGTTGAGGATAGAGTGCATTGGCACAGTGTGTATTGGTATAGAGAGCAGTGGGATGGAGTTCAGTGTTGCAGAGCAGAGTGGCGTGTAGTGGCATAGAGTAGAGTAGTGCAGAGTAGAGTAGAGTGGTATAGAGAGGAGTGGCATAGAGTGGAGTGGTTCAGCGTACAGTGGGTGGCCTAGACTAGAGTGGTGTAGAGTGTGGAAGGGAAGAGTGCAATTGTGTAGATGGGATAGAGTGGTACACAGTAGAGTATAGAGGCGTAGAGTAAAGTGTTGTTGAGTGCAGTGGAGTAGAGTGAAGTGCTGAAGATTAGAGTGCAGTGACGGAGAGGGGAGTGGAATAGAGTGGAGTGGTGCAGAGTGGAGTGTGGTGACATGGAGTGGTGCAAAGTAGAGTGGAGTGGAGTGGCGTATGGTGGAGTATGCATGGTGTGGTAACGCACTGCCATTACAGACATCACATTTTCAATTGAAATGACAATTACATCTACACAGACATACAGTTTCACTGATAAAGTTATACAGCACAAAGACACAGTGGGGAAATATAATCACCTAGTGTATTGATTTGTTTTCATCGTATTAAAATATTTGTTTCCACGATTCTTCAGAATGACCAGAAACGTATTTTATTTGTGCTTTCCTAATTCTGATATATTCTGAAATATCTTACCAGCTTATTTACAGACTTAAACTTTGTTGTGTGCTAGAAAAAAAGCCCTTCTTTCACAGCAAGATTGTCAGATAAAACCTCTCACTTTGAAGTCAGAGAACGAAAAGTAAACACCAAGCTCCCTCAGAAGACAGAGCCTGACATTTGACCTCTGTCTCTAAATGCACAGCTAATGTGACAAGATAAGAACAAAATGTGCAGGCCTGTTTACCGAAAGGGAGCACTCGGAAGGATACAGTAAATAGGCAGTTCTCCAAGCAAGGGATGAATTCAAGCTGCACAGCCTAAAACAAATAAAGCCACCAAATATAAAGCAAGCAAATGTGAGATTCAAACCGCAATGCTAAGGGTAAGCAATGGACATAATGCATTCCCAGGCAAGCTCTCAGAATGTCCGCAGATGTTTTTAGCAAACTGTATAGCAGGATTATCTAGTAGCCTTCAACCTAACCAGGCCTAATAACCTCTTTCTGGAACAAAGTTCATATGCTACGTTTGCCTGCATGATTTTCAAAATATTAATTGTTATCGTTAACCAGTGCAACATGAATAACCACAATTTTTTGTTTTTGGAAAAGAATGTTAAGATAATTGCACTCATGGAATGCTTTGTAAGTGCTGCACAAACTATTCAGAATACTAGGGCCTAGAAAATGCCATATGTTTCATGCGGTAAAAGCAGAAGGCCAGATACAGGCCATAAGAAAAAATGCAAGCTTTCTTGAGAACGAAGATGTAAAAAGGAGAACAGAAATTCTTGAAAAAGCAGATGCTCGTTACTGTCTCCAGCGACAAAACAGGCAAAACAGAAACTATTTAGCTCTTTGAGTATAGTTTGTTTTTAGTCTCCATGGCAACAAGATAAACAAAGGCACAAAAGGCAGAACCATTAGTGAATTTTTCAGATCCCTTCTGTAGCAGATCACAATTGTGTGCATTACCTCTGCATTTATTCACGTGTACACTACATGCATTTTACCCACCAACAGAGGCACTGAGGTTGCATCTGTGACAATCTTTCTTTTTCGAGCAATGGCAGGGGGGCACGACCGGGGCAAAATAACCTAGCACACGCAAAATGTGGGCACTGTCTGTGCTTCTGACGGGAAACATCCGTTGGTGTACAACCTTTACAACGCAACTTTTACCACGCAGTGCCTTTACGACGCAACTTTTACAACGCAAACCATTACAACGCAGTGCGCTGGGGGGCGCTCTAGGATAGGGAATATATTTAATTTACTATTCAACACCTTCCCTACTATCCACGGGGACTGGAGTTGGAATAGTAAATTAAATAAATCACTATCCAACACCCAAAAGCACTATGCGTTGTAATGGTATTCGTTGTAAATACCGCGTTGTAAAGGCATGCGATGTAAAAGTATGCGTTGTAACGTCATACATCCCATCCGTTACAACGCGGATGTTTCCCCGCGGTGCTGTTACGACGCGTCCGTAACAACGCAAGTCGTTACCACGACTTGCGCTGGAGGGCGCTAGAAGATTAAAAATAGTAAATTTACTATTCCAACACCTTCCCTAGTGTCCACGGGGACTGGTGTTAGAATAGTAAATTATACTATTCGACATCTGCGCCCCCAACGCAAGTCGTGGTAACGACTTGCGTTGTAAGGGACGCGTTGTAACAGCACGCGTTGTGACGGTACGCGTTGTACCGTCATGAATCCGCTTCTGACTGATGTGCTGTGTACATCTGCAATCATTAGAACGCCCATTCTCTTCAAATATTTCACCAGCCCCTCTCTACTGAATCGGAATTTGGGCTGTATATCTTGTGCAGTGCTTGTGTCCTATTGCCCCGGCATGATTTGCGCTCCGCATGTGCCCACATACACATATATCAAAAGTACCACTTTTACATAAACCCCTGGTGTAAGAAGCGCACAGCTCAATATGAGCACTCGCTCATCTTAAGCGAAGTTTGAAAGTTTGTCTGAGGAAAACTGCTTCGTTTTCAAAGTTTGGAATGTTTGCTGGTGCACTGTCAGCTATGTTCGAGCAGAAGCTCACACAACTGGATCGGCAAGGACCTTTGACTTTGAAAGTTTCCTTTCACTTTTGCTGCCGTACAGTGGGAACCTTACGGATGCCCCAGGTGTTGGAATAAAGCAGGAGTCCGAGTGACCAACCTTTTCTGTAATGAGAGCTGCCTATGGTCAATGGAAATCATGCACGGACCACCTGCACCGCCCGCTCTGTCAATCAATCATACAGAAGCAGAATCTGCCACGAGTCCCATTACCCGATTCTGATATTGCTGATGCTTATCTGTTTGCACCAAGAAGGGGTGACAGTGATTCTGCTCCCAGTCTCCCTAAGTCCAGCCCTTGGCCTGCTTCTGACAGACGGGTTGTGGATTGGCAGCAGGCTATAGTAGCAGCCTCTTACAAACCTCATGAGACACAAAGGTACCAGAAGGCGTCAATCAGGGGGAGTTTTTCGCCCGCCTTAATGTGAGACCAGCAGGAAATCAAAGAATGATATGAATTAATAGATATGGACTGCAAGCATAGACAAACATTCTATCAGGGGCATCATGCTTGGAGGGATATGACCTGATTGGCCTTTGTACAGTACCAGAGTCACGTTAGAATGATTGGCAGTGGGCGAAAAGGACATAAAGCTGATGGGAACATCTTATCCTGGGAAGGGGACACAATGAAAGAATCATGCTGGTCATAGGATTTCCAGGATTAGGAAGGGAAGGGTGTTACCTCACTGGAAGTTTTTTTAATAAATTGATGTACTAATTTACAGAGCGTCATGAAAATCCTCTTCTTTTTTGTTTTCCAAATATTGTATGCGTTTTTAAAGAATATAGGAGACAGTATGCAAATAAACATATTGTAAATAACTGAGGCCAAACAAAGTACAAGTGTGGCAGGTAAAGTACCTGTTATTGTGACATATGTCTGGTTATATGGGAGACAGAAGGAACAAGAGCTGCCATAGAACATTTGTCGGTTAACATATCATTATAACAACATAGTATCATAGAGATACATTATATGATGGTGCGTAACAATGGGGGTTAGTGCTGAATCCTAATATCAGAACTAAGGCGATGTTAAAGCCATGAGAAGAAGTCTTGTCCATGCTTAGAAGGTCTCTTGGGACAAAAAAAAGCTCTGCAGCTGACAACACACCAAAACGTAGGAGTAAATGTATAAGAAAGTGGCAGATAATGGGTTAACATCAAAATTGCTAACGCAGCACTCCTTCAACTTTAGAAACACAGGAATGCACTGTATTTTCAATAAGACGGTGCACTGCTGCATTTCTCCCTGCGCTGGAGCTAAATTCAGCTGCCTAGCACCAACACCGGTACCCTTACACCATAGTGCAAGGGTGCCTGCATTGAGGTAATGTTTGTTTATGTGCAGGAGGGTGTCCCTTCCTGCACATAAAATCCAGAATGGCGATTTGTAACTTCTGTGTGTGCAGCTCTGTCCAGCACACATAGATGTTGCAAATCATCATTTTTTTAAATGATTGTTTATGTGCACGAAGGGACCCATTCCTGCACATAAACAATCATTCATGACAACTTGCTATTACTAGGTGTGCTGCACAATGCAGCACACATAGAAACAGCAAAAACTAGGGTTAATACTGCTCTTAATGTTGACGCTATCTTCTATGGGAAACATCACTTACAACGAAACTTTTACAACGCACTACCGTTACAACGCAACCATTACAACGCAAACTATTACAACGCATTGCGCTGGGGGGCGCTATAGGATAGGGAATAGGTTAATTTACTATCCAATAACCTTCCCTAGTGTCCACGGGGACTGGAGTTGGAATAGTAAATTAAACTATTCACTATCCAGCACCCAGAAGCACTATGCGTTGTAATGGTATGCGATGTAAAAACCGCGTTGTAACAGCATGCGTGGTAAAAGCATGCGTTGTAACGTCATACATCCTCTTCTATTTATGCCACCCTTGTAAATAGGGGGCAGTGTCATAATCAATGGGTGTGGCGGCAGAACACCCACCAAAACACCCATTGCATGCTCCTTTCACGCTAAGTGTAGCCTGAAAGGGGACCTTATTTACAAGGCGGCATTAAGTCACATGGCTTAATGCCACCTTGTCAATAAGGCATAGGGTGTATCACCACAGAAACATCACTTAAAGTGATGTTCCTGTGGTGACAGGGGCTTTTAAATATCCCCTTAGTGTTCTATAATGGTAAAAAAAAAAAAAAAAAAAAAAGGCTAGTCAGATTCCTCGAAGCAGCTCGGTCAAAAATGCCAAACTGACTCCTTTTCTGCAGACAACTGGTCTACGGGGGCAATCTTTATTAAGTGGATGACCAACCGCCACAGCGGATCGCAACTTTTCTATAGGTCGCAAAGGCATAACTAGCCGGGTCACTATAACTGTAATGATATAGAAAGTCCTTTGCAGTTCACGCTGCGACACTCATGAATGAGCATGAACATTTTAAATATGGACCTTTTTAAATATGGATTATTATAAAAATTGAACTATTTCTTTTTTTCGTATGTGTTGCAATGGTTTTAAGTAACTGTGCCAATAAAGTTTTTTTTACCTTTACCTATAACGGAACATACCAATACATGAAGAAAAGGTTGTAATGTACCTGCAATTCTCCTTGAGTTCTAACTGATGATTTCCTTTATTCAAATCAAGGTGAGAGAATACTTTTGCACCATTCAATTGTGTTATCAAGTCAGCAATGTGCCGACCTGGATGTCGTACTCTTTCAATTGCCTTCTTCGCTTGACCCATATCCCCGCAGATGCATACAGCTCCTTCTCAGTCCCTTTTGGGTACTACCACTATGGAACAAACCTATGCATTGGACCTGTGGAACATTCAATGATATCATGTTTGATTAAGGATTCAAGTTCTTTTTCAACAGCTTTCTGTAAATGAAATGCAATTCATCTGTGTCTTTGAGCATTGGGACAGATACAGATAGCCTCATTAATGTGCAATTGTACTTTCATAGTCTTGAGTTTTCCCAACTCATGAAACAACTAAGGCAATTGACTTACTATTTCATGAGGAACATTCATGTTATAGTTTACTGATATCAGTCCCATATCAGCAGCTGTGCCAAAGCTGAACAAACAGGTACTTGACGCCGTACATTGAAATACTCAAATGGGTGCTTGTACTTTTGTTTTCTTGTGTTTCATCGTCCCTATGAATTAACCTTGACTTAATAAAAGCATTGATGCAGCCCATGTATACACTTTAGTTTTCGATGGCGTAAGTTGGAGCAATGGAGATAGTTCATTGTATTTCTCCTTAGCCATAATGTTTATTGACACACCTCTGTTGATAATAAAAGCTATTGAAGAACCATTGACTTTTAGAGTAATCTTTGGAGAATGCTTGAATGACTTTGATACTTTGTGATGTCAATTTTTCTTTGACATTTATTTTTCCTCACATGCAGCCAGTCTGACATGCACACATTTCTCTTAGCTAACCATTGACATTCCACAACCATCTTCTTCACTTTCACTTGACATTTATACTGAAGAACTGTTTGACGAAGATTTAGATGATGATCGACTTTGTTTGGTGTAGACTTGCCCTATTGAGTGTTGTAGATTGACCTTGTGGACATGTGTCGAACATCGCTTCTGAAACATTCAGGAAGCGATTTTGTTTTCGCACTGTGACACACTTACTTTTCCCTTCGCCTTGGACACCGCTGCAAAATGGTTCTCCTTCACACAGCCTTTTGACATCTTCCAATGGTGGGATATTTACCTATGAGTGGAAACCAAAATCCATACCTGAAGCACAACTTCTTTTTCAGTGGAGACAGCACTCTGTGTTCCCATGTCTTGTGGTTTGGCTTACTTTTCATGACTGACTAACTCTGGGCACCTCCGGCCTCCATGTCAGCAGCTTATCGATCAGCACCTCTTCAGCTGTGGCAGCCATGAGAACTCGTTCCAGACTGAGAGTTTCTCTCAGCATTCATTGTGTGAATGAATTTGACAGGCATCCATCAATAACTCTGAGACGTATTGCTTCCTTGTCATTAAATTTATTGAACTTACAGTGTTTGATGAGTGTATGCAGTCTCTCAAACAAATTCATCGAGGGTTTGCCGTTCTTGACTAAAAATTTACCTTTTGAAATCTAAATTGGGCATTGGATTGAACTTGCGATTCAAGGTTTCTTTGATATGACAGTAGGTAATTTCATAAACTGGCTGCATTTTCTTTATGACTTCTTATACATCTTCACCAACAACATTCATAGGGAATTTGACCATCTTCTTGTTATCTGTTTCTTCTAGAGCATACAAAAAAATCATCAAATGTCTCTTTTCAAGCAGTCCATCTGTCGCAATTATATAGCTTTTTTGGCGGTATAAAATGGTGGTGGTGGTTTAAGAAAGGGGCAGCATTGTAACCATTGGTGGAACTTAATAGTGTGAAGAGTAGTGTTCTTTTTGATGCTGCTAGGTGATCTTGTTCATGCAAACAATCTCTGAGGCCTTGCGATGTGTTGGCCTTTTTCTTGGTTTCCATTGGAAAAACTAACTGTCACAATTCCGATTGCCACTTTCAGCTTTCTGATCTTTGGAAACCTCTGAAGTTGTTCTGAGCCCCACTCAGCTGCTTTGGTGAGGCACCTCTTTGTTTATGTACATCTGCGCAAGCACAACCCTGGTCACTTTCTGTGGGGCCACTCCATCCAGGTCTGTGGTATGATACGCTCTTTAGTCAGTTCTGGTAGGCAGGTGACTGATTCTTATATTTCAATTGCTTTGCTTTAAAGTGTCCCTTTGTACTGCCTGACACCTGATTGATCTCTGCCTCACATCGCTACTGATCGCAGCATTGAGTTGCGCTTTGCTGCTTTTTCCAACCCTGGTTGCATCAATCTTTAGCGTTATCACTCCGTATGATGTATGGCTTTAGGTTGCATAGTAGTGCGGTACCTCTCTTTGTGGCCTTCCCAGCAGGTTCTTGTCCAGCGATGTAGGAAGCTGGCTCTGTGTATACTATATCAAAATGAGGTATAGCATTCACAGAGTCCAGTGGAACCCCAAAGGTAGGCAGAGGCGAAAGTAGATAGCACATTACTCTCTATTTGTGGTAGTGAGGGCGAGCAATAAGGCTATATCAGAGGGCAGTGTTAAGCATTTGTTGTACACCCTAAATCAGCAAATGATGTCACACACTCAAAGACTGAACTCAGACCAATTTTGTTTGTATACAAATATTGTTAAGTTATTTTATTTCTAGAACCAACCCAAGCTGGGTACAGGTAAGTGAAATAAATGCTTTGCAAAGTATTATGCAACGTTAATAAGTGAATACATGTTCAAATGCAGTTGTTTGAAGTACAGGAAAGTCAAGGTATTAAAATCACTGTACAGATTACTTTTTCGTTACTTTTTAGATTACTTTTAAAGTTACTTTTTCTACTCAGTGTAATATGCCTACATATAACACTGGGACATTTCCTAGAGAAAAGGTAAGTAAAATCAGTTTTGCACAATTGTAATTTTTCAGGTTCCCATACAAATCAATTCCAAACTTAAAACATTTTTCAGTGAAAAACAGTCAATAGGTTCCTAGGGAGAGAAATGAAGTTAACAGTTACCAGGTAAGTACTCGGTCTTTGGGGTTGAGTTTCTGGGGTTAGAACAAGGGTTCCCCAGGGTCAAGGATGCACTCTTGTTACTCCCTCAGCGGCACTAGGGCAGCCGGGTGCAGAGTACTGAGATCCAATGTTATCCAAAGGGGGCTAGGGGCCTCCGGTTGGTGGCTGCTTACGAGCAGGCCACTAGGTTGTAAGAGAAAAGCTCCTAGTGTTAGGATCAGGGCAAAGGGGGATCTGAGTTAGCACACAAAGTACACCCGCAGCGGCGCAGGGGAGGCTGGGTGCAGGATGCTGTTTTGACGTTGGGTGCCCCATTGATTGCCGGGTAGATCTTTTCGTGGTGTTGGGCCACTCGAACTGGGGCCATCGGCAACGGGTGCAGAGTGGTGCAGACGTGCGGATTTGGCTGGAGCTGGAGTCTGGGGGTGAACAAATCCGGTGTTTACGGGAGACAAAGTCTATTCTTTGGAAGGTAGGGCAGGTCGTCTGGGTTCTTGAGGTTGCTGGCAGCAGGACACACCAGAGTTTTGCTTCTGCAGGTTCGAGGTGGGGACAGGCCAGTAGGGCTAGGGCCAAGTCAGTGGGCATCCTCCATTTCTTAGCTTCGGCACGGCAGTTCGGATGGAACTCCCTGTACTTCTGAGGCACTACCACTCTCCTAGTGGCTCCAGGGTTAGGGTCTCTGGCCTCAGTGTACTATAGTCCCTCCTCCCAATAGACTCTGTGGGTACCACTGACATCTTCCTTTTCCTGGGTAGCAGCTTGCTGCCTCAGGCTTTCAAGAGTTGGACAGTCTTGCTGTCCAAGGCACAGCTCTTCCCTAGAGAGCCCCCCTGGGCTTAAGAGTTCAACCTGGTAAGGGTCAAGCTCCATGGGCTCAATTCTCTCTGGGGTGTCCAAGTCCTCTCCCTGAGGAGAGGGGTCCTGATCCTTTTGCTGTACAGAAGCTGGTTTCCCAGTCTTCTTATCATTCCTCTTGGAAGGTTGGGCCATACTTTTAGACTCCAGCACTTCTTTTTCACCCTGCTTTCGGCTCTGTGCTCTAATCTTGACACACTCAATCTCAGGGATGTCCGGCATTGGTGCATGGGTTTTCAGTTCAACTTCAGTCCATGCTGAGGTCTCCAGGTCATTACCAAGCAGACATGCAGCTGGATGCTTTGGAGAAACCACTGCCTGTTTTAGGCCAGTAACCTTCCTCCCAGTTTAATGTCACCGCAGCTAATGCATGGTTAGTATTAACACTGTCAGCATTTGTGACTGGGTAATTTTTCCCAATCAGGTATTTCTCTGGGAAAACCAGTGTATCGCTCACCATAGTGACAGTGGCACCTGTATCCCTCATGGCTTCTATTCTAGTCCCATTGATCCAAGGGTATCGCAAATACTTCTTTAAGTTGGGTGTCCACACAGCTAAAGTGGCACACTCAACTCCCCCCTCTGTGACTAGAACTGCTTCAGTGTGCAACTCGATTTGCTCTGGGCACACGGCTGATCCCATCTGTAGACTGGCTACACCAATAGTAGCTGAATGATGACTAGGGGGCTTCTTGTTCGGACAAGTAGCATCTCCAGTTAAGTGTCCCAACTTCTTACTGTTGCTACACCATGCCTTTAAAGGATCAAAGTTCGTCCCCCTGTACCTGTTATTGGCCTTGGAAGAGTTTTGAGTCCCACCCCTCTGTGCAGGTTTTTGGGGCCCTTTTGAAGGCTCAGGCTTTTTTTCTTGGGGATTCTCACCACCTTTCCCATGGGGAGCTTTTGTAACCCCTTTCTTTAGGTCACTCCCAGTGGTTGTTTGTGTCGCCCTTGTCTTGGTCCAGTGGTCTGCCTTCTTTCCAAATTCTTGGGGAAAAATTAGACCTAGGTCTACCAAATGCTGATGCAACTTTTCATTAATGCAATTACATAAAATATGTTCTTTCATAAACAAATTGTAAATGACATTGCAATCATGCACATTATGTCCAGTTAACCAGCAATCTAGTGTCTTAACTGAGTAGTCAACAAAGTCAATCCAAAATTGTTTTTGGGTTTTGTGAGCCCCCTGAATCTAATTCTGTATTACTCAGTAGTGAGTCCAAAGCCCTCAATCCGAGTTCTCTTCATGAGGTCATAGGATCCAGCATCTGCCCCTGTAAGGGCCAGGAGTCTGTCCCTGCTGTTACCAGAGAACAGTTCCCAAAGGAGTGCCTCCCAGTGTGACTTCTTCACTTTTCTCCTTTCACAGGCCCTCTCAAAGACTGTGAACCATTTTGTGATATCATCACTCTCTTAATATTTAGGGACAATCCCTTTGGGGATTTTAGGATCATAAGATTGCTCTTGATCCTTATTGAGTATATTGCTGCCGCCATTGATGGGAGCTGAGCCCATCTCTGCTCTCTCTTTCTCCTGAGCCAGGAGTCTGGTCTCTAGATACACTCTTTTGTTCAACCTTGCTAAAAGGTTGTCCTCCTCATTGAGGCTGTCCTCAATGTCCTCAGTAGTACCTGATCCACCTTGTGGGCTCTAGGTGCTGAGAGGTTTATTTTTGGAGTCAGGGACACTGGAACCCTTTTTTCTCTAAGAAGTGTGTGTGTGCGGAGGGGGGGGGGGGGGTCGGAAGGTATCCTCATCCCCTCAGTCTTCTTCCCCCTCTGAGAGGTCTTCACCATTCTCAGAGGGATGGTCCTTGGCATACCATGCCAACAGCTCCTGGAGCTTTTGTTTGGAGGGATGGGACCCTGTTGGGAATATGTTTGAGTTTGCATAGAGACCTTAACTCCCTACAATCTAAGTGGAGATAAGGGGTAAGGTCGAGCTCCTCAACCTGGCCCTCCATGTCATTGTGGTTATTTTCAACAGCTGGGTTCTTGTTAAGAGACATTGTTAAAAAAACCTTTCTAACCCCTCTTAACCTAACTAAAGTGAATCTTCCTTTTTCTAAAATTCTAAAGGGACTTAACCAAGGCCCTAACAAGACTTTTAGTATTTTGGAAACATTTTGTCAATTCATAAAATCAGAATTCTAAAGACTATTTAAGAGTTCTGTTGTGTGATCAGGTGGAAACCAAGTTAGTCCAACAAATGCAAAGCTGTATATCGCACCGCTGATCCACCTATGTAGGAAGCTGGCTCTGTATATCCTATACCAAAATGAGTTAAAGTCCAGTGGAACCCCAAAGGTAGGGAGAGGTAAAAGTAGATAGCTCCTTACTCTCTATTCTTGGTAGTGTGGGTGAGCAGTAAGGCTGTATCAGAGGGTAGTGTTAACCATTTGCTGTACACACTCAATCAGCAATTGATGTCATACACACAAAGACTCAACTCAGACCAATTTTGTTTGCATAAAAATATTGTTAAGTATTTTTATTTCTAGAACCAAGCCAAGACTGGCACAGGTAAGTGAAATAAATGCTTTGCAAAATATGATGCAGTGTTTACAAGTGAATGCTCGTTCAAATGCAGTTGTTTGAAATACAGGTAAGTCAAGGTATTAAAATTACTGTACAGATTACTTTTTCGTTACTTTTTCGATTACTTTTAAAGTTACTTTTTCTACTCTGTGCGATATGCCTAGATATCACACTGGGACATTTCCTAGAAAAGGTAAGTAAATCAGTTTTGAACAATTGTAATTTTTCAGGTTGCCATACAAATCAACTCCACACTTCGATCATTTTTCAGAGAAAAACAGTGAATAGGTTCCTACGGAGAGAAATTAAGTTAACGGTTACCAGGTAAGTACTCGGTCTTTGGGGTTGAGTTTCTGGGGTTAGAACAAGAGTTGCCCCAGGGTCAGGGATGAACTCTTGTTACACCCTCAGCTGCTCTAGGGCGGCCAGTTGCAGAGTGCTGAGGCCCAATGTTATCCAATGGGGAGTAGGGGGCCTCCGGTTGGTGGCTGCTTACGAGCAGGCCACTCGGTTGTGGGAGCAAATCTCCTGGTGTTAGCTCAGCGCAAAGGGGTATACGAGTGAGCACCCAAAGTACACCCGCAGCGGCGCAGGGGCGACTGGGTGCGGGGTGCTGTTTTTATTCCAATGGGGATTCTCCGGTTTCAACAAAGATTGCAGGCTCGGGGATGGAGACCTCTGGAGGTGACCAGCGGTTGATGAGGTACGTTGGAATGCTTGGGGATGCTGAGACACCGTTGGTTGGGCAACCCAAGGCCGTGGGGCTTCAGGTGCAGGGGTGTCTTTAGGCATCGTGTTTCTCTTACCGGCTCCAGTCACAGTTGGGGTATCCTCCAGAAAGAGGCTGCAGGCTTCGTTGGGAGATTGATAGTAGGTCAGAAATCACCAGATCTCGGGTCAAAATCGCCGGGGAGTCCTCCTCATAGTGTTGGGGTACTAAAACTCGGGCCAGGACGATGGGTGCTGGGTGGTGCTGACTTCCGGATTTAGCAAGAGCTGGATTCTGTGGGTGAACAAATATGTTAATGGGAGCCAAGTTTTTTCTTTGGAAGGCAGGGCAGGTCCTTGGGGTTCTTGAGGTTACTGGCTGTAGGACACACCGAAGTTTCGCTCCTGCAGATTTGAGGTGGGGACAGGCCGGTAGGGCTGGTACCAAGTCAGTGGGTGTACTCCTTTTCATAGCTTCGGCACGGCTGTTCGGTCCTTCTTCTTCTTTTCTTCTTGGTTGTTGCTGGTCTGAGGAGGCACGGTACCCCTGAATACTAGATTTAGGGGCGTTACATGTAAGTAAAAGGTTGGGACCCATGGGTGCCTTCCTAGGGTATGGTTCATCCCTATTATGCGACCCTCAAGATGGAGGGGGGTATATGCCTCACTCTGGTTGGCTGGGTCCCCCCATCTGCAAGATGGTAGAGATAAAGAGTTGTGCTTCACGTCACCTCCTCCACCTGAGGGGTGGGATTAGCATAGGTTGGCGCACCTCCCTTCCTCACTTGGTTATCATACTGGTTCTCCCTCTTTGACTGGGTGTGGGTGTTTGATTGATTCGGATGCTCCGTCCATCACCACCCCCTTTTGTACCGCTTTTGGCCGCCATAAGTGTGGCAGGGTATGCTCAGACGTGAGTCCCTTGCTCACTCTGCCACTGGATTCAAGCAAGCCGGGCTGAAGACGGCTGGAATGCCAGAAACCGGTCCTCGGAAGCTTGTTTCCGGTCCAGGGAAGACATGGCTTGGCAGTTCGGGCTGGACTGTTCCCATGAGGCACATGGTCAGACTGATGTGCATATAGCCATGTCTGAACTGGGGTGGCAGAGTGGGCTAAAGAACGGTGATGGATTAAACCCAGATATTTTGACTGGGTGTGAGTGTTTGATCGATTCGGATGCTCCGTCCATCACCACCCCCTTTTGTACCGCTTTTGGCCGCCATAAGTGTGGCAGGGTATGCTCAGACGTGAGTCCCTTGCTCACTTTGCCACTGGATTCAAGCAAGCCGGGCTGAAGATGGCTGGAATGCCAGAAACCGGTCCTCGGAAGCTTGTTTCCGGTCCAGGGAAGACATGGCTTGGCAGTTCGGGCTGGACTGTTCCCATGAGGCACAGGGTCAGACTGATTTGCATATAGCCATGTCTGAACTGGGGTGGCAGAGTGGGCTAAAGAACGGTGATGGATTAAACCCAGATCTTTTGACTGGGTGTGGGTGTTTGATTGATTCGGATGCTCCGTCCATCACCACCCCCTTTTGTACCGCTTTTGGCCGCCATAAGTGTGGCAGGGTATGCTCAGACGTGAGTCCCTTGCTCACTTTGCCACTGGATTCAAGCAAGCCGGGCTGAAGACGGCTGGAATGCCAGAAACCGGTCCTCGGAAGCTTGGTTCCGGTCCAGGGAAGACATGGCTTGGCAGTTCAGGCTGGACTGTTCCCATGAGGCACAGGGTCAGACTGATTTGCATATAGCCATGCCTGAACTGGGGTGGCAGAGTGGGCTAAAGAACGGGGATGGATTAAACCCAGATCTTTTGACTGGGTGTAGGTGTTTGATTGATTCGGATGCTCCGTCCTTCACCACCCCCTTTTGTACTGCTTTTGGCTGCCATAAGTGTGGCAGGGTATGCTCAGACGTGAGTCCCTTGCTCACTTTGCCACTGGATTCAAGCAAGCCGGGCTGAAGACGGCTGGAATGCCAGAAACCGGTCCTCGGAAGCTTGGTTCCGGTCCAGGGAAGACATGGCTTGGCAGTTCGGGCTGGACTGTTCCCATGAGGCACAGGGTCAGACTGATTTGCATATAGCCATGTCTGAACTGGGGTGGCAGAGTGGGCTAAAGAACGGTGATGGATTAAACCCAGATCTTTTGACTGGGTGTGAGCGTTTGATTGATTCGGATGCTCCGTCCATCACCACCCCCTTTTGTACCGCTGATATGAAGGGGGGGGGAGTAGATTCACTAGGGGCGCTCGACCGCCCCACCATCTCCTTCTTTCACCCACTAGTGCCAAGGCCCAAGTAAGGCACGTGGCAGTGGGACGGAGATGAAACCTGAGCCGCATTAATACGTTTTAGGCAAAAAATGCACAACAAAGAAAGAAAGGTGGGTAATATAAACAGTCTTATACATCACCAGGGTGTAGCATGGCATCGGAGTCAGGCAGCTAGCAAAGCGGCCATGAAGGGTACTCTCTGGCCAGCAAGATCAGTCTTGCTGGGATAGAGGAGATGGCGACCTGGAATGTCCGCCTGGTGCCGCTGGGTCGGAGGGGCCTTTGTTGCACCTTTTGATGTAGTCCTACGCCTGCTGGTGTGAGGTGAAGAAGATTTGTTTTCCGCGGTGTGTAATCTTCAATTTCGCTGGGTAGAGCATGGCATATGGAATCTCCAGAGATTGCAGTTTTTTCTTCACTCCTGTGAATTTACAGCGTGCTTCCTGGACATTGGGGGTAAAATCCGGATAGAAAGAGAGGGTGGTGTTGCCGTATTGCACCTGTTGTTTCTCCCTGGCTAAACGTAGAAGGGTATCTCGGTCCCGAAAGTTTAGAAACCGCGCAATGATGGGCCTGGGGGGAGCCCCTGGAGGGGGTCGAGCAGCAAGAGAACAGTGTGCCCTTTCGACTATTAGGTGCGCGGAGAACGCTTCTTTCCCAAATAATTCTCCAATCAATTGTTCAATGAAGTCTTCCATTTTGCCTGTATTGGTCGATTCCGCCAGGCCCAGAATGCGGACGTTGTTGCGTCTAGACCTGGCTTCTAAATCCTAATTTTTTTCAGCAATGACTTTCAGGAGCCTGTCCATTTTAGTGAGTTGGCGTTTAGCAGAGGTAGAAGCGTCTTCCAGATCCAAGATCCTCGTTTCGGCTTCTTTTAGGCGTGTGTCATGCTGGTCTACCTTGCGCACCACTGCATCGATTCTGGTGGACAGCGCATCCATTTTAGCGTTAATGTTGGAGAGGCTTTGTCGCATTCCCAGGAGTATAGTCATCTATTCCTCCTCAGGGGGTGCAGTGGCGCCAGCTGGTTGCTCCACTCTCGTCTGGGAGTCAGCCGTTCTACGAGTTTCGTAAGGCAGTTTGGACTGCCTAGGGTCATTCTTCCCCATTGTGTAAGTATAGAAGTGGGGTGGCTAAATGAGAGGCTTCCGGGGCGCGAAATCACCAGGCTGGCATACAGCAGAGTACAGGGTCTAGTCCACCGTCCTTTGTGATGTATGTTCCTGACCAGCGCTTGGGAGGATGAGTGTGCACCGGTCACACAAGCCCCTCTTCCGCAGTGGAGGTGTTTCAGACTTTGAGAGGGAAGGCAGTCCCAGTCCTACCTCAGGAGCGCTGTGAGGAGGTGCCTGAGCGGGAAGTTCAATTCCACAGCGCGCTACAGCAATTGGCAGAAAATGGCGGCATGCAGGGTGAATGGGCCTAATCGCCGGTAATAAGCATTGAATCACCACGGGGCATCTAAACTTCAAACGCCCAGGCCCCTGGGTGATAGGCGTTTACAGGTGTCCTCCGGAGCGGGCCTTCCTCGGGGGACCCGGATCGGCCCGTAGTCGCACGTCTGTGTGATCGGAGCGGGCGGCCTGTGAGTGGCGCTGGGGCTCGCATAAGGCCTGCAGCAGCCCGGGGAGTCTGAGCGCTAGAGCGCGGGCGGAGATGCACCACTCACAGTTGCAGCTTGGCGGGGGAAAGTGTGCTCACTGTACTGCTTGTGTTTTCCCGCCCGCTACACCTGGGCCGTATTTGGTAGCGACTCACCCCAGCGAGAGCAGCCCGTCTGGCAGCACCGCTCCGGCGATGTGGAGGTTACAGGCTCGTGCAGGCCCCGAAGCCGCGGCGTTGATTTGACAGCTACGCGGTCCTGGGTCCAGGCTCTCTTCTCCGGGCCGTGCAGGGTCGGTGTAACTCGGCGTTCGGGTCACCTGTAGCGACGTGTGCGGCAGCGTCGTGTTCCGTGTGCCCTCACGAAGTCAACGGTGCCATTAAATCAGCGATTATATGCCTCAGGATGGTCTGGAGGATAATATAAAGCTCAGGCGGGCTGGAGCCTCACGGCAGTGCGGCCATCGCGGTCAAGCGCCACCTAGCGCCCCTCCGAGATGTGCATTGTTTAAGGCCCCTGAGAGCAGCATGCTCTCGATCCAGGCTTCCAGAAACATGTCTGGTGGTGGCAGCTGGGAAGCAGCCACTCAGCCGGAACACTAGTGTTAGGTCATTTTTCGGGGGCAACTCTAAGATGCCCTCTGTGTGCATTTTTCATTAAATCCCACACTGGCATCAGTGTGGGTTTACTGTGCTGAGAAGTTTGATACCAAACTTCTCAGATTTCAGTAAAGCTATTATGGTACTGTGGAGTTCGTAATGACAAACTCCCAGCCCCATATACTCTTAAAGATTCAGAAAAGGGGGTGGTGATGAACAGAGTGCCTGAATTAAGCAGACCACTCTTACCCAGTCCAAAGATCAGGGCTTGATCCATCACCGTTTTTTAGCTCACTGCACCATCCCAGCTCAGAACTTGGCTATATGCAAATTAGTCCGTTCCTGTCCCAGTGCATGATGGGAACAGGGCAAACCAAACTACCAAGCCAATTCTTATACTGGGAAGGAAACAAGCTTCTGGGGACCGGTTTCTGCCATTTCAGGCGTCGTCGGCCCGGCTTGCTTGAATCCTGATGGTGCAATGAGCAAGGGACTCACATCTGAGTATACCCTTCCACGCTTATGGTGGACAAAATGATTCAGAAAAGGGGGTGGTGATGAACAGAGTGCCTGAATTAAGCAGACCACTCTTACCCAGTCCAAAGATCAGGGCTTGATCCATCACCGTTTTTTAGCTCACTGCACCATCCCAGCTCAGAACTTGGCTATATGCAAATTAGTCCGTTCCTGTCCCAGTGCATGATGGGAACAGGGCAAACCAAACTACCAAGCCAATTCTTATACTGGGAAGGAAACAAGCTTCCGGGGACCGGTTTCTGCCATTTCAGGCGTCGTCGGCCCGGCTTGCTTGAATCCTGATGGTGCAATGAGCAAGGGACTCACATCTGAGTATACCCTTCCACGCTTATGGTGGACAAAATGATTCAGAAAAGGGGGTGGTGATGAACAGAGTGCCTGAATTAAGCAGACCACTCTTACCCAGTCCAAAGATCAGGGCTTGATCCATCACCGTTTTTTAGCTCACTGCACCATCCCAGTTAGAAACCTGGCTATATGCAAATTAGTCTGTCCCTGGCCCAGTGCATGATGGGAACAGGGCAAACCAAACTACCAAGCCAATTCTTATACTGGGAAGGAAACAAGCTTCCGGGGACCGGTTTCTGCCATTTCAGGCGTCGTCGGCCCGGCTTGCTTGAATCCTGATGGTGCAATGAGCAAGGGACTCACATCTGAGTATACCCTTCCACGCTTATGGTGGCCAGAAACCGGTCCCCGGAAGCTTGTTTCCTTTCCAGTGAAGAATTGGCTTGGTAGTTTGGTCTGCCCTGTTCCCATGATGCACTGGGCCAGGGACAGACTAATTTGCATATAGCCAGGTTTCTAACTGGGATGGTGCAGTGAGCTAAAAAAACGGTGATGGATCAAGCCCTGATCTGTTGACTGGGTAGGAGTGTTCTGATTAACTCAGATACTCTGTCCATCACCACCCCCTTTTTGAAATATTTTGGCCACCACAAGTGTGGAAGGGTATGCTCAGACATGAGTCCCTTGCTCACTGCACCATCAGGATTCAAGCAAGCCGGGCCGAAGACGGCTGTAATGCCAGAAACCGGTCCCCGGAAGCTTGTTTCCTTTCCAGTGAAGAATTGGCTTGGTAGTTTGGTCTGCCCTGTTCCCATGATGCACTGGGCCAGGGACAGACTAATTTGCATATAGCCAGGTTTCTAACTGGGATGGTGCAGTGAGCTAAAAAACGGTGATGGATCAAGCCCTGATCTGTTGACTGGGTAGGAGTGTTCTGATTAACTCAGATACTCTGTCCATCACCACCCCCTTTTTGAATTTTTTTTCCATATACTCTTAAAGGCATTACTGCACTTATCATGTCTAAGAATTGGCTTAGACACTGTAGGGGTACAAGGCTCATGCACCTGTACCCTCGCCTCTGGTATAGTGCACCCAGCTAGAGGGGAGGCTGATCTATGCCTGGGCAGTGGGTTGTTGGCACGGCACACAGGGATGTGTGTCATGTCAAAACTTCACTTTATTCTGCACCAAAAGACGCAGCCTGCAAAGGCAGTGTTTGAGTGTAAAGGTACAGAGCCTCTAAGGGTAGCACAATAAGTGCTGCAGCCCTTAGAGGCCTTCCCTGGTCACAGTGCCCTGGGTACCTGTGGTAGCATTTACCAGGGTCTGACTACCAGAAAGTGCCAATTGGGTTTTCTCTTCATTTCAGTTTTAGGGAAAGAACATAGGCCCTGGGTACCTGACAGGCAGGTGCTCATGGCACACTCAGACAAAGTACATCAGCGGCTCAGGATAAAGTGGGGCCAACCATACATAAAGAGGGCACTTTCTTGCAAACGATGCTTAGACTTCTCAGTGAAGCTTTCGTTCTCATCAACTGCTGCACACTGACTGGGGTTGCACTTTGAATTCACACACGCCAAATGTAAATTCCAAAGTTCAATGGAGGCACACATGGCATACACAAGCAGTTTGCTAGATCACGGCAAACTCTCTGGAACAGCACTTTCTATCTTCAGGTCATTTATCCCCTATCTCTTCGCCAGTTGTAGTGCCCTCTCCAGCCTGGGTACTCACCAATGACCGCACCACACATGGAGCATAGTATAATACGTCTTTATTCAACTGTGTGTAACCTCAAACTCCACATTTCTACGCCAGCATTCACTTCATTACGCTCTAATTCTTATTTTACAGTTCTACAAAGTCCACCAAGAGCCATAAGGGTTCCATCATTGCTAAATCACACAACACTACAATATCCAGGTGGTCCTTTCCCTCCTTGAGAAGAACTACTATGGTAGCCTCGGCTGCAGAGCTGGTAACTTTGCTCAAGGCGGTAAAATGCCTGAATAGTAATTCAACATGCGGCAAGACCGCTTAAGAGAGGGCCTTGTTAAAATCAATAAGAAGACCGTCAGGACCAGGGGCTTTACTACCGGGATAAGTGTAATTGGATGTATGATTTCTTTGGAATCAATAGGTTTATTGAGTGATTGCTTCTCCATTTCCGAGAGAAATTTCATGGGTATGTTTTTAAGGAAGTTCGCATATGATTCGTTTAAGGTGATGAACTGAGGAGTATATAGAGAAGCATAGAAATGTTTTAAGGTTTCTAGAAGGTCTGATGTTTTGGTCAAATTCAGCGATCTCTTATCACTGTTATAATGGAGGCATTGTGTTTAAATTTTAGGTAAGCTGCAAGAGATTTTCCAGCTTTATTCAGATACAAAAGTGTTTTACTCTTTTGAGCCTGAACTGTCAGGTCTGCTCTCTAACTGATAATGGAACTATATACTCATATTTCAGTCTTTTGATTCCTGCCATCAGGGTGGGGTCCTTGGCATGTCTATAAAGGGATGTTCTTTAATCATTTTCATTAAGTTGGAAAAAGAAGCCTTCATGTCTTTATTCCTTTTTGACATTTGACTGATACAGAAGACCATGGTGGCCCTCTTCAGGGCATCCCACAGAACCACTGGAGAGGAGACTATATTGGTGTTTTCCATGTCTGTGTGTCGCCATTGTCTATCCTCATCAGAAACTAGGAGCTCACAGTTCATTCACCAAACACAGAGTTGAATTGAAATAAGATTGTGACGGCTGCATGGTTAGAGACTAAAATAGGATCTATTGAGGAGTAAAGAGAATCCTAAACAATGTAATGGTGTGCAAAATAACAATGGACTTGGCCCGAGTAATTACCAGTGGTTGAGATTAATTCAAGCATTCCATCCATATCTTTTTGTGCACTTAAACTGTGGACTATAGTACCTATTGTGCCACCCAGAGAGCGAATCTGTAAAATATGGTTTCAGGCCTACCCTGTAGCAGCCTAAGAACCTGCTGTGAAACCTGCCAAAATACCCTTTTTGACTGGTGGGAAAACCTGCTTTTAAATAATAATAGGTCAATGTGTTGGCCGCAAGCCAGGGTGCCTGATATTTAAAAGTGGAACACTTACGAAATCAAAGTTGGCATGTTCCTTCAGTGAATAACCTCCAACAGTTATTTGCAGTGGCACGCTGTAGCTGAATCCTAGAAAATGTTAAAGTACAAGTACAAATTATAAATGTTATTCTTTAACTTTCGTCAGGAAATGTCTCAAACCCAGTTAAAAGACACTTTTTCATATTCATTAAAAGTCCAAACAATTGGTGAATTTAGATTTTTAATAATTTAATAAATATTTAGGCAAAGTGACTTCTAGAGCGTTTCCTTTTCCATACCTGAAGGTACTGGTGGCTAATTTGCATTAGCTCTCCAGCAGCTGCCCAGCAAGTGTTTGACCCTAATTAAGTGTGAAAACTGTTCGAAGAGCAGAGCAATAACTTAGGCCTGCAGATGAGATGGGCTGGGTGTGTGGCACCTAATCACTATCAGCCCAGGAAGGACAGTTGGGGTGGACTCAGGAACATCGCTAACTTGTTAAGAACAGTGGTGAGGCCTGTCCATTCATGGTGTAGCCTAAGGAGAGAACTGAAGAAGATACAATCTTTATCCACAAGGCCCACACTAGCCAGGTTGGCTTTGAACCTAGTGTGAGTGAAGCTGCCCAAGTACAGGAGTGGAGTGGGCACAGAGGAGAGGACTGGTGATTTCCCGAGCCACACCTTAAGTTGGACACAAGAGGTGTGTACAAGGGAGAAGGTTTTCCTTATTTTGTATTTTATAAATGAGGGGCACTGTGGGACTGTTTGTAGAAAGGCAAACAGGAACTGCTGAAGAAGTGGGTAGAGTTACCCCAGGGAACATTTTCCCTATTCACAATGGAGTGTCTAGGAGTCATCCATAGGAACTGATTAGTGCCAACCAAAATCTGTGTCTGTCTGAATCCCTTTCAGAGGGCCATGGGGCATGCAGGTGTTACTGGGCTCAACTGTGGTGGTTGAGTCTGTTTATTCTCATTGTCCTGGGGTCCAACCAACTATGGATACTGAGCAACTGGACGAAGTACCCCTTCTGCGGTTGACTCTCATTGGTAGCTGTGGACCAGCAGTCAAAGGCTCCCTTGGCAGGGAATTGGAGATACAGTTTAGTGAACATGACTCTGAACTCAAAGTGCACACAGTATAGTCAATAAATCAATGTCCAATGAAATACTTGCTTTTATAAGAAAAATAAACATTTTATTTCCATCTCTCCACATGCAACACTATAATGACATTCATTAGCAACAAAGCAATCCCCTTGAGGTTGGGGTTCTAGCTATTGTCAGGCAATTCCCTTTCCCATCATCTTCCTTGTAAAGTGATCAAGGTTATTCCCCATTCACTTGTGGCTGCCTCCAGGGAATGCATACTACTAGGCGGTACTCAAGAGTTTGCTTCTTTTTGACTTTTTAGAAATTTAGTCAAAAGTGTCTATCCGTCAGCAGCAAGTCACCTAGGGCCCAACAGGCCCAATTCAAGTCTTGCCAGCTCCTGCAGCATGGAATCATTCAATGTTTGGTAAGTGCAATAACCGCGGGCCCCCAGAGTTCTGATCCTGTTCGGAGAAGTTAGGCTGCTCGCGGCACACTTGACAGCTCTCTCGGCAGTTGCGGGCTTTCTTCTCAAGTGGCACTGCCAGCTTCCCAGTCATCGGACATACTCTCAGCTAGCGAACATGGGGTAAGTTAATCCTCCTTACATAGTGAGGGGGTGGAAAGCTAGTCCTTCAGCCCCCAATTGGAGCCCAGCGAGGCTACAACGCCCTCCGTGATGTCCTCCACCACACTCCTCAGAGATCAGGCACCGGCGGTTCTCGCTGTGCGGGATTCGACTCCCCGAATGGGGATTCAGTCTTTTCTTGGATGACTGCCCAAAACTTCCTTACAGTGTCGGTACTGGAGGCCACTCTTGGCATATGGGGTTGTCGAGGTATTTTACTCATCAATCGCCAACTCCTCTGGTGCAATCGCGTCCAGTTCAACGGTTTCAAATCTTGGCACTTTAGTATCAGTAACTTCATTGGTGGCCCCCACTGGCACACCAATGCAGAGGTAAAGGTTTGGAAAATCCTGTACGGCATGTAGCACATTGCTCAGTCCCCGGTAGCTCTATCCTGGCATATGGGGTCACCGAGTCAACACTGCTCATGGGCAATGATTGTTCCTACACACCTCGCTCAGAGAGCTCTCTCAGTAGGATTTCCCACTGGACCTCACCCACTCCAAGGCGCTCTTCTTCCTCACAGGGCACATGGTTCTTGGCAAGCAAGAAGGCATTAGTGCTCCAGGCTCCAGGAAAGGTGATCTTGGTTTTCCCTGTGTGACTTCCCCTCACCCAGCATGGAGACTAGCAGGCCTTTGCCATCAGTCTTGCTCAGAAGTAGGAGTCTAGCAGAGCTTCCCCTTCTCACACAGCCCATCTTGCCGCTTGGCAGATGATACAATTTGGGGTCTCAACCTCCCCTCTTTATAGTCCATTTCCAGATACCAAAATGTGATTTAGGGTCTGAGAATTTGACGTTTTTTTTGTGGTTATGCTTCTTTTGAATGGTCCACTTCTCCTTTTCTTATTTACCCTTGAAATGATGTCTGTCACAGCAAGCAAGGCCCCAAACCTGAATGACCCACAATGCAATTCAAGGGAGCGAACAGTGTTCACACCTGGATGTCAGACACAGTGAGATGTGCATCAAAAGTTAATCCTGGGTTCCCATCTCTACTCTTTATGATTCTCTTATCAGCTCCATCTCCTTCCTGAAATGTGTCAAGGCCCCTTCCTTGTGGTCTATCTCTGAATCAAATAGAAACCTTTTGAAGTGTAAAGGAAGAGTACCTTACTTCCCTCCTCATTGTGTGTCCCACCCAACTTACAGGAATGCAGCAGTGCACAAATCTGTCTGTGGGGATTCCTCTCCTCCTCATATTTTCTTCAGGCAGGCCTGGATTCCCGAAATAGAAACTAGGATCCTCCATGTAATGTACCAATGCAGGCACACTTGCACTTAGAGTACATTCACAGCACACTTGGGGGCAGATTTACAAGAACTGGCACATCCCTGCATATTAGCAGGAATGCTCCATATAATTTCCATGACAGAAAAATAGCCTTGCGCCACCATGGATGTGCCGCAATTTTTAATGCGTGAACACCAAATGGGGGTTTGGCCCAAGCGACATGACCCAGGAAGGGCCTTAATTACTAAGTGAACTAGATGTACCTGGAGTCCCTTTGATTTAGTTTTTAAGAAACCACACTATATGCTTTTTGTGGTTAGGGTTATTTATTTTACCCATCAATTTATATTTTCTTTTTCAGCAAAGCAGTTTTTGAAGGATGATCTCTTTTTTTCAGAGAAGCACACAATACACTTTAACATTCAATATTTAAACATTAATACATTCAGACGCTGTACAACATGAATAACTCCACATGTATGAATGATTATTCTACAACATATGTAGAAAATGTATGACAAATTGAAAAAAATCAACAAAAAAAAATATTTTTGACGCTATGTACATCACATATATATACACATATAGCACCTTGCACAACAGTTTATCAAGTGCATAAACACTACCATGAACTCAATCCTGATTTGGATTGAGTTCATGGTAGTGTTTATATGTTGTAGAATAATCATTCATACATGTGGAGTTATTCATGTTGTACAGTGTCTGAATGTATTAATGTTTAAATATTGAATGTTAAAGTGTATTGTGTGCTTCTCTGAAAAAAAGAGATCATCCTTCAAAAACTGCTTTGCTGAAAAAGAAAATATAAATTGATGGGTAAAATAAATAACCCTAACCACAAAAAGCAATTTTTAATGCGGCGCATTGTGGCGCAAGGATAGACAGATGCGTGATGCATCTTGTCGGCATAAGGGCAGCGCATTGCTGGAGTTGTGTCGCAAGCACAACACAACTCCAGCAATGGTTAGGAATGCCTTTCCTAACGTGCTGCGTCACTCCTTACTCCTTCTTCAAGCAGGCGCAAGGTTTTGACGCAGTGGTATTGTAAAAGTGACTCAATGAAATCTTGTAGATTTCACTGCATCACATTTACGAGGCTTCATTGCGACGGAACGCCCACCCTGCATACATTATACCTGATGCATGTATAATGTAGGACAGAGCTTTACAACGTGACGCATCCCTAGATGCGTCACATTGTAAATATGTTGCATCGTGGCGCATTGTTTATGACGCCGCTGCGTCACAGAAGTGACGCAACGGC
Source organism: Lissotriton helveticus (assembly GCF_964261635.1). Taxonomy (NCBI): domain Eukaryota; kingdom Metazoa; phylum Chordata; class Amphibia; order Caudata; family Salamandridae; genus Lissotriton; species Lissotriton helveticus. Next base: position 191,897,409 of record NC_136060.1, read on the forward strand.
GGCGTAAAGTCGGCGCAAGGGGTTTGTAAATCTGCCCTTTATTCTCCAGTACTGTTACCTCGATGCATTGTGCCACTCTAGAGACACATGCATTCAGCACACATGCAGTCTGCACCCACTGCTCAGTACTGTACTCGGTGACCATCCTGATTCCCTCAGCGGCGGTCGCTCCTCTCTGCTCCCTGGTGTGACCAGCGCTCGTGGTATCGTAGCGCTTTACTTCCGATTTTGCTGATTTTGCTGTGTGCTTGCTCGCATTTGCTATCATTACTCCCAGCGCCTGATCGCCCCGCATATTAGCATAAGAGCGCTATATTTAGAAAGTGCGCTTTGAAACGATCTGCATTGGCCTTAACAGTGATTCTGCCTGTATCTTCAACTTGCGCCTGACTGTGCCGGTGCCACTAGCATTTTCGTCGCGTTTTAACTCTGTGTGCCCCAATCCTCTTTCGCGTTTGGCTTGCAGCCATTTTGTAGCTTGTTTGTTGTTGTGCCTTCCTGCCCGGCCCCCCCACCACGCGCAAGCCTCCCAGCTGACCCTCCCTCCCACTGAGTGTTGTGGCTCCGCTCCCCATCTACAGCGCTGTGACCATCCTGATTCCCTCAGCGGCGGTCGCTCCTCTCTGCTCCCTGGTGTGACCAGCGCTCGTGGTATCGTAGTGCTTTACTTCCGATTTCGCTGATTTTGCTGTGTGCTTGCTCGCATTTGCTATCATTACTCCCAGCGCCTGATCGCCCCGCATATTAGCATAATAGCGCTATATTTAGAAAGTGCGCTTTGAAACGATCTGCATTGGCCTTAACAGTGATTTTGCCTGTATCTTTAACTTGCGCCTGACTGTGCCGGTGCCACTAGCATTTTCGTCGCGTTTTAACTCTGTGTGCCCCAATCCTCTTTCGCGTTTGGCTTGCAGCCATTTTGTAGCTTGTTTGTTGTTGTGCCTCCCTGCCCGGCCCCCCACCACGCTCCCGCCTCCCAGCTGACCCTCCCTCGCCCCTCCCCCTCTACCATCCACATATGACAGATGCCTACACGCACAGCGTCCACGCGCAGCGGTCGCGCCCCATGCGCGCCGAAGGTGCGCCAAAGGTAAGCCCGTCTACGCCCGTCCGCGCCTGGACCGCGCCAGCGCCAGACCCACTGGACCTCACAATACCCACCCCACTCGCTTAACATATGACGCCACGACTCTCCTGGCCCTTAACCCCGGACGCACCCCACAATGCTGCGTAGCTACCCCAGGACACACCCACGGACCATTCGCATGCTACTCATGCAAGTTCGCCTGCATCAGGACCCACACCAAACCCTCCTCCTCCAAACACAGCTCCGACTCTAACCACCTGAAGTGCATCCTGCTGAACACCCGCTCGGTCCACAAACACGCCACTGAACTCTGGGACCTACTCGACACCACATCACGGGACGTCGCCTTCCTTACAGAAACCTGGATGAATGCTTCATCAGCGCCCGACATCGCCACAGCCATCCCGGACGCCTACAAGATCATCCGAAAAGACCGCACCAACCAAACAGGAGGAGGCATCGCCATCGTCCATAAGAACACCATCCGCATCACGACCACCTCCGACGATAACCTCGCGACAGCCGAACACCTTCACTTCCAAATCCACACCAACCCCAGGACCACACTTAGAGGCACCCTCATCTACAGACCACCAGGAACCCGCACACAATTTAATAAAGACATCATTGACTTCATCAGCCCACATGCCCTCGCCTCCGAGAACTACATTTTACTAGGAGACCTCAACTTCCACCTGGAAAAGAATAACGATAACAACACCACCACCCTTCTGGACAACCTCGCAAATCTTGGACTCAAACAACTTGTTGACACCCCCACCCACCTTGCCGGACACACGCTCGACCCTATCTTCACCTCCAGCAAACACATCTCCTTCGATCACACCACGGCTCTCCATTGGACGGACCACAGCTGCGTTAACTTCAGCTACAAAAAGATCACGACCCACATCCCACCACAACCTATTCCTCGAAGAAACTGGAACAAAATCACCACCGACCAACTCTTCACATCGCTTAACCAAAACCCCCCCACCATATCATCGGACCCAAACCAAGCTGCCACCAAACTCACACAATGGATCACCCACAGCGCTGACGAATTAGCACCCTTGAAAAACCACCAGATCAAACAAGGTAGCAAAAAGGCCCCTTGGTTCAACGATGACCTTAAGAAATCCAAGAAGCTATGTCGCACCCTCGAGAAAACCTGGAGAAAAAACCCAACCACTAACAACCTGACCACCTTCAAGGACGCCACCCGCAAACACCACCAACTGATCCGATCCACCAAGAAATCAGCATTCAAGGATCGACTCGACAACAACACTCACAACAGCAAAGAATTATTTGATATTGTCAGAGAATTTACCAACCCCACCGCCGGCACCAACGACATCACTCCCTCCCAAGACCTCTGCGACTCCCTATCCTCCTTCTTCCACAACAAAATCGCCGACATTCATAACAGCTTTGGAAACCTGTCCGAAGAACAACCCACTCAACCCACCTCCGATCCTAAACAGCACTCTCACAACCTTTACGCCTGGAACCCAATCACAATTGAAGACACCATCCGCCTGATGAACTCCATCCACTCAGGATCGCCAACCGACCCATGTCCCCACCACATTTTCAACAAAGCAGACTCCATCATCGCACCCCATCTTTGCGATATCATCAACTGCTCCTTCAACTCCGCTACCTTCCCAGAAAGCTGGAAACATGCCGAACTCAGCGCCCTTCTGAAAAAACCCACAGCGGACCCCTCTGAACTTAAAAACTACCGCCCCATCTCCCTCCTCCCCTTCCCGGCCAAAGTCATCGAGAAAGCCGTCAATAGCCAGCTCGCCGCCTTCCTTGAATTCAACAATTCACTTGACCCCTCACAGTCCGGCTTCCGAGCCAAACACAGCACCGAAACCGCCCTCATCGCTGCCACAGACGACATCCAAAAACTACTGGATAACGGAGAAACAGTTGCCCTCATCCTACTTGACCTCTCCGCCGCCTTCGACACAGTCAGTCATAACACCCTCATTCAACGCCTCAGCAACATCGGAATAGAAGGAAAAGCGTTGGACTGGATCATCTCGTTCCTCGCCGGAAGAACCCAAAGAGTCCGCCTCCCCCCATTCAAATCAGAGGCAACCGAAGTCATCTGCGGCGTACCACAAGGATCATCATTCAGTCCCACCCTCTTCAATGTATACATGAGTTTTCTCGCATCCATCGCGCGACAACACAACCTCAGCATCGTCTCCTACACAGACGACACCCAGCTGATCCTCTCCCTCACCAAAGATCCTAACACCGCCAAAACCAATCTACACGAAGGTATGAAAGAAGTAGCCGAATGGATGAGGAACAGCCGTCTAAAACTTAACTCGGACAAAACAGAAGTCCTCACATTAGGATCATCCCTCTCCACCTGGGACGACTCATGGTGCCCACCGGCCCTGGGTACAGCACCCATACCTACAGATCATGCACGTAACCTGGGCTTCATCCTAGACTCCTCCCTCTCGATGACCAGACAAGTCAACGCCGTCTCATCTTCATGCTTCAACATCCTTCGCATGCTCAAAAAAATCTTCCGCTGGATTCCCACCGAAACAAGAAAGACAGTCACCCACGCATTAGTCACTAGCAGACTAGATTATGGAAACACCCTCTATGCCGGAACCACAGCCAAACTACAGAAAAAACTCCAACGCATCCAAAACGCCTCAGCCAGACTCTTACTGGACATCCCCCGTCAAGCTCACATTTCCGGTCATCTGAGGGATCTCCACTGGCTTCCCGTCAACAAAAGAATAACGTTCCGTCTCCTCACCCACGCACACAAGGCCCTCTATGTCCTAGGACCCGAATGCCTCAACAAACGACTATCCTTCTACACACCCACCCGCCAACTACGTTCATCCAATCAAGCCCTCGCCACAATCCCGCGCATCAACAGATCCACCATGGGAGGAAGATCCTTCTCCTATTTAGCGGCCAAAACCTGGAATTCTCTCCCCGCTCACCTCCGCCTCACACAGAACCACCTCTCCTTCAGAAAGCAGCTAAAAACCTGGCTATTCGATAAATGATGCACCCACTCTCACTCAAGCGCCTTGAGACCCTCTGGGTGAGTAGTGCGCTATACAAATTACTGAACTTGAACTTGAACTTGAACTGTAGCTTCTCTGTATTGTTCCACAGTGTGCTATTTACAAATACACACTGCCAACACTCACAAAAACCATGTTTGTTCTGCTGTGCTGCACTTCACACTTCATGTATTATACTTTACGCAAACACATGTACACCCAGCACATGCTTTCATTGTGCAGGCACTGCACAGCACTACATCTTTCATGTTATGTATTCCTCAAAGGCATACATACAACCAGTACATGCACACCCACATGTACCACACAGAACTGCTCTATCCCTGTTACCCCAGAACTGTACCCTTTCTAGGCACACTTACAACCAGCACAGTCACCACTCCTGTGCTGCGCATCGCTCTACATCTACCTGTTGTAGGCCAAGGGTTAGTTAAGCACACAGCAGCTGAACGTTTAAAAAGGTGAGTGAACCTGTAGAACTCACTACGGTGACACAAGATAACAAGCATTGGCATAGCCAATAGGTCTCGCTTTTGGGACATTTTAAGTATTGAGTTATGCAGCACAATATTCTTGGTGCAACAACAACTGTTGCATGGCTAAACACTTAAAAGTACCCAAAGGCGAGACCTATCAGCTATGCCAATGCTTGTTGCACTAAGTCACTTGGGGTGTCAAACAGCGTCTCGCTGGAAAGCCGCCGATACCTGCTGGGTAGGGCCCAGTGCTTCAAATGGGCAGGTACAAAGTACCGGCACTCCGGTATTTTCATTTAAAGCACCTGGTAGGTGAAAACCCGTCAAGACAAAAGGAGGGCGCGAAAATGGAGAAGAGCCGGCTGGAATGGGAAGGGGTGAAATTGTTCAGAGCCAGACAGGGAGAAGGAGGGCAGAGTGAGATCTGGGCACCGAACATATGGCAGAAATGGGAGAGTGATTGAAGCAGAGAACATACAGTATGGGGGTGGTGGGGCACTGGTAGTAATTGAGAGAAAGAAAGGGGAGACGGGTTGAGGCCTATGAGGGAGAGGGTGGAGCGAGGTTGGGGAGGTGAAGGAGATGGGGCTGAAAGTGAGCGCGAGAACTCTAGGATGGAGAGGGAGAGGTATATATGAAGAAGAAAAAACACAGCGAAAATGAGAGGAGCAAGATCAGGAAGAGAGAAGAGGGTCGGGGAGATCAGGGTTAAGGGGGAGAGGTGTTTTGAAAGAGTGGGGGTTACGGTGGTACAAGGGAAACGGAATCGAAAAGAGAGAAGGAGAAACGGAAGAGGAGTGGAGTGGTGCGCACGCGCGCACGTGCTTTTGCCCGCAGCTGCACGCGAAGAAAACATTCGGCTCTTTTTCGGAGCACATACTCGTGCTTGTGGCACGCCGCTGGGAGCTTCCGCAAGATGTATGCCGCCACGAGTATGTGCTTCGAAAATGAGCTGAACGACGGCTAAAGGTCCTCCTTTGAAACAACTCTTTTAAAGCGCTCTGATACCCGCAAGGGTCATGTTCATGCTATATAAAACCTTCAAAATAAAATAAAATAAAGAGACTTGTGCCTTTGGGTCTAAGTCACAGAAGAGAAAATGATGTACCATTTGTTCTTTTAAGGAAGCTAAACACACAACTCTACAGCCAACTACATGTTTTGTCAGAAAACACCTTTTCAAGGCTGTGAAAACATGACAAGGTAATATTTTAAAGACATTTTACAATAGCATATTTAAAACTAGAGGAGTAGACAGATCAGAGGACCAGGGAGTATTCTCAAAGTGAGGACCTGAAGGTGCTGCCAGGTAAAGGCAAGATGCAGATATTAGTAACAGAAATAAGCGCCTAAAGAGATCAGGTTGAGCCTGTCTCTGGTTATTTATGGGGGGAGAGATTCACTGAATTTAAAGAAGTCACAAAAATTGCTTATCTTCGTGCTGGTTTTATTGCTACGAAGAGAGATCTAAAGTGCCCACCCTCCCGGGAATGGATGACTTCTGTATAAATAATCTCTAACCTTGATAGAAGGGGCACCATCTAGATTAAGAATACAGTTTTTGGATATTTGGGAAGAATGCTTTAGAGCTGGCACATATGAGGTATCGATTTATTACCATCTGATGGAGCGAGATTCAGAAATGTTTTTCATTTCAACTCGTGAAGTCACACTTCCATAAATAAAATAATAAAATTAACAGTTGTTCTGTGTATGTATTAATTCAACCTAGTTTAAGTTGCATCTACACATGAGAAACGCGGGATACTAACATGTGTGCTCATAAACGTGCATTATGTTGCATTTCCTTGTTTGTGGAAAATAATAAATTAATCGTGTCTATTTGTTATGTCAAAAAATAACTGCAGCTGTTTAGAATAAATGGCATGTGCTTATTTTGCTTCCCTGTCTATATAATGTCACTCTATTCTCTATAGGTGCATAAAGAACTTTGCTGGATAATAAGAAGAATGGTAGATATAAAATGCTGCTTTATTTGTTTGCTTCTGCTAGGTAACTTAGACTAATGGGTTAATTATTAGCAATAAAGGGTGGCAACAGAACAAATTATATTTCTCGCATTAATTATTTTCTTGTGTTTGTTTATACATTAGTTAATAAAAAGGCTTTGGGCCTAGTGAAAACTTTCCGTGCTTGCAAAAATCTGCTTGGAGCCAGAATGAGTCCATGATGGCTACAGTTTTCTCTGTCTGAAAAGTTTGTTATGCTGAGATGACATTCTCTTAGCCGAACAAGGCCAAGGCCAGGAACCGGCGAAAGGCTTATGACATTCACGCATCCGAGGAAGCTAAAAACTTCATTTTGTTGCAAATGTTGCGAACTGGAGGAAACTGCGTTTTTCGAAAACTAGAGACAATGGTTTCTAAGAATGATGACGGAACTGTAATTTTGAAATCTGGTGACACGTCGCCTGTCACTTTTGGACCAATGAGGCTTTAATGCAGCAGAAAAAATTACTTTTTCTTAGATTAGTTTAGCGTAGAAAGGTATAAAAACTCTTGCCCCGTGGAAGAGTTATGCTTCTCCTTGCAGACCTTTTGATGAGGGCGTTATGCTGTTGGACTTCTCTTGGAACACGTAAGAGCCCTCAAAGACTTTACTCTTTAATTTTCCTTATAGCTAGCATTAGTTAGGGACTTAGGTTTTGAAAATTTGCCAAACTGACAATTCTCATTTTCAATAATAATTTTGATTCATAATAAAATTGTCATAACTATTTGCAATGATTCAAATAAAAATGCTTTAATAACATTTCTAATACATTTTCCAAATGAGTAGCTAATAAAAATCTTACTTTGGAAATCAAGCTGGTCTTGTTATTTTCATATATATAGGTTATTCATAGCTAGATCTTATTGCCACAGTGGCTTAATTAGCTAGTAGGTTTGTGAAGTACGATGAATTCATTTACCATGGTTGTATATAAATGTATATAATTTGTGAATAGTTTAATTAGGTCACATGATCCAGTTGGTTATAATATGTCATGTTAGATTTATGGGCCTTATGAGAGTTTATTGATTGATGGTGTATATAGTAGAGTTGGGTAGCGTTGCTTATGACATATTTCCAAAAGCCCGCTGGATCAATTTTTCTGGTAGCAGATTTGGATGGTTGCTATGGTAACCGATTTGTTATATGGTAGTTGCATAGGATTGATGATTAACATATGTTGAGTTTGTTCAATTGTGTTATGTGTAGTCAAAAGGGTTTTTCCGACGTGGAAAATCCTAGTTGTACCGGTACAGAGTAGTGTGACCAGAGTGTAAAGTCACAAGTCACACAGTGCATTTGATCTGTTTCAGAGTTGTGATATCGTCGTGTATCACAAGTGTTGTCGTCGTGCAGCACGTGTTAGGGTTATAGGTGTGTCAGATAGAATGAATGCATAGTGAGGATTGTCTATGAAATCGAAGCATTGAGTATAGGGACAATGTGTCCGTTGTAAACCTCTCTGTGGGAAAAGTAATAGAATTTATTCAACTTGAGTGAAGGGTAGGATAACGTTGCTTATTTAACTGACGATTCATGTTATCAGTGGGGGGGTTAGAGTCCCGCCAGGATTTCATGTGTGTGTGGTTAGGGATACTTTCCGTTTGAAAGTGCGTAAATGGTCTTGTAATTCTGTTCGAGTCAAACTTTGAATTGCTACTTTATGTGCATTCAGAGGGAATCGCGTTCGTTATTACGTATGTGAAGGGTAGAGTAAAGGTTTACTTTATCGGCAAATGCATATTCTGTGAGAATAGCGTCGTCTATTCCACGCAAAGAATTTCTCGTGTGTCTGTAAAACTATCATCTTATTTAGAGAAACAGACAAATGGTTTGTTCTTTTGTTGTTGATTAATTGAATTTCATTGAGAAAAGCGTCTTTAAAATGGCGCTGTGGAAAGTTTTTGTGAAGGAGGGGTGAGCGCTGAGAGTGAGACGCGAGAAACCGCAGCGGCTGTGTACGTCACAGGGTCCGCGCAGGAATTGGGTACTGTACGTCACAGGCTGTACTCTGATTGGCTCACGTGACTTTGTCGAGCTGAACGCTGATTGGCTTTGGTGGAAAACTCTGTTTTTACTGGTTGAGCAAGGTGGTGACGTAGCTCGAACCTGATTGGCTTGTTGGTGTGTTTCGCACACGGATTGGCTGGGGTTACAGAACAACCAGGAAAACATTTACGATCATTTCTGATTAAGCAGATTTGATTTTAAAATGACTTATTACTTTAAACATGTCGAGAAAAAGACTTCGATACTTCAAAAATGTAAGAATTTATTTTCACCCGACAAGAAAATTCAAACGCGAGGTGGTAAATTACTTCATAAGTACAAGACACCTGCAGCGTATATGGAAGGTGAATATGGTTACCATACTGCCCTGTGGTTTGATGTTTGGAAAAATTACACAAAGGACGACGGCGTATTGGCTTGGCCGGATGATGGTTCATTCAATGTTAAGGTTTTAAGAAATCTGAGAGAGAAAATGTCAGCTCTAGTACCACGGCCTAGACCGACACAATTTGAAGCTTTGGTTGAATGGGAGGATGAGATGTTTCAACTTCAGAGAGAAGCAAATGGGATTAAGAGACCTCCAAAAACACCGAGTTACAGACGAGAAACGCATGAAGATAGAATGCTTATGTGGAGACAGGGAGATATGTGCGATGGTCTCTATTTAATTAGGGAAATGGTTCTAGGGTCTCCAGGTGAAAAGAGAACTGAAAAGAAAAATAATGTTGTTATAGATAACGAAACAGAGGATCCAGTCTTAGAAGAAATTTATACGACGAATAATAAAAATGCCCCTTTGAGACAGCCTCGTTCATGGTCCACACCAACGGTTTCTGCCGGAACCACTCCTAGTGCACCCCCAGTAAATGATTCTCCAAAATTGTACCCAAATAATTGCGAATCTTTTGGAACTCCAGAACAGTTTGAGACAAGAACTAATTCTAGTGCTTATAATGAAAGCAGAAGTTTTCCAATGGAAAGGGAAGCCCCTAGAAATCTGATGAGAACTGACAGGATTGAGGAAGTTGTAAATACTTCAGAATATCTGCGATCAAAAGAAAAATTAATTCAGCAAATAACCAAGAGCATGGAAGCAGTGACAGTTCCAGTAACGATTGGTCCTGTTCAGCCTGTTTTCGATCAAAAGGAAATTAAACAGCCAGGTTTAACAATTCCATTAAACGCAGAAATTCAAAAAGTAGCTGAAAATTTTTATTCAGATTTATCTGAAATTAATCGTGAAAAATCAAGGATGCCTGACTTGACTTTTAATCAAGGTTCTTTTAACCAGACACCAATGGGTGCAGAGTCAGATGCTGAGTCTCCTGAGTAAAGAGAATCAAATTCAAAACTTGATGTTGCTAAATTAAAAGCAGATTTAGAAGAATTAATAATTGGCACAATTGGTCCGGATAGTTTAAAATTTTACAGAGATGATGAACTCCTGTTCATCAGCAAAAGCATGCATTGGAAAATAAAGAATAAATATGATCAGCTGGAGGAACTGGCAGAAGAATTAGAAATTGATTTGAACAAACAGAAAAACCTGGGAAAGCACTATAGATTAAATTTTACAGAAAAAGACATTGAAAATTTCAATACAGGAGGAAGAATTATGCACATAAAAGAATTGATTGTCTATATCAAGAAATTGGGTGAGTTGAGTAAATGGAGAGTGAAATGGACTAAAAAGAAGGAAGATGAAAGGTTGGATAGGTTGGATAATCTGTCTAAACAGTTTCCAATGAGAGAAAACGCAGGTGGAGGGTATGTACATGTTCCCTGGTCAAGACAGGACATTCTGCTTTTCACTAATGATTTTCCTCGGCTGAGAGAGAAACCTGTAGAATGGTACCGACAAGTAGACAGGTTTATTAAAGTTTCAAAAGTTCTGTGGATTGATCTGGATGGCTTTTTCGACATAGTTGTCCCATCAGATCTATGGACAGAATGCAAAATTGCTGTGGGTTGGCCAAAAGCTGAACCAGATCGAGTTAAAGAGACAGGTGCTCCAGCACCCGAGGTCATGGAATTCTATGAAAAAGTGATTTATTGGTAAAAACAAAAAATTGCCCCAAAAGAAGTAGATTGGGTTAAAATAGACAGAACAAATCAGGAGCCGAAAGAATCAGTTCATTTATTCTATGAAAGATTATTATTGGTTTTCAAACAATACAGTGGTTATGAAAAATTAGATGAAAAGGATATGAGCCATTTTATCTATTGGTTCGTATATGGTCTTAGACCAGAAATTGGAGAAATGATCAGGAATGATATTGTCGGATGGCAATCAAATTCAGTTGATGATATTTTGAGAAAGGCAAAATACTGCAGTGATGAGTTAGAGGCTAAGCAAAAGAAGTTAAAAGAAAAGGCAATGTGGGCACAGGTAAAAGTAGCTGAGCAACAGATTGCAAGTCTTGAAAATAAAAATGGGAATTTTGTGCAACATGGAAATTTCGTACAAAATCAGAATCAGGGTCAAGGAAAGTTTAAAAGTAATTTTAATAATCCTATTAAGCCAAAGTTTAATCCAGAAATTGAAAAATTAAAACAAACGATGCCTTGCTTTAACTGCGGGGAGATTGGACATTGGAGAAACGAGTGCAAAAACCCACCCAGAAAATTTTAAAACGCATCATTTAACCCACAGATGCAGAATGATGTTGATCTGCAGAAACAGTTGCAGCTGCAGAGTCAAATGAGTGAACTGAGTCTTCAGCGACAGCTACAACAGCAGTTGACCCAGCAGCAGAATCAGATCCCATTGCCTCCTTTTCCTAACTGTGGGGGAGGTCAGAAATTCAATCCAGATATTGGATTCAGCGGATGTGAGCAGGTAATAAGAAATCAAAGGCAAAATTTGCAAAATACATCAGGACAATTTTTGTTAACAGGAAATCAAGGAAGTGATTCTGATGACTGCTTCTGACGGTGCCCGAGAGAGGGGGAAGAGTGTGTAATTGGAGCCACTCTTGAGGTTGACCAGTCTGGTCCATTTGTAAATGGGAAGGTGAACGATGTAGAGATCACTTTTCTTGTGGACACTGGTGCGACTCGTTCTACTGTTAGATCAGTGGAAATTGAAAACCTACCTCTCTCTGGGGATACCATCCAAGTAGTCGGAGTCAGCAATCAACAAATGAAGACTGATCTTACTGATCCTGTGAATGTGGAAATAGGCAATTTCAAAGACAAACACAGATTTGTAGTTTGTAATAGCAGTCCAGTGAATTTACTAGGAAGAGATATATTGTGTAAAATGAATTGTAGGATATATTGCTCACCTGGTGGAATTGATTTACAAACCATGGAGGAAGATGGGTTGTACAGACTGACTATGCTAATGATTGAGGCAGAAGAAGAGAAATTGTTTCCTACCTTTGATAAAGAAAATTTACCAGAGGAATTGAAAGAGACAGTTAAATCTGAAATTTGGGATTTGACTGGAAATGAGATGGGTCTGATGAAACATGTCGATCCAGTCAAAATCACAGTGAAGCAGGGAATAGACTTTCCAAACATTCCTCAATATAAAATGAAGGCAGAAACGATTGAGGGTGTTATTCCTGTAATTGAAAAATTCATCAAGCAAGGTGTTTTGAAAGAAATTGAGAGCAGTCCTTGTAACTCACCGATTATGGGAATCAAAAAGCTAAATGGAACGTACAGAATAGTTCAGGATTTGAGAAAAATTAATCAGAGTGTAGTTCCTTGTTGCCCAGTTGTTCCAAACCCTGCTGTCATTCTTTACCAGATTCCGCATGATGCAGAATGGTATACTGTCATTGATCTTTGCAATGCGTTCTTTACTGTTCCATTGCATCCAAAAAGCCAGGAAATCTTCGCTTTTCGGTTCTAGAGTAGGACCCTCGCATGGTGCAGAATCCCTCAAGGGTATACAGAAAGTCCTTCTATCTTTAATGAACTGTTAAAGAGATCTTTGGAAGATTTGAATTTGCCAGGCAGATCGACATTAGTGCAGTATATTGACGATCTGTTGATCGCAGCAAAAACGAGAGATAATTGTGTAACAGACACGATTACAATTTTGAATCATTTGGCAGATGAGGGACACAAAGTGTCTCCTGCAAAGTTGCAGTTTTGTAAACAGGAAGTAAAATACCTTGGTCATAGAATTGCAAAAGGAATGAGACAGGTGACAATTGAAAGAATCAAAATGATTCAAGGAATGCAACCTCCAAAAACACAAAGACAGGTGAGAATGTTCCTGGGAATGGTTGGTTACTGTCGTCAATGGATTAGTGGATTTTCGGTAATTGCGAAGCCACTGCAGAGACTGACGAAATCAGATGTTAAAGATCCAATTGTTCTTACTGACATTGAGTTGGAAGCTTTCGAAAAACTAAAAAGAAGCTTATGTGAAGCTCCAGCTCTAGGTATGCCAGATTATGAAAAAGGTTTTGAACTGTATTGCAGTGAAAGAGAAGGATGTGCTTTGTCTGTGTTAATTCAGAGACATGGTAGCATGAAAAAGCCTATTGCTTACTTCTCAGCAGTTCTTGATCCAGTTGCAAAGACCTTACCAGGTTGCTTAAAAGCAGTTGCAGCAACAAGTGTTAGCCTGGAGCAGAGTGAGGGAATAATAATGGGATTTCCTGTAAAAGTCTATGTTCCCCACTCAGTTGAAATACTCCTTACAAGGAGTAAAACGCAGCACCTGACAAACAGCAGACTGACCAAATATGAGAAAATTATTCTGGGATCAGATAATGTGTCAATTGCAAGGTGTGTGAATTTAAATCCTTCCACACTGTTACCTGACACTGAGAATATTGATGAAAATAACGTGGAACATGAGTGCTTGGATGTTATGGAATACTGTACCAAGCCAACGCAGGACATTAAAGATGTACCATTGCCTGAATCAGATCTTGTCTTCTTTGTGGATGGCTCCTGTCTGAGATCAGAGGGAGGTGTTTTGAAAGCAGCATACTCGGTCTGCACAGTAGCAGATGTTGAAGAAGCTTCATGTCTGGAAGGAATTCGTTCAGCACAGGTGGCTGAATTAATTGCTTTAATTCGTGCTTGTGAAATAGCAAAAGGCTTGAGAGTTACCATAATTACAGATAGCCAGTACGGATTCGGAGTTGTGCATGATTATGGACAGCTCTGGTCTCAGAGAGGCTACATGACATCAGCAGGTTCTCCAATCAAAAATGCAGAATTCATTAAAAGATTAATTGATGGCATTCAAATGCCAAAGGAGATTTCTGTGGTAAAATGCGCAGCAATTTCAATTTGTAAACTTTATTCGGTTCTTAAAAAGACACCATAAAAGCACATATACAGAGTACACACAAAAATATTTAAAAAAGCGGAAGTAAATTTCGTTTAAAAGAGGATATAAAAGTTAAAATTATCTGTTTTTTGACACCAAAATTCATTGGGCTAGGGGAGAAGAAGTTAATTGTTCGGGGGTACAGTTAAAATTAGGGTCCAGCTTCTCTGGTGTTCCTCAGCCGCATTGCCATCCGAATGAAATTTATAGTGCAGAAGAGAGTGTAAGCATCCTCAGCTTCCTGTAAGAACCTCAGGGCCAATTTTGCGTGTTTAAACTTTAAGTCCTTCAGAAGCCCCACCAGGAACTTGCGTCTTGGTACGGTGTAAAAAGGGCACAATAAAACAAAATGAAGGGTATCCTGCGGAGACCTATGGTCGCAGCCGCAGGTACCCTTCTCTGCCACTGTGTGCGTGAACCCCGCCGGAACCGCGAAGAGATGGTGGAGCATGTTAAGTCTAAAGCGGGTCATGACATAACGATCCTGGGCGTTATACATGACTCTCAAATAGGGTTCCATTCCTTGCTTTACTGTGAGTTCACTGTAGGATAGACTTGTGGGTTTATGTCTTACTTTCTCCGCCCTTAGTAACTGTAGCCGTGCTGGGAATAGTTTTTTCACCCAAACTTTACTATCAGTTGTTAAAGAGTCAGGTGATGTAAAAAAGTTTATACAGTCAATCTCTGCTAGGGATTTCTTGACGTATTTCAGCCAGGGGATATCTTGGCCTTTATCTCGTTTTAGGCAATCCAGTATAATTTGTCTTGTTAAGGTCGCCTCGGGATTGGTCCATAGTTTAACCCATGCCAGGAGAGGTTTAATTTTAATCCTGTCTTCTATAAAGGGTTCTCCCACCTCCTCGTGAATGATGTGAGCCGGTACACTCTGGGGCACTTTCAGTATCCTTCTCAGGAATTTGTTTTCTTCTGTCTGGATTTGCTGAGCTTTGTTATCCAAAAAGCCCCACACTTCTGCCCCATAAGATACCTTCGCGCAGCAGATTGATCTGTATAAATTCAATATTTATTCAGGGGACCATCTTCCTAGTCTTTGGCCATACCCCATGATGGCTCCTACTGATGCAGCCAGTTTCATAGCCTGTTTTTCCACCAGTGGTTTAAAGTTTAGCTGGTTATCGAACAGCACCCCCAGGTATGAGAAGGTCTTAACCTGGTCTATCTTGTGTGACCCAATGTGATAGATAAAGTTCCCTTTTGTCAGTGGCCCCGATGACATGATGTAGGATTTTTCTAGATTTGTCGCCAGGTCCAGTTTGTCCATGAACATTACAAACCCATCAATCAGTTTTTGTAGTCCTAAAGGGGTTCTGGCAAGCAAAACCGCGTCATCGGCGTAAAGTAATACGGGCACTGCACGATGACCGATTTGGGGTGAATCGACCTTCAATTTGAGGAGATCTTTTTCCAGCGAATTAATATAAATGGAAAAAAGGAAGGGCGCGAGGATACATCCCTGCCTTACTCCACTGGTGCAGGTGAAGGGATCGGTCTTTTTTCCCTCTTGATTGTACCTCACGCTTGCTGTTGTATTCCAGTGGAGATTTTGCAGGGTGTCCACTAGCGGTGGATCCGCTCCTAGTTCTATCAGCATGGACCAAAGCTTTCTTCTGTTCACGCGGTCGAAGGCCGCTGAAAGGTCCATAAACCCCATGTGAATGGACCCCTTCCCAGCAATGGTATATTTAGCTACCAAGAGATATAAATTTAGGCATTGGTCAGTGGTGGATCTGCCCTCCCTGAAACCGTATTGGATTTCAGAGAGGACCTGACGCTCCTCAGCCCAGTCTTGTAGCCGCTGTAAGATGACTCGCCCCAATACTTTTGCTGTCACATCGATGAGAGAAATAGGTCGGTAGCATTGAGGGTCGTCACGGTTCCCTTTTTTGTAGACTGGAACTATAGTCGCTGTAGACCAGGACCGAGGCAGTCCTGCCACCGCTGCCTCATTCAGCACCCTGGTAAGCAATGGGGCCCATAGTTCGGGTCTGCTTAGGAATAGATCAGGTGGGATTCCGTCCGGGCCCGGTGCTTTGTTTTTACTGAGCCCTGCAATTCCCATTTCGACTTCTTTCAAGGAGAGGTCCAAGTTCGCCGGTTGGAAGCCCCTTGATACATCCCCCTGAATAGAATGGCTTGAGTGATTATATAGACTCTGGAAATGCTTCTGCCATTGCTCCGGCAAAATAATATTCGTAATTTTTGGAACCCCTTGATCTTGAAAACATGGGGAATTGATGACTTTCCAGAAACTGGCGGAGTCTTTCCTTTCCGCGGCGTCCCTTAAGTCCTTCCAGGCTTGATTTTGTAGACTTTGTTTACGTTTTTTCAGGGCATCTTTGTATTCAATCCTGTTTTGTTTAACCCGGGACTTGTCCCTAGGAATGGCGTGGAGGCTGGCTTTCAATTCTTTTAGTGCCTTAGTACAGGTTGGGTCAAACCATCGTGGATTTTGAGACGCTTTGTTCGTCCCGGTGGACTTTAGGGAGTTATTTACGTGAAGCGCGATTTCTTCGAATGCCCTCTCCACTGAAGCTCCGTTCATACTTGGATCAAGGCATTTGTTTATTGCTTCCGAGGCCTCTGTTATCAGTTTTTTATAGAATCTGTCCCCGTCGACCCTGGCCCATTTAATTCTTCTTCCCTGATCCACTGCTTTTTCTATAGTGTCGGTCCTCTTGGGACCCGTATTAAAATAAAAGCCTTCAATTGTAATAATAACCGGGTTGTGGTCACTAAAGATGCTTCTATCTATTAAGGTTCTGCTAATATTTCTTTTTAGTGAGGGTGAGACTAAGACATAATCTATATAAGAGTTACAACCTCTGCCTTTGTATGTTGGGGTTAGTTCTCCTTTTTCACCCAGCACGACGAGGTCTAGGGTTTGGGTCAGGTTGTACCTTTTCATTAGTCTCTCCAAGTCCCATCCCTCTTTTGAGTGAATAAAATGTGGGCCTTTCGTTATGGTGCATCTCGACCAGTCTTTGTTAAAAGGTTTTAATTCATCACAAAGGTGACAGTTAAAATCTCCCGTAAGTATTAGACTTGGGGGATTAGGTGTCTTATTTAAGAAATTCAAGTTTTGTAAGCAGGCATCCAGCTCGATTACGGCTGTTCCCTTTTCTGTCGTACCCGGAGCGTTATACCAGTTTACTAAAAAGAAAGTTAGTCTTGGTGAGTCAAACCTTAGTACTTGGAGGTAGTGTGAGGCCCCTTTAATGTTGGACCAAATGCCCTTGATATCTAAGCTGACATATGTGACGAGGCCCCCACTGGATCTCCCCGAAGCTGCCTTTTTGGCAGGGACAAAAACACTTTTATAGCCTTCTAAGCTGTAGTCATTTAGTTCGGTTGCCCATGTTTCTTGCAAGCATATTATTTGGAATTTATTTATATAGCTAAGCCATTCCTGGGATTCAAATTTGGCCGCTAAACCTGCAATGTTCCAGGATGCAACCAGTAGTTTTCCATGAGTCTTTTCCTTTGGGGATCCGATTAAATTTCTTGCTCGGGGCGCTGTAGGTTTTCCCACTGTGGATGGTATGACCAAGCTGGGTTGTATGCGACCAGGAGTCGCCAATCTACTCTGTTTGGTAACTGGCCTGTGTGTTGGGAAGTTTGTCTGGCCGCCTTTTCCCTTACTTAGGTTCGACGGCTTTATGCAGTTTCCTTTGATTGATGCGGATTCAAGTCTGTCTCCTTCCCCCGTTCTCGATTCTATGTTAAGTGGTCTTGCCTCCTTCCACTTAACATTGGTGAGGGGGGTGTTTTTCCCATCCCTGTCAATCGACTTCTTCGAGTGCGCTGAACCTGTTCCAATGTGCATGCTGCATTAGGAACGAATCAAAGTTTGGGGTCACGTAATGTGGCCTTTGCCACTGAGGTGGGCCATATTGAAAATCCATGTGAGGCCTTCCCAACAATGATGGTCTGTTGTTCTGCCTAGGTCTCTGTTGTGCGAATGGATAAAAATAAGATAAGTGTACCGGGTGAATTTGGGAGTCAGTAAGGCCAGGGGGAGCATTGCAGATGTAGTTAACTGCTGCGATGTCTCTAAAGTTAATCGTAATTATGTCCCCTGCAATCGTCTTTGTGCCTTTGCCGATCCACTCCCCCCTTCTTACTGAGAGGATCTCCCCGTGAATGTTAGGGGGCAGTGGTCTATGTAGTTGTAGCCACTGTGCGCATTTGTTTTTTAGCTCTACTTGTGTTTCCCTTTTGCCCTCCCTTAAGGGTGGTACTCCTGTTAAAACTACTACAAAAGGTAAGGCTTCAGGCGGGAGATTGATTGACCTGAAGCGAGTTGCTGTTTTATTATCCTTAGTAGCTGTTTTAGAGGGAGTCGGGTTGGTCTTCATACTCGCTTTGGGAATTTGAGCACTATTTCCTTCCGAGATTTGGGGGGTTCTGGGGGATGGTCTACTAGATTCCGTAGGTATCTGTTTATTGATTTTACCAGTGTTTGTTGTAGTAGTGACCTTTTGAGTATCTTTGACGCTTTTTTGTGTGACTGGGATAGAATTTTTTGCTGCCATGTCAGGTATTGGAGGGGCCTTGTCTTTGGTTGTTCTTTTGGCTAAGGCCTCATTTTGTTTTGTTCGGGCACCCTCTTGTGCTGGTTGGCCTTTCGCACCTGCCCCCTTGTTGTTTACAAGTGATGTTAATCTATCAATTTTAGCTATGAGGGGTTTTATTAGTACCATGATGGAGTGTTCAAGGTCCGTTTTTAGATCCGCCACCATGTTGGTAACCCAGCAGGGTATTCCTGGTGTGGGTGGATTTATGGGCGTTACCAGGTTGTGATTTCTGGTCTTAGTTGGACCTTTTTTGACCCCACAATTATAGCCTTCCTTAAGCAGATTTTTGTCCAAGGTTTTTGATTTCTTTTTGTAATTATTTATTTGTGGATCCATTCGCTCTATGCTAGTTTCGGCAGACACCTGCGCACATGGGAAGTCAACAAAGGAAGAGGGAGTAAGGGCCAGGGTGGTATCGGGGTCCTCTATCAAATCTATAGAGGCTTCAGTTAGATTAATGAGGGCTTCCTGTGTTTCCTGAACAATAGTCACGGGTGGTAGGGACAGCCTTCTCTCTGTGTTAGCAATGGCGTTCGATACCGCCCCTATTGTTTGTTTAAGCATCTTATCGATAGCCGTTAGGGTTGGTAAGGGTGGAGGGGGGTCTGCTTTTGATTTGGTGCTTGATCTCAAGATAGGCATCTTGGCTTTCTTGGCAATCTTCCGCATAATCCCCAAATACAGGGACAGTTTTAGTGGATTTTAGGGGGGTGGCCCAGCCCAGCCTCTTCTGGCCTCTGAGGGCCACGGAGGGCCCGCCCTTTGCCCGGGCTTCGCTCGGCGTCCCGCTGAGCGTTTGAGCGCTGTTCTTAACGAGGGAGCGTTGCGGCCAGGGGGCGTGTCTTGCAGGGGGGGCGCGGCCGTGCACGCCTGTGCAGCGCAGGGACTCCTGGTCTAGAGAGTCCCTGCAGCACGCGCCCTCCGTTGGAAATCGCTGCACACCCTCCTCCTTCCTCTGACTCGCAGGCCCTCCCGCAGCCTCGACCCCACGCCCACGGCGCGCAGCGGCACCCGCGAAGCGGGTGCTGCAAGTCGTAGAGTTGCGGCGGGGCGGTCAATCCCTCCTGGGACACAGGGAGGCTGCGATGGAGACCTGGCGCTTTTCCTCGGTTCTTTGGCGGCAACACACGGGAGAGGTTCTAAACAGGAAAGGGTCCCGCTTCAGACAGGATGTCTTCCCACTTTAATGCTCTGGTCGGCCGGGGGGCGTGTCTTGCAGGGGGGTGCGGCCGTGCACGCCTGTGCAGCGCAGGGACTCCTGGTCTAGAGAGTCCCTGCAGCACGCGCCCTCCGTTGGAAATCGCTGCACACCCTCCTCCTTCCTCTGACTCGCAGGCCCTCCCGCAGCCTCGACCCCATGCCCACGCCGCGCAGCGGCACCCGCGAAGCGGGTGCTGCAAGTCGTAGAGTTGCGGCGGGGCGGTCAATCCCTCCTGGGACACAGGGAGGCTGCGATGGAGACCTGGCGCTTTTCCTCGGTTATTTGGCGGCAACACACGGGAGAGGTTCTAAACAGGAAAGGGTGATGTGCGCAGCACATCAAAAGGGTGAAGATTTTATCACCAGAGGCAATAATTATGCAGACGAAATGGCAAAATTTTGTGCAAAAAATGATTATGCACTTAATCAGGGAAAAAACAAAGACTTTGGTTCAATTTCATTAATGCTAACATCTGTTGTTGAGACATGGGAAGAAATTAGGGACTTACAAAATGAAGCTGACGATGATGAGAAAAACACATGGTTGAGAGCAGAATGTAGGCCACGAGATGAGGATGGTGTTTGGACCTACAAAGATGGCAGAGTAGTCTTACCAAACTACATGATTTCTGACATGGCCAGAATGTATCATGGCCCTGGTCATATTGGAAGAGACTCTATGATCAGACTTTTTAAAGAAACATGGTTTAATACAAAGTTTAGGACAATTGCAGAGTCTCTTTGTCAGAGGTGTTTGACTTGCCAACAAATGAACCCAAACAGGAAATCAGTTGTGGGAACGGGAGTCATTGGTAAATACATTGTGCATACAGACCAGAGGCATCTGGAGTAGTTGAGCAGATTAATGGAACAATAAAAAATAGAATTGGGAAAATGTGTCTTGATACAGGTGTAAAGTGGACCGATGCTCTTCCACTTGTTCTGATGACTTTGAGAAGTACACCAGATAAAAAGACAGGTCTGAGTCCTCACGAAATCCTTATGGGTAGAGTCATGAGGCAAGCTTATGTACCTGTAGGAAAACTGTTAAGCATTAATGACAGTGAGATTTTGGAGTATTGCAAGCGTCTGTCTGACGTAGTGACTTCTGTGTCTAATCAGGTGGGAACTGAAGCACAATCAAAAGACAAAGTGCAGACACATGATCTGAGACCTGGAGATTGGGTCAGAACGAAAGTTCACCGAAGAAGGAACTGTTTGATCCCGAGGTGGCAGAAACCGAGGCAGGTGATCCTTGTTACAACGAATGCAGTGAAGTGTAGAGGATTGAAAAGGTGGATACATCCAAGTCACACTATTCCAATACCTACACCTGAAAACTCTGATGAGGAGAGTGATACGACAGATGATTCAGACTCTGAAGAGGAAGTAGAAAGAAATCCAGATATTGAAGATCGACAGAGTGGTCGACATCTGGAGAAACCATCTGTGAATGGAGATTTGATTGGAAAAGACTTGAAGATTATTGAAATAGATTCTGGAGATGAAAATAATCTGCTACATAAAGAATCAACAGAAGAAACAGAAAAGGAAACAGGTGAAGAGAGAGAACCTGATAAAGAATTGAGAGAAGAAAAAGAAACAACAGAAGAGTCTGATCAAGTTCAGAAGAAAGACCAGGAGGGTATCGAAAGGCAGATAACGAGCTCTGAAAGCAGGAACAAGAAATCCGGATCTGGGAAGTTAAAGGTGATTGAAGAATTGGAGGAAGACGAATTACCGAGTACCAGTGATGGGAGAAGGAGTGCTGTTCCTAACGGAGTAAGGCTGCCGATTAGAAAAGATCCTGGGATAACGATTGAGATTTCTGACCGTGATTCTGGAGAAAGTGATGAAGAATGTCAGAAAGGAGGAGTGAAGAAAAGATCATGGAAAACAGAATCTAATGAGTCTGAGCCAAAAAGAAAAATCCTGAGGAAAGGAGAAACCTGGCCATCTGAAAACGGAGGGTTGAGAGTCAGGTTAGTGAAAAGATCGAAGGAGCAGGTGAATGAGATCACTAGTCAGGGGGATCCTGAAAAGAAAGCTGAGAAAGGAAAGAAAATAGAAGTGATTTATAGAAAGACAAAGAGAGTTTTGAGACCGAATCAAAAATATAAGTCTCCTGAATGGGCTTATATAATAATACCACCCAATTGAAATAAACAGCAGTAGTCAGGAAGAAGAAGTGGAGGAAATTAGTGACAATGATTGAAGTACTAACCTGTTAGAATTTAGGATTAAGTTTAGGTTTCTGTTTTTGGCGTAAGGCTGAAGAAGTTGTGTTAGGTGACACAAGGTCGAAGAAATTGTATTTAGTTGGAGAATAACTTGTGACGCAAGGTCGAAGAAAAATTGTTAGAGGGTAAAAAAAAAAAAAAAAATTTAAAAGGGGGGTGTGAGGTTTTAGAAAATTTTGACATTTTCAAAATTTTTGTTTTCTCTTTTTTGTAAATAAGTTTATAAAAAAAAATTTAAAAAAAGAAGATGCCTTATGTAATGGCGCGTAGTACTTCAAAATGTTCCATTTTCAAGAAATGCTGTAAGATGACTCTGGTGTGTGTGCTCATATTAATTCTGCTCTGGTTAGTTTTAGCTGTCATCTTTCCTTTCGGGATCGATAAGGAGAGGTACAAGGTCAATATGACAAGCAAAGCTTCAGCTAGTCAAGACAAACATAGTGCAACACACAAAGCTAACAAGGTTATTGATCACAGACCAGATGTTCATCAGGACAGGTCTGTTGGTGATTTTTCTAGCAATACATTTTCAAGGCTTTTGGGAGAGTACGTTAAGGTCATGGGTGTCAAAGATTGTTATATCTGTGTGAAGTTGCCCGCTTCTGTTTCTGAGGGAGTGACATACAATATGCTTCCTCTTACTTATGGCATAACATGCAGTGTGATAGCTAGCTTATTTTACCAGACTGGTCGGTTGGAGTATTATTATTCCAACTATGATGAGATCTTTGCTAACCTGAAAATAGAGAATGCTTTAAATAAACATAAACAAGCTAAACAGATGAGGGATTTCTTTTTAGTAACTAATGAACTGACTTACGAGTACGCTTATAGAAACAATTTAACTTGCAAATTGAGAGCTGAGGAAAAGACTTTCCTGAACCTTGTTGAGGAGAGAAGGGCGATTTACAAGAGAAATGAGATGGTCAAACAGACCAAATCGAAGTTTTGGCAGAAGGAGGATGCTAAGCTTAATGGCAAATCTTTTGATAATGTTGCAATTCACATAGACAAACCAATTAGTGGCAAGCTTTGCATTAGGAGAGACAATACACTGTTTGATAATTATTTTGTAGGAGCTAGTAATTGTGAGGACACTTACCAAATCATGGGGGGTTGGGGATTCAAAGGTGGTAGAGATCCAATTTGTCCTGGGATTTATTTTGTTTGTGGAGATAAGGCTTATTATAATCTCCCAGACCATTGGTAAGGGACATGTTTTGTTGGTCTTGTGTTCCCCAAGATTTTTCATGTTGACAGAAATGCAGAAGGTTCTTTTGAAATCAGTGGCCATGCAAACAGATATAGAAGAGAAGGTTTCTCAGAAATTTTGGGAGACATCTTTGAGGCAGTGATACCCTTAGTAGGTATAACCCTGAATGCAGGAAGAATCAGAAAATTGTCTACAATTGTTGACAGATTGTCCTCTGACACAGCAGGTGGTTTTCAGTTAGTGGATGTGGAGGTCATTGCGGTCAGATCAATGGCGATGCAAAATCGCCTTGCTTTAGACATACTCCTGGCAAAAGAGGGAGGAGTCTGTGGCATTTTACATGTACAGCATTGCTGTACTTACATTCCAGATGAGAGTAAGAATATTGAAATGTACATTAGAAACATCACAGAGATGCATTCAGAAATAGTCCCCTTAGAAGAAGATGATTTTTCAGAACGTCTTTCAAAAAGATTCCAAGCAATCAAAACCTGGTTTCAAGAGATTGGTGGATCAGTTCTTGGCAAGATTCTAACACCTTTGTTTGTGATAATTTTTGTGATAGTTTTGACAAAGATCAGTTGCATGTTACACAAGAGAAAGAAGCACATGAGGGAAAAGAGAAGGATTTACAAAATGAAAAAGAAGCAAGAGAAAGAAATAGAGCTTGAGGAGTTGCGTAGAGCTCAATATGAGAGTTGTAAAGATTTTGCTGAAACTAGTCTTTAGAAAATACTAACAGAATGAAATCGAACCATTTTCTTTTGAGATAAAAATTTTACCAAATTTTTGGGTGTGGTGTGGTGATTGGTTAATCACCAGATGAGGGAGTTGATGGAGCGAGATTCAGAAATGTTTTTCATTTCAACTCGTGAAGTCACACTTCCATAAATAAAATAATAAAATTAACAGTTGTGCTGTGTACGTATTAATTCAACCTAGTTTAAGTTGCATCTACACATGAGAAACGCGGGATACTAACATGTGTGCTCATAAACGTGCATTATGTTGCATTTCCTTGTTTGTGGAAAATAATAAATTAATCGTGTCTATTTGTTATGTCAAAAATTAACTGCAGCTGTTTAGAATAAATGGCATGTGCTTATTTTGCTTCCCTGTCTATGTAATGTCACTCTATTCTCTATAGGTGCATAAAGAACTTTGCTGGATAATAAGAAGAATGGTAGATATAAAATGCTGCTTTATTTGTTTGCTTCTGCTAGGTAACTTAGACTAATGGGTTAATTATTAGCAATAAAGGGTGGCAACAGAACAAATTATATTTCTCGCATTAATTATTTTCTTGTGTTTGTTTATACATTAGTTAATAAAAAGGCTTTGGGCCTAGTGAAAACTTTCCGTGCTTGCAAAAATCTGCTTGGAGCCAGAATGAGTCCATGATGGCTACAGTTTTCTCCGTCTGAAAAGTTTGTTATGCTGAGATGACATTCTCTTAGCCGAACAAGGCCAAGGCCAGGAACCGGCGAAAGGCTTATGACATTCACGCATCCGAGGAAGCTAAAAACTTCATTTTGTTGCAAATGTTGCGAACTGGAGGAAACTGCGTTTTTCGAAAACTAGAGACAATGGTTTCTAAGAATGATGACGGAACTGTAATTTTGAAATCTGGTGACACGTCGCCTGTCACTTTTGGACCAATGAGGCTTTAATTCAGCAGAAAAAATTACTTTTTCTTAGATTAGTTTAGCGTAGAAAGGTATAAAAACTCTTGCCCCGTGGAAGAGTTATGCTTCTCCTTGCAGACCTTTTGATGAGGGCGTTATGCTGTTGGACTTCTCTTGGAACACGTAAGAGCCCTCAAAGACTTTACTCTTTAATTTTCCTTATAGCTAGCATTAGTTAGGGACTTAGGTTTTGAAAATTTGCCAAACTGACAATTCTCATTTGCAATAATAATTTTGATTCATAATAAAATTGTCATAACTATTTGCAATGATTCAAATAAAAATGCTTTAATAACATTTCTAATACATTTTCCAAATGAGTAGCTAATAAAAATCTTACTTTAGAAATCAAGCTGGTCTTGTTATTTTCATATGTATAGGTTATTCATAGCTAGATCTTATCGCCACAGTGGCTTAATTAGTTTGTAGGTTTGTGAAGTACGATGAATTCATTTACCATGGTTGTATATAAATGTATATAATTTGTGAATAGGTTAATTAGGTCACATGATCCAGTTGGTTATAATATGTCATGTTAGATTTATGGGCCTTATGAGAGTTTATTGATTGATGGTGTATATAGTAGAGTTGGGTAGCGTTGCTTATGACATATTTCCAAAAGCCCGCTGGATCACATCCACTTCATGAATGCTACACTTCCTATGATTATAACATCTCCGCAGCGGTGGTCAAAGGTGAACCAGATCTGGGAGTTGCAGTTAGAATTCCTCAATCTTTGACCCTATTTGCAGTTAAGGTCTAAGCTTCGGACACAGTCAACTGTGTGCCTAGGACCTCAGTAAAGCCCCCCGGCAGGGGGGATTGGCACCTTTGGCACAGTCTCAGAGCTTCTTTGACCTTGCGAGATGAATAATGAGGGGGGAAAAAGATGCAGATAGTAGCGGTTCAAATTGGGGTATAAAAGTACACCACTAGAGATGTGATTCTCAGTAAGGGAGGAAGTGAGTGAGGAGAAAAAATTAGAAGAGTAGGCATGAGGTACCGCATTAACCTGGGAGGGGTCAGTTGGTGACAATTTTTGAAGGCTAGAACTGAAAGTGAGTGGCGTTTCTAGTCAGAAATAGAATACAGTAAGTGGTAAGAGGCAAGAAAGAGTAGTGCAAATGGGGATATATTAACGACTAGCCATGAGGTGTCTTTAATGTCAGCCAATAACACAATCATAAGGGAACTGAACATACTGTAGAATGTGAATGCGTAATGATCCTGGCATCTCAGCGACAAACAAGGTGTTACAGTAATCAATCCAGTCAATGATAATAAGGTCAGGAAGACAGTACATGACAAAAATATAATCCGCTGAAAACGTGAAGTCTGGGTGAAACTAGCAGACTGCGATCTGAATGGTTCTGGCTTAAAATAGGAACAGTATCAGAGTGGCGAATTATGTGTAATTAAATAGAAACGGAACTGTAGTGTCGCACAAGGTACATACAAAAACAGGATCCATTTTGTAATGGGTTAATAACAGTTGGAGATGAAAGCAGCAATTTAAACATGCACTCAAATGTAATGAAGAAACAAGCCGAAATATATGAGTTGTACCAACGGAATCAAAAAGAGAGAAGGAGAAACGGACAAGGAGTGGAGTGGTGCGCACGCGCGCGCGTGCTTGTGCCCTCCGCTGCACGCGAAGAGAGCAGTCTGCTCTTTTTTGAAGCACATACTCGTGCTTGTGGTGCACCGTTGCGTGCTCCCGCAAGGTTTATGCCACCACAAGAACTAGTATGTGCTTCGAAAAAGAGCTGAACGGCGGCTAAAGATCTCCTAAGCAGCGCATGCACGCTACGTAGGCGAGACCTAAAAAGGACCTGTTCAGTACTCTGACTACTACATGGTATGCTGCCATCACCGTGCTGCTTAAATTCTGGTCAAGGCAGTACCCATGCTAAAAGAGTAGCTCTTTGGATGCCACTCCCAGTCTAACAAAGCTGCAATCCGTGAGACAAGCCTATGTCATGGCGCACACGCATGATTTGTGTTTAGCTATGACACAAAAATCAGTATTAAGCATCCAAACAACAGTACAGTTGCATACTCAGGTCAGGGGTACACATCTTTAACTATGCACAGGACTTCTCTTTCCAAACAATGACACTTACAGGACCTGTAGAAGAGAAATAGACCTGTTGTCTGTGACCTGAGAGGATCCCTGAAGGACTGGACCTTCTCGCTCTTGTGCACAGGACAAAGAACAGGACAGCAAGGGTCAGTTGGCTGAACTCCTGTGGGGTTATAGGGATGCAACAAGCTATAAGAGGCCTATTTCTTGAAGTGTACAGTTAACCAATACCAACTGTATGTGAACTGGACCTTGCTGGTGGTGTCTGCTGAACCGAGTCCTGGCCCCTAACTGCTGTCCCTGAGGTCCTTAGAGCCTTACAAACGATCCAAGAGGAGCTGTTTCAGAAACCCTGAAAAGTTGGGACTTCAAAACGTTTTGGACTTCAAAGACTCCAAGAGCTGCAGGGGGACCTCGCAGCATAGGTGCCTGATTTCGATACACCATTCTTGGATACAGCTGCAGATTTGCCCCGCTGGAGGATTTTAAGCTGCATAAAAAAGACAGAATCAGAAGGTAAAATCTTTAAGCAAGGGGAGCCTGATTGGTGTGTCTGTCTTGGTCTCTATCCCTGTTGTCCTGAAATCGTGCCTAAGTCTTGGTCTACTGTTTATATACACTATCATGGGCACTTTGTGCTTTTTGGTGCTATTTTTACTTGGATTTTCAAAAGTCACATCTCTGGTTCTCCTTGTTAGATTTCTATAATTTTTCAGTTACCTTATTACATATTACTCTATTTTCTAATTTGGTTTGAGGTTTTTGTTATTTGGTGTTTTAACTGTATTACAGTTTTGGTACTATTTAAATAGTTTACACATTGCCCTAAGTTAAGCCTGTCTGCTTTGTGCAATAGCTACCAGGAGGATGAGCTCAGGTTAATTTAGGGACTTTGGTGGTCACCCTGACAAGTTAGCGATATTTATTCCTTGAGGTGGGAGACTGTCGACCCTATGTAATTATCCACTTTCTTACAACATGTCTTTCTAAAACCAAGGTAAATTCTTGGCTATATTCATTTTTTTCTTTTTTGCAGGATAATCATAAGTAAGCACAAACTGTGCAGAGTGATTAAATGTCAAATGCCACTACAGCCACAGTAAGGCATTTGCCACCCACTTTCATGATCTCTGAAAGGAGAACCAGTAAGACCAGTAGCAAGTGGATTTTTGACTTTGCTTCAGATTGTAACTTAGGAAAAGACTTTTGCACACCTGTAGCCGTGGCCTTGTGATGAAGGAGCAGTCTCTTAAGATGTTGGGGCATGTGAGGTATCATAGCTGAGGTTATAGAACTATTTGCTACAAGTTCTAAAAGTTGGAACTTAAAAACATTATCCGGCCAATGTGCTGAAAAAACCTAGGGCAGACATGACCTATACAGACAAGATTTCTTAGTCTGTTTTCCCACTCACCTTATCTTGTGGAGCTCAGCCCGGCCCTGGCTGCCAACCTGGGGAAATGTTTCTAAACCGAAACGTAAACTGCAAGAACAGGAACATGTGCTAAAGTTTGCCTGTTTGTCTTCATTGGAGCCTTTTGTAGAGTGGCATCAAGTTTCAGCGGCACCATCAAATCGACATATCTGGCCCTGACACCCAGCTTGCTTATCCAGCTGGTGGATGTCAACTTCCATAAAAGTATGCAAAGGTAAAAACCCTTGATTGTGGCAGACAGCTAGACCTTGCTCATCACTGTTTCTTGACAGTTAGATGACTTCATAGGATATAATTAACTTTGGTGATTTTAACACTTTTAAAATATTTTTATAACTACTTATCCATACATTCTATTTTTTTTCACTGTGGCGTTTCTTTCATCACTCAGTTTTGTTTTGGTGTTGTGCAAGTGGTTTAGTGCCAGAATAACATAACCAAAATACCATCCGACAGAAATGTTGTGTCCTAAATACCATTTATAAAAATATCCCCCATTGCAGTTAGTATTTGAAAATGTACCTCCAGTAGGACAATATGTTTGTAAACGATATTCAGAACACAGCATTTCTGTCAGACAATATTTTTGCTGCCGATATTTTGACATACAACTGAACAAGCACCACATGCACTTTGCTCTTATGAAGGCCTTGTAGCTTGTGCCAAGCTACTAAGGGTAAGTTAAGGATTCTCCACAACGTTTGCTTGTACTTTTAGGCGCTAAATTATTTTAACTGGAAGGAAGCTTAGCCGCTACTCATGTCAAGAATGATATCTCTCTTTTCCTAGTCTAGCAAAATGGTTTTCTAGAGTCATGCACGAAACTATTCAAATGAAGAAGGAGGGAATGGCTCTATGCCCCAGATGTATGGCTGAAAAGAGGGATTTTCTACAAGTGATCTGTGTTTGTCGTTCAATATAGACGCTCTTGGCGGAGGTTCTTAGAGATCATGGGGACAGATTGAACATACAATATTGTATGGGATGCAGTGGCTATTTACTTCACCTACATATACGGGAAAAACATATTAGCTCCACTGTATTTTGGCTAGGCTGCAGTTTAAAAGCACTGCAATGACACATTGATAGGAAAAGTGTATTTTCTATGTAGGAAACCCTATTTTTATATACTATGCCATGTCCAAAGTGTACCTTGTAAACCACAGGGCCAGTGCTTAGGAGAAGTGGTTCAGTACATATTAGGAAAACTAGGTCATCGCAGTATATAAATACCCAGAAACTGTTTTTATTGTGTAGATTAAGCAACATTTTCCATGATCAGGCCAAGGTGTGATTAAAAACTTTATTTCACACCTTTATCTGGAAAAATGCTAGAAAATGGTGTAAATACATTTTCCACTTACTTTCAAAAACCAAAATCAAATTGAATGGTGAAAGTAGATTTTGATAACCTTAGTGGAAAAGTAACTTTATATAACTGTGCTGTACTGAACTAAAACCGGTTTGTCACTCAGCTCCAAAACGGAAGCACAGTACACATTCTTGGTTAAGGGCTAATGACCCTGCCGTGATGGAGCCCTGATCCCCTTTGAGTCGCTGGTTACTGAGGCTGGGCTCCCCCCCGGGGGATTCCTAATGCATAGATCGCTCATAGCCCGGATGACGCTGAGGTGGGGTGACATGGTGGAGGAGCCCACGCAGCATCTAGTGATCCAGTACCTTCACGTCATGGGCAGGGGCAAGCACCTCATTAAATGGTTTGCCGCGTCCCTGCGCCTGCACACAGAACTAGACCTGGCCCCCCTCCGTGGGAAGTGGGACATGGGTAGGCCGCTGATGGACAAAGAATGGGAACGGGTACTCAAGAGCCCGGTGCGCATACCCAGAAACATGCGCTTCCGCCAGATCCAGGTATTTATAGTCCACAGGGCCTACCTCACCCCGAACTTAATCAACAAGTATTTCCATAGAGAGGACGCAGCTTGCCCCAGATGCGGCGAGATTGATGCGGACCTCCTTCACCTCTTATGGCACTGTCCGGGGCTTGGTGATTACTGGAGGGAAATATACGCCCGGCTCGTGCAATGCACTGGCCGAGAAGTCCCCTGTGACTGGCCGGTTTTCTTCTTGCATCATTTCAAACAGCCCCCGCTAACAAAGCGTCATCCAGATTCCTGGACCTGGGAGCGATCACAGCGGTGCGACTTCTGACAAAGAGGTGGAAAGCGAGGGAACCGCCTAGTGTGAGGGCGTGGACCCTGTCTCTCCTCTCGTGGGGCCGCGCGGAATGGACTGCCATCAGGAGGGAGGAAACAATGGGTTTGCGCAAGAAGCCTATGGCGGACCGGTGGGAGGGTATGCTCAATGCGCTCCAGGCGACAGGGACAGATGCGGCTGCGGAGAGAGCTGAGGGCACTGAGGACAGGATAGCCCGTTGCGGAGAGGGGCGCACAGCGACTAACAATGACAGTAGCAGCGGCAACAGCGGCTTAGACACCAACACGCAAGTGGGAGCCCGCAGTCGAAATAGCGAGAGGGTGGCATAGATGAGGGGGACATACAGGCGACAGAGGCGGGGGCAGAGGACCGGGGGGCGTGGGTGGTCAACACTGACAGGATGAGAGGGGTGGAACACACCCACTAGCTGAAGGGGGGGGAGCTCCGGGAAGGAAGAAGGGGGACTGATCTGTATTGTACACAGATGTTACGGCTGCATCTTGTTATTACTGTTTCTTTTCCACAAATGTTGTGGTTGTAAACGAGTAACGTTTATTTGAACTGGCACCCCAGGTGGAGAGGAGCTGCAAAGACTCACACGATCTATGACAGTACGTAATGACCTGAACCTCAGTCGCCCCACGTACACGTCATAATATGCCAGCCCCTTACCAGGAGCTGATGTCCTGATAATGGAGCATTGGGATACCTGTAACTGTAACTGTAAGAGCTGTCTAAGACGTGTACATTAAGTTGTTGAAACTGCTTCCTTGAAAAAAAAAGGCCAATAAAAAAAGATTTGACAAAAAAAAGGGTTAATGACCCTGCAGGGATTAGCATCTAGGAGGGGACAGGAACAATTGACCGAACAAAGGACAGCCTTGGCACTTCTTCTTTTTATCTGATGGGACTGGCTATTGGGACCGGCACAGTCCACTCTCATTCATTACCTCCTCGCACGTCTTCCTCGCCACAGTAATTACTAATGAGCATTCTGCTCCTAAAGAAATTCCAAGCAAAAGTTAACATACTAGTCTCCCTATCCCTCCAATATGGCCCCCAGTGGCAACCACCAATCACATAAAAGTATACAAGATCCCCACCACGACCTGTTTTTTTGTTTCTGCATACTCCGAATGCTGTTCATGTTCCTGTTCTACAGATAAGTTGGGGGCGGCGGTCCTGCTTTAGCGGACTCTTGTGCCCCATTTTGGGGAGGGGGTTGCAATGTTTTTATCCCCCCCTCCTTGTTGGGCACTTTCTACATATTCCCCTGTCCTGCTTTAGCGGGCTCACTTGCTTTCCGTGCCGGTGATGATTTCTGCTGCAGACACCGAGTCCTGCCTTAGCAGCCTCGGTGTCTTCTCTGGGTGCCTGACTTTGTTTGCTCATGTTGCCGAGTCCTGCCTTAGCGGACTCGGCGTCTTGTCTGGGTGCCTGAATTTATTTCCTCATGTTGCGGAGTCCTGCCTTAGCGGACTCGACGTCTTGTCTGGGCGCCTGAATTGTTTACTATTGTTGCCGGGTCCTGCTCTAGCGGACTCGGCGTGTTTATTGGTGCCTCCCCTGATGACGCCGTTGTGTTTGGAGCGGACCCGGCGTGTTTTCTGGGTCTGCTATACATTTCACTATATGCCTTCCTGTTTGAAGCCACGGCGTTTGAAGATTCCTGCTGGGGGTCATGTATTAGGCATGGAGAAGGGGGGGCTACTTTCGCTTGTGTTTTTTGTCGGCTTCTGCTACAGCACGCTCCCACATGTGGGTTCTTGCGCTTGCCTCGGGTTGGGATCCCCATGATTGATGCATGAGTCAGCTGACGGGTCAGACCTGATCAGCGTACCAGTGTTTGTATTGATAGGATGCTTATATGGCTCTTTATACCTGCATTTGTGGTTTTCCCCACTTGCACTTATGCGGACTCTGATTGTGTTGTTGTCTTCCCTCCCTGTCACTGGTGGGTCGCATACATGTTCGCTTCTCCCACATGCCTTTCTCTTTTGCATGGTACGGGGTCCTGCTTTAGCGGAATCTTCGTACCTTGTTTTTCGGGCCTCCCTTTTTTACATGCTGGTTCCCTCTTCCTCTCCGCTTCCTGGTGGGACGTGGCTTCTTGATGTCGTCTGTTGGGGCCGGCGCTTGATTTCCTGTGCTTCTTCTTGGGTTCATGCTGGGACATGCTTGCTTTGGGACTGCTGCTCCTGGTCTGGGGCTGTTTTCTCTGGATTCCATGGTGTTGGTACGCTTTTGGTGCTCCTACTTGCTGTGGTAATTTTACTGGTTGTTCTTTGCACTGGCTCTCAGGACTCAGTCCCTTCCCTTACATTGAAGCAGCAGTTGTTGATTCCTGCGGTGGCGGCTGCCTTGCATGTTCGAGACTCGCTTCCTCCTCCCACTTGGGCCAGATGTGTTCCGGCTCCTTCCCATGTCACAGAGGGGGTGGAAGGTGTGGACCAATGTGGTCATTTTGTGCAGGGGTCGGGTTTTACGGATGTTCTTCGACGCCTCCGTTCTGTCCTGTTGTTTCCGAAATCTGTGGTGGTTGTAGGGGTCTCTCATGTCTTTGCGTTATTTCGACATATGGGGCCTGTGTCGTTGCCTCTCTACCCTCCTGTTTTGGGGGTGTTGGTGGCTGAATGGTATGGTGTTGTTGAAATGATTTTCCCCAGTTTCTAGATAACCGTTCTCCCTTGCAGGGCTTTGCAGTTCATTTTCCTGCCTCTGTTACGGTGGATCTTGGTCTGGGTGTGGTTGTTTTCCCACTCTCGCCCTGATGGGATGATGGGGGCTGTTTCTTTCTTTTGTTTCCTTTAACTCCTTGGGCTTATGCCCATTCTGACCTGTACCATGCCTGATCTCGTTTGCTCTCTGCGCTTACTGGTCGCGCCGGGTTAGTGCCTGGTTGGGCGGCCGCCTGGTATTACCGGGTGCTGTGGCCTATCGCCTGTTGTGGTTTCGGTCTTCGGGCACCAATGCTGCGCTGAGAGTTTTGGTCCTGTGTGCTTCTCTTTCTGGTGTTTGCCTTTTGGTGCTCACTTGGTGAAGTTCTGATGAGTGATTCTGCACTTGCTCCTGATCGTCGTGGGAGGGCTCCTCCGGCCTTTCATGGTCTGGGGCAGTGGCGTCACTAGGGATGGTGTCACCCGGTGCAGGTAACTCATGGTGTCACCCCCTCACAATTTACCGGATGGACCAACTCATCCTCTTCCTGCACCATGTCCCCTCTGCCTGCACCATTTCACCCCCTGCCTGCACCATCTTTCCCTCAGCCGACACCAGCTCACCCTCTGCCTGTACCATCTCCCCTCTGCCTGCACCATCTCCCCTCTGCCTACACCATCTCTCCCTCGGCCTGCACCATCTTCCCTCCGCCTGCACCATCTCTCCTCTGCCTGCACCATCTCTCCCTCGGTCTGCACCATCTCTCCCTCTGCCTGCACCATCTCCCCTCCGCCTGCACCATCTCTCCTCTGCCTGCACCATCTCTCCCTCTGCCTGCACCATCTCTCATACGCCTGCACCATCTCTCCCTCTGCCTGCACCATCTCCCCTTCGCCTGTACCATCTCCCCTCTGCCTGCACCATCTTCCCTCCGCCTGCACCATCTCTCCTCTGCCTGCACCATCTCTCCCTCGGTCTGCACCATCTCTCCCTCTGCCTGCACCATCTCCCCTCCGCCTGCACCATCTCTCCTCTGCCTGCACCATCTCTCCCTCTGCCTGCACCATCTCTCCTACGCCTGCACCATCTCTCCCTCTGCCTGCACCATCTCCCCTTCGCCTGTACCATCTCCCCTCTGCCTGCACCATCTCCCCTCTACCTGCACCATCTCCATCTCTGCCTGCAACATCTCCATCTCTGCCTGCACCATCTCCCCTCCTATTGCACCATCTCCCCGCCGCCTGCACGATCTCCCCTCCGCCTACACCATCTCCCCTCTGCCTGCACCATCTCCTCTCTGCCTGCACCATCTCCCCTCTGCCTGCACCATCTCTCCCTCTGCCTGCACCATCTCCCCTCCGCCTGCACCATCTCTCCTCTGCCTGCACCATCTCTCCCTCTGCCTGCACCATCTCTCCTACGCCTGCAC
Source organism: Lissotriton helveticus (assembly GCF_964261635.1). Classification (NCBI taxonomy): domain Eukaryota; kingdom Metazoa; phylum Chordata; class Amphibia; order Caudata; family Salamandridae; genus Lissotriton; species Lissotriton helveticus. Next base: position 191,932,090 of record NC_136060.1, read on the forward strand.
CATCTCTCCCTCTGCCTGCACCATCTCCCCTCCGCCTGCACCATCTCCCCTCCGCCTGCACCATCTCCCCTCTACCTGCACCATCTCCATCTCTGCCTGCAACATCTCCATCTCTGTCTGCACCATCTCCCCTCCTATTGCACCATCTCCCCGCCGCCTGCACCATCTCCCCTCCGCCTACACCATCTCCCCTCTGCCTGCACCATCTCCTCTCTGCCTGCACCATCTCCCCTCTGCCTGCACCATCTCTCCCTCTGCCTGCACCATCTCTCCCTCTGCCTGCACCATCTCCCCTCCGCCTGCACCATCTCCCCTCTGCCTGCACCATCTCCCCTCTGCCTGCACCATCTCACCTCTGCTTGCACCATCTCTCCCTCTGCCTGCACCATCTCCCCTCCGCCTGCACCATCTCCCCTCCGCCTGCACCATCTCCCCTTTGCCTGCACCATCTCCCCTCCACCTGCACCATCTCCCCTCTGCCTGCACCATCTCCATGTCTGCCTGCACCATCTCCATCTCTGCCTGCACCATCTCCATCTCTGCCTGCACCATCTCCCCTCTGCCTGCACCATCTCCCCTCTGCCTGCACCATCTCCATCTCTGCCTGCACCATCTCCATCTCTGCCTGCACCATCTTCCCTCCGCCTGCACCATCTCCCCTCCGCCTGCACCATCTCCCCTCCGCCTGCACCATCTCCCCTCCGACTGCACCATTTCCCCTCTGCCTGCACCATCTCCCCTCCGCCTGCACCATCTCCCCTCTGCCTGGACCATCTCCCCTCCACCTGCACCCTCTCCATCTCTGCCTGCACCATCCCTCCCCCTCCGCCTGCACTCCCTCCCCCGCCTGCTGCTCTTTTACCCCTTTCCTCATCGCCTTCACCCCCCCCCCATGGTTTCTCCCTCACAGTTCTCGGCTTTTCTCAAAGTGACTGAAATAAAGTCGCCTTAATGTATTTCTGTTCTTCCTGAAAATAAAATTAAAAACGAAGAAAAGCAAAACTTCTCTGCAATGTTCAGCTTTCTTAGTGAGCATAACAGTACGGTTAGACACTATTATTATATGATGCTTTCTTTACAGTATATGGCATATACCATCTCTTTTTTCGCAAAAAAAAGAAACTTTTTCTACCGTTTCCAAGTGCTGTAATTCTTAATGACAGGTTACATAACTTACCGATCTGAGAAAAACAAAAGGCTGACTCTTACTGGCCTTCATTTGAAAAAGTGACTTCTTCCATCCATATCACCGGAAACGGCCGCAGCCGCACACTCTTCCTTCTTGTCGGTTTATATAATTAGAGTTCACAAGCAAGATTATATTGTGTTGTGAATATGCGTGTATGAGAGAGTCAAATAAACACATGAAATGTGCTTTGAAATCGTGCGCACGTAAGTGTAAACATACACACAGCAGAGGCGAGGCTGCAGAGCTGTGCTACATACACAGCGTAATCAGATGTTGTCACCCCATGGAGGGTGTCACCCGGTGCGGTCCGCACCCCCCGCACCCCCCTAGTGACGCCACTGGTCTGGGGCGTGGCCGGGGTACTTCTTCCTCTGGCTAGTCCCCATTCCCTGCCACCTCTTCCTCCTCGTCTTCTGCCTCGGGTTGCTCCGGGTGTGGCTTCCTTGGGGGTTTGGATGTCTCTCTTTGTGATCGGCTGGATGCGGGCTGTGTTGGTCCGCTGGGCTCTCCTGTTGGTATTGATGGTTTTCTCCTTGTTTCCTTCTGTCTCTCCCAGGAGGTTTCCGGTCCCCCCTTGCCCCGGTTCCCTCTATGTTTGGAGGCACTGTTGGGTGCTTCCGCTACCTTGTGGGGTATGGCCCTGTTGTTCCGCTGCCTGTGGATCGTCGGGGCTCAGATGTATTCTTTGTTCTCTTCCTGTTGGGTTGTCTCGTGGAGGGCCTGTGTCCGGTGGTGGATCTGCCTTGGTTGGATTGATGTTTTGATCCCATCAGATTGGTGTCCTTCCGGGTGTTCCTGCCTCTACTCGTTCGTTGGGGTTCTGGATTCCTTCGGTTTGAGGGATGCTTCTCTCCTTGTCCCTGTCCTTTTATCCTGTGTTCCTTCCCTTGTGTCTTTGCTGCGGTTCTGGCACCTCCGGTTAGGCTTTTTCATGGGTGGGGGATTGTGATCTTCCTTACCTGGTTGTTTGGTTGTATCTGCTTCTTTTTTCTCTGAGGCAATGCTCCCTGTCCGTGAGAGTTTCCTAGTTCTTGTGGGTCACAGATTCTCTTGGTTGCGGGTTCCTTCTCTGGGTCGGATGTACGCTGGGGCTCGCTTGGGATGCTGTTGGTTTGGTATGCATGCATCATACACTGTCGTTGCCTCTGTCATCTGTTTTCGGTCCCTGGTGTCAGGGACCTGCCCTCCAGTGTGACTTTGGTTGGGGGTCCGGGTATTCTGTCCGCCTACTTGTTGGTGGTACCTTGGGCTCCTCTCCCTTAGTCTCTTATGATGAGTTATCTTGTTTTTCTCATTGACACCCCTTTGGTCTCGTTTCTATTGGGGGTTCCTGTGCCAGCCTGGTGAGGGTTGTTCTGTGTTGGTGGCTGGATGTCGGTCATCTGTTCCAATGTCGTCCGTTTCTGTTTGTTCCCTCTCGGACGGTCGCTGCGAGTGCCTGTCTGTTGCCTGGGGGAGCTATTCTGGATGACTCTTTGGTGCAGCCTAGTGGTCGTGACTCTGCTTTTTTGTTCTTCGTTGCATGGGGCTGAAGGCTGTGCTGTTAGGTGGCTTGACGTTTGCCGGCTTTGATGGGGGTTCGCCGGGTTGGTGTCCAGGCTGTATCTCATGTTGTCATATTCTGCTTCTCTCTGTAGGGAGGGTTGCGTTGTTGGTCCCTCAGTTTCCTCTGTCGACTCCATTGTTCCAGGCGGGGGTCATGGTTGGCCTCATTGTCTGAGGTTTCTCTCCCGTATCGGGGGACTGTGTTGGCGGACTGTCTGTGTGGGATATTTCCCTCCGTGGGGTCTTTTTCTCTGTTCCAGATGATATTCCTGCCATTGTTATGGTGTTTTGAATGTCGGATGGTGTACTTGTTTGCTTCTTCGGTCCTTGGCAGGTTCCTTTGTTTCTCCTCTTTTATGTCTTTTCCATGGGCTTGGAGATGGATGCGATGTCCTTCCAGTGGCCGAGGGGCCTGTTGTCTGCCTTCCTCTGGTTCCCCTGATTCCGGCGATTGTGCTGGGGTTTGGGTGTGTTGGGACATTGGTGCCTCTGGTGGTTCCGGGTTGGCTTCGCCCCCGTGGTTTCCTGTGTTGTTGGTGGCGGCGTTGCGTCCAGGTTGGACGTTGCCGTTCCTTTTGTATCCATTTCATGGGCCCTCTGGTTCCTCTTCCGGTGTTCCGGTCTGTGTTCCGTCTGGGTTGGCTCTTGTGCTGTCTTCCCTGTTCCTGAATGAGTGTTCATTTGCGGTTGGGGTCTTCTCCTGCTGTGTGGGTGCCCCTCTGCTTTGTTGTATTTCACTATGCATTGGGTCTCCTTTGCTATTTAGTGTCTGCGCTATGGTTTGGCTCGTGATCTCCCTTTTGTGTTTGTGAGGCCTTTGATGTCTCATCTTTTCGCATCTCTGGCTCTTATATGCCCTTCTCCTGTGTTGTCTCCTCCCTGAGGGACCTTCCGTGGTGTTGAGTGCCTTGAACAGGGTTCCCTTTGGTCAGTTGATGCAGGGGGACTTTCTATTTTTGCCGTTCTGGAGGTTTGGGTGCTCTTGCGTGCTCTTCCTTCTTTTGTACCTGCTTGTGCTCTTTATTTAGTCGGTTGGTGGAGGTGATGCTTCCTGTTGGCTCCTTTGCTCAATTTTGGTTGTGTGGCATGCCTTGGTGTTTTCTTTGCCTCGCACGGCTGCTTTTTCTGTGATGGCCTTTTGTTTGTCATTTTGGCTGCCCCGTAGGAGTCTGTTGCCTTATCTTCCGCTCTCCATCGGTGGATTTGGGCGGCTCTCCCTTTGGTGTCTCTTTCAGTAGGTGGTTCCCTCTCGTCCACTTCGGGGGCGTTCTACTCCTTTTGTTGCTGTTTTTTAGACCGCCTTTCTGGTTGTGCTCATGGGTGTTTTGACGATGGCCACTTGGTCTTCATCTCATGCCTTCTTTTCTCATTACTGGCTTGAGGTTAGTGCTTCTGTTGCCTTTACCTCTTTGTTTCGGTACTAACTGGTTTCTTGAGAGGTGTCTCTCTCCATTGTTGTCACTGGCGTTTTTTTGTACTGCCTTCCGCGTGTGGGCTATGTTTCCTATCCATGAAACTGATATTGTTTTAGTATCTGCTCATTAGTAATTACTGTGGCGAGGAAGACGGACAAGGAGGTAATGCCCCGGTTACTTACCAGTAATCTTCATTACTCCGAGTCCTAGTCTTCCTCGCCACAGTATAGTTTCCCTTCCCTTTGTTGTGGCTTCATGTATACGGTTTTGGTTTACAGGTCGTGGTGGGGATCTTGTATCCTTTTATGTGATTGGTGGTTGCCACTGGGGGCCATATTGGAGGGATAGGGAGACTAGTATGTTAACTTTTGCTTGAAGTTTCTGTAGGAGCAGAATGCTCATTAGTAATTACTGTGGAGAGGAAGACTAGGACTCGGAGTAATGAAGAATACCGGTAAGTAACCGGGGCATCCCCAGGGCCATTCTAGACATTCTGCCTCTAGCTCCATCAGGAGGAAAAACCTCTTCTAAATTGAGGAGGAGAAGCTAATGGAGTACTAGGACCCCTTCCGATTGAAGCAGGTGATATCCATCTTGAATTTAGGGATTCTGGTCATTTTTACAGTAAAGCAACGAGGGAGTGCTGCAAAAGATGGTGGTGAAAGTAAGACAAGAAAGGCAAGTAAAGCAACACTGGAATACAACATGCTCTAATCACTGGCTAGTGCACAAAATAAGACTGGCACCTCAAGGTCACACCTTCAGAGTACTCCTGGACCAAGGAAGGATGCTTCTGAAAAAAAGGAACTTCTGGTAGAAAAGGAATGACGAACTCCTGACTCCTGCTACCATCCACTGAAGCTACTCTCCAAACGTTGAGTGGATGACCTTCTGTTTGCTAACTGCAGGGGCACAAAAAGTAGAAGAACTCCTGACTCCAAACAGGCCTAGCTATCCAAACGGGTCTGGATTCTGCAAGAACCCAAGCTGGAGAAAGACCTGCCACATAAAAGCCTGCCATGAAGACCTGAGACTGTCGAAGTGACCTGAAAGAAATATTCTAGAAACTGAAGAAAAATGGGACTTGATCATTCTTTCCATCTCTGGGTGGCTGGCATATGGTGCTGAGGCTTTCATACTTCACACACAGTGTTGTTAAGAAAACCAGGTTTGTCTTGCTTGGAGCTTCTGCTGTGCTGAAACCTGCTCAGTTGGATCTCAAGGGAATAGTTTTCAGCCTTCTGGGGGCCTTCCTAGCTACAGCCTCCAGACTTGGAGTATTTTGAGAACCGAAAAAAGTGATGAAGCCCAAAGGTAACACTTTGGACTGGAGCAAGGTGGCAAATTGACTTGTGCGGTGAAGTGACCCGTGTGGATATGAAATCCAGCTTTATCGGATTGTAAGCTTTTGATTCCAAAATTATAGGTTTCAGCTGGAGCTGGATGACTACACATCTCTGACTGTGAGGAATCCTCTCCAACTTCAGCCTTGGATCTTGCCCCGCTGGAAAACCTTGAATTCCAAGAATGTCTTTAACTCCAAACATAAAAACTGTAACCCGGAGGGCCCACTTGGTGAAAATTACCTCCACTCCTTCGCAATCAGACTGCAACCACCCCTAGGTTCCAGTCAACAGAGAAATTATATTTTTCAATGAAGAATTACTATTTCATATGTCCAATTTCCCCTAGCTGATTTCAATTATCTCGGTGCATTTTTCCTTATTAAAGGTTTCTCTATTTTTCTAAATCATTTATTGTGTTATCTTCGTGACTTTAACATTGTTGGTACTGGTACTTTCTCTGATAAATGGCCTGTGGCTTGTGCTAGAGCAGGGATTCCTATGAACCTTGTTTTAGCCTAACGAGTAGGTAGGGGTACCCCAGTCCCAAATTTGATAACCGAATTTCTCAAAGAAGTGTACTAGGGAGATGAAATGTAGGTAAGAATGCACACAAGAGGGATGGCAGGGGGTCATTACAAAGCAAAATTTACCACACCCCATGCATTAAATTCAAATACAGTTCAATCTGCTGTGCGCCTCTTTGAAGCAGATCAGTGGTTTGCAAGTTGGAGTTCTGGGAAACGAAAAAAGGACCACAGACCCCTACTGCAGCATCCCAACTTCTCTTTCCCTCTCCACCTTCCAGCCCTATCTCATCCTTTCGCCCATCCCTTCTCTCTTAACATCTACAGCTAAAAACATAAGTATACACAACTGTATTTAAAATAATTAGCATTCCTTTGGTAACTGGTCCGGTGCCTGCATCCCATCCAGGCCTCAGGCTCCTCACATTCCATATATTCTAGTTTATAGTAATTCATTTTATTGCTCTTTGGAATGCAGATTTCATAGCTACCTGTTGGGGTTTTAAAAGCCACGTATGACAGGACAGAAATGAGCAGCAGCAAAGCTGAATAGAGCATTTGAGGACTGAGAGCAGGTTAAGTCAAATGTCGGATTGCAAAATCAAACCCAAATCTACAATCCATATTTAAATTAATTTGCAACGTTATTTTTTTCAGATCCCGAAACACATATTTAGAAGTAAGTGAATGCATTCAAATTGAAAAGGCTGAGATGTTTCGTAGAAAATCTAAGCTTGCACTTCCTGAGAAGCACAAAACATTCTTGCTTCATGGTGTGCCCCTAACAAAACACCTTTTGTGCTGCACATGTGTCCGGTCATAGATATTCCTTTTCTTAACCCGTTTCTAGGTGTGGCACCAAAACAAACCTTGCGCTGTCAATATATTGTGTTCATACTCAATGCAGCCTGATCCCCCGAGCAACAGAAATACCTCTCAATGGGCAGGCGTAAAGTAATACTGTGTGCATCTACCCCAGTGCTGTGCGCCATCTTAGAGCTGCACAGAGGTACAAGGTGGATATTTCAGGCGCACTATTATTTAAGTCATGAAATACTAGTGTGTAACTAGAGCCACATCCGAAAGTTCTACTTCTCGGTTGTCTGCCATGGAGACAGGAGTAGGTTTGTCTACTTATCTTTGTGCGTTTGCTGCGCCCAGTGACACAATGGAAATTGTAAATACACATACAATTTAACAATGCTTTAACATGCTTCTTTTCACATCATCTAGTTATCTGGACCACCCTGTAAGCCCTCGGGGGTTGCTGCGGTATCATCTTCCCTTAAAAGGCACAATTGAAACCTGAAAGATTGGAGATTTTTCCCAGTGGTGTGCATCAGGTGCAGTGGCACCGAAACCCACTGGTATGACTGGCTCGGCGCGTCCCAATTTTGGCTGTCTCTCACTAACCAATAATGAGCCACATTTTCCCTACTTGCGTTAAGGCCCACAACCGGCACAGTTGATACTCCAGATATGCACTGTGTGAGATTTGTAGAAATGAGGCATTTTGTTGTGGAGAAGGTACATATTTACATGTTGGTTCTGGATTAGTGACAGCACTTCCTCTGAGCTTTTCAGGAAATGGCAGGAACAGAGAAAGGACCATATTAAGATCAATAAGCCAGCCTGCGAAAAAATGTTTTATGAATTGGTTAGATTTCAACTTTCCAAAAAACAGTATAATGTTTTGAAGTGATACACTATCAAACAACAAGCAAATCGCAATTGCTATAGACAAAATCATCTTAAAAATTACATGTTATCCATCCAACGTTTACATTGTACAAGTCAACATTTTGGTGAATCGCCTGTCAAGGCTGATTGGTAAAGGAGAAGTTTGGCACCTGTGGCTTAGTTGCCTGATGACATATCTCTCTATATCAGACTTAACATGTTTCTGTGGCCCGGCTCTCGTGCCTCCTGCACTAGGCGTGGGAACCCAAGTATTACGGTTTCCAGAGGTGAGGGTATAAGGGAAGAGAGGCAGACCTCATCACAGCAGCATTTCAGGTGAGACTCAAGGAGTCATTTTGAGCCTGATTTAAAGTTTGGCAGAGGGGGATGCCATCACAAACATGACTGACATCACATCCACCTTATTACAAGTGCATTATATCCTAATGCTTTTGTTAGATTGATGAGGCCTCAACAGCTTCCTCAACAACAACGTTTTGCAAAAACTACGATGAAACAAAATAAGCAGTCAGAAAAGCTGGCGGCCAACGCCATACCCTTTGGCTTTCTAAATGCTTGTTTATTTTAAAGTTCTGCTCTTTTTCTTGAGTGGTGGAACTGGTTGTTCCCTCACAGGCATGGCATTAGGAGTGATGAGAGACAGGCATGCGCCCAGGGCTGGACAGGCCATAGCGAGCACCAGGAGTTTTCCCGGTGGGCCAGAAGGGTGGGGGCTGTTTTTGGACCAGAGGGGGCCATTTTTAGGTCTCGGCCTAGCGTACACTGCGCAGCATTGTCGTGCAGCCGAGATTTTATGTTTTACAGTATGGGGGCTTAAACCCGCCCCTCTTCTCCATTGGCTGGTCTCGTAAATGCTGGCCAGCCATTGGAGGAGAGGGGCGTCACTTCATTTAAGCCCCGTCTTTTTGGGACTCGGGGTGTGTTTTTTAGGTTCTTTCTCTCTGTGACGTCTTCAGTCACTCAAACCTAAAAACACGCCCCTAATCCCAAAATGACTGTGTGTTTCTCCGAGACATTTCTGCCTCGCCTCCGAGAAACGTGGTCGTGTTCATGGCGTGGTCGTGTTAACTGATGTAAAAGTCTTATCTAATCGATTTTGGGGAGGGATCCGCGATTTTTTAATGTATTTTGGATGAGTGATCAATTGGTAGTTACAGTTTCGAGTGAACAACAGGTCATACATACTAAGTATGTCCTTGTGGTTGCCTACGTGTAGCTGTGTTTAGGGTACAGTCAGTATCGGAGCCCTCGAGTTTCTCATGTATACGCAAGAGTAGCTCATCCAGAGTTTCTGCTTTGGATTCTGGGACACATAGTCTTGATTTTTATGAGGAGTTAACCGCGACTTGATTTCAAGTCCAGAATACAAAGTAAACCCCTTTGGCTGGATATTAGACCTCGAAACTTGAGATCTTTCCTTCTCACTCGTTCTGAAGGGTGCGGACAGATATGAGTGCTTGAATGCAATGCACGTCACCTCAATTAGTTCCGCTGTGGCTGCTAACAGTGTATTCCGTACTCGTTCCATCATCGCTTTAGTTCTGTTTTGATCCCATCTTTTTGCAGAGCGTGAAACAGCTGCCTAGGAGGGGTAGTTCGCGCATGCCCAGTGCGTCCCTTGTGCTCCGGCCAGACTCCTGCAATCTGAGGCTGGAGGGAAGCTGTGCTAGCAAGGTAAAGAGGGAGAGAACAAACGTTCGCAGTCTCCGAAGGCGTGGGAAGGAAGAAGCCGGACACCCACGCACAGACATCCAGCCTCGCCTTCCCCGGAGGCCCCCAAGCAATGCAGCAGCCGCCCCATCCCCGGTGAGTACCGAGGAGCAAGCCTGGTGTTTGCGAGGGTCATGTAGAGATGGAAGGAGAGGGAGCCCCCTTCTCTTGTTGATGTGGTAGTGCGCACACTCTCTGTGGGGATTCTGCGGAAAAATTAGTTACTGTACCTTCATTTCTGTCTGTGAGCATCGCACCGTCATGTGCACTGCAGCTAAAACAACCCCAATTGTGTAAACTTTGGGATGATGGCAGCTCGCAGAAAAGACCCTAAGACACTTGGACATTTTTGCAGGGAGAAACTCTTTGGGTGGGGGTGGGGAGAGAAAGTTGGATACACAGCGATCCTTTATATTTCAGGATCAGACGGTTTAAAACAATGCCATCTGCAGATTGTCTCATCACAATGTTTTGTGCAATAGATTTATAGAAGGGCGATTGCATAACAATTACTTCATAAAGTAGCTGGCAAAATGAGGATTGCCACTTTAGGGGTAGGCTGGCAGTGTTTTGGGGGGGGGGGTTGTGCCTCTGTTCCCTGCTTGTGCCTCTGTTCCCTGCTTGAACCTCTGTTCCCTGCTTGTGATCCAGTTTTTGTGCCTCTGTTTCCTGCTTGTGCCTCTGTTCCCTGCTTGCGCCTCTGTTCCCTGCTTGTGCCTCTGTTCCCTGCTTGTGATCCGGTTTTTCGTGCCTCTGTTCCCTGCTTGTGATCTGGTTTTTCGTGCCTCTGTTCCCTAGGGCATTACTGGGCAGAGAGCTGTGTGTGTGTGTGTGTGGCTCTGTGTGTGTGACTCTGTGTGTGTGGCTCTGTGTGTGTGGCTTTGTGTGTGTGGCTCTGTGTGTGTGTGGCTCTGTGTGTTTGTGGCTCTGTCTGTGTGTGGCTCTGTCTGTGTGGCTCTGTCTGTGTGTGGCTCTGTCTGTGTGTGGCTCTGTGTGTGTGGCTCTGTGTGTGTGGATCTGGGTGTGTGTGTGGCTCTGTCTGTGTGTGTGGCTCTGTGTGTGTGGCTCTGTGTGTGTGTGTGTGTGGCTCTGTCTGTGTGTAGCTCTATCTGTGTGTGTGGCTCTGTCTGTGTGTGTGGCTCTGTCTGTGAGTGTGTGTGGCTCTGTCTGTGTGTGTGGCTCTGTCTGTGCGTGTGTGGCTCTGTGTGTGTGGGTGCGTGTGGCTCTGTGTGTGTGTGGGTGCATGTGGCTCTGTGTGTGTGTGGGTGTGTGTGGCTCTGTGTGTGGCTCTGTGTGTGTGTGTGTGGGTGCAAATGCAATAGGTCTAGCATTTGCGAGAGATTAAGCTATTGGCATTGTAAATAACAATGCCATTTATTTATATGTTTTAAAAACAAAAATAATGTCATGAGCAATGCCAAAAGCTCTAACTTTAACAAGGACGAGACCATTGCATTTTAAATGCTTGTTTTGTTACTGGGGTCCGGTTTTGCAGCAGTGCTGCAATATCAGCCCTCAATAACAAAAACAACAGCAATGTTTACCGCCAGCACCCCCATACCCCTCAGTCCGGCAGTGGCATAGCAAGGTCAGGTGGTACCCGGTGCGTAAAAGTTCTTGTCACCCCCGGCTTGACAAAATGGCAAAAATATGTCTTTAAAACACATATTTTTGCCATTTTGTCACCCGCCTCAGTGATGACATAAGTCACCCCCTGCTTGACAAAATGGCAAAAATATGTGTTTAAAACACATACCTTTGCCATTTTTTTACCCCCCTCAGTGATGATACCCGGGGCGGCCCGCATCCACTGCACCCCCCTTCCTATGTCACTGCTGGCCGGTCCGTCTTAATTGCCAGGGCTGGTTTGCATTCCCAGTCCAGCCCTGGATACGCCCTATTGAATGAGAAAAATGTTGAAATGGTTTGCTTTCTTATGAAGGAACTGCTGCACTTTGCAGTGTATCACAACCCCTGTGCTCAGTTCATGCTGCATGCATGTGAACACATGATTAGTAAATGAGAACTGCGGCAAAGTCGTGACCTGATGAGAGAGCACTATCAAACAGTTTGTTAACGCCATACAGGCACATTCTGAGTTTAGATACCACTTAGTGTGGTAGGATTTAGGTGTGCTGGTGCAATCGCCCATTGATAGCACTAATATTATTTTCACAATCTTAGTTAAGAAACGAAACCATAAGTCAAAATATTTCCATGTGCTTTGTTGTAGAACACCTTTAAATTCCTTGTAAATTATATATTGAATGGTAGATAATGAGTTTCAAAGGTTTTCCGAAATATTTTAACCATTAACATCGATTCACCAAAATGCCAGGGGTGGTGAAAGTGACATCATATACCCTTTGACTTTAATGGGGACACCATCTGAGACTTTTTTACTTGCCGTTATTTACAAGGATTTGCCACTACGCCTCGCGGAACCCGCTTCGCGGGTCCCGCTTCGTCTGGATAGTGCTCCTGAGGTATTGGCCCCTGCTGGGTGAGAGACAGGGCTGCGAGCGCGGACCGGGACTCGCTTTCCCAAGAGTCCCGGCTTGTCCAAGGCCGAGTCAGCTGGCCCGCTCTCCCTGACAGCCCCGCCCCGCCTAACCTCCTCAAAAGGACCCTCCTTGCTGCTGCTATGTGGGACACCATCTGAGACTTTTTTACTTGCCGTTATTTACAAGGATTTGCCACTACACCTCGCGGAACCCGCTTCGCGGGTCCCGCTTCGCGGGTCCCGCTTCGTCTGGATAGTGCTCCTGAGGTATTGGCCCCTGCTGGGTGAGAGACAGGGCTGCGAGCGCGGACCGGGACTCGCTTTCCCAAGAGTCCCGGCTTGTCCAAGGCCGAGTCAGCTGGCCCGCTCTCCCTGACCGCCCGCCCCGCCTAACCTCCTCAAAAGAACCCTCCTTGCTGCTGCTATGTGGGACACCATCTGAGACTTTTTTACTTGCCGTTATTTACAAGGATTTGCCACTACGCCTCGCGGAACCCGCTTCGCGGGTCCCGCTTCGTCTGGATAGTGCTCCTGAGGTATTGGCCCCTGCTGGGTGAGAGACAGGGCTGCGAGCGCGGACCGGGACTCGCTTTCCCAAGAGTCCCGGCTTGTCCAAGGCCAAGTCAGCTGGCCCGCTCTCCCTGACCGCCCCGCCCGCCTAACCTCCTCCCCACGCCTATAAGATCCAGCGAACTGCGCTGCGCGGGAGCGCGCGGGAGCGCCCGGGCCCGTCTGTGGCCGTCAGGGGCTGAAGGAGGCTGGGCTGGGCCATCCCTCTGAATAGTTCCGATTTTAGTATTACTTTTAATATTTATGTTTTATATATGGGCTTGTACTCCCACTTATTATTGATTACCTTTGGTAGCAATTTATGGAAAAGCATAATTAATTGTTTATTGAGTGTAGTAGCTTGGTTTCTTCCTGTTTATTCCTTTCTGTTTAGGCATTATTTATTTACCGCATTATTAATTAGGGATGTCTAGTTCTATTCCTAATTCCCTTCCTAATTCCCTATCTAATTCCCTTCCTAATTGTGTAGGTGTATCTATATTCGGCCCCCTTGACAAGTATTTCGCTAGAGCCACCAAAGATATTGATAGAGAGTTAACTCTAGCTGAGAGGAGGGCCGAGCGCCGTCTCTCAATTGAGCTCCTTAAGAGACAGGCACCTCCCAATTATGAGAAGGCTGCTATGAGCACTTTGGTACATGATAGTACGCATGTTGAGACCGATGCGGAACTATTTAATACAGATAATATCCCCTTAATTTTTCAGGATAGTCCGCCACCATTGGAAGTTTTGGATATAGCTGTGGAAGGTGAAACCAACTCGCTCACGGCTGCATCCAATAATCTCATTCATCTTAATACCCCTCTATCTTTAGATGCTGTCCCCCATTCTACTAATATTATCTTACCTCCACCTCTGAAGATCCAAACTGAGGTAGTCACATTGCTTGATTCTCAATCTACTGTCAAAATTAGTAGAGCACGTGACAAACATATAAGTAAAGGGAGCAGAGGAGTAGTACACTCTCCAGTTAGGAAGAAAAGGAGGAAGGGAGGCCAAAAAAATGAGGTTGGCAACCCGTGGAATGCGCCACATTTAGATGTTCCTAAACAAATTCCATTAGATGTAGTGGGGAAAGAAGTAAAAGCAGGGAAAGCTGTCACAGACCATAAATCTCTTCTTGATGAAGGGTTTTTTGACGCAGTTGAAAGTCTTTTAAAGGCTCTCATTCTTCCATTCACTGAGAGGCTTAAAAGGCTGGATGAAAAATTGGATCGGCTTCTCCCGGAGCCTACCCCTTAAGTGAACCCAAATCTAATTACTCCAGCTATTCCAAATGAAACTAGACCTATAATTCAGCAACCTACAATAAATCAATGTAGGCAACACTCATCTACTGTGGGATCTGATAAATTGCCTGCTGATAGGAATCCCATCAAATCAGTAGGCATATCAGATACTACAGCTATAAAAGCCACAAGTAAAGAGAAGACTCGATCAGTGAATCCAAAGCCCGTTTATACAAATAGATTACCCTCCACCCAAATAAATTCTTCTAACAGAGGAAAACTTAATTTTAAAAACATAGTAGATTTGCCTCCGGACTCATCTAATTTTGTCATTATTCTGACAGGTGTTCCTGCCATTCCAGAGGGAATTGTGGAAACAAACAATAGTTTGAAAAACAAAGTCATACATTGGCTACGTTTGAATAGACCATTACCTTTACACTTGAATGGAGACATCGTCTCAGTGAGAAGATGTTACTGGGTGGGCTTACGCCCTAAAGACATAGATGGTGACTTGATTATTGTAAATTTCCGGGACCATAGGGTGGTCACTTATATTAGTGATTGGTTTCCGGGTAGAAGTGATGGAGGAGTCTCATCCCGAAATTTGACATACTTTTACCCGGAAACTATGATGATCCCCTCGAATAAACCTCAGATGAGGCATGGTTTGAACATCCCTTATCATCGGAAACAATTTACCAACTTGGCTATTCCTACTAATTTTAATGGAAATGTTAACCCTCTTCCACCGCCGAATTACCCAAATACGTACTCTATCTCAAATAATTATCCTCCTACAGACCCAAAGGAATTTTGGAATATTCCTTTATTTAATATGTTCCATCCTTTAACCGCTATGGATGTAAATGATTGACTGAATCCAACTCCCCTACAAAAAAGATCTGTTCGGGATAAGCTGTCTACATTTTCCTTACTGGTTAAGGAGGCCATGCCTGCTTCGGCGTCCCATTATGAATCCACTCAGTGGGACTATCCGAAGATAAGAATTAATAATAAAAACGATGTAGAAGACCCTAGGGCTAGCAATACACCCCAACATTTTTGTGAGCAACATATTAATTCTGTAGTCAATTGTGGAGAAAAAGATGAGGTTATCCATGTGAATATGGGATCTATGGGCAAAGCAAATTCTACCTCTGTCTTAGACCAGTGGTGTGGAGAAAATCCCTGTACATTTAGAGGTATAAATTCCCTCCATCTTGAAGTAGTAACTAAAGGTATAGAAATAAGAGTAGGTGGGTCTGACTTAGCTCACTCTAAAGGGAAACCATTACAGGGAAAAAAGGGTAATTGGGCAGAGGATAGCTGTTTTCGTTTAATTTCTTGGAATATAGCTGGCCTTGGGGGGAGATTAGAGGATCCTGCATGGCTAGATTACATTGAATCTTTTGATATTGCCTGCCTCCAGGAGACATGGAGTACTGTGGATCAGAGCTTGGACGGTTTCCAAATGTTTAATGTTCTTGCAACGCCATCGCAAGCGGGGAGAGCAAAGGGTGAACTTGTGACAGCTATCTCTGTAAAGCATAATTTAATACATGTGGCCCGAGTGGTGAAATCACCTTGGTACCAATTACTTATAATCAAGGACTTATTTCCAGTAACCCTTCTTCTTATAAATTGGTATTACAATATATTTGATCCCCATGTAACCGTGGTTATTGAAAACCTACAGGAAGAAATTACTAAGGTCACAAACAGGGTCTTCCCTCTTTTTAGGGCTCGGGCCTACGTCACACGAAGTGGGGCGGGGCTTCCGAGCTCTAATGTTATAAAAAAAAAAAAGTTCAGAAAGGGCTGTGGGCTGCCGCATTCCAGAAAGCGCGCGGTTTTTGCGTGTGGTATTCTGCCATGTGAATGGTAATTGGTCCAGGCAAGGCTGTGTTTAAGTAAGGCAGCAAGCCATAGGGCTTTGGAATTTTTTCAATGTCCACTTCCTGCATAAAGTGTTCCGACACGCGCAGAAGAATATATAAATCCTCAATTACCAGCTGTCCGAGGTGCCGGTAATTGAAGGCAGATGGTGCTGGGAGCGTGTGCACTGCTGTGTTTTTTTTCCCTTGAGCTCTGTGTGCGCGCCGGCAAACCCGCGCCTGCTCTTTGACTGAGGTACATTACTTGTAATGGGGTAACCCAGTAACCCTCAGAACCTGGGTAGACAATGTTAAATAAAAATTGGTTCTGTCGGAGAATGAACAATTTCTTAGTTACACAACATATATTCCTATAACTTTTCTTACTTAGTTATACTTGGAAATATTTGAATAAGAAAATCACACACCACACATTTTATATAGATATCAAAAAAGAGTAAGGTTGTTATTCATCAATCCCTTTACAAAAATTAATTTTTAGCATTTAAAAGATGGTTGTCCATACAATAGAATTTCGAAACAAAGTGCACAAGTGAATACATTGTGATCAAGTGATTTAAGTGTATAATACAGTGAAACAATTTAAGGCTAAAATTAAAAGAAATACAGGTCCAACATTAGTTTCAATTTCCACAGACAGTACAATTATTTCTATTTTTCTGCTGGGATATAACAAGGACCAATTGGTGAATTAACGTCGACGTTTCGACCCTGAACAAATTGGATCTGGAAGCTGCAGATCGATTAATATCTTTTTGGAGGTTTTTCAGGACGTTGGATAACAGCAGCCGTCTGTCTGTATCCCGCGAGTCAATCCTTCCTTGACTCGCGGGATACAGACAGACGGCTGCTGTTACTGCTCTTTAAGTGATCGCAGCTGCGGCACTACAGACCCGAAACTTTCACCCGAAGGTGGCGTTTCATACAAAAAGATCCAACGTCCTGAAAAACCTCCAAAAAGATATTAATCGATCTGCAGCTTCCAGATCCAATTTGTTCACCGGATGGTGACAAATCCTTGAGAACCAACGCTAGAACACAAGAATAACCTCCGTAGAGGCAGAAATAGGACGCCCCACCCCCCCAAAAAACGAATTTTCAGGTTGTCCCTTCCTTTCTTTCGTCCTGATGAAGACCCGAACTGGTCGCTAATAAAACAGCACCGTACCCCAGGGTCGAAACGTCGACGTTAATTCACCAATTGGTCCTTGTTATATCCCAGCAGAAAAATAGAAAAAATTGAAACTAATGTTGGACCTGTATTTCTTTTAATTTTAGCCTTAAATTGTTTCACTGTATTATACACTTAAATCACTTGATCACAATTTATTCACTTGTGCACTTTGTTTCGAAATTCTATTGTATGGACAACCATCTTTTAAATGTTAAAAATTAATTTTTGTAAAGGGATTGATGAATAACAACCTTACTCTTTTTTGATATCTATATAAAATGTGTGGTGTGTGATTTTCTTATTCAAATATTTCCAAGTATAACTAAGTAAGAAAAGTTATAGGAATATATGTTGTGTAACTAAGAAATTGTTCATTCTCCGACAGAACCAATTTTTATTTAACTTTGACTGAGGTAGGCTAAACAAGCATTGGCAAAGCAAATTGGACTCTCCTATACAAAATCTGTTGGTTTTGTCAGGGATATGTTTAGCCATGTTGTACAGCAGCCTGGCTGCTATGCAGCACAGCTGAAAGTAAAAAAACAAACAAAGTGCTTTGATAAGCACTCGTGCCCACTCACCCGAACTCAAACTTTTAATGTCAAAATAGAAGATCACTTTAATTTACTGCCCTCATAACAGACCCCTTGCAGTAGCTCTCGTTGTCCTCTTACCAGATCCCTTGCATCTTCCCAGCTATTGCCAGATTCCTCACTCGCTCCCTGTCTCGTCACCATGACTCACTCTCTCCACCCTTTCATAAAAAAAACACTCCACCTCGATTTCCTCTCACTGGGAGCCTCACATTTACTCTCACAGTCCGGTTACCAGATTCCTACTGCCGTTGTACCAGATCACTCATTGTACTATCATTCAGTGTCCTATCATTAGAGACTTGCTTCAGGCAGAGTAGGGAGGGCAGAGTAGGGAGGGCAGAGTAGGGAGGGCAGAGTAGGGAGGGCAGAGTAGGGAGTGCAGAGTAGGGAGTGCAGAGTAGGGAGAGGAGAAGTGAGTAGTGAGTAGAGTAGTGAGTAGTGAGTAGAGTAGTGAGTAGTGAGTAGAGTAGTGAGTAGAGTAGTGAGTAGTGAGTAGTGAGTAGAGTAGTGAGTAGTGAGTAGAGTAGTGAGTAGTGAGTTGAGTAGTGAGTAGAGTAGTGAGTAGTGAGTAGAGTAGTGAGTAGTGAGTTGAGTAGTGAGTAGAGTAGTGAGTAGAGTAGTGAGTAGAGTAGTGAGTAGTGAGTAGAGTAGTGAGTAGTGAGTAGTGAGTAGATTAGTGAGTAGAGTAGTGAGTAGTGAGTAGAGTAGCGAGTAGAGTAGCGAGTAGAGTAGTGAGTAGAGTAGTGAGTAGAGTAGTGAGTAGTGAGTAGTGAGTAGAGTAGTGAGTAGAGTGCAGAGTAGTGAGTAGTGAGTGCAGAGTAGTGAGTAGTGAGTGCAGAGTAGTGAGTAGTGAGTAGAGCAGTGAGTAGTGAGTAGAGTAGTGAGTAGAGTAGTGAGTAGAGTAGTGAGTAGAGTAGTGAGTAGAGTAGTGAGTAGTGAGTGCAGAGTAGTGAGTAGTGAGTGCAGAGTAGTGAGTAGAGTAGTGAGTAGAGTAGTGAGTAGAGTAGTGAGTAGAGTAGTGAGTAGAGTAGTGAGTAGTGAGTAGAGTAGTGAGTAGTGAGTGCAGAGTAGTGAGTAGTGAGTGCAGAGTAGTGAGTAGAGTAGTGAGTAGAGTAGTGAGTAGAGTAGTGAGTAGTTAGTGCAGAGTAGTGAGTAGAGTAGTGAGTAGTGAGTAGAGTAGTGAGTAGTGAGTAGAGTAGTGAGTAGAGTAGTGAGTAGAGTAGTGAGTAGAGTAGTGAGTAGTGAGTGCAAAGTAGTGAGTAGTGAGTAGAGTAGTGAGTAGTGAGTAGAGTAGTGAGTAGAGTAGTGAGTAGAGTAGTGAGTAGAGTAGTGAGTAGTGAGTGCAGAGTAGTGAGTAGAGTAGAGTAGAGTAGTGAGTAGAGTAGTGAGGTGAGTAGTGAGTAGAGTAGTGAGGTGAGTAGTGAGTAGAGCAGTGAGTAGTGAGTAGAGTAGTGAGTAGAGTAGTGAGTAGAGTAGTGAGTAGAGTAGTGTGTAGAGTAGTGAGTAGTGAGTGCAGAGTAGTGAGTAGTGAGTAGAGTAGTGAGTAGAGTAGTGAGTAGAGTAGAGTAGTGAGTAGAGTAGTGAGTAGAGTAGTGAGTAGAGTAGTGAGTAGAGTAGTGAGTAGAGTAGTGTGCAGAGTAGTGAGTAGTGAGTAGTGAGGGCAGAGTAGTGAGTAGTGAGTAGAGTAGTGAGTAGTGAGTGCAGAGTAGTGAGTAGTGAGTAGAGTAGTGAGTAGAGTAGTGAGTAGAGTAGTGAGTAGTGAGTAGAGTAGTGAGTAGAGTGGAGTAGTGAGTAGTGAGTGCAGAGTAGTGAGTAGAGTAGTGAGTAGAGTAGTGAGTAGAGTAGTGAGTAGAGTAGTGAGTAGTGAGTAGAGTAGTGAGGTGAGTAGTGAGTAGTGAGTATAGTGAGTAGAGTAGTGAGTAGTGAGTAGAGTAGTGAGTAGAGTAGAGTAGTGAGTAGAGTAGTGCAGAGTAGTGAGTAGAGTAGTGAGTAGAGTAGTGAGTAGAGTATTGAGTAGAGTAGTGAGTAGAGTAGTGAGTAGAGTAGTGAGTAGTGAGTGCAGAGTAGTGAGTAGAGTAGTGAGTAGTGAGTGCAGAGTAGTGAGTAGTGAGTAGAGTAGTGAGTAGAGTAGTGAGTAGAGTAGTGAGTAGTGAGTGCAGAGTAGTGAGTAGTGAGTGCAGTAGTGAGTAGTGAGTAGAGTAGTGAGTAGAGTAGTGAGCAGAGTAGTGAGTAGAGTAGTGAGTAGATTAGTGAGTAGAGTAGTGAGTAGTTAGTGCAGAGTAGTGAGTAGAGTAGTGAGTAGAGTAGTGAGTAGAGTAGTGAGTAGAGTAGTGAGTAGATTAGTGAGTAGAGTAGTGAGTAGTTAGTGCAGAGTAGTGAGTAGAGTAGTGAGTAGAGTAGTGAGTAGAGTAGTGAGTAGTTAGTGCAGAGTAGTGAGTAGAGTAGTGAGTAGTGAGTAGAGTAGTAAGTAGAGTAGTGAGTAGAGTAGTGAGTGCAGAGTAGTGAGTAGAGTAGTGAGTAGAGTAGTGAGTAGTTAGTGCAGAGTAGTGAGTAGAGTAGTGAGTAGATTAGTGAGTAGAGTAGTGAGTAGTTAGTGCAGAGTAGTGAGTAGAGTAGTGAGTAGTTAGTGCAGAGTAGTGAGTAGAGTAGTGAGTAGTGAGTAGAGTAGTGAGTAGAGTAGTGAGTAGAGTAGTGAGTGCAGAGTAGTGAGTAGAGTAGTGAGTAGAGTAGTGAGTAGTTAGTGCAGAGTAGTGAGTAGAGTAGTGATTAGTGAGTAGAGTAGTGAGTAGAGTAGTGAGTAGAGTAGTGAGTGCAGAGTAGTGAGTAGAGTAGTGAGTAGAGTAGTGAGTAGTTAGTGCAGAGTAGTGAGTAGAGTAGCGAGTAGAGTAGTGAGTAGAGTAGTGAGTAGTGAGTGCAGAGTAGTGAGTAGAGTAGTGAGTAGAGTAGTGAGTAGAGTAGTGAGTAGTGAGTGCAGAGTAGTGAGTAGTGAGTAGAGTAGTGAGTAGAGTAGTGAGTAGAGTAGTGAGTAGAGTAGTGAGTAGTGAGTGCAGAGTAGTGATTAGTGAGTAGAGTAGTGAGTAGAGTAGAGTAGTGAGTAGTGAGTAGAGTAGTGAGGTGAGTAGTGAGTAGAGCAGTGAGTAGTGAGTAGAGTAGTGAGTAGAGTAGTGAGTAGAGTAGTGAGTAGAGTAGTGAGTAGAGTAGTGAGTAGAGTAGTGTGCAGAGTAGTGTGCAGAGTAGTGAGTAGTGAGTGCAGAGTAGTGAGTAGTGAGTGCAGAGTAGTGAGTAGTGAGTAGAGTAGTGAGTAGTGAGTAGAGTAGTGAGTAGAGTAGTGAGTAGAGTAGTGAGTAGAGTAGTGAGCAGTGAGTGCAGAGTAGTGAGCAGTGAGTGCAGAGTAGTGAGCAGTGAGTGCAGAGTAGTGAGTAGTGAGTAGAGTAGTGAGTAGTGAGTAGAGTAGTGAGTAGAGTAGTGAGTGCAGAGTAGTGAGTAGTGAGTGCAGAGTAGTGAGTAGAGTAGTGAGTAGTGAGTAGAGTAGTGAGTAGAGTAGTGAGTGCAGAGTAGTGAGTAGTGAGTAGAGTAGTGAGTAGAGTAGTGAGTAGTGAGTGCAGAGTAGTGAGTGCAGAGTAGTGAGTAGAATAGTGAGTAGAGTAGTGAGTAGTGAGTAGAGTAGTGAGTGCAGAGTAGTGAGTAGTGAGTAGAGTAGTGAGTTGTGAGTGCAGAGTAGTGAGTAGAGTAGTGAGTAGTGAGTAGAGTAGTGAGTAGTGAGTAGAGTAGTGAGTACAGTAGTGAGTACAGTAGTGAGTAGTGAGTGCAGAGTAGTGAGTAGAGTAGTGAGTAGTGAGTAGAGTAGTGAGGTGAGTAGTGAGTAGTGAGTATAGTGAGTAGAGTAGTGAGTAGAGTAGTGAGTAGTGAGTATAGTGAGTTGAGTAGTGAGTAGAGTAGTGAGTAGAGTAGTGAGTAGAGTAGTGTGCAGAGTAGTGAGTAGTGAGTGCAGAGTAGTGAGTAGTGAGTAGAGTAGTGAGTAGAGTAGTGAGTGCAGAGTAGTGAGTAGTGAGTGCAGAGTAGTGAGTAGTGAGTGCAGAGTAGTGAGTAGAGTAGTGAGAGAAATAGTGAGTAGAGTAGTGAGGTGAGTAGTGAATGGTGAGTGCAGAGTAGTGAGTAGAGTAGTCATTAGTGAGTAGAGTAGTGAGTAGAGTAGTGAGGTGAGTAGAGTAGTGAGTAAAGTAGTGAGTGCAGAGTAGTGAGTAGAGAAGTGAGTAGTGAGTAGAGTAGTGAGTAGTGAGTAGAGTAGTGAGTAGTGAGTAGAGTAGTGAGTAGTGAGTAGAAAGTAGTGAGTAGAGTAGTGAGTAGTGAGTAGAGTAGTGAGTAGTGAGCAGAGTAGTGAGTAGTGAGTGCAGAGTAGTGAGTAGTGAGTAGAGTAGTGAGTAGTGTAGTGAGTAGAGTAGTGAGGTGAGTAGTGAGTAGAGTAGTGAGTAGTGAGCAGAGTAGTGAGTAGTGAGTGCAGAGTAGTGAGTAGTGAGTAGTGAGTAGAGTAGCGAGTAGTGAGTAGAAAGTAGTGAGTAGAGTAGTGAGTAGAGTAGTGAGTAGTGAGTAGAGTAGTGAGTAGAGTAGTGGGTAGAGTAGTGGGTAGAGTAGTGGGTAGAGTAGTGGGTAGAGTAGTGAGTAGAGTAGTGAGTAGAGTAGTGAGTAGTGAGTAGAGTAGTGAGTAGAGTAGTGAGTAGTGAGTGCAGAGTAGTGAGTAGAGTAGTGAGTAGTGAGTAGAGTAGTGAGTAGAGTAGTGAGGTGAGTAGAGTAGAGTAGTGAGTAAAGTAGTGAGTGCAGAGTAGTGAGTAGAGAAGTGAGTAGTGAGTAGAGAAGTGAGTAGTGAGTAGAGTAGTGAGTAGTGAGTAGAGTAGTGAGGTGAGTAGTGAGTGCAGAGTAGTGAGTATAGTAGTCAGTAGTGAGTAGAGTAGTGAGGTGAGTAGAGTAGTGAGTAAAGTAGTGAGTGCAGAGTAGTGAGTAGAGAAGTGAGTAGTGAGTAGAGTAGTGAGTAGTGAGTAGAGAGTAGAGTAGTGAGGTGAGTAGTGAGTGCAGAGTAGTGAGTATAGTAGTCAGTAGTGAGTAGAGTAGTGAGGTGAGTAGAGTAGTGAGTAAAGTAGTGAGTGCAGAGTAGTGAGTAGAGAAGTGAGTAGTGAGTAGAGTAGTGAGTAGTGAGTAGAGTAGTGAGTAGTGAGTAGAGAGTAAAGTAGTGAGTGCAGAGTAGTGAGTAGAGAAGTGAGTAGTGAGTAGAGTAGTGAGTAGTGAGTGCAGAGTAGTGAGTAGAGTAGTGAGTAGAGTAGAGTAGTAGAGTAGTGAGTAGAGTAGTGAGTAGTGAGTGCAGAGTAGTGAGTAGTGAGTGCAGAGTAGTGAGTAGTGAGTAGAGTAGAGTAGTGAGTAGGACATCACAGGCAGCAGCTGTGCAAGCTTCTTACACTCACAAGGAGACCACAGGCAGCTGAGTTGCAAGCTTCTCCCACTCACAAGAAGGACATCACAAACAGCAGCGATGCAAGCTTCTCACACTCACAAGAAGGACATCACAAACAGCAGCGGTGCAAGCTTCTCACACTCACAAGGAGACCACAGGCAGCTGAGGTGCAAGCTTCTCCCACACACAAGAAGGACATCACAAGCAGCAGCGGTGCAAGCTTCTCACACTCACAAGAACGACATCACAGGCAGCAGCAGTGCAAGCTACTTACACTCAAAAGGAGACGACAGGCAGCAGAGGTGCAAGCTTCTCACACTCGCAAGAACGACATCACAAGCAGCAGTGGTGCAAGCTTCCCTTACACACTCACAGCAGGTACTGTGCCAAGGCAGCAGCAGCAACAGAGCAAGAGTCCCTTACAAAGAACAGGCACAGCACAGAGATGCACAATGCAATCTTCTCATACTCACAGGCAGCAGCGGTGCAAGCTTCTCACACTCACACGAAGGACATCACAGGCAGCAGCTGTGCAAGCTTGTTACACTCACAAGGATACCACAGGCAGCTGAGGTGCAAGCTTCTCCCACTCACAAGAAGGACATCACAAGCAGCAGCTGTGCAAGCTTCTCACACTCACAAGAACGACATCACAGGCAGCAGCAGTGCAAGCTTCTTACACTCACAAGAAGGACATCACAGGCAGCAGCAGTGCAAGCTTCTTACACTCACAAGGAGACCACAGGCAGCAGAGGTGCAAGCTTCTCACACTCACAAGAAGGACAACACAGGCAGTAACGGTGCAATATTCTCACACTCACAAGGAGATCACTGGCAGTACACACCACATGAACACACTCCATAACACATAGCAACAATACATTGGCATTTACAATGCCATTAGCTCAAACTCAAATAAATCCGAGCCCGATTGCATTTCTAATGCTTGTTATTATATGGTTAGGTGATTTTAATTGTGAGCTATGCAAATTCAGTGGATCTAGAGTATGCGGTTTGATGGATTTAACTGACCAACCTATGGCTCATTTTATTCATTCAAAACAGGGGGAGGCTCTAAATAGTATTGTTGTGAATAATGATTTATGTATCTTGGATATGCCTAGTTTTTCTGGTGCACTGAATATACCCACTTTCCAAGGTACAGGGGGCAGAATGAGTATAATTGATTTTGCCATGGTATCTAAGGGTTTCTGTCATTTTCTAAAAGATTTTAAAATTGAGGTGAACCCTGCCAGTGACCACAACCCCCTAATTTTGAGCTTTAACAACCGATAGTATATAGCCAAAACCAGGGTGTGACCATAAGGTGGGATAAAGTAGATGTGGGGCAACTGGAGATAGATGTTTTTAAGGATGATAAGGACAAGATAGAAACTTGTCTGATGCCTTTATCTGACCCAGATTGTATAATTAATAATTTTGAATTATTACTGGGAAATGTTGCTTCACACCTTGTAAAGTTAGGAGGGAGGAAACAAGATAGGGGGCCTAAATGGTTTGACGAGGAATGTTCCTCTGCCCATACATGTCTATAAAAGGCTTTACGCCAAGTCCTACGTGATAGGGATTTGGTTAAATTAGCTAGGAAAAGGTATAGAGATGCAGTCAGTAAAAGGAAAAATGACTTACGGACTAAGGCATGGGAAGATCTGGAAAAAGCGGTTGATCTAAGGGATAATAGACTTTTTTGGGAGGTAATAAACCGGCCTTTTTTAAAAACAGGTGAAGAGAGTACCATCCGAGTGCACATATCTGAAGACTCCTGGGTAGCTCATTATAGCAAAATCTTTAATCCAAATGAGATACTGCCGACTGCTACCACGGGAGCAGGTGATTTTAATATGGCGTCAGCAAAATCACTTAGTGACTCTTTAACGCTTTCAGAGGTAAAAATAGCCTTGACCAAGGGGGCTGCTTTAAAGGCCCCAGGCCCCGATGCAGTACCCTTGGATCTTTTTAAACATAATTCGGAGGTTTGGTCCCCATTACTTTTGAATGATTTTAAGGCAATAACGCTGGGGCCTATCCCGATTTCTTGAAAAGAGGCAGTGGTGGTACCCATTTTTAAGAAGGGTGATAAGTCTGACCCATGTTGCTACAGGCCAATATCACTAATAGATGCGTCATGCAAATTAATGGGTAGGGTGATATTGGCTCGTCTTGAAACATGGGCGGAGTCAGTGGGGGTTATTGTGGACTCCCAATATGGATTTAGAAGAGGGAAAGGAACCACCGAGCAGTGCCTAAATTTAGCATTAATTATGGGCAAGTACATGGGTGCCAAGAGTAGCTCCATTCACTTGGTATTCATGGACTTGTCCAGTGCTTTTGACACTGTGTGTAGGGGTAAGCTATGGCGGATGATGGAGACTATGGGGTTTGAGGAGCCCTTGGTTACCTTGCTTCGCAGGCTCCACGCCGCTACAATGGTGAGAATTAGATATGGCCCTGGTGGGGAGAAGACTAGACCTATATTGTCCACTGAAGGTGTCCGTCAGGGATGTATTTTAGCTCCCTTTTTATTTCTGGTCTATACTAATGGATTAGAAAGTTTTCTGTTAGAAACCAGTGCTGTTTTTCCACAGATCAATGGCAAAAGAATCCCAATGTTGTCATATGCAGATGATACTGTTTTAATGACCCTTACTCCCAATAGCATGCAGATTTGCTTGAATGCTTTTGATAAGTTTATGGGAAACTTAGATCTTGGGGTCAATTTCACGAAATCATTTGCCATGACTTGCGGTCCAAAAAGTGTTAAAATCCGCAAGTATATAGTGAGGGATTCAATTATAGAGAAAGTTGATAACTTTATTTATTTGGGTAACCTTTTTAACAAAAAATTGAATTGGGAACCCTTGATATTAGTTCGGGTCCAAAAGGTCACACAATCAATTTAAGCTCTTTTTCGTTTTGCCAGTAAATTAGGACAGCGGCGAATAGCAGAAATAATATCCTTGTATAAAGCTAAGTGTGTCTCTGTTATAACTTTTGGCGCTGGAGTTTGGGGGTCACAAAATTGTGAAAAACTGCAGATTATGGAGAACAAATTTATAAAACGTCTCCTATCTGTCCCATCGGGTACGTCAAACAGTTTTTGCCATGGGGAGGTTGGAATGGAGTTTGTGAGTGATATCATACATGTAGCTCCATTACTACTATGGTCTAAAGTCTGGCAATCGGAGGAATTGAAACTGACAAATGAGATTCTACAAGATTGCCTTAAACTTGATCACTATAGGGAGATTCCATGGCTTCGATATGTTAGGGATACCCTCCATAAGATTGGGTTAGGAAACATGTTTGTAAACCCTGACATGATCAATAAGGATGCTAAGTTAACTATTAAAAATGCTTATGGTTCTAAATTGGGTACCTTAAGGAACAGTGAACATTTTTTACGTATCAGGGGCAAATTGGTACGACCCTTTTATCTGTCATATATTATCAATACACAATGGCGTTTCTATTTAACAAGGTTTCGTCTTAACACGCTACACTTTCTTTTTGCCTATCCAAAGCAAGGGGGGTGGTGTGAGAAACTACCTTTCTGCCCCTGTAATAATAAGGTATCGCAAAATACTCTGCACTTTATTCTTTTCTGTGCTCTGTATAAGGTCCCAAGAAACACTTTTATTAGACCATTACTATTATCCTTTGGATCATGCTATTACAAAGAGGGATATGAATACTTATTATCCTTGTCAACCCCAAACATTTGTAACGCTGTACTTAGTTTTATTAGATCAGCACTTGTTATTAGAAATCGATACTGAATGTATTGAAATACAGAAATATGTAAAAATGTATCGTGTTTTTTTTACTGTAATTTGTGTTTTTATATTGATGTATACTTTTATGATTCCTTTGTGGAACCGAAATAAAGTAATTTGAATGAATGACTTTAATGATGCCACAGGAAGTGACATCATATGGCCTTTGACCCTGTAACATCCCAACAAGTGATGTCACCAAACCTTAATCGTGATGACATCACAATAATTAACATTGCTGAAGTTGCATAATTGCATAATTACTATTATACATTCTTCTAGGGGAGAACAAAGAGTGGGGGTTTCTCTTCCCTGAGAACATTTTGAAAAAAATGGGCTTCACAAGTGCATTTTAATGCACAGGTTTATATACATTTGCTAAGAAACCATAGGTTTTCACATACATTTGCTAAAAAGCCATAGGCTCTAAAAAATAACACTGACTATATTTTCAACCCCTTTCATAGTGTGCCAAGCTACTGAAATCTGACAGCCCCCATGAGTTCACCCAATTATGTTTTTAAAATGTCCTATGGGTTCCCCCTCATGTCAAAAATTACCTCCATTGCTAGGACCAGCATTTTGCCATGGTGGCCCCTTTTGCCCAAACATTACATACAATATGCCAGTGCCAGAATGGTCTTACTACTGCTTCTCTTGCATTATGGCAGTCCCTCGTGTCAATGGTTATATCTAATATGTCAAGGACCACATTTTGTCATGGATGGCCCCATGGCCTTGCCACAACGCCCATATGCCAAGAAGTTCCTCCAATGTGCGATCACCAGCAATTTGCCACAGGTGCCAACTATGCCGAGAATTTCCTTCAGGAGGCAAGTGCTGGCATTTTTCGTGGGTGGTCCATGCCAAAATGTACCTACAGAGTGCCAGCAGTAGCATTTTGCTGAGAGTATCCCATATGCAAGTACTGCCTCCAGTGTTCCAGGGCAGCATTTTGTCACGGTTGCTTCTATAAGCCAAGAAGCATGCCAGGTCCAGCAGCAGCTATGCCCGCATAGCAATACATGCTCATTTACATTCACTTGTTCACACATATTCTATCATTCATTTTCACCTACTCTTGTGCACTCACTGTCACCTAAATCACTCATTCGTACTCTCTCACACACTCTTACTCTGACACACTTATACTTACTCACTCATTTCTACACACACACACACACACATCCACATCTGACTCTGATAATGTGAGACACCCCTGTTTTCTTGGCACTTATTTTGCCACCTCTGAGGCCTGGGGTCACAAGGGCAGTGCCAAGGGTAGCAATGGGTAAGCTAGGGGTGACCCGTGGTGATCCCTAAACGCATTTCATGCTTTTAACTTTTTGAATTAGAGCTTTTTGATGGAGTATTTCTAAAATGGTGCCTAGCAAGAATTCTGACAAGTCATGTGTCTTCTTGCAACTGTTTCAGTTTCAGCCCGCCCTTTATTTTTTGTATTTTGTTTTTTATTATTTTATTCATGATATTTTGTATACATTCAATACAGACAAGAATTGTTATGTGGGCTACCCACCTCTGAGAATACAAGGTATGGAGTTAATGGCATACATCTCGGCCGGTATCCCCTTTGCTGGTTATACGTTGGAGGTAGGATAAAGGATAGAGGAAGGAGGAGAAGAAACTATGAAAAAGTGTAGGAGAAGGATAGGACAGGAGTAAATCTGACATTACCTAACAATCATGATGACGGTCGCATACAGTGTATCGGTACACAGTTTCCACAGACATTACACTTCCGTTTATCCGTGCAGATTTTATGAAAATTAAGTTTGCCCTTTGCCAAGATCTTTGATCTAGACTGTTAACTAATCACAGAGTGGCTTTATTCTATATATATCATATTGTTACTCTTATAATTTCTTCTAAACTGGAGCTGCTGGTTTGTGTCATGTGGAAATTACAGGACATTTTGTGGATTCTGTTGTTGATGGAGTACACACTGTTGGTTAAAATACCCCTCACACACCAAAAGGGCCCTTGGTGTCATGCTTCATCATCGGGGCCTTCCCATCCCGCTGCAGGACGGGGCAGTGCTGCGACAAGCGGCTACGCTGGAGCACCTTAGGGTGGGGGTGCTATGTGAGTTGAGTGAGTGTCAGTGAGGTCAGGAGTGATACAAAAAATGATGTTAAAAAATACCTGGCCTAGTGATAAGAAAAATTATTTAATAAGCACTGGCTGGTATAGTTAAAATAAAAGTGATGCGGAGAAATTTAGCAGGTTATGGGCTAACTCTCCTGTGTGGGTCAACATGTTTCGGGGCACCAGGCCCCTTCGTCAGGACCGGGAGAAGATCCCCCTGTCACTCACTAGTGTTTACACCACAAACAAATTAAAGAAAAAAGTCTTATCGATGTGTGTAGCTATACAATTATAATTACACAGTTCCTACCACTATCAGTATTGCTGATGTAGTATGCCTGAAAAGACAAGAACAGGTGGTTATAAAGGCGCGGATCCCAAGTGCGCTTATCTCTAAGTTGCCTGTGAGGGAAAAAGAGACAAACATACATATATGCTAGCTAAAGTACTTGGATCCTAGGTGTTGTGAGGAGATTCTCATGGGAGAAACACCAAAATCGCAGTTTTTTGGGAAACATACAGTGACACACACACATACATATGACACTTAAATGGTAGGTTAGGCATGTCATTAGTTTGCACTGAATACATACTTTGTATTTGAAGGAGTCAATGCCCCATGAGCCACATCTAGACTGAAGGGTATGTAAGGGTCCAACTGCAGAAGGACAAGAAAGGAGGGACAAAAAGGAAACATAGTATATTTTTCCAAAATTCCGCCTCTCGAGGTGCTCAAGGATTCGAGTGACAAGAGCCTGACTGTGGTCCCACAGTAATCCTCCTCGTTCGGCTATGCCGTACTTACTGAACCCCCTGCACCGCTGTGCTTCCTCCTACGTCCGTGGCTTCTGTGGTAATGAAGGGAGAGAGTTAAGCGGGTTATTTATATGATCGCAAGAACGAGATAATTGGATAATTGCTTCGTTTAGCGATACCGGTGTGCCGATATCGAAGGGTCTGAAACCATATTACTGCGGCGGCCATGATGGACTAGTTGTTACCTCATTGGTGGTGTGGGTGGACCTCTTTGAAAAACGTTTCGAATATGGCCCGGTTGCTGTTAGATGACTAAGTTGCTAACGCTTCCAGTCCCCGTTATGGTCTATAGTTATAATATTAGAGACACGTTACAGTGTAGGGGTACGCATGCGCGGTAACGTTTCTTCGTCACTGAATTAGTGCGCATGCGCGGAGGTGTCATCCTTGGACGCTTCAGTTACAGGGCGCGCCTGCGCAGTAATTTCCTTTTGTCCCTGAGTTGCTGCACATGCGCAGTGGTGTCATCCTGGGACACTTCTCGCTGTGTGCATTCATCAGTGGGCAGTAAATCCAGCATAAGGGGCCCATTAAACTTCAGTGTTTAACCAGATATCGTGCAACAAGCTATGTTAATACATCTCTGTATACTGAAGCATATGGGAAATTCATTACTTTGAAGGTAGTTGGGATGTGGTATTTATGGAAGAGGTGGGGGCTAGAAAAAGGGTTGGGCTATTAGTCATAGGCGGAGTTGAGACCAAGGAATATCATCATTGAGGCCTGTTTGGTGTGTTCCAAGACGGAACACCCAGCGTTGTTCTTTTGCCAAAAGGTCTTTGTCACTTGGGAAGGCCTCAATAATTGTCCATTCAAGGTCGTGGAAGCTGTGGCCCATTGTGGCGTAGTGTGCAGCCATTCTGGTTGTTGTTTTGTTGCAGCGTACATTGCTGCGATGTTCGCCCATACGAATCTTGACTGGTCTACTAGTCATGCCCACGTATTCTTTTCTGCAGGGGCACGTAATCAGATAGACTACATTGCGACTATTGCAATTAGTAAAGGAACGTTGCTCCCACACAGTTTGGTTGGAGAAGGTGATGTTTTTGGTTTTACGTGTGTACTGGCATGATACACATGAACCACATGGATGGTTGCCATTGACTGCTGCAAGTCTGGGGGGTTCGTTGCTAGCAGTCCTCTTTGGTCTGGTGTGGACTAACAGATCCTTCAAATTCTTTCCTCTTCTATGTGAAAACATAGGTTTGGGAAAATTAAGTTTACCACAATTGAGCAGTCTCCAATGTTTGTTCACAATTTTAGTGATGCGGTTCGAGTTGGGATTGTACGTCGTTACGCAGATTGGACGTGAATCAGGTTCTTTTATCACAGCGTCTTCCAGTAGTGCCTCCCTGTTGTTATTGCGGGCTCTTTTGAGGCCTTTGGTGACTATGGGTATCGGGTAGTTTCTATTAAGAAGTTTACACTTTAGTTCACCAGCTTGTGTTTTGAAGTCACTGACGTTACTGCAGTTCTGCCGCAAGCGGAGGAATTGCCCATAGGGAAGATTGCCACGTAAATGTCGCGGGTGGAAACTACTGTAAAGAAGAAGGCTGTTCTTCGCTGTGGGCTTAAAATGAGTGCATGTTTCGAGTTTTTCACCCATTGGAAAGATGTTCAAATCAAGAAAAACTAGGTTCTCTTTGGAAACTGTATGGGTAAATCTGAGGAACTGGTCCTGCTGGTTCAGCCAGATCATAAATTGGTTGACTGAGTCATGGTCACCTCTCCAGATGACTAAAATGTCATCGATGTATCTTTTCCATGTTATCACATGGTGTCTGTAAGGATTCTGGTGGTTTAGAATTTTTGTGGATTCCAGGTGATGTACATACAGCCCTGCTAGACTGGGGGCACAAGTGCTCCCCATACTCGTTCCGTGTCTCTGTAAATAGTACGCATCCTCGTACTGGAAGAAGTTTTTCTTTAAAGACAGGGAGATGCATTCCAATACCACCTGTCTCGGTGTGTGGTATTCCCAGGTTGTGGAAAAGAGTACTTCCTCTATTATTTCTAAAGTCTCTCTGTGGGGAAGACTTGTATAGAGGCTTTCCACATCAAGGCCTAAAAGAAGGTCTTGTTCTGGGTCAAAATGTATTTCCTTAATCACTTGGAGGACTGCCTTGGTGTCCCTCAGGTAAGTATTGGTGGCTTGCACAATTGGTCTCAGGAATGCATCAGCAAATTTTGACAATGGCTCCAAGATTGAACCAATACCCGAAACTATAGGGCGCCCAGGTGGATATGGCGCTTCCTTATGAATTTTCGGTATGGTGTAGAAATAGGGAGTTTTGGGATTCTCCTGGATCAGGAATTCGCTCTCTTTTCTAGTGAGCCAGTTATGTGCTCTGGCTTCCTCGATCATTATCAGGATGCATATCCTGACCTCCTCTGTTGGATCTTCCCTGAGAACTTGATAGTTTCGTCTGTCTTCTAGCAGTTTCCTACATTCCCTGTCATAGTTAGTGTAGGTCTGTATTACTGTAGCCCCACCCTTATTGGCTGGTTTGATCACGATCTCCTGATTGTTGGCGAGTTCTTGGAGTGCAACCTTTTCCAGTCTCGACGTGTTTTGGAAGGTGTCCTTATCACCTGGGGGCAGCTTCTCTATGTCCTCCATCACGGCTTTTTCGAAGGTCAGAAGTTCGACAGGTATCATAGAGTCTAAAGGGGTGAAAGTCGACTTCTTTTTAAAACCTGTGTCTGAGTGGTCAGTATTTGCATCGGTAGAGTCCTGGAAGAAGGCTCTCAGCTTCAGTTTTCGCATGAACTCTTTGACTTCCTGACAGATTTTAAATTTGTCCATTTTATTAGTAGGGGCAAAGCCGAGCCCCTTGGATAGAACGCTCTTTTGGGCCTCTGTTAATTGGTGACCTGATAGATTAACTATTAGGTTCCCCGACTGGTTGCTGCTGTTTGGCTCCGGGTTGACACTCCCGGTGCCGCCTCTGGTGGTTGGTTCCAGTGGACCTGTGTGCCTCTTCGATTTCTTCCCCTTCGGGGGCCTCGGCGCTGGCCTAAAAAAGGCGGTGGTCCATAGTAGTTGAATGGGGGGGCCTGATGGTTCCAAGGCTGAAATTGATTGCCCATAAAGGGTGGCATTGGTTGATATTGTATGTAGCCTGGAGGACCCTGGTACGGTGCCCAGCCTCTGCCATTTTTTGGAACTGACCTCTAGAGGATGGTTTGCCTCCCGCCGCACCTTGATTACTGGTTCTACTTGAACCGGAGCTATTGGAACTAGTATCAGAGAAGTTAGTGTCTTGATCACTGTTTTGATTTTTGGACACATAATATTTCTTGATGTAAGGATATATACGTTCTTGTGTGAACTCCTCTGTGTCTTTTTTATGTTTCTTAGACTTACTTCTCTTCAGGGTAAGTTCAAAGTCACTCATCTCTTGGTTCAGTTCCTCAAGTCTTTTTTTAAGAGCGGTGGGGGATAGGTAGCTCTTGATCTTAACTTCAAGTTGCGTTATCTCAATTTTGAGTTCCTGTGTTAATTTGGTTGCCGTTTTTACAATGAGGACCAACCAGTCCCTGGTACATCGCCAGCTTATTGTATCACTCCTGACCTCACTGACACTCACTCAACTCACATAGCACCCCCACCCTAAGGTGCTCCAGCGTAGCAGCTTGTCGCAGCACTGCCCCGTCCCGCAGCGGGATGGGAAGGCCCAGATGATGGAGCATGACACCAAGGGCCCTTTTGGTGTGTGAGGGGTATTTTAACCAACAGTGTGTACTCCATCAACAACAGGATATACACTGACTCCATATGAGGTGGACCCTATTGATTCTTTGAACTTCAGTAAAGAGGAGGACGTGCCCACCTAGGTGCCACCCAGCACCACCTCTTCACTCCCCTTATTTTGATTTTTCTCATTTTGTGGATTCATCATGGTAGGGATCGCATACATAGTGGCTGTTAAAAAATAATGATGTCATCCACTACTTTTAAAGCAAGATCTTCGATGCACAAGATATAGCAGGGTAACTTTTATGCATGAACGTGTGTTCATCATTATAGCATAGTGGTCCATCGTGATGACATATATATCAAAGCTGCTATTTATTTTTATATGGTTCTAAGTTGGCAGATGAAAATCTTGAAGCAGCAAAAAAGAATCCTCTTTATGTGTGAAAGTGCATTTTGAAAATGGACCGACCCAGCAGCATATTAAAGCTAGTAGGTCCTCAAAACAAATTTAAAAAAAAGCATTTTTACAACAAATGGAAAGACAGCAACGAGAGGGGATCAACAAAGGAGTTTGAGACAGAGGGCAAGAAAAACAAAAAACAAAAAAAGCTTGGTGTGCAGGAAGGGGTGGGGGGCGTATCAGACGAGCTGGGGAAGGAGAGGTGGGATTAGCACATACCGCACAGGGGTGGGTATTTGAGGGGAAGCATCACACAAGTAAGAGATCAAGAAAACACATACATTCCAAAGGACTGCTCAAAGAAAAGGAAAAAAGTAGTTCTCCGAATGTGAGCAATGGAAGGATACAAGTCCCCAAACAAAAGGATGATAACAAAGCTTTTCTGCATTGGAACAACAAACACAAAAAGAGGGGAAAAAGCCATCAAATAAGCAACAAGCAAATGAGATTGACAAGAAAGCTAACCAATAGTGATGAATGTGCAGGCCGAAGCCCACTTTATTATTAATACTATTATTAATATTTATTGAATTTATAAGGCTCAGCAACTACCTAAAAAGGGCTTCCCGGTGCCGGAGCAGATCAGAGACTGTATAACAGCTTACAGGATTACTGGTTAAAGAGCCAAGTCTTCAATGATTTGTGAAAATGGCCATACACCGTTTTGTTCTGAATAGCTGTGGGAAGGGCATTCCAGAGTGAGGGACCAAGGTATGCCAACGTTCTACCACCCATCCGAGATAGTCTGATTCTGGGCACAGAGAACTTCCCTCAAGTGGATGAGCGAAGACATCGGGGGGCACATAGGGGCAGACCAGAACTGCAGGTACTGAGGGGCAGCACCTATTTTGATTTTGAACATGTAGCTCAGGGCTTTGAACTTGATTCGGTTCTCCACCCTGAGCCAGTGCAGGTTCCGTAGGTGGCTAGGACATAGGCGGCCCTTGGTATCCGGCAAAGTAATCTTGCAGCAGAGTTTTGAACCATCTGCAGCCTACGAGTCACCTCCTTGTTGGATCCTATGTAGAGAGCATTACCATAGTCCAGTCTTGAGGTGGTTAATGCCTGGACTACTGTTCTCTGGGTGGGCTCAGGTAGCATCCAGATTATCTTTTGTAGCCACTTCAGTATGGTAAAGCATGTAGCGACCACCTTGACAGCTTGATGATGCAACGCTAGCGAGTTATCGATGATGACACCCAATTTACAGACTTGACAGGATGGTAAAGTAAGTGCACCTATCTCACTGGGCCATTGTTGTCGGCCCCAGAGATCCTTATTTTTACCAAGTATCAAGACCTCGGTTTTCTCTCCGTTGAGCTAAAGGTAAATTGTCTGCATCCATGATGCAATTTTACTCAAGACCAGCTGGAGGGGGGACGACACGGTCGCACTCTCCATAGAGAGAGAGAAGTTAATCTGGGAGTTGTCCGCTCAAGAAAACAGGGACAACCCGCCATCTTCCGCAACATCAGCTAGAGGTCTAACTGATACATTGAAAAGTAAAGGGCTAAGAATGGAGCCCTGAGGTACCCCATAGGGTGAAGATTGGATATCGGAGATGGCTGTTGGGGAAAATACTTGGAAAGTGCTAGTATTGTCTACAATAGGTTTTCAACATCAGACAGTTAAAAGCTGTCTATATGCAAAACCTAAAAAAGATGTTCTAAGACAATCTGGTTACTTAGCTATTAAGTAGGACCTTGGCGGGGCCCCTCAGGGATCCTAAGACCAAAGGTCTACCCCTTTTCTTTTTCTTAAAGATTTTGCTGGGACTCAGCTGAAGCCGAGTCCCAAGATGGTTGCCAACCCTTCCTACTTGAAGTGTTGGCAGCCAATCAGATTTCAGTACAGGGACTGTCGGATCTTCAGAGGATCCTCATTCCTATATATCTAAACTTGTATTTCTTTTAATATCTCAAAAACTACTGAAGGATTTACACTAATTCACAAAATGGTTGCTTTCTGAACCAATAGTTAACTTTCTGCTAAATTTGGTGTGATTCCGTTCAGCAGTATGGGGTTGTAGTTGTGTCTATAATCCCTATGTGAATTTGCATGGGAAAAATGTGTTTTGGGATCCCCCCTTTTCTTGGCCCCGGTGTGCCAGATCACCCCCAAACTTCCTAGATAGCAGCTGAAGTGAGCGTCGTACCAATTTTGAAAAATTTGTGAGGATTCGACAAAAGGCGTAAAACTTATTGTATATGTATGTATATAATATATAATACCTACTGGCAGCCGCCAGTAGGTAGATATAGTTAGGACCTTGTTTCAATAGGGAAGAGTGTTTTTGTTTTGCCAATAACTTTTGCACCTTTTGTCGAATCATCACACATTTTTCAAAATTAGTATATATAGTATATATAGTAACAATTAATAAAATGTTTATTTTACATTACAGCAATTCTATCAACATTTAACATTTTATTTCTATGAATATATATACATGAGTATTTTCGTGTTAATACATTTAAAATATAACAAAATGAAAAGAATGTAAAATAAACATTTTTATTAATTAATTATATCTATCCATATATATATTCATAGTAATACATATAAAATATAAACAAATTAATAGAATATAAAATAAATATTTTTTATAATTATTTTACACTATGTATATGTATATATGTATATGTCACATCAGGATCCCAGCGATGTAACCTTCACAGGGAGCGGCGCAGTACCGGGAAACAGACTCTGCAGGCAAGACTTGTTGCTTAATGATGTTTACAGACAGGCGGCCTTGATCACATATAGATATATACAAACACACATATATGTGTTTATATATCTATATATTTATAGAAAGCATTAAATATTAGTAACATTTATTTAATTTACATTATATTAAAGGTATATATTCAAATATTTAACATATACTACCTTAAACTCTGTTTTTAAAAAATCGCTATTTTTGTCTATGTTTTGATGATATTGAGTCAACAAAATTTTTCCCGATATTTTTGTATTTGTCACTATAAATTTAGTAGCACGATATTTTTGACACAATATTTTGGTCAACAATGTTGTTTGCCACAGTATTTCGTCAATGATCTGAGGTAGAAGCAAGGAAAACAGAATGGTTCAAGAGAAAAAGCAGAGAAACATGAACCAATGCACTGTCTGATCACTTCTGGGGTCCAGGAAGGCTGTAGGTTGCAGTGGTACTCTACAAGTCAAAGAGACAAATTGAATAACTTGTTATTAGATCACTGAACATATCTTGCAATGGCAAAATGATCTACCTGTGAAATCAAGTCTCTGTGATTTGGCAAGATTCTAGCATTCCCCGAAAACTAAACATAAAGTCTGTAAATAAATTGCTTGCATGTATATAAATTGCTTGCATGTATATATTTTCTGAAAAACACAAAGTTTAAGTGAAGTTGTAGAGTTTGTTACATTTACAAAAATTCCTTAGATATTCACCTAAAAACACAGTCATGTGTTACTATGGTTTAGAATTAAGACCGAAAAATCACTCCAATTCGGAAGTTATGATTAGGACCACACTCCCCAACTTGCACAACAGCCATTGAAACCTTAATTCCCACTCTAACTGCACATCCAAAAGATCCATGCCCCCAACGTTCTGGGGATGAACAAGACACGCTGTGCACAATTGACCATGCACAGCAAATGTTGACTCAGGTCCTATGCCCAGCCCACCGCAGACGGCCAACTCCCACTTCACCTGGCTTTATGGCCTTTATGAAACAACATGAAATTGTTTGTATTTCTCTTGATGTCTCCAATTTAATGCAGATCAGAGGGAAGCAAATTTGAACGGTGAGGTCACAAAGTTACTTATTTGGTAATAACATTTGTACCTTTTCCCAGATCTGCACAACATTTGGCAGACCTTTGTCCTATGCAGTTAACTTTTGACATATTAGGTTACATGCAAATCCATCAAGGAGGGACAGAGTTGACTGGGAGGATGGTAAAAAGAGTGTTGATCTGCAAATAATTTTGAGGCTGGTTAATGGAGGAACATGATACTTGATAGGCTTCTAGCAAGTTGAGCCCATTATAGGAATCTCCCTTTCTGGCAGATCTGACAAATGGGCATAGATAAAGTGGGGTCAGAAATTCTTTTATTTATGAATATCTTTGGTGTTGTATCATGAACTGGTATGAAATGTGGCAGAGCCAAACACATCATGCCTAACAAACCCTTTGTGTATAGTGTGAAGTTCCAGGGAGAGGCAAAATATTTGTATTTGATATAAAGAATTGCTGTCCTGCCACAGACTGCCAACTCCAATGCAAGGCCTTCAAACATGTGTAGCATGGCTAGGCCGTAGGGCCTGGCCTGTAGCCTAACTGGGTGTTTTATTTATGGAACACACAGAACTTCTGGCCAGTAGGAAGAAAAAGGAAATACAACGGAAAAAGTCAGTATCTTCATGGAAGAGCACTTCTTTTTAGGGCGAGAACCCTCACCTACCCAAAGGTGACATGCTGCTTTTTCATTGGGTTCCCTCCTCACACCAGGGCTGCAAGGTTCCTGGTGTGGGCTACAACTTCCCGATGGGGAGGAGTCGAGGTGTTTGTAGTAGGATGAGCAGATGTTAATAGAGAGTGAGGGGCAGAGTGCTGAAAGAATTTTACAGAAATTTCCAAATATAGAGAACACTCATCAATACCCACAAGATCTCATCCAAAGGGCGATGAAAAGAGCCAAGAACAACAGCTCTTTGCCAGATTTGCCCTAAATGCAACACAGATCGACTTGTATTGTGAAGTCACAGGAAGAAAACGTTTTCGCTTTATGAAGGTGCCTTCTTACTGACGGAAATGTATGGTCCTTCACAATGTTATGAACTTACTCCTAAATTTGGGGCCTATTATGATGGTGGACGGACCTGGGTCCATCCGCCACCCCCGAGGTGGAGGGACCATCGGCAGGGGCTGCGGCGGTCCCTCCGTCGGAATTAGGATGTGACCACCACCCTGGCGGTCACATCCTGTATATTTAACATTGCGGCGGGTGCTGCTTGAAGCAGCACCCGCCGCAAGGTTAAAAATGCATGCTTTGCATGTGCATGCACAAAGCGGCAGGCACGCGCGGTGCCTGCCGCTTTGTGCATGCACATGCAGGGGGGTACCATAGGTACCCCCATGTGCGCCCCCCACCCCCCTTCACCCTGGGGTGCCGTGGAAAGGCATGGGACCGCGGGCATCATAATATGGCTGG
This sequence comes from Lissotriton helveticus, assembly GCF_964261635.1. Lineage (NCBI taxonomy): Eukaryota > Metazoa > Chordata > Amphibia > Caudata > Salamandridae > Lissotriton > Lissotriton helveticus. The sequence goes on from NC_136060.1 coordinate 191,971,018, forward strand.
CAGGGTCTCGCACTATGCACTATGCACAATTTCCGCCGGTTGCGAAGGCGACCGGCGGAAAAGCGGCGGACGGTCTTGCCGTCCGCCACGGACCCCCCAGCCATCCTAATGTGGCGGGGGGTCTTTTCAGTCATCGCAGCGGTGAATCCGCATCCTCCGGGCCGGCGGTGGCTTCCGCCGGCCCGGAGGATGTGGATTCACCGCAATCAGCCCCTTAGTTAGGTACGTTTTGTAAATAGGCCCACCATATTTAAGAGTTAGGCTAATTTGGGTTGGTGTGGTAGTTTGTTGTTGAGGGGAAGGTGTGTGGTATCTAGGTGATGTCAGTGATGGAATGTGAAAATGTAAAGAGCTGTGGGGCTTCTGAATGTGAGTGGAGAGAATGAGAGAAGGTAGTTGAGCTGACAGGCTCGCTGAGGTTTTTGCTGTGATCTTATTTTGGATTGGAATAAATATATATTTTTACATAATCCTCCTTCTACTTGGTGTTTGCTGTATTTGACCTTCACAGAGTGTAAGCTTTAAGCAATACACCATAAGAAATAAACAATCCATTAAAAAAAGAGACATTGTCTTTCGAGCATGTTTTCGCAGAAGCCTTACACTTCACCAGCAGTCAATGGAAGGTGTCAAAGGCTGTCTTCTGACAGTCACCAGCATGAAACCACAGGTCATACTCCAAATTACAGCATGAGGGTTTAAGGGCAAGGCTCTGCCTTGATGTTTTCAGAAAACTTTTCAATTAAGTGAAAACTAACTGCATAGATCTCAGGAATTCCACTCCAGCCACAACCTCAAGTCATTTACACCCTATTGATGACTCGTTACACACTCTTCCAGGGATGTATGATGTTACAACGCATACTTTTACAACACCTACCTTTACAACGCATTTTTTTACACCGCAACATCCATTACAACGCACACCATTACAACGCATGCCATTACAACGAATTCTTTGAAACTACCTTTACAACGCATTCCACTACAACGCATACTACATTTACAACGCATACCATTGTTATGTTATGTTATGTTATGTTATAACAAATTTCTTGAGCGCACTGTCACCAGAGGTTTCCTGGCGCTAATCGGATTAGAAAAGAGGAGGAAAGAGCAGGGGAGGAGAAAAATTAATGGGGGAAGAGTAGTGTTTTTAGGGATTTCCTAAAAGAAAGAAGGGAACAGGATGACTTGAGTGAGAGAGGGAGGGAATTCCATAGCTTGGGAGCTAGACAAGAAAAGCTGCGGCCACCCGATCTGGAGAGTTTGAAGCGGGGGACGACAAGGAGCAGGAGATGGGTAGACCTCAAGGTACGAGGGGGGCAATAAGAAGTGATTAGAGACTTGAGGAAAGCAGGGGCGGGGCCAGTGAGAGCTTTGAAGACCAGACAGTGAACCTTGAAAGTGATTCTTTCGTTCACTGGTAACCAATGAAGGTGGCGTAATAGGGGTTGGGCCGACTGCCATTTGGGGATTTTGAAGACCAGCCGAGCAGCCTGGTTTTGGACGATCTGCAACCTGGACAACAAGGATTTAGGGAGACCGTAGTAGATTGAGTTTGAGAAGTCCAACCGGGACATCACCAGGGCTATAAGGACTTGCAGCAAGGCTTCAGGCGAGAGGAGGTGAGCGACTTTCCGTATCCTGTAGAGCTGGAACATACAGGAAGATGTTACTGCGCTCACCTGTGCCTTGAGAGTGAGCCCGGAATCAATCAAGACTCCGAGGCTCTTGACACATCCAGCAGGAGAGGGAGATGTTCCGAGCTCAGCCGGCCAGTACTGAGGACCCCAAAAAGGGGCACTTCTCCCCGGGAGGAGGAGCTCAGTCTTGCCCGGATTGAGCTTGAGTTGGTTTTGGTTCATCCAGAGCTGGATATGTGTCATGGCAGTCTGAAAATTGATGGCAGCATCGGGAGAAGTGAGGGGAAAAATAATTTGTAGATCATCCGCGTAATTAAACACGGTGATATCCCATTTGCCCAGGGAGTGAAGGAGGGGTTGAAGGTACAAATTAAAAAGAAGGGGAGACAGAGAAGATCCTTGAGGGACTCCGCAGGGTGAAGAGACGCTGGTAGCGCGAAAGGGGCCCATGCTGACTGCCTGAGACCTTTCCTCTAGAAAGGATTTGATCCAAGACAGAGCAACCCCACAAACTCCGGCGGATTCGACACGGTGGATTAAGATGTTATGGTCCACCGTGTCGAAAGCCGCCGATAGATCGAGTAAGACTAATGCCTGGGGTTGTCCTCTGTCATCATTGCATCTAAGGTTGTCCAGCACAGCGAGGATCACGGCCTCGGTGGAATGGGCTGGTCTAAACCCGGCCTGATTAGGTGCCATTACAACGCATTACATTACATTGCATGTAAGGTAAGTGTTGGATAGTGTAGGGGTAAAAATTACTATTCTAACTCCAGGGGGTGCAACAGTAGGGTAAGTGTTGGATAGTGTAGGGGTAAAAATTACTATTCTAACTCCAGGGGGTGCAACAGTAGGGTAAGTGTTGGATAGTGTAAGGGTACTATGTGTTGTAATGCTATGCGTTGTAATGGTATGCGTTGTAATGACTGCGTTGTAATGGCATGCGTTGTAGTGGTGTGCGTTGTAGTGTCATGCGTTGTAATGACTGCGTTGTAAATGACTGCGTTGTAATGGATTTTGCGTTGTAAAAGTTTCGTTGTAATGGTAGTGCGTTGTAAAAGTTGCGTTGTAAAGGTTGTTCCCCCTCTTCCCTCTTCCCCCTCTTCCAGCATTCGTCAGTTAATAAGCAGGGCCTGGTGTGCTTGATGACCCTTATTTAGGTAGTATGCCTGACGCTGTTTACTACCCTTTCTCTTGACAGGCAAATAGAAATTTGGCTTGTGTGTCCTTGTTAGGGGCCAAAACTGAAGGACATCGCACATGTAACACATTAGTGTCAACCAAATAAATATGCTGTAATATAGCATAATCGATTCTATTGACTTTCATAAAAAGTACTCAGGGAGACTTTTGCCACCCTAATCCACTATTAAGTCTGATTTTTAGCCCTATCGTGAAAGGTATTTTGTGGTCTCCAGGGCTCTGATTCGAAGAATTTGAGTCTTTGTGACTCCAAAATAGCTTCTGGGTATGTTCAAAACCGAAATTGCAATTCAGTAACCTGTTTACTTTGAGTCTTTGTGACCCCAAAATAGCTTCTGGGTATGTTCAAAACCGAAATTGCAATTCAGTAACCTGTTTACGAATTGCAAAATAGGTCTGTGACTGTGGTGTTGGGCCCTAGGCCCACATGGTAGAAGTAATCATGACACAGGACACCAGTTAGGGGATAGCAGATCTGGCCACGAGCACGTGCGCTCTGGCTCTTTTATTAACAGCGTCACCTGACCCAGTGACGTCTGTGGTGGGTGGGTGTTTAGTGTAGGGTTACATATAAACAACCAGACTGTGTCCTAGCAGGACACTACATTCCTCCCAAACTTTAATGAAAGGAAAAGCGAATGTCCAACCTGCAAGAAAATAGAACAATAACATTTGATAGCCCCAACAGATCTTCTTCAGGCGATCAGCTGGGAGAATGTTGAAAGTTCCAAGACTACAAAGTCAGTCAGATGAGCTTCACCTCGGCAGTGTACTTCAGATCATCCGGCCCGCGGCAGCCTGCGGCAGTCCTCGCGCGGGCAGGGCAGGGGGGGGGGTCGGTGTGCTGAGCGACGTGTGTTGCTCGATTCCGGGCACCGAGAGGCGGTGCTGGCGGCGGTTTCTTTTCCTTTGCGGCGCTGGGGCCGTGCGGGGCGGCACCTGCGGTAGGCTCTGCTTACTCTGATCACTCTCCCCGGGACAGGGGACGCTTGAGGCAGGCCGCGGGTGAGCTCCGCCGGCTCTGCAGTGCCTGTCCTTCACTGGGGTGCCACCGGCGGGCCGCGGGTGGGCTCTGCTGGTGCTGCTGAGTCTTCCCTTGGGGGGGGGGCGCTACCGGCGGGCCGCGGGTGAGCTCCGCCGGCTCTGCTCACGTTGCGAGGGGGGTCGGGAGGCGGTTAGCTACTCCGCTCCCTCCCCCTCGTTGATAATGTCATTTGCGGGTACCGGCCGCCTTCCCCTACGCCGTCGCTCGTCTCTGGGCCCCACCGCTGCCAGTCACACACGCGGCGGGGGCAGGGGACGACTCGGGCAGGCCGCGGGTGGGCTCCGCTGGTCCTGCTTATAACTGGGCACAGTTCATGAGTCACTTTGCCCCTGGGGCTCACCTTCGGCCGGCGGGCCTGATGCTCTGGCGCGGTCGTGGCGGGTGGGCTCCGCCCGGCTGGTGCACCTCTCCGGTGGGGGTCTCTGTGTCGCGGCCGTCGCAGGTGGGCACTGGGCGGTCCGCTCCTTTCCTGGTGGCGCTGGATGGTGGCGGCCGACGCGGGTAGGCTCCGGTCGGCTCGTCCTTGAAGGCTGGTGCGGTGGGCCTCACGGTCGCTGCAGGCTGTGGGGCTCCGACATGCCCACCGGCACAGGGGGTGCCCTGCAGGCGGGCAGCTCTCTCCCCCTTTATCCAGGATGTGAGGCAGTGGCACACGTGGCTTCACTACCGACCTCGTCGCCAATGTGGTGTTGGGCCCTAGGCCCACATGGTAGAAGTAATCATGACACAGGACACCAGTTAGGGGATAGCAGATCTGGCCACGAGCACGTGCGCTCTGGCTCTTTTATTAACAGCGTCACCTGACCCAGTGACGTCTGTGGTGGGTGGGTGTTTAGTGTAGGGTTACATATAAACAACTAGACTGTGTCCTAGCAGGACACTACAGTGACTACATACCAAATCCCAAATTGAAAGAGGCGTGCTTAGGGCGTCTCTTCCAGTTTGCCATTTTTAATGTTATGTTCCACTGGTAAGTGACTACAGTTGAGGTCGCAAACCATTGATATGTTACCAACACCTCAAAGGAGGTGCTAACCCACTCACAAATGGGAAGGGGCCCCTTGGAGGCCCCTTTCTCTTTGTCAATGTAGTAAAAAACTTTTTAGGAGTATGGAAGCGGTCCCTGTACCATTGCTTACTGGTATAAAAAAGGTTTTGAAACTTTTTTTTTAAACACATCCTGTTTTTCTTTAAAGAAAACAGACTGTGTTTAAGAAAAAAAGAATGCTTTGTTTAAAAACAATCACAGACATTGTGGTCTGCTGACCCCAACAGGCCTCTCTATCCCTGCAATGACAGCGATTTGTAGTGTCTCTTAATTTATGACCTACCTCATGAACATTAATGAGGTAAGTAAAACTGTCATCCCTTACGAACTTTAATTTTCCAAACTAACTGGCAGATGCATCAAAATTCGGTATTCCAAGTCCTTATTAGCGAAAAATAAGGAATCGCTAATAAGGACATGCAAACCGCAATGCATCAATAAATTCGCTAAATTTTCCCGAATCGGTAAAAATCGGTAAAAAATGCGAAAACATGGCTGCGAGAAACCAAATTAAAGATTAGCAAATACCGAATTAGCAAATACCGAATCGGTATTTGCGAATTCGGTATTAGCGAAATCGCAAAAAGACGCGGCGCATCGTAAGCAGGCTGATGACATCACAACCAGGAAGTAGCACAGCCCATGCTTCACTCGGTGTCCTGAGGAGCTCAGAGGAGGAGGCAGAGCACAGGAGCAGAGGAGCAATACATAGCCAGCAGTGACCAGGACCTGCATAGCAGTGAATAATGGAGAAAGAAGCACCCAAGGGAAAGGACACCCCCAGAAAGAAAAAACGAAAGTTCACTGACAAGGAACTTGAGATCCTAATAGAGGGTGTCAGCAGCAGGCATGAAAGGCTGTTTGGCAAGCTCTCCCTGAAGGTGCCAGAGGCGGAGAAGAGGAGGATGTGGCTGCGCATCAAGGACAGCGTGAATGCTGTCGGAGTCACCCACCGCAGCATCGACGACCTTAAAAAATGGTGGTACAACCTCCGCAAAAGGGCTAAGGAGAAGATTGCGGAAAGGGTGAAGGATGCGGCTGGCACAGGTGGTGGGTCCTCCAATGTGACACCGATCACAGCCCTCGAGGACCTTGTGGAGTCGACAATCGAGCCGGAAGCTGTTGTGGGGGTCACCCAACTGGACACCTCGGGTGCTGCGGAAGGTGGGCAAGGTAAGATGCATGCCAGCGCAGATATGCAGCATCTTGTCAACCCCTGCCCATTTCTCCATGCCAAACACAGTGCACATGTAGCCGTGCCTAAAGCACAATCCCTCAACAGAGTGTTAGTCATAACATGAAAGAGCGCATGTATGACCCCTGAGGTGTATGATATGAAAACAGCAGCAAAGGCCCAAATGTCAGTTCACATATGTCCTTTATGTAGATGACAAAAGCAAAAAATAACAATATCCACAAATTAATAACAATGCTCTGTTTCACACACAGATGCCTCCCCCATGGAATTAGATGAGAGCAGCCGCCTAGTCATCTGTGAGATCCCAGTGGTGACCGATGCGGAGAACACGCTGGAACATGGAGGCAGTCCTTCCCCTTCACCACCGCCGCAAACATCACCACCAACACCACCACCACCATCACAGCGGACAAGAACACCACCACCACCACCTCCACCACCAGAGCGGACAAGAACATCACCACCACCACCTCCACCACCACAGCGGTCAAGAACACAAACACCACTTCCACCTCCACCAGTCCTGTCAACCAAACATAGCCGCAGGGCAAATGTCCCCTCCCTGCAGGAGATGGAGACGGAGCAGAGGCCAGCAGCCCCAAAAGTACAGCAGCAGGCTGTCGTCACCCCAACCGCCCGAACAGCAGCACGTCTGCGAGCTAGACAGCGGGCCAGATCCCTGGGTAGGGCTGCAGCGACAACAGTTGATCCTGCAGATGTATATGGAGTCGTGGAGACCCGGATGCTGCGTGTTCAGCGCCTGCAGGGGAGACACATGGGTGCAATGAACATGAGCATGACAAGAATGTCCAACAGATTTGCATCAATGACTGACGCTGTGCGAGAGCTGACCACAGCCGTTGTAGAGGGCAACAATGACATTAAGGAATACCTACAGGCACTCACACATGCTGTTGTTGCAGGCCAACGGAGTGAGCGCAGGAGACATAAGCAGTACTCACTCAGTAACAATGCCACAATTAAGGCCATCAAGAAGCTGTGCAACAGCACAACTGTGCTAGCCTGCCAATCAGTGTCCCTGCAGGTTGACTTGGGCCATTATTGTGGGGATGTGGCAAGGACCCTCGATAGAGTGACCACTGCAGTGGAGCATCTGCAGTCTGGAACTGCCAGTATCAGCAGTGTGGGAGGGGATGAGGTGAGTGAGGCAGCCTCAAGTGTGACCAGCATCACCATGCCTGAGACAAGCAGGAGGAGGTGCAGCACGCGCAGCGCACCAGCCACTGAAAGTCATCAAGGAGATGTTGAGGAGTGACGGGACAGGAGGCTGGGTGTCCGTGGCAAACGTAAATAGCCATGATGCAATGGCCCCCTGGCCATGGTGAGGTAACCATGGGCCAACTGTAGTGCTACATGCAGCACCTGTGTTGTCAATGAACATTTTATCTTTTGATTTTATTTACGCTGCTTCATGTTTCTATAACATTAATCAGCACCAGTCAGGTGTTAATGGGCATTAAACCCTTACAATGCATATCATCTTGTCATAGCTCTTTCTTACTTGTCTCAGAAGTGATGCCGTGTGATGTCTGTCCGCCTCCTTTGCCTTTCTGCTGTGTTGGGCACATGTACCTGTCGGTGTTGGGGGGGGGTTGCTGTGCACGTAGCTCATCCTCACCGTACACCTCTATGGGTATCCCCCTTCTTGTTGCGATGTTATGCAGGATGGCACAGACAGCTATGATCTTGCAGCAGGTCACTGGGTCGTACTGCAAGGCACCTCCTGTCTTGTGCAATATTCTGAAGCGACTCTTAAGGATGCCGAATGTGCGCTCCACCACATTCCTTGTGCTGATGTGTGCTCTGTTGTAGCGCTGCTCTTGTGGTGTTGCTGGGTTGCGGTAGGGAGTGAGTAGGTACTCACGCAACGCGTAAGCGCTGTCACCTGCAGGATGGGGAGAGAATGGTTAGCGGCATGAATGCAATGGTACATGTGGGGATGGATTAAATGATGTTGCATCAATACGTGCCTAGTGGGTGTCCAACTCCAAAATCACCGTTGATCAGGCCACTGTGACGGAAGAAGTATGCGTTGTGTGTGCTCCCTGGGAATTGGGCTACGAGGTCCGTTATGATGTGCTTGGCATTGCACACAACCTGCACATTAATGGAATGGTATGACTTCCGGTTGCGGAAGATGTATTCGGTAGCTGAGGGAGGACAGATGGGGACATGGGTGCAGTCGACACACCCTATCACATGGGGGAATTGTGCCACCTGGTAGAACTAACGCTTGGTGCGGCTCAACTGCTGGGGGGTTGTGGGGAAGGTGATGTGGCGTTGTATCGATGCTAGCATGGCATCCAGGAACCTGTGGAAGAAGCTTTCAAAACGCCTCCGGCTTCTGCAATTACCCCCTGGAAGCTTCCAGACGCCAGCAGGTGCAGGCTGCATAGGACCTGGACATGGGCTGGTATTGCGTGGGTCCTACGGGTCGGGTGCTGCAGTTGTGGTGCCAGATCTGCTATTAGACGCATGATCATGGCAGGGCTGAGTCTGTACTTATCGTACACCTGCTCCTCTGTTCGCCCCAGCAATGTTATGCGCACCTTGAAGACCCTTTCCTGGATCATCCTCCTTCGCTGGGCCTGAGCATAGATTCTCCTCCTCCGAGCAAGCTTGTAGGGGGCAGCCATTTTGGTTGACTAACGGGGTTTCCATGCTCATTTTTAAAGGGTTACTGATTGTCAGCACCTGTCAATATTTTTTTTATTTTTTTTCTTCATTCGAATAACTTTACCTCCAGTTTGAGATTCCCCTTATTTTGCTCATGCTAAATAGCGAATTTTTAGGTTTTCGGTATTTACGATTTTTGATGCATTCCGTTGCGATTCTTTATTTGCGATTCGGTATTTCCGGGGCCTGCTTTTCTTTTCGTTATATCCGATTGGCTGGATAGCGATTCGGTAATTTACCGAGGGGATTTTTTTTGCGATTCTTTAATATTTACCGATTTGTGTTGATGCATTGCATTTGGGGGTTTTGCGGTCGGTATCGGCCTGTTTTACCGAATCGCTATTTTACCGGGAGGTATTTTGCTTGATGCATCTGTCCAAACATGTTTAAACATATGTTGATTTGCGAAAAGCTAATACATTCGGTAAAGGATGGTGCACAAATTGCGACCACAAATGATTTGTTCGAACATAAAGCCCAATTTCATGTAATTTTGTTTAACCACTGGAAAAATGGTCTGGCTAGAGGTTTTGCAAAATGACTCTTGTCTCTTCCTAATTATCTACAACGATTTTAAGACTATTTTCCTTCAACCTACATACACAACATGTCATTGTAATGTCTATCTCATTGATGGCCAGGTAGTAAAAATGGCAATATGCTCCTGTAGGAGTGCCTTGGCTTGAATGGCCCACTTCTTAGGGACTCACAAATGAGCCCCGAAACTACTATGCGAAATTTCTAACCAAAATAGATATGTTGCTGTTAAAGTAGGATGGGATTTACACCCTGCACATTGATGGTGGAAATGCAAGGACAAGCTGTAGTTGATCTTTAGTCTCAGGCTGAAGTTTAACCTTAACAAGTCAACAGTTCATCAATAACAGTGAAGCACATTCGGCCCCAAAAGGATGACAGAGAGTAGCAGATTCGAAAACCATGAAGGTTTATTAGCAGGTTAGCAAAGTTACAAAATCGAAACATTAAAGGTAATCAAAGATAAATGGTCATATCCTAAAAGTCTTTTGTTATATAATTCAAATAATTCCAAATTAGCAAAAACAATGGAAAATCCTAAAAGTTGTCATAGAGCAAAGTGAGTAAATGCAGTATTCAGGAAAGGTGAGATTCCCTACTATGCTAACATAAAGATAATTGGGGAAATTCCTCAGAGAAATCAATCAGGAGGCGTCAGTAAGTAAACCCTTTGAAAGGCAGAATCAAATAAAGAATCAGTCAGGCAAGTGAGGTTAGATTTGCTCAGGAGTCTAACTCTTTAAACAGGAGCAAAGTAAGGCATCTGATCTCAAGAAAGTGGAAAGATCATCTGATCTAACTAGCTCAGCAATGCTCGATCAAAAGAATTCTCAACAAGAAGCAGCACTCCCCGTGGTTCTCAGGGAGAGGTGACCAAACAGGGTTGAACATTCTCTGATAAAGATGGCCTTACCCTTCTTACCGTCCATCGCACAATGGAGGTTTTCAGTTGCATGACCTTCAAGAGAGACCTTGTAGCAGGATGAAAAATTGAGGTCATGCTGTTCCAGGCACAGGTGTAGAAATTCATTATGAAGTATGGCTAACGTAATGTGAACATATTAACTATGGGAAACTATAATGTGAAAATTACACTTTATATGTTTGTATATGCAGTGCAGATTAGTATATATCACCACCGTAGTACTCCAATGAGAATCAATAACTTATGTGGCACTTGAATTCAGGCATAAACATCTGCATTCATAAAATGAGAAAAATGGATATGTTTTCTTTTCTATGGGGAAGATATCTTTCCCTATGGAGTAATACTTATCCTCAGCCTGATTACGATGTCAGTCAGAAAGCCTCCGACCGACAGTCGGATTCTCCTAGACCGTGTCGGAAACATTTCCGACCGACCGATTACGATTCTTGTGATCAGAAGGGGAACTATTCGGTTGTCTGAATCTGTTCCGACCGGCATTCAGAGAACCCAAGTCGGTTGGAGCCGATTCATATAGCTCAATGGACAGCGTTTCCGACCGACCGATTACGATGTCGGTTTACGACAGTCTTTCCGACTTGGTCAATCTGACACAAAAAGGCTGTCGGAAACTGACTTTGGGGGGCCCTAGCAGGCCCCCTTTCATCCTGAGTCTTCCAGTTTGGGTTTGAGGGGTACTCAACCCGAATGTAAAATCATGCACAGTGAGGCAGGCATCATCGGGTGCCCGCCAGAGGGTGCAAGGTTTTCTGCTGACACACATTTCCCCCATAGGAGCCTGTGTTGTCACTCGGAACACAGGCTCCCATTGAAGTCAACGGGAGTCCTTCTGAATGGTGTTCAGCAGCATCATAATCGGTCGAGAGGAAACGCTGACTGTGAGTCGGTCGGAACCGAATACGACAAGGAGTCAGGCGGTTTAGTTTCCGACCGACATCGTAATCAAACCCTAAATACACAGTTGCTCCTTCTCCATACCCACCTTGGAAACTCTCCTACTACTGCATTGGATAGGAGAGAGTCTGCGAACATTTCCAGGCATGAAAATACCTGCAAAGGGTATGTGAATGCTTGCAAATGTACTTGCTTTTGCTGGATGTTCCACCTGTAGGAAGGCCTTCTAATTCCATGTCATCACAAACATTCTTTGCAGTCTAAATTTTCGTGTGACAATGTAATGCTTTCTCAATGCTGTAGCCTTGGTTTGCTTCTGGTACCTACTTAGGTAAATCAGGTTTTGGATTTTACGTTTGCATTGTGCTGGTCTTGTGCCCTTACATAGTTGCTCAGACAGGTTGTGAATGAGACCTGTAGGGGTTTTACTCTTCTAGTAATTTGCAGGCTATTACCTCCAATGTGACCTGTAACCACCGACCTACCACCGAAGGTCAAAGGTGCACACGTCAGAGCAGCAAGGGCTGAGCCGCTGTCATCCTGCTGAAGTGCTGGGGTATAGATATCATCAGCTGAGTAAAGTGCCCAGGGCTAGAACTGTCATGAGTACGTGTTTGAAACCCACCTGCAGATTGTTAGAGTCTTCTCAGAGGAAAGGAATCGGGTCTCTTTAAAAAGAAGGCGCTTCTGACAGCCTGTAAACAGGATCCGTGCAAAGAGTTAACACTCTGTAGAGCAGCTTGACTTGAAAACAGGACGCCGCAGGGCATGCCGTCTTGCCTGACATGTTACACTGTGCATTTAGAGTTTGGGTGTGGACGCCCAGCCCTCATGTCTTTGTACTCGATACAGGTGTGTTCAAAGGCTCAAAGTCAGGTGTGTGAGAGCTTCTTCTAAGAAAGGACTGAAAAAACAGCAAACAGAATTGCTCAAGCCAGTTCGAAAACACATGCCTTGGCTAACATCTCGCCGCTCCACTTAAGGAAACAGGTCCAGTTAAATGCACTTGGAGTTTCGGTCTCTTATCGCCTTTCTGAAAATAGAATTCCTCTTTTAGCATATGGTTTCTTAATGAAAAATGTTTCTTTAAGGCAAATTAATTTGTCCTTCGAGGACATTGAACCAGGTGCTTGGCACACCTCTGAGGCCAGTTTTGCAGAATTCGCTGACTTGCACCCATGGGAATGTAGTTCACAATATTTTAATTTCATTTTATTTATTGTATGGTCCGAAAGCTGCAGAGTACCTGCATGGTGGAAATGGGATTTATAAATTCGACTATCTTGGGTGGTGAGTGTACCTTAGAGGCAGGCTTTGGTACGGACATTACTCTTTATCCTGTCCTGGAATATTGTAAGCTTGAAAACTAGACTGGAGTATACAAGGTTTTCAAATCTATTGTGACAAAAATGTTGACTTTCTTTAGCAGAGGTTTATTGGTAACAGTTAATCTGGCTTGTCTATCCAAGATAGTTTATAGGTTCCAGCAATGCCATTGCTGTCAAATTAAAGCTTTGGAAAGGCTATAGACTATTTTTTTAGATCACTACATTTTTTAAGATTTTTTTCCAGGCAGGAATTGTACTGCTAAGTAATTTTCAAAACTAAGTTTGTAGGAGGATATGGCCGGCCAACTGCAATTTAGGAAGATACTTAGTCAAGGAAATTCCCGTAGCAGTAATACAGGCTGACAGGACGGACGGTCAAGGCAGCTATGTAGAAGACTTCCTCCATGCCTTTGATGTATAGTTGTACCAGTGGCTTTCGATCTGATCAACCTGCCTAGCAATCCTGTAGAGATAGAATCTAACCAATATCATAGACTATATTAAGATTTCTGGAATACTGTTCACCTAAGTTAAATCACTTGATGTGGTAAGTGGTGTTGAAAGTGACCATAATCCTTTGGTTTTAGAGATGTGTCTACCAATAAAGCTTCCTCAATGGGCTGATACTGTGGTACCCTCATCTGTCAACCAAACTCTAGATCTAATGATGTGCGGAGGCCCTGGTAAACTCAGATCGATGCACTCATCTTGTTGAGAGAGTGTCGAGAGCAGCCCTTCCTGAGACCCAGACTGCTTGGGCCCAGTCTCTAATGATACTAAGGTGATATATTTGTTCAGATTACCAGGCCAGGCACCAGCAGTCTATATTCTGGTTGTAATGGGTAGTGCAGGAAAGCCGCATAGATGAGCCTTTAAAACTAGAACCAAGGGATGTTGAGGTTATACAAGAGAAACAGGGCTGTTCGAAGGAAATCATTAGAGAAGGCAAAAATAAGGTGGAAGAAGAGGTCATGTGGTGAGGCTGCTTGTAGAAAGCAATACTCGAGAGCTTGGTAGAGGGTAAAATGACTCCATCTTGGAGGTCATAATTTAATTTGTAATGTTACTATGTAGAAGTGTTCCACGAATTCGGATATTATTAACTTTGCTAGGAACTTGCAGTTGTGAGTTACTCATATACTCTCCAAACACTAATCCTGTATAAAGCCAAGAGCATTTCTGTAGCCATGCCTGGTGTAGGCATTTGTTTTTTTTAAAGATACATGTAATTCAAAGGAGAACACTTTTGTTTGAAAGCTTCACCCACATAGTTCCTTACCTGGATGACAGAATTTATTGTGCCAATCTTCTCCAATTTGCTTTCCATGTAATCAAACCCCTATACCCATTTTTCCAGACATGGAAATGTTTTGAATTTAGATAATGTTCAAAATATCCTATTGAAGTACTTACTACCTGTGCAGAACATTGTAATGTATATTTGTATTTGTAAATGGAAAGGGGAATGAGCTGGTAATGCACGCAGAGAAAGCTGCACTCATTGTGGGCTTCCTGCTGCAGATATCATTCACATACTTTATTACAGTTGAAGGAGCGTCGTGTTATTCAAAAAAAAATTGCAGGTTCAAAATTGTTGATTTCCAAAGTTCTTTATTGAAGTCAAGTTCATCAAATGATGGCGACAGCGTTTCATCAAAATCAATGGTTCCAAATGAATCCAAAATCATAAAGTATACAGAACACAGTACAGCCAACGCGTTTCGTCCGGCAACGGACATCATCAGGGCTCCAAGAACAATAACTGTTTACGAGAAAAATCAGTGCTGATCCGTATCTCTGTACTGTACTATAGCAACATCCGGCCTCCCTATTAAAGTGTGAAAATCTCAGAAAAGAAACACTTGACCCTGCAAAGAGGAGGCCAGTTTTATGTTCAACAGTTCCATAAATTCTTTATTTAAATAATGTAACCCATTCACGTCTGGATACAAGAATAAGTTCTATCTTTTCAACGTAGAATCTCTACTCAGAAACGTGTAGAGTAAAATACCCCAGCCATTAGTTCAAATGCGATTATCAATACATCTCCTCAAAAAAAGCAAATATTCTTCTCTGCCCTATTCCAAACGAGTATTCTCCCAAGCGTGATCCAGACCGGCGACACTGGGTATTCCCAAATCCAATGTGCCTTTCGCATAACACATAACAACAATTTTGAATAACACGACGCTCCTTCATATGTAATAGTGACTTTCTGGATGGGGTCCTAACAGTAGACCCCTTGAGGTTGAGTGTACAGACTTTGTGGATTGGTTGATCATTACTAATATATATACTTATTTCTTTGTGCTTATCCTTTCGCCTATACCGTTTTTCTCAAATTTCGTCATTCACATGCTTGTCAGCTTTCCACATCTCTCACCAATTTGGGATGGCATTGCCTATTCTCTCTCCTAGCAATTACAATGTGATCTGCAACTCAACATTAAGGATTTTATGTTGGGTTCTAAACGAGAGGCAGATAGGCACATCTCTACGATTGTTTCTATTGCTATTGTTACTGCCCGACTATGTATAGCGAGAAATTGGGCTATGCCGCTGCCCCTACAGTACATCATTGGTTGGCATTACTATTGCAAATATAAGAGATGGAGATAACAATTCCCCAATTACGGGGAAAAGGGGTGCCAGAATTATTAACCAGCTTGGGGCTCCGCTTTTCAATTGAATTGACTACTTCTTGGCTTTATGTCACTGTCCAACTCTACCTTACTAATCCTTGGTTTTATATACTTTCTCTTTGACTATTGAAGGGCGATAGCCAATTTGCAAAACAACATGACATGGATGTATATTAGTGAGGATTGTTAATTCCTTGCTTTTTTCTCCCTTTGCTGTTGTTCTTGCTTTCCTTTTAGGCTATTTTGTTAGTTTTCCTCTGTTTCATGAACCTTTGTATATATTATTATTTTTTTAACCTAAATTAGAATTTGTTTCACTGCTTGAATTCTATTCAATAAAAAACAATAAAAACAAAATATGTGGGTGGCTGATGCTAAGTGAAGCGATTGAGGTATCAGAAGGAAGCCAAATAGGTCACAAACAAAAAATCTCTATTATGATTTACTCTTGCTCTTCTCAGAAACACAGAATTATGGAACTTGAACACAATACTTAAAGGATATGCTACTTCAAACAAGTCAGGCTGGGAACCCTATGCGAGTTAGATTGTTGGTCATGAAACATGAGCGGGATTAAGCAGATTTTCAGAATTTACCAGAGTGAAAGTAGTTCAGTATTTCCTAGAGTCAGTTGATAAAGAGCTCCCCCTTTGTTTGTTTGATTGAGAAAAAGATGCATGTTAGGTGACGTTTGAGAAAATGAAGAATCGCCACCCTGAGTTGTGACTTTGAGTGATGATTTCATCATCACCCGTGGGTATGCAACACTTGCTTGGAGAATATGGTGTGATTCCTTTTAGTTCTTTGTATTCAATGCATACGACTCAGGTGAGATTCTTTGAGATCCCACTAGTAGCCACAAGTGTTTTAGGATGCAGCAGGATGTAGTGTAAGGGTGTATGCTGCTGGGCTTCAGAGTCGTTGGAGCTTACAGAGAAGGCAGGATTCAGACTGTATAGAAACCACCTAACTACATTTTATAGAAGGGCTCCTCAGTGCTCATCAACAATGCCACAATGCTACTCTTGTGCATTGACCCTACTTAATCTCTCAGCCACCTTTGACACCAGTGACCATCAGGTACTATTTGATAGACTGACTGTGTCAGTAGGCATCAGAAGCACAGCGTTGCCACTATTCACCTCCTTCTCTCATTAAACACACACATCAAGTGAAATTGTGCCCCTTCCTCTCAGCAACAGCTGACATCAGAAGTGGTTTACCTCAAGACTGAGGCCTGCCACACACAAGGTTCAATGCTTACATGGTCACCATGAATATAATCTTGAACTCCTACATGATAACATGTCATGTCATATGCATGATGATGGCTAGGGGTGGGCGGAATATTTCTCTGTGCCTGGGAATTGGTGGAATTTGGCGACTCCTAGTTGTTGGTTGGAGTCCTGGCCAAATTCCACCAATGGCGGAGTAGCGGAATCCTTTCCTGCAAGGCTCCAGAAATGCGAGCGAGACTTGGCGTCTCCTTATGACATTTTCTAATGCCGGCGGTTGAGATCAGAAGGCTGTTTCGCTAGCATTTTCTATCAGAGAAGCAGCAAAAATCTACTTGAATGGCTGTGCACTCTTGCACACCCCATGGTGCAGTTCATGGTCATTTTTCAGTGCTGCTCATGCTACGGGTGCTAAATAGCAGCACCAGCAGCGTAACATGCATATTTTCTGCTCATTAGGTAAACCCCGCAGAATCTCGCAGAGTTTTTAAGTATTTGGGGGAATTTCGCAGAGTAAAATTTCGCAAGTTCCACCCATCTACAAACATTATGTTTGTAGATGATCCTGGCAACTCTCATAATTTATTTCATGGCAACTCCAATGTTCACCAGTGCATGCAAGCAACTGGCTCATTCTAAACAGTAAAGCAATTGAAATCCTGCCTGTTGGCCTTGTTAAGGCAGTCCTTTCCCTTTAGCTTGGCCTTAGGATTTGGATACCCCATTTTACATTGCTCACAATCTGGCTGTGATCTATGATGGCAACCTCCAATTCACCACCCGGATGAATGTGGTATAGAAAACTGAATTCTAACATTCATGTTTTCTAAAAAGGGTTAATTTTTTCATGCTGACAGAAAATTGTTATAATGCTTTACGTGGTATTTTTACTCCTAGACTGTTGCAGCGTATATACCACCACAGCCCACACATCAGGCACAAAGCAACAGGGGGTTCAGAATTATTCAGTTCACCTTCTATTGGTCCTAAAAAGACACAACCAAATTGCCCCTGGTTTTAGATTCTGACATTGCCTTAGACTAAAAGAGAGTCCTTTAAAATAGTTTTCCCTGTACATAAACCACTACATACCCATGCAACGAAACACTTTGAAAAACAGTTTGTTCATTACCAACCGATCAGTAACCTCTGGTGTGCCAACAAGAACATGCTGTTGATCCAACTGTTTAGGCCTGGGAGGTACATCAGTTGATCCTTTCATTTCCAGGGCTCCTCCCTTTGTTATTCCCAGACTCTTCATCTGAGACTGGAAAAGAATTACCCCAGATTCATAAAATCCTTAAAAACACAACTCTTCACCCTGACATTTGTCTAATCATTCTATCTTCACAGTAACCTAAATCTGCCATAGCTTGGGTCCTGCTTGGTTAGAGGCCTAAAAATGCCCCATCCCTCCATTTAGGTTAGCGGGACTCTTGCTACTTGAGGACTTTATCAACTTTTTGTGATCATATATGATGATGGACTATCCCCTGACACTGAAGGACTAATTACTAGTACCCCACAACATAATATGTATTGCTCCTATGTAAATGTACACAGACCCAAAGCACTCAGTGGTCACCAAATGTAGGTTGTTAGTGCTCTACAAAAACCCCAAATACAATAAGAAATATTCTGAAGTCAGGATAGAGTCTGTTTGCGGACTTCAAGAACAAATTTGACACAGTGTTTACTTGGGGTGTTAAATTAAGACATGAGTTTACAATGACTCTCAAGTTCCGTCGAATTTGTTAGTCTGGATGAGGAGTCAAGTTCATCAGAGAAAGAAGATTTCTTTGCAAAAGTGACAGATTGCTGCAGGTAAGGATTTTGGTCTTCTATGCCTGTATGACCTTTAAGCAGGTGCCCCAGGCAAAAACGAGAACGATGCATCCTATTGTGATGCATGCACTGTCCTCGGGCAGCTGTAAACTTGTGCTGTCCTGGGGCAGTGTATTCAGTGAAATATGGGGCGGCTGCTTCAAAGATGCTCAGAGTTTTTCTTTGCAGACTGCAGCCCTCGTGCACTTAAAAGACAGGTTACAGTCACTCACTGCAACCCCCTGCAGGGGATGTCTAGGGCCCTATGATTGGAAACATGTTCCTAAAAGATTGTGGTGAGATTTGCCACCTCTTCTAGTGCTTGGGCAGCAATTCGGGCTTCCTGGTTTGCTTTCCTCACCCCATCTTTGGGAATGAGGATGGAGAAAAAAACTATTTTTCAACAATATCATGGGGAAGTCTTCGTTGATGGAGGAACTGATCAGGACCTGGGACAATATAGGCAGGGTAGCAAACCCTAGATCAATCTCTAGGTAACCGTGCTTAGGTCAGTACCTTAACAAGCTATATTACATATTTTTTTTATCTGTCTGCAGCACTTTGTTTGGAATTCAAAAGTTAAATGGAGGAATATATCAGGCATGATGTCGAGGACAATGTCACACTCACTATGTCCCACAAAGATGCTACAGTTACAGATTTCATCAATGACACCAGGCATGATTCTTTCAGCGGGAAATAGGAGACCATCATTTTCTACAGGTCTTTCTGCTTGGTGGGCTTTGCACTCTTTTATGCAATGCCTATGAAAGGACAGACCAAACCAAGTTGCCTCTTTGGAAAGGGGCCCAGAAATAATATCCAATCCCCCTAAGACATCAGTGGGCAAGTGTGTTCAGGTACTGCAAAAAGAAAGATGTAAGCCCTGTCTCTACCCATCCCGGAGATTGCACATACGTTTTATCCTCAGAAAGATCAATGATCTTGCAAGCAGGCAATAGACAGTGTGCTTTGCTTTGGACACATCTGCCACACCTCATTTCGATGAGATGCTTAGTAGAGATCCACATGACAATGCTTGCATCAAGGATGGATGGCCAGACCCCAAATAAATCCGGTAATGGGTGGCCAGACGGTCACCTTATGATGAATTAGGTAACAGTGAGAAGGAGGGGCTGCATTCTGTGATGGTGTGAATGCTGGAGAGCCATTCTGTGTTCTGGGTGCAGACTGGTTTGGCAGAGCAGATCCAGCAGCTGGAGGCTGGACACAGCCCAGAGGCCCAGTAAAAAGGCAACAGGGCCGGTGCCTGGAGGCGCAGGTACTCTGCTACGGTGGGAAGAGTGCACCCAGGTCGGCTGCCCTCGAAATTTCTCTGCAGTGTTGGTGGTGAGCAGCAATTAAAAGGACCCTGTCCAACATAGTTTCAAAACAGATTCTCATTAATGTACCTTCACAGGAATCTTGGCAAGCTTGAGTACAGCAGTCAGGCAAGAGAACTGGAAGCTAAGAATGAACATGGAAGAGACAGTGAATCAATTGCCTACAATACCCACAGCAAATCCAACCACAAGTTCCCCAGTATCATTGGTGCATCCGATAAATCAATATGTGGTTTAGTATTTGGTGATCAGAAGACAGTCCTGAAAATTGCCTTCTTGGAAGGTAAGCATCATTGAGGCAGGGTTCAATGCAGGGCAGCAGATTAAAGTAATATGGGAAGCAGACAACCATAAGGTCTTATAACATGACAAACTGTCAGTCAGAAGGTGCTGAGTTTCTGCGGTAAGTAGAATGGCAGCCACAGCATGGGAAACTGCAACAATAAAGGTGAAGCCTAGCACCATATTCTCTGGCACCTCAATAAGGTGGGCAGCAGTGGCGAAGGAGGAGCACGGCAGCCATGGGGTCTTGGGCAGAAGTATAGGCCATAGGTTTTAGCTAGTCCCCATCCTCCTGCACCAATACACCAAGAGCATAACCATTCCATTCATGACAATGCAATGTAAAAGGCTTACTGTAATCTGGGAGTCCCAGCACGGGTGCAGAAGTTACTGCCTGCTTCAATCACAAAAATGCTTGTTCCGCCTCCTGGGTCCAATGCAAGGTTCTCGAGTGTCCCATTTGACATCATTTTGTATCATTGCATAAAACCCAAAATCCATTGTTCTCATTATCCTGCCATTCCAAAGAAAGTGAATTCCTGAAAGATGGCAACAGGGTGAGGCAATTTATGGATGGCTTCAATTCGGTCTGTTGACAGATGACACACTGGCTGATACCTCATGACCTAAGTATTGTACACGGGGGAGACAAATTACAACTTTTCTTTTGAAACCTTAAGCCTCTTATCAGCCAATTCAGTGAACAAATAAATGGAGTCCATCTTGCATTGGTCTAAATTGGCAGACATAAGTAGCGAGTCATCAACATACTATACCAATGTAGAATTTTCTTGGAAGACCTGGGTGTCCAAATCTTGTTATAGAGCTTGGGAATAAATGGAAAGAGACTCAGTACATCATTGAGGGTGCCTCAGCCACAGTTGAAGCAGCAAACATGTGACAGAAGGGGGGGGGGTATTCAATAGAACATAATAAATGTGAAGGGGTAGAGGTTGGGGAAGTAGATTAAGGGTGGTATGGGATCAGACGAGTAATGAGTAATCTGAATACATTCCGCAACGAGGTGAGACCAGGAAGCAGGAAGGCAATAAGGTTTTGCCAGGGTGGTGAGGTGAACGGTACTGGTTGGAGATTCGTAGCAGCAATGTATAATGGTAATTAAAGGATGGAGAAGGTTGAGGCAAAGGAAAGTGTAAGCAGAGGGGTGTAGAGGTGAGATGGGCAGGAAGGAAAGCTGCTCACCGAGGAAGAATAGAGAAAAGAGAGGTTAATGGAGAGAAAGGAAAAAAAAGAGTGTTGTAAGATTTGGCAAGGAGTATAGAGCCTGGAATAGAGATAGGTAGGATTAAGCAGGCGAAGGATGAACATGGGTTTGTGTGAAGGAGGGATATATCTTGGAATGGGGAGTGAGGATGTAACAGTAAAGGATGTGGAACTAAAGGTATGATCCAGGTTCCAAATTTGCATGTATTGATCCATGTCTTGCCTCAAGAACATGAATTTGTTGCAGGAATACCATAGAAACAACCTCTTTTACTGGCTATATGTGACAGGCAGAGACTAGTGCAGTTATTTATATTAGCAAAATGGAGTGCTGAGGCAGTGTAAGCCTTTAGGTGGGCCAAGTATTAATCTACAGACTCCTTCACTAAACCGAGCAGAACTGAATTAGCTGATGAAGTGCACTGGTAACAAAGAGCTCCCTGGCACTACAAACTGAGTGTTTCATCAATAAATGACAAAGAAATATAGCAAAGAAAAAGTCTCTAGAGCTCTTCTGAGGATGTTGTGATCTTTTAATTTGTTAATTTCAAGGGTAGTGCATTCCACAATCACAGCGCAGGTGAGACTCATCTTGTGAGGCCAATAGACCTGCACAGTGTGGTGACATTTCTGTTTGTATACCAGAGGCCCAAGTCTGAGCTGACCCAATCGAGAAATATTACTGTTAAGTGGACCCACCTCAGAGTCACTAGCACATATAGTGATATCAAAAACAAGTGAGCAGTTGGCCAGACTGAGACTAATAGCCAAGGTTTGAGAGGCATATTCAAATGACATCACAAAATAGCAATAAGAGCAGAGCCCAACTCAAAACATTAGCACATATCAGGGCGCAGTCTTGAAACACCCTGTTTGAGGGCATCAATTAAATAATGCCACAATCAGAGCAAATATCACAGGCTGAGATTGACCCATTTGTGGTGTACTTAATTCAAACACGGTGACAGGACAGGCCTTATTCATATAACAATGAAGAAAAAGAAATACTTAGTGATATGATGACATAGAGAGGTGTGGTGCCACTGTCAAAGAGAGTGATGGCACTAATGACATATTCAGAATAATAGTACTATTTATAACTCATGGCTCAAAGCAATAAGCAATGCTAGCAGTAAACAGTCTCCATACCCTAGTCTGCAACTGGATGCCATTATGTAGTATTGTGTACTAGTCAGCAGTGGCCCAGGTACTAAGCCTAAGGGCAGCATAGGGACTGAGGCCTCAAAAACCTATCCCAAATTCAGTCACAGCACCCACCGAATGAAGGATTTAGAACACTCTCATTCAGCGGCAAAGCTGCCTGAGGAATCAGATGGAAGCCTCCACAGGCTTTGTACTCTGCTCCTGTCATGCTTCCCAGGCCCTGTATCTCAAAAAAAGGCAGGGACAACGCAGTTATATGACTTTATATGGCAGTTAATAGGGTTAGACTATTTAGTGGGATGTTGTGGAAGAATTGTAGCCCACTACAACCAACTATATATAATTCTGTTCAGTGCCAGTTCTCTTGTTAGAGGCACTCTCCTTTTAGCTTGAGCCAATAACCTGAAAACATGTGGGCTATGGACCATATCACCAGATGTGTAGGGCTCAAAGGCTATGGTAAATCCTCATATCACATGTAAAAGTATATATAGGCTGTATGACAGAGGATGCATGGCTACACCATTATTACACCCAACAATTGGTTCAGGTAAAAAATATACAAAATCAACAATTAAACAATAAACAATAAATCATTAAAAATAGAGAAATGAAGAAGCCTATGCACACAC
Source organism: Lissotriton helveticus (assembly GCF_964261635.1). Lineage (NCBI taxonomy): Eukaryota > Metazoa > Chordata > Amphibia > Caudata > Salamandridae > Lissotriton > Lissotriton helveticus. The sequence continues at coordinate 191,993,906 of NC_136060.1, forward strand.
ATTAATAGATTTACAAAAACAATTATGATTTATTAAAGATATACTTTTTTTAAAAACGTTCCTAGAGAGAACAATCACACTCAAAAAAGGGGGGTGTTGGCAAAACAAAAACAAACAATTCAAAATGCCAAACAAGTGGCTGACATACAGACATAAAAGGTACAAAAAAGGAATAGCAAAATAAATGATATATCCTTTCACAAATTATAGCCACAAATAGCGTCGACGGCGTTTCAACCGCTGGTTAACTGCGCGGTCATCTTCAGGACAATGAGTACTTTTGAGCGTACAATTTCTGAAAATAAAACACGCCAGTCAAGAATGAAATGGCATAGAGATAAGGCTTCCACAATTGCGAATAGTAAATACCACAGCAAAATCATCCAATTTGGGTCAGGGCGTGTAGATACTGCCTTCTAGTTTATCCAAGAAAAAGGATTTGGTAGGTGGCCAATAATATTGCCAACCAATCTGCTCAATTAATGAGCTCGGTTAGACAAACCGAGATATGCACGCTACGTGAAACTCCAACGAGGCCATCATGGCTACACCATGCCTGCCTCTGCAACACAGCCCAAACAATGAAGGTGTCTGAGCAACGTATTCCTTCAACACGCATGCCTTTAGCACGCATGCCTTTACCACACAATTTCGCTGTAAAGGCTTTTAGCACGCATGCCTTTACCACACAATTTCACTGTTGAGGCATGATTGGTAATGTGTGGTAAAGATCACACCCCAGCCCCTCTGCCCTGAGCCCTTGCCCTATAAGCAACCCAACCACGTGAACCCTAAAAACGACCCCCACCCCTAAAAGCTAATGCTAAGATGGTATCAGCCTCGAAGAGAACTCAGATCCAGTAACGAGTCTCTGCTGACCCCTCTTAGAATACATACTTCCAGAAATGGCGGTCGAGCTTTTTCCTTTCTTGCTCCCGCCACATGGAATAAAATGCCTCTTCATCTTCGCATTATCCATGAACACAGCCGCTTTCGCAAGAAGCTGAAGAACTGGCTTTTTGGAAATTAAACCAGCCACGACTCTCCTGTCAGGGCCATCTGCAAGCGCCATGAGACTCTTCGAATGTGATTTGTGCACGATACAAATGTACTTTACTTGACTAACAAAACACCCCCCGGCCTGAGCTCTAAATCCTTGGCCCCTGCCCTATAAACAACCCAACGCCTGAGCCTTAAAATCCCCCATCCCTAAAACCTAAAACTACCGTGACTTTCCCCACGCTGAGCCCTAAAATCCGGCCCCTGCCCTATAAACAACCCCGAACTCCCTGAGCCCTAAAAACTATTGCACCCCTAAAACTACTCCAAACACCCCAAAACCTGGTTCAAGCCCCACTTACCAACCCCGTCCTCTCCTGATCCTTCCTCTTCCTTTGCCTGCCCAACTGCTCATCTAGACCGCATACTGCCTTAACCACCCATGTGCGTGGTTAAGGCAAGCATGGTTGAGCTTACGGGGAAACGGCACGCGTGGCTTTTCCCGCACTGTAAAGGCTAGTTCCTGTCTATATAATAACATGAAGTTAAACTTAGAGGAAATGTGGTGAAGTGAAACTAGTGCTGCTCAATGTAAATACTGAATCGGTATATATAAAAAAAAATCACTCACAAAAGAATTTGAAAATTCTCAAATGGGGAGAATACAGTTGAGTAGAGCCCTTATAAAAAGCGTATCTTTATTCTATTTTATCTTAGCTATATTTTTTTGATAGTGTACACTGCATACATACATTGCTTCTCACTACTACCACGTCAGCAAATGGAAAAGCATAACCATTATAGGCCAGAGATTAGAATAGAAGGGTTGTTAGTAGTTTTGTGACTGTAAGGATAGTGTTGACGCTCTATAAGTGTTGAGGTAGGTTGTTCCGAAGGTTACTGAAAAGCACCTATCTCCTTCCGCTTGCAGTTCATTTTGGGGACTGCATGGAGGTTGAGGTCATTTGAGCACTTGGGCTGGCCTGAGTGTATTTACAACTTCTGTTTTGAAGATATTTTGGTACTGAGCCATCAAGGCATTTAAATGTAAGACAGAGAACTAGATTTAGGAGAAATTAATACAATGCAGAACAGAAACTAAAGTTGTTGAGCTGCATTGTGTAAAAAAGAGAGAGCAGAACAGCTCCATATCTATTAAGATATGGCGTAGTTTTCCTCTTTCCCTGCTCTGGCTCACTTTAGGCTGCAATGTGCCAGCACACACACCCTTCCACCATAGTGTAAGACTGTGTACGTTCTGTAAGGAATAGTTTTTGTACTGGAAGGAAAATACTATCCCTTAACACTTCCTGCTTTGTGGATGTGCTGCACAATTCAGCAGCCACGGACAGTAAGTAAAATGAGGAGAAATGAAAACATTACATTTTCCTCAAGAAAGCAAACAATGTTGGTGTGAATCACTGTGTACAAATATTTGTGTATAGAGATTTAAGTAAAAACCGGTGAGTGGCTGCATGGGAACGCACATGTACAACCCATAGAATGCTTCATTTATGCAAAGTGAAACGAAGCAGCACATAGGTCAACTTTGCATTACTTTAGGAAACTATGCAACGCAAATCCTGCCTCGTGTTGGATAGTAAATCCCAGCCGAACACTTTGAGTTGGGTATGTGTTACAAAAGTAATGCAAACCCAGCACAAAGCATTAGTGGAGAAGTGTGGCTCAATGGTTAGAGCGGCAGACCCTGATGCAGAGGTCTAGCCCGGGACCAGGGTTCAATTCCCCGCCTAGGCGGGTCTTGAGCTCAAAAATTCCACGGACCTGATAATTCTCGCCTCGGTGCCTATTCCGATCATGGAGTCCCACTCTGCAACTCTGGGCAATAGCTTGCTTAATCTCCACAACGGCACCCACAATGCTAAGGATGCCTGGCCTCCACCTTGGGGGTACCCAGGAGTGGACACCTCACAGGGAAAGCCAGGATGGGTTCCACAGCGGTATTCCTACAAGTGCCTTGAGACCCTTGCGGGTGAGTAGTGCGCTATACATTTACAGTGAATCCGGGCCAAAGAGTACTGAAGTTGACCCTGTTTTTCACTGCCGGCAGAGTTTTCTGAGATAGTGAGTGATGTTTTACGGTTTTGCCCTAGCCACAGATGAGGAAGCACATTTTATCTTCAAGGATGACTGAGTAAAACAAAACCAGTTCCCAGATATTCTTTACTGCAGACCATAACTCAAAGAACTGGTGGAAAATGCGTAATAAAGCACCTGTAAAAAAACACAATGATGGCTTATTAGAAGGAACGCTTCCGATAATGCATTGAAGTCTTATTTGCTGCAGGGGATATTCCACAGCCTTGTCATCTTTTCTCCGCAAATTCCTTCTTTACAAATTCTTCCGAGTACAACATTTCACGAGCCAAGGTACTTTTCAGTATACCTGCTGGGAATAAAACTGATAAAACAACTTAAGACAGTCCCTTTTACTAGAAGGCTTTGAGCCCTTTGTTTGTAGTTCCTCATTTGAAATCAATATGGTTCATATTTCTTGGGCATAAAGGTAGTGAGATAAGTATTTTAAATAGAAATGTGAACTCCCCAGGCAAAACATCGCTAGCCAACACAACTATGTTAACAGAAGAATTTTGTCCGTTCACAATGTTTGAGTTTGCTTTTTGGGCTACAAGTGGTGGTGAAAGTGTATTTTTTCAGCATATTATCCAAATAAATTGATTCAAAATCCTGAAGTTCGAAAAAAGTATTGGGAACTGATAAGCATATGTGCTGGGGCAGACCAAGGGTACAGCTACTTTGCACTCTGAGCCTCTTGGTACCTGCTTTCTCCTCTCATTGGATGACTCTCTAGATGCTCTGTGTGCTCGGCCAATGAGAGGAGGAGGTTGTCACTGACGGTGCTGAACTGCCATCAGGGTTCTTTAGTCAAAATTATAGACTTTCCTTTGTACTCAGGCCTTGACCACAAAAGAGCAAATGCGCAACGAAGTACATCACAATGAAGAAATCAGAGTATTTACTGAACCCGGTATGCAAATAGAGAGCGGTTTTAAATAAATAGAGGACAAAATACATGCTTTCTTAGTTTTAATTCAATACATTTCTGCTTGTTCTGACATTGTTCTTTGAGGTGACTTTATTGAAAACAAGTCATGTTTACTTTCCAGTAAGAGGCAAATACTTCCTGGTACATTGACATACCCGAAGGTTGCACAAAGGTGAACGACTTAACACGACAACAAACCACGAGCATTGAAAGGCTGATATAGAATAATCATGCTTTGTAAGAAACAAGAACAAAGGCCCCCAGGAATCAACATACATAGTTTGGTTTAAAAATTCAGTGACTTTGAGAAAGGTGAAATAACTAATCAATAGTGATTTGCCAATAGTGTGAGTACAGACAACAAATACAAACAATCATTACCTGGCACTACCCATCCTGCAGCAGCCAAACATTAAAAGGTTTTCTAAAGAGACAGTGCCGCGCAGAGAACAACCACAAAACTATCTATATGAATAAATTAATTAAAATGGTACTTGTAAAGCGCACAATCGCTCAACCAGAGCATCAGGAGCTAGCTCAAACACCATTCCTCAATTGAACCGTTGCAGATGGAATTAGAAAGGATGTAAGAGAGAAGTCACAGGGAAGGAGAAAAAAGAAGAAAAAGAGTAAAACCTTAACCAACAAATATATTGTATGACAGCATAATGCATCCGGGGCCAGTAACAGCCAAGCCATTAGGTTCTTTATTAAAAGTGGCTTCATTCGTGATGAACGGAAGAGAACCAGGTAGTTGGTTCCAAGCTTTAGATCCTAGAACAGTAAATGATTTTCCTCCTATAGTTTTAAGCCTGCATATGGAAGGTTTTTACAATTTGGCATTAGAAGATCTGAGAGTACTCTGTGTCCTGTAATGGCAAAAGCGACTAGATAGATATTTGGGGCAAGTAGCATGAAACCATCACCAAAGTTTTAAAAAGAACCCTCTTGTGAATAGGCAGCCAATGCAACTCTCTGAGTGCTTTGGACACGGAACTATGCCTTGGAAGTCTAAACATGAGCCTGGTGGCCAGAGTTTGGACCGCCTTGAGCATGTGAAGCAGTTGCTTAGAACTGCCTACAAAAAGGCTATTGCAGTAATCAAGTCTAGAGGTTATGAGTGCAAAAGCCACTGTTTTCCTTGTACCCAGAGGAAGAAAATCAAAGATTTATTTAATGATTTACTCAAAAAGAAGAACATGCCCGCAACTGACGATACTTATAGCTGAAAGCATTGTCAAATTTAACTCCTAGGTTCTTAGATTTTTTAACTGGAAGTTATGCATGGGGCGCAAATTCTGGCCACTACATAGTGGGGGAGAACAGAAAGGTTCCTAAGCAGAAGAATTTGTGTTTTATCTGTGTTGCATTTTAGATGGTTATTTTCCATCCATTGAAATATGTTGGTAAAACAATTCTTAAAATTCTGTTCAGACCTGACGAAATTTAAGCCCAAAGCCCAAATCAATTGGGTGTCATCAGCATAGGAAGTAGTCAAGATTGCAAATGGACTGAGTCATGAGCCCTGCAGTACATCAAATACTAATGGTTTTTCTTCCGGCGAGCACTACCCAAAAGAGACCAATTGTGTCCTCTTTGCAAGAAAAGATTTGAACTACGACCAAACACTCTGAAATATGAACAGGCTGAAATTATTCTGCACACAGTACAGGTGCAACAACTCATGCTGTGGTAGGTTCACTAAACAACATGCTCTGGAATGTTCATTCCAGACCTCATTATTGCGTCAGCAGGGGTTGTTGAAACATAAAGTCAAATTCCACAAGACAGGTACAACCACTTCCCAGTTCCCATCCCTTTTACAGCATTCAAACTCAGTACCAAAAGACCAAGATAAAACTTGAACAATTGGTCAGTCAGACACTTTAGAAATATCAATCACAACTACCTGGAAGACAGTCTCTCTTTGTGAACTTCGCACCTAACTAAGACGTCTATGTGATCACAGCTAAAAATGCTGAACTATCTTTAAAGGACTGGAAACTAAAAGATTGGTCCAGTGATGCTGAAAAGAAGTTAATGAGGAAAAGAAAGACTTGAGGTTTTAGAAAGTGTTCAGCATCAGAATACCAATGGAATGAAAGGAAAATCTAAAAGCACATACATTTTTAAGGCTAAATCAGCTTCAGACAGATTGGAGATAAACCAAGCCAACAATCGCCCTGAAAACTGCGTGAAACAATGAAAAGATATACCATCCATTTTAGGGATATCAACAGTCTCAATCAAAACGCTGAAACAAATTCAATTCCTTGGGAGACAATGTGAAAATATAGAGCTCTTATTCATTCACCAACCAAACACCAACACAGCTATAGATGGATACAGAAATCCAATTCAATTTAGGACCTGGTTTAGAGTTTGGTGGACAGGTACTCCACAAACGTGATTGATATCCATTATGCCTTATTACAAGCACATTAGGGTAAAAAGCTCTTATAATAAGGCATACAGGATATCTGTCACATTTAAGAAAATTACCAGTCCTCCAAATTATACTCCCTTAGTCAGAGCAAAAACACTATGGGGCATATTATCAAGGACAGGTGTTAAAATTATCACCGTTTTATCGGCAGGAAACTGCTGATAAAACGGCGATAATGGGCTTGATAATACGCCCTTGTTAATTCCCATAGAAGCCCATGTTCTGATGTTAACATGGGCTTCTATGTGAATTAACAAGGGCGTAGTATCAAGCCCATTATCGCCGTTTTATTGGCAGTTTCCTGCCGATAAAACGGCGATAATTTTAACACCGGTCCTTGATAATATGCCCCTATATTCCTATTTCCAAAACAAGCCCTTCATTTAAAAAATCAGTCTGGTATTATTGAACTATGGCAACTTTCTTTTCACAGAAATGTTCAAGCACTGCCTAGCCCCACTAAAGACTGCGATTCACGTTCGTACCAAACATCGACCAGGGAGAGGAAATATAATCACATCCCTACTTTAAAAATCATTCTCAAATGTCTCCTATCATTACACAGCAATCCATTTTAGGACGTGCTCCCAAAGTCTGGAACTCTGTCCTACGAGACAATACTCATTTGTGCGTAATGTAGTTTTGTTATCTTTTTTTTACTGCTTTTTCTTGGAGATTTGCTGTTCCTCCCTCTGTATATATTGTTGATATATGTTTATTTTATTTTTCTAGCTTCTTTCTGAAACTATATATTCATTAACTCTATCAGACTACTTTGCACCTTTGTAAAGCACCTGTTACATTTCTAGAGCCGGTTTGTGCTGTATGAAACATTTTACAAATAAATAACATAACATGATGGGAATATGGATCTGTACATCTTTGAAGTGGCAGATTGTGTGGCTAGGATCCTGGATGACTAAATGAGAAATTACATATAGTGTTTTCTTCAGAACAAGTAGTTTGAAAATTATGAAGTTACTGGTTTAACTTGCGTCAGTATACGAAAGAAGTTCCACTGATAGGTGGTGTTGTAGCATACTGAAGATATCATCCATATCCTAGATTAGTTGTATATTACTCAAGTTTGAATGCTAAGGGATTTATGCAGTTCTAGTTCTTTTAAAGTAAGGTTCTCCAGCTACTAGTTCAGGAGGCACTGGTAGCTCTCCAGCTACCTGTGCGTTGCTCCACTTTGTGCAGCCATACCTTGTAAATGAAATGCTTTCGTTTTAAAGTAAAATGTGTGTATTTTCGAACTGATAAGCTAATGTTTGGCGAAAAAAATATTTAAAACTGATTGGTAAATGGTAATTCATACTGTGTTGGGAAGTCTTACTGCTGACATTCTTTCCTTGGGGCCATATATGGTTGCTATGGCATGTAGAGACATTCAAAATTAAAATTGATACAGCTTTTTTTTTACATTATTGCTGCTGACCTTGACTGATGCACTACGGTGGTCACAGTTGTGAGAGTGTTGTGCTCACAGGCATAGTCCTCAGGATAGGAGTGAGGCCGACACAGACCATTCTGTCGCTATGAGGCACATTTGTGGATATAGGGTTGCTGCCTGGCCGTTCATTTACCAGCATGGCTTGTATTTTGAAGTCTTGGCTGGTAAACATATTGGGAAAAGCAGTCAAATCGAGTCTTGTTTCCCTTGTGGAACTAGAACCTAAAACCGTGAACGCATAAAGGACCCACCTTAAAAGTATGTGGGAGTGGTGATGTGGATCAACCTCTCTCACCTCAAAGACAGGAGGAGGAGCTGACAAACACTGACCTGGCTTCAATTTAAGAGTGAGGCAGCCCTGGAGTGATGTGCTTCTGTGGAATTCAGACTCACCTATAGAGCAACTGCAACTATGGCTTGAAGAGGCCAGACTCAAAACAAGAACGAGAACCCCTGGCCTCTATAATGCAAAAGGTGCATTAGGAAATCATGTTTTCTATTGTAGCAATAGCTGGGTAGTGAGCCTGAGGTTCTCCCCTGACAGGTTGAACAGTCTTGGATCACCTTGAAGGTAAAGTCACTGTCATTTAGACCAAACAAAAAGCAATCTCTCCTGAAATCCCACCCTGTACTTAGGAGAGCATGTAGTGGGATGGATATATAAGGACTCAGGATAAGCTTGATTTGGGCAGAATATAAATTAACGGGTTCACTAGAGTGGTAGAGGCTGAGCCTCTGCCCATGATGAAATGCATTGGTTCACTTGTAGAAACATCTCCTGGTGAGTAGGTAGAATAGAGTTCAGCCCCAAGAGATCATCCTAAAGATGTTGGGAACACTGCTCTCCACAGTCTGGAAATTATTAACATGCAGGTGAAGTAACTTCTTTTGAAGCAAGACTAGCAGTTTGCTGTATATGCAGGTCATTTTTGTGGATATTTCTTGATGTTGAGAGAGTAGGAATCAAGAAGGGTTAGCTGTGGACTAATACAGGGAGCCATGTTGTCTTAGGTCTAGGGTTTCTGGCACTTACCCTCACCAATGCTTAATAAACTGTCCTTGCATTGACGAGTACATCTGAGGATTTGGTGCTGTTCATCATATCCGGCACAATGTCATCACTAGTACTTGTAACCCCTGTGCAAATAGGTGTTTGTGTAAGGTCTGGAATCTAGGAAGGCACTCGTATTTGAGGCCTAGGTGTCTTTTTGGAGTTCAGTTCTCTGTCACCCTCTTACATCTAATATCCTAAATATGATCAGACTCAAGTGACAAGCAAAACCTTTCATACGAGGACTAATTATTTATTTATTTGTCCCATTTGTAATGTTCAAAAACGAACATAGGTACCCATGCTCTGAAGCCTCTGGGCTGTATGTGTATAATTTGAAGGGATTGTTGGTTCATTCCTTTTCTAAAGGAGATCAAAGTGCCTTCCCCTCCTGTGTTTTTCGGTACATTATTCCAAAGTTTTCATGCCTGCAGAGGGAACCAGCAACCTTCAGCTCCTGGTCTTTTCACTTCTAAACCAAATAAGCAGGTTCTTACTATTAGATATCAAACATATTTCAGACGAACAGACTAACTGACTGTGCAACTTTTGGGATAACTTTCTGAAATGGACAAAGATCAGCAGCGAAGTTGAATGTATGCTCTGTAAGCTCATTGTTTCTGGTCTGTGATCTAATCAGCCTTTTCCCGCAGGCCACATTCAACTTTTGCTACATTGTCAGCCAGGCTAAAGCTACATTACGGTGCTGGTTAGACCACTCCCTGGGCTCCATATATTAATCACTGAGGTCTGTAAGTCAGAATGCGAATGTGAAGGCTGAATAGGAACCAGAGACAAATAAAGGCTACTTAGGACTGTGATGTCTGTGCCTGATAAACTGGGTAGAGCAGCTAGAAGTGTGAAATGATAGAGTCTGCCAAGCATAGACCACAGTAAAGGGTTCAGGATGCTGATTCGCAGTTGACCCCTTTAGTGTAACATGCCAGACCAAACTCTGCTTTGGAACCCCCTATTATCTAAGCTTGGTGAGGCTGCTCCCCTTCCTCAAGCATATTAAGTCAGGGTAATCTACCCCTGTTCATTTTGCCACTTTTCCGTCACTGCTTCTGCAAGTAGTTTACCCACCACCTTTATGCTCCCAGCTAAAACAACATTTAATCACAGACAGAGAAGTATCTCAGGAGTTTACTCTTCAGAAACGGTACTGCGAAGCTTTCTACTGTCCACGAGCAGTAAAGTAATCCACTGGGGAGAACTAGGTAGCGTGCATCAGACAGAGCGCTGGATGAAGAGTTAAATTGTTACAGAAAATCCTCTAGCTTGTGGAGGAAGTAGTGAGTCCTCCACCCGCCCTATCCCAAAGATGAAGATATTTCCACCTCATGGTTCTCCATGAAGAGTCAGTCCTACAGCAGATGTGTTCCCCCTGCCTCCACAAATCAGAGGATTATTTCTTTGCATTACTTGTGGTCGAACGGCTGGGCGGTCCTGGCAGGGTGAGAACTGTGCATCTCAGAACTTAAGGCAGATTCAACCTTGCTCCCCACACCTGCCTGTGTACACACATGCATGTTTGGCAAAATAATTATTTTAAAACTTTGGAAGACTGGGCAGTGGGGGTTAGGACATCAGTCCACACTGCTAACTAGCTTTGAGATACTTGGATTGAGCTTTCACTCCAGGTTGACATATTCAACATAAGAATTGAAACCCTCACCTGAGCTCAGAGGCTGTGTGACACCAGCTAGCTTAGGTGCATGACTGTTCTGCTTGCTGATTAGTTTGTCACCCCGCTCCCTGTTCTTTCAATATGTTGTTTTTTCCCCTGGTTTGGTTGGGTCTTTTGCTAGGAGATCAGCAATATTCTCTCAGTTTGTCCCTACTGGTGTTGCTTAGCTGTGACTTGCATGGCTTCTCTGCATCCAATGATACCCCGGTACCTCCCTGTTGGTTCGAGAGCTCAACTGGAGATTGGTAAGCAGGGAAACTGGTCCCTCGTGTAATAGTGAATAATAATAATAATTTATGAATTGGTTAATATAAACCATTACCATGACCACGACAGCCTAACATTAAAAAGCATGTTTAAAAATATAAAACTGTTTTACATCAGATAACTGCATCAATAGAAATTCCAACAGCATAAGATGATTCTTTCATGAGATGAAACAAGCTTATACAGAAAGTCAACATGCTAGTCAAGATAGGTGATACTTACTGAGGAGAACCATCATTCATAAAGTGCCCTTCTTCTATTAATTTACATGTTTTAAACTTTGCTAAGCTGGTAGCTAGTTGCATGTCAGGACTATACAATGCACACAATGTTTTCTTGAACACTCTTACAACACCTGCAAACTGCAAGGGTAGTTTTGTATTGCCAGGAATGTTGATATTCTTCTAATTAAAATAGCCCAAAATGCAGCCTTGTGTAAATTTCTTTTAGGTCTCGCCTACTAGAGGGAGTGTCTGTTGAGAGAAATATTGTTAGCTTTCAGTGGGCTTAGAGCACCCTTTTCTTTGCCATTGGTTAGCTTCACTGTCATTCTAACTTGACTGCCTCTTATCTCTTAGCTTGTTTGGGCTTTCTGGAGCATGGACGCATTACATGTGTCCTTCCACTGCTCATTTACAGTCCCTCCTTTGTTCATGTGTTTAGGCACTCCACTAGAACTTAGGTTTTCCAGCTGTCTCCCTAGTGTGTTTCTCCTTCCACCCTCCATGCTCCACATTGTGCTCTCTTTCTCTTCCTGGGGAATTATTCCCCAACTCTCTTGTCCGTTTGCATGTTCTCCTCCCCCGCTCTACTTTGCTCTCTCTCTCTCCATCTGCTTGATTTCCTCTCTGCACACTCCACATTGCTTCCCCCACCAGAGCTCCCATGTTGCTTCCCCCACCATGTTGCTTTACCTAATACCACCTTCTTTGATTCCGCCCGCTCCGTATTGCTTATGGTCCTTCTCCCCATGCTCCATGGTACTGTCTCTTGCCTGTGGTTATTTCTTTGTGTTTGACTCCCAGAGAAGCTCAGGATATTTGGATCTGCTTTGCCAGGGAGCAAATGACCTGCTTGATTTTTGGATCAACTTTGCCAAGGAACATATGCTAAAGGGGCACGGTGGCACCAGGAGCCCCGAGACCTACAACCACAGCCTACACTTCAGGCCGGGGGTGTCACATTGAAGAGGTTTGGGCCCTTGACTTTCTTCCACTGAAGTGCACAACTACTCCCTCTGACACGTAACAACAGCTGTACTCCTGCCCTCCCAGACACGCTGTAGAGTCAGTGTTGTAAAAGATCAAATGGGTAGCTCCTTATTTCTGCTTCATAACTTTTAGATTTGATTTCAAGGACACCACAGTTTTACAACATACCATTTTTTTAGGACTTGCCTTAAAAGACAGCTTTTAGTTGTCTGTAAGCTAAAGTCTCCTGTAGTCCACCGTGCTTTAAGTGGGATGAAAAAGTTAGAGCAAGAGCATCTCTAAAACATGTGACCTAACTAATTAAGGGCATTGTTTAAAATATATGTACTACAATCTTCTGCTTTACCTAGCATGTTGCCTGACCAGCGTTTAGGTGCCTCTTTGTGAGTTTTCGGTTATTGCATCCAGACATTCAACAAACAAAGTCTTAAAATTCACCAGACTTTTTGTATTTGTTAGTGCTTGTTAGTAATGTTATATAAATGAGTAACAACAACGATTTTGGTGTAAATATTTAGAATTGGTCCTTTCAAATGGTACATATTTGACCATCACATCACCATGAACATTAACCTGAACACTGTCATGGCCCATTGACTCACACTGCCTTCAGGCTCAACACCCAAACTCTCAATCAAAACCACAACTACTGAAACGTCTACATGTGACTTTGCTCATATGTTCCATGCAAACACTGGAAACCCCAATAATTCAGCCTTTTAGAGCCAAAACCTGTTGGCTTCGCCAATAATTAGTAAAGCCAGTTCCAAATACAATACATGACTGCACTAAAACAAAGTGATTATATAAATCGTAAACATGTCAAAGCCTTTTTTTACATAACATATGCAACTTAAATACAGTAAAATATTGCTGAAACTATTTGGCAAAGCCAACAATTCTCAAAGGCTCGACCTGTTGGCTTTGACAGTGCTTCTTTTCTTTGTATTGGCATTTCCTCAAGCAGGTAGTGTTGGATGTAGCTTTGATGACATGACTGATTTACTAGGGAGTTTCACTTTATTGCACAACATATTGTCCAATTCAATGCATTTCAATTGCTTTTGTTAAATAATTAATTTATAGAGGCTGTAGAAGTTTTATCCTCCCAGATCTGCCTCCGCTGCAGCACCTCTACAGCGCTGGGGAGAGACCACAGGTTCTTCACAGAGCTTTGCAACTCCTGCCAGATAATGGACTGTAGCATGCCAATCTCCGCCTGCCTACAGTAATCCAAGAAAAGCCACAAATTTGCCAGATGTATCAAGGGCTGTCTTAATAAGCAGAAATCCAACAGAATTTGGGCCTTCATCGTAGCCACTGGCAAATTAAACAGTCTTCTGAATCGAGTGGCATGCAGCCATTTAGAACATTTGCCCAGAAAGGTCTTGCAGTCTTACAATAAAGAAGGCATACATTTGGCTTTGATTGCATCCAAGTGAGGTTTGACCGATGGACCTGTGAGCTCATTCGCACGTTTTTAATAAAGCATACAGAAGCGAGTCTCAGTCTGCTGGAGGTTTTAAAGAGGCCAAATGTGTTAAATGCCTCCTCTGTTTTATAACCAAACCTCCAAGCATTTATCTGGCATTACAATACTAATTTCCTGACCATTCAAATGTCATCTTCCGTTCTTTGCTTTTCTCTGTCAGATATCACTACGTCCGAGTTGTCTGTGCTTACTACAAAATTGTTTTTCGTGCAATATTTTCCAGGCCTTCTAAAGATCACTATACGCCAATGCTTGATCTATCAGATAAAATGGTGTCTTCTGCATACTTGAATATTAACACAGTCTTCTCACCCAGCTTTGGAGGGAAGACCCTTTTCTTAAATATTCTAGGCTTCATATATGCCACATATAAAATAATAACAACATGGGCCTTATTACACAAAGTGCCCTGGGGGCATATTGGGCATCTGTGCTGCTCTTTGTACCTCCGGAGCAATTTGGTCTTTCAGCAAGGGCGACAGATGCTTGTCCATACCTTTCTGTAATATGGATCCTGTTGGCACGATAACAAAGGGGCATTCTCTCATTTGCTTGGGAGCGTGACTCAATATGAATGATGGAACCCTTTGCCTTTGCACTTGCACCTTATTATTGACACAGGTACACAGCACGAAAGCTGTTGGGAGGTGCCCTGATTGTGTTCCACATATAAAGTGGTGTATAGTAAGTGCACTACTGATGGCATCTTGGGAGTGGGTAAGGGGGTCCCCGGGACACTCAGGCATTTCCCTGCAGGAGGTTGCAGTCACTCATTGCACCTGTCTGGAGATGATCCCTGCCCCCAGCCCCTTCAAAAGAAAGGTCAGATCTGCTACCTGCAGTGAAAGGCGGGGACCTTTGAGCTGCTTCCAGTGCAGGGCGAGCTTGCACCTACACTGTAACAGCAAGGTTGTAATAGCGTGCACTCTCCCAATCTACAAGCTGCTCATGCGGTTAAAGGTATGCCCTTGCACAGACTAGGGCAGTGCACCCTATGCATGGTACGATCCAAAGGGTGCTGACACTAACTAGAGCGCTAACATTCTGTATTGATGACAAAATAGATGCCATGTTGTTGAATGGGATATGTTCAATGTAAAGCCTTTGTGGCATAGTACATTTTAAAGGGCTAAAATAGTTCATGAGAGAGATTCCTACTTAAGTACAGCATCCCGATTTGATATCCATTTCCTCAAGCTATCAATCTTTTCACTCGCTTAATACCTTCTACATTTTAATATAGTGATATTTTGGTAGGTGTAGAGGTTTTTTAATCTTCCATTTAAATGTGAGGTAGTAGATTTTTAAAGATTCAGGACGCTATTCCCAGATTCGTAGATCTCATGTTTAAAAAGAATACATTTGTGTTACAGTGGGTAGTCAGGCCCTTTTAATGAGCTGTTGTTTGGACATTTCATTTTTCTTTTGACTTTATCCTACCACCTTCTGTAAGTAATTGTATCTTTCAGCATGTGTTTGCACTGGCATTAAAGTTATTTTTATGGTGAGTTAAATATAAGGAAGTCACAGAACAGAGTGTGTATTTATTGTCTAAAAAAATGTTGCACCAGATACCTTATAAACAACTATATTCAATGACAATAAATTCAAATATTTATTAAATAAGTAGTATGGTAAATTAGGCAACACATTAGGCCTATTCTTTTAAAAGATACTCAAAATTGCCATGGGCTATATTTACACTTGGAACAACTAAAAAATATGTTACAAAGTGAAAGGAATGTTATTGGGGACACATATATCTCAGGAACTTGCTAACATTTTCATCTACAGAGAACGCCTTCTTCACAGGAAAGTGCATGCATCCTGGGTGCAGGCACATTATACGACCTAGGTGAACATTCTAATTCTTAACATGCATGCTGTGATATCTTTAGGCAACTGTTGTTAGAAAAAAGCCACAGGGACACCTGTGGTGATACTGTCCTGAGGCTTGTCTCAGATAGTACCTATCAGTGTCTCGGATAGGTATGAACCACCTAGGATACAATTAAAATGCAGCATTAAAGTAGTACACAGCTGTTTGATATACAATAGTTGGTGGTTCTTCGTCGGTAGAACCACATTCCAGTAGGCAAACCTATTGCTCATGAGTATGATCCACTTTAAGCGATTCAACTGGAGACAGCCATACATACATCCGGCTACTAAGGCTTTGTTGGTTACTTGGAAAGTGATGTCTAGAAAGAGCCGGTGGTGGAAAATAAGGGTGGGCAGAATTTGCTGAGTTTCACACAGTGGAATTATGTGGAGCTACATATGCATGTCGCGCTGCAATTTATGGCCAACTGTGCGAGCAGCGCTGACAAATTATCGTGAACGGCACTATGCAGTGTGCATGAGCGAGCAGCTATTTGAGTAGATTTTGCAGCCACTCGAGTAGAAAATCTACTCTAGCAGCAGCTTATCTTCGGGAAGCAGCCATCCTACAGCAATTGCTCGTGACCGCCCGTAACCTCCCGCATTAGAAAATGGCACTAGGGGATGCCAAAGCTTGCTCGCGCTTCTGGAGCCTTGCAGAAAGAATTGCCTCATGCAGCAATTGGCGGTATTTGGCCTGAATGCTGCGTTAAATGAGTAACACAAAATATCGCCAAATTCCACACGTGGAATGAAACATTGCGGCCACCCCTGGATATTAGCACTCTTTTGCCTGCAGCTAACTTTGACGTTCAAATTACAGGAGAATAGAGAAAAAGACACAAAAGTTCAATAGAATACAGAGGCTCTTTGTGAGCACACACAGGTATATTGTGTTGCCACATG
The DNA here is from genome assembly GCF_964261635.1 of Lissotriton helveticus. NCBI lineage: Eukaryota > Metazoa > Chordata > Amphibia > Caudata > Salamandridae > Lissotriton > Lissotriton helveticus. Next base: position 192,010,333 of record NC_136060.1, read on the forward strand.
TGACAGTGAGTGACCATTTTGCTGTCGGAGCCTGAAAGCATGGGGAAAATCTAATAAACTGCAAATTAAACTGTCCTTTCATTGAACTGGAATTAAGATTTTTTGAGTCCTCTATAGCGAGTCTTTTTCTGTCTCACTTATTTTCATGATTCAGTTTTCAATTAAAGTCACTTGTTATGATATAATGTGAGGAGGTGAATTTCTGAAACCTCTTTCTTGTGTAACAGGTACATCACCTTTACATGTCTATTCCTACATTTGTGTCACTTTTCTTTTGTTTCGCTGATAAAGACCATAAGGGCCACACATATTTAGACCCGCTACTAAACAATTCAAACTGACTTCGGGCTCGTACAACTATTTTTCTATCCAACTCCTCCACCGGCTCACCATGGAGATGCTATAATTATTATAACACCTCCATGGTGAGCCGGTGGAGTGGGACAACGGATTGTGCCCGTATTGACAGTAGCATAAACTGGATAGTCCTAGACAACTCTTGTGACAGGAGCTAGGTTTGGAGAAATGCAGGTTTGGACCGATGCTCAGTGAAATACATGGAAAACCTTGGCTGATTGACTCGAATATCAACTTGTTTTTACAAGTGAAATGCTGTTAACGTGAGAAGAGCCGCATCTGCCAAAGGTTTGTTGTTTGTGTAGAAATGTGTGGATGTAGGATAGTATCCAACTGCATCAATCCATTGACATGTTATCTTCTGACCACCATCTCTATTCACTAATGTTAATTATGAAACAACATATTATGTACATTCAGGGCCGATTATGATGTGGTTCGAAAGGCTCCGAACGTCGGGCGAAGTCTTCCAAACAGAATCGTAATGTGCCAGTCGGACTCCTTTCTGACCGCCTCATTTTGATTGTGGCAGTCGAAAAGGAATCCAACTGGTTATTCCAGCTGGCTTCCGACGGAACGCAGCAAGTGATCTCAAGTGCGGTTCTTTTCGCCCTTGAGATTACGATGACAGTTTCCAACATGGATTCCATGCTGGTCTGTCAGACATGGAAACCATGCCGGAAAGTGTCTTTGGGGGCCCCAAGCAGGGTCCCCTTTGGTGCCCTGCCTCTGGTTGGCGGCTGAGGGGGCACCTTTTGTGCCCCCCTGTTGATCCCTGCACCTTGCGGCAGGCTCCTCAGGTGCCTGCCACAGGGTGCAGGGGTGAACCGCACCTTCCATTTTACTATGGAAGCATGAATTATGACAAGTTTACGGCCGGAATGCATGTTCCCATAATAAAATATAGGAATGCCACCAAACAGTGTTCGGTCACATCCTAATTGGGCGATCGGGACTGCCGACTGGGTGTCGGTCGGTCCCATGACCGATGCGGTGTCGGGCAGAAGTGATTCCGCCTAACATCGTAATGAGCCCCTCAATGCTTCATTAGTCTATACATAAAGCGTTTTTTATTTTTATTTTATATGGTACTTTTATTGTGCTTAATGCCGTTTCTTTCCATTCCTTTTCTTTTGTCCAGTTTTCTTCTTTTTAGTTTGACCTTATTCCTTAATGTTGCCATTGAATGGGCCTCGTGTAGTGAATCTATCTATTTTAAACCATGGCACAGAGTGCTCTGCAACATTTATTTCACCAGACGTTTTTTCCTTGTACTTGAAAAAGTGGCTTGTACACTTTATTGTGGTGAATACTTGCACAAGGGCTTTTTATATTTCAATTCATTTGAGTTAGTTGGTTTACTTTATTACCAATTTCTTTAATTTCCTGGCACCTGTTTTCAGGAGAATACCTGGGCTCTGCGTCGCTTTCCTTTTGGCATGTGCCCTTTTTAGTTAGCCACCCCGCCCAGTACTTAATTTGTAAATAAATAAGTGTCAGGGCCCTTTTGAGGAGACCACAGCAGCTTGCACCACCTGTTACGCTACTACTGAAACTTCAGACTTTTTATACATTAAAAATTAGCAGTACTTGCCACACACAATATTTTTCTTGCTTTGGGCAGTATATACTAGTCATGTTAATGTATATAGAATTATTTAAAAAATGTTGTTGTGTTCATCACAAAATTTGAAAACAGCACCACCATGTGCCTGGCTGTCATGAGTCCCGTTGCTGACAGTTAAGTGACGGTGCAAGTACCAGAATCCACCGGCTCAAATTAAGCACTGCCCCTATGCAATGATTTGCTGCTGTTGTCACATGACAGAGGAATGGCCTTCTATTTTACCTCAACTCACAAATTGCTGTAGACCATACGCTGTGAGCCTACCAGTTATTTATCTCATTTTGTTAATTATTTTCTCACGGATGCTTTGTTATTTTAATTCAATTACTTTCCCTTCCCTGTATAAATGTTTCCTCGCCATTATCGATACCTGCGTTTACTCTGGCCATTTACTTAAAGAAATTATCCTGTTCACTCCAAAATTTAATGTGACCAGTATATTACTGTTCCGGGCACTGCAGCGTATTGCCTCATTCACCATACAGGAAGCCAAATGTATTGCGCAGTGAAATTTTTTTTTCATGGGAAGGGCTATCCGACTTTCTTGAGTTATGTAATACTTGTGCCCCTTAGACCTCTCTCAGCTGATGGTTGGGCCTCCTCATAAGGCATTTCACTCCTTTGACCATATTTTCAGCTGCTTTGAGGACAACCGTATCAGCGAGCCCCAACAGTAGGATGGTCTGACCATTGGGCGCTTCCATTTGAGTTTATTTTTATTACAATGCCCATTAACGCTAGGAAATCTACAACCACCATGAACACGGCCTGGTCTAAACTATTGGATTAGGGTTTCAAATTGGTCCTGTGCATCAGTCAGTTTTCACCAAAGTAGGATGTGACAACTGTCGTAATTGAGTTCATTGAGTGATTGACTTCTGGGCGATTGTTGCGCTTAAGAATGCAACTAATATGTACTCTCGCTCAAACGCTTCTCGTTTGTATGGTGATCTAGCTTCAGCAAAGCTCTTGTGAAGAACATGACATGCCTTTGGAACAGACTACAATTTGGAAAATAATACTTTGTACAGACAAATGTTAAATGTTACAAAAAACTGCTTTCAAATGCTACGGCCAACTATTAAAAAAAAACGCATCTTTAAAACCAAATATTTTTTAAAGATATTTTTGGCAGAATTAAGGTACTCTCTAGTTCCTCGTGCTGCTTCAATTCTCCTCTTATGCCCTCCTACGGACTTTATAGCAAACGTCATGACTTCTGTTTTAAACTTGAACTCATTAGAGTTCATCATTTTACTTCCGATCTCATCATTAGGGTGATCTGCAGACTTCCCTTTCTCCTTCCAGAATATTGTCCTCCTTCTCTGCACGTCAGATGAGGACCACATATTTGTCACCCTTGACACTATGAACTCTGGCTCCTCTCTGAGCACCTGCCCATGAAACACATTAAATTGGTCACAGAAGACAGCATCACTGTAACTGGGCCCGCTGCAATATACAAACTGCTCTTAGAATCTGCCATTGGTCATTCTATCTAAAATCAGACAGTCTTGGTTTCTCTATAGATCCAGCCATTATAGACAGCTACCAGCCTCATCAAGCTCTGCCCTTTCTAGGCAAAATCATTGAGAGATTTGTTAATAGTGATGTTTGTAGATTTTTAGAAGAGGGACTCCTTGCATTGCCCAGGCTGGGTTCAGGCCACATAGTAAGGTGACCTTGCTTATAGCCACCTTGGATAAACTATGCAGTATTCAGCAGTGTACTGAGTTTTGGGCCTCTTGGTAGCCTTGGACACAGTCTCTAGATCACTGTTTGAAAATCACAGGTTGTCAGACATAAAGCTGCATGCCGTGTTTTATTGCATAAAGGGGTCAGACAGAACCTGCTGCCAAGTCAATGTCCCAGCTCGAGTTCCACGGCCTGCCTGCACATCCCGGGCAGGAGCCACTATGCGCGGGCAGTGCCTGGTGTCAGCAGGACTGGAGGCAGAGAAGCGTCAGATTCTGTGACACACACTGCACCACCATGAAACAGCACTTGAATTTTCCTAAAGATCCTTAAGAGGAAAAAACAACAGTCATAACGTATTAACTGGGGCTGCAAAGGGAGCTCCGTCAGAAATTAAGCATACATTGTATACAAAAGAATAGGAATTTAAAGGGAGTATGGGTGCCATGTTAGTAAGAGGCAATTCTAGGCACCAAAGCCTCTGTCTTGTCTGTGTTAAGTCTCAAGGTGTTTGGGTTCATCTCCATGAACAACTGCAGAAAGACAACTCTGAAACCAGGTTTAGTTGGCAGAGATGTTGGTGTCCAGGCTAATAAAAAGTTGGGTGAGATCAAAATATGAGTAAAGGTAATCTTGAAGAAACAGATTACCTCATCTAAAGGATTAACTAAATATTAAAAAGAGTAAGATTGACTGATGATCCCTGTGACACTCCAGAGGGAAGATGTATCTGGGCTGAAAGTGGGTCAGTAACACCACCTGCTGACCACCTAGAAGGAAAGAAATGAGCCATGCCGTGCCCTGATCTCTCACTTCCAGTTCAAATACAAGATTTATTTGTCACAATACATAATGCACACTGAAGTCGCCACAAAAAGGAGGAGATCCTACATGGAACAAACTGGATAGGTGGATTACAGAGAAGTAACTAACGCCTCCTTCCACTCTCTAGAACCACTGGCTAAAATGATCACACAATTAAATGCACGACCTCCTCCCTGACTACCCAGGATTGCATTACTGGACATGGCTTTCTATATCCTCAATCTGCGGAGATTGAATAACCTACCCAGATCCAGGGGAGTAATGATGGGGTGAGAGCAGACCCAGAACTGGAGCTCATAGTACGGGGTTACACACATCACGCATGGTCATGCTTGGGATTTAGCTAATGCACGCAGGACCAGCTTTAGGTGATGCGACAGGTGCGGCCGCACTGGGCGTTGCTCTGGAAAGGGGGAGCGCTGTGTTTAGCAATAACGTACAATTTTAAAACACCCGCTGCAGTGCTCCTTGTGCCTGCAACGTTCAGGCAGTAACACAAATGTCATGATAGCTCTTGAGATTAATGTTCCTGTTAGAGAGAGAGGGATCGGAGTTTTGTTTAGCGGCAGTTTTGACTCAACATAAAGTAGCGCATAGTGTTAATAAGCCCGCAGAGAAGAACAGATCTGTATTTTACGTGGGTTGCCGAGTAGATTAGTAAAGCCAGCTTTTACCAGCACTTTCAGACAAATGAATTGGTTGTGAGAGAAGGGATATGGAGAGATGAGGGGCACTTTTGCCAGGTGGTAGAGAGGGAATCTGAGGAGGAGGTCATGGGAGAGGGTTCAAAAAGATTGGGGCACCTAGAGCCACCAGCACCCTGAGTGCAGGGGTGATTTCAATGAACCCTATAAAGTCACCCATATAGAGATCCTATTTTAGAAATAAGGATTACTGCGCCATTCTGAATTTTTCATCCAGAAAAATATTGACCCATATGCTTTTTTGTTATAAAACAGAAGCAAATACCTCCCATTAACTATTTGTGGTTTGCAACTTCCTTTAAGTTTCTTTGGGAGGAAAGGGAAATGAACACCATGTGTAAAATCTGTCTTAAAACGTTCTCACTCATTGTTAACTCTGTCAGGTCACATTTGCATTCATGCTTTGAGAAATTATTGGCCTTGAGATGTACACCGGACATGTTTGCAAACAGAATGATACGCTTGCATTCCACTGGGCACATTTATGTACTTAAAAGTTTCTATTAGTTCTGAAGCTCGAAAAACAATACTTTTTTACATAGACCAGTATCATCTGGTTCAGCAGTGTTTGCAGAGCTTTCTGGTGCCACCGATGCTCTGGAGTCTTTTCTTGCCTCCCAGGTCTGCGACCAGGAAACCAAATGGATTGAAACGTCAGAACTCTCAAGTCACTGCAATGTGCTTCTTTCTCAGGAGTCTCCCTCCTGTTAATGGAGAAATTCTCGATGTGGTTATGTGATCCGGGCAAGAAATCGACCTTCATTTTCGATGAAGGTCGTAAAAGTATGAGATCACATGATCAATACACGCAGTACCTATATCTGGTCGCAGCACCACAAAACCTACAGGGGAAAACTCTGTCCGCGGTGTCCTTGGAAACTCTTGCAGCATCAGTGAGAAAGTGTAAGGCCTTATTCTGCACTGTGCCTTGCCATGGAGTGGGCTGCTCTTGACAAGAACTTAACTTTATGCTGAACTTTGACCAAGTAGAGTGCTCTGCTGGCTTTTATTTAGGTTTCCGCTATAGAAATACCATATACATACATATATACATGATGGGCATGCATTGCCAGGCAGGTTACTCCTCCTGACTGCTCACCTTCACTTACTGTCATTGTTTGGTCCGCCTGATCATGTCCCCACTTTATGATGGACACTGTCAGTTTCAACTTAACATATGTATTTGTGAAGCACAAGTTCACAGTGTGGTCTCTTAATGCTGAAATAACGGATATTTACTGACATCTAACTCAATACTCATTTTATGAACCTAAGAAGGATGAAAGGCTGAGCGTACTCACTGGGATGTGAACCTGTGACCATGTGGTCAAACACATATTGATTGCTACAGTGGATGCATCAGTCCACTAAGCTACCAACCCAGGTTTTGGGAAGCTGGGTGGTATGAGGACGCCTCCAGGTTTGTCTGGTTGGCTCTGATGTCTTTTCTGAGGTCTGTTCTGTAGACAATTTCAGTTCAGGAAGCTGCACAGACTCATCAGGCTGGATCCAAGCAGAACTTCATCTAGTTTATTCCTTGCTTGAGCTGGGGTAGGCAGCTTCAGCCTCCAGTAAGCATTCATCAGATCCAGGCAAATCTTCAAAGTGTAACTTCTCAAAGCACTTTCGGGAGAGCACAGTACCTATTCCGTTCAAGAGCCGAACAGGTACCCTGCTCTAATCGGCAAGGAGATAAAATGTATATTATACGCAACCTCTTTTACAGAGAATGGAGCGTTTGAACAGGCTTCTTGCCTGGGAAAGTTGAAGAGAGCTATTGTTTTCCAGCAGGACGTAGTGTGGGCACAAGCCATTAATGTAATCACCAACTCTGCATCTAGTCATGCTTACTTCGATTAATGTAGAATGACATCCATACCCGTAAGATACCTTCGAACAATATTGTGACTCCCATTAAAGGATCAGCCCTTTGGAATTAGCCAGCTCCTTTAGAGGGAGTCCCAGCCAGTACCAAGTATATCTTGGGTACAAATGCCAATTATATGTGACCCAATCAAGTCACTAAAGGTTGTTTGAGAAAGGTCTAGTAATGGGTAAGAAAGCTGTTTTTGCTCAGGGGGTTGGAAGACCTCAGCCCCAGGGGGAGGGTACAAAAGTTGCACTTCTTGCAGGGAAGACTGTTACAAACCATGCAGCCTTCCCAAAAGTAGGCAAGCAACTTTACTCCTTGTTCATCAAACAGGAATCACTTGTGGTTTCCCCTGTCAGCAACAGCTTAGTGCTCAACCGCAAGTACATATGGCCAGCATATGAGTGGCCAATGGGCTTAAATATGGAAAAATAGTTGTAAGTTTATCGGGTGACAAATAAGTCAAGGTGGTAAAATAATCAACCCATAGTTCCAAAGTTCTGTTCTTCCAGCTTGTCAGTCTGAGATCAGACTTGAACAGGGGACAAATACCCATCATGGGATTTTCTGCCATTTGATAGTAATTCCTTGAGCTTGTTCAAAGTGTAATCAATATTTCCACAGGAAGTTCTAATGTTCTGCTCCACACTGAAAGCTGGGCCCCACAGGGAGGTAGACCTCAGAAAAGACAATTTCTTTCCACTATCAACCTTCTGATCTTATGGTCTTTTTGTTCAGTAAATTCTGTCTCAAAGATGTAGATAGAAACCAATTGAAACTCTACAAGTTGGAAGTTGCACTTTTGATTGCTGCCTAACTTTGCCCTTCGGTCAACCAAGATAATAGTAAAGGTCACCAGATTTTCTCAACCTGTTTTGAGTTTGGCCTTAACTGTAAGGTCTGATATATCTGTAATATAAAAGGTTGACTCATTAATGGAGTCATCAGAACAAATACCTTATGACCTGATGTACATAGTCAGTCAGTCAGTCAAAAATCTTTATTCGATAAATCAATATCAAAAAAGGCACGGTACATGAAGAAATACACACATTATACAATGTTAAAAATATACATCTCTAAATTTAAAAACCACATATCATACTTTAATAAAAGACAAAGCAAAAGAATAAAATTTTTTAACATCATCACTAAATTCATAAAAAGATATGTCATAAAATATTTAAAAATCATCATCATACCGCCATCAACCTAATTCCTGATATATGGTAGTATTTAACTAATAAAGTGCTAGGTGCAAAACTTCACAAAAATATTGCCAATCTCTCATTCTCCATAAGTCTTTTCTTGGTGCGCACCGCACACACCAAATAGTTGGCTACGTGAAAGACAATGCTGGGATGATTTAACAGCTGCAAATAAAGAAGTGCTGGTCTTACTTGCAGAAACCCTGCCTTTTTTAAGATTGGCACAAGATACTTCCTCCTTTCCACTGTAAAGTGACCACAGAACATGGTGAAATGTATAGTATCTTGGATAGAGAAGCTATCACAACAACAAGGTGGAAATTCATCAGGTTTACACCAAGTTGTATACTGACCTAATATCAGGTGAATCATATTGAAGCGGAAGCGAGTTAATAAAAACCTATAAAAAGGGCGGTTAACCAGGGTAAGATAAAATTCAGGGCCTGGAAAGGTTGCAACCAAAATGTGTGCTCTAACCAAAGGTTTTATCAGCTCCTTTTCCTCTCTTAATAAGGACAGCCTCTTAAGCATATCACTTTTGGTTCTAACAATATCAGTCCGGGATATAGACTCCGGTGAGGAAAAGAGGTTAGGTCGACCCAGAGCGCTAAAGCCATTTTTAACGTAGGTTAACCACTTGATTTTATGGACGTTGTCAAGTAAAAGACAGTCTTTCAAGATGGCCTGATTTAAAGATAGTTCACTATTAAGCCAAATTTTAAGCCACATGATTAAAGGGGCCACTCGAATTTTGTCTGCTATAAAATCGGCCCCCAGTTCAGAATGAACCGAATAAGATGGTGTGGACTGAGGTACAGACAAGACTGATCTAAAAAAATTATTTTCTGAAGCCTGAAGACAGTCTATCGATCCATATCCCCATAGTGAACAGCCATAGGTTGCAACAGACACGCACTTGGCGTTGTAGATGGTCATAAGGGCTGGGACTGGCCTAGCCCCCAGCCTTCTGCAGAAACTCAAAATGGCAGAAGATGTTCTTACTAGGGCACTATTTCTGTTTCTTATTTGGGGGCACCAACTCCCCTTATCTTCAAACGTGACTCCTAAATACGGGAATGTCGATACTCTTTGCATTTCTGCTTTGCTACAATAGAAGGTTTTAACTTTCTTGCAGCGTGAGCCTTTACCCACCATCATAATTTGTGATTTTTTGGCATTTATTTTGAGATCTAATGAGGTCATAAAAAGCCCAAATGCGTCTAGTAACCGCTGAAGTCCCAGTCCTGTGCGGGACAAAAGCACCGCGTCATCCGGGTACAGGAGGACAGGAACACGGCTCTCCCCTATACGCGGTATGTCTGGTGTTGCTGTCTTTAACTCGCATTCAAGGGCATTGATATAAACTGTGAAGAGCAGGGGTGCCAAAATGCACCCCTGTCTCACCCCTCTTTTGGACTTGAAATGACTAGTACGTCGCCCCCCCCCGGATCAACCCTGACAGAAGCTTGGAGGTCTGAGTGGAGATCGGCGAGAAGGTTTACAAGTGCTCGATCAAGACCCAGATCTGCAAGAATGTGCCACAATTTAGTACGGTTCACGAGATCAAAGGCCGAAGATAAGTCCATGAACCCTAAATATAATGACCCATCTTTTGCCATGGTGTATTTATCCACTAACATCTGCAGATTAAGGCACTGGTCCATGGTACCCCGTTTAGTTCTAAAACCGTACTGCAGGTTGGATAAGACCCCTCTATCATCAAGCCATGTCTGGAGTCTAAGTAGGATGACCCTGCCCAAAATTTTTACTGATGAATCGATAAGAGATATCGGGCGATAACATGCCGGATCTACCCTACTTCCCTTCTTAAATACGGGAATAATTACAGACTCCTTCCAGGATGCCGGAATACTGTATCTAGTTATGGCATTAAAAACACCACACAACACCCTCGACCAAAGTTTTGGGTCCATTTTAAAGAAGTCAGCAGGGACTCCATCCGGCCCGGGGGCTTTGTTTTTTAAGGTCTGATCGATGGCCTTCTCCACCTCAGAGGCCTCAAAAACAACGCCCTGCACCTCCTGAGAAAAAGAAAGACCGTCTGACAGATCTTCAACTAGGTTGCTCGAATATATTGCCTCAAAGTGATCAATCCAATCACAATCCGGGATATTTAATTCAAGGGAAGCTTGATCCTTATCTGAAAAGAAGGGCTGATTGACTACCCTCCAGAAGTCAGCACTATTTTTAGCAATCTCAGGATCAGACAGTTGTGACCAGGCAGTTTCCCTAATCTCCTTCTTCCTGTTTTCTAAGGCTTTTTTATGTAAAGATCTTAATGTAGTTATTGGTGGGCGGTCTTTAGGGACAGCTTCAAGGGCCTTAAGCAGAACAGTGTGAGCTCTTGAACAAGCATGATCAAACCATTTTTTCTCCCTAGGCTTAGACTGTTTTTTCTTATTTGTCAAGCTGATGTCAATGGTTTTACAGATATTACCAAAGGCAGACATAACTTGAGGATTTGATGCCCTTGTGTCTAAACATGTTAGCACATCATTTTCAGTGCTATCAAGGACAGCGTGAAGAACATCCTCAGGGACAACAGAAGACCACTTCAATCTGCGACCCTGGTCCTTTAACACCACATCTTGACTTCTATTCCCCCCTAACCCACTCTGGTTCAAAAAGGCACTTGACAACATCTCCGCAACTACAGGGTTATGGTCGCTAAATACTGAGACCATAGTACCATAGTGAACCACCCTGTCTAAAATCTGACAAGACATAAATATAGGCATTATGAGGTTGCAAAGTGTCCAGTTCACAAAATCGGACCCTTTGCAAACACAAAGGGGCCTTTTGGTAAGTGCCAAACCAACATTGTGATTCAGTAACACGCTAACAAATCACAAAATAGGTTTCCAAGTACATATTGAATTGCAAATTGAAAGTGGTTTGTTTAGGGCGTCCCTTCCAATTTGCAATTCCTTAAGGAACATATCAATGGCTTGCAACTGCATTTGTGGCTGCAACCCATTGATAGGTTACTGACACCCCAAAGGAGGATGTAACCCATTCCTATTGTGAATGTTGAAAAAACCTTTTTTAGGAGTAAGCAGTGATCCATGGGAACACTGCTTTCTCCTTAAATAAGTTTGTGAAACTTTTTTTTAAACACATCCTGTTCTTAAAAGAACATGGAATGCATTTTATAAAATGATTGCTTTATCTTAAAGCAATCACTGACATGGTGGTCAGCTGACCCAAACAAGCCCCCATTCCTGTGATGGCAGCAAATCATAGTCGGTCACAATTTGTGACCTACCACGTTAATATTCATGAAGTTGGTTTAATTGTGACCCAATGTGATTAATTATTTTCTGAACCAACCTGTTAGTAGATAGGCCAGATTGGAAAATACCAATGCATTCGGTAAACGTCAGTGTGGAAATTGCGACCACGTTTACGGAATGCATTTTTTGTAGGTAAGGTCCATCGGACCGTCTTCAGCTCCTGAAAAGTCTCTGGACACTGCACATTCCAAATGCACTCCCAGGGCTCTTTCATGGATCTCTTAGCTTTCTGTGTGGAAGCAATAGTCCCAGAGTTGGACACATGGACACCACAATGGTGAACTGGGCCTCATGGAGAACCTGAAACACCATCCTGGTGTTAAACAAGTGCCCATCCAGCTGGACCTACACACTGCAGTCTAGTGAAGTTGCATAAGTATGCTATTACACGTCTTGATATTGGCAAATCTAGTACTAAGTCTTCCCTGTTAAAACTAACTAGCCTAAATACGAGGTCACTCCATAAACATTATGTGGAGATTTTTACTTTGCTTCAGGACAATGATATTGATGTCCTGACTCTATCAGAGACCTGGATGAATGATAATTCTATGCCAGATATAATTGTGGCTTTCCCAATTAATTATGATGCGATATGGCAAAACCGTGCAGGAGGTGCACGGGGGGGGGGGGTTGCGTTTTTGTATAAAAAGAATCTGTCAGTAGTAAGACTATTGTCAGAAACAGTGGATTTATCTGACCTATTAGGGGTAAAGATCACTTTGAATGACTCTTGTTTGGTAGTTTTGTCGGTTTACCGTCCACCGAACTCTACCCCGGCATTCAATGACCTATTTGCACCCATTATGTCTGACCTCTGCAAGAGATATAAAAAAATCGTGGTAGTCGGAGATTTTAATCTACATTGGGAAAACCCTCATAAGGATCTGGCTTCACGTCAATTGAACACTATAATGTCTTCATTGAGCCTCAAACAACTTGTGGAAGTACCCACGCACATTAAGGGTCACACTCTTGATCTTGTTTTGACTTCAGACCCAAACGTTACCCTTAGTGGTGTTCTACCATGTATATGGACTGATCACTATTTAGTGAATTGTGAGGTTCATATTAATGGACATTTAAGTGATCTGTCTCGGGGAGTCAGGAAAACCCGTAAATGGGATAAGGTTGACTTAACAACCCTGACCGAGATCTTTCCAGAAGTGGCCCGACCCTTTGTCGCTGGATGCAATCTGGAACGAGAATACACGGACTTAACGTGGAGCCTGCGTCAAGCTATCGATCAAATAGCACCCGAAAGGACGAAGCCCACTAAAGGACCAGGGAAAGGAGCTCCCTGGTTCACTCCACTCCTGAGAGAGCACAAACGGAAACTCCGGACCTTGGAGAGATCCTGGAGGAAAACTAAATATGACACAGCCAGGGATCAGTATAAAGCCTCCCTTCACATATACAAAAAGCTTATATTGCAGGCAAAGGCAGAGTACTATGAGGCCCGTCTAAATAAGGCGGGGAATGTCCAGAAAGAGACCTTTAAAATTTTATCTGAGCTGAGCAAAAAAACAGAATGCTCAGGCACCACTATAGACTGCAATACTTTTCAAGGATATTTCCTAGAAAAGGTGGAGAACATCATCTCGGAAATAAAAAGCAATACGTCAAATGGATTTGTCCTATATCCTGATTTCCCTAATCCCACGGATTGTACTATCGTGGAGTTCCCCCAGATTGATGCGTTGAGCTTGGAGCAACTGATGGGTAGAACCAAGTCTGGTTCCCCAGCAGACCCATGCCCCCCTAGTGTTTTCTGTATGGCCCGCCCCATTTTGGAGGAGCGTCTTATCTCTCTCCCTAACAGATCCTTAGAAACGGGGTATCTACCAGCTGAATTTAAAGAAGCGCGAGTTAGGCCCTTGTTGAAGAAATCTGGCGCGGATCCTGCGGTCTTGAAGAACTATAGACCGATTTCTCAGCTGCCTTTTCTTTCTAAAATTTTAGAACAGCATGTCTTGAAGTTTTTATCTCTTCACGTGGAGTCTCATTGTTTACTCCACGAGCGACAGGCAGGGTTTCGAGCACATCACAGTACCGAGATGGTGATGTTATCGGTGCTGGATGAACTAAGAGGCATGGCTGACATTAAGAAACCGAGCGCCCTAATTCTTCTAGATCTGTCGGCGGCGTTCAACACTGTCAGCCATGCCTTGCTCCTGGAAAGACTAGACAACATTGGGGTTGAAGGCAAGGCTTTTAACTGGCTGAAATCTTTTCTTCTGGGAAGAACTCAGAGGATACAACTGGGGGATTTGATATCAGATGTGGGGACTTTAGAATGTGGGGTGCCTCAGGGCTCCGCATTGTCTCCACTACTGTTTAACTTATACCTTCAACCTCTGATTACATCTCTGGCCAGTATGGGCTGTAGAGTCTTTAACTACGCTGACGATACTCAGCTTGTACTGAGCATCGATAATACCGAGGCCGCGCAGCAGCAAGCGCAGAATATCCTGAGGCATACGGTTGGGTGGATGACGAGAAACTTGCTAAAGATCAATCCAGATAAGACTGAGGTTTTGGTAATTCCATCTGCCACCTCACCTTGGAGTGATCTCTACTGGCCACAGGAGTTAGGGCCAACTCCGAAGCCAAGTGCAAATGTAAAGAGTCTGGGGATTAAGCTGGATTGCGACCTGTCAATGGGCAGCCAAATTTCCGCCGTTGTTGGGAGCTGTACGAATACCATCAGGCAGCTACGCAAATTAGTGCCCGTTCTCTCTCAGGCCATGTTGCGAACAGTTGTAGCAGCAACTATCATGTCAAGACTAGACTATGGGAATGTCCTTTATTTAGGCCTCCCTAAAACCCTGATGAACAGATTACAGGTCGTGATGAACGACGCGGCGCGATTGATTTTTAGACTCCCCAGAAGGACTAAAGCCTCTCCCTTACTACGGAGCCTACATTGGCTCCCTATAAAGAGAGGGTAGAGTTTAAGAGTCTATGCACGGCCCATAAGGCAATTTATGGCCATGCTCCTGCATATATCAAAGACCGGTTGGACCGGTATAGTCCACAAAGGAAACTTAGATCCTCTGATTCTCAGCTGTTGACCTGCCCTCGGTTCAAGCTGGTAACCAAGGGAGGGAGAACATTCTCTGTGTTGGTCCCTCAACTATGGAATAAGCTGCCTGAGGAACTGCGCAGAGAGGTGAATCTCCTGCGGTTCAGAAAGTGTTTAAAGACATTATTGTTTGGGAGGGCTTTGGTCGCAATATAGGCTGGCTGCTGTACTACCTTCTTGTGGGACACACAGTTATTGTATGAATTCCATCGATTTCTGAGCGCCTAGAGACCTGTAGGTGATTGGCGCGATACAAATCCAATATAACAATAACAATAACAATAACAATAACTGCCATGTTATCTATGAAGGTGGCATATATGTTGCCCAGTACATGTGCACCTGTTTCATCGGCCTTCGGAATGTGGAAGGTGTGTTCCTTAGTACAAAGGGCTTTGCTGAAAGCTGAAGTATAGACCCGTTTGTGCTAGGAAAATGGAACCTAACACTTGGTGCCAAAAGCTTGATTTCTGAAAATGCACACTGATCAGGTTTGAAGAACCGGGGTTTAACCCAGCGGCGCCAGGGCACGCCTAAGATCTTCGAGTTCACCTGTCTTGGTATTCAAAGACACGGAATACTTCTGGATGGCGTCAGAGACCAAGTTTATTAGCTGCAGCTAGTAACAGTGATCCTAGAAATACATCACGGTGTAAAGTCTCAGGAGACTGCTCATTTTACTAAGGCGAGACATCTCCTTTTATACCCAATATTCACTTTATAAATGTACACCCACTGCACAAAATTCTAGCCAATAAGATACATTTTCAAACAAAGTATCATATAGCAAAAACTCAATTTACAATATCCCAACCCAAAAGTCAATTATTAGGAATGTCCCAAATTCAATCTCCACAAGCCGGACAAACCTATAATTGAAAGCATAACCCATGTAATGAAGAAACAAATAAAAAAAGAAACAGTAACAGATGCTGAACAAGATAAAGCATGTGCAAGGAAACTAAAAAGTTAACGATGTCGTGAACATTGATTGGCAATTTCAGACAAAGATCGATCAGGGAAATTGGCTTTGCGAGGTCAGTTTCAGGTGAAGAGGTCAGTTTCTTACAGTTCATTTCAGAGTCAAAAAGAAACCTAGTTAATGTATACATGAACTAAGAAGGCCAGGCCGCTTTGTTCGCCAGGCTACCTTTCCAGGCCTACGTGAAGGCAACACAAAATGGTGGCACAGAACAAAATGGAGTCAGACTCGAGAATTACAGAACCTCAGACCTCCTTTTGCCATTACGTAGGCAATAGCCTAAGACTCATGTTAATCTGAATCTAGGTCTATATCGATATTCATAGGTCATCAAAGTGTTGCTGTAGCATCAGTTTATTATTCTCTACTTCTCTCGGGACAGATCTCCGAACACACATAGTAGCACAAAGACTACAAATGGCGGGACCACACTGGATGCAAAGACAACAAGAGAAAAGGAGGCTAATACCATACCAATGAATGTCATAATCTTCCATTCCCATTTGGACAGCAGTCCCCAAAACCATCCCGTCAATGACCAGTCTCCTTCGTCTACATGGATAGACTCAGAGATCTTATGCAACCAGATGGCTCGGTACACTGTAGGGGCATTATCTGGTATGTAAACACAGCAACTTGATCCAATCAATTTACATACTCCTCCTCGATCTGCAAGTATGATGTCTAATACCATACGATTCTGCAAAGTCATAAGGCGGTCCTCTTGAAGCTCAGCTGTAACATTACTAAGAGCACCTGCTGTCTCATTAATAGTAGCTTCAACAACGCGGACAAGCTGTCGAATATGCCTACTATTGATCATAGGACCCCAAAAGGGCAGGAAGCCGTTGAAGAAATCTCCTACTTCATGTGCTGCAGTATCTTCCTGATTGAAGACACCTCTACCACATCTCGTTCTATGATAGTTTGAAGCAGTAGTGTATGCAGGGGGAAGCAAAAATGGCACATAACATGTTCCTGAAAAATCAGGTGGCAACCATGTGTAGGCCCTGGCATGACAAACAAAATATGTGCCTTTAGCTGGCACAAATGGTGGAGAAGTCCGGGATGAATAGACATAGGTTTGAGCACACACACTCTTACCTAGCTGAGCTTTCGGATTCCGACCAGTACCTTGCAAACAAAAATGGCCTCGGTGGGGTACAATCCAAATAGGGGGAGACCTTTTTCGTCTCTCCTTCTCTGTGAAGCTGGTACTATATCCAGTCACGTTCCAACCAACATAAGCCTGCACCTCATCCTTAGGGATAGCATTATATGCATCAATATCTCGGATCAAAGCTACTATTTGCCTTATCAAGGCATTATTGCTGGAGTTATCTTTAAGGGAACGTAAGGGGCGTACCTCATTTGCATAGATAAACATGGTCTGTAAAGCCCACACAGACCCATTAAAAGAAAAAGGCAAAACCAAATATGGCATACCTTTATCTGTCGTATGAGGCATAAGACCACAAACCCAACAATTAGTGGTATTTACTACTAACTGATGCTGATGCAACAACTGTATGAACGAGTTGTTGACAAATTCTGATCTCCTTGTTTGTTCATGTTCAGGCAACGTATAAAACTGGTGCAAAGAAACAGTAGTGAAAGAAAGCATAGGTTGGGAGGTGGGTGTAAATGTCTGTTGTGTAACTTAGACACTCCAACCCACACAAGCTAATGTGATACTTAAAAATATAAAAAAGCACAATATTATAAAACATTTGCTACATATCAATGTACAAAATCTTGTCTTAAGATCTATTCTCTCAACATCTCTTTCAGTTACAACAGACGCCATCCTCTAACGTGCTGCTCGCTGCAATTTTCCTTCTTCACTCAAGTGTGCGTCCAGGCGTCCGAGACGTCCCTAGAACCGCGGACCTTTCATCAATACGGGGGCCACCCCTTAAGTCTTATAAGGCGACCCTGCATCTGAACCTGGATGGTGGCTCAAAAAAGAAAGAGAAAAATAGTCTCTTGTCTGAAAGAATGTAATTCACAAAAAAATTCAGATTTTATTTGTCCTTTTTAGACCTTAAGTTGTAACGTTCTTTACCAGGCACAGTTTGATCCTGAAAGAGTGTCTCTGGATGCGTAGTATCAAATCTCAAACACGGCAGCACAGCTTCTTGCAAGACTTCATTATCCGCACGTTCTGACTGAGTCCATTCCAGATGTGCATCGCTAAAAGGTACAAATCTTGGAACCCTTTCACTCTCGGAATTGGCAACATCTTCCCGGACCCACTTATCGTACGGTAAGGGCAAAGGTATCTTCTTGCAATGGGTACCATGTACCCAGTTTTTCTTGCCGAACACCTAAATAGCAGTCCGAGTTGATAACAGGACTTGGTATGGACCGGTCCATCTTGGTTCCAAGTTCTTTGACCTCTGAAAATTCCTGGTTAGAATCCAGTCGCCAGGTTGAATCGTGTGGCCTGCGTCTACAGAAACTGAAGTGAAAGTGTCATGGACCTGTTGGTGAAGAACACACAATTTAGCAGTCAAATCATGTAAGTAGTTAACCAACATAGGGTACTCGATATCACTGTACTTCTTAGGCCTCGGCACACCCCAGACATTCGCCGGGCGTCCAAAAACAATCTCGTATGGGCTAAGTCCCACGCGAGAATGTACTGTCGTTCTAGTGGACTAAAGTGCCAATGGTAAGGCATTGGGCCATGTAAGACCAGAGCTCGCTTGCACCTTGGCCAACTTCAGCTTCAGTGTGCCAATATAGCACTCGATGAGGCCTGCTGACTGGGGGTGATTTGCATCATGAAATTTCTGTTTAATACCCAGACCCGCACATAATCTGACCCACAAATTCACTTCCATTATCACTCCATACCATCCTCGGCAAGCCATATCTGGGAAAAAATTCTTTGAGCAAAACCTTGGCTGTAGACAAGGCACTATTATCCTTTAGGGGGTAGGACTCTATACACCTGGAAAAGGCACAAACAACCACAAGGACATACTTCAAGTTATTGCATCTTTCCATATGAATGTAGTCTATCTGCAGCACCTCGAAGGGATACGTTGGAGGAGCAAAATGGCCAGCTGGAGTTGGGGTTGCCTTTCCAGGATTATGCATCAAGCAAATCATGCAGTGTTTAACCAAATTCTCAGCACACTTAGGAATTCCACCCTTCTGCATACCGGAGCCAACAACTTACATATCTCTTTTGAACTAATGTGGGCCAGCCCATGAGCCATAGTATCCACCAGGAGCACATATGCATCCGGCAACAACCATCGCCGGTGCTCTGACAACACAACCCAACAGCCTGTTGAATCCAACATTCCCGTACTCTCTCTCCACATACTCAATTCTTTCTCAGTAGCTTCCGCCTGAATCATCTTCACACTTTCTGTTGTATCTTCACACATTCCTCCTTCCACAACCCATCTGGCAGGACCTGTAACATACATCCGACTCGTCACATCTTTCGCTGTTTCTCTTGCTACTTCATCTGCAAACGCATTCCCTCAACCCACATCATCCGTAACCTTCTAATGCAACCCTTTACTATCGCAATTTGGGTCGGCAAAGTAAGTGATTCAAGAAGTTCACTCACTAATTGTCCATGCTGAATTTTCGTACCATGGGAAGTAAGAAATCCTCTCTCTTTCCACAAACGACCAAAACTGTGAGCCACGCCAAATCCATATTGGCTATCAGTAAAAACATTCACTCTCTTTCCTTTTGACAACACACACGCTCTAGTCAATGCTATCAACTCCGCTGCTTTTGCTGAATTCTGTGCAATACGTGCTGTTTCAACAATCGTGTGCAAAGTTGTGACAGCATATGCTGCAGTCGTCTCTCCATTCGGAAGCTTAAAGCACGAACCATCTACCCATAGGGTACCATTAGGATTCGAAAGAGGAGTATCTTTCAGATCAACTCTACCCTTCGTTTCCTCCTCTGTCCGGAGAAAACAGTCATGCTGTTCCTGAACATCTGTCTCTACAAAAATTGGCAACAATGTGGCTGGATTCAATGTGTTGCACCGCTTGATGTGCACATGGCTAGCCAAAAGCATCAACTCATAACCTGACAAACGTGCACTGGTAAGATGTTGAGTCTTTGTTCTGTTCAATAGGGTATCCACTGCATGTGGAACCATCACAATCAATGTATTATCCAATACCAAACCAGCAGACTGTCGGATAGAAACAGCTGCTGCTGCTATAGCTCTTAGAAAATTAGGCAACGCCCTAACGATCAAATCTAAAGTGGCAGAAAAATACGCACATGGGCGCTGCTTGTCTCCAAATTGTTGCGTCAACACTGACAACGCACAATCTTCTCTTCGTATACATAAAGTGTAAAAGGTTTACTGTAGTCGGGGGTACCCAACACCGGAGCAGAACACAATGCATCACGCAATTCAGAAAAACTCTTCTGACATTCGTCAGACCAAGGAAGAGGGTGTGGTGTGTCCTTAAGAGTAAGTGCCAACAAAGGTTTCGCTAGCAAAGAAAAATTCAGAATCCACTGTCTACAATACGAGGTGATACCTAAGAAGGCACGCACCTCTCTCTGTGTGCATGGCACAGTCATTTGGGCAATCGCTTGAATACGCTCTGGGGTCAATCGTCTTCCTTCCTTCGACAAGAGATGACCTAAGTAGGTCACTTCTTGTCGACAATACTGCAACTTCGAAGGTGACACTTTATGACGAAGGTCAGACAGGTGTTGCAACAAAGAAAGAGTAACTTCTTTACAAATCTCTTCATTGTCAGCAGCAACCAACAGATCATCAACATACTGGATAAGAGTAGCACCAAAAGGCAATGCAAAAGTATCAAGCTGAGTTTTCAAAGCCTGACTATAAATGGAGGGACTCTCACAATAACCGGAAACTGCGGCCTCCTAAAGAGAAGCCAAAAATATCCCTACTTTCCTCAGCAATCGGAATACTGAAGAAAGCGTTCTTCAGATCAATAACAGAAAACCAAGCAGCTGAGGCAGGGATCATAGTCAATAAAGCAGTAATGTCTGGAACAACAGGAAACTGTGGCACAACAATCTTATTAACCTCTCAAAGGTCGATCACAAACTTATACACAGGTGGCTGAGAAGAGTCAGTACGCTTAAGGACAGGCAGAACAGGACTATTACACACATTACCTCTTGTTTCTTCAGCCACACCTTTCTCAATCAAATTATAGATATTCGCTAAAAGAGCTCTTTCGCCATCACTGGAAATTTTGTACTGAGGAATGCGAGGTAATTCGACTTAAGGGTAACAACATAGGGTGGAATCTGCAAGAGACCAACATCATTAGGACTTGTAGCCCAAAGTGTATCAGGGAGAGAACGCAGTTCCCGTGGAAGGCCATCCTTAGACAGATACATCGGGGAAATCACTTTCTTACCCACTGTAAGATGTACTCCCAAAGGAGAACAATGTAATGTTGCATGCAATCTTTTCAACAATTCCAAACCCAACAAATTCTCGCCACAGCCAGTCGTTAGAATAAGGGGAGCCTCCAATTCACAAGAACCAATAGAAAGGGGCAAAGGACAAGAAACCGGATTACGAACTGGGGAACCAGAAAATCCTACCGAAACATTAGTCAAGCCAGACAAAGGTGCGCCAGGGAGTTTATTGTGCATGATAGAACTCTTTGCTGCACCAGTATCCAAAAGAAAAGGTTCTGCCACACCTGATGTAATCACTTCAACATAAGGTCCATTGTGGTCAACTGGAACTGACACTACTCCCTCCCTCTGTCCATGGCTGTCCTAACTATAATTAAAACCAACACTCTCACTTCCAACATAATAATCATTAGTGTAGTACTGAGCGGACTGGACGGTCGGAACATTCTGTTGGTCAAAATAATTCATAGAATTCTGAGGGGAAAAGGAACGTTCATTCTGGGGAAACGTACCACGTCCTCTACCCCTAGGTACTCGTTGGTAACTACCACGACCTCTCAGACCAGACATACCATTTGCACGCTGTAGCAAGATCGGGCAACTATTCTTGAAGTGACCTTCCTCTTTACAATAAGCACACTGATTAGAACCTAGCGGGAGTCGCGAAGCAAAAGACTAAGGCTTCTGCAACAGTTTCTGAAACTGTGGGGGTTGCTGAAACTGACGCTGATTAGGGCGAGGCGGATAAGCCTGCTGCAGAAGAACTTTCGTTTTTAATTCTCTAGTCTTCTTCTCTACTTTATCCTTCTCATCTTTATCTCTATTCTCATAGTATTGTGCAGTAGCCAATATCTGGGCCGAAGAAGAAACTGCCCATGAACTCTCAGAGTCCTTTAACTTATTAGAAAGTTCAGGAAGTAAATTGAAAACAAACTTATCTACAAACAACCTCTGACCACCTTCTGTACTCATGTCCTGACCACTATGATCAATGAATGTTTCCTCAAACCTAGTGAAGAAATCAGACACACTCTCATCTTTCTTTTGTTTGCATGCTGCTAAAAAAAGGGGATGCAATTCACAGAAGAACATCCAAATCGGCGGACATCCTGAAATGAAGCAAGTTGCTCACTCAATATGATGAGAGCACATTCTAATGATTACAGATGAATCTATAGGGAAGAAAATCGATAACAGAAACATATCATGGAGTACTACAACCACCACAAGCATTAAGATAATCTTATCTATCATAACACCTGATATAATAATTATATAATACTGGTGCCAACACACCACAATCACCACAAGCATAAAGATATTCCTATTTATCGTAACATCTGATATAATAATTATATAATACCAGTGCCATAATATTGGATATATAATCATGATTACTACCAGCCAGTAATTAAGGGTAAAAGACAATTACATCACCAAATGAAGAAGGAATGCACGCAGTCAAATAAAGAAGAGTCACCACAAGATCAACGAAGAGGAGCAAACATGGATGAAAACTACACAGAAGCAGCTGGCCTGAATGCCCAGACTATAAAATATCCAACTACTTTATCCAAAAATGCAGCAAAAAAGTTCAAACATAACTTCTTGGAGAAATAACCCAGATACACTGGTCTCCGACCCCTATTTTAGCACAGATAAAGGCACTATTGTGAACGACCTGATATTCTTCACAAATAAAACGGCTAAATGGCGCAATACCTTCACAAGATTGCTTAACATTAAAGCTATAAAAATTATCCCACATGGCACAAAAATGATAATCTCTCCGTCAAAAAGATGCAAAGCGGATTTATGCATTACCATGTATAAAACTGGAATAGTGCTGATACAAGCAGCCAACAGCGAGCTAGACAAGTTTGATAATGTATTTCCGACCTTGAAGGAAACATTAGAGGGCGCAAGATGTCAATTACAACGGACCCCACCAGTAGAGAATGCTGACAATAATGATAATACGACGCCACTCCCTAATGTAGAGATACCTTCAGAGGGATCTAGATATCATCCACATCGGACCCCACCAGAAGGCAATACTGACGTTAACAGCACTATTACTAGAGTCTTTAAACGATATGGAGGACATCGGGATCAAGATACAGGAACAGGAGACAAAACTGAAACAGGAGTGACAACATCTGAGAAGAAGACAGTAAGGACAAAGAGGTCTGTAAGACATGGGAATTACAAACAGAAGCAACTCCAAAAGGAGGAATCGACGCCGCTCCCAAATGATAAGACACCTCACTCAGCGCGGACATCTCCTTCGAGTGAACCACACAATGATGACCGGAAATCAAATAAAGTAGAAGATATCTACCATTCCTTACCTCTCTCTGGTGCTTCACAAGTGACACCTAGAACCTCACCCACTAATGCATTCCTAACATCACTAAATATATATAACTTATCCCTCATTGCGAATAGAAACGGGCCTGACAACCATACCAAGGATATAAAGAAAAGGATTTCGACTAAAAGAATTGGTCCGAAACATCGAAAATCAAAATGCAAATCGCGGCTAGAAAGGTCAGGCATCCCTACGAGAACTCTCCAAAATCGGAAAGATATAAAAGAGATTCAGAAACGAATTGGCAACATGGCACAAGACACACTTAGAACTCGACAATCGATGGAAAAAATAATGGAAATGACGGCAAGCACTCACTCCAAGGTCACGCATATCCAAAATCTGGTACACTCTTCACAAAGAAAGAACAACGAGACGGCCATGCCACTTTCAAATAGGCACAACCGACTGGTTAGGACTAACTCCTGGTCGAAGGAGGAGACCCTGGCGTTGCTCCGATCATATGAACCATCGAACCGCAAAGGAGAGGAGAAAATCAAAACGGTACCGATTGATCCCAATAGAACATCCAGACTGAATGAAAGGAAATCCAACCACAATAACTTACAACAAGTACAGCTAACCGACGAGGTGAAAACTCTGAACCCCAGTAACTCAGGGAAACCTATGATATGCCTTCTACTCAACTGTCGCTCTGCAACCAAACACGCATCAGACATAGCGGACCTCATCATCAACAAGGAAATAGATTTAGCAATCCTTACAGAAACGTGGCTATCGGAGTCATCATCTCCAACCATGGATCTCTTAGTACCTCCTCAGTATAACATTGTAAGCCTGGATAGAATAAAGAAGATAGGAGGAGGTGTAGCCTGCATTCACCGATCGGATATGGAGATCAACCAAATACAATCCGACCCACTTGAATCATGTGAATACCTAGGTCTTAATATAAGATCAGCTGTCAATCAGAGATGTAACCTGCATGCGCTGTACCATCCACCAGGAGAAAACGCCAAGTTCATTGATCAGTTAATGGAGATCATAATGACCAACTCTAACACCGACACCAATAACATTTACCTAGGCGATTTCAACTTACACTGGGACGACTACAATGACAAATCGATCAACGCGGTCAAAGATTTCCTATCGGAGCTAAATCTCAAACAAGCATGCACGCAACCTACTCACTCGAAAGGAGCAACGTTAGACTGGATAATATTAAAAAAGGAAGACACATCAATCCTCTCAATAGACTTGTGTGACTGGTCAGATCACCATGCCATAAGATTTATGATACCCATGTTGAAAAAGAGCAAGACCTTGCAACCTGTCAAGATCAAAAAATGGATCCGAGACACAAAAGAGTAGAATATTGAGCAACTAGTAGAGTGTTGTGAGAGAGACCTAAAGCTTCCTAACAACCTGCAGAATGTAAACGATCTGACAGATCACTACACTACATCAGTCGCGAAAATCGTTAACAACACTATGCCACTAAAATTGAAAAAAGTCACAGAGAAGCTAAAAAATCCATGGTTTAATGGGTCATTGAACGATGAAAGGCGAAAACTGAGAATGGCTGAAAGAAAATGGAGACAACGCCCTTCATCCCCTGAGCTGAAATCCCTCAGAAAAATCAGAAACCAATATAACAAAAAGGTCATCAATTTCAAAAAGGAATTCATAAGATCAGAACTTGATAAGGCCAAAAACAGACCAAGGAAATTATTCGAAATCTTAAAGCAACAATCAAATAAACTAGCAAAATCGGCACAAGAGAACACGAAAACACTTCTGAGCTGCGAAGAATTCTCGACATTTTTCTCGGAGAAGGCCAACTCGCTTGAGAAAGAGCTCAAAAGCGCTGCGGATAGCCTAACCACCCAACAAGTATCTTTGATCAATACCAGTTTGGAAACAGACGGTAATAAGGCCAAAAACAAGGCACAATGGAATACCTTCAGATTATATGACCAGAATACCGTCGCCGAAACGCTCGCGGATATCAGACCTAACAACCACTATAACGACCCTTTACCGGCGAAGTGCCTAAAAGAAATCAGCCATATTGTGGTTCCAATCTGGACCAAAATTATAAATGCATCGCTATCACAAGGAATCCTCCCAGACTGCCTGAAAACAGGACAAGTTGTCCCCATAATCAAAAAACCTACTGCGGATGCAACAGATCCGAATAATTTTTGCCCAGTGACCAACATCCCTCTACTTGCTAAACTAATTGAGAAATGTGTGCAAGGCCAACTGAGCCAACACATCACCAACTTCTCCCTACTAGAGGAGTATCAATCCGGATTCAGAGCAGGACATAGCACGGAAACAGCGATCCTCCAGATAGTTGACGACGCACTACTAGCTCTAGATCAAAATCGAGCATGCCTACTGATTCTCCTATACCTATCCTCTGCGTTTGACACAGAAAACCACCAAGCATTACTGTCCAGACTACAGGATAGGAGAGGTATGTCTGGAAATGTCCTGAAATGGTTCGAATCATTCCTGCAAAACAGAACACAGAGATTCCTGGTCAACCAATCACTCTCACCATCATGCCCTAACTCAATTGGAGTCCCTCAAGGTTCGACATTATCCCCAGATTTGTTTAACTTGTATGTCGAACCTCTTACAGAAATTCTCCGGAACTCACAGATATCTTATCACATGTATGCAGACGACACGCAAATATACATAAAGATCATGTTGCTGGAAGACATTGAACGAATGAATGAGGCGTTAAAAATGTCATTGCTATGGTTAACAACAATCATCTGAAGCTGAATGCTCACAAAACTGAGTTCCTATTAATTGCACCACCAAGGAGACAAACGGAAATGAAAGAATGGACCAAGCTAGTGACAGCGCTTAATTGCACCCCTACCCTAGTCAACCCAGCGAAATCGCTTGGAATCACACTAGATGAGAACCTCGACATGCAAGCCCACATCAAATCAATGGCTAAAAGTGCCCAGTTCCACTTGAACTATATAAGAAAACTGAAACCATTCATCTCAGAGGCAGATCTTAAACTGGCAGTCCAATCCTTAGTTATCTCTAGGATTGAATATGGATGCACCACCTTAGCAGGTCTACCAAAAACGTCCACAGCACCACTAAAAGCATGTCTCAACGCAGCGGCAAGACTTATCACTGGATCGAGGAAATTCAACCATATCTCCCCTCACCTGAAAGCATTAAACTGGCTGCCATATGAAGCCAGAATTCAACAAAAAATAGCATGTATCACCCACAAAGCTACAACTACACAACCACTACAACACACCAAGATACCTAGCCGGGAAAATCGAACTATCAGGAGGAAACAGACCAGCCAGGAGTGCAAAGGAACTATTGTTACGGCCAGCCATCTTCTGGAAGAAAAAAACCTATGACCGAGCCTTCTCGGGAGCAGCCCAGAGAATCTGGAATTCACTCTGTTAGACCTGTCTGCTTCTGGGGAGACTCTAACCATTATAATTTATTTTTGTCCCCCATAGCCTCCCAGAGTTTCTATTTTTTATTTTTACATATGTCCATCAGGATTTTTCAATGCTGTCAGGGGGCTAGGTGTTCCTTGGCGATGACGCTATTTTTCCCTCATAACCTGTGAGGCCTAGTCACCCCCTTGAAAATCTAGGGATCTCCAGAGACCTAAAATGGTGTCCACCAACTGCCATAACGGACACAACTGGAGGACAGGTCCATAGGATAACATTAGGGAACTTTCTGGAATTGACTAGAGACTTCTGCAGGTCTCAGGCCACCCTATATAAGGCCAGTGACCAGCAGCCATTTTGTGCTGACCCCAGAGTAGAGGAGTGAGGCAGTGGTGAGAGGAGGTGGACACACTGAGAGCAGCTAGTTTGTCTCTGAGGCTGACAGTTTCTTCAGAGGATTGTTCCCCCTTCAACCTTTGACCGATCCCTCTCTCTCAAGATAACAACTGCTGATAAAGAAAACGAGCTACTTGAAAAGGAAGACCCTTCTTAATCGGCTCTCCAGTAAAAGCTGACAGGACCTTCCTTCTGAAAATCATTCCCACATCCCCTGCCCGGCGCTGCACCTACCAGGGTGTCGAATCAGTTGTGGACCCCTTGAAGCGCCTTGGTAAGGTTGGGGGACTGTGGAGCCTGTAGCGACCGGAAGAGCGAGTGCCCGATCAGGAGGATACCTTCCCTGGAGCCAGGTGAGGGAAGTGACAGCGTGTGGAGAGCGGCGCTGTGTTAACGGACTGCGGGACCCCGGGGGCACCGGACGCGTCAGTGGAAGCCAGGAAACGCTTCCGCGCATGTCCGTAGCACGTCCGCTACTTAAAGCAGGAGGGGCCTAGGGTCGGGCAGGCCCAGGAGTGCAGCGTTCCCCTGTGAGGCGAGGTCCGGCGAGGAACGCGCAGGCGCCGAGGAACAGCGCGACTCGAGAGGCGGAGCCGTCGAGGAGCGACGCGTATGCCCAGGAGTTCAGCGCGATCATCGGGTTGCCTGAGGTGGCGCCGGAAGATTTCCCTGAGCGCCTCGTTAGCGGCGGTAATTCCCCACTCTCGAGCGCTATCTGGAAGAGCCAGCGCTTGAGCAGAAGACTGCCCAGCCAACCCCTAGCGACACACTGAAGCAGTGAATCATCGCGCTGAGCCTAAACCGAGGCCCCCTAGCCTAACGCTGACGGGTGGAAGCGCGCTTGGGCTGAGGAAGTCGGCAAGGTTTCCCCCACGCCAGCAACAGGAAAGCAGCTGGTTGGGGAAACCCAAGAGGCAGGTGCCATCTGAAGGCCTGTGGACTGTGGCGTATCTGCCACCAAGACAGTAAGGAGAGGGGGGGTTGTGGAAAGAAAGTGCTGGGCACTAGGGAGTAACAGTGAAAAGTTACCTTAACAGTTCCAACAACAAACAAGGTGCCTTGACCATTTTAATTCCCTCGAAATCCATACTGTGAGGTAGTAGATAAGGGGATAGAGAGCATAGCCCTGAATGTGATTGAATAACCAGTGAATTGGCAGGTTTTATTGGTGAAGTATTGGTGTCATTGTGCATTAATGTAAAGTAACCCTGCATAGTGTGAAACTAAGGAGATTCACCTAAGTATCCAAAGAGTTACCTTTATTCATGACTGAATCTTTGACAAAAGAATGTGGTTTATTGCCCTTTTTCCACAGCAGGAAGAGTGAAAAGTAATTTCTCAACGCAAAAGTGTAATGTTTACTCCTAAAAGAAATTGATGTTGTATCCTGTATGATTTGAATCCAAAGAGACACATTATTTTTATAAAAGGTAACGGTATTTTTCCAAATAATGGTGTTGTGTCTTCATTTTAGTGGTTCATCACTGAGTTGCTGTGAGTGAGACTTGTAAGTACTTAGCCAACGCCTTGAGTTAGCTGTAGACCACTACTGTGCCAAGCTACCATATGTAGGCTTGGGTAATCTAGGTCCAACATAATTGGTGTTTCAGCGGTGGGATAACGGATTTGTACTTACACTCACTTATTAGTAACGCAGTGCCAACCACGAGACCTCACCTGGAGTTTTCTCCCTGCGGCCCTCCTAATTTACATTTTTGATTTTTCTAAATTTACTTCTGGTGGTGGGTGGAGGTTAACCTCAGGTCACTTCGTGGTTTTCTCCTGTGAGTAATTTTATACCATGGCAAAGCTGGAGGTGAATCTTAAAGAGCTGGAAGCCAATACTGTGGCCCAACTCAGGGATTGGTGTCAGCAGAACGGGGTATTTTTTAATAAAGGAGCCAAGAAAGGAGAGTTGCTGACAAGCATAAGGGCATGGTTAGAAGCTCGTCTAAGGGAGGAACCAGAAACGGAAGTGGGTGATGGGGACACTGTTACTGAGGCTGCATTGCTGAACCAGATGGGGAGAGGGAATCTTCTGACAGGTCCCAGGATACCTTCAAGGGCAAGCAGCAGCGTTTCAGACAGGGGCTTAACCGAAGCCGAGCTGGAAGATAGGAGGGAGGAGAGGAGGTTGAAAATAGAACTAGCCAGGATGGACATGGTGAGGGAGGAAAAGAGGTTGGAGCATGAGCGGACCATCAAGGAGATGGATTTGCAAGCCCCAAACTTACGTACCCCCAAACCAGAGAATGGTGGCAGCGATATCCAGACCAACACCAGGGAACCTAGACCGTACCTACCAAAAGATATTATGGCTTGTTATGTACCCAGTGACGACATTGCTAAGTGGCTAGCCGCCTACGAGGTCTCGCTAAGGGCCCATGGGATTCTGGAAGTCCACTGGGGAGGTGGGTTATACAAATACATGCCCCCCACTGGCAGGGATACTTTGTTGGCTCTTGACCAGAGTGAACAGACCTACTATCCGGCTATGAAATCAGCGCTGCTCAAGAAGTTTGGGTTGACCCCTGAGAAATATAGGCAAAAGTTCCGGGGCAGCTACAAGCTGGGCACGCAAAACTGGGTAGATTTCTTGGACTACTCCAGGAAGGCCCTGGAGGGTTGGGTAAGAGGCAGCGAAGTAGGAGACTATGAGGGACTATATGACCTCATACTCAAGGAACACCTACTCGAGAAGTGTCTTCCCGAACTAAGACAGCATCTGGTGGACAGCAAGCTGACCAGCCCCAGGAAGCTTGCTGAGGAGGCGGACATCTGGGTTAGTACCCGGGTGTCGACTAAGGGGACTGGAGGGAATTCCCAGAAGCAAGGACAGGGCGCCCCCCAGAAGAAAGAGGGAGGGGAAACTAAGAGGGAGTTCTCAAAAGGGCCACAAAATACTTCGCAAGGAAGGGGCAGAGGATTCATCCCCAAGAGTAACCCCCCTCGCAACCCTACCCCTGGCCAAAGCCAGCAGCCAAGGGTTGTTCATTGTTTTGAGTGTGGTGGTGTGGGACACTATAAAGGAGATGTGAGATGCCCAAAAAGACCACCCCCTCCCACTGGAGGAAAAGCCCCGGGAATCACTAGTGTAGTGCTCGGGGAGGAGATGCCTTTGGTTAAGGGAGGGGAGCGGGCGGGTGTCACCTTAGTGTCCCTGGGAGATAAGGAGATGGTTCCCAAGACCCAGCTGCCCTCTAATACTACTAAGTATGAGCAGTGGGTCACCATCAATGGCCGTAGAGGGGAGGCTCTGAGAGACACAGGAGCCAGCATGACTATGGTAAGGAGTCAGCTGGTGTCTCCAGAGCAGGTCATCCCAGATGTACTCCATCCCGCCGTAATGGCTGACGGCAGATTGGGCCACTACCCTGTGGCTGAGGTTCCCTTTGAGTGGGGAGGGGTTGCAGGTCCACTTCGAGTTGCCGTAAGCCCTGCCGTGCCTGTTGACTGCCTGTTAGGGAATGATATGGAGCACAATGCTTGGAGGAGGGTGGAGTACCAGACTCACTCTGAGATGCTGGGACCCCCTGACTGGACTTGTGTCAGCACAAGGTCCGCGACTGCCCGAAGGGGGAGTTCACTGACGCTGGAGCCTGGAACAATGGCCCAGCCGGCTGCCAGAGAGGAGAAGGACAGGAGGCCGGAGGACCCTGCCTCGACATCCCCACCTCGTGAGACCGCCGGGCGACCTGCGGAGGTGGATCTGGAGTCCACAGGGGAGAATGTTGCTTCCCTGGAGAACCTACCCATCCCTACTGAATGGCATGTGGAGGGAGGTCCTTCCCGGGAAGAGTTCTGCAAAGCTCAGAAGGAGTGTCCTACTCTCAAGGGGCTGCGGCAACAGGCCAAAGCCCAGGCAGCAGGGAACATTGTAGGGAGCTACCAGATTTACTGGGAGGATGGACTCCTCTACAGTGAGCCCAAGACACCTGGACATGGTTCAACCAGGGCCTTAGTGGTCCCTCAATGCTTTAGAGCCTTTTTACTGGAACTGGCTCATGAGATACCATTGGCAGGACACCTAGGACAGGACAAGACCTTTGCCCGGCTTGTCCCCCATTTCTACTGGCCACGAATGAAAGTGGCGTCGGATACATATTGTCGGACGTGTGTGTCTTGCCAAGCCAGTGGGAAAACTGGGGTGAAGCTAAAAGCTCCCCTGGAACCACTACCTGTCGTTAGCACCCCCTTTGAGAGGGTGGGCATCGACATTGTAGGGCCATTGGATCCACCAACTTCAGCTGGACACCGGTTCATACTGGTTTTGGTGGATCATGCCACACGGTACCCAGAGGCAATACCTCTGAGGACCATCACTGCACCTGCAGCTGTTCTTCATGCCCTGCAACAGGCTGGCTTGACCATCAAGGCCAGCAAGTGTCAGATTGGACAGGGGTCGGTGGTGTACCTAGGTCACTTGGTGGGCAGAGGGACGGTGCAGCCCCTCCAGGCAAAGATTGAGACCATCATCGCCTGGGAGCCCCCCAAGACTCAAACAGAGGTCCGAGCCTTCCTGGGCCTCACAGGATACTACCGTCGCTTCGTGAAGGGGTATGGCACTATTGTGGCACCCCTCACTGAACTTACTTCCAAGAAGCAACCCCGACGGGTAGTCTGGACGGAGGCTTGCCAGCGAGCCTTCATGACCTTGAAACAAGCATTGTGTTCCGCTCCCATTCTCAAGGCCCCTGATTTTGCTAGAGAATTCATTGTCCAAACAGATGCGTCAGAACATGGCATTGGGGCAGTGTTATCGCAGCTAAATGATGAGGGCTTGGATCAACCCGTGGTCTTCCTGTCCAGGAGACTACTCCCCAGGGAAAGGAGGTGGAGTACAATTGAGAGAGAAGCCTTTGCGGTGGTTTGGGCTCTGAAGAAGCTGCGACCATACCTGTTTGGTTCGCACTTCCTAGTTCAGACTGACCATCGCCCCCTTCGTTGGCTGATGCAAATGAAGGGGGAGAATCCCAAGTTACTAAGGTGGTCCATCTCCCTACAGGGAATGGACTTTAGGGTGGAACACCGACCTGGGGCGGACCATGCCAACGCAGACGGTCTATCCAGGTATTTCCGCCTTAGTGATGAGGACTCCCAAGGGGTTGGGTAGTTCTCCCCACTTTCAGCTGGGGGGGACGCGTGTTAGACCTGTCTGCTTCTGGGGAGACTCTAACCATTATAATTTATTTTTGTCCCCCTTAGCCTCCCAGAGTTTCTATTTTTTATTTTTACATATGTCCATCAGTATTTTTCAATGCTGTCAGGGGGCTAGGTGTTCCTTGGCGATGACGCTATTTTTCCCTCATAACCTGTGAGGCCTAGTCACCCCCTTGAAAATCTAGGGATCTCCAGAGACCTAAAATGGTGTCCACCAACTGCCATAACGGACACAACTGGAGGACAGGTCCATAGGATAACATTAGGGAACTTTCTGGAATTGACTAGAGACTTCTGCAGGTCTCAGGCCACCCTATATAAGGCCAGTGACCAGCAGCCATTTTGTGCTGACCCCAGAGTAGAGGAGTGAGGCAGTGGTGAGAGGAGGTGGACACACTGAGAGCAGCTAGTTTGTCTCTGAGGCTGACAGTTTCTTCAGAGGATTGTTCCCCCTTCAACCTTTGACCGATCCCTCTCTCTCAAGATAACAACTGCTGATAAAGAAAACGAGCTACTTGAAAAGGAAGACCCTTCTTAATCGGCTCTCCAGTAAAAGCTGACAGGACCTTCCTTCTGAAAATCATTCCCACATCCCCTGCCCAGCGCTGCACCTACCAGGGTGTCGAATCAGTTGTGGACCCCTTGAAGCGCCTTGGTAAGGTTGGGGGACTGTGGAGCCTGTAGCGACCGGAAGAGCGAGTGCCCGATCAGGAGGATACCTTCCCTGGAGCCAGGTGAGGGAAGTGACAGCGTGTGGAGAGCGGCGCTGTGTTAACAGACTGCGGGACCCCGGGGGCACCGGACGCGTCAGTGGAAGCCAGGAAACGCTTCCGCGCATGTCCGTAGCACGTCCGCTACTTAAAGCAGGAGGGGCCTAGGGTCGGGCAGGCCCAGGAGTGCAGCGTTCCCCTGTGAGGCGAGGTCCGGCGAGGAACGCGCAGGCGCCGAGGAACAGCGCGACTCGAGAGGCGGAGCCGTCGAGGAGCGACGCGTATGCCCAGGAGTTCAGCGCGATCATCGGGTTGCCTGAGGTGGCGCCGGAAGATTTCCCTGAGCGCCGCGTTAGCGGCGGTAATTCCCCACTCTCGAGCGCTATCTGGAAGAGCCAGCGCTTGAGCAGAAGACTGCCCAGCCAACCCCTAGCGACACACTGAAGCAGTGAATCATCGCGCTGAGCCTAAACCGAGGCCCCCTAGCCTAACGCTGACGGGTGGAAGCGCGCTTGGGCTGAGGAAGTCGGCAAGGTTTCCCCCACGCCAGCAACAGGAAAGCAGCTGGTTGGGGAAGCCCAAGAGGCAGGTGCCATCTGAAGGCCTGTGGACTGTGGCGTATCTGCCACCAAGACAGTAAGGAGAGGGGGGGTTGTGGAAAGAAAGTGCTGGGCACTAGGGAGTAACAGTGAAAAGTTACTTTAACAGTTCCAACAACAAACAAGGTGCCTTGACCATTTTAATTCCCTCGAAATCCATACTGTGAGGTAGTAGATAAGGGGATAGAGAGCATAGCCCTGAATGTGATTGAATAACCAGTGAATTGGCAGGTTTTATTGGTGAAGTATTGGTGTCATTGTGCATTAATGTAAAGTAACCCTGCATAGTGTGAAACTAAGGAGATTCACCTAAGTATCCAAAGAGTTACCTTTATTCATGACTGAATCTTTGACAAAAGAATGTGGTTTATTGCCCTTTTTCCACAGCAGGAAGAGTGAAAAGTAATTTCTCAACGCAAAAGTGTAATGTTTACTCCTAAAAGAAATTGATGTTGTATCCTGTATGATTTGAATCCAAAGAGACACATTATTTTTATAAAAGGTAACGGTATTTTTCCAAATAATGGTGTTGTGTCTTAATTTTAGTGGTTCATCACTGAGTTGCTGTGAGTGAGACTTGTAAGTACTTAGCCAACGCCTTGAGTTAGCTGTAGACCACTACTGTGCCAAGCTACCATATGTAGGCTTGGGTAATCTAGGTCCAACACACTCCCTCCAAACATTAGAAAGATTCAAAATACAGTGTCATTTAAGAGGGAAGTGAAAAGCATCCTGATGATTAAATACCTCACATAGTGATGACGACTGATCATAGATAGGATCTATTGCTGCCCTAATACAGAGCATCGATGTCGCTAGAAATGAAAGTTGCCGACTTGAACAATGATATTTGCTGAACTTTGATGCGGGACAGGAGTCTCTCTTGAGTCCTAGCTGTACCTAGCTGTATCCTTACTACTACCTCATTCTAATATGAAGACATACATTTATAAACTCACCTCCTGAATGTCTTATAATTACCTACCTCATAGTTGTTTGCTTTTTTATCCCTCTGCTAGATATACTAATCTTTTATCTAACTCAGATTGTAAATTCTCTTTATATGGAATATATATATATATACTCTCACCTCCTAAAGCAATATAAGTAACTACCTCATATCTGTTTGCTTTAAATTATATAACGTATGTCATCTATAACCGACCTCTTAATGTAAAGCGCTCTGATATCACGGGTCTTGTTCGCGCTATACAAAACACTATAATAAAATAAAATAAAATAATAAACTTCTCCCAATTCACCCGCAAAGTAGGCATCATAGTTTTCATTAAATTAATAATCCTACCAGGTAGTTCTGCAACTAAGGGTTCAGGTTTGGCACCTCCTACCTGCCGACCATCTGCAGCAGTAATATTAACCCACGTATCTCCTAACTCTGGCGCGTGATCCTCGTGACGGATCTTCGCCTACACGGGTTGAGGAACTACATTACCCATCAACATATCTATGTCGGCTAAATTCATAACACACGCATCAACTGTCTGAGACAACTCCTTGTAATAACCAGCAGGATTTTTATGGGGGTCAGGCAAGGTCTGCTTAAGAGCCAGGACCTCAGCTCTCTTCCAAGGGACATGTACCCACACTCGCTGAAAATGAGCCGGTGCAGCCACAATACCATGAGCGGCATCAGCCACAACTGCCTCTCTCCATACAGGGGGGACCTCTCTCATAGGATACTGCGTCACTTTTCTCCTAACAGAAGGGTCAAGTTTGAACAATAACTGAGGTGGAAGTCTAGACCTAAAAGTGAGTAGTGTCACTACCGCTTCCTGAACATCGGAACCCACTATCGTTCCTTTAGCAAATTCAGACTGAACATTAATCAATTCCAAGTGGAATTGAACCCAACTCATTATCTTCCCACTCCTGACGAAGGAAGGTACACATGACATCAAAAACATACCTTTGTTTTGGTGCCTCCCACTGTAGGAAGATATCCATAACCACTTGTGGACCGTACTTGGAGGCATTCGAAACCCATCTACGAGCAAGAAGATCTAACACTGTCCGCTCTTCGGGACCAGGAAGCTGACTACGTCTCTGTTTACGTTCAGAAACAGGGGTCATATTCAGTGACCCAAAGAAAGGAGACAAAAGACTAGTGACAGTCTCAGTCATTCGTTGCCGAGCAGAAGGAGAAGAAGTTGGCATAAGGACAGGAGACAAAGTGTTTTGAGACAAGAGAGACGTAGGGACAGAAATGAGAGAAGTCGAAGATAAAGGAGTGGACGGCAAAGGAGTTTGAGGCAAGGCTGGTGACAAAGCTGGTGGCCCTGGAGGGGACTGCGCCGCAGGAGGAAGAACCACCTGTGAAGCAACAGATGGCTGAACAGCAGCAGGGGCTTGAACGACAACAAGGGGTGCAACAACTGGAGGTAACGGAGGTGCAGTAGCACCCTGCACATAAAGGGGTGGTAATCTCAGTAAATGTGACATCAAATGATCCTTTTCAGGGTCTTCAGTCAAATTGGAAAGGGGAGGTGGCAAAGCTGGGTAACATTTGTCAATGGCCATGCAAAGTTGTCTATCTGACACTTCAATCGCACGATCTTCTTCATCTTCCTTAAACTGCCTAGCAGCTTGCATTACCGACATATTCCTTTCCTTCCTATCTCTCTTAGCTTGCTTAATTTCTCGCTGTTTGGCTTCCTTACGCCAAAGGCGGAAAGAGTCAAACATCGCTGGCCGGGCTTTCTTCTTAAATAGCGCAACTTCTAGGTTATCTAAAACATCTGATTCAAAACTACCATGTTGGGGCCATCGTAAAACACCATCTTTCCTTGTATAACGGACCCATACTTCAGTAAAGGTAATGGGACGCACATCATGCTTTGATAGAGCTCATAAGTTGGAGTTCCAACCGGAGGTATCGGACACGAGTCCTCCAATCGGGAATCCTTATTACAACTACAACAAAACCATTTCCTAATTTTGCCAAAACCAGGCATCTTTAGCTCACTAGTCTTGCTTCAAACTTCAAGGGGTTATCAAAAATGATACACTCGTAAATATACGAACCCCTCGGGTTCGACTATTGCAATGGCCAAGTCAAAACCAAGAAACAAAACAAAGTTGTGGGAGCAACCCACTTATACTTAACCAAAATGTCTGTCACGCCACCAGAAGACCGTCTAACGTCTCGCCTTACAAATCATCACAAGAGGGTCCAAGACAGGGCGACAGTCAGGGCAGCAGTCCATCGCAGCCGTCGGAAAGGGGAAGCCTCGCAGAAAAAACCTTCGGTCCACGTCGACATGCAGGGGTCAATGAAGTGGCGGCCGTCCTCCAGAATTTCCTCACAGGGCTCCTCACAATCTTCGGGCTTGGACCAGTACCGCTGACGTCGCCCCACGTTGGGCGCCAGTTGAAGAACCGGGGTTTAACCCAGCGGCGTCAGGGGCACGCCGAAGATCTTCGAGTTCACCTGTCTTGGTATTCAAAGACACGGAATACTTCTGGATGGCGTCAGAGACCAAGTTTATTAGCTGCAGCTAGTAACAGTGATCCTAGAAATACATCACGGTGTAAATTCTCAGGAGACTGCTCATTTTACTAAGGCGAGACGTCTCCTTTTATACCCAATATTCACATTATAAATGTACACCCACTGCACAAAATTCTAGCCAATAAGATACATTTTCAAACAAAGTATCACATAGCAAAAACTCAATTTACAATATCCCAACCCAAAAGTTAATTATTAGGAATGTCCCAAATTCAATCTCCACAAGCCGGACAAACTTATAATTGAAAGCATAACCCATGTAATGAAGAAACATAAAAAAAGAAACAGTAACAGATGCTGAACAAGATAAAGCATGTGCAAGGAAACTAAAAAGTTAACGATGTCCTGAACATTGATTGGCAATTTCAGACAAAGATCGATCAGGGAAATTGGCTTTGCGGGGTCAGTTTCAGGTGAAGAGTTCAGTTTCTTACAGTTTATTTCAGAGTCAAAAAGAAACCTAGTTAATGTATACATGAACTAAGAAGGCCAGGCCGCTTTGTTCGCCAGGCTACCTTTACAGGCCTACGTGAAGGCAACACAAAATGGTGGCACAGAACAAAATGGAGTCAGACTCGAGAATTACAGAACCTCAGGTTAAAGGTGCTGCAGTGTGATCCCTAGTTTTTCAGTGAGCTTATCTTATGGAGGGTTGGTCTGGTAAATAATCCACATGAAAAAATGGGACTCCTGGTTAGCAACACAAAAAATGGATTCTCATCTGACACTGTTTTGGAAAAGTATTATGGGGCTCACATAGGTACTCTGGGAACACTCAATAAATGCCAGTTCAAACTTCTTGATAACCTTTGCCCTGATGTACGTCTAGACCTTGTATGTCACGAAATAGGTTATTGACTTACTTGGCAGGTGACTGTCATTGGCATCAGTTGCATAGGTAGAATACATAAGACTAACAAAAGTGTCTTATAAGCAGTGTTTTGCAGTCTCTCTGCAGTTTGGATGTGAAGTCGGAGGAAGGTGCACTCCTTCCATTATGCCTTCTTCTTTCCTCTTTGAAGCAGTTTGTGGAATGGCTTGTTGGCCTCCTCCTTTTGATCTATGGCCACAAGGTGCCAATCAATTGTCATACAACATTGCTACAGCTTGATCCTATTGATACGGAAGATGTTTTGGGGGCTCCAATGTGAAATAAGCAATATTCATCACTGGCATTTTCCAAAAGATGCCAGTTACTTGTCTTCTAATCTCCTTGTGTTTGTAAGGCCCACAATCAACGACTTCAGATCCATCAACAACTTCAGATCCTATTTATAGCCCATTAGGTGCTCATTCTGGTCATACCATTGCTTGATCATTTTCCGCTGGAGATTGTGTTGGTCTCTGATACCGTCACAAACTATGACATCTTCTTTCTTAGAGCCAGTGCATAACTCACCATGTATCACCATTCACCAAGCGGGAGCAATTGACTGATTCCCACCTCATCTTCATTAGGTTGCGGGAGCCCCATACAGGTGTTCTGAAGAGGAGTTTGACAAAATGAACATTTCTTTTTTCTGCTGCATCTCCATGTAGGCAAAGAGCGGATATAGAGTACAAAATGTCTGCAAATTCCAAACTGTTTGTTTGGCCGTGGCAGACATTTGCCATGTCCAGAGACCTTCTATGCAAGCACACATTTTCAACCTTACAAATGTAAGAAAATATTTGGTGCTTGGCAGTGAAAATAAATGTGGCACAATAATGACCCAATCAGGGGCACAACAGGTTACTTGATAGAGGGCACTCACATAATAGTATCCATGCAAAAACAAACCACAGCCCTGCAGTATGTATGCGTTTACTCCAAGCTGCCAATGAACAAAGTTTTATTCCATCCCCATTGCATCGTTATCCTACAGCTCGAAAATAGAGCAAACCTTTAGATGGAAGGGTAATGGAATACACCTTTGTTTACTGGCGCCTTAAAGTGAGCATGTAGTTCTTACCACAGGATGGCGGTTTCTTTTTAATGGGAAGTAAAAAAATATAATATATATGTATATGTATATATATATATACATACATACATAAAACTGTACTAATAAGCACACATTCACAGAATTATTTATTACTACAGTGCAACGATCAAAATCAAGTTTATTATACTACATACTATGGTGCATATAACCTTTCTGCACAAATGGAACCCCTTTGATCCTGGGTTTGATTAAATACCTTGTTCTGAAATAAAAACTCATATACTAAAACATATATGCAGATGTACAGAGTGTAACATGCAATTTATTAGCATTACTGAGTAAAGGAAGGCGAGGGATATCATGGCCGACTCATGGCTTGTCCGCACTCAACATAAGTAATAAATAGCATATGCTCAGCACTTCTGATGGCAAGGTAAACATGATTGATGATCGGAATGCCAAAAGGGTGGTGGCCTACTGCCTGCATCTCTTGCATTCACAAGTATTCTTCCACTGAAAATGACTGATTCCAGGCCCTGACTTCTGGCACTGCCATGTACTGCCAGTGATGGGACTCCATCTGCCTGTTTCAGACCTGTACCTATCGTGCCGCAGATTCATGGGGGTGCCAAGTCTCAGACTGCTGATTACGCAAAAGTTTACTCCTTGCCTTCCCTACTAAAATCAAGGCAGATGGTCTTTTTTAGCCTGCTAAAAGTGTTTGAGGGAAGTAAGACAATTCAAGATTATACTTTCAATTTAATCATGCTTTTAAAGGACCACAGACTCCGAATTTCAATTTTGTGGATTTATTATAAGGCCAAAAATAATTGAATATAAACAGACCTCAATATCAGAGTATATAGGTACATACAAATCAATACAGAGCCGGCATTAAAGGCATAATATGATGAACTCCAAAATCAAAATGCAACAAAGGATTGAAGCAGAGTCCAATTCTCTTCTCATTTGAGGGAAAACCAAACGTATCTTTCCCTACTCTGCTCTAAATGAAAATCCTACCTATTTCCCAATATACTATTCCAAAGGTGTCAGCACGTGTTGACTTCCTACGAAGTACTCACGTCAAAAGGGCCTGATAGCTTAAAGCTATGGAACTCTCTCTAAGATGCTCCTTCTCCTCTGAAATAAGCAGAAGTTTCCAAAATCTGTCCCAGCGCAGTATACAACAAGACAATGTTCAACCCACAATACGTCACATGATACACTTTTTCCATTTGCAACATTTTTCAGTAAGTTTCCACAGAAGCCTTAATTAATCATTAATTATTTTCTTCTTCCAGTGGCCTTGGTATTCAGATAGGCCAAACACGAAAGTCGTCCTCCCGTTTCGCTTAACAGCCTTCATGAAAGACATTCCGGGTATCTCCTTAAATCTAGGAATAACGAGGTTGAATTCCTGCACCTGCAGTAGGATGAGAATGCACTAAAGGATTCATTTCATTATAATTCTTGAGCAACCAAGGAGAAACGAAACGCAAAACAACCTGCAGTTTGGGCCTACATTTCAGGCAACTTAAACTAAACACAAATTACATTGCAAGAATAATATTTCATCCTCAGGGCCGGACTGGACATAGCGGGCACCGGGCATTTCGGCAGTAGGCTGCTAGGGTGGGGGCTCGTTTTGGGCCCCTTGGGGGCTGTTTTTGTTACCGGGGATCCGCAATATCGGCCCCCTGTAACAAAATCGGCCGAAATCGGCCCTCGCAAACTGCTCAGCTGCACTCCTCCTCATCCCAGGAGGGGCCTCCTGAGCAGTTTGCCAGGGCCGGTTTCTGTTCCCAGTCCGGCCCTGTTCATCCTGCACATTATACATACAGGAATTATACATTTCTTCAATACATGCAAAGGCCTACTTAAGTGTGCAACTACATTTCAATGCTAATATAACTCAAAACACTGCAAACGATAAAAATACATGTGAGTCCATTTAAACCAAGAGTACAGTGCACCAATACAATTTAGGGTGCTGTAAGCGCTCTATCACTGCTCACGCTGGTACTGTTGCTAAGTGTGCTGATCTTGCAATATATGTGGAAGGTTTGTACTGCTGCTACCTAAACTGTTACAAGCCCTAACTAAATCACCATGCCATGTACATTAAAAGCAATCAATTACATTCACAATTGACTTTACAATCTCGTCGTGCACACTTCAGAGTTCTTTTAGTTCTGAATTTTGTTCTAACCAATGTGAATCCAATTTTTTACCAAGGTTCATAAACATCTAGTTTGTGGTTTCGTTTTAATAATATTTGCCCATTTGAAAATCGAAATGAAGTTAACTTCATAATAATTATGAGGTCATCAAAAATGAGCAGCTGTATTTGTTTTTCTGGTCATTTATGTATTATCTATTATCCGAATTGTAATTCTTATTAGTATATTTTTATAGGACATTAGGGGTGTTAAGGCAATGCTCAAAAACATATCGTTCAAATGACCTGATCCTGAGACCGTGTGTGCGGAAAACATCAGTGGGATTTGTAAAAATGATATTTCTTGCGGAATGTGTGCCTACTATAAGACAAGTTACATTAACAATTTTACATCCACTTCCATGATGTAACTTCCTTTGAGACCATCAAGACCAAATCACTTATGATGTAACTTC
Source organism: Lissotriton helveticus (assembly GCF_964261635.1). Classification (NCBI taxonomy): domain Eukaryota; kingdom Metazoa; phylum Chordata; class Amphibia; order Caudata; family Salamandridae; genus Lissotriton; species Lissotriton helveticus. The sequence goes on from NC_136060.1 coordinate 192,052,149, forward strand.
CTGTGATGTTGTCAGGGTTAAGTTCATTTACTACAAAGTCAAATGTCACTTCTTCTACTTCTGGAGTTTTGGTGAATTGATGTCTATGTTAAGCATTTTGCTAAACGTCCCGTGAAATCTAGCAGCTGGCCTAAGTTTGGAACTGAACGGGCGGACCACTTTTTCAGATCACTTCCCAAACTGATAAGGGTGCAGGTTTTCAAGAAACGTGTAACAGTCACTGCTTCATCCATGGACTTTGTACTGTCTTCCTCAAAGCACGCTTTGGCAGAAATAGTCCAACACAAGCACTCTGTTCCTCTTCTGTCAAAATCCTGCCCATACTCATGGTGAAAGGCTCTCGCATTGGAGGATAACTCATTTCTTCTCTTACTACTAGGATTTCGAATTCTTTCCAAAGCACCTGCAGAGAAGGAATATAATCTCAGGTTTTGTAAACTCCTGAAAGCATTGCTTTTTATCGCCAATGTTTCAATATTTTTCTCCTGCTTTCAAGTCAACTAAATGGACTTACATCTGAAAGTAATGATTTTCAAAAGGAATACCCTGCGCTAGAAAGTTTATCAGGTAGCTCTGTTACCCTATTCATTTGTACTGATTTTTATCAATCTCAACCCTATGACCGCTATGACCTTGAGCTACCAAGAGAAGTTTCCACTGAGTGCACTAGTCCACCAGGTAACTGACAAACTGACAAAAGTCCTATCCTAGGCAAATCTGCATTCCCTTGCTTTATGCAGTGTAACAGCTCAGTCCTTTGCTCTGCTGGGCCCCATTAGTCTTAGCTACTAGACGGCCATGGCAGATTTGCATTGCTTGACAGTGTCACTAATGAAACATGACTTTTTGTCATGAGAGGAGTCCCCCCTGATCTCTTATCCGTGCTCCTCAAGAATTTATCGGGAATAAGCCTTGCTTGTTTTCTTTTCTGTGCAGGAACACAGGCTGGCATTGATGTTTTAGCTCTCCTGTAATTAGCGCCCCCGACTGCTTGCTCGCTTTGTTCCCTGAAGACTGCCAGCCTTCTCCCCAGAGCCTCTGACCGCGCCCAGCCTCAGGCACCCCACACACCTGAGTTCCGTTCCCACTGCAAACAAAAGGCCCTCACTGTCTCCATTTATGTTGTTTGCAGCATATTATCATCTTTGAAAGTTTCACCTTTACCGAGGAACGTGCGGTTTCATCCTCTGAAGGTGCGGAGTGTATCTCAGGATGTGCCTGAACAAGTGTTTCCATTTTTCTGAAAGTCAGTACACCCACTTACACAAAGGATATAATAGATGGGGTGGGCAGGTGTAATTGTGTCACAAAGTCAGGCTTGTTGGCTCCAGCCATTAGGCAAGATATTTCTGTTTTGAAAGTTTACGCTGAACATTTTCCTTTAGACAAAGGTGTACTGTGTTTCTAGGTAGACAAGCACAATTTTGCTTTTCAGAAATTAAAGGTGTATTTAATTTGGCACTAAGACATATTTTTAATTTTTAATTAAGGATACTATTTTTAATTTGTATTTAATTGCATTTTTTGTTCGAGTAAACTTTAATATCAAAATATTTGTCCCATTACTATGAATAATAAATTGCTTAAACAATATTATAAGAATACTGGTAATCATAAATGTCCTTATTTGTTCGCAAAAGTGGATGAAAGGCCTGCCCTCATTTATGAACAGTGTTTCAGCCTTTCCAAGCCTAAGCTGAGCAAAGTGGTTTGATTTCCAAGTGTAACAAGCATTGGCATAGCCAATAGGTCTCACCTTTGGGACTGTATAAATGTTTATCCAAGCAACAGTTGATTTTGTGGCACCAAGGATATTATGCTGCATAACTAAATACTTATAAGGTCCCAAACTCGAGACCTATTGGCTATGCCAATGCTTGATTTTCCTGTGTGTACAAATAAATCCTGGTGAAATCCAACAGAAACCTCACCATACCTGAGTGAAAGCACCTGCAACTAACTATTTATCCAAAAATGCATTAATTAGTAGGGTTTGACACCCCAAACACCCCCATGAAGCTATGCCTTTCCCACTACTTTATATGTAGCGCTTGTATACATCAACAAGTTGAAGTGCTTCATAGGAATAACACTGATGTTATCGTTGCGGGTCCAATAATCCATGAGACATCCTCAGCGCCTCCCTGTAGTGATATAGCGTGCACCAAATCAGGAACCACGCAGTGCTTTAAACCTACAAGCAGCTGGGGTACGACACAGAAGCATGCGCATCCAGTGGAGATGTATATCTTGGAATAATACAAGCACGTGTCAGTTCCACATACTTATAATTAGACTGTATTATAAATCACATATTTACAATTTGGGGCAGAGAGAGAGATGAAGTGATTTGCCCAGAATCACACAATTACAGTGACGCGTGAAGCCGAGATTAGAAGCCAGGACCCCAAGGTGTGGGAAGACCGTGTGCCACACATCGGTAAATTCTCAAAGTGCCTCCGTCTCACCAGTACTCACATTTCTGGGTGCTCTGTGGGTGACGTGGATTGGCGGACACCCCTGAATAATGCAACAAGACCCCACTTACCGAGTGGGAGGAAGAGCAAGAGGGTCCCTCGAGGCGCCTTCTTCCTAAGGGCTCCCTCTGGCCCCGGTGTAGCGCTGACCCCCGGAGTCCCTCAGAGGCACAGTCGTCGAGGCACCTTCGCCGCCATGGAGAGCTTGAATAGGCCGGCCCTTGCACCTCACCATCTTCTCCCCTCGGCTGTTCGTGAGGACGGTCAAAAATGCAGCTCTGCTGAACCAGTTGGTCAGGAGGCGGCACAAGGCCGATCCCAAAGCTGTGCCCCCACCTCGTGAAACACGAGGCTGCCAGGGCGTGAAAGGAGGTAGCGCCTGGAGTGGGCGCCTTGAGCGAGTCACCTACCAAAGCCGGTGGAGTGTGACGTCATGGGCAGCACATGAGGACTGTGCTTCAGGGGCCACACAGGACCAGGTTGCTAAACCAATGGTAATCCCTTCTAGGCGCTATTCTGAGCAAACCCTTTGTTAACAACCCCAAAGAAGAGACATCCAGCTACAGTGACCTGGTCAGGGAGAAAGGCCGGAACTGTAGAGGAAGAAAGGTAGCTCAGACAGAGGTGTGCTGTACACAGACATGCCCAGTGGTTCACCTGGACAATGGAACAAGAGAGTTCCAAATTAGGTGGGTGTGTTGACTAAATTGTGCGGTAAAAGTGCAAACTAGGCTGCTTAATGCGACATGCATCGTGTGTCATTGCTTTGCCATATCGTCACAGTCGACAAACATTTCAAGGGATTAATACGCGTTTAACACCTAAATGCAGAATTTAGAGACTGAAAAGGGGTCCAGTTCATCTTTGCAAAAACCTGGCACAAAGTAACATGCGTTGCAGCGTTTTTCGTGACATCTGTGCTGAGCTAGGCATTTTGTTTTTTGAAATCTGATTTTTCCTTCAGTTCTGACTACTATTTCACTTGCTCTTCAGACTCGCTAGTAAGAAGTGGGAGGGTTGAGGGGAGTGCGGCCGAAGAGTTTCCCTTGCGGGAGCGAACCAGGGGTACCATGTGTTTGTAAGTTAATTACAAATATATGGTGTCAAGCTCGCTCCCGCAAGGGAATCGCCAAACATGCACGCGTTGCCATTGAAGGCAATGGAACGCGTGCATGTTTAAGGAACAAAAAACCAAAGAAATAGCTTAAGGTATTTTTCCTATGCAGCGCATGCACGATGCGTAGGCGAGACCTTAAAAACACATACACACAAACCGCTTGATGTACTGTTCCCTTTCACTCCCAAGGGATGGGGAAGTTGCACACCGACTGGTGGGAATGGGAATGCAATTTGTGATGCGAAGGATATACTAATAGGTCACATCACAACTTGTATATTCACGGGGGCTCACAAAACGACCTGCCTAATGAATATTAATTAGGTTAAACGTTGTAATACCCTGTGATTGGCTAATAATGCAGGGATAGAGTCATGAAGGGGACAGCAGGCGCCCAACCCTGCATTTGCATTACCAAACGTAAAACATTGTATAACAAGTAGAAATGTATTCCTGAAGGTGCAAATGCTGCTTTAAATTTAAGGCTGACATGATTCCCATAAGGGAGCCTATCCCTGGTGACAGCTTCCCCTTATCAACTTGGTGGTCAGTAATTTATCAATGGTTTGTGAGTGCAAATGCAGTCACAAACCAGTGATACGTTCCACTGCCAATCCCAAAGAGGAGGGCGATGCCTCTTCCATGTCCCTCCCTATTTGTGATCAGTAATGGATCACAAACACCTTTTCTACGAGTCAAAATTACTTTTCTGACACTTGAAAGGCCTTTTATACATTTTAAAATAGTATGGTGCAATCGCAAAAACTGCATTTTTGCGAACCACAGGTTTTGCACCTGCAAAACACCTTTCTACATGAGGCTCAAAGTATCAACGTGAGTTTGGGAGTCGCAGATGTCTTTATGGCTCACAACATCACTTTAGCGATTCCTTGCAAGATGGCAAATGGGAGTTTTCCCCTTCCTTGCAGACTGCAAAGAAATGTACTGATGATCCACAGCTCTAGCAGCCTCAACCAGTTGAATGCTTCCCGGCTGCCTTAGTCTGTCAGTAAACATTTGCAAATTTGGAGGAGTCCAAGAATTACAGCTTGCCCTGTAAAAAGGGTGGCTCTGGGGAGCATATTCTCTGTCGGAATTCTATTTCACAATGCACCACAAATGTTTTTGCAGACTCAACAGTTGGTTCTAGCTGTTTATCTCAGACAATATTATAAGTAATACCATAGCATATATCTACATTGGACCTTAAGTCTGCCCCTTGCTTATACAATTTTTTTTCTGGAAACAGTATTGTTGGCGAACTCTTTTCCAAATCACGTCAAATTGTTCAACAATTTCTGAAGTTAATGAAAACAGTGCTCACAAAGTTGAGGAAAAGCCACTCTAATGCACCCCAAAAAGGGAAAAAGAGGTCTCAATAGCTTCAACTACAGTTACAAGCACTCTAATTAAATCCCTGAAGGGTGAAATGTCCATCCAAATATCGTATTTTATGCAAAACGTTCTAGCCAGTTCTAGAGTGTTTCGGCATCTGAAAAGTTCCAACGACTTCATCAGGGCTAAAGAAAATGTATACAAATATAAAATCAGTCTATAGAGGTAAAGCAATGGGAAATTACCTCCACCATTGGACATGCAATCAAATCATGCTGATATATTCACTAAAACTGATCACAATGGCACCTGGGACAAATGTAGTTAGAGGAAAGAAGCATCTTGATACTTAATTGTACCTGATAAGTTTAGAACAGTGCAGAGTCAGATTGTAAAGAGTGTGACAAATATTGCACTATTTTCAGGACCATGCGTGGGCCTCTGGGTTAGAGTTAGTGCAAGGGCTAGGGATAGGGTTAGATTTAGGTGTAGAGTAGTGTTAGGATATATATTGTAGGATTACTTATAGGTTAATATTTAGCTTTAGCATTAGCATTCAGTGTAAGGTTTGGTGATAGAGTAGTGTTAGCGTAACATTTTAGATTAGACTACCTGAGGTTAGATTTAGAGCTAAGTTTAGAATTAGGCTTAATGCATGTGGCGGGTGCTGGTTAAGGGTGAACATTAAAGTTAGTGTTAAGATGAAGGTTAGGTTTACGCAAATATGTAGGGTTATTGCTAGAATTTGGGTTTATGCTGAATTAAGGATCAGTGTAAAGACTTGTCTATGGCATGGAATCAGGATTGATGTAGATGTACGGTTGATTTCATGATCTTGATGGAATGGCTAATAACAGTACATATACATACCTGTTCGATGGAGTGGTATAACAATGTAAAACAATGTGCTATTTTAGTAATAACCAATAGTTCAATTCACAAATGTATTTGTGTATCTAATTTTCAATTACGTTCTCAAATATCTTCATTACAAACTCTAATTTACATTCCTCATGCACAGAATCATGATTGTCAATATTCAATAGAAAAGAACTGCGTGTTGGAGAGCTCACCATATGGGAAAGGTAGTTCAGAAGCACTGCAGCATTTGAAAGTGCTGAAAAGTATGCAATTCAGGCCTAAACGAGCTGGGGCTATGTAGGAACACAGCTTTAAAGGGCAAAGAACAGTTCAGGCTAAGCAAAGCTTCAGGATTCTATAACACAATACTTCCAAGGCAGTTAAGAGGCTACAATAGAGGAAGTATGTTGCCTCACTACTTTCTGGGTTGCATGGTTCCTTCTTGCATTAGTTTGTGCACCATATCTGTTCCTGTACTTTTGTTGCTTTCACCTTCTCTTTATCACTCTGAAAATTCCCCCTTACAGTCTCCAAACTCTACAACTACTCAAAATCCTCCTGCCAATCTTCTGTGAAGTCCTGCCTTAGTGGAAGACACCTGGTTTGGTTAGTTTGCTACTGTCTAAGCCGGGGCATAAAAGTTTGCTCCGCTTGTTGAGTTAGCAGAATTCGGCAACACCGTGTTCCGTGGAGAACATGGATTTCCCAATAAATTCCGCATTCTACCTCTGAGCGGAATTTATTTTTGGTTGGTGCGCTCGAGTCTTACAGAGCGCTTGCGAGAGCCACGAGATTTGTCGGCCAGCTGCAAGCACTTGCAAGACTTGCTAACTGCCTGTGAGTGCTCGCAAGACTTGCCGGTCACTGGCGCAGCTTTAGGCCGTGCCTGTGACAACCAGCACCTGTTTTCTGAAGACAGCGGCTTCTTCCTCGAGCAGATTTACTCCTTGAAAATCTGCTAAATATACTTCAAAAGATATTTTCGAGTTAATATTCTTCTCCAATGGACTGTTCAAGTTGTTTTTTTACTGCGATGAGACTTTTTTTTTTTTACTTTATTACTAAAAGGAGGATGTCCACAGAGGCTCCAACTTTCTGTTCCTGTCTAGCAGTCTCCACCCGGTGCTTTGTCCATCTCCTTGTCACTTTTCGTTTGAATTTGAAGCTGGAAGGATAACTCTCTTTGTCTGCTGCATGTATACTATTGGATTTAAGGACTTTGTTTTTGTGATATCACAAGTAGGTTAAAAACTATTATCTAAGGTTGTTGTTTGTTTGATAGAGGACATGCACCAGGATTTATTTGTACTTTTATTAGATTTTAAAAATGTATTGTGGTGGGTGGCCTGCTGTTTTAGTAGATTTTTCTTCTTTTGTAAGGCAAAATGTTGCACAGTTCAGTCCATTTCCTCTATGTTTTTTAATATATCTGCAATATCCATGTATTTTACTTGTGGCCTACTCTGCTACTGAGACACCCAACCAGTAGGCCCAGAACTAGTCATGGGTGCATGAAACAACTGTTTTTGTGGCGCCTGTTGAATTGAAACATCATTTTTGCCAGGGATTGTGTTGGATTAAATTCAATAGTGGTTTCGGTTTTAGGGTATTTCACTTTTTGTTCTTTAAAATGTTAATATACATTTGATGGCTTTGGAGGATATGTGTTGTTGAAACATTTTACAGCTCAGTTAAGTTTTTGGCATTGCTGAATTAATGCAGTTTCTCCTGTGTTACCATGCCTCTTTTGTCTGGCCGGTGTGTGAATGTGTTTGCCATAGGCCACCATTTGTTTTTGTTCTCCATGCCATATGGCAGGCCCATTTTGTATAGTCAGTGTCCATAGGCCTGCATGTGCGCTTTGTTTTCTATGCCTCCTTGCGTGTTGTTTTACTATGTGGCTGGCGGCCATTTTGTGTAGCTAACCAGTGCGATTTTTTCCAATGGCCTGCATGTGTACTTTGTTGTGGCCATGCCTCCAACACCTCTTGCTAGCCCCGGCAATGATCTGTGCGGCTAGAAAAACATTACAGATGTTAGATGCTAGATCCGTCGCCCCTTATTATTTTTTTTTAACAAAATTCAACCACAATGCATCACTGCAGTTTGGTTGCAGTGTCCAGTGTCTTCTATTAAAAGTATCATGTTTGGCATTTTGTTTGTGGGCAATGTTTGAAAAGCCATGTAATCAAGTTAACCAAAACCTTTTGTAATTGAGGGGCAAAACTATGATGACTCTTGAGTCATTGGCGCGCAATGAAGGGGAGGAATGATAATTAGTCAATGAAGGACATATGGTCTTGGTTGGCAAATGCAATGGAAGCTTCCATATACTGGTTTCCAGCCATGCCCCGCTGTCATCAAAACTACTGGTATACTGCTAATGTAAAAATGAATACATACACAACATTCGGGGTGTGACCCATGACCATGGCCACTCTCTAGTTTTACTGTTTGAGCATGAGCAAAAAAAAAGAAAGCCTTCTCAACTAACATGCGTAAAATAGCTTACTTGGGCATGCAATCTTCACAGTAGAGTACCTGTCCTAAAATCTGTTCTCTTAGTCTTACAGTGCCAGTCCACAAGATATATAGGCAGAGAGTGAAAGCTTACTGACAAAGCAGAAAAAAGGAAGCTACAGATAGTCTAGTACAGACAGGAGTAAGTAAACTACAGAAACTTGAAATATAGAAAATAACTAGGTTAATGCAAGGATAACAAGAATTTAACCAACGTTAGATAGAAGTAGAATGAAGAGGAGTTGGTGAAAAAAAGAATTAGGAGACAGGCACAGTAAAAAAAATAAAAAGGAAAAAGTATTCTAAATGTGGGGAGGTAAAACTTATGGAATTAATAATAATTATATTAACAGGCAGACTTACTGGGGCCAGCAGATCAGTTGTCATCGGCTGCAGAACTGGTGTTAGTGGTGGAGGGGGAACTTCCACCCACTATGGCACTGGCCATGACTGGCGGCATGACTCGCCTCTGTGATGCTAGCCCTATTCTTTCACCTGGATGCTGAATTAAGAAATAAAGGATAAAAAATAAGAAAGATTAGTGGTACAATTGATCTCCCCAAAACTGTTTTTATAGGCAAAGGCAAACACAGTAACATTGTACTTTTATATATCAGATCACCTATACTACTACTAGTATTAATCTGACCTATTCCTAATTTCCTAAACCTAAGCCCTATTCCAAATTTCCTAAACTACCTTTTGGAACTACTAATACATTGCAACGAATGATCTTTGCTTCTCATTCTCAATCTCAAATCCCTATGACTGGCCAACTCAGTCTCAGTTTCGTTTCAATGCACCGATGCATGCTACACATCACTGGGAGATTGCCTGGGACTGCACAAGCTACAAAAGAAAGGCACAGAGAATACTAACTCACTGATATTAGTACTACTGCCGCTATCTTAGAGACAGGACAGAGGAGTCTGCATGAATTCTTAAATAAGCAGCCCAAGCAAGTGCTAACGAGTAGGATTATTTAGCACCGAGCACCTGGCTAGATCACATAATATTTGTAACGTAAATTTAACTTACCTCGGAGTGTGAGCAGCATGCTATTTGGAAAAAAAATATTAGCATAGAAACAACACAACAAATAAACAGCTACTCAGTGAACCCCACAACCTCAATGCCTAGCAGGTCGGGATTGTCATGTTCCCTGTCCAGGATGTCAGCCCACTGATGTGTTAACTGCTGCTGGGTGCACTGGACCCTAGAGATCTGGCGCACACACTGGTGCACCATCCACCACAATAGTCAACACTCCTGGAAACCGTACTCGCAGCTAGGCCTGCCACCTGCTGCCAACATGGAGGGTAGGGGGCGACTCACATAAAAAAATAGCCCAACCCCCTCCAACTTGACGATCGCAAGGTGCGCGGCTAACAGCTGCCCAGCACCGCCACCCCCTCTCTTACCCTGCTCTGCCATCATACTGGGTAGTCCGAAAAAGAAGACTTCAATAAATGAAGGAAAAAAGAAAAGAAATTGGAGTTTATAGGCTGCCTGTACGTGACCCTCATTGCACAGAGACTTGTCCTCCACCGCGGCCACGAAAATGTAAATCATAGAGGACAAGGCAGCTTTGTGCAAACACGCCCATTCATGGTCAGTGATGAACTCTTATGCCACAACAAAACAACAGATACATTACCAACACCTATCCAGGGAAGACCGGAGCAATCACATGAGGGATCCAGTATTCCAATTCTCTCTCTGCATCTGGCCTGCTCAAAATAACTTACCTGATGGCCGGACTGAGCTGTGCAATCCAGTAAACATTTTTTTTTGTAAAGGTTTTTATTAACCGCACAATAAAACATGACTAGGACTATGATACATTCAGTCAGCTGCCTTCGTTCCACAACTTATTTAGAAACCAGGGCAACATTATTTTTCTAATAGCATAGCAGCCACTGGCTCCATGATTGGAAAAACCCTCGGGGCAGATCTGAAAATGAAGAGCATGGCATTACCTGGCATCTGTACAGTTTAGGTCCACCAAGACAACCATGGCAGCTCTGGCCAGACAAAATACTCAAATTATTCCAGAACTATGCAGATAAACCTTTCAGCGCATCATGGACATTGTGGTCTCTCTGTGAAAAAAAATATATGTGCCATACAAAGCCACCACTGACACACTATGTACTTTTTCACCAGCTGTGCAAGACCTCCGCACACAAAACTGGTACAGCTTGGCCAGTAGCTGTACAAGCCTTCATCACATTAAAGAAGTACCTCTCTGGCAGCAGCAATACTGTATCACAATCTGTACAGAATAGGGAGCAGCTGTGCAGGCCTCACTCACTAAACAGGTAAAGCTGCAAGTGCCCTCTTTCTTTAGATCTTTAACAAAACAGCTCTACAAGCAAGGCACAGCTGTTGTAGCCATTGACAATGGAAGACAAGTGTTTTGTTACCCACATTCTCACACCTTGCCGTCCGTACGCACTTTCTGCACTATGTCCCATCTCTGCTCTCTATCACTAACAGTAAACACCCAACTGTACTCAATAGCTGTTCCAAGGCTCTCACAATAATGGATAAGAGCACCGGATCCCAGAGTGTTTATTTGTATTCCCAAAGGTGGGGTTGCCCCCAACAATGACCTGATCAGTTCTGCGCTCTTTCTTGCATTTTCTGATAGCCAGTTCGGTAATTGCGGCATGCTAAGGAATGATTAAACTCTATTTTTATTCATATGTTTTATTCATTTTATTCAGACATATACATGTTACAAACAGATATGCAATATCAAACCATACAACTTCTTTACAGGATCGTAGCTCTACATTGATTATTGGTAGATCAGTACAAAATGAGATTATGTTACATCACTTTAACTATTATAGCTCCTGTTTAATGCATGTTATGCTGTCTAAAAAAACAAGTACATAGGATGTTATGACTAGAGGTTGACCTTTAAGTACGCTAGTTTTGACAGGCGTATCATTTAATACATTCAAAAAAGTGTCAATGACTTACGACACATAAAATTACAGAGTGCGCTAGCCAGCACATGGGAGAACAGTGAGCACAAGATGACATGTACCAGGTCGACAAGTGGGGCAATGTTGGTGATTAAGTATCTGTGGCTTGCGCTGAGTTATCCGGGATTGTCTCGTCTTTTTCTTTAAGACAGGTCATGAAAGGTTCCCAAATGTCTTTCGGGCACGATGCCATGGACATAAGGTCCCAGAATGTAGCTAGTTGCTCTTGACAATTAGCGATATCCTGCACCCATGTATCTATACAGGGAGTTCTAGGGGCACCCCAGTGTATGGCCAGTCTATGTTTTGCAAGTAGTAACATCATAGCTATGAGTCGACGTTTCGTGTGCGGGCTTCCTCTACGTAACCTAGCAGGGCTACCATCGGTGTGCATTCCAGTGATATCCCTGTGACCACCTGTATGGTTGCATAAACATCTCCCAGAATCTGGCTATGGATGGTCAGTACCACGCAACATGCAGGAAGGTTGCGTTATCTTGCTTGCACTTCCAGCGTCCTGGTGTAGCCCTAATTTGTGTAATTGCAAGGGGTTGGGATACACCCTTTGTATAAATTTAAAATGAATACAGCTCAACTTGTATTTTGGGGATAGGTGTCTAAGCTGGGAGCGACAAAATGACCATTGTTCATCTGTGGGCAATTCATTCATGTCTACCCTCCAGTGAACCAGAGCTTTCGGGGCGACAAATGGGGTGTTTGACTGCGTGAGGTTGTACATCCTGGTGATCAGTTTGGGGAGATGAGGTGACTAGTAAGTACTCTAGTGGCATCATATTAGCAGGAGATGATGGGAAGGAGGAATGCAATCTTTTGCAGGCCACTCTGAGCTGATAGTATAGAAGTAATTCCGGGATAGGTATTGGATTACCTTCTTGATTTTGCGACATCTCTAGGAGTGTATCCTGTGGGTGTAGGTCACCTAGCGTGGAAAGGCCCATGTTATGGGCGCACATTATGGTGCCATTATCATGAACAATAGGGAACAGTGGATGATGTGCAAGAGGGGTAGGGGGTGCATATAGCAACGGAGTCCTGACACATTTCCTTAGACCCTCCCAAGCCCATCGAAGAGTCTCAACTGTATTGACTTTGCCCGTTGTTCTATGATAGGGCTTATTATATAGAGGCATGAAGAGGAATGGGTCTGCCATGTCTTTCTCGATGGCCACGTGCGGCTGAAAAGGGGTGGGGGTGTACCCAAAAATGGAGATATTGGGCTTGTGCAGATAATGCATAAAATTCGAGGTCAGGGGCACAAAATCCCTCGCGTGAGAACGGACGTGTCAGCAGTTACCAGTTCACTCGCAGCTGCTTTCCAGCCCACACCAGGGCAATTCTGATGGAACGAAGAAATTTGAAGAAAGCTTGAGTTAGGGGGATGGATACATTAGCATATAAGTAGAGGAATTTAGGGAGGACTATAATTTTTGTTATAGCGATTCTACCGGCCAATGACAGTGGTAGATCCAACCAGAATTTATACTGGTGCTCCAGCCAGTCCAGTAGTTTGCCAAAGTTCATGCGCCAGATTTCTAGCATGTCTCTGCTGAGCCACACACCTAGGTATTTTACAGCGCCTGCTGTCCATGTGAGTGGGAATTCCAATTCAATTTCTAATGGGGCTTCAGTTAGTGGTAGGATTGATGATTTAAAACAATTGATTATTATGACACACATTCCACCAAATTGGAGGACTTCTCGCAATACTGGATTTAGATTTTCATCCGGTTTACGAATGTACGGTGTAATATCGTCGGCGTACATTGAAATTATTAGACTTCTATCTGTGAATCCCAGTCCCCGAGTGGTATGGTGCATAAACTCCAATGTTGTCAATCAGAACAACCTGGGTTTGATTGCAGAGCATGTGGAACTTACGTGGATGTAGATGTTCTCTTTGGCATTAAGTTTATCACTGGACCGAAGAAGTGAACTACTTCTAAAGGGAAGATGGCAGCCACAGCTTGTGTGGGTATGGTGGAGGAACTCCTCACTGTTCCTTGTAGGGGTCCCACGATGTTTCATTACACCACTGGGCAGGTTCCTCTGTAAAGGTGGGTCCTGCCAATGTATTAAACGTTTGACGGACGGTACCATCATAATGATAGCACCATCCATCAAACATTTAACATGTTTTTGTGTTTTCAAAAACAAAATCCAAAGCAGGATGTTTTTTTTAAATAGAAAACATTTAGGACCCCCACAGCATGGGAGCTGTCTCCCATGGTGTGGGAGTCATTTTCAATGTTTCCTTTCATTGTAAGGGAGTGACCATAGACCTTTAGTCACCTACTCTAAATCGAGTGGGTAGTTAAATCACCAACCCCTGATGGTCCTTACTTAAGGTCCGCCCATCTGTATGTCAGGTGGGTGGATCTTCAGTGTGGAGAAGAGGGTATTCTCTCACCATTTCAATGCAGTATCCTCTCAAAGAGGCTCTAAATCAGCCCCTAACAGTGCTTTTCTTTTATTGAGTGAATGGTGAAAAAAACCTACATTTGTGTGGTTATATGGCAAGATGTTTATACAAAGGGAAAACATGGGACCCCTGGAAAAACAAAATGATTTACTAAGTGCAACTACAGTTTTCAATTTCTTTTGCAAAAGAGGAAATATGCATAAATGTAGTTTCATATGCCCAAATCAGTAAGCATGTCTGGTCTTCTGAATGCCATTGTGAATCCAGGATATCAGATTTTTTTTCTCAAAACGTATGTATAAGCATATGATCGTAAATGTTTGATTTTTCTTGCTTTTGTTTTGTGAAGTGGGACCAAGCTTCATCATTTAGTATACGGAAAGAGTATTTAAACAGTTTAGTGATTGCAAAAGTCTATATTATGTTTCCAACTAGCATTCAAATTATTCCTTGAATGTGTTATTTCCATCGTAGTCAAAGTCTCATGCCTAATGAAAATTCTTAAATTCCGGATTTCGATTGAGATCTCAATTCAATCAAAAGTATCTTTTTACCTAGAATATTACTTTCTTGACTCCATTCAAGGCATTCTTGAGCTTCCTTGAAGACAAAAGTTTCACCATCTATATGCTCCCACATGGCGATGTATGTCCCTATCATACTGGTGGTGTAAATATCAACACATTCTGTGGTCTCTGCTGTCAAAGAAGATTATTTTTACCAAAGGGACTGTCTCTGCCTATCCCAGTGATGATTTTGGAAATATGAGTTGTAAATTTCCACCTTCAGCTATAGGCACTGGGAATGTACCCCCCCAACCTCCAAAGTGGGGAGATATTGTAAGTACTCACATATCTAGTCTCCCTAAGCAATGCTAAGAACAGTATTAATACATCGGGATGAGTTTATCTCATTATCCTTCCTCGTCTCAGAACTTTCTCAATTGGGTTTAATTTGTATTTATTGATTCAAAATATTTTTTAAGCCCATAGTGTGAACAGCACAGGTCAGGTGTAATTAGGTAGCAATTGTGTAAGCTTTTTAAACTAACATTGCGTTTCCTGTGATAACTATGGACCGAGACACAGTGGACACAGGCCCTCAGCACTTCTCATACCAAAGGGTGATCAGACCTTGTCCAAGCCATCCTGAACTTCTCCACATGGATCACCAACTGTGTCGACAGAAGTGCCCTGTTTAAACCAGCAAAGGCCAACAAAACCTCTAAACATGCCAGCTGGTAGACTCCAGAGCTCAGAATCATCAAGCGCAACGTCCAGTGACTCAAGCAACAATGGCACGCCACAATGAACGCCTCCAATAGAGCTGCTCACAAAACAGCCCTCGACAACTGCCACCTACGCATCAAGGAAGCCGAGAAATCGGCCATCACAGCCCGCTTCAACACAGCAGTCAACCCCAAGAAGGAACTCTTCAAAATAGTCAAGGAATTCTCCAACCCAGCAGCCACAGAGAACACTATCCAACCCTCCCAAGAACTCTGCAACTCCCTCTTGGAATACTTCCACACCATGATCGCCTCCATCTACAACTTCGACCTCCCACCCATGGCTTTCAAAGTCAACAACCTGAACTGTCCAACTCACACTAGCCGACTCATCTCCACCTGGTCTCCGCTCACCTCTTAGACCACCATGTCGATCATGTCTTCCATTCACTCCAGGGTGCCCACTGACCCCTCAGGACCATCCCAATCAGCAACAAACTCACCAGCATTAAAACCTTCATCCTTACAGCAGACTTCCTGGACAGCTGGAAACTCTCAGAGGTCAGACCCCTTCTGAAGAAACCCTTCACCGACCCCAGCAATCTCAAAAATTATTGACCAATTTCCCTGCTCCCATACCCAGCCAAAGTACTTGAGAAAGCCATCAACCTACAACACCTGGAACAAAACCACCTACTTGACTCCTTGCAATCAGGATTCCATGACAAACACAGCACTGAGACTGCGCTGATCACTGCCACAAATGACATCAGAACACTCATCGACGATGGAGAAACTGAGGCCCTAAACCTCCTCGACCTCTCTGTTACGTTCGACACCATCTCCCACCAAACCCACATTGATAGACTCTTCAACATCGGCATATATTAAACCACCCTCAAATGGATTGCATCCTTGAACTCAGGATGCAATTAGAGCATCCGGCTGCCTCCCTTCACCTCTGAACCCAAGGACATCATATGAGGTGTACCCCAAGGATCTTCCCTCAGCCCCACCCTGGTCAACTCCTACATGACCCCCTTGCAGGCATCATCAGATCTCACAGACTCAACATAATCTCCTATGCTAACGACACTCAATTTATACTCTCTCTCACCCAGGACCCCTGCAACACCAAAACTAACTTCCTCAACACTATGTCCAATGTAGCCAACTGGATGAGAGACAACTGACTAAAAATCAGCTTCAACAAGACAGAAGTACTGATCTTCAGGAAGAGCACCTCTGCTTGGGACCACAGCTGGCATCCATCAGAACTTGAACCAACTACCACACTCACAGACCATGCATGCAACCTTGGCATCATACTCAATAGCGAACTTACCATGAAACAAGGAGTCAATGCAGTTGCCTTCTCCTGCTGCCACACCCTTCGCTTGCTCTGCAGAATCTTCAAATAGACACCATTTAATACCATAAAGACCATTACCCGGGCCCTCATAACCAGCTGCCTCAATTACGGCAATGCTCTCTATGCAGGCATCTCCTCCCAGCTCCTCAAAAGACTCCAGACCACACAGAATGCGGCAGCCAGACTCATCCTGGACTTACCCAAATGGACCACATTACCCCCCATCTCAGAAACCCCCTCTGGCTCCCGATCCAGAAGAGATGCCCGTTTCAGATCCTCAACCATGCCTACAAAGCTCTACACGACCAAGGACCATCCTACATCAACCACTGATTGAACTTCTCTTACCTGCATTACATCTGGGCTTCTCCTCTCTTGACCTCACACACCGCCCCCACATCTGTTACAGCAGAGGTCGCTTCTTCTCCTACATCACCTCCAAGACCTGCCCCTCCACCTCCAAACAGCACCCTCCCTGGCGGACTTCAGAAAAAAACTCAAGACCGGCTTTTTGAAGGAAACCTAGCACCCTCAGAGCCCAGATACCCCTAGGGGTGACAGTGCTGCGCTATACAAATGCTGATTGATTGATTGGCAAAGAGAAAACCTCTGACCTTCGATCCCCTGCACACTGCAGCACCTAGCCAGGTGCAGTTACATACATTTTGAAAACTGATTGTCTGGGAATATTTGACTAAATATGCTGAAACACTTTTTTTTGCCTATAATAGGGGTACACCGCAAATTTTGTTTGACTTTTCCATTATCACAGCAGGCTTGAACACAGCTCTTAAAAGAAATCTCTTGATTGGGTCACATGAATTTAAAGCCAGCCTATTTTCTCGGCCTAAATCTATGTTTGTTTCTCTTTAAACGCTGCACGATTGGTATGCCTTTCTGTGGGTTATTTATAAATTGTGTGTCCAAGTACAATTTTTCAGTTTCTGATTTACCTGTGTACATTACATTTTAGTAACTAAATCAGTGTTAACATTTCCCATAATGAGGCATGTAATTATGTGTATCTGCGATTGGTTTGATTTTTCACTATGATAAATTACCCAACCCTCATCACCGCCTTTCATCCTTTGGCAACAAGCATAAACACTATTTTCAAACATATTGTAACCTCTCACAATGTCACTCATTACCCAAGTCCTTAAAAAGATGATACCATTTTTTTGAAATTATTATTTTATGTTTCTTTTTCTTTCATTCTTATTTTATTATAACCTTAAATCCCTGAAAAAAAGCATATCATTTGCATTTTCTGCAGGCAATTTTGCAAAATTTACTCATAGACTGTGTTGTTGTTATTGCACTCAACACCTTAATTTAAGCAAGTAAGGTCAAGACCTATCTTCTCCGTCCAGTCCTTCAACTTTGATATTTTTGTTCGCCCTGCTTAACCTGCTTCACAAGACCTTCTGCGCCAATGACCCATTCACATCTCATTTTCCATGGTGCAGAGTTCCCTGCCTTACCTCTTTAACTAGATCACTATGTATTCTCCAAAATAAGTTTATTGGTCATTTAAATGGCCTGGATGGGTGAAAAATAATACATAGATCCAAAAAACACACAGTGCAAGGGGAACCCAGGCATGCCCCATAATGTGAATCAGAACTACTAAAAAGAAATGATCTTTATAAAGCATATTTGATACTGCAAGTATCTCAAAAACCTATATTTTATAACTCTCATAGCCACAAGATTAAAAAAAAAGCTTCTTAAATGCATAACCCAAATGTACCTGATGGCATACTGAAGTTTTATATTCCATCACATTTTACTATTTTTGCCTGGCAAATTTGACTTAGTGTTGTGTACGTTTTCACACACACCTAATCACTCCCTTTATCATATTTGAAACCTCCAGCTGGTTCTAGCTTTTTATCCAAGATCACTGTGCATTCAAGAACTTGTAGTTTTGTGCTTAGCTTTTAAACATGGGGTCAAAAATCCAATTTTGCAACCTGCTTTTTGATAAAACGCCAGGAATGCCTGAAGGTGTCACATGAGACATGTTGTCAGTTCGCACCTGTGCATGCCTATCCCTTCATACTTCGTCACCTGTTTTGTCACATAGGCTTGATCTGCTTCTGTGGTATTCTACCTGTATCTGTTTCATGAGGGAAACCTCTACAGGTGCTGATCATATTGTTCATGTTAGTGCAAGAGAAAAGTGCACATCTCTGCACATGCTGGACCTGTTTAACTAGGGAAGCTTGCACTGCTGCTCACTGTAACGCACTAATGTGATTGCAATTTGAAAGCTGATATCCATCCTGCACCTTTTTTGTGCGAGGAAAGTTTGCAGTGCTGTTGCTCGTGGCATGCCTGTTCTTTGAGCGAAGGAGGCTTGCACAGAAGTTTCCTCTGCTATGCCTGTTTTGCATCAGGGAAGCGTGCAGTGCAGTTCTGTGTGCTATTTCTCTTTTGCGTGAAGGAAACGTACACCGGTGATGCATTTGCATAACCTGCATGAGGACATTTTACTCTCCTTTGCAATGCTTTTGCCTGCATAGTATATGCTGTGGGTGTGTGAATGAAGGTTGCACTACTGCTACCTATGCACAGCTTCTTGTGAGAAACTTAAAATGCCCCTGTGGTTTGTGTGAGAATTTTGCCCTATTACTGCTTTAGCTATTGCTATCTATAGCATGTTTTGAAGAGAATCCTATGCACTTAGGCAGAGGCTCATAAATAACCCAGTGAGGAGAAGAATGTGGACAGTACTGAGAGTGTAGGAGTTAGGACTCAAGAATGATGAGGAGAGAGGCTAAGAAAATAAGAGTTAAAAAGAAGGAAGAGAGAAGCAAATGTACAGTGATGGAAAAGGAATAATAAAGTGGCGGTGAAGGGAGAGATAACAAACAGGGAAAGGAAATGTGAGAAGCAGAGGACAGAAAAAGATAGGAAAACACCTCTAGGGAATAGAATGAAAGGAATGGGTATAAACATGACAAAGAAAGTATGTGAGATATAAAGTGTCGAAACGGAGAGACATATTCTGAATGGTGGCCTCACCTTGACGAATGTTTGACTACAGGGAGCCGCCCTCGCTCCCACGCCTTGTCGAGCTTCAACAACTGTGAAATTCGGTTTTTCTTAAGTGTGAGTACACATCCTGTGAAAAAACAGGGTTATTCCTCGAGCTACTGAAATAAAGGTAGGAAAGAAGAGGAGGGGTGAACAGTTTATAATCAACCGTATAGCTACCATCCTCCACTTTAAGTTTTAATCCTGACCAGGGAATCCGGGACTGTAAATGTAAAATGTAAATTGATACTTGTATAGCGCACTACTCACCCGCAAGGGTCTCAAGGCGCTTGTACGAATACCGCTGTGGAACCCATCCTGGCTTTCCTTGTGAGGTGTCCACTCCTGGGCACCCCCAAGGTGGAGGCCAGGCATCCTTAGCGTTGTGGGGGCCGTTGTGGAGATTAAGCAAGCTATTGCCCAGAGTTGCAGAGTGGGACTCCATGATTGGAATAGGCACCGCGGCAAGAATTATCAGGTCCGTTGAATTTTGAGCCCAAGACCCGCCGAGGCAGGGAATTGAACCCTGGTCCTGGGCTAGACCTCTGCATCAGGGTCTGCCGCTCTACCATTGAGCCACACTTCTCCTAAAATAGAGAAGTGGATATTCCTGAGATAATTTTAGAGTGTACTATCTGACCATATTTTCTTTGCTTTATCCCTACTCTTCTTTATGTTTGTATTGTTTTCCCTCTCCCTATTGCTCCACCCCAAGCTTTGGTCAGCGCAGGACTGTTGTTTAGCAGCCCAATGATGACTCATGCCACAATTTGTGGTGAGGGCAGTTTTTCAAACATATTAGTTGGCTATTGAAGAGAGACATTGTTTACTCCTACTTCTTTGTGTGAGTTTTTGTATATATAAAGCAAAAACAAAAGAAATATAAGAAAGGGTGTTGTAGCTAAGGGATACAAGATGAGGAAGAAATAAGAAAAGAAAAAAAGGGACAGGAAAGTGCACACACAGAAAGGAACTGACTGAAAAAAGAATAAAGGAGTTGGAACATAGGAAGTAAGGCACAGAAATATTAGAGAGCGTAAGACCAACGAGTGAACAAAAGCAAAGAGCATAAGCAAGAATCCAAGCCCAAGAGCGAGAGACTGTGCAAGTGTGAGAGGTAAACATGAAAAGGAGAGAGATTTACATTACAAAGTGGTAAGGAGTTTAGACTGGATGGACATGGATGTTACAGGATGAGTGAAGTTATGGAATTTGAAGGAGAAATAACACAGGTGTAAAATATGTAATTAAAAAGGAAAAGGAATAAGGAAAGCTGCAGGAAGTGGAGTGAGTTGAAAGGAAAATTTTGAATGAAGAAAGTAAGACTAAACAAAATTTAAGAAGGTGCATGGGAATGAGAGGAGTAGCTGTGAAGGAAACAAGTGTGATAGAAGTTTGGAAATGAGAGAAAAGGGTAAAGATGGAGGCAGTTCGGGAACTGGGGCCACAGAAGAAAGAAGAGCAGAGGCAGAGACAGTGCTGAAAGTAGCATTGAGAGACAATAGTGAGAGTTTGGAAAGTAAGAGATTAACTAAATAGAGATATTTAGTGGTCAAAGGTAAGATTAAATGTGAGTGAGAGAGTGCGTGCTATAGATATTAAAAAATGTGGTATGTGCAGTAGAAGGTAAATTTGAGGAGTGAGGGGAGAATGAGCAGTACGGTGGCAGTAAAATGGGAGAGATAGAGGTGAGCACGTAAAATTAGATATAGTTTAGAGAATGACAGTTTCAGAGTTGGAGGTAAGCAGCACTTTGGAATAGATAGAGTGAACTAATGAGGGATTGAGGTGCAAAGATATACAGGCGAAATAGAGGAGAGGGAAAACTTGTCAGAACAAGTAGGGGAAGTGTGAGGGAACATGACTGTGGCATGAGAAGAAGAGGATAACTGGATGTGGGAGCAAGGAAAATGCGGATGATAGAAATAAGTAGGATAAAGGTAAATACCAACATTGCTGTGAGAGGGAGGCCTAACAGTGCTAGAGAAGGGTAGCAGAGCTGGAAGAATGAGGGATTGGTTGAACTGTTATAAGCAGAACTGGTGATGAAAGAATGAGAGCTAATATTAGTGGCTGACTGGGAAGGATTGATTGAGAAATGTGAGAGATTGAAATGGCCAGTAACATGGTCCACTGCAAATGGAATTTTCAGTAGCACAAAGGCAAAACTTTTGCTCATAACTGTCTCTGATATTATTGTAGGCCTATATCTGTGCCCTGGGATCCCTTCATGTCATCAAGCATTTCCTCTTTTGGAGACCCTATAGCTCCATTTTTTAAATAATAACACCCAAAAACTGTTTCTATATGCCCTAATATATCCCTATGAGGTAGGTTATGGGGGAGAGGTTCTTTAAAATGACGGGAGGAAGGGTGACCAAATAAGCGCGCCCCATTGAAGGGGGGCCTCCTAAGGTTTTGTTACACCACTAGCAACCATCTTCTGAGTGCTGTGTTTTTAAACAACACTCAAAATGTGGATCATCGTTTAGCACCCTCGGCCCCTTCTCCTCATCTTGCTTTCATCAGAAACCTGATGAAGAGGCCGAGAGTACTGACCTATGCACTGCAGAGTTCATGTAAACAAGAAAGTTGTGTTTGCATAAACACTGCTACATTACATTATTACACATTGGGGCAGAGGCTCTGTGAATTATGTGTCAGGGCTACTCCCTGAAGCCCTTGAAGAGAAGCCATCCCTGTTCCACTTTCTGCGGCTGGGTTGAGATCGCATTTACTGTATTTGTAATGGTCTGCTACAGTCTGGTTCTGACCTTTGGTGGAATGCAGACCATGTGGTGTCCCATTAAGCGTGGCTTCAACTTCATCATTTCTTCAGCCAGCATCATGTTGAACCTTGTGCCTCTGGACAGGAATACGCTAGAATATCTAGCTATGTCTATTGAATCCAGTTCCCCATTTGACACTGCAAAACTGTTCATTCCTGCTGCCCCTACCCCTGTCTCTGTGAAGCGCTCTGATATCTGTAAGGATCTTGTTCGCGCTATATAAAACTTTGAATAAATAAATAAACTCCTTAGATAATAAAGAAGGCAAGCTCATTTCTCTTACCTGCTTTTCCTAAGCTCCTGAATTTAGTGCCACTGTGACAGTTCCTCGAACCTGGAAGCATGCCATTTTTCTTCCACTACTGAAATTCCTACTCTTGATACATATAAACTTGAGAATTATTGTCTGATTTCGCTACGTCCATTCTTAGCAAAAATTCTTTAAAACCACATAAACATACACCTATTGGACTATCTCAAGTTCCATAGTTGTCTGCATACTTCTCAATCAGGTTTTCTCCTAGTCCACAATACTTAGTCTGCTCTCCTTGTGGTGATGGAAGAACTTAAACCTACCTTGGACCAGGGGCGGGACGGCAGCCTTTATGCTTTTGGAATTGAGTGCAGCCTTTGACACCATGTCCCACCCAATGTTACCCGGGAGATTAGAAGAGTGTGGTAAACTGGGCTTGGCTCTGAGCTGCTTTGCCTCCTTCCTCAGTTTGGTGTCCTCCAAACCCTTTCCCTCATTTGTGTGGATGATCTGACATGGCGTTCCACAGGGCTCCTCTCTGTGCCCTGCACTTTTTAATGTCTATGTTCAACCACAGGTGGTCATAGTGGATGCTTTGGGTTCTCGATTCTGGCAATGGCCCCTCTCAAACTAAGCGTTGTTTACTATCAGTGACCAGGTGGATGGACAGCAATTGTCTGGAACTAAATTGTACCAATGTGGAGATTCTGGTGGTTAGCAATCAGCCTAGACTTTGGGGCCCCCAAGGGTAGCAAACGGCGTGGTACCTGTCCTTACATCTGTGGTTAAAATCATGGGCATCTTGCCTGATAATCAGCTCACATTTGGCATCTTGAGGCTTTGGTCTTCTTAGATGCTTAAGGAATTTGCTTATTCTCACCATGCAGAAGACCGTTTCCTAGGCTGTGATTATTAATTGCTTGGACTACAGAAATGTCCTATACCTGGTAATTAATAAAGCTCTTTTTCCCAAATTACAGACCATTCCAATGGTGTCTCCTCTGTTAAGATAGAGGAGCGTCTCCCCACTGCTGAAAGCCAGCAGATGCAAACACAAAATATAAAAGGATAATAAAACTGTTTTATTATCATTTTATTTTTCATCATGGAGTGGAGTCTTGGGGGCAGGGCCATACTGATGACAGCATCATAGAGGAGCAGTGGCGGTTTGGCCGGCTGTTTTAGGAAGGCCAAACTGACATGCACACCTAGAGCTGTGCTGCACAGCTGGTGGAGAACAGTGGTGGGGGCAGGGCCATACTGATGACAGCATCATAGAGGAGCAGTGGCGGTTTGGCCGGCTATTTTAGGAAGGCCAAACCGACATGCACACCTAGAGCTGTGCTGCACAGCTGGTGGAGAACAGTGGTGGGGGCAGGGCCATACTGATGACAGCATCATAGAGGAGCAGTGGCGGTTTGGCCGGCTGTTTTAGGCAGGCCAAACTGACATGCACACCTAGAGCTGTGCTGCACAGCTGGTGGAGAACAGCAGACACAGGCTCCCAGTCCCTGAGGGAGTGCAACACCAGCCCACTCAGACCAATCCTGGGGCTGCTCTCATGCTGGCTAATAGTATTACCAGCATAAAAGCAGCCTCTAGTTTGTCGTAGGGGAGTCCGGGAGTCTGTCACAAAAAGTCACTTCTGGTGCTTAGGGTGCAGGTGCTCGAAGTCTCTCTCCCAGGCAAGAGCACCACTGAGGTGTCTACTCCAAAGACTTTTCTGAGACCGGAACTGTTCACTAGGTATACTTGTTGTCTAGATCCGCTAGTCACCACAGTGATATCCAGCCTCCAGCCTGTGCACCGTTGCTAGGAGCTCCTTGCATCAGTATTTGAACCTCACCCCTCTATTAATGGCCCGTTCTTCTCAAGAGCGCAATCTTGCTGAGTTATGAGAGACTGCTACAGAGAGCTGAGTACATTCTCCACAGACACAAACCATCTACCCTAGCGCTTAACCACTACATTTTTTGGCTTAGTGCCCAAAAGTGTTTCTAAGGCACCACAAAGATGCAATATATGACACCTCATTAAGGGCCAGATTTACAAAAGTAATCTGAGACAAAATCCTAACTTTACGACTTTCGATATTCACAAAAGGCATTTAGTAGTAGTAAAGTTAGGAATCCTAACTTTCTACTACTAAATACCTTTTTTGAATACTGAAAGTCGTAAAGTTAGGATTTTTCTCAGTTTAGTAGTAGTAAAGTTAGGAATCCTAACTTTACTACTGCTAAATGCCTTTTGTGAATACTGAAAGTAGTAAAGTTAGGATTTTGTCTCAGGTTACTTTTGTGAATTGGGCCCAAACTGAATAGCATATTTGTGAGCTGGGGCTTTCAGACTGCCATCATTATTGCATTCTGGCACTATATTAGCCTTTTCTTGTGTTCACTAAAGTCGCCAGCCCCTTAGCAAGACAGGACCCGTCTCTCTGCTGCCATATCCCAGTCATTAGCTGGTTTGAGACGGATGTACCCGCCCGTCTCTGAGTCCACAGTGACTCACTATATCTGATTCTTTCAACCCAGACCCTTGACGCCGGGTCGGAAATATCACCGGCTATACGGACCGTTACCCCATTTGTGCTTACAGCTCTGAAGAGTCACGGCTCCTTGCCCGCTTGACGAAATACGTGTCGGCTGGTCATTTGCTTTTGAAGTTACCTTTCAACAAAGGAAGGTCAATCCTTTGAAGAACAAAAAGACTTTCTATCATGTCCACTTTGTTCCATTTACTACCTATTGTGTTCTTTTGATTAAGCATGATACATATATACACCTCGCTTAAAGTGTGCACAGGATTCTTGTCATAATTACCGAGTGGGCCCTGGCCAATCTCTGCAGAGGTTTAGGGGTCTCCTCTGACCCTGCTGCACCATCTTCATTATTGTTGTTTTTTACCTAACACACACCGCTACCAGTTAAGGCGCTACATGTCAAAACCCTCCACAGAACACACAAGCATATTTGTGAGCTGGGGCTTTCAGACTGCCATCATTATTACATTCTGGCACTATATTAACCTTTTCTTGTGTTCACTGAAGTTAAAGGTCAGATATTCCCCTTATGACAAATTTGCACACAAAAAGGAGATTGGAGATAAGTTTTATGTGTACCATATTCTAGTCAGAACCATAACTTTCAAATTGTCACGTAAATTTGCTGCTGTGATGATTTTCTTTTTTATACGCAGTCCATTTAAAAATATTGGACATATAACCAGGAAAACACAGGCCAGGAATATACAATCCCCACACGGAATATGTTTAGTTAAAAGACGCACTCAATCCACAGATGCTTCATTATGCACTTCATTTTATTAAAGCTTCATTGGTCCGATTTACAGATTGCAGCAAATGCAACAAGACCTAGACTATAGAAGCACATGTAGCGATTTACCCTCATTCAGAATATTTCGTTTGTTGCTCTTTCATTAGCAAACATTACTCCCCTTCTTCTATATTACATGGGGTAGCCGAAATATCTCGGGTAGTGCTAAATTCACACAATTGCCTGATTCTCATTCATCAGTAAAAACCACAGTTGAGAGACCGATCATACCACACTCAATCTCGTGTCCAACATATATAGTGCTAAACCGAAAAAAAGTGTGTAGAAGTGAGATGGCACCTCACGGGCGCACCACCAAACGGGGACCTGACTGGTACTCGCCAGGACAGCCCTGTTGTCATCATCGGTATCATCAAGCTTAGAACAGAAAACAGTGTCCAAATACACAAAAGATTTGTGAAAAAGTGCAGTGGAAATTTAGAAGAAAAGAACACAATACAGTGTCAAAAAAACGTATAAAACACTCATAACACAACACAAACACTCTAATTTTATTCACTTTCTTGTGTTGTGTATGGAAGAAATAAAAGAGAAAAGTAGATGTGGTTGTCACCTATTTAACCACTCATACTTTTACTTGCCGACATGTTTCATTGCCTGGTAACTTGTAGGCAATTTCATCAGGGCATCATATATATTAAAGCCACTGCAGATGGACCCACACGTCTTCACAACCTCATATGGCCATAGGTGCTCCTACCAGCCGGATGGAACACAGGTTGTCATAAAAATGCAAGAAAAATCGCATAAAGTCGATTGTTCACTTCTCCCATTCAGATTTCTGACATATGAGAAGCGGCCGCTGTATCTCAGCCCGTGCCGATTTACAGATTGCCAAGCGTTGCTTAAAGGGTTGTAAATTTAGAACATTGCCCGATTTGCAAATATAGCCTCCTGCCTAAGTCATATTTCTGGTGTTTAATTGGTAACAAAACGACCTTGTCACCAAGGAACTTGGGGGGATATCTGTAAGGAAATGGCACAGCGCAGCAGCAAATTTTGCAGTGCCACGCTGCGTCATTTATAAAACACATGGATGTGCCATATTCAAAAGAATACGGCACACTCCTGTGTATTCCCTTGCGCTGGCGCTATAAATAGCTATCTAGCGCCAATACAGGCACCCTTATGCCATAGTGCAAGGGTCAGCTAGTGTCTCTATGCTACCCATATGTTTCACCTCGATATCTACTGCAGAATGAGTACAATGCTTTTCCTGTATTTGTTCCAATACTTCTGGCAATACCACAGTTACCCATGAGTATCTCTTTACATTGGAGCAGGCAGGCCGACATGCCTCATGGTGAGTCGAGCGCTATACAAGAAGGTATAACATAACATAACAATATTACAGAACGTTGTGGTTCATTAAATGAGCTTCAACTCATACACCTTTGGCAATTCAGTTGGATGTTGGTTTTCTCTGACCATGCTTTTTATGATAAGTTATATACCAAGTCCTAAGTCTAATGCCTTATCAAACCAAGATCAAGTTGGCGTGTGACAATCAAGTGACTGAAGACGTGCCATTAATGTTATCTCCAAAGAGTGTAAGTGATCATATCCCAGGGGTGAAGTAACACGAGTCTTTCTTATATCTTGATTGAATTATTAAAGATTAAGGGCCATCAAGTATGAAATCCAAAAAAGAAGAGATCGACCCACATACCTCCACGACTCTATATCATTACACCGACTGCCGATGGACCCTGGTCATTATGATTAAAACCTATGGGAGTGAGGGCCCAGAATACTTATGGAAACCTGTACCTTACTAAACCCATAATGAACCACTCAGAACCAACAGCTTCAGATTGATCTGAAAACCAGATTACAAACAATCCAGATATTGTGACACAACCATCAAGGTGCAAGGTAGTACTCTGTGAAAGTGAACCCAAATGTTGGTGTGATGCATAGTCTACTAGCATTCAAAACAGTCTAGAATAGCCCTGTTCACAAGGCCTTCCCCTCTTGACCTAGCATACAATTAAACAGAACCACTCAGCTTTACTGTAGGAATTGGATGGACCCCTAACCATTGAGGAATTCCACACTCACCTTAAGAATTCCTTCTTTAGAAATGTATAACAAGTGGACTTTAGCATGTTAGAGTGACTGCCAGTGACATGCTTACACTATAGAAAATAATATGCAAAATAAATAAAAATTGATATTGGTCTCACCTGAATTGCTTGAAATTGTACTGCATCTATGGGGGAGTGCTGAAGTTTGTGGAGGGCGATGGACTTACTTGGCAGATTATTGTGATACAAGTCTACAGGCTCCCGCATGTGTGGGTAAGCACTACATTAGTCAAACCTGCAACTCACCACTGCTTTGAGGGAATGCCATCAGCTTCTAGAGTATATGGAGCAGGCTGCGCTGATGTAGTGTAAGAACGTAAAACAACACCAACAACTTCTATATTTCTAAACCAAGCTCTACATGAGTCACATCTCAATTCCATGATATTTCACCAATCATTTAGGGGAATGTCACATTTTCTGGTGCTTGTGAGAGCGGTGGGTTTCTGAGATTGTTAAGAGCGCAAAAGAACACCACCCGCTTCTGTATTAGTGTACACTGCCCTGTACTAGTTGTGCCTGAATAACATGACCTTTCACCAATTTTTGAGGGGAGTGTTAGCATTTCTGAAGTTTGAGGACAGCAGGCAAAAACAGGTTAGGAGTATGATATTAACCACCTCCATCTGCATTTAAGAGACAAGAGATATCATGGTCACACATAAATGTGCAACACTTCCGGGTTTGTTTCCGTAAGAGTTATAGTTTGTGGAGTTTGTAGGAGGAGGTTTGGTTTTCAGGGCTGTTAAGAATGCAACAGAATGGCCCTGCTTCTGCATTTGAGTGCCATTCATTACATCGAAGAATACTAAGTTCAAAAATGAGGTCGCATTGTGTGCAAAATAACACTGGGCTGGGATGTGCCATGAGTGATTACACGTGGCTGAGATTAATTCAAGCATTCCATCCATTAATTTTGTTGTATACTTCAGTTTGTTACATTGATCACTACTACATTTCACAACATCTCACCGCTGCCTTGGTGAGTGCTTCAGTTTCTGGTTTTCATGAAATAGGTTGGGATTTTTCAGGTTGCTAAAACAATGAATAGCTTCTACCGTTGTGCGCTAGGCGCTGCATTTGTAACACCCAAATTGCATGTCATTTCATCTTTGATTTGGGGGGTGTGTCACAATTTCTAGAGTCTCCAGAGGCAGGTGGATTTTTTAAAGTTAAGATTGTGAAAGCACGCCATCTGCTTCTGCATGTGCATGCCAAATGCTGCATTTGTTACTCTTGTTTGCCCAACATATTACCCCTGCTTTGGGAAGTTTTACCGGTTCTGGCGTTTGCGAACAAGAGCAGGTCTTGGCAGGTTGTTGAGAGGGTGAAAGAACACCTCATGCTACCACATTTGTGTGCAAAACACTACATTATGAAATTGCTGGCAGCTAGACTGCTAACCAGTCCCAAGATGCACTGTCACGAATAAGCCCTGGGCTCAATCTATTTAACGTTGAATAAACTGGCTGAAGACCGAGTTCGGCACAAATTAAAACATTTTTAATGCTTGAAAGGAGTGTTCATTCAAAACAATTTATTAGCATATGTCCAAATATATTTTTTGCCATATTGCAATGAATCTGTTTTTGATAAGCAAATTTTTATTGATTTTAAAAACACAGGAACAATTCCGCCAATACACGGAAATTACAAGTATGAGTTCATTCGCACAAGCACTGTACCCCCCAATCACGTTCCCCATAAAAATACATAGACCGGAATTGGAACCAGG
Source organism: Lissotriton helveticus (assembly GCF_964261635.1). Taxonomy (NCBI): domain Eukaryota; kingdom Metazoa; phylum Chordata; class Amphibia; order Caudata; family Salamandridae; genus Lissotriton; species Lissotriton helveticus. Next base: position 192,081,757 of record NC_136060.1, read on the forward strand.
TTAAGTTAGACCCTCCACATTCCCCAACCACTTCCCCCATACTCTGCGGTATTTCTTAACGCACCCCTTAGCTTTGTAAAGGGCTCTCTCCTGGGTTGAGCACCAGTCCACCCCTCTTCACCACCTCTCCAGGGTGGGTGGTTCAGGGCTTATCCAGTCCACCGCAATGTCCCGCTTGGCCACCAACATAGCTATGTTGTAAAACAACTTATCATTCCTGGACCCATCCAGCCCATCAGTGATCCCCAGCAAGGAGTGACGTGGATCATGAGGAACCTCCAAGCCCAACACCTCCGTTAGCTCCACTTCAATGGATCCCCAGAACTGTCCTAAGCGGGGCACAACCAAACCATATGGAGGAAGTCAGCCGGGGCATGGTTACATCTTGCACATGATGCATCCGGGTGAAAACTCACTTGGTACAGGCGCACGGGAGTGAGGTGCGTGGTGTGTAAGTAGTAGAGCTGAATCAGTTTGAGTTTCACCGAGACGATGACTATTTTGGGGGCCATAAGGGCATCACGCAGTCCACCTCGTGAAGGGGGCCCACCCATTCTACCCATTGATCCCTCAACTTGTCTAGGGATGTTGGAGTATTGTTAATGAGGGTGCGGTAAATGCAGGAAACCCCCCCTGCCCAAGTCATCCAACATTGTTTGAGCCTCAGCGGGGCTGAAATTCGGGGAGCCTCGTGTCATCCGTACTATGCATGTGGAGGGCATGTCGCAGTTGCAAGTATTTATAAAACTGGGATGAATGTAGGGAGTAGCGAGTTCGGAGCTCCTGGAAGGACAGCATGTGGCCCCTTGCCCATACGTCCCCTTGCTAGGAGATGCCAATAAGGTCCCAAGTTTTGAACCCCCGCAAACCCACCAACCTCCCAGAGACACGCCCTTGCAAGAGGGAGGTACAGTGGGTCAACTTCCCCATCCATTCGGTATGACGGAGCGAGGCCCGCCAGGCCAACAACACAGAGCGCGTCACGTCTGGCAGTCGGAATGGGTCCCCTATACATCATAGCCTGAATGTCCGTGAGCCCGTTTGCTCAGTTCCAGCCTGTAGGCTGGATCCGACCAGCCCCCATTGAACCAGTCGTGGATTACCAGTAGACGCACCGCCAAAAAATACAGGTACGAGTGCGTCATCACCATACTACCATCGTAGGAGGGAATCTGACAAGTCGACAGAGCCACATGGGCCCATCCTCCACCCCAGAGAAACTTGGTGATTAGACTGTCCAATACCCTGAACCAAGCCCTGGAAAAACAGAAGGGGGTATACTGTAGTGTAGGACGTAAAGGAATCTGGGGAGGATCATCATTTTAAATAGGGCTACCCTTCCCAGGGGTTCAGAGGCAGCGTTTTCCATTTAAGGAGGTCCTCCTTAGCCTTCTTAACCATCGGGGCAACATTAAGGGACCAGCCTAGCTCAGAAAGAAGGGTGATCCAAATCCCCAGGTATTTAAAGGACTTCCTCCGGAGTGGTATGGTAGACTGCCAGTCAAAGCATTCTCTAGAAAGATACAGGGGGACCAGCACTGACTTCCCGGTGTTTAGCCACAGCCCTGAGGCCTGCTCGAAGGCGTGCAGGATCCAGAGGCAGTGTGGCCCTGAGGAGGCCGGGTTGGACAGGAAGACAAGGACATCGTCCGGGTACATTGCGATCTTGTCCGCATCTGTATTAGGCAACTCCCAACCATCGAGACGATCCTCCGCCCACACCCGGGGCGCCAAGGGCTCCATCGCCATGGCGAATAGCAACGGGGAGAGGAGACATCCCTGCCTAGTGCCCCTGGCGATGGGAAAGGCCTCCGACAGTACCCCATTAACCAGTACACACGCTCTTGGGTGAGCGTACAAGACCCGGACCAGGGAACGAAAATGGGGCCCGAACCCCATCTCAATCAGCCCGCCCTGCAGGTATATCAAGTCCACTGAGTCAAAAGCTTTTTTGAAGTCAATGGACAGGAGTGCCAAATATGGGGTGAGAAGATTTGCCAGGGCCAGCTGCAGCCTTCGGAGGCAGTGGTGGGTCCCACGCTGAGGCATGAACCCACACTGATCCGGGTGTACCAGCAAAGCCAAGTAGGGTTTCAGCCGTTGGGCTAGAACGGTGGCGTAAAGTTTAATTTCAGTGTTGAGGAGAGATATGGGGCAGTACTCTGCACATATTCGGAAGGGAGGCTGGGATTTCGGGAGAACCACAATGGTGGCAATGTCCGTTTACGGCGGAAAGGAACCTCTGTCAACGGTTTCTTTAAACAGGCTGGCTAGATGGGGCGCTAGGGTCCCCCGGTATGCCGCATGATATTCCTGCGGCAGGCCATCCAGACCCGGGGTTTTACCCGGGGAGGCCAGAGAGATTGCTGCCTCAATTTCTTTCAAGGAGATGGGACGCTCCAGATCCTTCTGAGCAGCTGGTTTCAGCCTAGGGAGGCACACCCCATCCCGGTCAAGGAGAGCTGCAACGGTCAGCTCAGGGGTGTGTTCTGTATACAGCCTCCGATAATATGCCACAAAGGTGTTTGCCATCGCCACGGGAGCACTTACACCATTCCAGTTGCGTCCACCACCTCTGGGATAATACGATTCGCCCTGGGATATGTGGCCAACCTGTGCAAGATCGGACCATTCTTGTCCCCCCAACCGTAAACTCTTGCTACCGAAGACCTCCAGAGGAGCTTAGCCGCATCCAGGGCCAGTTGTTTAATCCCGTCGTGTCTGGGTGGCGTCCTCTGAAGTGGATAGTAGCTGTTCCATGCGAATCGCCTGCGCTTCCTTGGAGGAGATCTCCTTCAGCTGCAATTGCCTCTGGCTCTTAAGCTGTTGTTTTGCAAAACCTCGTATGGTTGCATTTCCCGCCTCCCATAGGGTACCCGGAGAGGCTACCGAACCCTCGTTGGTAGCAAAGTAGCATGCCAGCTCTTCCCCACCTCCCGCCTCAAATCTTTATCCTGAAGGAACCAAGCGTTCATCCTCCATGTTTGGCGGGCCGTGGGAGGGGGGCCCTGAGTCAAGGAGTATCAGGGAGTGGTCAGAAATGCCTCTGGGGAGAATGCTGATGTCAACAATCAGAGAACAATCGGCGCGGGGACAAAGAGCGCATCTATGCGCGATTGGGTGTGGTGAGCCGCAGATGTATGCGTAAATTGGGTTCTGCGTGGGTCCCATATGCGCCATGCATCACAAAGCCCCAAGGACTCAGAGCAGTTTTGCAGTTGTTTCACGCTCGCCGCTCGGGCAGCCAATGGAGGTCCCGTTGTGTCTAGGGCCGGGGCTAAGACTGCATTGAAGTCTCCTGCAATGACCATGTTGCCTGCGGGCACATTATTCAGCAGGGCAGCAGTGTGCGCTTGTTTGGGTGCGAGCATTGAGGGGGGGCATACACCGACATGAGAGTGAGGGGGGAACCAGCCAATGATCCGCAAACTGTCACAGATGAGCCTTGAGGATCATGTACCACTTGGGAGAGGACAAAGGGCAGTGTATGCCTCAGGAGGATGGCAACCCCTTGTGAAGCCAGAGTGCCATACCCTATCGAATCCATAACAAGCTAGGAAGGGGCAGCAGTTACCTAAGAGGTGTGTTTCTTGAAGCATCAGTATATCTATGTGGAGACGCTGCGCATACCGTAAGACCGCTGTACGTTTGTGCCGGTCCAGCAGACCATTGACATTCCACGACAAGACGTGGAGAGACGCCATAGGGGAAGCGTTATCTCTCATGGTTGGCATTTCTAGGGCTAGGCGGAGCGCATGGCTTTGGGTATACAAACGCATTTGGGAGCCCGCGGTGGTGTGTGCGATCATGTACTACGGGGGAGCCATCCCTCCCTCCGGTAACATGTGTCATTCTGTGGTAGCTGAAACAAAAACCAACAAACAGCAGAACAACATACAGGGAAAAACTGTCCCAAACCCCCCAACCCCCACCCTACACTTCAGGAACAAAAGCATCTGTCAACAAAGTGTGGGCCAAAAATCCGTTCCGCTCGCGGAATTTGCAGATTTTCAGCAATTTCAAGATCCGAAATTTCACGAAATTGCCGAAAAATCCGCAAATCCACTCACGGGCGGATTTTTTTTTTGGGCCTACAGGAAGCACTTACAGTTAAGGCAGGTGCTCGAGTTGAAGATAACTTTGTAACCATTTTAGAATGTGCCGGCAAGCTGCCAGAGTTGAAGTTGCAACTTCAACTCGGGCACCTCCCTTAACTCTGTAAGTGCTTCCTGTGGGCCAAAAATTAAACCTCACCACAAAGCACTTACAGATATAAAGCAGGTGCCCGAGTTGAAGCTCAAATTCAGTAACGTTTTAATCAGCCCAAAACATTAGTGAGCACGGTCGAGGCTGGGCAAGTGTGCTTTAAACCCATATCTGCCATCGAAAATTAGCTGTAATACTCGAGGAACATCTTTGCATCCATGAGTTTCTCAAGCGCAATTCCCGTGTAGTTCCTGAGACCAGCAGGTTGCTTTCTCCTCACCTGCTGCTCTGCTCGCTCTCTGACCCTTTATACACAAAAGTCATGGTGACACGCATAGAAGCCCCGCACCACACACTAGCGGTATCAAATGTCTTCCCGCCCTTTCCCAACTATGATGGACAGCTCACTCAAGGGACCTCGGCGCCTTTTGGCGCGGTGGCAAAGTTACAGGCACATATGGTCAGTGGAGACAAATCTTCTGGCCCTTTACGCAGCTGCAGTGTAGGAAAAGCACTATACATTTACCCAACGAGGTAGCACTTACTGATTAGCCAGTAGAGTACTCCAGTTGAGTAGAGTGCAAATCACAAAAAAATCCACGAGTTCGCGGATTTTTTTGCGATTTTGTGCGAATTTTGCAGATCGCAGATCTGCAAAATTCACCCATACTTACTGTCAACCCTCCAACACACAACACCCAATACACAGGGCGAACGACCAAACTAAAACGCCTGGGAATAGGGAAGTGTGGAGGACCCCTCCTTGTGAGCGGATGTGTGTTTACAAAGACCATCGGGAAGGCAGAAACAGATCTGGGACAGACCACCGTCTCCGGCCGTGGAGCAAAGCCCGGCAGGCAGAGACCGGCTCAGCCAGGGTCCTTCAACAGCATCCGGCTACAGGAGAGGTCTGTGTCCGGAAAGTCAATCGCTGAGGGCTGGGAAGCAGCACCTCCACTGTTCAGCCGGCCAGATGAACCAGAGTGCCTCCCAGTCAACACTCCCTCCTCGACCCGGGGTGGCTGTTGTCTGTGTCCCGGCGGGGAGTCTGAGCGGGCCCACCTCCGGTCACAGCGCCTACGGGAACGATTACGAGGAGGCTGAGGAGCGGCCGAGCCCGCCCCTGCATCTCCCCGCCCCAGACACAACCCTCAGCCCGCAGAGGGCACTCCTCCGTCTTCCAGTTCCACGCCTCTGTCGGGCTGTCGAAAAACAGGTGAGCCGGGAAGAGGAGTCGTAACTGAATGTTAAGTGCCCTCAACTTCTGCTTGACCTCTCCAAAGGAGCGACGCTGGCCCTGAACCTCACGGGTGTAGTCTGGGAAGATCGTAATGGCGGAGTTTTTGTGCAGGAGCCGTTGTTGCTTGCGGGCTTCAGACAGGATGATGTCTCGGTCCTTGAAGTTAAGAACCCGCATTATGATTGGGCGGGAAGGAGCGCCCGGCATTGGCTTGGGTACCAGGGACCGGTGGGCCCGCTCGATCGCAAACCAAGGGGATAGGGATCCTTTGGGGACCCATGACCTCAGCCACCTCTCCAGGAAGTCCACTGCATGACCCTTTTCCACTCCTTCCGGAAAGCCCACCACGCAGAGATTGTTGCGTCTGTACCTATTTTCCGCGTCCTTCGTCCGGCGGTGCAACAGTATGGGACTGAAGAAGGGCCACCTGCCCCTTAATTGCTGCACATCATCTTCCACCGATTAGATCCTGGACTCAGTCTCTTTAATCTGGGCATTCGTGTTGCGAAGGTCCTGCCTGAAGAGAGTCACATCCACTCTCACTTCTGCGATTTTGCCCTCCACTGAGGTCTAGGACGTCTGGTTGGGCTGGAGTATGGTGGCCAGTTCAGCGGACGGAGGAGCCGCCTGCCCAGCCACTCCCCCAGCAGGCCCCCCTCCGGGGTGGTGAAGCGATCCATTTTGGTTTGGGTGGCGGGGACCTTCGTTGATCTGTCCGTTTTACCCATATTTATCCCCGGGGAGGAACGGGATCTCAAGGACCCCCCTACTGGACCTTACTCCGGACAGCACACAGCATCCGCAAGGATAGTAGCTGCTCAGGAACTAATGTGGCAGGTGACCGCGGAAGCACAGTAATGGGCAGCGCCGGTCCTGGGGAGGAGAAGCCCTGCGTGGCCAATTCACCTCGATCGCTGGTCGCAGGGGGCGCGCCCGGAGTGGGGGGAGGAGACGGGATGGAAGGAAGGTAGCTGTGCTAACCAGAGCCCCACACACCCACCTGCAGCCCAACTGACGGCCGAATCATCTACCCAAACCCAGATGCCCACTCCTCACCTGCAATCTGCTTGCCGCTGATTTCCCACTGACCGCCAACGGAGCCTGCAGCAGCTGCACAGGCCTGAGGCTCAACACGGGCAGTCAGGAAGCGTGCAGATCTCCTAGATGTGGCCTCTGCAGGCTCTCCACCTCCAGGAGTGTTGCTTGGGCCAGAAAGTGGCGAGGGAGGGATGCCCCACCCCAACAGGCCGCCCAAGGGCACCGGTGAAGACCCCTGTGAACGAGCGCAATCTCAATATGTCCCACTGAGGCGGAGGGCTGCGACGCCGGAGAAGTTCGCCCAAGCCCAGGAGGGGGGCAGCGCAGGAGCACCTCACCGGGAGATCACTTAGCGAGTGGAGGCCCGTCGCTCTGCCAGGAACCAGCTCCGCCCGACTCAAGCTGCCTCCTTGACGCAGCGGGGCCCATAGCGCCAATTCCGATCAGACCAAGCCCCAGCACGCACCAGCCCAACATGTCCGCCACTGAGATGCAATGGGGGCCCTCGGCGCCCGATTCTGAAGTCTAGATCCCGGGGGTTCACTCACAGTAGTCTGGCAAGTCAAACAGCCGTGGCGCGGTGGGGTCCCGCGGCACCAATGCCCTCAGTCCGGGACAGCGGGGCCCACCGCCGTCACACAAGCAAACCCCTTGCATCAACAGCAATCCTCACCCCCAGCGTGGTGCACCACACCAGCCAGCGGCAAAGATCTCTTCTCACCACCACTCCGGCTCCCTGCCACATGACCCGGCGGACGGTGTCACAAAAGCGCCGCCGGGAGCTGAGCCGCTGCCATGGGTAGCACCGCTCACAGAGAAGCCAAGGGCGAGTCCGGGCAACCCTGCTGCCACTGCGCGGGACTAAGAGGCAGTCGGCCAGCAGCACCGCCGCCTGGGAGGGCACAAGAACGACCCCGCACCCCCGGAGCACCCCGCCCCACGATAGGGAGTGTAGCCGTCACCAGAGAGGAAGGGCAGGGGCCAACGATGGCAAGTCTTCACCCCAGCTGCACCACAGCTCAAGTGGCATGAACATCATCCCTGGGCCCCCACACCCGTCCCCCGCTGCCCGATGCGATGGCCGAAGACAAGGGAGCCCCGTTGGGGGGCCACACACCACAGACCTCTGCCCCACAACCCCGGTTGCTGGGGGTCCAGAAACCAGCTGCGCCGCCAGTGGGATCCCCAGGGGCAGCACCGCACCGCAGGAGGACAGGCCCACAGCCGGAGTCCAACTCAGCCTCATCAGCAAGGGAGGTGAGAGCCCGTGATGAGAGGCCTCCCCGCATGCCATGTCTCACAGCCGGCCACCAGGAGAGCCTCACTCTGGACACAAAAGCAAGCTCCCGCCGCCCGAAGCGATGGCTGATGGGGAGCAGGGACACAGGAGGCCCGAAACGCTGCCACGAAGACCTCAGCGCGTGCGGGGGAAGGGGGCAGCTCTACGCCATGGATCCCGCCCGCAACAGATTCCCAGCACCAGCCGGGCCGCACAAAGCACAGTCTGGAGAAGAAAGGTCAGGGAACTAGCAGTGCCCAGATTGTCGCTGCACCTCCATCACCAGCCGCAGCTCAGGCCTCGATGACATGCTGTAGCGGGAGAGGAGGAGCGGCTGCCATCTCAGCTGCGGGTGGTGGCTGGACTGTCCGGCAATCACCAGGAGCACCAGGGCCTGAGATCTCGGCCCCAGGACCAACACCAGGTAGGTGGCAAAGTGGGGGTAGCAGTCCACAGCCCCAGATGTCCAGGGAAGCAGGCGGATCACGACGGATAGCAGAGGGGTCCGGGAGCACACTCAATGTGCAACCGCCATCTACGCCTGCTAGGTCATGCCCCCATATGATTCTTAAATGAATTCTAAACACTCTAATAATCCAATGCATTTCAGGTAATCAAGAACCTTTATCAGGGGTAATTAAAAACGATTTCCAAGTAGACCGAAAATCTACATGTTGCCCAAGTTTCATGATCATCTGACAAATACTCTGTTTAAACCAATTGTGTCAATTTGCGTTTCTTTACATAAACCCTTGGGTCACTATTTGGATACCTTCTTACAATCCATTGTGCAAGAATGGAAATCTTGCACTCAAGATACAAATGTTTTTGCCAATCGATTGTCCCAGATGCCTTCTGATCTCATTCAAAATTGGTGGCTTTGCACTAACGATGTGAATGCCCTATACACTTCCATCCTGCACAGGGAGGGAATGGAGGCGGTAGAATATACCTTATTACATTGGTGCTAACAAGACTGTTTTGTTGGAGTTGTTAAGTTCTGCTTTGTATCATAGTTATTTTCAATGGAAGGACAGATTTTGTCAACAAAGGAATGATACATCCATGGGTTTTTCAGGCGCCCCAAGTTATGTCAATATTTTCTTGGCAAAATTTGAAAATCACTACATTTTAAAAAAAGACGCTTTGAAAGAACATCTGTTGATTTATTTATGATTTTTTAAAAAAAACTCTTTTTATTGTAATTATAATCAAGGCACAAATTAGTCGAGTAGTACATGCAGACAATCAATTCTGACATCATCGGCAATATGGCAAAGTGCGCAACAGTGGTACATACATAACAGTTGAGTGCAGTGTTCCCCTCATGAACTTCCCATCTCCCCATCCTTGTCCTCTTCCAACTCACTGTCCTTCTGTGTCCTTGGCGGCTCACAAATGTATCCCCTGAATTTGTTCCATGCCCCCTATACCTTGCTCCACTTCTGAGGACATCTTCGATTAATGAATGCTGCTTTCTCGGCCACCATGGCTGTGTCTAGATCCCCACACCATGCTGTGAGTGTTGGTGACTCTCTCGCACCCCACTTTTGTGCAATATTGCGCTTCGCTATCATTATTCCCAGTGTGGCCCTCGTTTGCACCGGGCGTGTTAGATCGTTCGGTTCCCACACATTCAGTAAGCATCGTCTAGGCTCAGGCGTCAATGAAATTTCCACCGTCTGTGATATAGTCTTCATGATCTTTGCCCAATATTCAGCGATCCTTGGACATTCCCACACTGTATGAAAAAACGTCCCCTCCTCCCCACATTGTCTCAAACAGTACAGGTGTGGTGCTGTTCCTATTTTATGTAGGGTGTGTCTCGAATAGTAAGTTCTATGTAAAAATTTTAGCTGCACTAGATTGAGTCTTGAGGGTATGCCCACCTCCTGCGGGGAGGCCGTCGCCTCCTTATATTCAGAGTCCTCGAAGACCCTCATGTCCTGAGACCACTTTTCTCTAAGTGACACATTTGGGTCAGGCAAATTATTTACTAATTTGTGGTAAGTGAGGGAAGTCACCCGCTTCTGCATATGTTATGTCAGTAGTCTGTCTTCCAGGGGGGTTGCCTCTGGAACCTCAGAGTTGGGCAGTAAGACCGCCTGCAGCGCATGCTTTATCTGCATATATTTAAAAAGTTCAGTAGGTGCTAGCTCATGGAGACGCTCAAATGTCTTTACCTCCCCTTTATACCACGTCACCCACAGTGGATATACATATATCATCCCATTAATCGAATCCTTTATAGTTTCGAAGGCCGCCCAGGCATTTCAGGTCCCACAGAGGGGTAAGTTGGGTTATTATTCCTTTCCAGCCCAACTTAGCGTGTGCTTTATGCCATATGTGGACCGTCTGCCCCGTGGGACCAACCACTGCCGGCGCACGCTTCTTGTTAGAGAGCGCCGACATCATGCCCTCAACCCCAAGTCAACTCCTATCTGCCTTGAAAGCCGGATCTGTCTGAGGGGCGTGTATCCACTGGTTGACCACCTTCAATTGGGCCACCCAATAATATAGCTGTATGTCGGGGAGCGCAATGCCGCCATCGACCACCCTCTAGTCAATTTACGCTGAGCTATGCATGCAGGTCTGTGTCCCCATAACAGCCCGGAAACCTGAGCCGCTATTTTTTTTAAATAGTCCGCTGGCATTGGGTACAGCGTATTTTCCAGCACATAGAGGAAACAAGGCAGTGCCATCATTTTAAAGAGCGCTGCCTTACCCAACAACGTCAACAGAAGGGTTCCCCAGTGATTTGCGTCTCTTTTTAGGCGTTCCAGGGGAGGTGTTAGATTCCTTTTCATAAACTCGCCCGGGTGCGGTGTGATATAAATACCTAGATATTTAAAGGCCTCGCCAGAGATCATCAGCGGGCAGTTCTTTGGGAGCTGTGGCGGTGGACCATGAAGCACAAATAGTATCGATTTTGACCAGTTTATTGTATACCCTGAAGCTCGCCCATAAAGTTCACATACGTTCAGGAGCACCAGAATGGATTGCTTGGGGGAGGTCAGGTAGAGTAAAATGTCATCCGCATATAGTGAGATACGGTCTTCTCAGGCGTCTGTTAATCTAAGACCTCGGATCATTGGCTCCCATCTGATCCATGCCGCCAGCGGTTCCAACACCAGAGCGAAAAGCAGCGGCGACAGCGGGCAGCCCTGACGCGTGCCCTGGGTCAATGGGAAGTCATGGGAGATATGATCATTAGCCGTCGCGTGCGCCATTGGTTTTGTGTACAGGAGACGCTCCCAAGTGCAGAATTTTGGGCCGAAGCCCAGGTGTTGTAACACCCCGAACAAGAAGGGCCATTCCACCATATCAAACGCCATATGAGCATCCAGTGACAGGAGAACGCCGGTTCTTGGAGATAGGGTTTGCGGGCCTATACTCCATGCAAATGCCTCAAATTTAATGCAGTACTTCTACTGGGAATTAACCCAGACTGATCCGGGTGAATCAGGGTAGTGAGGTGTGGGTTCAATCTAATTGCAAGAAGTTTTGCTAGAATTTTGGCCTCACCGTTTATTAAGAATAACAATGTTTCACATCCAAAGAAAGGATATACTATACCACACATCCTGTGTATCAGTGGGAGGTTGTTAACAGAACCAGGAAGCAATCTCAGAGGAGGAGGAGCCAGATGGGGAGAGACAGCTGTGAGGCGAGTGGACGCCACATTTCTCAAGCCCCAAACTCACCCTGAAAACACAAGCCTCGGGTTGAGACGAGCTGCCCCTTGGCATCCTGAAGATACTACCACCTCCACCCTGCTCCCCCATCTCTAATATCCCCCGGCGCCGTTGTCCTGTTATGCTATCAGCACTTTGGGCGTTTGTGCTCAGAGTGGTGCAGAGAGGGTCAGAGGAGCCAAACAGAGCTACCCAGACAAAACTGAGCTGCCGGGGGCCAGAGACCTGAAAACAGGGTGCAAGGTGGGGGGGCAGATTTTCTGGAGCTTTGCCTACTTGCCTTTAGCCTTTTTGCCTTTCTGCTTTTCTTGCCTTACCCTGTACTAGCCTTCCACCAAACCCCCTCCCTGGCCACAGAATCAGTCACAGAGCTAAAGTCCAAGGTGGAGTCCAGCCAAGGGTCACAGCAACTGGGGGTTTGAAAAGTGGAAGGGAGCACGTAAAGGAGGGGTCATCAGCCGCCATGTTGGGTGCCACGGGCTAGGTACCATGGTGCAGGTCGAGTCTCGAGGTCCGATGAAGCAGTCCGACAAAGATCGTGTGCCGCTTGCTGGCCTCTTGAACTGCCACCTCACATCCCTGCTAGTTCATCTTCTTCCCTCCCTCCTCTCACTCTCTGTTCCTTCTGTGCCTTTCATCACCCTCACTCCCCACCAAATAGCCAGTCAAACCAGTCACAGGAACCAACTGGGGCAAGAAGAGCGAGAGCACCATCCACTTAGACCAGCTATACACAGCCATCCCCAGTATCCTGGATCCAGCACCACACTGCAGCTCTGCCTGTAACCCACTTGCCTCACGCTAGTTTTCCGCCAAGAGACTGAAGAAGTACATTCCCAGCACCCGCTCAAGCATTTTGTTTAGCCCGCCAAGATTAACCAATAAGACTGAGGCCAGACCTGCAGTCAGATAGCTCAAACACAATATAGCTCCAGCAACATGAGGTCATGGAAGGCAAGATTTTCATCACTGCACGGGAGCAAATAGAGGAAGCTCTCTCAATGGGCCACTCAGGGTCAGGTAGCCTGCCCTGGCAACCCACCCAAAAATACCTCAAAACTCCAGTTCCTGAATGATGCAGACTTGGCCATTCTTTCAGATACAACCGGCAGCAAGAGTCTACTAGCCCCTCTAACAGCAGTAATAGTAGTACACACCAGGGCTACTGGTCATGGTGCACATGTCCACTCTGACCACAGTAGGAATATATGATTTACAATTTCCACTCCTGACCCACCAAGGCAACACTGACAAAGTAGAAGGAGGGTAACCTGCAATCCCAGTAAGCAGGACACTGGATTTGGATGAGATAATTGATTTTACCTCCAGCTTGACCAGCCGGGCTGCCGGTCAACCTAGTCAATCAAACTTAGCCTCCATGGCAGCAAATACTTCAGCAGTGGGGAACAACATCATACTTCAAACCTTCCATTAAGTGATCCCCTCCCTGGTCCCAGTTTCCTCAAATGAACCAACGGCTGCAACCTCAAATTTAGCCCCATTTCAGTTGGACGGAGCAAGTAACCATATACCATCAAAAGCTTGTGTAAAAGACCCAGGCCAAGAAAGCAGAGCCCAGTAGGCATCACAGGCGCACACTCACTTTGCAGAGACTGCACATTTAACACAAGAACACAAGAAGTTTGGGATGAGATTCTAGCCTCATTCACCACTGACCACAAAAAAGAAGTCCCCCCAGATAAATTGAATCCCCCAGAAGGGACCCCTAAACCAGAGACTGCAGTAAAAGGGAATAACTCCCCAGACACAGGAGTCTGGCCCTCCATGCTAAAAGCCATTCAATCCATGGTCGATGCCATGAACTACCATTCAGCAAAAAATGGATATTCAAATAGAGCTACTAAACACCTTAGCCACCCATGTGGTAGGGTTTGATGGCAAAATCGCCGCCTTAAATAACCTCATTAAACGGGTCCAAAACTACTTTAGGGAGTTAACTACAAGGTGTATATGCTCCCCTATACTGGAGAAACTTAGCACCCTAGCCAACTTTTTCGATGACCTAAAAGCTGTCCTAAAGCCTCAACTAGACAAAGAGATTCTCACACCCCGGATGAGACTTTGGACAAAGGAGGCAGCTCAGCGACGAAACAGTCAAAAATAATGACTAGCCAACACTGGTGCCAGATCAAAAAGATGCCAGAAAACGAAGTCAAGGAACAAAAACATCCCTAAAACAAATTGGCTGAGGACTACGCCATCTGTGGAAACATCCCCTCAATGCCAGAAAGGCAAGGGAGAACAGGTCACAACAGATCACACAACTGAAGATAGACCTTCTTCCTCCATATCGGCTCCAACTACAGAATGCCAGGACCCCGTGTCATGGGGCCCAGAACAGCTCAGGACTTTGATCCTGAATATCAGCCCACCCCTCACTCCAGAGGCCCAGAATGCGAAGAAAGAGAGTTTTCTAATCACACCATCTCCTACCTAACACAGTTGAAGAAAAGATGAACAGGATGGCCTGTGGCACACCAGCAGCCCAGAATTCAAGAAAAGGGCCACCCTCTTCCACAAACTCCTGTCAGTTAACTCAGTCAAATAAATCATGGAAGAGATGACCTTGGGCTCATCACCACTAGCAAAAATTACATGCAGCATCTGTCCAGGAAACTCAACCTGTAACAGTAATTTGTTCTTAAAGAGAATCATTCAAATCAGGACGGAGGGTTTTCTGGCAGCACAAAGGGGCAAAGGGTACACAGTCCTATCCAACCTTCAGCTACTGACCAAGAGCACACAACACCCTGCAAGATCTCCCAAGCAAGAGAACATAGTGCAACCCTGTTCCATCAATTTCACCACTTGACAGGAAATTATGACATCCTTAACCGAGACAACATTATAACATTGCTGAATCAGATTCCAGAACTTGGTGGGTCAACCGCTACTGATATTGAATATGTTTAATTCGTAAACACAAATCAAGGGCACCAGAGAGACTAAACAAAGGTCACTTGGAACTCACTGAATATGGCTGACAAGGTTCAGCACAAAGGTAACTGCTTCCTGTCATGGGGTATAATCATGGAAAGATACCTAGAACCAGGGTATCCATACTAATTAAGGAGGACAGAAGGCTCTGAAGCGGGGAAAACAAATAGCCCACCAAAACCGGACTCAGTGCTGAAAAACGTAAAGTGTAAGCCCACCAAATAAGGAAAAAGCAGACCCTATATACCACCCTCAGCACAGGTGGGGATGGATTGCAAGATCACTAAACAAACCACAGCTGGCACGGTGAACTGGGGGCAGATCAAGCAGATCCCAAGCCTGTCGTCCAATTCTGCTCATGTAACATACACAGCCTAGCAAGCCAGCTTGAAGACCAGGACTTTATCTCCTTTCTCCAAACCTTCTCGGGGTGGTTGTGCACAATGTAAGTCTGGTGACCAAAAAATCCAAATTCTGATGCAGCAGATGGGGCCTCACAATTTATTTGTCCACCGCAATCAAAGCCAGCAGTAAGGAACACAAACTGACTTGGATACTATCCAAATACTGCACATAACTATGCAAGAATGGCCGCAGCCAGTACAGCCATCACAGTGACTTTAGTAAACCTCTACGCACCACCTAACTGCAAAGACCACGCAGAGACCTTGATGAAGCTGTGCAACAACCTTCTCAGAGTAGGGGCGTCCTACCAACACTCCCTGATCATTGTTACGGGTGTCTTCAAAATGCATCTGCTAGGCTCTTCACCTAAAAGCAAAATTATGAGGCACTAGAGTGTCAATGGGACATTCCAATACAGGCAAAACAGAGTCAGGGAGGAGGGACCAAAAGGGCCTTAACCTGCTCCGTAAACTGTAACACCTGCATTTCAGGGCCCTTAATGGCCGTTTCCAAGACTATATTGCTCCGGCCATGTCACTTCACTCTACCAACTGAAACTCTCTTATCAACTACACTTTGGATCCCTTTCCCTACTACAATAAGTTTGCTCATTTAAAATGGGGTAAAGAACGGAGAGTGACCATCTGCCCCAGGAGCTGGAGCTTGCCCTTGCTGTGATTAAGAACACCCGCACCTCAGACCCCCCGCGATCAACCTACCAGGCCGACTTAAGGAAGGTAAAATGGACCTCAAACACCATAGACTCCTTGGAATAGGAAGCTGAAAACACTTTTAGCTGGCCCAGAGCAATAGGAACTTTTCAAGTAGAAACTGGGAAGCAATCATAGACTCCTTCTTCCAACAAGATGCCAAAAAAGGAAAATCTCATACAGCCCTACCACCAACAGGCCATCCTGCGCAAGGTCCTGCAAGCAGTACAGTGGCTCACTCAGAATAAAACCCTCACAGCCGCCTTAAGGAGTAAGAAAAAAGAGTTTAAAAGGGCGGTCTGGAGCAAAAAGAGGGCAATTTCTCAATCCTTCTGGGCCAAGCTGATCTGGGACACTAATTATCCCAATCCCAACGCATTCTGGCGATCTGTCAATGCTCTAAAAAATACATTATAGCCATGCCCAGAATCCAACTTGTCTGAGGATGCCTGAGCATCCTTCCTACTCCCTCACTTTAACAACAACACGCATGCAGCAGACGCATTGAATGGGCGGCCTCAACTGATGAGCACCTCCAGTCAGATTCATTGCCCAGTGGCACAGACAAGATGCAAATTATAGATGAAGCTATAGTTCAACTGCAGATAATTAAAGGCTGAATCACTGGCGCTCCTGGCCTGAACAGGCCATCTTCAAGACCAACCCAGCCAGATGGGCAGGGTATGTTGCCCCGCTATTCACTCATGCTCTATTGGGTGCTACAATTCCAGCATCCTGGAAGGGCTCCATCATTGTACACATCTTCAAGGGAGGTGATAAGTCAAAAGCCCAAAATTATAGATGAGGCAAAGTATTACGCAGGCTTTCTACTGGGGCATATCTTTGCCTGGGCCACGGCAAACTTAATCATCTCGATTTACCAGACAGGGTTCACAATAAAAATAGGACTTTGGCAAATATGCTCAACACTTCAAAAAACAGCCAAATTACAAGTCTATCTATGCTACATAGACTACAAAGCAGCATTCAACTGTGTTAACTGGAATAGTCTTAGAATTAAACCAAAGAACGGGGATGCACCACCTGTGCCCCTAAGAGGAATTGAAAGCTATATAGGAATACGACTTTGCGACTGGCATATTTGATGATCTTCAGGTCACAGAATACCCCGTTGGTCATCAGTGAGCAAATAACTGATTCTGTAGTGGTGGAGCAGATTCTACAAGCCCTCAAGTCTATCCCAGCAGACAGCAAGCAAGGAGGCCCAGGGCATCATTTGGACAATCTTCAAGGCACAGAATCAATTAAAGGAGGCTGTCTCATCGCTCCAGAAACTGGCAGAGGAGAAGAGTGCAGCAACAAACAGCGTAAAATACATCTCAACTCAAATCCTGGAATCCAACAAAGGAGACAAGCGGTTTACTCAGCTTTCTGATCAGATATTGATGATTGGAGCCTAATCCTGTCCTGGTTTTGCAAGAGACCTGTGAGACCTGTGGGAGAGTAGGAGAGCGGAGTAGAGCGACGGCAGTGCAGAGCACCGCGAGGATTGCAAAGAGGCATAACCCGGTCCTAAACTGCCCAAAAAAGGTCAGAGACGGTGCCGCGTTGGTGCCGCCTTTGGTGCTGCCTTTGGTGCTGTGTTTTGTGCCTTTAGTGCTGCGTTTGGTGCCGTGTCTTTGCTGTGTTTTGTGCCACGGAGGCCCCACAGAGGCTGCGGGTGGCTGCGGGAGAGCCCAGGTGCAAGGGGCGCAAGGGGTGCCGAGGAGGAGTACCGAAGGAGAGGGGCAGCGAGAACTGCTATAACACCGAACAGCCGGCAGAGCCCCAGATTGAGCCTGGAGGCCCCGCAGACAGTGAACTGGACCCCCCGCCTGGCCCTCCTTCACCAGATGTGAGGTGATCAGCACTTATCAGCCACTTACCACAGGGAGGCACTTGGAGCTGCGATAGACTGTGGTGGGCACAAGACTGTGGTGGGTACAACAAGAGTGTAAACAAGCATAGCAAGCATAACTAAGCTTAATTTAGCTTAACAAGCTGCTTAACCACTACTGCAGGAGCCGTGGGGTGCCGTGGGGTGCCTTGGGGTGTGCTGCCCAGCGGGGAAGGGCCACTCAGCAGGTGCAGGAGCAGCGAAAGTTTGCTAAACAAAGCAAGAGGTTTTGTATAAAGTAGACGGAACTACACACTAGATGGCTGCATATGCCTAAGTAAATTTATCTAGTGTGGTCAAATACGCAAAAGTTGGACCAAAAAACACAGGAACAGCACGTTGGAAAGGCTGTTTATCACAGTAGGAGCCGCGAGCTAACTCAAAACGAGGTAGCACCCTCAAGGCGGTACAAGAGCAGTAAAACCTTTTAGGGTTGACTGGGCTGCTTACGTCGCAGCACCAGTAACGCAGTGTTACATTAACATCAACACCAACTCCAACTGCAATTGAAGAAGTACACCAGTGGTGCGCCCAAAGGGATACAAGCCAAATTCTACAACAGAGAAGTATGAGATCTGGGAAAGTTTGGCAGGCGAATATAGGCAAAAAAAAATAATAATAAAACCATCACAGAGGGAGGGCCAGACATCAGCCAAAAAAGAAAGGCCTCCAGACAGAGAGAGAGGTTAGTCTCTGCACCAACACAGGTCACAGCATCTCTCAGCCCTGGTAAAAATATCGGGATCCAAAAAGTATTCTTTTTAAAGGTTCCAAAGGCTGCCATTTATGCACCAACTGTTGTGACAGTGTGGTTGCCGAGCCCCATAGCACAAGTAACAAGGGCGAACAAAAGTTACAATAAATCGGGAACGACTGAGCAACAGCAAAAGCATGCATTCATCTTCAGTAAAATAAGTCCCCCTTCCGTTCAGCAATCTCCAAATATCCCAAATACACAAACAATAAATCAAGACTTACAAAAACTCGTCGAAAATAAATCAATCCAATTTGTCACCTCCGATAACAATATCATCGGTAAGTAGTATTGACCACGAGATTAGGAATACTGGAAATTTCCTGGATGAACTGCACATGGCACTCTATTAAGCACATTGGAACACGCAATCAGGGTACTCAACTTTCAATCAGATAAAAAGGAGGTCCAGAGTGATCTAATAAATCTAATTTCTGGTCACATCGCAGACATAAATACCAAGCTGGACTCAATCACTTCCTTTGTAATGCGTAGGGGAACCCCGGAATCACAAATAAACAAACACCCCCAGCAGTTCAACTGTGGATGTGGCAAAATAATAGATAAACTTGCAAATCTGCCCGAAATATTAAATTATATCCTAGGGGCAGTGCAACTAACAACAAAATCAAAACATAAAAGGGAAGCCCAAAAGGTCACAGAGGAAGAGGAGCCAGTGAAAGATAAATGTAAAGGGACACGTGATATTGATAAGGGAGAAGCCAAACAAGAGGAAATAGAGGTTCCATGTGCTAAAACAATGGACCATCAAAAGGAAGTTACACAGAGCACCATTGACACTTCAAAAACTGCAAAACCTATAAAAAGACAAAGGAAGCGTGCTAGAAAGGGTAGGACAAAATACAATACTCAACCAACCACAAAATTAGAGAATTTTTTTCCTATTTTTACAAACCAAAACACGCAAAGGAAAGAAAATAAGGCATTGACAGTAGGTACAGAGGAGGATCCAATAACGGGCCCAGATCAATCAAATCATACAAAAGATACTAACAGTTTTAAAACAAAGCAAAATGCATCAAGTGCTCTGGCTATTTCTAATAAAGCGAATATGAATCAGATGTGTATTACAACACCTATCCATCCGTCAACCACAGACTCCACACCAACCCCCGGAACCTTAAAAAAGCAATTAGAAGGATCCCAACATATTGATAAGGGAAAAGAGGCATAAAAAACATTGCAGGTCCAAACAAGAGTTATATCCAAAGAGGATAGAGGTTCCAGTTCAGATTACGGAGTTCAAGAATCCAGCAGGGAAAAGAAGGGCAAATTAAGGCAATTAAAATTCCAACATACTAAAAAGGGAGAAGGGGCTGAAAAACATCACAGGTTCACTCAAGGACCTCACCAGAAGACAAAAGAGGTACCAGTCCAGATAATGGATGGCAAACAGGAGGAGAAAGGGTGATATAAAACAAAAAAAGCAAGAAAGAAGGGAAGGAACAGCAGATAATAAGGCATACGAGCAAACAGACAGCAATGAACATAGTAGCCAAAATGCAATAAAAGTCACAATAAATAGAAAAGGGAGAGTATGTAGGATGCCCTATGTCGACAAGCAAAGCGAGCCAAAAGGGCCAGTAATACAAATAGAAGCAGGAAAACTGGAGCAAGAGTCAAAGGAAGCAAAAAAAAAAGATACTCTACAGGAAAAGATCAGTAATGGTCAAAGAAGTCAAGACAGACATATTGATAATGAAATCACGAACATCATAAATACTCAGGTAGCAAAAGAGGAAAGTGCAGGAAGTGCAAATAACTTGTGGGAGAATACATCGAAATTAACGCTCATGCCAGATTTCTACACAAAAGGAAGGCAAGATATACTAAATAGAGGGAACCTCTTAAGGTTGTTAGAAGAAATCCCAGAATTAAAAGAAATATCGTCGCATGATCTCTAGGCCATGGAATTTAAGTATTCCCTGGAAAACCCATAGAAGAGACTTTGACTACCTGGACCTCAAAGGAACTAGTGGACAGGATATACTCTACCAGAGTAATATTAAAATTCTGCTGAATCATACAGCGGCCATACAAACACCCACGGTACCCTTACCCCTTCCTAACAAATCTGAAGTACGCACCTGCAAAAAAGCAAATTACATGCTTATACGGCGCCCGATCCACCACGCCACTGGGACCAACAAATTCAAAAGAGGGCAAGGAAATAGAAAGGCAATCAATCCTTGCACAGTCTACAGATGACAGGACAGACTAGTCCTGGGTGCCATAAGTTCTTAGTAACACGCATACCTAACGAATATTCAAACTCACTAACGATAGATAAAAGATAGGGGCAGATAATTCAAGCAAACAAACTGGAATCAATAAAATCCCTGAGGCAGAGCCACACATTGAGGGATAGAAGGCAGAACATGATAAAGATCTGTGGAATCATGGAATGTCCACGGTTTTAAAAATATGAGGCTGGACCATGAAACTCTGTCCTTCCTCGAACAGCAAGACATAATATTATTCCAAGAAACCTGGAACATGACCCCAATAGCAATATCAGGTTACATAGTTGTAACAAGGTCGGGAAGGGTGGCCGGGAGGACTGGTGGACACCTGATGGTATTTCCCCTTCTACTCTACAGACTGGAAGAACGAGGGATGCATGGGAGCTTCAGGAGGAGGAGAGCGAAGAAGCGTCCTCGGGCTCCTTTAAGTGGGCGTATTGCAACGAAGAGGAATCCCCGCCTCCTGATGACGTCTCCTCTCCCGGATGGATGAATACGGGGGAAGTCCTCTACACGGCGTGTGACGACACCGGGACAGGAAGGACCGGCGCAGGCGAGGCGAGGAGAACGGAGACGCGAGCTGAGGACAGAGAAACCGAAGGGACCGACTGTGGAGGAAAGCCAGGAGGCCAACGCTTTCACGCTCCGCCGTGCCATACTCCCGAGGGAGGAGTATGGCTTAGCCAGGTACGCCGGCGTTTGGCGGGCTGGTTGGGGAAGGGTCCCCCTGTTGCTAGCGTAAAAGATTCTTAAGTCTGTGCGCGTCTGACCACAACTTTTCCCCCCCCTCTTTCCGCTACCCGTACCTGCTACCCTGTTTCCCGTACCCCTGTACCTCACACGTATCCTCCCTCCTCAGAGCACGTTAGTTAATACGGGTGTCCCTGCACAAACACCGGGTTCCTTTTGGGCAAACGCGATAAGGACAGTAGTAGCTAACGGCGTCCCTCTCTCCTTCTTCTCTTTCCATGACCGGAGTCCTGAGACCTCACGGCGGTGAGAGACGATCCAGGAGGGAGACCAGTAACCCGGGACACTAGAAAGACCAAGAAGACCAACAACACGGATAACTCAGTGTTTGCGAGGGAGAGACTTACGTATAGAACACGTCGTACCATAAAAATAAAACCCAGTTTAAAGAAGTACACTGGTCAGCCTCTTACTGCTGTAACCCCTGTTCCGATACCGGAAACTGCTCCTAGTACCCCTCCCACGCTTACAGTGGTGTCAGAAGTGGGATCTTGCCCCTCAGTCACAGAGGCGGCCATGGAACAGGTGGTGCAGCAGCTTATAGAAGGACAACAGAAATTAGAATGGGCCATCGGTCAACAGATGTCGGCAGCCGATGCTGACCGAGACATGTTTAAAAACACCATAGCAGCCCAAATTGAGGGGCTCCAGAAAGCGGTACAGAACCCCGGAGTGCCTATTCCACTGGAAAGACGGAGTTTCGGTCCACATCCATCAGGAATGCAGCTACAAAAATACGTGCCAGGAGAAGACCCTGACGCCTTTCTTCTCAATTTTGAGCGGGCAGCCAGAGCCTGTGGGTGGCCTGAGGAGAAGTGGCCTTTCTTTCTAGCACCCTTGTTGTCTGGTGAGGCGCAAGCAGCCTACCAAGTGGCCAACCATGCGGGGGTAACACCATATGTGACAATTAAGGCGGTGATCTTAGACCATTTAGGACTTGATGCCGAAGCCTACAGACTGAGGTTCAGAAAAGAGAAAGGGATCGCTGGCGAACACCCTAAGACTTTATATCTGCGGCTACAGATGGCCGCCGATAAGTGGCTAAAGCCCGAGACTAGGAGTAAGGAGGAAGTGATGTCCAGCATATATCTGGAACAATTCATGGAGGCGCTGCCTTATGGTACACAGCGTTGGCTCAGACAACATTCAGGCCTAACTGCTGAACAAGCCATTGAGATGGCTTCAAACTATAACAGAGCTATGCCCCGTACATTTCCATGGGAAACGGATAAAGGTCTCAAAGGTGTCCCTGGAACAGCAAAACAAGAAAAAAAAACGAAACCCGGATCAGAGACATTGAAGGTCCGCCCTATGAGATTCGAGACCCCACCCACAAGAGGACCTCAGTGTTTTGAGTGTGGGGAATGGGGGCATATAGCCAGAATGTGTCCACGGAAAAGGTCAACAGAAGAACCGATGGAGGTCGGGTACATCCCGAAGGCCGTGATGTACACTGCGGAGATGGGACCGTCGTTTTATGTAAGGGTACAGCTGAACAGCAAATGTGTAAAAGCCCTTTTAGATTCTGGCTGTAAACAATCAGTTGTCAAGAAGCAGTTAGTGCGACCTTCCCAGATAGGTCCCAACATAGTAGTACACATTAGATGTGTACACGGCGACGTGAAGCCCTACCCTGTAGCACAACTGTCCATAAAACCCCTGGGAGGGAACACCTGTACTGTAAAGGTGGGAGTAGTGGATACGTTACCTGAAGACCTCATCTTAGGGGTAGATAATCCGGATTTTTTGAGTCTCTTCAAAAAGAAGATAGAACAGACCAGAGGGATATACCTAACTACAGAGCCTTGGGAATTAGATCGGGGTTTCAAATTTGCTCAAAGCAATGACCCCACCCTTCTGAATGCATGGGAGGCAGCACACATAGGGGAGACTACCCAGAGACAAGGATACCCCAGGTTCAGAATTATTAACGATCTGTTATACAGAGAAGGAAAAGCAGACGAACCACCTCAACTGGTTGTTCCAAATGACTTTAGAGAACAGATACTGTTCTATGCACATACGCATTTAACTGCAGGACATAGTGGAGCTGAGAAAACCCTTCAGAATATCACCAGACTTTTCTTTTGGCCCGGTATTTACAAAGCAGCAGAGGTATATTGCCGACAATGCGAAGTATGCCAAAAGAAAAATATGTACCGACCACCAGCAGTCCCCCTTCAACCCCTTCCCATCATTGGTCACCCTTTTGAGAGGGTAGGGATGGATCTCATAGGCCCCCTCCCTCGTACAACTAGGGGACATACCTATGCTTTGGTTGTTGTAGACTACAATACCAGGTTCCCTGAAGCTTTTGCCCTCAGTGCTCCTACAACCAGAAATGTGGCAGATAGATTAATCGAACTGTTTTCAAGAGTAGGATTCCCCAGGGAAATCCTTACAGATCAAGGTACCCCCTTCGTTTCTAAAATGATGGCTGAGGTATGCAAGACCCTAGAGCTCAGACATATACGTACTTCAGCTTACCATCCCCAGACAGATGGGTTAGTTGAAAGGTACAATCGTACACTTAAGACAACCCTCAAAAAAATGTTAACAGCAGAGAATAGGGATTGGGACAAGTTATTGCCTCTGGCTCTCTATGTCCTAAGAGCTCAAGTACAGAGCAGTCTAGGGTATTCCCCATTTGAGTTGTTATACGGGCGTCAGCCAAGATCCCTCCTGGAAATAACAAAGGAAGCCTGGGAGAAGGAGGAGATGGCAGAACAAAGATCTCTGCTGGAGTACACGAGCCAGTTGAAATCCAGACTAGGAAAGCTTAGGGACCTAGCTTACTCAAACCTGGAGAAATCCCAAGAGAGTCAGAGGTACCAATATGACAAAGGCAAGAAATGGAGAGTCCTGAACAAGGGTGATTGGGCATTGGTACTTCTTCCATCGTCCACTCAAAAATTCAGGAGTGAGTGGAAAGGGCCATATGAAGTGGTGGAGACTATAGGAAAAACAACATACCGCCTACAGGTTTCACCAGGAAGACAACAAACTTTTCATATCAATATCCTGAAGAAATGGATAGGGTCTCCCCCCAAATCAGCAAACCTAACGTTGCCAATAGCAGATAAAAGCAGTACTCTGGAGATGCTCCCCATTAATCCCGAATTATCATCTGGTGAAAAAAAAGAGCTATTACTTAAACTACAAAAGTTCTCCCCCATGTTTTCGGATGTACCAGGCCGAACACATCTCGCAGAACACTGCATAGACACTGAACCAGGCAAGATAGTCAAACAGAGGGCCTACCGTATACCGGCGGCACGTAGAATTGATGTGAAAAAAGAAGTCAGGGATATGCTTCAACTAGGAGTCATTAGACCTTCAAGAAGTCACTGGAGCTCCCCCATAGTGATGGTACCAAAACCGGATGGGTCCACCCGGTTTTGTATGGACTTCCGCGCGCTAAACGCTATATCCTCTTTTGATGCGTTTCCTATTCCCAGGGTGGATGAGTTGATAGAGAGGATAGGAGAAGCAAAGTACATCACTACGCTAGATTTAACCAAGGGTTATTGGCAGGTTCCACTAAGAGAAAAGGATAGACACAAAACTGCCTTTGCCACCGACGATGGGTTATTCGAGTTCACAGTACTACCCTTTGGACTCCATGGAGCCCCAGCAACTTTTCAGAGACTAATGAACAAGGTGTTGGCTCCACACACTGAGTACAGTTCGGTGTATCTAGATGATATTGTCATCTTCAGCAAGACCTGGGAGGATCACCTAGAACACTTAGAACGCATACTACTGGACTTACAAACAGCCGGGTTACATGTTAACTCAAAGAAATCTAGGGCGGCTTTCCCCAAGGTCAAATACCTGGGGTTTATGTTGGGAGAAGGGGTCATCGCACCTCAGGAGGAAAAGATAAGAGCTATCACGAGTACACCTTTCCCATCCTC
This sequence comes from Lissotriton helveticus, assembly GCF_964261635.1. Taxonomy (NCBI): domain Eukaryota; kingdom Metazoa; phylum Chordata; class Amphibia; order Caudata; family Salamandridae; genus Lissotriton; species Lissotriton helveticus. The sequence continues at coordinate 192,106,870 of NC_136060.1, forward strand.
GAAGAAGGAACTTCGGGCTTTTCTTGGGCTGATCGGATACTACCGGCGGTTCATCATGAATTTTGCTGTGATCGCTGCCCCCTTGACCGATCTCCTAAAAAACAACGCCAAGAACAGCATAGGGAAGTGTCCATCCCAGGAAGCCAAAGCAGCCTTTGAAGTGTTAAAGAAGGCTATTACCTCAAGCCCTGTGCTGATTCCACCAAACTTTGAGAACACTTTCTCCCTATCTACAGACGCCTCCGATGTAGGCATAGGGGCAGTTCTATCTCAGAAGGGCGAGGATGGATTGGAACATCCCATCCTCTTCATAAGCCGGAAACTCCATCCCAGGGAATACAAGTACCCAACAGTCGAGAAAGAGTGTCTGGCTATCCGCTGGGCGGTGGACAAGTTGAGATATTACTTGGAGGGTAGACCATTCACTCTATTCTCAGATCACGCGCCCTTGCAGTGGATGCAGAGAAACATGACTCAGAATTCCAGGGTGTTAAGATGGTTTTTGTTCCTCCAACCCTTTTCATTCAGGATTGTGCACAGAAAAGGAGTTGACAATGGAAACGCTGACTATTTGTCAAGGACACCCATTCTCCCCGATCGGGAGAATCCAGGGGGGGAGGAGTGTAACAAGGTCGGGAAGGGTGGCCGGGAGGACTGGTGGACACCTGATGGTATTTCCCCTTCTACTCTACAGACTGGAAGAACGAGGGATGCATGGGAGCTTCAGGAGGAGGAGAGCGAAGAAGCGTCCTCGGGCTCCTTTAAGTGGGCGTATTGCAACGAAGAGGAATCCCCGCCTCCTGATGACGTCTCCTCTCCCGGATGGATGAATACGGGGGAAGTCCTCTACACGGCGTGTGACGACACCGGGACAGGAAGGACCGGCGCAGGCGAGGCGAGGAGAACGGAGACGCGAGCTGAGGACAGAGAAACCGAAGGGACCGACTGTGGAGGAAAGCCAGGAGGCCAACGCTTTCACGCTCCGCCGTGCCATACTCCCGAGGGAGGAGTATGGCTTAGCCAGGTACGCCGGCGTTTGGCGGGCTGGTTGGGGAAGGGTCCCCCTGTTGCTAGCGTAAAAGATTCTTAAGTCTGTGCGCGTCTGACCACAACTTTTCCCCCCCCTCTTTCCGCTACCCGTACCTGCTACCCTGTTTCCCGTACCCCTGTACCTCACACGTATCCTCCCTCCTCAGAGCACGTTAGTTAGTACGGGTGTCCCTGCACAAACACCGGGTTCCTTTTGGGCAAACGCGATAAGGACAGTAGTAGCTAACGGCGTCCCTCTCTCCTTCTTCTCTTTCCATGACCGGAGTCCTGAGACCTCACGGCGGTGAGAGACGATCCAGGAGGGAGACCAGTAACCCGGGACACTAGAAAGACCAAGAAGACCAACAACACGGATAACTCAGTGTTTGCGAGGGAGAGACTTACGTATAGAACACGTCGTACCATAAAAATAAAACCCAGTTTAAAGAAGTACACTGGTCAGCCTCTTACTGCTGTAACCCCTGTTCCGATACCGGAAACTGCTCCTAGTACCCCTCCCACGCTTACAATAGTACATCACAATTTAGCAGAAAAATTCGCAAGATTCGGTCACCCAAGGGGAGGCTTATCAACTTATATATTACAAAATCATGGTTGGCAAACAGAAGAGTTAGAAACTGGCGTAAACTGGCTGCAAGTTACAAAATTGACCGGAAAGCGAAATTCGAATAAACTATACTGGCAATTAATACTAGTCAACGTATATGCTCACCCTGAGAAAAAAACTCAGAAGGAAAAATTTACAACACTAATGAATCTGATCAGCGCACTGCAAACATCACACAAATTCTGCCCAGTGATCATTTCAGGAGACTTCAACAGTAACCTAATAAAACAGAAAAACTGAAAGAGGACTGGGGATGGGGATACCAAATAATAACGTGAAACTTAGAAAAGTACGGCCTGTCAATCCTGAATGGTAACATTATAGGGGATAGACCAGCCGCAACAACATATTGAAATGGAAAAAGTCAATCTACAATAGATTTTACCATCATTAGCAGCAATCTAGTCCCAAGAATATACTCATTCCAAGCTTGCCCACGCATAGAAAGTGGCCACCACCCGCACATCACAAACCTAAATATAAACCTGGCCCGGGCGCAAAAAATAAACACTCTGGGACAATACGCAGAAAAGTTTAACCTGAGGAAATTAAGATGGCGAGGACTAAATATGACGACCATAATGGACTCTCTTAAAGAACACATGAGTCAAACAGGCCCCCCGATAGAAGAAAATCAAATAAAAACCTGTGAAGACCTGTGTCTCTTCCTTGCCCGGAACTTTCCAGCCAAAAATAGAAACAGAAAAAGGATAGACATCAGAAAGGATCCATGGTTTAACCTTGCGCTACGAGAGGAAAAAAGAAGGATGGCAAAAGAGGTACGAACTCACACTATAGCGCCAAATTGGGAAAGAGTACAAATAACAATAAACTGAAGGATCTACAGAAAAATGATAAAAAATGATGCTGAGGGAAGCAAAGACAGAATATAAAGAAAAAATCTGGACAAAACTACTATGGGCAAGCACATTGTCAAACAGTAGGGAATTTTGGGGCAACATTAATAACATGACAAAGAGAAAAGAATTACAACAAGAAGCGGGAATTGGCGAAAAAATCTGGATACAGCATGTACACAATAGGTACAGCAATGTGAGGAATGATAAGTGCGTAATTTCAAACAGACTACTCAAAATCCCCAAAAGATCTAAGACCTGAAGGAGAAGAATATACCGGTCAAGTAGTGAGCTGCAATGATTTGAAGGATCTGACTAACAAAAAGCAATTGAGAGGAATAATAAAAAGATTAAAAACGGAGGGGGCGGCAGGCCCGAATGGACTGCCCAACGCACTATTCACACACGCTCCGGATTTTTGGGCTGATTACCTCACGCCTTTGTTTAATCAGATCTATAGACAGAACATTGTCCCCAAATCTTAGAAAGGGAACATTATTCATCCAATATTTAAGCAGGGAGACCACAACAATCCAGAAAACTACAGATTGATATCATTGATGGATGCTGAGGCCAAACTATACGGATCATGCCTACTTCGCCATCTGCAAGATTGGGTGGATGAGATAAGCATAATGCCCAAGTTCCAAACCGGCTTCAGACCAGCTAAAGCTACGAAATATGTAAAAGGTTAGGAGTGATGGCCCTTAAGGCACATGCATCAGGTGTAAAACCCCAGACCTTTGGAATTATACACTAAGGCGGTACTTCTGTGGGTAATCAAAAAAGCAAGCGTTCCAGCCATGAGCTTATTCAATTTATTTATGGCAGATATCAGTAAACACATGCAAGCAGCCATTTGTCACTCGCCAAACTTAGTTAATGAGCCTATACCCTTGTTACAGTACGCAGACAATACAGTGGTGCTGAGCCAAAGCCTCATCAGGCTACAAAGAGCAATAAACAACTTAGTCCTCTATCTGGATGGATACAGCTTGGAAATAAATAAAGACAAAACCTAGGTTGTAAGCTTTGTGGACCCTAAAAAAAACAAGTTCAAATGGTTCGTAAAAGGGACTACAATTGAAGAACAAGGGGCCTATAAATACCTCCGCTTACAAATGGGGAGAGGCCCCACACACAAGGAACACAAAATGGACCTAAAAGCAACATCTCAATCGTTAATTTTTGCGTACAGATTATTGAACAAAAAACTGGGTTGCCCGACGAACGCACAACTTTTAAAAGTGATGGCCGCACAAATAGTAACAACATTGTCATATGCCCTTGTAGTCTGGTGTGGAAAGGAGGTGGAACTGCTGAACAAACTTCAAACGAAGGTTTATAAAGCCGTTTTTAATTTACCAAGATACGCTGCCCCAGCACAGATATGGCTGGAATTTGGCCTTCAAAATCAGAAATTCCGGAGCATGAGCGACTCCGTGAAATTATGCCACAAATTCCATGCATCTGAACTGGGGACATTTAACAATCTATGCTGGAAAGAAATCAAAATCCAGATGGATCGGGACATTCCACACTCATGGGGAGCCTATCTGAGAAAATCATTGGCGGAACTTGACATACAAATGACATGGGACAGCCAGATAGACCTTGCAGCTTTGGCCAATTGGCAAATAAGACGGCAAAGTTGAAGTCCTTCTTAGAAGATAAAATAACAACCTCGAAACGTAGATATGGGTGGACCGTGAATAACTCCTACATATCAACAAAGCCGCAGGCCTACTTAGTAACTCATTTCAGTGTGGAATTAAAAAAAAGTTTCACCAATTACCGTTTGGGCTTGCATGATTCAAAAGATCTACAACCCTCCTGGAAAAGCAACCAACAAGCGGCACACTGTTGATTATGCGGTTTTTGTAACAAAACATTAACTCACCTTCTTTGTGCTTGCCCGCAGTTAAGGAACTAAGAGGGGGTTCCTCTATAATGTTGGCGTGCCGGGGGGGTAAAATATCTGGCAAAAGTAAGAGAACTTTTAAGGCAAGCCGATTTAGAGGAGATCGATAAAGCATGAACAAATACGGCTCTCTTTCACTAGCCCAAGTAGAACAAGGACTATTCCACAAGAAAACTGGAACAATACAGAAAAACGGTGGCTGACCAAAGTCTACCGGAAATTTTGGCATTTTATATGGACATTTTACCTTAAATAATTTAACTTTTGGATAAGTTTGGTCATTGGAGCTCCTTGGAAAGTCATGAATAATAGAACTTTTGCACATTGTTTAACCAGTTACCCAATATTTTATGAGCTTTATTATTGTTATTTAGATTTTAATATTGACAAGCTCTTTGTTGATAAATGATATTTTATGGGAGATTAAGTTTAATACTTTTTTAAAGTGTAAATTGTAGTGATTTTAAATAATCGTATACAATAAACATTTGACTATATACGAATACTTGGATCAGAGTAAAGCTGGACAGTGGGGCTCACCTTTCCAGGGCCATTCCAACATCCTGCGGCCTCAAGCAGGTTTGCAACTTAGCACTCTTTCTTTTTAACCTATTTCTGGCAGATCTTTCCTCATCCCTGGCTTCGGTTAACTGCCATGCCCCAAAGCTTGGCACTATTCTTCTCTCAAATCTCCTCTACACTGACTTGGTGCTGATTAGCCAGACCAAGGTAGGAATGTCACTCATAAATATTCAACACAAAATGGCCTGGCAATCAACACAAAGAAAACCAAAATCATGAACTGTTCTTGAAGAACCCTCTGAATGTTCCAAAGAACCATTAACAAAACATCAAGATTAATTTTATCTCTAGATCAGGGCATCTCGCGAGAACCGTGCCCAAGCATGAATGGTACTAAACAGTTACACTTCCCTAAGACCACAGCAATACCTGGGCAAGGTCTTCAGTAGCAGGACCAAGGGAATCTTCTCAAAACAATGCCTAGGCATCCTCCCTACCAGCCTGCATGAAGCGCCATGGTTAAGGGCAGAAGGAGAAGCACCATGCAGGTGGTGTGGTCAACCAAAGAAAGATGCAATCCACACCATCTGCCTCTGCAGGTCCACCTTAAATCTGCGCCGTCAATGGCTTTGTCCCTCCCTTCTGGAATCAGGCAGGGTTGCGTGCCTGCAGACAAGCTAATATAGCATGTCTTCTTTCTGGAGACCCTTGAGCAATCTCCTAAACTGTAAAATATCTTCAAAGAATTGACCTGGCCCTAAAGAAAGCACCCTACTAGTCTGAACAGTCCATATAGCCCTGATCTCTGGCCCGCCTCAGGGATGGGGGTAACATACTCTCCTTGCCATACCAACCATAGGACTGGAAAAGCTACCTCAGTTTAGTTGTCGTGTTTCATTTACCATCTGCACAGGTCCTTCCTTTTGCACTAAGCAGTTTCCCCACTTGGGTCACATGAATCTGTTGGCCTTAGGTGGAACAATGCCAATTCACTTATATGTTTGTTAAGCTGCCTCTTGTACATTTGCACAAAGAAGGACATTACATTTTTTATCCACAGACAACGACATTGAACACCTATTATCTACCTTCCCTTATTCAACAAGGACCTTTTTACTATTTTAATATATTTATTTATTCATTTACTACATTCATTATATATTGTAATGATTATAATTAATGGAACAATAAAGTTTACTTTGACTTTGAAATACTATACCGCTCAGACATTATGGTGATTGGAATACTAGAAATATTGTTTATTGTTTAAAGTGCCGTGTTGCATTCCATATGTCGGCAAAGCAGCAAGGAAAATTAAGACTCAAATTACTGAACACAAAAGCAACATAAAAAATCAGAATAGGAATTCCAGATTAGACATAGACTTCTTTAAAGAGAAATATTTGGATGTAGAAACTGGATACTTTACAGCCAAATGGCATGAATGGCAAATTGTCTTGTTTTCTTTAAACACATTACCGTGATCATTTCGATTAGGGTGTATTGTTTGCTTTAAATATGTTGTAGTGTCTAACATTGTATTTATTTAATTTATTATTTCCAAGACGGTACCTGGATTAGCATTCATGGCAGACAGTGATGCATTGCGTGTGCATAATATGTCATATTCATCACTTTTTACACAATAGGATCCAATTGTTTAGTATTGTGTCTATTTATTCACCTTTTCCAAGATGGCAACTGTAGTAGCTAACTGTTTTATTTTCAGGTGTGTTATTTTTTTGGATGGTTAGGTTTCTTTTGTCATCACGGTATTGGGATCGTAGTTTCAGTGAAACGCAAAATTGTTAGTGAACGCAACACGACCACTCACTTCAACACGGCCACTCACTTCCAAGTTCATTTCAGTTTAAACACTTCAGCATTTTTCTCTTCTTAATCTCCCTGTTTTTATCTTTTCATGTTTTTCATATTTTTTTTTTGTGTTTTGAGAAGGGAGGTGTGTGATAACTGCAGTCTCAGTCGGTCTTTATTGCTAAAATCTGTCTGAATTCACGACATGTGGATGCCAGAATATGTACGGGTTCCAGTTTGTTTAAGGGCATGAAGATTCCAGGTAACTGAAAAATGTCCAAGCTCAAGTAAAGCAAAGTTTCAGTTCTATTAAGGACGCGGAGGTGAGGATTATGCATATTGTTCTTCACTTTTTATTATTCAACAGATTTAAAGTTAAACAGAAAAAACATCAAACACTACAAATCCCAAGTCCAGGGGAGAGTATCCATGACAACCGTCAACTAATAGTAGCTTTGTCCGTAAATGTCACGCAGTCCTTCCTCTTCTTCCCTGATAGGAACTTCAAGCAGCATCAATCCACCTTGGAATCAAAGCATGAAACATAACCATTGTATATGCTGTTGTATTAGGAACCCATAACAAGAGAAATACAGGAATCAGTGGCTTCGGGGAAGGGGCGTCAACATTGGACAACATTCTCGCCATGACCTATCTAGTTGAGCAAGCTCCTCACCCATAACAGGATCCACTTTTCGCCTGATTTGTGAATTATTCCGCAGGTTTTGACTGTGTTAATAGGAAAATTCATTGGAAGAAACTGCAAGCATGGGGGACCCCGAACACACAGCTGGGTGCCATCATAGCTCTTTACTTTCAAACCTGGGAATCAAAAGAAATGGCAGAAACGCATAGACTTGACCTGTTGTCCAGTCATGTAGGAAGGCGTCTACCGTCAATGCACCCGGGTCTGGCATTCAGTCTGGATGTGAACAGGTCAACACAGCAGAGACGCCATCAGTTCATCAGTGCCTGAAAAGGTCGCCGGGACTAATTGACAGTCGCTGGAATCCATGAAATGCCTGGAGTTCCAGTCCACCACTGAGTTCAGAGATCCTGGAAGATGCTCTGCCATCACCGAAATCTGATGATGAAGGCAGAAGTGTCATAAGTCCTTGGCCAGTTCTGCTAATGCTTTCGACCGGGTACTGCCGAACAGGTTGATGTATTGGACCACTGTTGTTTTATCCATCCGAAGGAGGACATAACATGATACTTTGTCCCTAGTCATTTATTGGATCACAAAGGCATCTGCCAGCAGCTCCAGGCAGTTGATATGTAATCTCAACTCTTTCTCCGTCCATCATCCTCCCATGGTGATCGAACCACATCTGGCACCCCAGCTCTGCAGGCTGGCATCCAACTCTATTACCAAGTCCAGGAAGGATCTGAAGATTGCTTGACTATTCCATGCTTCCATATGATCTATCCATCATTGCAGTTCTGTCCTGGCCTTACCCTACAGGGTCATGAGATCCGAGTAGGTGAGGCCCTTTCAGAGGTGAGCCACTTTCAAAAGTTGTAATGCCCCATACTGTAGTGCGTCCAGAAGATAATAAACCAACTATCCCGGCCAACTGCCTGAGGGAGATCCTGTTCTGTCTCAGTACCTAGGCCAAATCCTTCTTGGTCTTGTGGACCTTCAATATCGGTAGGCTCAATGTGGCTGTGGTGGAGTCTATGAGAAACCCTAGGAAATTAATGCTTTGCGATGACGTTAACTCTGATTTCTGAGAGTTGATGATGAATGCCAGTTAGTGAAGGAGCACAATAGTCGTATTCAAATGTGACACCAGATGAGAGTGTGACTGGTCAATCAGAAGGATGTCATCAAGGTATATAATTAGCCTGATGGCCTTCCTCCTCAGTGTTTCCACCACTTGCCTGAGGAGTTTTGTGAAGCACTAAGGTGCTGAGGACAGGCCTAAGGGGAGATATTGAAATTCAAAAATCTTGCCTGTCCACTCGAATTGTAGAAAACGGCAATAAGAGGGAAAAATTGGAACCGTGAGGTACAAATCCTTGAGGTCTAGATGCACCATCCAATCGTTCTGCAGTAACTGATCTCTCAGGAGGTGAATGCCCTCCATCTTGAAGTGATGGTATACCAGCAGCCACCAGTTGAAACATCTTAGGTTTATAACGGGGTGTAAGCCCTTGTCTTTCTTCTCTACTAAAAAGAGATAGCTGAGAAAACCCAGAGGGTACAATACTGACCTCTAGACTGCTCCTTTGGTGAGCAGATCCTGTACCTCTGCATCTATCAGTCCAATATCTTGTTGTGAAAAAAACTGGGAGAGTGGTCTGGCAACTTGAACTGAGTTTCCGTAGTACCTGTGTGCAAAGAATCTCAGGCTTCCCACTAGCCTTTGAGGGAAAGAAAGGATACTGCTTACCGCTGAAACCTCCAGGAGTGTTAGCTCCCCCTCTGGCATGTTTGTTATGTTATGTTGTGTTATTCGCTTTTATATAGCGCTAGAATCACCAGGGGGCATCTCGGCGCTTCACTCTAAATCAACTCCAAGGGAGGACCGCACAAGGAACAGGGACGTGTTTCGTACAGGAAAGCTTTTAAATGTTTTCTAAAAATAAGGTAGGAGGGGGTTTCTCGTAGAGAGAGTGGAAGGCTGTTCCAATATTTGGGGGCAATGTACGAGAATGCCATGCCTCCGGATCTAAGGAGTCTAATGCGGGGCACCTGAAGCAACTGCTGCGTGCAAGATCTTAGAGGGCGAGTAGGGGCATATCTTTTCAGTTTATTCTGGAGATACAGTGGCCCCTGACCCTGAAGCGCACAGAAGGTAAGGCATCATATTTTAAAGAAGGATCTCTGTTTTATCGGAAGCCAGTGTAATTTTCTCAGCAGTGGTTGAGAGGGGGTGCCGGCTGGCATATTCAGAACCAGCCTGGCTGCCGTATTCTGAATAACCTGTAGTTTTTTCAGAGATGTGGTTCCCACTTCGGCCAACCGGGCGTTCCCGTAGTCCATGCGGCTCATAACCAGGGCCTGGGTTACAGTTCTACGATGTTCCCTGGGGATGACCGGCAAGATCTTTCGCAGTAATCTTAATCTGTAATAGCATGCCCCTGATATTGCGGTCACATGGTCTTGCATGGACAAAGACTGATTTAATTTTATGCCCAGATTGTTGACACATGATTTCGGCGTTGGGGGGCGACCTAGTTGTAGCGGCCACCAATCATTCGACCATACTGCTGAGGCCTTCCCAAGAAGCATGACTTCCGTCTTGCTTGGATTTAACTGTAAACAGTTGTTGGTCATCCACTCGGAGATTGCCGAAATTCCCGTAGCAAAGCGGAGTCTGTCAGCTTCAGGGTGTTGGCTGATGTTAAATAGCAGCTGGGTATCGTCTGCATACGATATTATTTCAAACCCCAGGGCTTCCACCACCTTATCCAAAGGAGCCATATAGATATTAAAAAGAGTGGGGCTAAGGCAGGAGCCCTGGGGGACACCCTTGTCTAGTGATGTTTTCTCTGATTGGTGGGGTCAGAGTATGACCGTTTGGGAGCGATCTGCCAAAAAATTCCGTAGCCATTAATGAGCCAGTCCCTGGATACCACAGGAGCTTAGCCTCTCCGCAAGCCTGGAGTGAGATATAGTACCAAAGGCCGCGGAGAGGTCAAGCAGAATCAAGACCCCTGAACCCCCCGCGTCCACTATTGTTCTCAAGGAGTCAGTCACCGATAACAAAGCCGTTTCTGTGCTGAAGCCTCGACGGAAGCCGGACTGTGAGGAGTCCAGATATTGTTAGATTCCAAATAGCTATTTAATTGCTTGTTAATCAGGCTTTCCAATATTTTACCCAAAAGAGGGAGCAGGGAAATGGGGCAGAAATTGGACAACTCAGATGGGTTGGCCGTAGGTTTTTTTAAGATGGGACGCACAGAAGCTTCCTTCCAAGGTGCTGGAATTGTCCCTTCCCTGATGGAGCAATTAAAAATCTTCTGTACTGTGGGGGCCAGAGTCTGAGATAAGAGTACCATCATTTTAGGAGGGCAAAGGTCCACTGGTGACCCCGATTTAGCAGAAATTAACACCTCCTGGGTCTCGAGAAGAGTAATAGGACTAAAGTGTTCGAGAGAGCACTCGGACCCTGAAGTATCATCGTCTGGATTATTGATGACCGGTAGACTATCCAGATTGTCTATGGTAAAGTTAGCATATATTTTTTTGATCTTCTCGTGAAATAACTCGGCCAATGAGTCACAGAGATCCTTTGACTCAATAGCCGGCTGTTTACACACCGTAGGTTCCACAAAGTCTTTTACGACGTCAAAAGGGCCTTGGCAGAATTATTGGAAGGCTCAATTTGGTTTGCAATGAACACGCAACGAGCAACCTTAAGGTTTCGGTGGTACGTTGCCAGAGCACATTTATATAGTTGTTTAGATTGGCCCGTTTTATTGCGTCACCATTGTTTTTCCAGATTTTTACAAGCAGACTTTTCCTGACTAAGTTCTTGGGTAAACCATTTAGCTGAAATTCGGCTGGGGGTGGATCTAGGTTTATGTTTCATAGGGATAATGGAGAAGTGTGGCTCAGTGGTTAGAGGCGGCAGACCCGGAAGTTGAGATCGGCCGTGGACCAGGGTTCGATTCCCCGCCTCGGCGGGTCTCGGGCTCTAAATTCCACGGACTCGATAATTCTCGCTCCGGTGCCTACTCGACTCACGGGGTCACACTCTGCGACTCTGGGCAATAGCTTGCTTAATCTCCACTACGGCCCCTCGCGGCGGGATGCCTGGCTTTCACCTTGTGGATACCCTGCCGGGGTATCTCACAGGGGAATACCAGGACGGGTTCCCTAAGCAAGCGCTTAGATACCGTGTCGGTGATTTGCGCTATATAAATACATGTACATAATAGTGTCCAACACTTTCTTCAACCCTTCGTTGAATTCTATCAGAATATTGTCTACATCTTGATCTTCTGGTTGTGCGGTGGTCCGGTAAGCTTCCTCAAAGGCTTGAAGGGTAAGCTTGTCCCACTGCCTCTGTACAATGGGGCATCTTCCAGCGGACTGGCCGCAGGGACCCTGAACAGGCAAGAGGGATGAAAACTTGATCATTAAATGATCCGACCAGACAAGGGGCTGGGAGAGATCGTATTTAAGAGCCTCAATGTTGGTAAAGACGAGGTCAAGAGTGTGGCCACCGTTATGTGTAGGCCCTTGTATTCTTTGATGGAGGCCCAACTGCTCCATGTCTGTGAGGAGTTTGTTTACTTCTGGCAGGGCGTTGAGTTCCCCGTGGAAATTAAAATCCCCGAGTACCAAAAACTTAGTTGCTGCCAGGGCGTGCGTGGCTATCAAATCTATAAGTGTGTCCGTAAAATCTGTTTTTGGCCCAGGAGGCCGATAAACTAATGCTCCCGACCAGCTCTCTGAGGCTGAGAACATTACTTTAAAAAAGCCGATTACCAACTCCTCATCCATGTGTACATTTAACCATGAGATATTAATATGATGATGGCAGGCAATAGCTATGCCCCCCCGTTTTACCCGTCCTATCAAGCTGAAGAAATTTGTAATTTTCGGGGGTAGCTATTTTAATTGTCGGATGATTCGTGGAGTTCAGCCACGTTTCGGTCATAAAGCAAATCTCAGGGGAGTGGGAGTTTAGCATGTCCCATATTTCAAACTGGTGTTTGGCGAGGGACCTCACATTACATAAAATAAAAGTGTGCGCCTCCTCCGTGGTGGACCCAAGAGTATGCCTGAGTGCAGTATGACTTAAGAGTTTATCTCATTGAAAGGCACAGCAGTGACATGCTACTGGACCTTCTAGCTGTGCCGGAAACTTAGTTGGGCAAATTAGCATCCCCCCCCTGAACTCAGTGTCGTCCTCCGGATTTCTCGAAGTTCAGCTGAGGTGTAGACTAAAGCGTTCACCGGGGTCACGACTATCGAGGAGGTAACAGGGGATTTAGCCCCTAGCCCTGTCCTGCCGCGGACGAACGCAGACAGGCTTACCTTTGGCGCACCTTCGGCACGCAGAAGGCGCGCCCCTGCCCGCGTCCGCTGCGCGGAGGCATCACCCTGTTCTTATGTAGTGACCCCGTTCGCGTCAGCTGCCTGTGCCGCACCCCCACCGCCCTGCCTGCGAGGTGGGCGTGGAGTGTGTTCGCAGCGGTAGGGAAAGGTGTGGACACCGCGCCTAATCGGCGGAGCCTGTGGATTCAGCACTTCTGATGTGCATGTAAGTTTAAAATTGCAAGGCAAGGTCTCAGAAATTAAAGATTACGAAGTTTAAAATTAAAACAAACACATGAAGCCTAACTCCCGGCTTTCCGCCTCAGGAGTGACATGTTTGGCTCTGCCCTTTCTGGCTCCGCTGTTGGGGTAAAAGGTCCCCCACCTGCTGTCGTTCCATCCATTGTTGCAGAGGCCTAGTTGGAAACAACAGCCTGAGGAGCCACCCCTGCCTTCCGGCACCGGTGAAATCCTTTCCCAGAAAACAATCCTTATGAATCACTTCGCTTTGTTCAGCGACAAGAAGGTGGCAACAAGTTTTTATGACGGGTTCGCCAAATGAATTGACTTTAGCCAATGCTCCCACTTCTGATGATGACAGCTTAGGATCTACTTTGATTAGTAGGGAATGTTGTCTCTACGCCAACAGGGCACAGTAGGTTTTGCCCAACAGGCACATCGCCCTTTGAGACCAGCCTGCCACTATGTCTGTAGGGAGGGTGAGCCCTGACTGTCTCGACTGTTCCCCCAGTTCTATTATTTACATCTGTGGGCCTAACACATCAAGTAATGTGTCCTGACATGCTGTCCATGATTAATAAATACCCTTTTGGAGTCTTTTATATTCTTTACAAAGAACGTGCAGAGTTTAGGATCTATGTCAGAGTGCCCTAGACCAAAGCTGGTCACTCCGCCTGAAGGCAGCCTCAAACCTCTGTGTCTAGGGGCTAGTGTTTTTTCTGGCCACATGGTCCACCAACTTATGGTCTGGGAGCCACTCCGAGGACCTCAGGTTGGAACATGTCTGTCAGGAAGTGATCCCCTTCAAAGGATCCGGAGGCATTTGAGATGCCTTCCTGGAAACCTGTCCATCGTCAGAGGACCCTTCATCATCCATGTGTTCCTCGCCTTCCCCATATCAGGGATCCCTTCTTCAGGGTCAAAGTTTAGTACATCACCAATTTCCTGGGGTAAGTCTTCTTCCAGGTAGGGTAAGTTTTTAAAGTGTGCACACTCTTACGGAAGGGCTCGCTCAGATGTTTGAAGCCTTCCAGGTACCCCGTGTCACGCTTCTGGGCCTTCAGAGTGCTAGTTACATGGTGTCCTCTAGGACTTGCTCCCATGGCCCAGTGAATCCCGGAGCCATTTGAGACCTGGGAAGTCAATTTGTCCACACCTTTCTGCAGCAGTGCCAGCACAGTACTTATGGTTTAGGAAAGGAGCCTGCTCACCCCTGCAGGGAAGCAACATTGTGGGGGCCACTCCTCTTCAGAGACTAGCTCGAGTAAAAATTTGTGGTCCCTGAAGAATGTCATATGAACAGGAGGTTTGCGCACCAAAAAATATACATATTATGAGCCCTGTTAAGAATTCCAAGGGCAGCCCCTTCGCTGGTGCTCAATGCCAGCAGTCTGGAAACACCGGAAATGACATGAGAAGTTGCTAAGAAGGGCCGTCAGTTCTTATCGCTGCAGCAGTGTTGTGCGAGAGTTGGTAGGGAGGGGATAGAAATACCAGCGATCGGTCCTTGATTTCCCCCGACGCTGACACGCACTCCCCAGCATGTGACTCATGCCTATGGAGCGCAGAGAAAAACAGCATGGCTTGGATGGCAACGCAGGCGGTTGCCTTAGTTCGAGAGCTCCGTACCCCCGGGTAAAAAAACGGCGAGCAACATAGCGAAAAGAGCCCCAATCCTCACGTGAAGCAGAGCGGAGGGTGTGGGAACATAAGGGGCAGAAGGCAGGAAGATCTTGCGCCATCATAGCCCCAGGAAAGAACGAAGAAAACGTTAAGACCTCTGAGAGAGCGATCAAGAAAGGAGTCGGACCAAGATGGCGGAGCACTGAGAGGGGTTGAAGGAGAGAGGGCGGCTACCGCGACACGGACACTGACACCAGATGCGCCCGGAACCCTCAGAACGCTGAAAACAAAAGCGGAGGTAAGGGCAAAGGCGGCAGAGATCGCGGAAGCATCCCCCCCACTGGCAAGCACTGGAAGCTCCGATACAGGAGAAAGCGAAACCGAATCTGATCAGCCTAGGGCGGCCATCTTAACAGCTGAACTACAACAAAGGAAGCGGCGTCAGGAAGCGAGGCAAACAAAGCGTGCAAGCCCGCAGGGCCAAGCCCCCGCGTGAGCGCATCGGCAATCGGCAATTGGCAAGCATCAGACCCAGACCCCAAAAGAACTCAAAGAACTCAAACAGCTTATTGACTAACAGCCACATACCGTGGTTCAAAAAGCAAAAGGCGGCGGCCATCTTAAGGAGGGCGTACGGCTGCTCGTACCGACAAGGGGTCAGAAGGACAGAAAGAAAAGAAAGGAAAGCAAAGCAAACAGGGGGTAGTTCTTGCGTTTTTGCCGAACTAAGAGCTCAGTGGCTAACACCGGCCGAAGGACGCACAAAACCCCGACACCCAATATCCACCGGACAAGTACGGTGGCCATCTTAAGTGGGGCAAACAACGCTGAGGCAAAAAAGGCGGCGGCCATCTCAACTGGGGCATAAGGCAGGCGCAGGAACGAGGGCAACACGCAGTTCGCCGGCAAGCTAAAAGTCACAAGCGAGCACCAGGCAAGGAGCCTGGCGGTGGCTACACTGGGGCAATAGGAGCGGCGCAATAACGTACAGGCGGAAGTGAACGAGCACAAAGCACCAAGAGACAAGCAACAGGAAACGAGTCACTAACGAGCACGGTGCAAGGCACCGACAACACCTGGCACACAGCCGATCCCAATACGCACAAGCAGGTCGCCAGACAGATCAGCCACACTGCCACCAAACACAGCCGCAGAAGCCCTGGCGTCCAGAAAAACAAGAACAAGGACAGTGAGGTGGCCCAGCAGGTTTACCTTTGGGGGCACCACAAAAGACAAAGATATAAGCACTACAAAAAACAGCCCACAACAAGGGGTCCAGCAGGTAGACCAGCAAAAGAAGGACAGGCTGTCCATCTACCTGGAAAGAAGAGGCTTTGATAGGATGTCCGGCAGAGAAGACAAAGTGGTCAGCGACAATAAAAAAATAAGGAAAGACCTGGTTGACTCGCCAATCAAAATGAAAAACAACCATAACACTGATGCAGCAATGGACATGCTCGTCAAAAAGATAACGGAAGCCAATGACCTGGCCAAAGCCACCAAGACCTCTATGGACAACGTCCAGCTAGAGCTCACTGCAATACGTGCAGACCAGAACAGGATCGCCAGCAGAGTAGGAGAGGCGCAGAGAAGAATAAGTGACATAGAAGACAAAGCAGTTACAACAGACAAAGACGTACGCTATATATCCAAGATATCGAGTGACATGCAGAAACTGCTCGCGGAACAGGAAGACAGAAACAGAAAGGGGAACATCAGGATCCTGGGAGTGCCAGAAGACGAGGAAGAGGCGGCAGGGTCATGCGCAGCATTACTTGAAACCCTAATCCCCAAACTGACAGGCCTCCATTTCGAAAGAGCCTTCGAGATAGATAAAGCATATAGGGTACCGGCCATGAAGCAACAGCACATGAAGGGTCCAAGAACAATCATCTGCAAGCCCCTAAGAGCAAATCACACCGACGCCATTTTCGCTTTTGCGCTGAAAGGCCAAACACTCAAATGGAATGGCAAAAAAATAAATATCACCCAAGACTTCTCAAAAAGTACGGTAGAAACCAGGAAAGGCTTCCTGGCGCTGAGAGACACACTGAAGAAGGCCAAGATCACGTGTAGCTTTGCAGGGCCAGCGAAAGTGAAGATAACTGACAGAAGAAGCACGCGCACTTTTGATGACCCGGCCGAGCTTCGCAGATATCTCCTGGAACCGGAGCAGGAGGAGATGGAACAAAACAGCCCAGGAACTGCAAAAAGAAGGGCATCATCGGATGGCCCAGAAACCGGGGAAATTGCGGAAGCAGGAGGTCGATGAGAGACTCAGACACTAGCCCGAATACCCGAACAACGGCTACCTCAATACGGCTACCTCAGCATGCCAAGCACAGAGACACTACAGTCATCCATGAAGCTGACACTTACCTCATGGCCTGCAGAATTAACAACCCATCTACCTCAACGAACGATGTACTCTGAACTACCATATTATCCTTTTTGTCTCTGTACTAAAGACTACTACACACAGTATTATGCAACTCTCAGGAAGTGATCACTGCCGGGCAGGCCCTAGTGATCTGCAAATAATATCCTTTTGGCAAATGCACAGCACGGAAAGGGGCGGGGGGAATAGGTACACCCGGGGGGGCGGGGGGCGGAGAACCGTTGCTGTCGCACGTTTACAGTACGTTGACAGGGGGGAGGCGGGGAGAGGGCCGGGGGGGAGGCCATGAAGCACAGACATTCACATCCTGGTGGAGTTACTTATTCTCTTTTTCCTTCTTTTTTCTGTCCAGGCACACATCCCCAGTCCTAATCACACCCCGGGGGGGGCTCATTTACTCGTGGTGGGAGGCAGTACCTGTGGTACCACAGCTGGAACAAGGCACCAATCCAAGCACCAGCTCAGGAAGCAGCGATATAACCACTGTACCATGACCATACCCGACACTCAGGGCCTAGCACGGATAGCCGCAGACATCAAGATCGTATACCTGAATGTCAAAGGCCTCAACCACCCCGTCAAGTGACGGAAGACATTAGAATACTTAAATAAGTTAAAAGCAGACATATACGTCCTCCAAGAGACCAGAGTCTCCATAGAGGACGCAAACAGGCTCAAGGCAAACTGGATAAGCGAGGTAGTTTGCTCACCAGCCGTGAATAAGAGGGGAGGAGTGATCACTATCATCAGCAAGAAAGCAAAGTTCAGGGTCCATGACCACCAAGCTGACACAAACAGCAGAAGACTACTCACATGCATCAAAAGGGGGGAGGAGACCATGCACATAGAAAACATATATGGGCCGAACGCAACAGACAAAAAATTCTGGGAAGAGGTAGAAAGCGAGCTCAGCAACATCCCATTGGGGGAACTGCTAATCACAGCTGGAGATATGAACCAAGCGATGGACAACGCCACAGACAGACACCCACACAGACCTAGCCATGCCACGCAAGAACAGAACACACTCAAAAACCTATGCACCAAACTGGCACTATCAGACCCGTGGAGACTACAACACCCCAGCGCCAGAGAATACACATTCTACTCGAACCCACACAACTCATACAGCAGAATAGATTATATACTCATGTCTGACACACACACGCACCTGACGGACACAACTGCAATAGGCCCCATAACAATTTCAGATCATGCTCATATCTCCCTCTCCATAAGCGGGAAACACAATGATGCACCAAGCCGGAGATGGCGCCTCAACAGCGACATACTAGAAAACCCCACAAACGTCACCGAAATAGAAGAGGCAATCAGAGAATACCTTACATTTAATGACACAGAAGACACCGAAGTCATGACATTGTGGGAAGCACTCAAATCCACAATAAGAGGGAAACTCCTGAGCATCAAGGCAAGGATGAAAAGAGGCAGAAACAAGATAATCAGAGAACTGGAGGGGCAGATAAAAGAACTAGAAAGGAACCACACTGCTAATCTGTCAGACAGGAACACACTAACGACACTCACAAAGAAGAAGTACGAACTGAACAGGATACTAAGTGAGAGGGCCTCCACATGGATCAACAAATACAAATACATAAGCTTATGCTCAGCAAACAAAGCAGGAAGGGCGCTAGCAGGGTATCTAAAAGCCAAACAAAGGCAGCACTCAGTTGCAGCAATGACTGACAAAAACAACAAAACGCACACGGTAAACAAGCAAATTCTCGAAACATTCAGAGATTTCTACAAGGAACTGTACACAGCTGATACATCGCTAGGTGCGGACGGGGGGGCAAGCTTGCTAGATAAACTAGACCTGCCCAAACTCAGCAACGAACAGAGAGAGGCGCTAGAGCAAGACATAACCAGAACAGAAGTAGGTATGGCAATAGACGCGCTGAAAGCAAACAAAGCCCCAGGGCCAGACGGTTTCACGGCAACATTCTATAAACAGTTCCAACCACTGCTAAAAGACACAATGGTCAGAGTCTTCCAGACATGCGCGGAGAGGGGCAGCATGACCAACTCAATGGCGGAGGCAAACATCATTGTCATCCCCAAAGAGGGGAAAGACCCTCAGTTCCCGCAAAACTACCGGACAATCTCACTAATAAACGTTGACTGTAAAATCTACGCCAAAGTAATGGCCGCAAGGCTAAACACATATCTTCCCCTTCTCATACACAAAACGCAAGTGGGCTACCTAACAAACAGACTCTCACAAGACAACACCAGACTACTCTGTCACTTAATAAACCGCACCGCAAATAGCATGGAGAAGGCTGTTATGATCGCGCTTGACGCAGAAAAGGCCTTCGACAGAGTCTCGTGGCCATTCCTAGACCAATGTATGCGCAAGTTCGGACTAGGGGAGAAATATAGAGGCATGATCATGTCTCTATATAAAACCCCCCGTGCGCGAGTGGTGGTCAACGCATCCACGTCAGAAACATTCACCCTAGGCAGAGGGACAAGGCAGGGATGTCCACTGTCACCGGGACTATTCCTACTAGCACTAGAGCCGCTCCTCCACATGATTAGGATTAACCCGCATATAACTGGAGTGCAAGTAGAGGGACAAGCCTTCAAACTGGCGGCGTACGCGGACGACATCCTGATCACCACCAGTAACCCAGAAGAGTCAATAGAGGCCCTGGTACAAACAATCGAGGAGTACGCACATGTCTCAGGATATAAAATAAACAGGGACAAATCGGAATGCAAACCGATGAATTGCCACACCACCAGGACAGTCCTAGGGACGTCCGGACTGGCGTGGCAAACAAAACCCCTGAAATATCTAGGCCTCCTCTTCGGGAGGGACCTTAGGTCCACCTTAGAACACAACGAGGAGGCAATGCTGAAAAAGATCAAAAACAAGCTAGAGACATGGGGCCCCAAATTCATTAGCTGGTGGGGCAGAATCGAGACAATCAAAATTATGGTCACACCAATGCTAAACTACTTGCTGAGCATGCTGCCACTCACCCTAACCACAGATTTCCACAAACATATAGATACAGCAATCAACACGTTCCTATGGGGGGGGGAAAAAAGCCAAGAATCAGCCTAGCAAAGCTCAGACTAAAAAAAGATCAAGGAGGACTGAACCTCACAAACTACAAGGCCTTCCAAATGGCATGCCTTGCCAAACAGGGAATACACTGGATTGCCCCTACACCAGAGTACATGCCGGTCTGGCTAGACCTAGAAAGGGGCATCCTGGGGGGTCTGACCCGATCATGGCACTAACGGCCAACAGGCACCCAGAAGTTAAAAATGCAATACTCCGGAACACAAAAATGGCGTTACTGAGATTAGACAGAGAACTAAAAGTCAGCATCAGAGGTTCCAAATGGGAGTCAATATGGCATAACCCCAAAGTAACATACAAAGGGGAAACTCTAGACAACAAAGAGTGGTACAGCAGAGGCATCACGGTGCCGGCACAACTAGAAGCAGGGAGCAACCCACTCACTTACAAAGCACTGCAGCAGATGCACAAACTACCAAACAAGGAATTCTATGAACTCCTAAGAATCAAAGCAGCCATCACCAAAGCAAACCTCTCGAAACAAAAACCCACCATCATACAGTACTCACAGAACTTAAACAAGACAGGCCACCAAACAGCGCATATCTACAAAGTAATCACAACACGCACCACCTCTCTAAACAACAAGACAATAGCATTCTGGGAATAGAAGATACAGAGACCACTAAACGAATATGAGAGGGCTAGACTATGGACATCGGCGTCCAAAAATAAAGTAACCCCACAACTAGCACAAACAAAATACTGGATATTACACAGGCTACACTGGACACCAGCGAAGCTAGAAACAGTGGGGGCGAGCGAAAACGGCACCTGCTGGAATTGCCATAAAGCAAGGGGAGACCTGGCTCACATGCTGTACGACTGCACCATAGTCAAAACATTCTGGAACAAAGTCTACAACCTCATAGACACGATCACAGGCTGCCAGATACAATGTGGCCTAGAGGGTATAGCCACGGCCTTCCTAGCACCCCAGCTTGAATCCAAAGAAAAACGCGAACTAGTCGATGTTCTGCTCACGGCAGCCGTTAAAACATCCTGGGGAACTGGAAAAACATGAGCAAAGCCACCTTCAAACGCTGGTTCAACTGGGTAACATTCCTACGGGGGGCAGACAACATCACCGCTAAACACCAGGCGGCGAACCATACTGCCAGGGAAGACATGTGGGAAGCCCTTGACGCCCACCTGAGGCAGTAAGCACCCCTCCCCCCCCTCCTCTTCCTCTCTCTTCTTTTCTTCTCTCTTCTCTCTCGGGCTCCACTAAGCCAACAGTACACATTTGTCGGAACTGCCAAGAAATAAGACAAACTGTTTCGTGTTTGTATATGCAAAATTTATTTTCAATAAAAATATTTTGAAATAAAAAAAAAAGAAACGCAGCACACTGAAGCTCAGGCTGGTATACGCCAAACGATGACCGCAGATGGCACAAAACAGCACCCCAACCAGACCTGTGCAGTACAAGAATGCGCTCAGGCTGAAGCTTGCCGTGCGTTGAGGAGATTGCTCTAGCAAACACTCAGCACAGTCAAAGCACATTTATATCACAGTCTATTTGCTCAATATCCCCAGAACAACATACAACACCAAGAGACGGTTTGGTTCAAAACTTTATTCAGCAAGTTAAAAACAGCCGTAAAAGTACATAAAACATTAAATAAAACAGTGAAACAATAAAACATTTTCAGAAGGCATATTCAAGGGAATACTAGAATACATAAATCCGAATAACTCACATGTTATTTAGCCATTCGTTGACATAACTATAATTAATTTCTAATACACAATACTTTTCCTCAAAATAGCCCTCACAATAACAAGAGCAACAATAAAACACACAAAATTGTCATTTAAAGCAAGCAGGACAGTCAGTGCAACTTTAAGGTTTCTAATATTCTGAGCAACAAAAATAGGTTTAAGATAATGATGCCTATAGTTTGAGTAAAAATTACAAAACAACATAAAGTGCAAAGTGCTCTGTTTACTCTATCCATCACAAGGGCATGGGGTAGAAGCAGTTGGGCATCTCTTCATAGTAGGAAAGTCTACCAAGTGGTGTACAATACAAATATGGAACCTAGTCAAAACGTATCAATGTTTATTATTGGTAACGCAGGATAACATTCATTTTTGGTGACCCTCCTTCAAGAGAAAAGATATATAAAATAAAACTGACCATTTCAACAGTTTGGAACTCATTCAGCCTTCAGATCTGTGCTTAGACAAAGTGTTTTTGGTTGATCTCTTTGAAAGCGATAGGACCTTGAGGGAGTCTACCCAAACTGAAGGTTTGAACAGGTTACTTAAAGAAGAGTTTATATACGCCAGCCAAGGGATACGAGATACATTATCCATGGTCAATCAATCTGAAATGATTGATTTGGTGAAGCTAGTTTCATCTGCTGACCATATGGAAAGCCAAAGGAGCAAAGGTCTAATCAAAAGCATGTCCTCCAAATATTGTAGGCCACCCTTGCTGTGGGTAATAAAGGTCAAAGCAGAGGCAGGTAAGCAAAGTAAGTGCTTAAAAAAATTATTTTCCTCTTGTTGCAGTGACTTGCTGGAGGTACAGCCCCACACTCTGGCCCTATAAGTGGCAGTAACCACCCCGCTGCCCTTATATATCTCCACTATTTCTTTAATCGGCCAGCTGCCCAATTTTGCTCAAAATCTAAAAACCCCATTAGAGTTTCTAATCAGTTTAGATTTGGCATTGAGGATCTGTTGAGCCCAACAACCATTACTTGTAAATAGGACTCCCGGATAGCAAAAATAATTAAGTCTGGTAATACGAGTCTTATCAATTAAAAATTATCTGTTTTTGTTTTGGTCTTGGTGCACAAATCATTGTAAAGGCCTTGAATTTATTGATCACATTGCCTTTTGATGCCATAAACTCCCTAAATTGTTAAAGAAAAATGTGCCTGGGTCTCGCATTTTTTTGAAAGCTGAATGTCTTTGCTAAATAGCCAAACCCATTGATTTAAATTTGAACAGGTGTATTTATTTTCACTTTTTTATTATCACTATTTTTTATTCTTAGTTGTTTCTTTCAATCTGAAAAAAGACGTATATCGTGTCATATCAATACATCCTTGTTCTCAAAACAATTTAACAAACAAACTTAAATAAATATAAATGTGCAGTACATCATATATCTCAAATACTTTTCACATAAAAAACATTTTAACAAAAAAGACATCCAATACATATATTGCCATTGGTGATGCGCTTTTGATTATGATCCTTAAGACTCTTTAATGTCTATATTCAATACACAATCTTATACAGGGCAAGTTGGATTTTTGTGAAAAATTGGAGATTTTTCTCTCTAATCACAAATTTTAATTATTCTGTAGTCCTCTGTATATTTATCTGCTGACGCGTTTCTGTTCCTGGGCGCGAAGTACCAGGAAACTCATCAGGGCAATTTTATTTAAACAGCAATGGTGATTTCTTAGACTTCTTATTTATCTTCTCTTCTTTGCATATTTTAAAACAGCAGGTAGTTATTTGCAGAAGGCGGTAGTTCTTTATTTTTCTTTTAGGTCAATTTATCAAAGTTTGTGTGGTGGCAGTTGCAGTCCTTCTGGCCAGGCGTTCACAACCTGCTGTGTACTCTATGTCTCAAACGTTTAATGCAGCGTCTCCTTGCAATTACGGGACTTGCTTTTTAACTGTACTCACGTGCTCTAAATTTTGGTTCACTACTTTGCACTTGCTTTCTACTTCTTCTTCATTTGGTCAGCAATGGTGTTCATCCTCGGTGTTCAAACGAATATGGTGTTGATCAACACCATATTAGTAAAGTTAAAAAGGCAGAGGCAGTGTGTTAAGCATTTGTGAATACACACAGTAATACAGTGAAAACACTACAGATGAACACAACAGAGGTTTTATAAAAATAAGTATTCCTTATAGAGGCTTAACACAACACCACAAATGACAAAAATCCACAATACTGTACTCAAAATTGACTTAAAGATGGTAGAAGTTACTTTGTTTAAGTTGGTGATAAATGTGACACAGTTCTCACAAAAGTACCTGGATGCGTAACGCAAAATAAACAAAGGCTTGCAGCGTTGGAGATGCGTCGGTTCCGTGCTTCGGGGGAGATGATGCGTCATGCCTCAATGCTTGCGCAGAGTAGGGGATGCGTTGTGATCCTTACCGGAGCGGCAGTGATGCGTAGATTCTCGTTCTACGGCCCGGTTGCGATGCGCAAGATGGCACCTCGATGTGATGCGACAATCCTGTGCGACGATGTGAAGAAGATGCGTGCAGCCTTGCAACGACTCTAAACTTTGGAGCCGCAACACTCCCTGCAACACTCTTCTCCGATGATGCGACGGCGACCCTCTCGGTGGCGTCATGCTTCTCCGGTGATGCGACAGCAGACAGCTGCGGCGGTGACGCGCTTCTTCTCGTTGCGTCGCGCTTCCAGCTCCCAGGGGCACGCAGGCTTCTACAGATAGAATTTCCAGCAAGAAATTCCGAGGGGAGCTGGTGGTGAAGTCTTTTGCCCCTGAGACTTCAGCAGGAGAAAAGCAAATGTTCAAGCCCTTGGAGAAATATTCTACAAGATGATGAAGTACACACAAAGTTCCTTGTCCTCTCCTTGGCGCTGAAGACACCACTGTAGGCCAACCCAGCAACACAGCACACTGGCAGGGGGGCAGTCCACTCCTATAGCTTCCTTTGGTTCTTCTCCTTGGCAGAGGTTTGTCTTGTTGTTCCAGAAGTGATCTAAAGTCTTGGGGTCTGGGTCCCCATATTTATACTACTTTTCTCTTTGTTCTCTGAAGGCGGAGAGGCCGTTGCCTTGTCCACACCAGTTCTGGTCAGTCCTGGAGCACTACATGACTGCTTCTTTCCTTTCACAGTGCAGGGCAGAGACATCAGATGCACCACAGGAGGTGGAGCCAGCATTGTAGAGGGAAGGCACAGCCCTATTCAGGTCCCAAGTGCAACTCCTCCCTCCCATCTAGATGCAGATCTCTCTATTCACCACTGGGCTGACTCACCCTGTCTCCTGGAATCCCCCAGCCTTGTCACTCACAGAACCAGACACACAATACACAACCAAGCAGAGGCAGGCTTGGATAGTTAGGCAAGAAAATACCTGCTTTCTGAAAGTGGTAGTTTCAAACACATAATGTTAAAACCAATTTCACTAAACAATGTATTTTATCATTCTGAGTTCAGGCATACTAAACTCGAATTTCTACCATATTCCCTGAGTCAGTTAGGATTATAGGATGTAAAAATCAAACTGCCCATTCTGGCCTATGGAGAACAGGTAGCCTTGCAATAGTGAAAAACAAAAATGGCTGTAATTCACTATTAGGACATGCCACACACATCAGGCTTGTCCTACCTTATACTTACAATGCACCCTGCCCTTGGGCCTACCAGAGGGGTGTCTAATATGAAGAAAAGGGAGGGTTTAGGGACTGGCAAGTGGGTTCACTTGCCCAGTCAACATGGCAGTACTGGACTGCCCATAGGCTCTGCAATGACAGGCCTGAGACACACTTTACAAACTGCTTCTGTAGGTGGCACAACCAATGTTGCAAGCACACCAGCAGCATTTGATTTTCAAGCCCTGGGCACACATGGTGCACTGTACTAGGGTCTGACAGGTAAATCGAATAACCCAATCATGGAGTCACTAATCAATACATCAATGTAACATATGGAGCACTTGCACTGTGGCACTGAATAGCAGTGGCACAGTGCCCAAAGCATCTAAACCAGCAAAACATATAAAAAAACAGAGGAGGCAATCAGTACAAAATGGAAGGGAGACTCACGACAATGGTATCATGTCCAACATGGTTCATCCCTAACCTACTACGGAAAGGGGCATGCTGTGACCGACGGATATATGGGAGCTCTAATAGAAGAGAGACAATGGGTCATAAATCCTAGGAGTTTTTCACTATGCCCACATTTTAACCATATCGACTAGGGGATTGAATAAAATAAACATTTTCCCACTAGTCAGATATTTTGAAACCCACCTTTTACACACAAAAAAACAATACAATATCATTACAACCATCATAGGTGTATAGTAATGACATAGTATTAGTGCTCCCATGTATCCGTTGGTAGCAGAACACACCTTTCTGTAGCAGGTTAGGAATTAAGCCTATGATGAAGAATGCCGCCAAGGGGTAACCCTGGTGGGTGAGGGTTACTTAAAAGGAAAACCTTTTTCTTCCCACAGCGAGGTTGACATTCGTTGCTATTCTCCTATGAGTGACTCCTTTTGGTTATATGAAAATCTCCCCCTTTTGTTTTTTGATGTAAAAGGTAAAACAAAAGCAGCAAATACAGATATGGCTGAAAACATGGCGCAAGGAACGGGAGGAGAAGCATCGCCGTCGGGTATATAAGTGCTCATGGTGGAACTTGGCAGTGGGTTTACAGCACTCAACGGTCGGTTTAATGTACTGGACAAAAGGCTGGACAAAATGGGGGACATCCATGAGATCAGGCTCAACACCGCGGAAGGAAGAGTATGGGATATGGAGGATGGAGCGGGCCAAAGAGCAAAGAGACTGGACAGACTGGAAAAACAGATGAAAACTATTGCAATGAAGATTTAGAAGCAAGGAGTAGAAGAAATAATCTACACCTTGGGGGTGCCAGAATCAACAAACCCTGGGCGCATGGACCAATTTGTTGAATGATTACTGGAGGACATTTTTGGTGCAGACTCCTTCATGTCTACGTTTGTATTGGAGCGGGCCCACCAGTTGCTTGAATCACGTCCTAACCCGGGATGCCCCCAGGCCAATAATTGCAAGATTGTTATATTTCAGGGACAGAGACACTGCCTTTAGACTAGCAAGGAAAAAAGGCCCAGTGACCTGGCAAGTATTGGCCATATCCATATTCCCAGATTTTACCATCCTTCTGCAAGAGGTTCAGCGTAAGCATGTGGGAATGAAAGCTACCCTCCGAAATCTTGGCTTACGCTATGGCATGCTATATCCGGCCCGATTGCATGTGGATGTTAATGGAAAACCGCAAATCTTTGACAATCCCTCGGAAGTCCAATCCTTCTGTAAAACACACTCTGAGAAATAAAAGAACACCCGCGGGTATCCCCTGGAGGATCACAGCCGCCACTCCAGTGCAAGCATGGATTTTTTCCCATCTGGCTGAATACTAGCTGCATAGCTAGCTGCATGAAAACTCCTGCCGCAATCACTGGAGTAATTGGCAGTGCATGTATAGGCTTGTTTTTTGCCTTTGATTGTAGCATAGGTTGAAAGGTATGAGATACAGCTGAGGTTGCCTTGTTAAAAGTATTCAGTCCTAAAGGACAAGGAGAATCGACGTGTCATTGCCACCCCCCAGTGATGTTCACTTTCCAGATAACTGGTAGCTATTTTTGGCTATGGAAAGTACTGCAGTTGAGGTTTTCGATCTTTGGGGGTTGTGCTTGGCGGACATCCGCCAAGTATGGGAGGGGGAATGGGAAGAGGGAAGGGAATGTTAGGATGTTATCTTTATGTGGGAAACTGTTCACTGTCCCCCTCTGTGAGACACTATTTCAAATAATTTCCTGCACAATGCAACAGGGAATATGGATATGTTATAGCAATGCAGGCTAATGTCCAAACACGTGCAAACAAAACACTCAGGTTCTGGGAAGTCAGGGGACTAAATAATCTGAGTAAATGCAGACAGGTGGAATATGTGTGCAGGCATTCGATTGACATGGTATTTTTGCAAGAAACACATTTAACACCCACGTGCTTCCACCTGGGGCTCCCGCCATTACCTCTCCAACTACAGCTCTTACTCTCAGGGAGTGTGCATACTAATACAACTCCTTGCCATTTCAACATTTGTCCATGGCTGCTAAGGTGGAGGGACGCTACTTATTGGTGCTGGGTCGGCTCCTACGGCAACGCATACTGATGGTCAATGTATACTCCCCAAAGGTGGACAGCCCAGAGTTTTATCAGCACCTGCAAACAATGATAGATTTGGTACACACTAACCATACTCCATTAGGAGGTGACCTCAACATCCTCTTAGATCTGACGGTTGATAGCACAGCGACAGCACCCCTAAATAAGCCCTGTTCTTGTATAGTCCTGTAGGACTTATGTGAGTCATATACGTTGCATGATGCATGGAGTCAAATGCACCCACAAGAACCAGCATACGCGCACCACTTGGCACAATACAATACATGGACGCAACTGGACTATTGACTACTATCCCGTACTATGCTGCCTTGGCTTCGGGATATCAAAAACCTCCTCTGTACACTATCGGACCTCTCCTTGGTGATCTTGACCATGCAAATCCTTGGGGTGGGAGGGGTTGAGTGGCAGTGACAATTTCCTGCCATGGCGCTACATGACAAAGTGTTTAAGGATGAACTTCGTAAGGCGATAGTTGAGTACTTTGAGTTAAACGTAGGGTCGGTATCATCACAGGCCGACCTGTGGGAGGCATACATGAGGGGTATGTGCATCGCCAAAAGTTCTGTGATATTGGGGGACCTCCGACGAACACTGTTCAGGATGGAGGACGAGTTACTATTAATAGACCGTGATCAGGCCGCCAGCGGAGCCCCAGGCTATCTGCCTAGGTGAGCGACTTTGATGGTGAATATCAGGAGGCAGAGGAAAGGGAGGTTCACTTCTTGGGTAAATATGCGAAGGCCCCGAAATATGGAGGAGGGGAGAGACCAGGACGCATGTTAGCTTGGCTACTTTAGCCGCCACGGGTCATTCTTACACATCTGGGTTGCAGGGATCCAACGACACATATATGACAGACACAATTGGAGTTCAGCAAGAACTGCTGCAATATTATATTAACATGTACTCAACAAAGTAGCCAAAGAACACTAGTGGAATTACCAACTATCTGGAACAGGTGGCAATGGTATGGCTCATGCCTGCGCAACAACAATTCTTAAGTGAGCCTTTCACTATTGAGGAGCTCATGCAAGCTATAAATGCAATGGATGGCACCAAGTCCCGGGCCTGGATGGGTTTACTGGAGCCTTTTATAAGGCATACAAGAACCTACTGGCACCGCGCCGCCTGGAGGTATACACAGAGGCATTGAAAGAGGGAGTTCTCCCTCCCACACTCCGGGAAGTAGTCAAAATATTGCTACTAACATCTGGAAAGGCCCCAATGTGCTGTGGTTCATATAGGATGCTATTATTGTTAAACTTTGATACTAAAATACTGGCCAAGAAGGTGGCGACTCTTCTCGCACTACTAATGGGGCAGATTATATCGCCTGCACAGTCAGTATTTGTCCCACATAGGTCCACCGCACTGAATCTCCTGACGGTCTTTGCAGTCCTTCGTAGGATAGCACCAACAGTCCCGACTGTGGAGGAGCTGTTAGATGCCAAAAAGGCCTTTGACTCCTTGGAATGCCCCTTCCTACAAGCTGTATTGTGAAAACTGGGGTTTCCGGTGGGCTTCATATCCCTCATCACTTTACTATATACACAACCACTGCACACATCAGAGTTAACCGGCACGATAACAGGACCGTATTCTAGTTCATGCAGGACTCTGCAGGGCTGTCATCTTTTGCTACTCCTTTTCAGGTCTCGCCTACCCAGCGCGCATGCGCGGCATAGTAGAGAGACCTTTAGCCATCGGCACAGCTTTGGGGGCAAAAATGTGCACGTGTTGCATTGCTTGCATACAAAAATGGAGTTTTTGGGGTCCCGAATATACAGTTATATGTCTTAGTAGCACAATGTAGCTATGTGCAGCGCTGGTATCACCCAGATGCACGTATACCATCCTCCAAACCTGAGCTAGACCTGGTGACCCCTGTGCCGTTGTGGGCCCTGTTGGCAGCTGGACTGGTGCAAGACAGAATTGATATCCAAACTGTGTCTACCACATGCTAGGCCTGGAAGAGACTGCTATGGATGACAGAGGGCGCAATACTGTACTCACCGGCACTTTCCTTAATGGACAACCAATGGATGGCAATCACAAAAGCACTGCTAGTGAAGAGCACTCTTAGGTGATACACACTCCATATGTGTGGGGACATCTTTCCTGGAGGCCACATTTTCTCGAGCATCGAAGATGCCCCTTTTACAGATGGCGGACACCTTCCTTATTTTGTATTGGCTTGACTCAAGAATGCACATAGAAGTATAATATCGACATACCCTATAGAGCCGAATAACTTTACACCGCTCACGCTGCTTATTACGGATGGGTAGGGGATAGGTTGGTCTCCAAATTGTATCATATATGTGGGTAACTACTGCCTACACAAGATACCAAAAAACACAGTTGATGGACAGAATGTAGAACAATGTCATACATTCACCCCAGTACAAGGATCTGGGCCTAAATCCATCGTTTTTTTGCACTCCACACCACCCTGGGTTAGACACTGGCTATATGCAAATCAGCTCTGACCCTGTGCCTCATGGGAACAGTCCAGTCCGAACTACCAAGCCATGTCTTTCCCAGACCAGAATCAAGCATCCAAGGACCGGTTTCTGGCTATCAGCCTTCATCAGCCTGGATAGCTTGACTCCAGTGGTGTGGAGAGCCTGGGACTCACGTCTGAGCATACCCAGCCCACTCGGGGTGACAATTGCAAAAAACACAGTTGATGGACAGAATGTAGAACAATGTCATACATTCACCCCAGTACACGGATCTGGGCCTAAATCCATCGTTTTTTTGCACTCCACAGCACCCTGGGTTAGACACTGGCTATATGCAAATCAGCTCTGACCCTGTGCCTCAAGGGAACAGTCCAGTCCGAACTACCAAGCCATGTCTTTCCCAGACCAGAATCAAGCATCCAAGGACCGGTTTCTGGCTATCAGCCTTCATCAGCCTGGATAGCTTGACTCCAGTGGTGTGGAGAGCCTGGGACTCACGTCTGAGCATACCCAGCCCACTCAGGGTGACAATTGCAAAAAACACAGTTGAGGGACAGAATGTAGAACAATGTCATACATTCACCCCAGTACAAGGATCTGGGCCTAAATCCATCGTTTTTTTGCACTCCACACCACCCTGGGTTAGACACTGGCTATATGCAAATCAGCTCTGACCCTGTGCCTCATGGGAACAGTCCAGTCCGAACTACCAAGCCATGTCTTTCCCAGACCAGAATCAAGCATCCAAGGACCGGTTTCTGGCTATCAGCCTTCATCAGCCTGGATAGCTTGACTCCAGTGGTGTGGAGAGCCTGGGACTCACGTCTGAGCATACCCAGCCCACTCGGGGTGACAATTGCAAAAAACACAGTTGATGGACAGAATGTAGAACAATGTCATACATTCACCCCAGTACAGGGATCTGGGCCTAAATCCATCGTTTTTTTGCACTCCACACCACCCTGGGTTAGACACTGGCTATATGCAAATCAGCTCTGACCCTGTGCCTCATGGGAACAGTCCAGTCCGAACTACCAAGCCATGTCTTTCACAGACCAGAATCAAGCATCCAAGGACCGGTTTCTGGCTATCAGCCTTCATCAGCCTGGATAGCTTGACTCCAGTGATGTGGAGAGCCTGGGACTCACGTCTGAGCATACCCAGCCCACTCGGGGTGACAATTGCAAAAAACACAGTTGATGGACAGAATGTAGAACAATGTCATACATTCACCCCAGTACAAGGATCTGGGCCTAAATCCATCGTTTTTTTTGCACTCCACACCACCCTGGGTTAGACACTGGCTATATGCAAATCAGCTCTGACCCTGTGCCTCATGGGAACAGTCCAGTCCGAACTACCAAGCCATGTCTTTCCCAGACCAGAATCAAGCATCCAAGGACCGGTTTCTGGCTATCAGCCTTCATCAGCCTGGATAGCTTGACTCCAGTGGTGTGGAGAGCCTGGGACTCACGTCTGAGCATACCCAGCCCACTCGGGGTGACAATTGCAAAAAACACAGTTGATGGACAGAATGTAGAACAATGTCATACATTCACCCCAGTACAAGGATCTGGGCCTAAATCCATCGTTTTTTTGCACTCCACACCACCCTGGGTTAGACACTGGCTATATGCAAATCAGCTCTGACCCTGTGCCTCATGGGAACAGTCCAGTCCGAACTACCAAGCCATGTCTTTCCCAGACCAGAATCAAGCATCCAAGGACCGGTTTCTGGCTATCAGCCTTCATCAGCCTGGATAGCTTGACTCCAGTGGTGTGGAGAGCCTGGGACTCACGTCTGAGCATACCCAGCCCACTCGGGGTGACAATTGCAAAAAACACAGTTGATGGACAGAATGTAGAACAATGTCATACATTCACCCCAGTACAAGGATCTGGGCCTAAATCCATCGTTTTTGTTCCACTCCACACCACCCTGGGTTAGACACTGGCTATATGCAAATCAGCTCTGACCCTGTGCCTCATGGGAACAGTCCAGTCCGAACTACCAAGCCATGTCTTTCCCAGACCAGAATCAAGCATCCAAGGACCGGTTTCTGGCTATCAGCCTTCATCAGCCTGGATAGCTTGACTCCAGTGGTGTGGAGAGCCTGGGACTCACGTCTGAGCATACCCAGCCCACTCGGGGTGACAATTGCAAAAAACACAGTTGATGGACAGAATGTAGAACAATGTCATACATTCACCCCAGTACACGGATCTGGGCCTAAATCCATCGTTTTTTTGCACGCCACAGCACCCTGGGTTAGACACTGGCTATATGCAAATCAGCTCTGACCCTGTGCCTCAAGGGAACAGTCCAGTCCGAACTACCAAGCCATGTCTTTCCCAGACCAGAATCAAGCATCCAAGGACCGGTTTCTGGCTATCAGCCTTCATCAGCCTGGATAGCTTGACTCCAGTGGTGTGGAGAGCCTGGGACTCACGTCTGAGCATACCCAGCCCACTCAGGGTGACAATTGCAAAAAACACAGTTGAGGGACAGAATGTAGAACAATGTCATACATTCACCCCAGTACAAGGATCTGGGCCTAAATCCATCGTTTTTTTGCACTCCACACCACCCTGGGTTAGACACTGGCTATATGCAAATCAGCTCTGACCCTGTGCCTCATGGGAACAGTCCAGTCCGAACTACCAAGCCATGTCTTTCCCAGACCAGAATCAAGCATCCAAGGACCGGTTTCTGGCTATCAGCCTTCATCAGCCTGGATAGCTTGACTCCAGTGGTGTGGAGAGCCTGGGACTCACGTCTGAGCATACCCAGCCCACTCGGGGTGACAATTGCAAAAAACACAGTTGATGGACAGAATGTAGAACAATGTCATACATTCACCCCAGTACAGGGATCTGGGCCTAAATCCATCGTTTTTTTGCACTCCACACCACCCTGGGTTAGACACTGGCTATATGCAAATCAGCTCTGACCCTGTGCCTCATGGGAACAGTCCAGTCCGAACTACCAAGCCATGTCTTTCACAGACCAGAATCAAGCATCCAAGGACCGGTTTCTGGCTATCAGCCTTCATCAGCCTGGATAGCTTGACTCCAGTGATGTGGAGAGCCTGGGACTCACGTCTGAGCATACCCAGCCCACTCGGGGTGACAATTGCAAAAAACACAGTTGATGGACAGAATGTAGAACAATGTCATACATTCACCCCAGTACAAGGATCTGGGCCTAAATCCATCGTTTTTTTTGCACTCCACACCACCCTGGGTTAGACACTGGCTATATGCAAATCAGCTCTGACCCTGTGCCTCATGGGAACAGTCCAGTCCGAACTACCAAGCCATGTCTTTCCCAGACCAGAATCAAGCATCCAAGGACCGGTTTCTGGCTATCAGCCTTCATCAGCCTGGATAGCTTGACTCCAGTGGTGTGGAGAGCCTGGGACTCACGTCTGAGCATACCCAGCCCACTCGGGGTGACAATTGCAAAAAACACAGTTGATGGACAGAATGTAGAACAATGTCATACATTCACCCCAGTACAAGGATCTGGGCCTAAATCCATCGTTTTTTTGCACTCCACACCACCCTGGGTTAGACACTGGCTATATGCAAATCAGCTCTGACCCTGTGCCTCATGGGAACAGTCCAGTCCGAACTACCAAGCCATGTCTTTCCCAGACCAGAATCAAGCATCCAAGGACCGGTTTCTGGCTATCAGCCTTCATCAGCCTGGATAGCTTGACTCCAGTGGTGTGGAGAGCCTGGGACTCACGTCTGAGCATACCCAGCCCACTCGGGGTGACAATTGCAAAAAACACAGTTGATGGACAGAATGTAGAACAATGTCATACATTCACCCCAGTACAAGGATCTGGGCCTAAATCCATCGTTTTTGTTCCACTCCACACCACCCTGGGTTAGACACTGGCTATATGCAAATCAGCTCTGACCCTGTGCCTCATGGGAACAGTCCAGTCCGAACTACCAAGCCATGTCTTTCCCAGACCAGAATCAAGCATCCAAGGACCGGTTTCTGGCTATCAGCCTTCATCAGCCTGGATAGCTTGACTCCAGTGGTGTGGAGAGCCTGGGACTCACGTCTGAGCATACCCAGCCCACTCGGGGTGACAATTGCAAAAAACACAGTTGATGGACAGAATGTAGAACAATGTCATACATTCACCCCAGTACAAGGATCTGGGCCTAAATCCATCGTTTTTTTGCACTCCACACCACCCTGGGTTAGACACTGGCTATATGCAAATCAGCTCTGACCCTGTGCCTCATGGGAACAGTCCAGTCCGAACTACCAAGCCATGTCTTTCCCAGACCAGAATCAAGCATCCAAGGACCGGTTTCTGGCTATCAGCCTTCATCAGCCTGGATAGCTTGACTCCAGTGGTGTGGAGAGCCTGGGACTCACGTCTGAGCATACCCAGCCCACTCGGGGTGACAATTGCAAAAAACACAGTTGATGGACAGAATGTAGAACAATGTCATACATTCACCCCAGTACACGGATCTGGGCCTAAATCCATCGTTTTTTTGCACTCCACAGCACCCTGGGTTAGACACTGGCTATATGCAAATCAGCTCTGACCCTGTGCCTCAAGGGAACAGTCCAGTCCGAACTACCAAGCCATGTCTTTCCCAGACCAGAATCAAGCATCCAAGGACCGGTTTCTGGCTATCAGCCTTCATCAGCCTGGATAGCTTGACTCCAGTGGTGTGGAGAGCCTGGGACTCACGTCTGAGCATACCCAGCCCACTCGGGGTGACAATTGCAAAAAACACAGTTGATGGATAGAATGTAGAACAATGTCATACATTCACCCCAGTACAAGGATCTGGGCCTAAATCCATCGTTTTTTTGCACTCCACACCACCCTGGGTTAGACACTGGCTATATGCAAATCAGCTCTGACCCTGTGCCTCATGGGAACAGTCCAGTCCGAACTACCAAGCCATGTCTTTCCCAGACCAGAATCAAGCATCCAAGGACCGGTTTCTGGCTATCAGCCTTCATCAGCCTGGATAGCTTGACTCCAGTGGTGTGGAGAGCCTGGGACTCACGTCTGAGCATACCCAGCCCACTCGGGGTGACAATTGCAAAAAACACAGTTGATGGACAGAATGTAGAACAATGTCATACATTCACCCCAGTACAGGGATCTGGGCCTAAATCCATCGTTTTTTTGCACTCCACACCACCCTGGGTTAGACACTGGCTATATGCAAATCAGCTCTGACCCTGTGCCTCATGGGAACAGTCCAGTCCGAACTACCAAGCCATGTCTTTCCCAGACCAGAATCAAGCATCCAAGGACCGGTTTCTGGCTATCAGCCTTCATCAGCCTGGATAGCTTGACTCCAGTGATGTGGAGAGCCTGGGACTCACGTCTGAGCATACCCAGCCCACTCGGGGTGACAATTGCAAAAAACACAGTTGATGGACAGAATGTAGAACAATGTCATACATTCACCCCAGTACAAGGATCTGGGCCTAAATCCATCGTTTTTTTGCACTCCACACCACCCTGGGTTAGACACTGGCTATATGCAAATCAGCTCTGACCCTGTGCCTCATGGGAACAGTCCAGTCCGAACTACCAAGCCATGTCTTTCCCAGACCAGAATCAAACATCCAAGGACCGGTTTCTGGCTATCAGCCTTCATCAGCCTGGATAGCTTGACTTCAGTGGTGTGGAGAGCCTGGGACTCACGTCTGAGCATACCCAGCCCACTCGGGGTGACAATTGCAAAAAACACAGTTGATGGACAGAATGTAGAACAATGTCATACATTCACCCCAGTACAAGGATCTGGGCCTAAATCCATCGTTTTTTTTCCACTCCACACCATCCTGGGTTAGACACTGGCTATATGCAAATCAGCTCTGACCCTGTGCCTCATGGGAACAGTCCAGTCCGAACTACCAA
Source organism: Lissotriton helveticus (assembly GCF_964261635.1). Classification (NCBI taxonomy): domain Eukaryota; kingdom Metazoa; phylum Chordata; class Amphibia; order Caudata; family Salamandridae; genus Lissotriton; species Lissotriton helveticus. Next base: position 192,143,318 of record NC_136060.1, read on the forward strand.
GCCATGTCTTTCCCAGACCAGAATCAAGCATCCAAGGACCGGTTTCTGGCTATCAGCCTTCATCAGCCTGGATAGCTTGACTCCAGTGGTGTGGAGAGCCTGGGACATTGTATAATACATATTTCTAATAATTAGTTAGCAATCACATAAAAAGTGTTTTTTTCAGCTACTAAATAGCTGAAATTCTGCACAATTCTGGCTGGTGCCGAATTAACAGCAGAGATTTGATATTATTTTCCCTGCGGAGGGATGAATAACCACTTTATATAGAACAATCCATTATGAAGGACAGAGGTGTGGTGGAGAGGCCAGGGTGCCTAACTTCGGACTCCAGGGTTCACGGTTCGATCCCCGGTGCCGGCAGCAAGTTAGCCCAGCACCATTTCACTCTGGGCAAAAGCTTGCTTAATCTTCCCGACGGCCCCCAGCGCCGTGACACCACTTCGGAGGTGGATGTGCGATTTATAAATACTGGTATTTCATACCATATTTTGGCCAGAGCAGGTATGACAAATAATTTTTGAATATGTTTGTGAAAATCATTCCACAAGCTACAGTGCTTAAAATAAATAAATAAACTATGGAGGAATGATCGATCACTTCTTGAGGACTGTGGCAGCTCCTTAACAGAGGATGAACAGCAGCTGCTGCTTACTGCCCCTTGCCACAACTGCTAACAGTGTTCATGAAAATATGACTTTTGTGTTTCTATCAGCACTGCTAGTGCACAGGTCAGCTCTCTTGGCCTTTTTTCCAGGCTCCTGATGACAGGAGGAGGAGGTTTAAAAACACAGTACTCTGTAGGGTGGTGTATGGATTGCACATGTCTGACGGGCATTGTTCAAATCAGATCCCCTCACACAGGCATAATCCATTTTTATACAGAAATACTGCACATGAATCAGGCAGCAGAGAATATCTGCAAAGCTTAAATGTAGCTGTTAGAACACACATCAGTCCATCCCTAAGGCCATTGAGAAGTCAAACAGGGCTGGAGGGGCAGACTCCTAAGCACTGTCCCAGCTTTTTATAGGGATGTGCTTCCAGTCCTATTAAACAGCTGGGAGAGGGACGGAGGCAGATCTTCCCATTTTTCAAACCTGGCCTTGATGCTCTGTATGGCTTCTCATTGTGAATCAGGGCATGCTGGTTCCAGTGTCCAGTACTAGATTCCTTGTCTTTACAGCCATGCAGCTTCAGTGTTGCCAGCAAAGTAAAGTAAATGTTGTCTCTCTGGGCATGTGTGTGTAAGTGTTTGTGGGAGATTGAGCGTGAATGAGATTGTGTGAGAGTGCATTGAGAATAATATTGGGAGTGAAAGTGGGTGGGAATATTAGTTTGAGAGTGGGTGTGAATATGTGAAATTGAGACACCACCCACAATAAAAATCCAAAACTAATTTTTACAAATAGGATACATTTTTATGATTAAAATGACACCAAAATGGCAAAAACTCAATGTAGGGAACTAGAGATATGGTTTTAAATATCAAATACATTGAAGCGGCTAAACCAAAAGCATCAACTTGGGACACCTGGTTGCGCCTGACTGGGACAAAGTCACAGTTTGAGGCCGACCTTGATGGAGCGTGGGTTGGGGAAACTGAGCGGTAGGCCCAAGTCAGGTTTTTACAGTCAGACTTAGTTCGTTTTCTGGAGCTTTTTCTCTCGTTGAGCGAGACATCTCGTTAGGCCGGGTATGGAGTCGATGATGGTTCAGTACGAGGCCTCGGGACATCCTGGAAGGCTTGAGGCGGGTTACGGTTCGACGTCAACGGCTTGACTCTCGATGACGGGTCGGCCAACTTGTAGAGCTTTTTGATAAAAATTCTCCAAACTTCTGAATCTTCTTCCAGAAGGTCCTTTTTAGGTTTCAACGTTTCCACAACAGCAATCCAAGGGTCTAGAAGTTCTGAGATGATCCTTGGGATGTTGGCATTATATCTCCCAGAATGCACCTGGCCTAATCCTTAAAAGTCCTCTAGATGCAGCAGCGGTCCATGCAGGTAAATGCGGTGGGGCGTTGGGGCGGGGAGAGGAGGGGATAATAACAGATGACAGAAAATTGTTAATGTATTTATTCAATTTTCCCTATTCTGTCGGTTGTCGACTTCCCCCTCTCCCACCCTGCCCCATTTTGCTTAACTGCATGTACTGCCGCTGCCTGGATGCTAGTCAGCTGGGTTCTTCTTGGTGGTGCTGCTTTCAGGCAGTCCACTCCTTCTCTTCTTGAAGCAAGGCCAGGTCCTTTAGGGCTGTACTTCCAAAGTGTGCTGCAGGTGCAGTCATGTGATTGGATTTGATCAGTATTTGTAGAGTGCGAGGAATGCCCGAAGGCATCTTGGCACTAAAGTCTGTCAGAACAAGACTGATAAAAGCAAAACCAAACCATAAACATTACATATATAAAGAAAGGATGTATGACGTTTCAACGCATGCTTTTACCACACATGCCTTTACAACGCAGGTTTTACAACGCAAGTCGTTACAACGACTTGCGTTGGGGGGCGCTGGATAGTGAATAGTTTAATTTACTATTCCAACTCCAGTCCCCGTGGATAGTAGGGAAGGTGTTGGATAGTAAATTAAACTATTCCCTATCCTAGAGCACCCCCCAGCACAATGCATTGTAAAGGATGTTCCCCATAAAGAAAAAAGGTAGGTTTTTAGATATTGAAGGCAGCAGCATTTGATTCTATAACAAAGAGGTAGCGTAAACAAAACTCCTGCCACCCAAAGAGGTTTTAAAAATCTTTAAAAATCTTAGGAATCTGCATAGCATTGGGCCTAGCTGATCGTAGACATGGGAAACATCTATTACAATGCAGGCATCACATTGCTGTGCCTTTATAACGCAGTCAGTACTACAACTGCGACGTTACCACAAGTTCCATTGCAACACAAGTCATTACAACGACTTGTTTTAGGGAGTGCAGTGTTGGATTTTAAGTCCAACACTTTTCCTACTAATAAACTGCCTGGAGCTGGAATAGTAATTTAAACAGTTCCAAAGTCCAGCGCTTCCCTAAAGCAAGTCTTTGTAATGACTTGGTTGTAATGGAAATCATAGTAACGACATAGTTGCGGTATTGACTGCTATGTTAAGCCACGTGTGGTTTCGGCATGTGTAGTAACATATGCTATTCCGTAGAAATCTTCTAGGAGAGTACCATGGCATATTTCTTTCTTCAGGTACTCTAGGCCTATTCCATGCAAGGCCTTATTTGCAATACAGAGTGCCTTAAAAGTTACTTGTTTCTTACAGGAAGCCAATGAAGCTCCCTCTTCCGGTAGGAAGCGGATTCATATTATTGAATGTTTTTTCAAAAGAGGGACTGCTGCAAACAGCAGCCTCTGAAGTTTCTTTAATAAACCTTGCTGCATACTCAAATATACAGCATTGCAGTAAGCTATGCTACACTAGAGAGATGACCACAGTTGTCTGAACACCATATGAAATAAAAGGCAAAACCTTTTTCAATATCTTTAAGAGATAAAAACAAGATGAAATAAGCTGATTTGTCTAATCTGCAAACAAAAGTCTGGAGTAAAACACTACTCCTAAATGTTTTACTTAAGTGACTGGAATTGGTAAAGGCCGAGCATCGAAAGCCATCAGAAGGAATTCCAGAATGACCAGTCGGAATCAAAGAGTAGTACCTCCGTATTATCAGAGTTCAGTTTTAAGCATTAGCTATTCATTCAGTTAACAATCACTCTGATACAGTTATTAAAACTGATAGCTACCTCTTCTGTGTTACTGGTGATAGAAACAACTATTTGCATGTCATCCCCATGCAATATTGTATTAAAGCCCAATGATCTAATCAATTCAGCCAGTGGTGCCACATAAATGGTGAACAATGTAGAGCTCAGAGAGGACCGTTGTGGGACCCCACATAGCAAGGAGCAGGAACTGGAGGTAAATTATCCAAAGGAGACTGATTGCACTCTGTTACTAAGAAAATACACCAATAGATTAAAGGCTGCACCTCCGATACCAAAGCCCACTTAACGCTGGTTCAGGACCTTATGGTTAACCGTGTCAAAGACTCCGGATCGGTCCAAAGGGACCCCTGCAGCCTTTCCCCTGTTATCCATGATGGCACGATCTCCTCAGTAGAATGAAAATGAAGGAGGACCCCTCACAGAATTTTATAGGGACTGGGGGGAAAGTCGTAGTTCAAAAACAAAGGTGTCCCAAATTGATGGACAGTGTCGTCCTTTTAATGTGTCAATATTAACACACAGCATACCATACTGTTGGCGGGAAAGGCAAAATTCTATGTTCTATTCATCAAGAGCAGTAACAACCAGGGACAGATTGAACACAATTAATACATCACAAGTACTTATAGAAATGAGAGAAATTAATAAAACTTGTCAAAGCATGTCTTGGTTAAAAAAGTATGGGTTGAATTTATTACATCATCCAATTACATTACATATAAAAAAACATAGTTTAAAAACATTACAATTCATTAAAATAAATTTCAAAGCACATAAAAAACAAGAAGAATCAACAAGGTCGACGCGGCGTTTCGGCTTTCTTTTAGTATGCCTTCATCAGGACTGATTCTAGACAAGTGAGACATTGGAAACACAAAGTTACCAGCCATTTTTTAGAAATTTGAACAAGTTTTAGTCTCTCTTTTTTTCATTTTTCTATTACAAAAAAACTGATCCTTTTCCCCACGGTTTTTTAACCAAGACATGCTTTGACAAGTTTTATTAATTTCTCTCATTTCTATAAGTACTTGTGATGTATTAATTGTGTTCAATCTGTCCCTGGTTGTTACTGCTCTTGATGAATAGAACATAGAATTTTGCCTTTCCCGCCAACAGTATGGTATGCTGTGTGTTAATATTGACACATTAAAAGGACGACACTGTCCATCAATTTGGGACACCTTTGTTTTTGAACTACGATCTCCTCAGTAGCCACCAGCAATGCAGATCATGTGCTTTGTGCTTTCCTAAAACCAAATTGTGTTCCTTTTAAGATGTTATTCTGCTCCAGAAATTTAGAGAGAACTGAGTTCAGGTGTCGCTTCAGAATTTTAGCTGGTACTTGAATTCTAGAGATGGAGCGATAGTTCTTTTCTACATTTGGATCTAGGGCTGGCCTTTTAAGTAGAGAAAGAGTTGATGTTTTTTTCCAATCTAAGGGGAAAGTTACCAACATTTAAGATATTATCCAATAATGTTGCAGAGGGAGTAGCTAATGTGCCAGCTAGGCCCTGAAAAGATTTTCTCAGGTCAGAGATCTGATGGAGCCCCACACTTAGTTAATTTTATCAACTCCACCACATTTTCTATTGTGAGAGGCGGAAAGTTACAAAGAGTTGGGCGGCTGTCTTCCGAGGAGGTAACACCAGGGAATGGGGACTCATCCAACGAGGTAACACCAGGGAATGAGGGGTCATCCCCATTATTTAACTTGAAGTCCCAGTAGACTGCCTCCACTTTGTTCTTAAAACAATTTAGCTAGGCTATCATATACATTTTGCTTAGGGACTAAGGTATTATATCATTAGGAGGGCATGAGGGCAGCTGGACTGTTCTAAAAAGCTTGTTAGAGGAATTACTTGCTCATTTAATTTGATCAGCTTTTATCTCCAATTTCATAGCCTAACATAAAATGTTTATACTTAGTCTTTTCATCTGGTGAGTAGATGCTCCTCCAGATTTGTTCCTGTCCCTGATAGCTTCTTTTTAATTCCTTAAGCTTTGGTGAATACCAACCAGTTGTATGATATGTTCTATGACTTTTGGCTACTTTAAGTGGTGCTAATTTATTGGCTGCCTCCTTAATCCAGGTAGAAAAGTTGGCTGCAGTTTAATTTGCTTTGCCTGTTACTATTAGGTAAGACGGTTCTAAAATCGCTGATAATTCCTTTCTGTCAACTTTATTCCAGTTTTGTACAAAGTGCAATCCTTTGGGGTGCAGGCCAGGGTCCCTGCAGGGCAGTCCTTTTTCTTCTGGTAGTTTCAGGCAGTGATCTGAGTTGTTGGGCAGCTCGCCCATATTTATCCAGTGTTTCTGGGTGACAAACAGAGGGCACCCCTGATCAATGGGGTACAGGGTACAGGGTAACATCCAGAAGTATGACAACTTCCTCCAAAGTATTGCATTTTTTTGTCCCAGAAAGCACTTTTCCTTTCAAATCCAAATGGAGAAACTCTCTCCTTGAGGGTTAGGATCTGGCTAATCCAGACAACATTCATGGCAAAATCTCCTTAACGCTCCCCTTTCAGTCCCTCTGCTAAATCAATTCTCTGGGCTTCTGTCCGGCTGAGGGTGCAGGAAGTGGGGTTGAGCCTGTGTGCTGTCCTGGCATTCCCTCTTTGGAGACCAGTTTAGATATATCTTTATCAATGGGGAGGGAGAAAGAAGTTCTGATACATTCAGCTTCCAATGGTTAGTACAAAATCAGGGAGGGGAGAATGGATCACTCGCCCTTTGCAACCAGGGTCTTTGCTTATTTTGTTACCTACATAACCCTCATATACGTACACAGAGCAAGAACAAGCAAGTGGCTTAGAGAAACCGCTTTTGGCCTCTATTTGCTTAACGGCATCCCAAGGAAGCCCACAACGACACATAAGAGGTACAGATACAACCGGTCTGACCTACCTACACATGAGTAGTAAGTTAACCCCTTAACAAGGGGCCATAAGGCGCTCCTACACACTACCCGGTCCTGATGAAACCCTCTAGAATCTCACAGTGGTGAAACATGTTGGCCAACACCAGTGCGGTGGATTAGTAGCTGGATCCACATACGCACTACCTTTGTTTTAACTTCATACATCACAATTTTTTTCCATTTAATCACTAGCTTTTGAGTGATGTAAGGAATTTCAACTCACAGCACTTGAGCACAGAAACGCCCTCTTGTTTTTATCTCTGGACACTACTGGGAAACCAGCCGGTCTATCTCCAGGTGGAGGCACAGCATATTTACAACAATGAAGACCCAATGATAATGCTGCTACAGTACACTGAGACAGAGAACCAAGATATACCGCCCTACACCGGTGTACGTATATGATGATTTTTTATGAAGGTAACAAAATAAGCAAAGAGCCTGGTTGCACAGGACGAGTGATCCATTCCCCCCTCCCTGACCAGTTTGGATACCCAGCCCCCTTCCTGCCTTTTGCTCTGCAGCTTGCAGATCTCCTCCCAGAAGATGTAGGTCACTTCACAACCTCATCAGAGCTGTTTGGCTCAGCCTGCCAAAGGCTGGGCAATCAGGAGAAGCTCCTGGAAGGCTGGATTTTAGCACTACAGAAAAGTAGACAGCATATTTACAAAAAAGTGACGGAGCGCGGCGCTAGCTTTCTTGACTTGACACCACACTGCGTCACTTCTGAAACGCAGGGCTGCACCGTATTTACAACAATATGGTGCAGCCCTGTGTTTTCCCATACGCTGGCGCTAATTACAGCTGCTAGTGTCATAGTGCAAGGGTGCCTGCTTTGGGGCTAATGATTGTTTATGTGCAGGAGTCCCTTCTTGCTCATAAACAATCTTAAATGGTGATTTGTAACTTCTATGTGTGCTGCTTTGTGCAGCACACATAGAAGTTGCAACTCGTCATTTTTAAAATGATTATTTATGTACTATTTTTATGTGTTCTGTAGAAACAGCAAAAACAAGGAGAAATAAAGCATTTATCCTTATTGCGCCAAGTCAAGACCATGTTTCTTTTGGCCTAAATTTTGGCGCTGCCCCATATTTACGCCACCCTTGTAAATATGGGGCAACGTCAAAATCAATGGGTCTTGCCGTGGAACGCCCACCGCAACACCCATTGTTAACCCCTTTCACGCTACCCCTTTCACACTAAGTATAACGTGAAAGGGTGTCTTATTTACAAGACAAGGTTAAGCCAGTTTAAGTGGCTTAACACTGCTTTTTAAATAAGGTGAAGCTACTTAATCGAGCTGACTGCAAGCTCGTGCAGATCCTTACTCCTGAGGCACAGCCGGGAGCTCTGTTAACGAATACCGTAATTTAAAAAAATTGTGTGTTTGCTCTGATTTTAAACCTATCACTCTCCCCTTGTCTGCACTCTGCTTGGGGCACTTATTCTCACCTCATCACACCCGCGCAGCCGAGATAATCGCTGCCGCGGGACTGTAATTGACATCGCCGCCATCAGCGAGTGAGCCGGTCTTCTGGCCACGCCCACTCTCTCGAGGCCACGCCCCTAACCACCCACAAAAAGATGTGCATTCCACGTCCGCGCAGCGGACGGGCGCAGCGGGCGCGCCGTCTGCGCTCCGAAGGCGCGCCTAAGGCAAGCCCGTCTGGGCCCGTCCGGGCCCAGCCGGGCCCAGGTACTCTGCCCGTTTCCTCCGATGACCGATTGGTCTATACGAGTGATAGGCTTCTAGCACTCAACCCGTCAAAAAATCTTGAGTGCAGCTACATCCACTCAGGAGGTAAACCCTACATCAATTGTGGATATGTAATCCGGACACCATCACCGCAGAAAATCACGGCCTACAGCTTGGCCTCCTTAACTGTCGGTCCCTCCCTAAACACTCCCATGAAATTAACCTGCTGATTCAGGATCACGGCTTTGACGTTTTGTTTCTTACAGAAACTTGGCTGACTGGTTGGTCGGACTCTGATATCGTCATCGCTCTACCCCCAGGCTATCTAATTCAATCCCAACACAGACCCCTCGGCAGAGGAGGTGGCTTTGCGATAAATCACAGAGAACAATTCGCATGTAGATCTAGTGATGCCAATATCGAAGACTATGAAAGCTGCCACTTTGCCCTACAAATATCCCCCGCACACTCCCTCTCGGGGCTGCTGATTTACCGCCCGCCGGGTACCCCAGGGAGGTTCTCAAGCGCTCTTGTTGACACTGTCACTCAAATAGCTACTTCATCTCCCAACTGTCTTATCTTGGGGGACCTCAATCTTCATCTATTAGACCCCAAGGACTTACCTGCATCCGAACTTCTTCTTGACCTCACGTCTTTCGACATTCGGCTAGTTAACTCAGAATCTACTCACGACAAAGGACACCTCTTGGACCCTGTTTTAACCAACATCTCGGACATCACCACTTGCACTCCCCTTCCCCTTCCCTGGACAGACCACTTTTTAATACCTATCTTCTGGCATCTCCTTACTCCACCCTTCCAACCGACCAAAATCCGGGTCACTGACCGTCGCTGGCATAAACTCGTGCCAGACGAATGGAACATAATTGTCAGGGCCTCTCTCCCGCCCCCAATCTCAGATCCAGCCAACGCCGATGATCAGTTTAACTCTTGGCTCACTACATCACTGGACAAACTTCTCCCTAAAACTACCACCCTTAGGCGAATCAAAAGAGTGAGCCCTGCCCCTTGGTACACTCCCGAACTTAATCTTCTACGGAAGGAGTGTAAGAGAACGGAGCGCTCCTGGAGGAAGGATAAATCGACAGTCAAGAAAGACGCTTTCCGTACCTCCTTAAAAAACTACAAGCTCGCCCTTCGCAATACTAAAAGTACATTCTTTCAGGAAAGGATAGAAAACTCCTCCTGCTCCAGCAAGGAAACTTTTATTATCCTAAAAGAATTACTTAAAGCCCCAGACCTTGTACCAAAGATTCTGCCAGACGCCAAGGCAGCTGAAGAAAAATGCCTTAAATTGGCCAATTTCTTCGAGGAGAAGATTCAGAAAATCCTGGCTTCTCTTCCACCCATTAATTTCAGTGAGGAAGACGGTATCAATGCAAGCCCCACCTCTCCCCGTCTTATCTCTCTGGGTCCAGTGACTGTTGAAGAGGTTGCACCACGCTAGACACCATCAAAAGCGGATCCCCCAGGGACCCTGTCCCTTTACGCATCCTTAAGAAAGTGGCCCCGACCATCGTCCCTTCACTCACTCATCTCATAAATGCTTCACTGATCCAGGGAAAAGTTCCCCCCAGCTGGAAGGCGGCCGTCGTCAAGGCGCTACTTAAAAAACCTTCTCTGGATCCCTCGGACTTGGCCAATTACAGGCCAATCTCTCTCCTCCCCGGAACCAGTAAAATCGCCGAAAAGCTAGTGAACAAAAAACTCTCGCAGTATTTGGAGACTAACAATCTTCTCAGATGCTCGCAAACTGGATTCCGCCCAGGGCAGGGCACTGACATCGCCCTACTCGCAGCGGTGGAGGAGGCCAGAGCGCTTCTGGACGCGGGAGGATCAGTGGCAGTGATCCTCCTGGACCTCAGTGCGGCCTTCGACACCGTCAACCACCGGGTCTTAATCCAGCGACTCAAGAACATCGGTGTTGAGGGCACTGCGCTAACCTGGTTCACATCCTTCCTTGGCCAGCGCTCCTTTCAGGTCTGGGAGAATGACACCCGCTCTCCCGAAACCCCCCTCCAATGCGGCGTGCCCCAGGGCTCATCTCTGAGCCCGACATTATTTAATGTCTACATGTCCCCATTGGAGGAGGTTGTCAATCCGTTCGGAGTTAAAATCATCAGCTATGCTGATGACACTCAATTAGTGGTGTCTCTATCTCACCCAAACCAAGAACCATCGGACCTATATAACTGTCTGGCAGAAATACAAGGATGGATGAATAGCTCGTCACTGAAGCTTAATGGTTCAAAGACTGATATTCTCCTCCTTGGCCAGAAGGGGCTCTTCCTCCCTCCGAACATCTGGCCCCCTTGCCTGGGTGAACCCCCTGCCCCTAAGTCTGAGATTAAGAGCCTGGGTATTTGGCTTGAAAAAGACCTGTCTTTCAAGACTCAAGCCCAAAAAATCGCTGGGACTTGTTTTGGGCTCCTCAAATCGATCAGGAAGATTCTGCCCTTACTTCCTCCTGCCTCCCAGAAACTGTTAATTCAAGACCTCATTGTCTCAAGGCTGGATTACAGCAATACCATCTATCTGGGTGCTCCCGAGGCAACCCTCAATAAACTGCAAAGGATCCAGAACGCCGCGGCCCGGATTCTTACCAATACCCCGGCCAGATCTTCGGCCAAACCAGCCCTGAAACACCTCCACTGGCTTCCAGTGAGAGAGCGAGTGAAGTTCAAAGCTCTCTGTTTGTCTCACAAACTTCTGCAGGATAAAGGCCCCCCCATCCTAAAAAAATTCATCAGGCCCTACAAATCCTCAAGATCCCTCCGATCTGATCAGGAATACCTTATCACCATCCCTAGAGTGAAGAAGGTGCGCACGGGTGGACGGCGTTTTTCTGTTAACACAGCCCGCCTTTGGAATTCCCTCCCCCGTGATCTTAGGACGGAACCAGACTACCTCCGATTCAGGAAGCGGCTGAAAACGCACCTTTTCCCCTGATCTGCCTCCCTCCGTTATCCTTAGCAGTTTGGATCTTAGCGCTGGGATACCTACGGGTGACTACGCGCTTTACAAAATCTAATAATAATAATAAGTATCGTGCCAGGAACGTAAAAAGTGACGTTCCTGAGGCGATAGAGGCTTGTAAATATGCCCTCAAGTTCTGGAACTTCTTTTCTGTGATAGTTACAATACATCTAACCATGTCAAGTGGTTGGATTTATTCTATCATTTTCATACTTTGAAGTATGTTTTCAACTCACTTTTATCACAAGTTATACTTTATGAAAGTATTTCCATGTTAGCCTATGGAGCCCATGTGCTACAATGGGGAAAACGAAATTGGCAGTTTTTCCCTCACTAGAGCATATAAAACATCTTTTTATAATGTCCCTGCTTATATTTACAAGGCACCCTACCCCTGGGGTAACTAGGGGAGCCCCTAGGGGTGACTTATATCTGAACATAAGATAGTTTGAGCCTTTGGAAGTATCTTTAATTTCTAAATCAAATTTTCATATAATTTACTTTTAAAAGCTGCCTGCAAAGCAGGACTGCGTTAAAATGACAGCAGGCAACACAGCAGTGCACACTTAAGTGCATTAAATCTGCTAGGACTCTAAACCTACATGTCCTACCATGTACTAGGGGCTTACAGGTAGGTTGTCATACCAATTTTAATTACACATAATTACCATATACCTTTTACACAGAGCATTGGCCCTGGGTCTGGTTAGAAAAGCCCAGGGCACAATCAGAGTCAGCTACCACCAGTAAAAAGTGGGGGAGATCAGGACAGAAAGGATGACTTTCTCCTATCATTCTCTTCCTCCTTACCTCTTCCCCTCCTCCACTCCCTAGTGTGAGCCATGCCCTTAAATAAAATGGAAAGGAATGGTATGCCACAAATATCGAAAAATAACTCAAAACAAGAAAATGACAAAGAAATGTAAGTAAATTATTGCGACGCAGAAAAAGCAAGATTAAATAAAAGCCAGCACTCAAAATGTGACAATAGAAAGCTCCCACACTGCAAAATTTGACAAAACACAATAAAAGACCAACAAAAATAACAAACACAACACAAAATGCAAGTCTTAACTGGAATACAAAGTAAAAATAAACTTCCTCTGATATAAAAAATAAAAAACCAACAAACCTCATAATAAAACGAGGAATCATTCATATCTCATTCGCCTAAAAAAACAACAAGCTTTCCACGATAATGTATTTTTCCCAGGATCGTATATAATTTGTGCAATTGAGTTTCCACTAATAAGAATGTTAATCACAAATATCTATGCGGGTGTGATAATGAAGTTGTAAATAAATGTATACAAAATTATTAATAATCACGCGAGTGGGACTGCATCTTCATTTTCATATGAAACAAAAGCAGATAATATTAAGAGGTTGTTCCCAAACACAAAGTTCTGTATTCCCATTGTCAGAATGTAAAAACAGATGTGCAAAACCTAATAATCAACTTGTTCAAATCATACATGCAGCCAAGAAATGGGAGACAATAAGCAGCTTGTCAGACTATTTTAACAGTGCCGGTAAGAATGGCTCACAGGATGAGTGATCAGCAATAAAATCACAGCTCCAGTAAATGTAGTAAACCTGGTTTATGTGGGAAGCAGGGTACATAGTGAATCCATTGTTTAAGAGCCGCCTCGTGTTTCTGATGTACACATGGAGGTGTTGTACTTATGGGTATCATCTACACGTTTATGTGGGGAGGCTGTGAAACAAGACCAACAGCTGGTAGTAGCCCTGTCCCTTAGTTACCAGTACGGGGAATAATGGCAATTATAGGTGGGATCTTGAAGATTTCCTGAGAAATGAAGGTAATTCCAGTCCTGACTTACCAGGCTCGTCCTCACTTGTCCCCCATATTTCACCCAGAGAGGCCACATGCTTTCAGCCAGCATTATGGTGGGCTCGTAACTCCAGTTGTCAGCCTCATTGGAATTAGGCAGGCCTTTGTAATAAGGCAAGTTGAAGATTTAAACATCTCCAGAGACTAAAGGAATTTCTTCTAAGGTCTTGAACACATTCTCTTGGCACATACATTTAGGTCGATTTGTAAGTAAATGGATAGTGGATAAAGAACATTGAGTTACATGCCAGCCACCCATATTGTTCTCAGTCTTCCTTCCTCGTCCCAGTACTTAGGTAGGTGAGACCGTCTCTACCTTCTAAAGGCAAGTACAACTTTGGAACTAACCTCGCCTCCACCCACCTCCACAGACGGGACCAGATCACTGACAGAATATCGGAACCAAAGATTTTGTGTGGACAGAATATCGTGTCACAAATATAGAGGACCAAAGTATTCAGTAGTAAGTGCAAACCTAAGCATCTTGAAGATAAATATATCGTCATGAGACATATATGTGGAGTTATGTATAGTACAACTTTACTATAGAAACTTATCTTCACAATATTTTTGTCTTCGATATTTGTCCCACAATATTTTTGGTACCGTTATTTTGTCAAAACACCACTGGAACATAAAAAAGTGTAACAACTAGATCTTTTTCGAAAGCAGTATGGCGTAGAGATATGTACTGGGTCGAGTAAGTGATAAGCAAAGAAATAGAGATTACTGGTAAGAAATACAAGCGTTACTGCTTCATCTCTGTCTTTTCATTTAAGAATGTGCAGATATTCAAAAGTAAAATACCTTTGTTTGCTATCTCTGACTCTTAGAACAAAAACACAATGAAAAATGTAATCAAAGTAGCAGCACCAATTTTAATACAACTGGTAATAAAACAACAGACACAGTGAAGCACTAACGGATATAGTATTGCTGGTACGAAACGTGGTCTCGTCCCACCACTTCATTAAAGCTGTAAATGGACACAAAGGTGGAGACGAGGCTTGAGTTTTTTTTTTTCAGTTTCATCAACTTTTATTCGATTATAAAAATTTACATAATCATAAAAAGTACACTTTTATAAAAATCATCAGTTTTGTACAGAAATTCACGTGTTTATGGTTCATAAAACAATGCCCTGACGGGTTTTCATTACTTTTTTTTAAAAAGTCGATGTCATTTTGGCTTCGTGCGGGTTTACCGGTGACTAGAGATAAACAAGCGCTGGATATGTGCTTCTAAGACCGCTTGAACGAAGAAGGGGAAAAATCCATTTTTTCCTGGCTACGCTGTAGTATTTACAGAACAGTGTGACATGGACCGTTGATTGCTTGGAGGCCCCGTCACATGGACAACAAATCAGATTCCGAGACCAGTTATTCTGTTCCGGAAATGAGACCAAGCGGAAAAAAAGGTCGAACCGGAGTCTTGTCAATAGAAACTTTTCATAGTTCGAAAGAAAGAACGTTAGGTAGGGCTGTATCAGTTTCTCTGGTTGCAATAGGCTGATTTTTTCGTTTTGTGTTTTTACAATCTCAGCCTGATTGCGAAGTTCTCTTAAATGGCCCATGCATAGTTCTTTAAGCTGTTTCTTTGAAATGTCTTCTATTGAGGGAGGATCAAGAAAGTATTGCTCCCGATCTAGGTCTTGAAAAAATTTAAAAATGTAGTTGAGCCAGGGAATTTTCCTCCAGTGAGCTAGGCTAAGGCAATCGGCGATGAGAGAGCGTGTTATATGGGTTTCAGGATTGCACCATATGCGATGCCAAAGAATGAGAGGCTGGCAGCGTATGGTGTCTGTCACAAATTCCATCCCTAGCTCTCGATGTGAGGCTAAGATCGGAGAGCTTTGGGGAAGGGCCAGAACGTACTTAATAAAGGCGTTCTCCGTTACCTGTAGCTGGTTAATGTTTCCGTATCCCCAGATTCCTGCTCCGTAGCTAGCCACACTGTAGCACTTTGCATAGTATAACGTTAGCAGTTCGGAAGGGGCTGGTTTGCCGAGTTTCCTGGAAAAGGCACAGAGTGCTGATGTTGCTCGACGGAAGTTGAGGTTTCTGGCTTCAATGGCTTTACGCCAGGTCATTGAATCGTCCACAAGTATACCCAGATAGGGGTATACTGTTGCTTTTTCCAGCTTGGTGTTATTTATGTGTATGGATTTTGAGGGTCCGTGTTTGGGTCCTATGGTCATTGTAAATGTTTTCTTTGTGTTTACTTTTAGACCCAGAGAGTCCATAAACGTCACGTATTTGTTCGGCTGTCGTTGGAGTTGGTTAGCTGTTCGGGCCAGGATGACCGAGTCGTCGGCATAAAGGAGAATGGGTATAGGGCGGCGTGCTATCTGTGGGAGGTCCTGGCTCCCTTCCAACATGGCTTTTTCAATCCCGTTGGTGTAAAGATTGAATAGGAAGGGAGCCAGTACACACCCTTGCCTTACTCCTCGAGTGATTTTAAAGGAACGTGATAGTTCGCCGCCGATGCCATAACGCACTCTGCCTTCTGCGTTGGTGTATAGACCCCTGAGGAAGGCCAATATCGGTGGGTCTACTCCAAGGTTGGACATGATATCCCACAGCTTTGCGTGCTGAACGCAGTCGAAAGCCGCGCTCAGGTCTACGTAAACCAGGTAGATTTTCCCATCTTTGGCGTGAGCGTATTTCCCGGCCAGGAGGGTCAGGTTTAGGGCCTGCTCCACCGTTCCGAGCCCCTTCTGGAAACCGTATTGCAGGTCTGTGAAGATGTTGTTTACCTGGGCCCAGGATTGTAATCGGTCCAGGAGTAGTCGGCCTGCAATTTTGCCCGTGGAATCCAGAAGGGAGATCGGCCGGTAGCACGCGGGATCGTTGCGGTCCCCTTTCTTAAATATTGGCAAGAGGGTGGATGATGACCATGAAGGAAGGAGACCGATTTCAGCGACTGCAGACATTACCCGGGTTATTATTAGCGACCAATAATCACTGTTATATAAAAACAAGTCCATAGGTACCCCGTCTGGGCCGGGAGCCTTGCCAGTTTTTGACGCTTTGATTGCCTTTCTAACCTCGGTGACAGTGAAGCGTAGATCGATGGGAAGAAAATTTTTCTCTGCTTCATCCTCACGTTCTATTTGAGGTATGTCAAGTGGTGAGCCAAAAATTTTTGTGAAGTGGTAAACCCAGTCGTTCTCAGTTACTGCTACGTCGAGGTGGTATGGATCAGTATTGTTGTCTAAAAAAGGTGATCTGATGGTCTGCCAAAATGTGATGCTGTCCTTTTTTAGTGCGCTTTCGTGTAGTTGGCACCAAAGGTCTCTCTTTATCTGGTACCTTCGGTTTTTCCTATCTTCGTTGTACGTTTTCCTCCGAAGTGAAATTAGTTGAACATCTCGTGGTTTCTGCCGGAGGGCTTTTTTTAGGGACGTGAGGGCCTTTCTGCAGTCTGAATTAAACCATCTTTTAGTTTGGAGTTTAGGTTTGTTTGCCGTGTGTTTGAATAACTCATCTCTTATTGCCCCTTGAATGTTATGGAAAGAGGTAATGATTTGTTCAGGGGAGGCATCTGCGGACAAGCAGTCCCTTAACCAGGGGTGCGTTTTTCCAAGTATCCTTTGTGAGATCACTTCCGGGTCAACTTTCGCCCATTTGATGGCGTACCCGTTCTTCTTCTTTAATGTTAATGATTGTTGGTCAAGGGAACTGGTTTTTGTTGTGTAGGCGCCCGCTTTCTCCATTATGAGCTCCACGCTCAGGGGATAGTGATCACTAATCGGACTGGACCCTACTTTGTAGTTTTTTAGCGATCTTTTACACGTATTAGAGGCTAAGATGAAATCAATGGTGGACGTGCAACCTCGCCCATGGAAGGTGGGTAAAAATTCCTGGGCCGGGTCCACTAGTTCGTTCACAAAGTCTAGGTCCAAGGTGAATAACATTTCATTTAGCTTGTTTCCGCTTTCAGTGTGTGCGAAATGAGGGATGGGATTACCGGTTTCGGATTGTAAGCCGCAAATTCCGATTTTATGGTTTGAACATAATGGGTGGTTGAAATCACCTCCCCAAATGTATTTTATTGTCGCGCTTAGGTTCGCGCTTTGTAGTGTGGATATATGGGCCACCATTTCGTCTAGATTTGTACAGCAGTCCAGGGTACCTGCGTTGTTATAGTAATTTATGAGTATATATAAATTCCTCGATGCGGTGGTCTGGTGGGTAATTTGAATGATTTGAAAGGTAGGTGTTTCTTTCGTAAGTTTTACCGTGACTGCTATGATGTTAGAGAAATAGATCGTGAGTCCACCTTTTGGTCTTCCCATTGTGCTAGGCGTTGCTTTGGTGAAGAATGTCTTATATCCCGCTAGATGGAGGGGGGATGTACGCCAGGTCTCTTGTAGGCACAAGATTTGGTGGCTGCCTGCTATTTCCAGCCATTGAGGGCATGTTATTTTGCCAGTTAGACCTGCAACGTTCCAAAAAGCTATGCCTATACTCACGGCCTCGTTGTCTGTCGAGATGGCGGGTACTGTTTTGTGGTTGGTAGGGATTTCAACGGCTAAAACTTGGTCGGTGAGTGATCTTTTGCTCGTGTCCGGTTTTTTGGGGGGAGTGTGATTCAAAGGGTTATTTAATTGGGTCGTCGGAGTCTCTGGTGTCTCTGGTGTGTTAGGCAATTTTGGTGGGACTATCAGGTGCTTATCAGAGACTGAGTGATGTGAAACGGCAACTATGTGTTGGCTAGGATCGGCCATAGGTGGTCAATCGACCATGTCGAGGCACTCGTATCGATTTTGGGTCGGGAAACCCTGCCAACCCTCGTATACTGGATAGGGTCTATCCTGCCAATATGGAGCTTGGCCATCAACGTACCTTTCTCTTGGGCCTCCCCTGTCTAGGTACTCGCATGGGGGATCCCTCCGACCCCATGTTGTTTGACGCCATGGGTCCTGGGTTCGTAGCTCTTTGGGATGATGGTACCATTCCCAGGGTGATGGGTTGTGATGTTGTTTCACTGGGGGGTAAAAAAGAGAAAGGTGGCGGGCGTCTATTCCCCCTTTTTTCTCGAGTTGTGGCCAGGCACAGATGTAGTCAACCGTTGCGGGATCTCTGCATGTTACGATGATGCAGTCACCGCGTATTGTTTTCTTGGTTTTGCCTATCCAGACTACCCTGCGTGCTGACGTGATCCCTCCTGATAGGTGTGATTCGAGAGGTCTGTTTATGCTGAGCCACTGCATGGTCTTGTTTTTAAGTGACCATGCAGTTTCTGGGGTGTCTTCTGCTAACTCGGGTACTCCTGTTAAAACTATTGTATACGGTGTCGCTTCAGGGGGCAAGTGGACTGGACGCCTAACTGTAGGGAATTTTTTCGGGGTAGTTTCCGATATGATCTTGGGTGTTTTTTGGGGAGGTGGAGGATCCGTGGGCTGGGAAACAAGATTCTCTGTGGGAATTCTACCGGAGTCAGGGTTTAGTGCTGGACATGGGGTATGTGCCGTGATCTTGCCTTTGGTAGTTGCCTGCTGTACTTTTTGTTGTGGTGGTTTCTCCTGCTGAGGATAAGGCATGTTTGCTATTGGGTTGGGTGTGGTAGACGGTGGGTTTGAGTTCTTCTGTACTGCGGATGTTGCGTTAGAAGGATTAACTGTTTTCTGTATGTGTTTTTGGTTTTGATTTACTGATGGGTGTGAGGTATTCCGCTGGCCCTTTACATCTATCCTAGTATTTGTGTCTAGGAGAGTGGCCGATATTATTGTCAGTTGAGCTTCGAGATTTCTAATGCTCAACTGAATGGGCTTTAGGTATTGATAGAGTAGGTCTTTGGTAGTGGTGAGCACTTGTGATGTAATTCTGCAGGTCTTACATTGCTCAGATGTGTTATTGTTGGAGATTGCCTTGTGTGGAAGAGTGGAGTCAGGAATATGCAATACGCTATTGGAGCATGAGGAGTTTGAATGGGTCATGGGTAAGCTTTTTGTTTTTTCCCTAATTGATAGTCGAGTCTCCGATGTTGCCCTTTCTCTCTCTTCATGCTGGGGCAGGTTATCGATGGTTTGGATATCCCCTTGGGTTTGACATCCAGCTAAGTCGGGGGTTGCTTCCAGGTCTTCTGATGTTATTGAAGAATCCGACTCTGAATGCGTGACTGACAGATCGACTACTGAAGGGACAGTGTTAAGTTCTGTGATTGGAAGAGGCACTAGAAGTGAGCTGTTTTGGGAGGTCAGATTGATTGGGGATGCAGCGTTCGCTATCGCGCCAAGTGATGAGCGCTTGGCATTTGCGCTCATAAGATCCATTGAGACTCTCTTTTCCATTAATGCTATGCTTTGGTTTATCGTATCATTAACCCGTGATATAAAAAGGTCAATAGGGCCAGTTACTTGTGCTACCTCCTGTGCATGTTTGGATTTGGGTTTGGAGGCACTTCTAGTTTTTGGCGACATGCTTATTTGGTGGAGGGTCGTCGATGTAAGAGGGATGGCCCGGTCCGGTCTCTATCGGGCACTAACGGGCAACAACGGGCCCGCCCTTGGCCCGGGCTTCCCTGGCCCGGGCTTCGCCCGCGCGCGTCCCGCGATGCGCGTAGTAGGCCCTGTTTAAGTAAGTGAGGTGTAGCGAAGGGGCGGGGCACTGGGAGGGGGCGCGGCTCACGCGGGAAGAGGGAACAGCTGATGTTACTAACGCTGTCCCTCGCAGTCCCCGGGCCGCGCCTCTCACCTCCGCTGCGGCCTCGCGTCTCCTCTCACAGGGTCTCCGGCAGGTATGGCACTGGAAGGCTGCTCCTGCAGCAATGGCAATGAGGGTTTGGAAAAGCGCTAGGAAGTCCTTTCAGCAGCAAGTCTCTCTGGCGAGCGGCACCCGCGGAGCGGGGGCCGCGAGAGGTTTTAACAGCCTGTAGGGGGCGGGGCACTGGGAGGGGGCGCGGCTCACGGGGGAAGAGGGAACAGCTGATGTTACTAACGCTGTCCCTCGCAGTCCCCGGGCCGCGCCTCTCACCGCCGCTGCGGCCTCGCGTCTCCTCTCACAGGGTCTCCGGCAGGTATGGCACTGGAAGGCTGCTCCTGCAGCAACGGCAATGAGGGTTTGGAAAAGCGCTAGGAAGTCCTTTCAGCAGCAAGTCTCTCTGGCGAGCGGCACCCGCGGAGCGGGGGCCGCGAGAGGTTTTAACAGCCTGTAGGGGGCGGGGCACTGGGAGGGGGCGCGGCTCACGCGGGAAGAGGGAACAGCTGATGTTACTAACGCTGTCCCTCGCAGTCCCCGGGCCGCGCCTCTCACCTCCGCTGCGGCCTCGCGTCTCCTCTCACAGGGTCTCCGGCAGGTATGGCACTGGAAGGCTGCTCCTGCAGCAACGGCAATGAGGGTTTGGAAAAGCGCTAGGAAGTCCTTTCAGCAGCAAGTCTCTCTGGCGAGCGGCACCCGCGGAGCGGGGGCCGCGAGAGGTTTTAACAGCCTGTAGGGGGCGGGGCACTGGGAGGGGGCGCGGCTCACGCGGGAAGAGGGAACAGCTGATGTTACTAACGCTGTCCCTCGCAGTCCCCGGGCCGCGCCTCTCACCTCCGCTGCGGCCTCGCGTCTCCTCTCACAGGGTCTCCGGCAGGTATGGCACTGGAAGGCTGCTCCTGCAGCAACGGCAATGAGGGTTTGGAAAAGCGCTAGGAAGTCCTTTCAGCAGCAAGTCTCTCTGGCTTGAGTTGCTGTTCCGTATAGACCAGAACTGCTAACTATTTTCCGTTTCAGAATCAGATTTTGAAGAAAAGGATACCAAAACCACCTCCTTTAAGAATAATCCTGTGACCCAACCACAGAACCATCCAGTTCCAAAAGGCTTGCAAATAGGTAGCAGTACCAAAAGTGAGAGCCCCCAAGTCTCCCAAGTGCCTAGTAATAGTGATGGCTACCAACAGTAAGACTGCCACTGTAAAGAATTTAACCAGTTCCCTCCAGAGCTTCAAATGAAGGAAAGCAAGAGGGTACAAACAGAGAAAATCGAGCAGAACATATCAAGGATGAGCAAGAGCGTCAGAGTGGCAGAATAGCAAGGAAAGACCCTTAAACAATCTGCTTGCTAAATCCCCTATTGAAACAAAAAACCTGTAGACCCTTGAAAGCACATAGCTGCTCATTCAACAAACAGCATGGCCACTGATACACCCAAAAATACATTCCTGAAAAACTAATCTGCCAGATTAATGCCAGAGACGTCAGACTTCATCCTTCACCCTACTTTCTAAAGATGGTCTATTGAAGGTTGCATGCTTTACCAGTATTCAGAAAGCTTAGATTGTCAAGGCCACTGACCAGTAGTCACAAGATCCCTAAATGCCGGCCCACTTAATGTCTACACTAAGAGCCCGTGCCATGTGGATCTGGGATTAAAGAGAGAAGGGCTGTTATGGATTCAGGGGAACCACTGGTGAGCCCTCCACCCCCCCCCCACACCCCCTCCCACACCCCCTCCCACCCAGGAGCTTTAGCCAATAGCTGCCCTCTTAAGGCCACCAGGGAAGAACAATTTAGACTTGACATGTTCCTCCTGGATTTGAGCAACAGGTCTGTGAACTGTGACAATGGTGGAAGGACACACATTAGAGAATATTGGCCTTGCCTGCCAACAGTTCTGACACTGACTTAGAACAGATAAGCCTATATGAAATCTTGTCATCCTAATTGGTACTGCCTGATCTCTATGGAAAAAGCTGCTAATGCTCTCTGTACTGCTGCTTATTCTCTCCAATTAGCAGAAGGCTGGCACTCATTAAGGAATGTATGACGTTACAACGAATTCCGTTGCAACGCATGCCTTTACCACGCATGCGTTACAACGGAATTCGTTTACCACTCATAACATTTTACTCGATTGGTGGCGTGGTGACGTCATACGTCGTTAAGAGAAAACGGAAGTTTTTTTCCGATGTCTCTTAAACGACGTGACTCCTAGCACAGCATTCTACATCAACTTTTGCTGGAGGTGTGATAAGGGAGTAGCCAGAAAAATATAATATCCCACACTTTGAGCTGTATATCGGGTGTGAACAAGCAAAGTGAGCGATCCAAATACTTTCTATAAAGGTCCATTGGAATTGCTGCCCTCATTAAAGTGCAGAAACAGATAAATAGCTACATGTTCACCAGTCTTTCCTTCTTTCTTCAATATTTTGTATTTATTCTTTCCTTCCAGCTTTCCATTGTCCTTCTTTCCTTTTATTCTCAACCATTGATACCTCCTTTCTTTCCTTCTCTCTGTCATTCAATTTCCTTTCTTTTCATTTTTTTCTTTCATGGTCTATATTTTTTTGTTCTTCCTTCTTTCCATTCTGTTTTATTCCTTATCTCTTTCTCTTTCTACCTCTTCTTTCATTTCAACTCCTATTCTTTCTAACTGTCCTCGAGGATGATGATGGCGGTCAGATGGTGTTTTACCGATCCCGCTGCTGTGGCTTTGGCGAACCTGGCCTGTGGCCCTTAAAGCGGAAAAACGGCGGAAAAACGGCAAGCCCGAATCTTTCGTCCTGGGCACGGCTGCTGCTGCAGGACTCTGTGTGTTTCTGTGCACGGAGCACAGGTGAGGACGCGGCTGTCGGCGGTTTCCGGCGGTCAGCGGTTGGCGGTTGGCTTGCTGGGACATCTACACCCACTTTGCTTGGTACCGGCATCTGCTGGGGGCTGCATGGCAGCGTTGGTGTATCGAGGCTGAGGCAAGACAAGGTGAGCTCGAGCACAATTCGAAAGAGTGCCACCGTATTTGCATACTGTCACTGTTGTGATTTGACGGCTCCTGCACAGTGGGGATATCTCGAGCCTGGAGCCTGGAGGTGTTTGGAGGGGCCTTATGAATCCTGGTTTGCCCGAGGCATAAGAGACGCTATTATTGCGGGGATCGTTGCAAAAACCGAACGGGCACACAGCGAGGGGGTCTGAAAAGCCTACCTGCCCCATTGGACCATCTCGGGCTGCCTAACATCGCTGGGTCCCTGACGCTGTGGTTTCCCCCGCCGCCGAGCTGGTGGCAACGCTCGGCCGTGGAGCGGGGTTGAGACTACAGCTCCCAGCCTGCCCTTGGAGGACACCGCCCACTTCCTGTTCAGCGCGACCGGAGGCGCTCAAAATCAGTCACCTCCCTCCGCATCGCGGATGGCGCCGGGCGGAGCCCGGGCAGAGGGCGGGCCGTCTGTGTCCGTCAAGGGACGACAAGGGACGGGCCACATTCTTAACAACCATCTACCCAGGACTCACCCGCTACTAACTTTGTAAGTGGATCTTTGCCGGGACTAGCCGATATACAAGCTATATGGGGAAACGTAAAGCAATGGAGGGGGGGAATGGATCTGGTAAACCGCCGAAGCTCCGTAAGGGGAAGAAACCATCTAAAAAGTCAAATCAATCTGCCGGAAACAATGTAATGGACCGTATTGATGCTCTTGTGGACGAGTTCAGCGATATTCTTGTGTCTGAGCAAGAAGGCTTTAGCGAGACTGCCTCAGTCCAAAGGAACGGATCCTTATAAAGCAAGTTCATGATCCAGCTGCACTCCCAACTACAATCCCAGACATGTTTAAGGCCAAAAGAAAACTTAAGGACAGTATGATAAACGTAACTGGGGACTGTTTAAATCCATCTGTAGAGACTCTTAATAAGGATGATCTGTCTATCCACCTCGACCTTGACCCCGAAAGCACAAACCAGCCTTTGCCACCTGTCTCGCAAGTACTTTTAGGCAATAGGTTTGCGGTCCTGGCCGAAATCCACAATGAGCCCACAGCCCCCTTAAACATTGCCAATAGTAGTGTTAGGGCACCAACCGAGGAAGTTGGTGCTCTGACTAACCTTGTCATGCTATTGAAATGAAATAGAGTCCCTGAGGGCTTTGGTCATTAGTTTAACTTCTATTGTCAATGACAAATGTGAGAGGGTAACTAGAACAACATCCAATGCTATACCTGCTGCACGAAATTTTTTCCCCATAAAATCCCATGAAGTAACGAAAGTACCCCTAGCTAAAAGCTTAAATAAGCGCAGTGATCAGACCTCGGGGAAAGCCGTTGGTCTGAGTACTGGCCCGTCACTCCCGAAGGAAAGTAATGAAGGGCTTATAACCCAAGCTCGGGGAAGAGAGGGCGGAAGACAAGAGGTAAGGGAAAAAACGCTTGATTTAGCTTGTACTCAAGCTAAACCAGCAGGGGTGGTTGTGAGTCCGACAATTGTTGATGACAATAATCCTCGGAATAGGGGGAACTTGTACTCCAACAAAACCCACTATAAAAGGAACACAATATATATGACCAATGTTCCAAAATTAAAACCTTCGAAGTTGGGTAAAAGCAAGCACCCAGACTCCCTAACTAACAAGGCTATCCACTGGCTACGCCATGTTAGAGGTTGTCGCTCGGTAATTAGGGAGGACATCGTGGAGGCAAAAAGGCTAAGTTCCCCGATCTTCCCATGTGACTCTATAGAGATAACTTTAAAATCTGCATTCCTTGCTGATAACCTCTTTACATTGGAGTTTAGATCCAGTGCTCCATCTAAATCCCAGATCCAACTGAGGAAAACTTGTCCCCATAATCTGCCCCCAATTCCAAACACCGTAGGAAGAACTAATGCTAGGAATAGTTCTGGGCTAGACAATAATGATTGACAAACAGCGGAATTACTTATGCCAATTGGTGGAAATCTGGTGGTTCTGAATGAAGGGGAATGTATAGAAGTCCCAGTAACTGTAGAGGCAGTAGGGCTTCCACTGCAGATTGATGCCCCACCCCTGAGGCTTATCCCAGTGATTGATACTGAGAGTAGGTCTGTTTTACAAACCAGCTTACACCTAGAGATGCCAAGTGTATCCGACCAAGGCCATACCCCACTTTCCCCCGTAATTAATACATTTACATCGTCTGGTGGTAGCATGGAGGGGCTGGGGAGGTTGGTCTCATGGAATATTGCAGGGTTACGTGCCAAGCAAGACTCTCAGGACTGGGTAGACTTCGTCAATAGTTTTGATATATGCATGTTCCAGGAGACTTGGCTATGTGAACCATCCTTTGCTCATGGATATCTAAATTATTCTGTGCATGCATCCAAGGGTGCAAAGGGGAGACCTATGGGTGGTTTAACCATTTGGGTCCGCCAGTGTCTTCGGTTAACTGTCAAGGTTATAGATACCAGAAACCGAGATATTCAACTTATCAGAGTAGCCTCAGGTATTTTGGGTTATCTTGATATCTACAATGTTTATGTCAGGGGTAGCAAGGGTGGGAGGTCAGAGGTTTTAGCGGTCTTGGGTTCCCTCCTTGACACCCATTCTCAAGATAATAATATTGTGATTGCTGGTGACCTAAATCGAACTTTTGAACCCTTGTCAATCGACGATGACTTCCTAGGAGATGAAGAGGATAGGCAATGGGGAGTACCTAAATTAGAGTTAAAATCAGTTTCCCGTTGGTCTGAGGATGTCATCTGTCTGAATGCCATATGTTACGAAAAGGGTTTGCAAGCACTAAATGGGAGGACTCTCAGTGATAAGGTTGGGTCCTGCACATTTGACAATGGTCGGAGCAAAAGCAGAATCGATTATGTTCTATGCAGTCTAAAGATATGGTCCTTGGTTTGTGATATGGAGGTCAAATGGCGGATTGAGAGCGACCACAAACCGCTGTGTGTAGATCACAAATGGTGGACCTCTACCAGTGTGATCTCAAACACCGAGGGAGCTCTTCCGTCTTCGATTGTCCCCTCAAACGACATGCACAGGTTAAAATGGGCACATGTTGCAACTAACCAACAGGCCATTGCCAGTAATAACACCGAAGCTGATAAAGCAATATTGGCCATAGAACAAATTAACCTGTCTCATCCAGGCTCAAACAGTGTAGTTGCAATTCATGACACTCTCTTTTGTGCTATCAAGAATCATTTTGTAAAACCTGTGAGAAGTAAGGGAGAAGGACCCCGCAAGCAGGCAAAATGGTACAATACCCAATGTAAGAAAGCTCGGTTAGCTCTAGGAATTGCTATAAAAGGTAGGCAACCTATGGCCATCCGATTTGCCAGAAAGGATTATAAGGATAGTATAATAAAGGCTAAGAAAGCATGGGATGAGCTCCACTGGTTAGAACTAAAGGCAGCCAGTGATAGGAAAGATTCCAGGCATTTTTGGAATGTTGTAAAATGGGGAAGTGAGGGGCTACCTGAACCTCCCAATAATAATGTGCCAGAAGAGGATTGGGTGAATTATTTTAAGCCCCAATATGCTGAAACCCAACATGCCACTGTGGTGGCTGATTTAAGCCCCGTTTATTATAAAGACGACTCCTTTAGTTTTAAAGAAATAATGACGGCCCTTAATACAGTGTCTAGTGGCAGAGCCCCAGGATTAGACGGTGTTCCAGCTGATATTTTTATCAGTGACAAAGAGCGATGGTGTAAGTATATTCATCTCCTTACCAACGCAATCGCTCGGGGCACAGCTGTCCCAACATCCTGGCAGGGCGCGGTAATAATACCTGTGTTCAAAAAAGGCGATCGATCCCAGCCGGGTAATTACAGGCCCATAAGCCTTATTAACACTATCCAGAAGGTAGTTGGTCGTCTAGTTGTAAACAGGCTCCTTGACTGGGCCGAGGAGAACAATGCCCTGTCCCAATTCCAAGCGGGATTTCGAAGGTCAACTAGTACGGTTGACCAGGTGTTCCGCTTTACCTTGCTCCAGTGGAGGACTGTGATACTGGGAGGGGGCAGTCTGTATGTGGCTTTTGTCGATTTGAGGGCTGCCTTCGACCTAGTACCTAGGTCCAAGCTGTGGCTGGTGCTGAAGAATCAGGGTGTACCAGAAGAGCTGTTGACCATGATAATGAGGCTTCATTAAGCTAATTATGCAAAGATCCAGTGGGGGGGGGTCAGGGAATGGTGACTGCAGATTTCCCAGTTGAGCGCAGCATCCGCCAAGGGTGTTCGATGGCGCCCACACTCTTTACACTATATATTAATGGGGTTGTTGCTCGTATGTTGTCTTCGAACGTGGATGCTCCCTCGTCAGCTGGCACGAAAATTCCTATTTTAATGTTTGCAGACAACACGTTGATTTTATCTAAGACGCCGAGTGGTCTACAGCGTGCTTTGTCTATTTTCGACCAATTCTGTGGGGAGCACGGTCTGGAAGTCAACGTGACCAAAACAAAACTCATGATTTTTAATCCGCACCGGAACTTTAAGTCCAAGTTAATTATGAATGGTCGTCCTTTAGAGGAAGTGGAAGCCTTTACATACCTGGGAATCCGTGTATCTAACAATCTTAGATGGTCCCAGCATTTACATATCGCTTCACAAAGGTACAGGCAATTGGCTGGCGTTCTTGGTCTAGAACATAGAAAATCTTTGACTAGACCAATTAAACCAGCATTGCAGGTATACGAAGCTAAGGCACTCGGCTCTGCACTATACGGTGCTGAGCTGTGGGGGTTTGAGAAGGTGGTAGCCCTCCAATCTTCGGAAAACAAGTTTTTCCGGGCCATCACTGGTGTCCCCAAGAGCACCCCACTGGTGCCTCTCAGGTACGATCTAGGCAGAAAAGCTGTTGGAGACCTGGTTAGACTTCGTCCGATTTTGTATTGGCGAAGGCTCTGGACTACGTCTGAGCTTTCACATTATGCAGAGGGCTTCCTAGACATCATCAAAAAGGACGAGTTTCACAAAATCGGGTGGCTTAAAACTCTCTGCCTAACCTTGAGCGAACTGGGTCTCCAGGCACTGTGGAATAATCCAGCAGATACCCCCTTCCCAGCTAAAAAAACCATAAAAGAAATCTACTGGGAGAAGGTTGCTGTTCGGACCTGGAGCAGCTCTAGTGCAGAGTCCATGGCTGGAGGATTTTTAGAAGCCAAGCTATATCCTTGCCTTGAACCGTACTGGGATGCTATAACAAAGCCAGGTGACAGGAAACTCCTCTTCCAACTAAGAGCAGGAGCACTTCCACTAAGATCATTAACGGGAAGGTGGGGCGGTGGATTGCACGATAGCTGCCCTGCTTGTGGTGCTATTAAAGAAACAGTTGGTCATTTTTTATTCTCTTGCACTGCGTACTCTGACCCAAGACGCATTTGGTTAGCACCAACATGCAAAAATCTGGGTACCACCAGTAGTTCGGTTGCCCTACGAATCATTCGCACAAGCACTTTAATGCCTTTAGTGATAGCTATAGCCAAGTACCTTGGATGGGCATGGTCTATTAGGCAAAGATTGATAGCCACTTGATTGTGTTTCTTTTTACTAGTCGGTCTGCATTTTAAACTGTTATTCTTATCTAAAACTTTTTATCCGGATAAACTTTTACACTCGTACTTCTTAAATCATTTTATGCATAGAATTTTATACTGTAAATGCATTTAAATTGTATTCTACCATCAAGTCTCAAATTTTAAGGTCTTATCTTTTAATTGTAATGATTGTAATTGATTGTCAATTTTTTGCTGTGTACTTGCTTTAATGAGTGTACCTCGAATAAAGCATTATTTGACTTGACTTGACTTGAACTGTCCTTTGAATTGTTATTCAATTCAATTTATTTTAATCTTTCTTTAATTCATCATTCTTAGTCCTGGATTTTTAATTCTTTTTATCTGTCTGACCTTCTTCCATTCCTTTTAATACCCTTGCTTCCTTAATTCAATTCTTCCTTTGATATTTCTTTCATTCTGTGCAATAGTTCATCCTATTTTACTTTCCTTTCTTCTTCTTTGTCAATGTTTTATGGATTTGTTCCTTCCTTCTTTTCTTGATATTTTCCTTCTTTTCATCCTTCCTTCTTTCTGGACTCGTCTCTTTTACTCATTATTTTTCTCCTTCTTTATTCATCACTTTCTTTTCTTTTTTTCTGTTTCCTTCACTGTACCTTGTTTCTGCTTTCCATTCTTCTTTCAATCCTGCTTCATTTCGTTCTTTACACTTTTCTTTCCTACTTGGTAATATTGTTTCCTTTTTTCTTTCGTTGACTCTATTTGCCTCTCACTTATATTTTATTTACCATTTCGAAATTCTCTTTATCTCTGTCAACCTGTTTGGCTTCTTTGGCACCTCTTCACCCCCCCCACCACTCCACATTTATATGATTGTCTAATTTTTCATTCAGTCCTTAATTTTGGCTTCTGCCTTG
The DNA here is from genome assembly GCF_964261635.1 of Lissotriton helveticus. Lineage (NCBI taxonomy): Eukaryota > Metazoa > Chordata > Amphibia > Caudata > Salamandridae > Lissotriton > Lissotriton helveticus. The sequence goes on from NC_136060.1 coordinate 192,172,640, forward strand.
TGACCTGCCATACAAAATTATTTTATCGTGCCCCAGCCCTCAAATTCCACTCAGACTGAGATAACAGGGCTTTACTACACCCTCGAACTGGCATAAACTATCCTAACCACTTATGGAGAGAATTTTAGAGCAAATGTGAGTTTTCCCTGTTTTCAGCAGTTGACCCTTCAAAGAGGCTCTAGGTTATAATTAGAGCTCCCGGTTTTAAGGTATTTATGTTTTTTAGCATTTTCGTCTGTATTTAAACATATTTATTTTTGCCCACTTTATCCATATTTATCCATAATTATTTTGTGTTTTGCAGATATACGAAGTTGTAAAACTGTTCATTTCCATATTTATTTAACTGATAGACACGCACTCATACTTTGATGTCTGTCTGTTTTAGCTATTTCAGCTGCCAAATATTATATAACAAACCATCCACTGGTAAATATTAGCATTATACCACAAATGTTTGTTGCCACGTGGCATTACTTAATGAAATTGCATCCTGTTTTCTTTAATTTCCAGTGCTGTCCATCTGCTCAGCTGTTGGCCTATAATTCATGAACGACAGCACAGAGTCACTTAAAAGAAGCCCAATTTTCTGTATTTATCCACTTTTTAAAAATAAATGCAGACAGAAAACACATTGTTTTCTGTCTGTATGTATCTATAAAAATCTGTAAAAATGGAAAAGCAGGAGCATTAGTTATAATTACTAACACTTTGCAGCGGATAAATTAGGGAAAATGTATATTTACTTTTCAGTACAAAAGTTGTTTTGTGCTGGAAAGTCATCTGAAAGTAATGCAAAGTAGTGCCTAGGGCCTGATTTATTTTGTGGAGGGCATCCCATTTCTCCGTCAGAGAGATGGAGGAAATTACTCCATTGCCTTGACAGAGGTGCCACCGGCCAAATTTAGAAATGACCACCAAGCCTGTGGTAATTTTTAAAGCATTGGCAGAAGCCATTGTCAAGGCAGTTCCTGTCATTACTGTTTACAGTTTGGTGAACGGCTCCTTCAACATGACAGATCCGTGTACCAAACTATTTCCTTTTATTTCCCAAAATGAAAATCCTGAAGCTGACTTTTCTTTTTGAAAAAATGGAAATGCTTCCCTCGCCATGGGAATATCCTCACATTGCCCCTTACCGCCAGGGTCTTCATGGGGGTGACAGGTGGTGAAAACTGAGCTCTAATTTCGCCCATCTAATTTAGGTGGGCAGAATTAGAGGTCTGCCTTCGACTGCCTATACTTTAATAACAGCAGAGAATCAGTAGTCTCTGCTGTGATTACACCTAATGTCAGTCCGCTTATTCATTTGGCATGCCGACTCTTATCTTGGCGGTATAAATACCCCATTGGCATTGCAACTGAATATTTAATATCTATACTGCCAAGATATAAATTGGCCCCTTAGTATCAAGGGGTGCATTCCATGTGTGGTACATGGGCATTCCCATACAACCACTCGTGTTTTTTTACACAAAACCGTATCTTCAAAAAAATTACGCAGGGTTTTGCATCAAAATATAAAGCTATTTTGAAGTTGACGTTATTGAGAAACAATGCCTTAACTTTTTCAATCTTCTTTGACTTTGGGTGTGTGAACACTGTACTTCAAAAGTTCATCCAATCATAGTATTTTGCACATGAAGGCTATCCTTTCCTCACAACCTATGCCAGACATCACACAAACACCCTTGCAGTAAGGAGTAAAGGTGTATGCATGACGCTGGTAGTCTGAATGTGCACCTGTGCTGGGGAGAGAGCAGGACAGTGCCATGTCTCTTTGGATATGGTGCTTTTCTGCTCTCTCACACACATATTTGGTTTTTGCACTGCAATATATTTGAACAAATATACCCCTCAATTTTACAGTGGAGGGGATGGACAAAAGTCCAAAAAGTCTAAACAAGTATATTATCAGTCTCTAATCCGCAGTTAACTTCAGGATCGGGAATACAGTTTTGTCAGCCCCTTCCTCTTGCTATGCTCTTTCTTTTCAATTGCGATTCTCATATTTACATGACTAGAGAATCTGGATTTCATTAAAGACTCGGAGGCTGACATTATGCATATATCTTTAATGCAGATCCCAGCAGCCGCATCACAATATAATAGTTCCAAATAGAACAAAGGCAACAGCTAAGAGCCATGAGCCAACAACACACAGCCTCTTTTAACCGCTACCGCGCTACCGCGGTTTCCCGCTGTACGCGGGAATTTAAAAAATGGCTTGATCGTGACAAAGCCAGCTCGTCATCCGTGCACCGCAGGTAACGTTGATGACGAGCTGGCTTTGTCATCAGCATCGAAGGGGTTAAATGAGGAAATAAAAGGAGAAAAAGTTCAAGAAGAGTTCAAAGGCTTGAGGAGAAACTCCGCAACGAAGGAGATGAAAAACAGGATATCTCGAAACTTGAGTGTAGAAGGCAGAAGGAAGAAATCCAGGAAGGACGTTCTCTTGAGAGACGTATCCAAGATCAGGCATTATCTGAAAGGATAAAGAAATTAGTCCAAGAAACCCAATAGACACAAATCCAAACATGTCATAAGAAGTTAATTAAAGACAGTAAGCATTACAATAAATTGTACAAGGTAAAATGTAAAATTGAAATGCCTCCGGTGGAGGGAGGGAGGGATAATGTCAGCCTCCGAGTCTTTAATGAAATCCAGATTCTCTAGTCATGTAAATATGAGAATCGCAATTTCATTACAAGACCGGAGGCTACATTATGCATGTTGGAAGCTTCCTAAAACAGCATCAGACATGTGTTGGATGGGTTTACAATAATGACGAGCAAAGGTACCGGCATTGGTCCAGTCAGCAGCTTTTAAGATGTCATCCAACTTACCTCCAGACCAAAGTGATTTGCTAGCCATAGCACCTCTAAGGGAATGAGCTTGAAATTTTGTCAAATCAACTCCGGCTAAGCTCATAACGGATTTAATCCATCTAGCAATAGAGGAGGAGCTAATAGCCCTATGAGGTTTAACAAAGGAGATAAGTAATTGATTAACGCCAACTGGACGGAGTCCAGACATTCTAAGGTCATATTCCTTCATGCACTCGACAACACAGAGTTTAGGATGAAGGTCGAAACGAGGGTAAAATATGGAGTCAGACATTGTTTTTGTCCTGCTATGGATATCAAACTTAACGCCAAAAAGATTATAAGATCGATAGGTAATATCAAGAGAACGGATATCTGAAGACCTTCTGCAAGAAACTAGGCATAAAAGAGTAGCCAGTTTAAAAGAAAGATTCTTCCTGTTGAGGAGAGAATTAGAAGGCCAGTTAGAAAAGAGACGAAGAATCAAATCAACGTCCCAAAGAACATCATATTTGGGTCTAGGAGGTCTTTTAATACGAATAGCCTTCATGACCCTACAAATAATGACATTTTTACCAATAGACTTACCATTAACAAGAGTATGGCCTGCAGAAATTGCAGATCTAAAACAGTTAATGGATCTGTAACTAAGACCTTTCTCACATTGTTCAACCAGGAAATTAGGCACATCAACAAAAGGGGCCTCCAAGGGATCCAGGTCCCTTTCCAGGCACCAACATACCCAAAGTTTCCAGATTCTATTGTATCTGTAATGGGTGCCTGGTGCCCAAGACTCCCTGAGGAGGATTGAAGCTGAGTCCGAAAGACCTGAGATTTCGTTAGATCTCCTGACACCCTCCAGGCAAGAAGGGATAAACTCCGATTGAGGATTAGAGGGTGTATACGACCGTCTGAGTCTATGAGGAGATCTTCTAGTGAAGGGATCAGGAAGGGAATGCTGCAAGTTAGTTCCAGAGCAGTGGGAAACCAGGCCTGGGAGGGCCAGAAAGGAGTTATTAAAAGGAGGAGACACTTGTCTTGTCTCACCTTTTGAAGCACCCGCTGAATCATTGAAAAAGAAGGAAAGGCATAACCCCGGATATTGCTCCAAGGCTGGAGGAAGGAGTTGAATGCCCGAGCACCCAGGTCGGGCATCCAGCTGAAATAATCTGGAAGTTGGGAGGTGAGCCTGCTTGCGAAAAGATCCACCTCCAGAGGACCCCAAATCTGATTCAGGGTCCTGAAGACACAAGGATTCAGCATCCAATCGCTGAAGTCCACAAGGAACCTTGAGTTCCAGTCCGCGGAGGAATTTGCAGTCCCTGGAAGGTATTCTGCCTTCAGAGCAATCTTGTGTTCTAGGCAAAACATCCATAGCTTCTTTGCTACGTCCGAGAGGTCTGCAGACTTCGTGCCTCCAAGGCGATTGATATAAGCCACAGCCGACATATTGTCCATCTTTAAAAGGACAGACCTGCCTTGAAGAGAATTTCTGAAGCTCATAAGAGCATAAACACGGCTGTCAATTCCAGGTAATTTATGTGGTGGAGAGATTCCTCCTGAGACCAAAGACCTCCTGTGTTTTGATTCAAGAGGCAAGCACCCCAGCCGTGCAGGCTGGCATCCGACTCCAGTACGAAATCCGTGGAAGAACCAAAAATGGCTTTCCCATTCCATGCCTCCAGGTTGTTCAGCCACCAAAGCAATTCTGAACGAGAATCTGAGTCCAGAGAAATATGATCCCCGTACCAGAGACCTGACCTGAGAGCTCTCGCTTTGACCCTCTGAAGAGCCCGATAGTTGAGGGGCCCTGGAAAAATTGCCTGAATTGATGACAAAAGGAGACCTAGAAGCCTGGCCAAGTCCCTGAGGGAGAGATTCTGACGGCTTAGAGCATGTTTTATTTGCTTCTTTATTTTCGAGATTTTCTTGGAAGGAAGAAGGAGGAGACAACAGGTGGTGTCGACCGTGAAGCCTAAAAATTCTATGGATTTTGAGGGAATCAGGCAAGATTTCTCCTTGTTTATGATGAAACCTAGGCTTTCTATGAGTTTCATAGAAAATTCCAGGTCTTGAATTAAATGTAATTTCTCTTGCGCCATAATGAGAATATCGTCCAGGTAGATGATGAGACGAACACCTCTTGATCTTAGGTGAGAGACAACGGCTCTCATGACCTTGGTGAAGCACCATGGTGCGGAAGAGAGACCAAAGGGCAAAGCTTGAAACTTGTACAAGCGACCTTTCCATAGAAACTGGAGAAAGCGTTGATGGACCTTGGCCATGGGAATGGTAAAATAGGCGTCCTTGAGGTCTAGTTTGACCAACCAGTCCCCTTCTAGAAGTAGGTCTCTCAGAAGGTGAATACCTTCCATTTTGAAATGTCTGTAAGAAATGAATCTGTTTACTTGTCGAAGGTTTATAACCGGCCTCCAACCCTTGTCCTTTTTTTCGACTAAAAAAAGGTTGCTCACGAAACCCATGAGATCCATGGGAACCTCCAAAATTGCACCTTTCTGAATCATTGAAGAGATTTCCTCTTCTATGATGGCTTGTTGGTCCGGGCACAGGGAAATACTCCTCGGGAGAGAAGTTTGCACAGGTTAGTAATCGAAATCTATTGTAAAGCCCTTTACGGTGTTCATTACCCAAGTGTCTTGAGTGATACATTCCCAATTTTTTAAGAAATACTTCAGTCTGCCACCTACCTTTAAGGGGAAAGAAAGGGAAGGAAGACGGGGAACACTCACCTGAGGTATTACTCTGGACGTTTGATCCACGAGATCTGAATCCTCTGCCACGCTGTCCTCTACCCCTCTGAGGGTAGAATTGCGGGCTTGAATATTGTTGGTATTGCTGAAATTGCTGGTATCCTCTGCCAGTTCCACGTGCTCTAAAGTTGGGCCTCTGGAAGTAGCGGCCGGAAGATTGGCCTCGTATTCCGGCCCTTCCGAAAAGATTATTACCAGTATTAAAAACTTTCCGCATGTTTTGTTGCGCTCTTTCGAGGACAGTAAAAGTCGAGACATATTTACCAAGGGATTTAATTAAATCTTCTCCGAAGAGGAGCCCTTTTTGATTTTTAGTAGGTTCCTTATCAGCAAGATCACTGAACTTAGGGTTAATGCGAGTGAGAACCACTCTACGCCTTTCAGCATTGATGCCTGCATTCGCATTTCCCAAGAGGATAATGGCCCTTTGGCTCCAGCCTCTAATTAATTCAGTATCGAGGTGAGTGCCTTCTAAATGGCTCTGCTCTGCAGATGTCGAGGATCCTTGCGAGTGGACCAAGGACGTCGAGAAGACGATCCTGGCAAACCTTAAAGGATTTCTCCATACCCTTCCTGGGGTCACGCCCCAACTTAAAAAGGAATTTAATTAGATCAGGATCAAGATTAGGGGTGTAACATGATTTATCACCCACAGAAGGTCTAGCGCATTCTGCTCTCAGAATGTTGCGAGTTTCTCTCTCCAAAGGGAACCTAATCCATTTTTTAACAAACTTCGCAACGTGTTCCTGAGGGAACCATTCTGAGCTCCGGGGGTGTTTTAAATTTTGAGGTGAGAGCATCTCTTCACCCAAAGGGTTACAGATCACATCCTTAGAGGAGGATGTTGTCTCTTCAATGGCTTCTCCAAAGTCATGGTCCTCATCATTAAGATCGAGGACATACTCGTCTAAGAATTCAGAGTCATCTGATCCAAGTTCGTCATAGCTATCATGAGCATCGGTTAAGTGTGTGTCGCTTAGGACACCTGAATTCCTTGTGCCGCCAAGGACACCCAACTGATCCGAGGTGCGAAGACCTCCCTCACTCCTTGAGGTGCTAGGACCTCCTTTATCTATTGAGGTGCGAAGACCTCCCGTGCTCAAATTATTATGATTGTTCTTCTTTTGTCTCTTACCCCGGACTGGCTCATCTTCTTGAGGGGGGCGCTTCAAACTAATTATTTGAGAAAGCCCTTCCCTCAAGCAGGACTTCATCTCCTTCTGGAGCATCTTATTAAAATTGATATTAGCCAAGTCGTGAGAGGGAGCGGAAGCCTCCTCTGACCCTGAGCTAGACATGGATGTCAAGGGGTGAAAATAAAAATCAGTATAAATAATACAGGCTCTTTAAAATGAGCTAAGAATTATTAATCTCCCAAAAATAAATGTTTGTATAAACAAAAGGAGATAAATCTGAATACAAATGTCAGGTTAAATGAGGGCAAGAAAACCACTCGTTCGTAGAAAGCAACCGTCACTCGGAGGTTACGAGTGCGAAGGGTTGCCAAGGAAACTCCCCCCAATGCTCGACGAGGCGAAGCGTCACAAGAGAAATGCCCTTAGCAACGCGACTACGCGGCGTCGCCGTTGCTCAGGGTCATTCCTTGAATGCCTCGAGTATCCCGTTACGAGCGCGAGAGAGAAGTCGAGATAAAATAAGCAAAGGTAAACATACTCACCCTAAAAATTAAACGATGTTTATCGCCAGATAGGGGACGTGCGAGGCACGAAAAAAGTAAGCAAGTTAAGGATTATAACGTTTCTGAGAAAAGTCAAGAAAGAAAACAGGCTTATGTACAAAATATAAGTACTGCGCTCAAACGAGGGGGGGGGAGTTGGCGAGAAGGGAATCTCCATAAATTGGAGACCGGTAGTGGAAAGGGTGTGAAGCATTACGGGGGAAGAAAGTTGCCAAACCGTAAGCCCACAACCATCGCGATATCATAGGAAACCAATAACATCTAAAACCTCTAAATACAGTAATAGAGAGGTAATAGAGAGACAAGATAAAGTTGTACTTATCTGCTTGGGAGCCGCATTTAAAAGAGGCTGTGTGTTGTTGGCTCATGGCTCTTAGCTGTTGCCTTTGTTCTATTTGGAACTATTATATTGTGATGCGGCTGCTGGGATCTGCATTAAAGATATATGCATAATGTAGCCTCCGGTCATGTAATGAAATTAAAATAACGCTTTACTTCTGGGCTCATCAATAGGTCATATCCTGTAGCAATGAGATGGAATGAGGGCAGAAAGAAGTAGAACACTGTAAAACAAGGCACTTGATTTCCCTGAGTCAGACATCTGAAGCAGACTCTTCCTAGAAGAGAGTAGTTGAGGAAGTCCCCAGAGGTAACTCGTGCCTCTGGAAGTAGGCCTGAGCAGTGCAGATGTTCCTCCTTACCCAGAGGGTAAGGCATGCGCTTGCCAGAACCTGAATTCAGTGACTTTGAACTGAAAGCACACTTGGCTAAAGGCTGGCTCGTACTTCCTGGCATGGTGGCAGCAATAAAAATTCTCCGCCTTCTTCGATGTCTTAGGGATGCGTTTAAAAGGTTTTGCGCAAATCTGATGTTTAAATGGTTTGTGAAGCACTACCTACAGCTAAAGTACAACATTTCTAACTCTGGGATGGCATTCTCATGAGAGAGCTCTCTAGATATTATGCACTATCGAGTGCACAGAATTAATATTATGATGGGCTGCCACCACCTTAAAGAGCCTAGGTAAAGACCCTTATATAATTCAAGGTAGTATTAGAGAGTATTTTAGCCAGTTTCTCCATATTTGTTGATAATTTAACAGAATTCCCCTCTGCCCCAAGACTGTCAAAAGGAGCTTATAGCATTCTACAACTAACCAAGAGGCTAAGGTCTCATATGTACTGGAATGCAGATCTTAATTAGGACCAGGTAAGCCCTTGCTCACCCGATCTTAAATAACTGCATACTGTGTTGCCATTGATGTATGGTCTTTGAAGTTACAAGGCACTAGTCCAAGCCCCAAAGTTTGAGGTACCTTGATTTTACCCTTGTCCACAAGCATGGGTGCTCTTCCTCAGTCCATCCATTCACTCAAGATAGGCTTTAGGCATCATCATCAAAAGGCACCTTTGTAACAGGAGTTGAAAGTAACTGAACCTTGATTCACTAGCACCGGGTTAGTATTATTCAGGGAGCAGCTTGCATCTCTGATCTCTGGACATACGTGCACTTGATCTTTGCCATGATATAGCCAAAAAAGGTTCTGTGTTCTTCTCTATTTCCTTTACTAGGGCCGATCAGTTTGTTGTGAAAAATTCACACTGTACACTGTGTGAAGATACAGAAATGAAGTTTTAATGGAGAATGCAACTTGGCTTTGATCTTCTCCAAGGAGGCAGAATCAACTGTCGCCTCTTAGAATCTTGCACACGCCTAACAAGCTAGAATACAAAACCACTTACATCATAACACATCCCTTTTCCTTCCCAAATTACATAAAACTTCCACTAAATTATAATGCAAATTTACAAACCTCACAATAAACAAAAACAGGAGAAACACTAAACCCACAACCACCCTTAATTTCACAGAATGCTAATACCCAATGAAAAAGCAAGAAACACCACCACCAATTTTAGGACTTAAGACATCACATAATCCTGAAGGTACACAGGTAATTTTCGAACTCTTGCCTCTCTAAATTGCCTTTGAAATCTGACACCAACAGAGATATCATCACCACTCTCCTCATATGTCCTTTCTCCATCCCTGCTCCCATTACCGCATATGAATATCATACCTAAAAATCCCTTTTCCTCTTCTCTCACACATTCACCACCTCTCTAGTACAATTCCACCCCTCTGAAATTCCATCTATCTCCTCCCTCCACCACCACATAAAATGTACCCACTTTCACTACACGAAAAGGCCCTCTGAATTAGGAGAGACCACCTTTCACTCTCCCTGTCTTTATCAGACCCAATCGCCAACTTTAACATTGGCCGCACTATTTTCCACAGGTCTCACAGCACTCTTTTGCGCTGAAACAATCCACTTTTTCAACCAGGACAGAACTAACTTGGACCCAGGTGAATGCCCCTACATCTGTTGAAAAGGAGAATTCTGCAGCCCTTTGTGTGAAGTAGTGTGATATGCCCACATCATATCCCTGATCATCTGTTCTACATTACAATGACTAGCCACTGCTAACTGAATTGTCCCTTTCACAAGTCTACTAGCTCTTTCTGCCATACCATTTCCTTGGGGATTATATAAAGATGTGCGAGAATGTTTTATATCACATTGCTCCAAAAGGTTTCATCAGACGTTAATTGTGTGCCATTATCTGTAATGAGAACAGAAAGGATCTCCTCCTACTCAAAAATCTCCTTCAACACAACAATAGTACTCCCAGTAGTGATATCCCTCATAAACCTGACCACCAACCATTTGAACGTCATATCCACCAACATAGCAGCAAATCTCAACCATTGCAACAACTCCAATAACATCTAGGCACACCATTTGCCAAGGTTTACAAGGATCTCCAATGTGACCCCCTCACTTCTGCCTCCCACTCTTAACTCCGTCTCACACTCCTTACAAACACTACAAGCTTCCACCCAATGCTTGGTCAGATCATCCAGATCAAGCCACCAAAACTCACTCTTAATCGTTCTGATCGTCATGCCTTTGTCCTAAATGACCTTAGTCTGCCAAATTGAACAATTTAAGTCTCAAACCACAACGGGTAACATTATGATCACCCCTCATGACATCACTAGCTCCACACACCGTCAACTCACTCAACACTTTTAAAGATGACCGCACCGAGATTGACACTGTACTCTCCCTCAGAGCCCCCTGCAAACCATTTTGATCACTTCCCTCAATACCACGTTAGAGTCCATTTCCTCCTCCCATTCCACCTCATACATGCCCCATTCCACTGTGAACAACCTCTTGCTCAGATGCTACTGCACCTTCTGAATCAAAATACTTCACTGCTGAACCATCCACAACCTCCCAATCCAAAGACATCCTCAACAAACATTCAAAATGTACACTGTTCCACCCCTGCACAAACTCCACTGCATAAAGATATTCCTGTAATCTGGCGCTCAGCTTAGCTAATGCTGCTGAACCTTTTCTTGCATCACCTAAGGACTAGAGTTTCATTAATGGTTTATGATCAGTTCACAAACTGCACACCCCATAAATACACACGAAAATACTCCGTAGCCACCAATGCCTCATGTTCGAATACGGAAGTGTTCCTTTCAGCAGGAATGAGCGTGTATGAAGCAAATGCCACAGTTCTTTCTTTCTTCCCATATACTTAAGTTAACACAGCACCCAATCCAGTTGCACTTGCGTCCACCATTAATACAGATTTTAACTTAATATCAAATGCAGAAAGAAGTCCAGCCTCACAATTCTCCTTTTTGAAGTATTCAAAACACTTTTGTTGATCACTCTCCGACACAAATGTGCTTCCTGTGCGCAACAACACTCTCAAACATTTTGCCAGCACATCCTTCCACAAACTTCGAATAAAATTCAACGAGGCCTAAAAATTACTTATGGCTTCTAATCAAGATCGTTTATCAGATATAGTATATCTCAAATACTCAATCTTGTCTGATGAAAAACACTCTCAGAACAGCATTATGCTGCTCTACAGTTTTACCAAAAATCAAAACAGCATACTGAAAATAGATAACATTGCTCAAACCTTCCAACATTTTAGTCATTAATGTTGGGCAAATGGAATGTAACAGCCACACTATCCTGATTCAATGACCTTAAGTCAACACCAAATCTCAGCTGACCATCTGCTTTCTGTGGTATTGCTACAGGAGAAACCCAAGGAGAGGCTACAACAGGCTTTATTATCCCATCCTTTAGCATATCTCCTCACTGATAACGAATCTTCCTGAGTTTGTGTTGTTTAGGTACAGCATCTTCTTTCAAGACAATTGTGTGAACATAACCTTTAAGACAACCTAAGGTTTTGTCAAAGACATTTTGAGCACCTTCTAAAATATTACTCACTAGTTCCTCTCTCACCTCCATATCCTGATTGGGAGCCCTAGGGATAATCATGATATTTAAATCAAATTGGTGCATCCGCCAAAGGGTAGGAGGCCATCAGTTGATACATACATCTACCCTCAGTACACCGTGCCCCATATCGCATACACCCATTCATGTAACCCAAGATATCAATAGTCTCCCCCTGCTAATCCCTAGGATTGATATCTTAAGGTAAAACCTCCACCCCCTTCCAATGTGCTTTGAACAACCTTTCCGGAATTATAGAGTATAACGATCCAGAATCAACCCTAAGATCAATGTCATGTCCACGCACCCATTAAAAACTGACATGGGTCTTGACAACTGTCTTCTACTATTTGCATTTATTTATTTATTTTATTTGAAAGGTTTTATATAGCGGGGGTATTAGAGCTCTTTACATGAGCAGAATCAATCAAGAAAAGCAGTTGTTCAGGGTAAACAAAAAAAGCACATACATCTCACATAAAGTTAAAAGAGGGCAAAAATAACTAGCAATTTTTCAGGCTAACAAAACACGCAATTACTTCTCACATTAAGAAAAGGGGGGCATGAATTCAGGGTGGCTGGTGGGTAATAAACATATAAATAATATAAATGGGTGTGGCAATTTAGGGCAGAGAAGAGAAGATAGTATGTAAGAGGGAGAGTGAAGAGAGGGTCAGGGAAAACTGAAGTTACCGAATGCAAGGTAAACAGAAAGCAAGGTCAAAGGAGAGATTATGGACCCCAATATATGTTGAGAAGGTGATGTTTTAGGTCTTTGTTAAAGCTGAGTTAGGAGGGGTTACAGTGCAGGTCTTGCAGAAGGGCATTCCAGATGTTCTGGACTTTACCGGAGAAGGAGAGAGATTGAGTGGATTTCTGTTTTTTAAAGCGGGGGACGAGAAGGAGCGTATCATCCTTCTTGTCCCCTTTCTCTTCTTTACATAGATCAATCACCAGTACCCTTGCCCTAGAAATAGTATCATCCAGGACAACCACTGCACTCACTGTATTTCATATGTTCCTTGCCCATTTTATTACTTTCTCTACACATATGCGCATAGTGGCCTTTGCGCCCACTCTTCATGCACACTTGTTAACTGAAAAAAGACCACTTAGAGTCTGCCAAGTGAAAAAAGCTCCTATAACGAATACACTCTCTGCCACTGCTCTTAACATTGTTTGACGAAACCCCTTTTTCTTTTGTAAGTAAACAATTTTTTCCTTCTAAATAAAATAAACTTCTCCCTCATTTCTATATCCACAATGGATACCTCTCTGCTTGTCTCTCTTCTGCCCACTTCCCTCATACATCGTTGAGACTCTTCAACTACTTTAGCTATCTCAAGGGCCTCCTCAAAAGTAGGGTTTTTTGCTGCCCATAACCTCTCTTGTACCTTCTTTTCTCTGCACTGAACAACCAGATGATCCTGAGTTAATTCACCAGCCATAGTTCCAAAACGACACTTGAATGAAAGTTTCCTTATATGAACTACAAACTTATCTATCGATCCATGTTCAGCTTGAAGGTGAGTATAAAATGTATATCTTGACATCACTATATTTGGTTCTTTCTATTCTCTAAGCATTTTACAGTTTCCTTGTAAACATCATCAAGGGATTTGAACCCATTACACAGGCAGATATTTAAATACTCTTTGTCCTTCGCTCCACAATGCACTCAACAATAATGCCTTTTTTCTGGCTGGAGAGAAAAGCTGCCCGTCTAAAGCTGTAATATAGTTTTCCAACATCCCCACCCAATCCTCCCACACAATTTCTCGAATGCCAGGCTGTTAAAAATAAAGGAGGAACAATAATGTTACTATGTACCTCCATGTTGCAATAACAACAAACCACAACATTAAGAGAAAAAGATCCGTAAAAAACAAGCCAACCTTCGCTGAATAAATGTACCAAGAACAAACTTATGATGTGAAGTGGTGTGCAGATCACCGACAAGCCAATCTGTGTTGCGCTGATTTCTAATTGCAATACTTCAACACACATCTGTGATCATGAAGCCTTCCAGAGTGGTGTGCAGGTCACCTAAGGAAACGCTGATTTGCCAGAGATACCATCACTGTAGGAAGACGTCACGATGATCCTGCATAGTGGTGTGCAGATCACCGAAAAGGAACGACAATCTGCAGGACATGCACAGAAGCAAGACGTGACATTGCTCCTAAATTGTGGCTAATAACCTCTAAACCGGCACCAAGAATGCAATTTTCTCCCAAAATGGCATCACTTAGGCGTGCCTCGCACTGCGGTTCACGCTGACTCCTCCGATGCAGGTGACTTACAATGGACCGCCTTACATTGCAGCTCTCACTCTTTCCGGAGAAGCTGGCCATGTGCAATGGCCAGCATCACAGGCATTCCAAAGCATGTACCTTCCACTGCTAATACAAGCACCATCGCTCGAGCAGTCTAGGAAATTACACGTTGGGTGCCACAAACCAGGGGAAAGAAACAGTACCTTGCACAATCACTTAACATGAACCTTCCGAAGTTTCAACTCCTCTTGTGCTTCCATTCACCTTTCCCAACTGTTCTCTCGGGTCTGTCCGCGATATCAGATGCTCACACACCAGGTGGCTTTGAAGTCTCCATGAGAGCCAAAACCAACTCATCGCCAGAAAATGTTGTGAAGAACTCACAGTGTACACCGTCGGAAGGTAGACAAATGAAGCGTTAATGGAGAACGCAACATGGCCTCGATCTTCTCCAAGGAGGCAGAATCAACTGTGGCCTCTTAGAATCTCGCACGTCTAACAATCTAGAATGCAGATCCACTTGCACATTAACACAGTTCTTCATTGAGAACTTGCATCTGGAAGTCTTCCCGGTATAGCAGTATACTGATAGATAGCAATTGTTTACACTGTACAGAAGACAGCAGGGAAGATCAACTGGAGGCAGAAAACAGGCAGGTGGTACAGGCCTCATATATCTGCAGAAGTAAGTGGACTATAGCAGTTTCCGACAGCATTGAAGGAGGACTCGTCAGCTCCAACAGCACACGCAAAGCATAAGAAAAGGAAGGGGAAACATATGTAGGAGTAAGAGACAATGCCCGGTTACTCACCGGTAATATCCATTACTCCGAGTCCTGGTCTCCCCGTCCCATTCCTTACAAGTGAGCAGCTAGTCTGCTCCACAGAAACCCCTAGCCTAGCTGAGCTGTTTGCACTTCCCCCAGGATGACGTCACCATCACGTGACGATAAAGGGGGAAGTGCAGAAACCAAACATCCTGAGAATACCAAAGAAACCAGAACGAAAAACATACAATCACCCAAAGAAAACCCAAACCAGGGAGGGAGGGAAGGGCTCAGGAATGGGACGGGGAGACCAGGACTCGGAGTAATGGATATTACCGGTGAGTAACCGGGCATTACCTCCTCGTCCTGTCTCCCCGTCCCATTCCTTACAAGTGAGCCCATACCCAAGCACACGGGGATTGTAAGAACAAAACAGACCAAACAATTCGAGAAAAAAACAGGTCCATTTTTAATCAACAGAGAACAGTACAGACCACAAATCATGTACCGCAGAAAGGACACGAGCCCCAAAAGCAGCAGAGGCCGCCATCCCCAACTGAAGACGATAATGCGAAACAAAAGTATGGGGAGAAGCCCATGTGGCAGCATCGCAAATGCCCCTCAACGAGGCCCCTATGAACATGGCCCAGGAGGAAGACACGCTCCGAGTCGACCGACCCCGAACAGAAGAAGGCAGAGGACAGGGGGCAGAATCATAAGCAGAAACCACAGCGCCCCTGACCCAACGAGACAAGGTGGACAAAGAAGGCCGAAGACCCAGCCACGAGAGTCCATAGGTGACAAAGAAGGAAACAACCAAACGGAAACCAGCCGTACGCTCCAAGTAGATGCGGAGAGCCCACAGCACATCCAACGAACGGAGGAGCACCACCTCAGGAGAGGAGGGAGCCGGAAAAAACACCGGGAGGACAATATCCTCCTGATAGTGAAAAGAAGACACCACCGTAGGAAGAAAGAACTGACTTGGATGGAGAATGACCCCGTCGGTGCAAAAGCGCAAGAAGGGGGGAGAAGCCATCAGCGCCCCAATCTCACCAACCCTCCGCCCAGAAGCAATGGCCACCAGGAAATTAACCTTCCAGCAGAAAGATATTACAGGGCCACGGAGTCCAAAGGCTCGAAAGGAGAACCCGTCAAAGCCCGCAGAACCAAGGGAAGATCCCAAGGAGGCACAGTGGAACGAGAGACAGGACGTCGAAGCAAGAAACTCCGCAGAAGGCGAGCCACCAACGGGGAGACAGAGGAAACAGAGGAACCCCGAAAAGCAAGAACGGCAGCTCATTGCGCCCGCAGGGAAGAAACCGCAAGCCCCAAGACGAAACCATCCCGCAAGAAGTCCAACACCCTCACGGCCCCACAGGAGGCAGAAGAGAGACCCCTACCAAGACACCAGGCGGAGAAACCCTTCCAGTGACGGGCATACGACTTCAAGGCGGAAGGACGCCGGGAGAGCCGGAGACATCGGGCAACCTCCACCGAGCAAACAGTAAAGGCCAGCAGAAAGGGGAACCAAGACTGCCGAGACCACTCCGGAACCACCAGAAGAATCACCGCCCGATCCAACTGAATCTACCGGAGGACCCGCGGAATAAAGGCATACGGAGGGAAGGCAAAAAGCAGACCCACCGACCACGGAACCGAGAAAGCATCGGTGGCCCATGCCAACGGAGATGGAACGATGCTGGAAAACAGGGGAAGAAGGGCAGAATCCTCCGAGGCAAAAAGATCCAGCCAAGGAAGGCGGAACCTGAGGACAATCAGAGCGAACCGATCCAGGGACAGACAGAGGGACACCGAGGACGGGAACACCCTGCTCAAAGAATACGCAGGCCCATACTCCGTCCCCGGAAGAGAGACTGCCATCAGAGACAAGAGAGTCGACTCGGCCCAAAGGCCGACCACCCGGGACAGGAGAAACAGAGCCCGACACATGCCCCCCTGGTGATTCACAGAAGAGCGAACCACCTGAATGTCGGACCGCACAGAGACCGCCCGACCCCGAAGGAGAGGAGCGAACCAACGAAGAGCCAACCAAAGCGCCCACAACTCCTTCCAGTTCGAGGACTGGAGGGATTCGAAACTGGACCACCGACCCTGAGCCTTGGAGGCACCCAGAATGGCACCCCACCCCAAAGCACTGGCATCCGTGGACAACACAACCACAGACTGAGGAGGAAGGAGTTCGAACCCCCGGGACAGAGAGAGAGGGGAAAACCACCACTGGAGATCTGCCCGAATCCCCGGATCGACAGGGATGAGAGTCTCGCAGTCCAAGGAGGCAGGATCCCAGTGCGACAGGACATGATGCAGCAGGGGGTACAGATGCAGCCTGGCCCAAGGAAGGAGAAGCAAAGTGGACGCCATCTCCCCCCTAACTCCGCAACCAGAGCCAGGCAGACACACGGGACAGGGACAGAAGCCAGGAAAGGTGACGATACAAAGTCAACCGGCGCTCCTGGGAGAGGAACACCATGCCCAGGGCCATGCGGAAGAGATCCTCCAGGAATATTAGGGACCTGGAGGGCACCAGGGAGGAGGTCCGGTGGCTGATACACCTGATCCACATCCGACAGAGCCTGCGAAAAAGAAGGAGAGACAAACAACCAGTCATCCAGATACGGAAACACCAGCAGCCCCCTGGAAGGAAGAATACCCACCAGAGGGGCCAAGACCTTGGGGAACACCCCGGGCGCCGACGACAGGCCGAAAGGGAGCACCCGGACCAGAAAGTGAAGGGCCCCAACAGCAAAACGGAGAAACCGCTGGACCTCTGGAAGGACAGGAACGTGCAGATACGCATCCATCAGAATCAGGGACGCCAGGAAGCCTCCCGGAAGGACCAGAGGCAGGATGGACTGGAGAGTCACCATCATGAAAGGACGATGGAGGACGAAGCGATCGACCGGCTTCAGACCCAAAATAGGACGAAGATCCGAAGTGTCTTTCTTGGAGACCAGAAAGAGAATCGAATAGCAACCCCGGCCCCACCCCAGCGGAGGAACCGTCACAATAGCCCTATTCTCCAACAGGAGCCGCACACCGGCCAACAAAGCAACTCTCCGCAGAGGAAGACGGGGCAGGGGAGTCCGAACAAAACCCGGAGGAGGAGAGGAAAACCCGATCCGGCAACCTACCGAAACAGCCTGAACCGCCCAGGCATCCGGAACCGACAACCACTGGGCGCGGAAGGACCGGAGGTGACCACCAACTGGCAAAGGCAGACAGTCATTGAGAAGAGGAGGAAGTGGGGGTGGCAACACCGGCAGCGGCCCGGGGCTTGGCACCTCCAGGGGCCCCCCGGCCACGACCCCTGCCACGAAAGGGCTGAGAAGCGCCACAAGCAGGAGGCCCAAAAGCGTGACGGTAACCAAACCCACGACCCCGAGAAGGAGGGCGGACCCGAGCCACCAGCTTGCGGTCCTCAGCAGACCGCTTGCCCATACCCTCCAGCTGAGGACCGAACACCATGGAACCCACAAAGGGCAACTCAAGGAGGACCGACTACAGCGAAGAGTCCGCCACCCAGGAACGCATCCAAACATGACGACGGGCAGCAATGGAAGCACCCGAAGCAGCCGCCGCCGCCCCCAAATTGTCGAAGGAAACATCCGACAGGTAACGCACCTGCAGCTCCATCAAAGACAAAAGAGGCGTGGCATCCTCGCCGTCGTGCAGCAGAACAGACAAGGACTGGAAATCCTTAAGGAGCGACTGAACCACATAGTCAGAACATGCAGTCGCCCGGACAGAAAAAACAGAAGCAGCATAGGAACGCATCACCGCCCCTTCAACACGCTTATCCACAGCGTCCGCAGGAAGGGCGTCCTCAGAGACGACCAAACCCTGAGAGGAAAGGCCAGCCAACAAAGTGTCAACCCACACAGCCTGAGGGAACGCAGCAGAAAAAACCCAAGAGGGTAACGCCTGGACAGGAAACGAGGAAAAGTAGACTTGCCCACCTCCGTCCATACGCAAGACAGCACATTGCGCACCGCCCCGTGCAAAGGAAAAGAGTCAGGAGCAGCCCGGACATACTGCGTAAAGAAGACATCCTCCAAAACAGCATCCGCAGGAGGAGAGAAGCCCAAATTGGACCGCACATGGGTGAATAGTTCAGTGAGCTCAGCACCCTGAACAAAGCGACCACGTACACCCTCATCCTCATCAGGACCAACGCCATCCCCAGGAGCAGCCTACGCATCCAAAGAGACACGAGGCACCTTGGGAGGAGGCCCAGCCACGTCCCTAGCCAGGAAAGCAGCATCCACAGCCCCATCAATAATGAGGCGCAGGGCATCAAGAGGGGCAGCAGAGGAAGAAGCCTCTGAAGTCATGACAGGCAGAAGCAAGGACAAAAATCCAGCCAGGAAGGACCCCATTCAAAGGACACGAAGCCCCGAGGACCCGAAATCGTATGAGAGTAGGAAAAAGGAGGCCGGTATAAAAAACCCTGCCAAATGCCACTCTCGCCCCCAAAGCACAGGAAAACCAGTGCGCCGCATCCTCCCCAACTAGAACCCCCCGCCCGCTAAAGCAGGGCACATCGGGGACAGTCAACACCTAGGAAACGGCCGCTAAAGCAGGCCCAGCAAACCAAGGTGAGCTAGGAAAAGCGGAGACGGCCGCTAACGCGAGCCACGTACAAACACAAACCGCCGGCATAGAAACCTCAGGCAGCGCAGGGGGGAGAAACAGCAAACAAGAAACAAAGGGCGGCCGCTAAAGCAGGCCGCCGAAATACACGCAAAAACAAAAAGGAACTTACCCCATTACAAGGCAAACCTCCAGCACAGCCAGGCATCAGGCAACGAGTGCAGAAAAAAAAGAACAGGATGTTTGGTTTCTGCACTTCCCCCTTTATCGTCACGTGATGGTGACGTCATCCTGGGGGAAGTGCAAACAGCTCAGCTAGGCTAGGGGTTTCTGTGGAGCAGACTAGCTGCTCACTTGTAAGGAATGGGACGGGGAGACAGGACGAGGAGGTAATGTATAGGATGCAGTGTTCATAGGAAAGCCTACCACCACCTCCCAAGTTAGTAGATTGAGTGACCACAGGTTGTAACTACGCACAAGGCAGTATTAGTGCATATGAAATAATCCTATCTGTACATAAATACATGTGCTAAATGCACATGCTGTTTCAGCGCTACTGCTTAAATCACTTATTGTCACACATACTCTTAACTCAGAATGAGGACCTTAGTTCCCAGCTTTGTTTGGGCTTTCCTTCAACTTTTACAGGCCTTTGTCAGGTGAATATGTATTTACTTTCTATTTCTTTCTTGTCTGCCACTTGTCTATATGGAGAATTTTTACAATTTAAAGCGGACCGTCATTGCTCTCCTTGCCAAATCCTTCCAGGCCAGTTCTGAGCTGCTATCGTTGCCCAAAATGCCACTCGTGCAACTCAAGTACAGAGAAGTTAATTTCCACATAAGCCCTCATTTTGTTCATCTGCATTGCTGTAACTGCGGTGGTACCCTGCCAGCTGCTGCATGAGCATACAGGTGGGTGAATGGTGTATACTCTTCAAAAAAGCTGACCTGGCCTGATCTAGACTGGCTCTATCCAACTCCATTAGACATTTCCACATTTTGTCTAGAGACATGAGGCAGGTAAGGCCGCACATCAGTCTTAAGCATGGCAACCATCTTGACAACTATAGCATACTTTTTAAAATTTAAATTTGTCATGTCTTGCATTGTGTGATATTGTATCCATCGTTTATATCAGATAATATATTACAAAAATATCATCTGACATAAATATAGTGGCCTAAATATTGTTTAAAAATGCTCAATGCGAAGTGGGTGTAGATTTTCGATTAATACCTCCTATGAGGTGAGGATTTTGGAAAAGATATGTAGGACACCACAATTTTGACTGGTTATATAAAGGCGTCAACATTTTGGTGCCAGGGCATAATAAATACACTTTTCAGTATTAAGCGTGTCTTTATTGTAGTTATGAGTTCACTATTAACAGGTGGAATAATTATTGCACTGTTAAAAACAGAAAGATCCTTGTTTAGTATTTATTTGGACTGATTATGATCATCTTCACACGTTTTTGGTGCTTACTTCACCAAAGTCCACAAGTTCTGGCACTAAGTATTGGCAGGTCTGAGCTACAGAGCTTTACAACAAAACTGACAATTCCCATGTCTGCGGCACAGGAGTTATTGCGCATATCAGGATGGATTGGGCCACTGGAAATGATGACCATAGTGAAGGACTTGATAATCTGTTGGAGAAGGCCACTTAATTTTGGGTGAATTATTCCACATGCAGACAAAGAGTATTTTACTTTATTAAAGCAACTTTTGTTCGTGTGTCTATTCTAAGAACACTTTGCTGTTACTTGTTTTTATCGCATTTTGTTTTTTCAAGCCTGTTTTACAAATGTTATTTAACTGTGTATATGATTTTGAACAGAGGTCACTGATACCATTTTGAGACTGCTTAACACTCGCAAAAAACTGAACTCAGCAGTTCATATTTTATGAACCTCAACAAACTACGTATCTGATTCAGCCCCACAGCATCACATGAGATTTTTCATCTTTCAGTAGGTGCTGTAATCCACCGAGTTATTTTCCTGAATAGGAGCATCAGGCGGTGCAGGGGAAGAGTTTTTACCGAAACTTGAACTACAGGCAAGCTATGGCAAGAGAATAACTGCAAAGCTATCATAAATGGATTGAGTAAATGCTGGCAGTAGTTCAGTAGATGTAACCTACATTTCAAAACCTCAGTGGATGTCAAGTTTGAGTTTACTGAGTGCTTCTGTCTGTGTCCCAACCTGCTTTTCTTAGGTATGTTGGATTTGCCCAGGACAATACAAGCAGTGCTGGGCGTTGCCCTGAAAATGTTTAATCTTATCAGATGTACCATCAAAGCATGTTCTCGCTTACCAAACATCTCTTAAGCACACATTCCCACAGAAGAACATAATTGATAGATGGGATGATAGGGCGGGTCAAAGCAGGTCACCTTCTGAAGATAATCACTGTTATAGACTGCACATAAATGCACTTACATTTTAATCCAGTGGTAAGAGAGATAGCCCATTTGATAAGGCCGCCAAACTCTCACGCTCACATATTTAACCAAACTGCATATGTATTTAATTACATATGTATTGTGCAGGCATAATAGAGCCAGAATAGGTACCTGCTGACAGTGCACTTTCCAAATGGAATTTAAAAAATAAAGTTTGCTTATAACTGAGCTTAAAACTTTAACAGTTATTGAGCAGTCCGCCAAGTTCCACACCCTTTTCTGGATTTCACATGTGTTAATGTTAATGTTACCTATATTTATAACGCGCACAGATACTCTCGAGTGTCCCAGCGCGATGCCTGAGGGGGGAAGAGAGAAGCTTACAGGTAAAGAGGAGAGTCTTTAATTTCCTCCTAAAAGCCACGGGGTCCTGAATGGATCCCAGGACAAGAGGAAGTGCATTCCAGGCCACTGCAGCCTTCACCGTCAAGGAGCTGCCCCCAAGCCTCTGAAACTTAAAACGTGGGACCAGGGCAAGGCATAGGGCCATAGATCGGAGAGCTCACGAAGGAACATAAAAAGAGAGCTAACTCTGCAGATAGCGAGGACCAAGCCCATGGAGAGCACGATGCGCCAGGACCAAAGATTTGTATTTAAATCTATCCACCACGGGGAGCCAGTGAAGAGAACGCAGCTGATGGTGAACGCTGCTCCTAGCTGAAATGCCCAATATCAATCTAGCTGCCGCATTCTGGACCACCTGAAGTATTTTCAGCAGGTAGCCTGGAACACCAGCGAAAAGGGCATAGGCATAATCCAACTGTGACCGAATTAGAGCACATGTAACCGTTGTTCTTGCTGCCTGCGGCAAAAGAGGAAAGAATTTTCTAAAAGTTTTAAGAAGGCCGAAACAGCATCCTGCCAATTTCTTAATGTGTGACGTGAAGGAAAGGCTCTCGTCGAACCAGACCCCCAGATTTTTGACTGGCTTCCTGGAGGAGGGAGGCAGCAAAAGATTTGTCGGCCACTGCCGTTCTCGAAAATTGGGAGGAAAGTTTCCAAATAGCAAGCTCAGACGTCCATCAGACGTCTGTGAGCAGACATCCATACATGATGAACATCGTTCAAGGGTTTAAGCGCCTAACATGGTCTTTGAGGGCATGATGTGAGCGTTCTGAACATGAAATCCTTCAAAGAATACACAAAAAAAAGAAATAGTACATAGCTTTCTCTCTACATCAATTTGGACTAAATTTGAGAAGCATGTGGATCCTACTCAGACCAATGGTACTATTAAAATGTTTAAAAATAATCCAGCTAGTTTTGGGAAAAATATTGTGAATTTATCTAGCCATACACAGAACTACTTGTCCTATTCAGGCATATCATGGAAAAGGACTTGCAATACTGCCTGAAGTAGTAATCCTGAGCATTTTGTAGAGAACTGCACATGCACCAGAAAGAAAACATATTTAGAAAAAAAGAAGACGCGTCTGGCCACCATATTCAATTTGTTGATGAATCAACAAACATATAGACAAACAACGGTACTTCTTCCAAATATAATATCAATATAATTTGATAACATGCACACATCCTTCAATGCATCTTTATTGCATCAGATGTACTTGGCACAATAGGGTAGCAATAAACGAAAAAAGTGGTACATTCATATCTGTAATTGCACTCATGCGATTGGAGTTTGACAATAACCAAAAATGTACAGGTTTGGCGCCTGCAGAAACTCGCCATGCCTTGCTCCGCACACTTTGCCCTCCTTGCCTCGGAGTTTCTCCTGCCCATTTCTAAATGGTAGAGATGGAGTACTCTGCAGTGGTAAATAAACTCATTTGGATTGTCTCGGCAGACACAAATGTAGGTATTTTCAGCTGTAAACATATTTCCATGGCCAAAAACGCCTTTGTGAATTACCCACACAGACTCCAGCACACCCTTGAGATTCCACAAGGACCACGTAGTGAAAGACATCCATATACACACCTGTCCAATATCAGTAATGCACATTAATGGAGAGAGGATATGGGTGTTGCAGCCAGAGCTGCTGACTTTGGAATTGGGAAACCAGGCTCGAGTCCCAGCTTCCGATCCACATCATGTGATTTAAATCACTGTATCTCCATTCGCCTAAAAATAAATGAATGTGACTTTGGGCAACTGGTGCCCATTTATATCGCTCCAGTACCTGTGGGTCAGGTTTGCCCTGTAAACTACACAAAAATGCATGCTCATCACATACAAATATCCCTACACATGCTCAGTGTTTCCCATATGGATCTTATCCACATCCTGAAACGTATAACTTATTACCCCTCATCAAATTCAACACTCAAAATAAATACACTTCCGTACTTCAGAATAGTTTTAATTGCTGTAAGGATTTCTGTTCCAGTAAGGTACAATATTCGTGCATTCCCACCATATGTGTAGGAAGTAGCCTTATAGTTCACACCCCCTCTAACATAAGGGGCTAGACTCTGGGTTAATGTAATAGAGTCTTGTTCATTAATGGCACCAATGGAATAAGATTTTGAAATATGTCTCCCTCCCCTATATATACTTGCAGAACTCTTTGCTAAAATCTTCCATACATGGCCTAATCGAACTTTGTTTTTCCTTTCCAGAATCTTCATGACCATTTGTCAATGTAAGGCAAATGCATGAAGGAAGCCTACTTAAAATATTGTTGTTATGGGATGTAATGCCATTTGAACCTACAGCCTAAGCTATTAAGTATTTGAAAGGCGAATGAGCCCAAATAGCTACTTTATTTACTGTAGGGTCTGATCTAGCGCTGGGTCAACCTCTTACCGCGCCGGGAAACCCTTTGCTGGGTAGCTGTGCGCCATATAAATTCAAACAAATAAATAAAATAAAAATAAAATTACCATTGATTGTTCGATAGATCATTTCTTTGTCGTCTGAGAGGTTGAGAGAGTTGGCACAGAATGAAGTTACTGGTTTTAATACATGTTAACAGTCAGGATAATGTAAATACAACTCAATACCATGCTGTAGAGATACAGGACAACAACAGAATAGCCAAACCTCCTAAAGAAGTCCAGGTGCATCAGCATGAGGCAAACAAGAAGTTCAGTCTCAGCAATACATAAAATTAACTGTAGAATCTGGTGCTCAGAGAAGAGTCTCCGATCTTCTCGCTTAAAAATGAGTAATGTCTAAAGTTATTCAATTTACAGCCTAAAGCATCAAGGGTGATTAACTCTCAAAGATTCTCAAAAAGTTGGGGAAATTAAGAAAAATAGAATATTTCAGGATGGTGTCAGCATTGCAGAAGTTTGGTCAAGACTCTTCTAGGGATAGGGAAAGAAGTGTTAGCCTAAGCCACACTCAGCAAAGACTCAAAGGGGAAAGCATAGAGGTCTGTACCGCTCAAAGTCCAAAGGAAAAGTGGCCAACATCAATGAGTGAGAACATTAGATAATTCTTTTTTCTTTTTTTTTTTTGTTAAAGAAGTTTTTATTACATTTTCAGGAAAAAGATACAAACAGCAGAGAAAAAAGCAAAGATATTCACAAATTATGAACCATATTACAAAAAATAAATGAATGAATAATAAATAAAAATACAATATGTAAGAATAACAATAGAAAGAGAACAACAGAAAGAAAAGGAAAAAGAAAAGAAGAAAAAAAAACTAGTGCAAAGGTGCATGGGAAGAAAGATACGTTGTGAAAGGTAACCAGGGGAGAAGATCAGATTGAATTTTTTGCGAAAGAGTAAGAGAAGAAACAGCAGCAATTCTATGTTCATCACAAATAAAGTTCCACCAAGTCCATGAGGACATTTTAGAGTTATCTTTCCAAGATGATAAAATAACTTTGAATGATAATGCGATAAAAAGGTCAAATAATAAGGAGGTAGAGGAGGAGTTCTCAACATCAGGTGAGGAAGAACCTAGAAAAACATTTGATAGAGATAGTGTAAAGTCATAGTTACAAATTTTCATACATATGGTCCAAACAGATTTCCAAAAAGTGAATACATTTGAACATTCATAAAGTTGATGACACAAAGTGCCAGTAGCATTAGAACATGACCAACATAATGAAGAAGAGGAAGTGGAAAACTTGGAAATAGAAACAGGTGTAATAACAGCTCTATTGTAAATAAAATACAAAGATTGGGTTATAAGAGCAGCTGCAGAAACTTTAAATAACTTAGACCAAAATTTGCCCTAATTCGAGATAGACAGAGAAACAGATAAGTCGGTTTCCCATGCAATCTCTACAGGAGACCTAGGTCTTTCAGTAACATGTAACGACAATAATTTTTATACAATAGCTGCTTTAGGTCTTTGAGTCTGAAAAAGACTATATAACGGAGTAGGTGGAGTGAGAGAGGGTGTATCATCAGGAAAGTCAAAAGAGGCAAGCTGTAATTGCAAAGCATCAGAAATGAAAGTATATTCATTAAGACATGAATTAGGTAATTGAAACTGGAATCACAATTCAACAAAAGGGATAACAGAGTTTTGGTGAATTAATTGGTGCACATAAATAATTCCCTTCTCCTTCTAATATTTGTAATAAAACGATTTACCTTTGTATTTGAGAAATTTGTTAAAAAACATTGGTAAGGAGTTAAACCATTAGTGAGAGTATTGTATACTAAATTCTGGGAATATTTTAATATTGGATTATTAGATATAAAAGTACAATTTGGGGGGCGTGGCCAAGATGGCGGCTTGAGAGGACGTGGATCGCGAGGCTCCCCGGCCCTGTGTCCCTATCGCACGTTTTCCTGGCTGCCACCCCCTTGAGTTCCTGCCCAAATTCAGCACATGCCGACCCCGCTCCCTTGGGGGACTGCTGGCCGGGTTTCTTTGAACCGACGACCGTTGGCGCCCCGCTTCTCCTGCTGCTAACGCGACCGGTGCACCGGCGACGAAGGTTAGAGCCCTTCCGCCGCACACCCACGCCTCGGCGGCTGCGGGCGCTGGCCGGAGTACCATACCTGCAAACGGCGGAACACGGAGAGGCGGCATGAGCGTCCAACAGCGGAGAGCCTGATAGATCGGTGCTCCCGGCCGTCCCCGGACGGCCCGTGCCCAGCCAACAGCCGACCGACGACTCCAGGCCCCGGCGTGGGCCTCCAGGGGATCACCCGCGCCTCTTCTTAGCGGGCCTACGGGGGCTTGCGCTGCGCAGAGCACTGGCCGCCGGCCCCACGCACTCCCACTGGTCTCCCCCCACCTCATCGGCTGCCTCCGGGGGAGACGCTCCAGGGCCGGCGGCTGCGCCATCTCGGGGCCTTGAGCTCTCCGGCGGAGGCCTTCTGCACAATTTAGGCCCCGGCGTGGGCCTACTGGGCGGTGGCGCAGGATCAACCCCGCCGCCCCCACGGATCCATAACCCGGGTGGAACATTGGTTGCCCATCCCCCACGAACCTCCGGAACCCCCCTCGCACTTCCGACATCCAGCGGGGAGGACCCACCTGAGCTGGGACCTACTCACCCCGGCCTCTCTGGTGACTGCAAGTCCCGCCGGAGGACGCTAATCACCCTACGCCCCGGCGTGGGCCTGCTAGGCGGCCGGAAAGGTCGCAGCCCATTGCGCCACACACAGCGGACATCCTACGAGGCAGCACCAACCTCTTGAACAATTTAGGCCCCGGCGTGGGCCTACCGGGCGGTGGCGCAGGACCAACCCCGCCGCCCCCACAGAGCCGTACCCCGGGCGGGGCGTCGGACGCCCGCCCCCCACGACTCACCGGAACCCACCTCACGCCTCAGACCTCCAGCGGAGGGGACCCACTTGTGCCGGGGCCTACTTGCTCAGGCTCCTCCGATAACTGCCAGCCCCACCGGAGGCCTCTAACCACTCTGCGCCCCGGCGTGGGCCTGCTGGGCGGCCGGAAGGCCCACCGTCCTTCGCACCACCCACAGCGGTCATCACACGAGGTGGCATCAGCCCGCCGCTGGGTGCGCTCCGGAGCCTCCCCACCCCCTGGCCTGCCGGCGGAGAAGCGCTCCGGCGACGTGGGACGCCACCCAGCTGCATCTTCCCGTATTGGTAACGGCCTCCTGGACGGGTGGCATAAGGTGAGCTGCGCCCTGCGACCTGGTCTACCGAACACTCTCCTCCCCCGGGCCCTGCTTTTCCTGTTGGGTGGCCCTCAGCTGCTGTGGACGGAAGCGCGGACTTACTAGGCGCTATCCTGGACCCGCGCCCGCCGGAACCGTTAACTCCAGCTTCCTGCCAGCTACCTGCTATCCACCATCCGCCGGGGCCCCCCGCTCAGTCGCTGGGGCCGTCCGTGGACCTCTCCGCGACATCCAGCTCACGAGACTTTCCTTTTGCTACTGCCGGGGCTCTGCTCTCCTGCCTAACACCTAGACACTCTTCCTGGACCTGTGTTGCTCTTTCTCCACCAAACATAACCTCGCTCGGCGTAGTACGTTGGCCCCAGCCCGGATAGCCTGGTCACCCCTACCATCAATACCTCACTAGCTACCACGCACTCTGAGAGCCGCCCTTGCAGCTCCCCACGACGGACTCTTCCTCCGGACAGCCGCCCCCGGACCAGCTTGCGGACCCTCCTCCTGGGTCGCCGCACCTGACCCTTCGCATCACCCAGGGCCGGCTCTGCATCATCCGCTGCCTCTCACGGTTGGCCTCGCTTCCGTGGCTGGGCGATCACTCGACGGCCCCCGACGAAACCCGTTGGCTGGACCCCTCACCCTGTTCTGGGCATAATGACGCACTCTAATCGCAAAGGGGCCCGGAATGTTGTGTAACTCATGCATAAAGCAGCGGCGAAAGGAGACAAGACCCAACCACAGTCGTCCCCGAAGCCTCCCGCGAGCCCTCAGACACCGGACGAAGACTCCGCTCCAATCACGAAAGCCTTCCTCGCCTCCCTTTTCAACACATTGCGAGAGGACTTCCAGACTCTGAAACAGGACTTGGCCGGAGAGCAACGCGAACTCCGTCGTGACATTGATGGCCTGGGAGAGCGGGTTGCCTCTCTGGAGGATGCTGATCAATCCCGCAGCGGGGAGGTGGAGAGACTCCAGCAGGAAATCCTGCGACTTCAAGATCAACAGGTGGATTTACAGTCGCACTCTGAAGACTTGGAGAACCGCTCCAGGCGGAATAACATACGGGTCAGGGGTGTTCCGATGAAGGCTGAAAAAGACAATGTGACCAACTATCTCCAAGACCTATTCAGAGACATCCTGGGTGAGCCGAGCGACTTTGAAATCCGAATCGACAGGGCTCACAGGGTAGGCATGGCACGCAGAGCACCTGCGCCACCTCCGGACATTCTGGCGTTCCTCCCGGACTTTCCTCTGAAGGAACGCATCCTTAGAGAGGCCAGGAAAGCACAACCCATTAGGTTTCGAGATGACCCTGTAGCCCTTTTTCAAGACCTCTCTAACATCATCTTACAAAAGCGTAAATCCTTCCGACCCGCGACAAACTTCCTGCGAGATGCTGGGATACCCTACTCCTGGGGTCACCCGTTCCGTCTGATCTTTAAATGGAACGGCTCCCTTCACCAGCTCAGATCGCTCCGTGACACCTGTTCCCTACTAGGTATAGACATGCCGGAAGGTCCCACCTCCAGAGACGCATCTCCGTCCCGGTCACAGTAGGACTCGTCTCGCCCTACAAGAGACGGCTGGCAGACGGTTCACAGGAGGAGAACGCCGAGACCCATCCCGAAACCGGATCCGATTACAGTCGCCCAGGAACGTGAAGCTGCAGTACAGGAAGTGGTAGATAACACAGCACCCGATCTGTAGAACTTTGACCTTGCTGGGGGTGTTCTCTCACTCGCACATAGCTTAAATGGGGGTTGGGCCGGGGAGCCGCCACTTGAGCTGCAGCCATGGTACCCCTTCCTTTGACTTTCTGCGGACCTGTGCCCTGCACGACTAGGCCCGAGACTTTTACCAGTTTCTGTTGGGGGGGTTGTTCTGGGAGGGGGTGGGGGTTTGGGGAACGGGGGTTCAGTACTTGAAGGGGGTTGGGCAGGTCCACTCTGTTGGGGTTAGGGTGGCCAAGAGGGGGAGGGAACGGTGGGAGGGGACCAGTACGCCATGGGGCCTTTACACACACCACGTGCTACCTATGTTTTACGCTACTGCGCAGCGTCTTGCACTCCTAATCCTGCTTGTCCCCTTATGCCGTAGTGATGACTGATACAATTAAAATCCTGTCTCTTAACGTCAAGGGCCTCAACAACCCGATCAAGCGTAGGGCTATCATCTCTTACTTGGAGAATTCTGAAGCCGACATCTGCTTGCTACAGGAAACCCACATCTTAGCTAAAGATTGGCACCGGCTGCGCTCCCGCGCCTTCCCACAGCAATTCTTCTCCTCTCTCCCATCAAAGAAAGCCGGGGTGGCTATCCTTATATCACGGCGCTTCAAGGGCAAGGTGGGGGCCAAAATAGGGGAAATCAAAGGGCGCCTTCTAGCCCACACTTTCCTAACACAGGTCAGGAATCCTTCTTAATCTCCGCAATCTCTGAAACGCTTCAAGCTCCCCACACCCACATGCTACTAGGGGGGGACCTCAACCTCGTCATGGATACCGACAGGGATAGATCGGGGCACCGTTATGGAGACACCGGGGCACTTTCGCAAAAGGGCGTTACTTGGCTGCACGATAGAGACATCTCGGACCTTTGGAGGCATACACACCCCCTCACAAAGCAGTACACATTTTACTCACACGTACACCACACTTACGCGCGCATAGACCAACCTCCTGGGATCGTCAGGCCTCATTCCTCATATCGCCACAGCGTCGATTGTCCCGACGGCCCTCTCCGACCATGCGGCATTGGAACTGACGCTCAACGTGCCCAGGTTGCCACGCACCCCGGGGTCGTGGAGGCTTAATGAAACCCTCCTACAGAAGCCGGCGGTAGCCCACCAGCTTCATAAATGCATAGCAGATTACTTGGCCACCAACGATACCCCTGATGTATCGGTGTCATCCTTGTGGGGAGCCTTGAAAGCTGTCGTCCGGGGGGAGCTGATAGCAATATCGGCCGCGGACGCCAAACTTCGCAAGGAAAAGAGGGATGACCTCTCCGACAAGGTTGCGGAGCTGGAGAGAGCACACAGCCGCACAGGCGCCCCGAGAATTTGGCGCCAACTTAAGGCCGCCCGGGCTCAACTAGCCAGCCTCGACACCGACAGGGCAGAATTTGCTGCTCTCCGCCTCCGTCACGCGTACTACGTGGGGGGCAACCGCACCGGCCGGCTTCTGGCCAGCGCCTTGAAAGCCAAACTCCAACGCTCCAAAATCACGACGCTACTGGACGACGCCGGCGATGCTGTTACTGAGGACGCACAGATTGCCTCAGCCTTTCGATCCTTCTACGCCTCTCTATACAGCGCGATAGGGCATCACCGGCGGACATAGCTACCTATCTGCAATCTGCTGATATCACGCCGCTATGCCCGGCGAGCACGGAAGCCCTAGATGCCCCTATCCGTCCCGACGAGATCCTCGCTGCCATTGCGCGCCTTCGTCCGCTTAAATCCCCGGGTCCTGACGGCTTCTCGGCGGGCTTTTATAAGTCCTTTGGCCATGTCCTGGCGCCTATCCTTGCCAGGCTGTTTAACTCCTTTGAAGGCCGAGTTCCATCCCGCCCGATATGCTTGCAGCTGATATCGTGGTCCTGCCTAAACCGGGCAAACCCCCGACGCATTGCTCCGCGTTCCGCCCCATCTCCCTGCTCAATCTAGATCTGAAGCTGTTTACGGGGGTCCTTGCGGCTCGTTTAGGTCCCTGCCTCCCGGGCATCCTCGAACCGGACCAATCGGGCTTTGTCCCGAACCGCCAGTGCAGCGACAACACCAAAAGGCTCCTGCATCTCGTGGACAAGGCTCACTTTCAGGTCTCGGATTCTGC
This sequence comes from Lissotriton helveticus, assembly GCF_964261635.1. Lineage (NCBI taxonomy): Eukaryota > Metazoa > Chordata > Amphibia > Caudata > Salamandridae > Lissotriton > Lissotriton helveticus. The sequence continues at coordinate 192,204,261 of NC_136060.1, forward strand.
CCTACTAGCCATCGATGCAGAGAAGGCTTTCGACCGTGTCGACTGGACCTACCTGCGGGCTGTGCTACGACGCTACCACCTGGGCGACCGGTTTCAGGCCTGGATCGCGAGCTGCTATCACCGTCCCTTGGCCCGTGTCCGGCTGGGTGGCCTCAAATCAGACCCCTTCGAGATACAGAGAGGTACCCGCCAAGGATGCCCTCTCTCGCCCCTCTTATTTGCTTTGTACGTGGAACCTTTAGCGCAAAAAATACGGGACAATCCTCACATTACGGGAATGTCTTTCGGCAACGAACCCCACGTGGTGGGATTGTACGCGGACGACATAATCGCCGCGTTGGACCGTCCGTCCAGCTCCATACCGGCGTTCCTGGCGGAGTTGGAGCAATTCGGTGCGGTATCAGGTTTCAAAGTTAACCAGGGGAAATCCCTGATACTACCCCTGGGAAGCCATGCTCTTCCTAATAGCCCGCCACCTGCCTTCGGCTGCACATTGCGGTCCACTGCTCGGCTTCCATACCTGGGGATCACCCTGACCTCCTCCACGATCTCGACGGTCAATCACAATTATTCTACTTTATCATCCCAGATCCGGGCCGACCTCGCGCGCTGGTCAAAGCAGCCCCTCTCCCTACTTGGCAGGATTGCGGCGGTGAAGATGTCGGTCTTACCCAAGATATTATAAATTTTTCAGACCCTCCCGGTATCCCCGCCACCGGGAGTGCTAGCTGATCTCCAACACGACATTCATCAATTTGTGTGGGAGAAGAAACACGCCAGACTACATAAACGAGTAGCGCACAGGACTGTGGACGAGGGCGGCCTGGGGATCCCGAATCTACTGCAATATTTCCAAGCCTCGCAAATCCGATATCTGGTAGAGTGGTACCGACCCGAATCAGAGAAGAGATGGCTCTTTCAGGATAGGGCAATGGCTCAGACCTCTTTGTGGAAGGTACAGTTTCTTGCTCGCCAGCATAGACCGCGTTATCTCCTCCGCTCCCCTATCACTCGGACCACTATGGCAACCTGGGACATGGTGGCGGTCAAACGGGGCCTCACGACCTTCCCGTCTCCACTTACCCCTCTCTTTGATAATCCCGCATTCCCACCTGGCACGGACGCTCGAGCTTTCCTGCAATGGCGTGATACACCTTGCCGATCGGCCGGCCACCTCTTTGATTTGGAGGGGTTTCTCTCTCTCGCTGACATTTCGCCACTGGCTCTTGCAACCAGAAGTTGCCCCCTTGGTCGGCCGGCAAATGACGCCATTCGAAAGCTGGCTTGTGTCCAAAGACTCAGATAAACATCTTGTCTCAGACCTTTATCGGCTGCTCTCCCCTGCTGCCGACCCTGCTAAAACTGCTGGCCAGCGACGATGGGAAACCGAACTCGGGAGAACTCTCTCCTCAATAGAATGGAACCACATACACTATAGAGCCGCCCACACTACCCGCAATACCAAAGCTCGGAGATAAAACTGGCGATCTATTGGCACCTAACCCCAGCGAGACTCAACCAGGGTAACCCGACCCGAAGCGCGCTGTGTTGGAGGGGCTGTGGCAGCCGGGGCACACTAACTCACCTTCTATGGGAATGTCCCGCCTTGCAGGAATATTGGAAGGCTGTCCTGGACGACATTGATTCCACGTTCGACACTGAAATCCCACGCTTCCCAGCTTACACGTTCCCCTTGAGATCAGCTCGCGGCAAACAGATGGGCATCGCTATGCAGGCAGCGTCCCAACACATCCTGTCGCTTTGGGGCTCCACCGCCTCTCCCACCCACATGGGCTGGTTGCACAAGTTGTGGTTCACGTTAGGCATGGAACGGATCCAGGCTACGCTCACACACACGCCTGACTCATTCCGAACTACTTGGCAACCGCTCCTGACGTTGCTCTCCAGGGAATTCCATGAAATCACTTGCCCAAAGTACCTTCGCATCCTACGCCTTACGGACTGCATGGTGGACCAAAAGAGACCGAAGGCACCCTGATACACTTGGACTAGCTATAACACACACGATCACTATGGAAGAATGGCGTACTGGTAGGGGCGGGGGGAGGGTGTTAGAGTTGGGTGTTGGGGGGGGGGGCGGATTTTTTAGGGCTGGCCTTTTTATTTGCTGCTCCGATTAGGGGCTCTTCTCGATCTCCGGGCATCGCCTCTTCATCTGGGCATGTTCACCCTGCTCACATAACGCTTATTAGAGAAGACGTGTTTGTCTGTCTCGCATGCCTTACTTGCCTGCTGATTGTCTATTGCCATGCCATGCCTGTTTCTTCTGTTTCAAAACTCAATAAACATACTTTGACATTAAAAGTACAATTTGACATATACACTACATTCTGAAAAGAAAAATCTTTTAGCAAGGAACGCTCAAAAGCAATCCATCTAGGGATAGGACTATTAGCAAACTCATAAGCTAAAGCAAATGACTGTTTAATTACAAAGGCAGAATGATAAGCTTTAAAATTAGGAAAACGTACACCACCTTCAGATTTAGGACACATAAGTTTGGCAAGGGCAATACGTGGGTGTTTCATATTCCATGAAAATTGAGAACAAATAGAGTTAATTTTAGAGAAATAAGATAAGGGAATGCGAAAAGGTAATATAGAAACTGTAAAAAGTACATGTGGTACAATCATCATTTTAATGGTGTCTAACCTACCCCACCATGAAAGAAATAATGGGGACCAAGTAAGGAGGAGTGATTGGAGTTTTGAGATTAATACATTAAAAGTACACTTGATTGTGTTGGCCAGGGAAGTAGAAAACCAAATACCAAGGTATTTAAGTTTGGTGGGGCACCAAGCAAAGTTAGTATCCGAAAACATATACTGGTAACATAGAGAGTTGAGAGGTAAATCTTCAGTTTTAGACAGGTTTAACTTATATCCTGAAATACTGGAATACAGCTGAAACTCATCCATAAATGGAGGTAAGGAAGCAAGGGTATTAGACATCTAGACTAATATATCATCAGCATAAGCCGATATTTTTGTTTCAGTAGAATTATATGAGAAGCCAGAAATGTGAGTATTAACTCGTATGCGTTCAAGAAAGGGTTCAAGACATAAAATAAATAACAAAGGGTAGCCCTGTCGTGTACCTCTAGATAAGGAAAAAAAATTAGAAAAGTGGTTATTTACAAAAATACTAGCACGTGGGCAGGAGTATAATAGTTTGACATAGGAAATGAATGTAGGTCCAAAGCCAAACCATTGAAGAGTTTTGAACATAAATTGCCAATTAATACGGTCAAAAGCCTTTTCGGCATCCAATGATAGCGCTGCAAGGGGGGATTTTAATTTCTTGCCGTAGGAGATGATATTTGCAAACATTCTAGCATTGTCCGATGCTAATCTACCCTTCACAAATCCAACTTGATCAGTTTTTATGAACAATGGAATAATATGCTCAAGACGAGATGGCAGAATCTTAGCACATATTTTGCAATCATAGTTAATCAATTATATAGGTCCGTAATTTTTACAGAGTGAGTGATCCTTATCAGGCTTAGGGATGAGGATTATTAAAGCATCCATAAACGATCCAGAGGCCTTAGCATCCTCAATAAAAGAGTTAAACAGTTGGAGAAGTTTGGGTACAAAGATAGGGGCAAAGGTAGAGTAAAATTCAACGGAAAGACCATCAGGTCCTGGCGCTTTTGATTTTTTCAGAGAGTTAATGGCATTAGTAATCTCCTGGGACGTAACTTTACCCTCCAATGAACGGAATTCATTAGGTATGGATGGGGGAGAAGGGAGGCCCATGAAAAAAGTATCCAGATTTTCATTAGAGGGATGTGTGACATCAGAATAAAGTAATTGATAATAGTCATGAAAAACATCAGCAATATCGTCATCAGATGTCACCAAGGTGTTAGTAGATTCATTCAAGACAGGACCAATATTTTTGCTTTCAGATTTGATTTTCAAATAGTTAGCTAACATTTTACCCGCCTTATTCTGGCCTCCATGATACTTAGATTTGACTTTAAGAAGAATATTACATGCGTCAATTGTTGCAAGTTTATTAAGTTCGGATTTAGCTTTAATCAATTCACGTAGAGTATTAGGGGACTTAGACGTAAAATACGTATGTTCCAGTAATTTAAGTTGCTGCAATTGATCTGCATACTTTTTCCAATTCGTTTTCTTTTTCCTTGAGACATATGAAATAGTAAAGGCACGAAAAAAAGACTTGAATGCATCCCAATTATTGGGAAAGGAGGTGTCTAATGGGTTATTGAACATGACAAATTCATTAATAAAAATAGTGGCTTCTTTAATGAAAATAGTGTCTGATAATAAAAAGTTATTCGATTTCCAACAGCTACATTTTAGGGAATTAATAGATAAATCTAAAAGAGCATGGTCAGAAATGAAAATAGACCCAATTTCTGATGAGTGAACAGATGGAAGTAAGGATTTGCTAACCAAAATATATTCAATCCTGGAACGAGTTTGATGAACATTAGAAAAGAAAGTATACTCAAGAGAATCAGGGTTACAGGTTTTCCATATATCATATAATGATCGAGAGGTAATGGCCTACTGGAAAGCCTTGTGGGATTTGTCAGGGTTAAATTTACATTTAGATTGCCTGTCAGAGAAGGGGTCAATCCATTGATTGAAATCACCTGCAATAATAATGTTAGGGCAATCGATGGAGGATAGTAAAACTTTAATGTTTTTCCAAAATGTAGGGTCTGATTTTACTGGGCCATAAATATTCAGCAAATCCAGAATTGTGTTTTGTACAACAACCTTGGCCATTACCCAACGTCCATCATCATCATTTTGTGTAGACAAAATTTGTACAGATAACGATTTATGAAGTAATATAGCAACACCTCCTTTTTTGTTAGAAGCAGGAGAATAAACCACTTGACCCACCCATTGCCTTTTTAATTTGAGCGATTCCGCATCAGTACAATGTGTCTCTTGGAGAAAAGATACCTGAGAATTAAGTTTGGATAAGTGAGAGAGTACCTTTTGTCTTTTGACGGGATGTCCAAGGCCACGTACATTCCACGTTACGAACTTACAAATGAAGGAGGGATGAGAGGATTATACATTAAAAGTTGATACACATCAGGGATATATCTAAAAAAGAAATGACACCTCATATGAGAAACAAAAAGGAAATACATTACATAGAAACAGACATAACTGAAAAGCACATGCACCATATTGATTAACTGGGAGAAACAGAAGATAGAAATAGAGAAACATAAAAAATGGGAGAACAGGAAATAAGAAGAGAACAAAAACAGCAAGAAGAGAAGATAGATCAAGGAACAAAGTTTGGATCTATGAAAGAGTGATGAAAACAAATGCATGGGGCGTAACTGCGCAGACAAGAGACGGAGCGACAAGTAGAAAGATAAAAGTGATAGAAGTACAAACAGCCAAAATGGGTAAGATATACCAACCAAACACAAGAGTGCTGGGGATTATAGGAAGAACCAGCAGCAGAACAAGGACGCATCAGCAATGACACGAGAAAAAGCGACAAAGAAAGAGAAATAAGTGCTAAAGGAAGAAACAGCCTTTCTGAACATAATAGGAAAAGAAGAAAGAAACACTAACAGGAACATTATGGATACCAAGAAGCAACATCAGGAACATGATAGATTACACGAAGAACCAGCTGCAAAATTAGAGGAAATACTTTGGAGGAAAGTTTTCAGTTTAAGAGGATCGTCAAATGACCGTGTGGAACCATTGTGAGTAATTTTACACAAGCAAGGATGTAGGATACCATAACGAATATTCAATTGTCTCATCTGAGGATGCAAAGCCAAAAATTCCTTCCTTCTAGCATTAGTAGCATTAGATAAATCCTGAGATATGAAAATGTTTTGACCAGACCATTTAAGATGACGTTTGCTTTGGCTTTAGAGAGGACATTCATTAAATCTGTAAACTCCAAACATAAAATAATGATTCCTCTAGGTTTGGAGGCATGAGGTTGTAGACGACCAAGTCTATGGGCACGTTGAATATTCAATGAAGACTCAGATGGGAGGTCCAAAAGTTCTTACAACAATTTCTTCAAAAATGATAGCATGTCAGGACCTTCAATATTTTCTGGCAGACCATAAAGGCGTAAGTTATTCCGTCTGCTTCGATTTTCAAGGTCCTCTCTATGAAGTTTTAAGCGTTGGATCTCTTGTTCCAAAACTGGAATTGTAGTAGAAACATCTTGTAGATCGCTGATACGTCGCTCCATGTCTAACACCTTAGCCTCCATACTAATCCATCTGTCCTCTATTTGTTGAAGCTTCTCATTAGTTATGGACATAAATTATTTAAACCCTCTAACTTCATCAAGGATAATATCCAGGACAAGATTTTGAGAGGAAAGAATAGGTGAGGGAGGATCATTCTTGGTTCTTTTGGACTTGGTACCGGTTGAAGAAGCTCTGACAGAGGTTACAGTTTCACTAGCCATCTTGAAATGGTGAGGCGGCCGAGAGGTAATTTTTAACAAAGATTTCAATCTGCCCATACGCTCAAAAAAAAAGTAATAAAGTCACCCTCCTGTCAGCACTCAGATAGTCGCTATACAAATTATATATCAGAAGCGACAAGGCAAGTAGTAAAACACAAGCCAATGAATATGAGGCTAAGTGGTGTGACACAATGTAGCCCAGAGAAAAGGTATGCTAGACTAGTTAAAGTCTGAATAACATCGCCAAATGCACCAAAAGCTCCATAAGCGAAAGGCACTCAGATAAAGACCACTTTTCATAAGATTGAAGAATGAGTAAACATGGAGAAGCAGGTAAAGAGAACACTGAAACCCAATATTAGTGCTTGGCTGCAGGTACTGGCAAACTCACTGAAAATAAAGCATGTGGCGCAGCCGACAACAAAATGCATGTGGCTCTTAACATATCAAACTAGAGTGTCAGGCAGGCATAAAGCAGTAATTAAACTGTCCCGCAATACTTCAACAACACTGCTGTAAATGACCTCAATGAGCCCTCAGTCTAGAATGAGCCACAGGTTATGAAGTCAAATTCAGCCCAAGCCCCGAAAAACACTACTGAACATCTTACAAGATATATACTCCTTTTTTTTTTTTTTGAAAAGTGGTTCCTCACAATATTTCTTCAGTCTGTGAAGGTAGAAAAGAAGCTGGAAGAGCGCAGATTACCTCGTGTGAAAGCGCACTGCCAGGCGACATCAAAATGGCGGCCGCAACACACGCCTGTGAGGAAAGTTTCCGATGCTCATGCTGCGTCTCCCTCAGCCGCCGGAGACATAAAAAACTAGCCAAGATGCTCCTCGCATATTCTGATGCGGGTATCTGGCAATTACGGCTCACGTTGGTGGCGGAAAGTGGCTGTAAATCGAAGAGAAGCTCTGTGAACTCACGGCGCTCACGGAGGCGTCGCCATCTTCCAACATTAGATAATTCTACACAAATATTCTGGATAACACCCCATTATCACACCATCAGGGGCTCCATTGTCCTTTCCATTCTCACCTTGTGAGCTGCAACATTAGCGCAATCTCCCAGACCAGTCTTGTGAACAATACCAACCTTGGGTATCTGCAACTGCTCAATACATTACTGAATAGGGACTATAAATTAACGCCCTGGCTCTCTATGTTCTTTGTCTAGGTCCTCTTCACAGGCTCTTTTTCACTAGTGCAGTGTTACATCTATTCTCAACCGAACAAACCATGTGAATGTACCTGCAAGGAAAAAGACAAGCAAGCAGATATAGAACAGAAGTATTTTATGCAGAAAAAGGTACAGGCCTACTCATGTCAACCTTTCACGTATTATTCAATGGTGCACACCAATACGTGTCAATTGTGCACACATGACTACAAATAAATAAAAAATATCAGTACACAAATTCAGAACTAGATTCATGTTGCAGTTTAGGAAAATGTAATGTAACTTTGAGTACATGAATACAAATGTTGCTGAGAACTACAGTATAACTTTAAATATGAAGGCATGAGTGCACAAGTTTACATAAGTCTTCCTTGTTTCTGAAGTAAATTCATTTTAATAGTGTGAGGACGGTTTTATCCAATCTTCAAAAACTAGATTTCCTTTAATATTATTAAGGCACACAGTGTATATGCATTTTAGTTCTACAGTGAATGCACTTCAGAACTGAGTTTGAGTGCAACACTTTACATTAATCACATTAGTACACAAAAAGAGTGTAGTGCTAAGTGCATGTATATATTGAGTATTTGTGACGTGTAAGTGTAGAGCCAAAATTATGCTGCTCCAGGTCCATCACCCAGTGATTTGGCTGAGTATAATTAAAAATGTTGCCTTTCCCTAATCCAAACTCTGCCTTGCAGGTTTCAAAGGATTTGATTTGGCCTCCCATGAACAGATTCAATATCAGTCAGTCAGAAAAAAAACTGTATTTGATTTTTCAATAAAAATCATTAAATTATGCCAGTTAGCCAAATTCATATACAATAAAAAATGCAACATACCAACATAACAAAAACCTGATACAGTGAAGCAATCAATAAAGTGATTAGAAATAAATCAAATCAGCTCATATAGAACATATGCTCCTGCTAAAAACTGTGTCACATAGAAACAGATAGTGGTCGATTATAGAAAGCTACAAATATAAAAATACAGGTCTGACCTGTCTAAAATTAATAGCAAGTCAAAGGGGCCTGATAAAATTGTGAGGGAGAATATTAAATCTCAGACAAATAAGAACAATATGCATGGTTTCACAGACTGAGGAACTGTCATGCACAAACTGTCAAATCTGAGCATTTATACCGTATGCCAGTAGCAAACATTAACTGATGAGTAATACCTAACCTGAAATAGGTCAGCAATCAACGATAGTCATTGGACACCCCCAGTTGCCAATAAGGTTCAATACCAGGTACTGACGTAAACCTAATATACTGCCCACTGACTGCTTGGTTAAGGCAGAGGCCTCACACTCATTGAGTGCAAAAGTATCCTTCAGTCATACAAGATCTTTCTTAATAATGCAGACATGGTCAGAAAATAGATAATTTCCATAGGCCCTTAAAATTAGACTTAAGATAGCACAACACAGCCATGGGATATATAGCATTGTATCCTGGCACAAACAATCCTGGATGATGACACAGTTTATCTTTAGCTTCTTCTTCAGCCAAACTGAGAGCCACAGTAAACGTGTACAAAGGCAAATAAATTCTGGAAGATAACCCATGCCCAACTCTTCGTGTATGATCTCTGAGGGAGTAACCTGTGCAACACTTAAAAGGCCTCCCATGAAGGTGTTTTCAACTACCTGAAGTGGGGCCAATTGTAGCATATCCCCAACTCTTGCATCCAGAAGTAACAATGGGGATACTCTTTGATTTATATATGTCTAGAAGGATCTTTATAGGCTTTTGACCCAGGCGCTGCAAAAAATCCTGTAGGCTAAATATAGTTCTCTTGAAGCTGACTGTATTCCTCTTCGTCAGTTTTAATAACATAATACATCTATCTTCTTGGTAACTGTTAAATGGACCTAGCTGAAGTGGCAGTGAAACGGATGGATTTCAATGAATTGGGATTTACAGAGAAGGAAAAATTGTGAACTTGTTTCAACCTCTTATTCTGTCACAGGAATGATACAGTATCCTTGATAGGATATTCATTTTGATAACATTAATTTCTCTGAACTACTAAAAATAAAGGGTAACCATTTTCTAACTTGTGCTCAGGAATGCTATTGATGAAATGTGGCTGCTCAAGTAGTTGATCAATTTACTTGCCCATCTGAATTGTATTATCCCTTTTTAGTGCATCAGCTGTCTCCTAAATAAAGGTCAAGATTAAGAATTTCAGATTTTGCCTAGTTAACTTTAAAGGCTTCAGCTTTTAGAAATCTCTGCAATTGAGGACCCTGAATCAGCTATAATATGGAATTTCAATATCACCAATTACAGCGGTGCCCCAAGGCCCCTTAACCTTTTTGGATTCAAAGATAGCACTGCATTCAACCGTCAGTAAAACATAAACTGTGAGCAAAACATTGCTCAGCACATATTTCCACAGGATCTTATAACTCATCACTGTTGACACATGTAGATTTTGTGCCTGATCTACATACCCCATGGAAGTGACCAATTTTCTTACAAAGCATGCTCTTTACACCAGTTGCAGGACAGCTAGGGTTGTTGCTGAGGTGCGTCTTTGAGCCACACCTGAAACAAACAGTACTACCCTTCTTGAGAGATTGTCTTCCAGGTTTCTCTTTATTTACAACACTAACAGAATCTGGCACCCCGTCATCAGTAACCTTTACAGCACTGACTGTGGGCTCGTAATGAAGCACCCTTGTTGTAATCATCAAACGCTTGATATTCTTGGCTATGTCAATGGTTTCCAGCAGAAGTCATTCTTGAATTTTTTTAGAGAAACATGCAAACACGAACTTATCTCTGATGTGTATGCCAGTGTGTTCCTCGAATTTGCACGTAGCTGCCAGAACCCACAAAGCTGAAATATATTTCACAAATCTTTCGTCTGCACTCTGCCTTCTCATAAAAAGTTATGCCTCTCCAGCATTATACTTGGTTCCTCATCATATTGTTTTCCAATACGTGCTAAAGTCTCTTTGTAGGAATTCCAATCCTCACTATCACCAGAGCTGCCTTGTGGCGGAGGATAAGTTGGTACATTTTCAAACACCTGCTGTGTTGCAAGGCCAAGACAACTATACACAATTGTCTCCTGCTGTCCAGGTGGGAACTTAACTGCATCAAAGGCAATTAGGTACTTTTTGAAAATGTTCACCCATTTCCGCCACTTAATGCTGTCTTTCCCTGGCTGCTGCAGAAAGGGTGTCTGTTGCACAAATTGTTGTACTGTGGCCATACCACCACTGTAAACAATCAAGAGAAGTGTAAGCAAATAATATACTTAAGACCAGCCCAAAACCAGGTGTGCTTGCCACCGTAATTACCAGAGAATACCAGTGCTCTACAGGCGAGAGAAGCTAAAAGCCAGGTGTCCCTGTCACCGTGAGTGCAGGCAATAAATCTTCCTACCTGCCTGCGCTGACATAAATCCTCTTCGTATATGGAAATAATTTCACTTTGTGGTGAAAAAAATGACAGGGTTTAGCCCGTGTGACAAAACAATGTGACGAGGAAACAAGTATAATGTTGGAGAGAAATAATGTTTTTATGAGAAGGCAGAGTGTGAAATATATTTCAGCCTTGTGCATTCTGGCAGCTACAATCAAATCTCCAACTGTGCTGACACCCAGGCACCCCTCAAGAAAAGACCAGGCAAGCAGCGCTCCAAGAAGGCCAGTTGGCTGATTCCTACCCTCCACGAGTCTAGACGCTCCTACAGATGACTCAAGAAGAGCTGGAGGAACAAGAAAACTCCAGAAACTCACGCAACCTTCAAATTAGCCATCAACGCACACCACCTTCTCCTGCAAACCATAAAGAAAATAGCCCTCCAAGACAGAATCAATCCCTATGCACACAACAGCATGAACTCTTCACTATCGTCAAGGAGTTCGCCCAACAGCGTGATCACAGACATCTCCCCCTCCCAAGACCTCTGCAACAAACTCAACACCTTCTTCTACCACAAGGTCAGGAAGAGCTACAACAGCTTCGACACCCTAGACCTGGCCCTACGCCTGCCACAATCGCAACAACTAATCCACACCTCAACAAACAGTGCTCAACTGCACCCAATACACAACAGAGGACATGCTCAAGACCATGAAGAGCATCCACTCAGGAGGCCTGACAGATCCCTTCCCATACCACATCTTCCACAGAGCAGCCACTGCCATCGCCCCCCAGATTTACCGCACCATCAACTGGTCCATCGAAACCACCACATGCAGAGATCAACCCCCTGCTGAAGAAGCTGTCTTCGGACCTGACAGACCTCAAGAACTTCAGATTCATCTCCCTTCTCCCCTTCGCAGCTGAGGTCATCAAGAAGGCCATCAACGCCCAACTGTCCAAGTTCATTGAAGTGAACCACGTCCTGAACACCTCCCAATCAAGCTTCCGAAGCAACCAAAGCATGGAGACCGCACTCCTCGCTGCCACCGACAACATCCGCTCCCTCCTTGACAGGGGCAAGGCTGCAGCCCTCATACTACTAGACCTCTTGGCCACCTTCAACACTGTCTCCACTGTCATCCTAATCAGGAGACTCCAAGATGCCGGCATCGGGACAAGGCTCTGGACGGTATCCACTCCTTCCTCACTGGCTGGACCTAGCTAGTCAGACTAACACAGTTCCTCTCAGAACTCATAGAGATCAGCTGTGGAGTGCCCCAGGGTTTTTCCCTGAACCCCACCCTCTTCAGGGTCTACATGGCCCCCCACGCAGCCATCGACACAAGCCACGGACTCAACATTGTCTCATATGCCCTCATACACTGACAACATCAAACTGATTCTCTCCCTCACCAACGAACTCCCAACCACCAGAACCAACTTCCACAGTGGAAGGAAGGCTGTTGCTACCTGGATGAAAGACAGCTGCCTCTACCTCAACTCGGACAAGACCAAAGTACTCATCCTGGGATCCACCCCTTCAGCTTGAGATGACTCCTGGTGGCCAGCCGCTGTGGGATCTCCCCCTCCCTGATGGACCATGCACGCAACCGCGACATCATACTGGGCTAATTGCTCACCATGAACTGCCAAATCAACACAGTTTCCTCAGTCTGCTTTTACACGCTCTTCCTGCTTCAAAAGACGGTCACACACGCACTCGTCACCAGCTGATTTGACTATGGCAAAGCACTCTATGCCGGCGTCACCCAGAATCAGCTCAAGAAACTACAGAACACCCAAAATGCCCCAGCCAGAATGGTACTGACACCCTCCGCCGCAGGCACATCACGTATCCACTGGCTCCCACTCAACAGGAGAATAACTTTCCAGCTCCTCACTCACGCCTAAAAAGCTCTACTCGATGTAGGACCAGCATACCTGATCCACCACCTCACACTCCACGAACCCGCAAGATAACTCAGATCCTCCCAACTCGCCCTTGCCTCCGTCTCATAAGATCCACAAGAGCAGAACTGGAGGAAGGTTGTTCTTCTACCTCGCCATCAAGACTTGGAATACCCAGCCCCTCCTCCTCAGGTAATCCACTTCTCTGACCTCATTCAGGAAGTACCTCAAGATATGTCTCTTCGAATGATCCTCTACCCAGTACGACAAGCAGCCCTCCTCCCCCAGTGCCTTGAGACCCTCATGGGTGAGTAGCGGCACTATACAAACCCTGGTTGATTGATTGACCATGGAACTCCACCTGGTAGCTGAATGACCTTGCAACCACCCCAACCCACACTACACATGTCAGGATCCTCAAGATTGTTACTGACAACACACTGGTCACGACCATTCAAGGCAATGCCGTCACAATATCCAGCTTCCACACCCTGAAGATGCTAAGTAAAATCTTTAAATGGTTCCCAAACAACACCAGAAAAACTGTCACACAAACCCTCGGCATGAGCAAGCTGGATAATGGGAACACCCTTAACACTGGAATCAACAAGCAACTCACCAGAAGATTTCAAACCATCCAGAACTTGGCAGCTAGACTCAAACACACTCCTAGCTCCACCAGCTCCCAGTACACCAACTAGAACAATTGAAAACCTGCAAGGCTCTCCACATCATAGGCTTTGCCTACTTGAACAATCGCATCTTCTTCTACCATTCCCTAAGACACCTCCGCTATTCCACAAATTCCATGCATACATAGAAACAGATGCAGAGTTCGATCTTTCTCTTAGATTGCTCCTACTGTGTGGAACGGTGTACAGTCATAATATCGAGTCAATTATTTCGACTGGACAGAATATCGAGTAAAAAATATAGAATGGACAAAATATCGACTAGACATAATATAGACAACAAAAATATCGACTAGAGAAAATTAATATCGAATAGAATGGACATAATATCGAATCAAAAATATAGAATGGACATAATATCGACTAGACATAATATAGACAACAAAAATATCGAATTTAAGGTAAGTTAATAATAATTTTTATTTTTTGTGTAATATAAGTCTGTAGCGGGTTGTGGGTTTATAGGGGAATAGGGTGGGAAGTAATTTAATTCTAATTAATTAAATATGTTAATTTATTTATTGATATATATTTAGAATTAATTGTTAATTAATTATTAATTGGTAATTAATTAAAATATAATTGGTAATTAATTATAATTGATTAATTGATAAATATTTTAATTTTAGTAATTTATTTTCTGTAGCGGGTTGTGGGTTTATAGGGGAATAGGGTGGGAAGTAATTTAATTATAATTAATTAAATATGTTAATTTATTTATTGATATTTTTTAAAAATTAATTGTTAATTAATTATTAATTGGTAATTAATTAAAATATAATTGGTAATTAATTATAATTGATTAATTGATAAATATTTTAATTTTAGGGTTCAGGGTCAGTTTTCAGTTTTTGGGTAAAGGGGAATTTTTAGGGTTCAGGGTCAGTTTTCAGTTTTTGGGGTAAAGGGGAATTTTTAGGGTTCAGGGTCAGTTTTCAGTTTTTGGGGTAAAGGGGTATTTTTAGGGTTCAGGGTCAGTTTTCAGTTTGTAGGTAAAGGGGTATTTTTAGGGTTCAGGGTCAGTTTTCAGTTTTTGGGTAAAGGGGTATTTTTAGGGTTCAGGGTCAGTTTTCAGTTTTTGGGTAAAGGGGTATTTTTAGGGTTCAGGGTCAGTTTTCAGTTTTTGGGTAAAGGGGTATTTTTAGGGTTCAGGGTCAGTTTTCAGTTTTTGGGGTAAAGGGGTATTTTTAGGGTTCAGGGTCAGTTTTCAGTTTGTAGGTAAAGGGGTATTTTTAGGGTTCAGGGTCAGTTTTCAGTTTTTGGGTAAAGGGGTATTTTTAGGGTTCAGGGTCAGTTTTCAGTTTTTGGGGTAAAGGGGTATTTTTAGGGTTCAGGGTCAGTTTTCAGTTTGTAGGTAAAGGGGTATTTTTAGGGTTCAGGGTCAGTTTTCAGTTTTTGGGTAAAGGGGTATTTTTAGGGTTCAGGGTCAGTTTTCAGTTTTCGGGTAAAGGGGTATTTTTAGGGTTCAGGGTCAGTTTTCAGTTTATGGGTAAAGGGGTATTTTTAGGGTTCAGGGTCAGTTTTGGGTTTTTGGGGTACAGGGGTACTTTGTAAAAATAAAGTAAAATTACATTTAAATTACATTTATTTAATAAAATTAAATTATATTAAATTATATTATAATATTTTTTATTAATTTATATTCAAAAAATTATTATATACTTACCAATACTTATGTTGTAATGGTATGCGTTGTAAAGGTATATGCGTTGTAAAATCTTGCGTTGTAAATCTATGCGTTGTAAAAGTTTTTGCGTTGTAAAAGTTATGTTGTAATGGTAGGCGTTGTAAAAGTATGCGTTGTAACGTCATACATCCCTGGAGTGGGAATAGTAATTTTAACCTCTACGCTATCCAGCGCTTTCCCTACTGTTGCACCCACTGGAGTGGGAGTAGTAAATTTTACCTCTACGCTATCCAACACTTTTGCTAATGTTGAACTCACTATAGTTGTAACAATAAATTTTAAACATTTTCTAAAATGTTATATATGTTTATTTAATAATATGTTTAAATATATATATATATATATATATATGTGTGTGTGTAATTTTTGGTGATATAATTTTTTTAATTATATAAATTATTTATTAAAATTATATTTTTTTAATAATTATTTCTAAGTTTATATTAAATATATTTATTACTATATTAGTTTTAACTTACTTTTAAGACATTTTAAAAAATCGATATTTTGACAGTCTATATTTTTGTAAGTCGATATTTTGGAGTCGATATTTTGGTACTTACCTGTTTGAAGATAGGGAGTCGATATTTTGTCAATCGATATTTTTGACTCGATATTTGTGTATCTCGATATTTGTGTCGTCGATATTATGTCAGTGATCCGTGTGGAACAGCCTCCCACTTCACAGCCGAGCCTCCTCCTTGCTTTTGGAGTTGCGTAAGAAACTGAAGCCCTAGTTTTTCAAATAATTCCCCCACCCGTAGCAGGTCTAGGCACATAATGCTGCTTGGTGCCAGGATACCATCCTGGGTGTTAGTGAACTCTACAAATACACATAACATAACAAAATAACATATCCTTTTCACATTTTCTAGCTTTAAATGTTTCAGAAACTTTGGAATTACTCTGAGCATTTTATATCTTCTAGGAATCTAGAATTTGATTCACTGTGCATCTCTATCTTCAAAAAGGTTTGTGGAGACTCATAAAATCTCTCACTCAATCTCTCTTGCACTTCTGGGAATCCATATGGGCACTACAGCTTTGAAAGAAAAGAATAGTCAAAGGAACTGAGAAGGTGCCTCACACACTTTCCAAATACTAGGGTGAAATGCACAATACAAAGATACATTTTTAGCATCTTTGAGGCTCCTACTGGCACAACCTCAGTCTGCTTCACAAAGAATTCCAAACTCTGGTTGTTCCTTGAAAGTCAACAGCTGATCCACTGAAACTTCCTCCAGGGAGGCTAGAAAATATTATGCATGCGGTTTAGGTTGGGACTTTTAGTGGGTCCTGTACACACTGACTACATAGCATGGAATGCTGACACTTGTAATCCTCTCTATAGCTAAAGCCTCCCTGAACCGTGCCACCATCATTGGACCTCATACAGACCAAAGCACCTTTTCCTGTACTGCTTTCTTCTGCTTTTCTATTTCCCACTATAGGTCCCTCTAACATCTGCAGGTGTGTGCGGGTGCTCCAGGCTTTCCTCCAGCATGCACACACACTTGAAAAGCACACACAAAGACTCGCAACCATATTGCCTGTTGTGTTAGTGGGAAGCGAATAGCGACTCGCTATTTGCGGCTCGCAATTTGTCACAAATTGCGAGTCGCTATTTTTACAGATCGTACATCTGGCCCTTATTGTTATCTTTCTCAATTTGTTGTATAGTGCTTCTGAAAAGGATTCCTTTGCGTAGTAATGCATTAATACGAATACAGACAGCCCCGGCACTGCTACATTTTAAATCCATACTTTTTGTTTCTCCCAGTTATGTACTCTTAACATATGTCAACCTTCTTTGAGTACATGCATGTAGATTATATAGAAAAGGTAAACAAAGGCAAAAATCTGCTTAAAATATTTCTTCTAAGTACTTGACCTGTAAAGTGATACTTGTGTGCCTTTGTTTACCCTCCGTTGTGTTGGAATTTAGTTATTAGGCTCCAGGTGACTCCCAGCCAGGGTCTTTTTTTTAACAAAAGTATGGCTGTTGGCCTTGTAAAAGAGGCCTTTGTCTTAGGCCAACCTAAACTGCAAATAAGAAAGCTCCTTTGCTGCCTGCAGATTCATGCTCATAACCAAAAGCAGACAACCTGTGGGCCCTGCTCAATATGTTCCGGTGCTGGCGAATTACACTGGGATTTATTTTTTTACATATTTCACTTGCTCCCGTTTCAAGCTCAATAATAACTGCCTCATTCTCCTGATGTCTTGCATCAACCCTGCTGTTCAGTTAATACATATATTGGTAGCACCTTCTGAGTCCTCTCATTTTCTAAATCTGGGGTGTAGATGCTACATGAGTAAACAATTCATGTCACAAGGGTGTGTTTCTACATTGCAAAACTGGCTCAATACCTTATTAAATAGAACTCTATGTGTGTGTGTAATGCACTTGTTTCGCACTCATGGTAAACAAAGGTTTGGAGTGGTGATTGCCACAGATTAACACCTTAGGAGCTAGTAAACAAACCTCCCCAGTGCTGCGCTGTCCATTATCCAGTGCTGAACTGGACGTCCAGCGGTCGCACGCAGCACTGGGGAGGTAGTGCCCGTGACGACCGTTGGCCGACGGCAGCACCTAAAGGGTTAATATTGCTGAGCGAAGCACTCAAATGCATGATCAGTTGCTTGACGCACATGGCCTTGTTTGCAGTGCACAGAGATCTTGAACTGCTGCACACAGAGGAAAAAAACTAGAGGTAACATTGTTTACCACTATGCTACTATGAGACTGTAATCTCATAGCATGTGTTGACTCTGCTAGTGGCAAAAGGGTGATCCCTGACAAACAAAGCACCGGCCACTTGTGGATCATTCAGGTAGCTAATAATGACCTTAAAAAATAAAGCCTTTATACAGGAGATTCTGACACTGAAGGTCCATCTTCTGCATGCAGCATGCCTCTTTGAGCAGTACAGATCTAAAAATGATTATCTGAATGAAAGGGGAAGGAGTTACCACTGCCAAAGCCTTGTCAATGGATGTTGACAAACGGGGGCTAATAGATGCCATTGAGATTTTTGATCAGGAAGTCGGCATGGAAGGCTGCACCATGAGCCAATCCACCCCCATTGCTGCATGTGCTGCAGACCCATTTGCATAAGGTGGAAGAAACATTTACCAATGTTAATGAAAAGCAGCAAGGTTGGGCAACAGCTTAAGTTGTCATCTAGATACAAAGGACAAGCTGCAATGAAAGATAGTGGCCTTAGAAGAATATATCTATGTCACTGTAGAGAATCCATTCTACAACCATGGGGTGTATATTTTCATTGCTTTTTGAGCACAGAGCAGGACCTATTGACAAAAGGTAATATTATGTATGAGTAAATCTACAAGTTTGCCCTCACACTTTGTAGTAAATATGCTACTTTTTCTTACCCCCCATTTACAAGTGTAATTTTACTACAAAGTGGAGGCTTACATGTCTCCTTCCTGTGAAACCAGGGGTTCAGCCCAAGGACAGCCATGGAACACCTCCCTGCCGCAGAGTAACACAAGGCAGTGTTTTGCACCGCATTGCATCTAGATTTTTCAAGCCATGCAGGGCTACACAAGTACATATATATATATATTTATATTAGGTCTGATAAAATTATCTGTTTTTGTTTTTAAAAAAACTTAAAATTCATTTAAAAATGTAATTTATAGTTAGGTGAGTATGTTAATGACATCAACGTTTTGAACTAAAAAAAACACAGAAAATCGCCAGTTATAGTTAGCAGAGCTAACTATAACTTGTGACCCCTATATGCACTGCTTATGACCTCACATATTACATCATTGATAGCATTTCAAATGACATCACTGAAGCAATTGAAAGTGAGACCCTTGGGCTCTGCGGTCAGACCAGGAAATGACAAGAAAGAACTCACTCACCTTGGACAGTCACTACAGAAGAGATTGCGATCTAGTAAATCAGTGATGCATTGACCTCCATCAAAGATTTCAGATAGTTTTTCAGTGTGCAAGAACACTCACTGTCTATCATCCAGAAAAATGGCGGGAACACAGTTGCATACTAATACGTGCAAGGGCGGGGCCAAACAAGTGGAGCTTGTAAGTGAATTGGTGCCTTTTCATACTCAGCAGCAATGAAAAGGGAGAGTCATGGACTCTGCCTTCAGACCAGAAGACGACAAGAAAGGACCCACTAATCTTGTGCTGTCATCACAGAACAGATTGCACTCCAATAAATCAACAATGCATTCACCTCCTTCAAAGATTTCAGATCGCTTTTCAATGTGCAAGTGTAGAGCAAACACACTGTCCATCGGCCTAGAAAATGGCAGAAACATCGTTGCACCCTATTAACATAGAAGGGGTGGGCCAAATGGGCGGAGCTTGTAGGTGATTTAAAAGGGAAATAAATTAAAGGTGAGAGGGGCTGTGTGGCTCACCCCTCCCTGAGCCTTTAAAAGGTCCTGCTGACCCTATACTCCAGGGCTGTGGTTTATTTAAGCTGTCACCCTCCCCGAGCCTATTCTGGCTCGGAGGACTCCATTCCCCAGGGCATGCATTTAATATCACTGGGTGCTCTGGTGCCTACCCAGGGAATCCACCACACAACAATGTTGGGGGCTGCAGTGGAGCCCCAGCTGCCTCTCGCATGCTGCTGGAGCCAGCATTGCTCCCGCCCGCATGGAGCAGCTGTTTATGCTGCTCACTTTGGGATAGAGAAATCTGTTGATCTGTTTCTGGGACAGGGAAACAGATCAAAAGTCTGCTCCCAGGAGGCCGGAGGATTTAAGCTTCTGTATGCTGGGAGCAGATTTTATGATTGTTCCCGTTTGGCAGGAGTTGTAACCCCTTCCCTGCTGCCATCGGCCGTTGGCCATCGCGAGAACTACCTTCGTAGTGCTGCGCACGTCCAGCGGCTGACACGGCCTCGCCCGCACAAGAGAACACCCGCACCGCGGTGGAATCAGCTCTGCGTTTAACGGGTGAAAAAAATGGTCCGGCCGGACAGGAGTAAACACAAGTTTACCTGCCTGCGCTGGTGCAGGCAGGGAAAATGCTGTGTTCCGTGGGTTGGCTCCCTTAGACACAGCAAGTGAGCCAGCACCAGGGGGTGGCATGCCCGGGCCATTAATAGCTCAGTTAGGGTGGCTGCATGCCCCCCCCCCCCTTTTTAGTAAAAGTAGCGTCCCTGGGGGATGGGGTCTTCCTCACCATTTTTTTAAGTTTTGGTCTCGGGCCTATAATGGCTCTGGAATGTGGGGGCCCCACGGTTCTCCTCCCCCTTATTTAAATAAATCATCCCGGGGTAGGCTCCCCAGAGCCTTTGGTGGTTTGGGCAGGGGGCTCCTTTGGCGGCTTGGGGAGGGAGCCCTAAGGCTCCTATTCCCTTTTTGGCACATTTCGGTCCTGGGGGTGCACTCCTTGGGCCTATAATGGCTCAAGAAGGGGGATCTTGCTCCCCCTCCCCTTTTAAAATGCAGTTCCAGGGTGGGTTCTCCGGGGCCTATACTGGTTTAAGGAGGGGGGGCGCCCACCTCTGCCGCTAATTTACCAATGAGGGCCGCCATTTCGTGTTGTAGTTTACACAAAACAAAATGGCATATCATTTCAAATGCCATCAGTGGTGCCATAAATTACGTGTTATAATATGTCATAACTGATGTTGTATGGGAGATCATAAGAAGTGCATAGCAGGGGCGCAATTTATAGTTAGTGCTGCTAACTATAACTGCTGGATTTCTATGTTTTTTTTGCTTAAAACATTAATGTCATCACTGAGAAATTAACATAACTATAATGTTACTTTAACGTTTGTTTTTTTCTGTGAATTCGAAGCTTTTTTAAAAACAAACACAGATATTTTTATCGCACTTAACTATAACGTAACTTTAGCCTTTGATTTTTTTCAGTGAATTTCTAGTGTTAATTTCTTTTTCTTTTTTTAAGTTTCTCCATGCTAGAATAACTGAATAATATATCCTGTGTGAGGACATTTAACAAGAAAGGGTCCCTATTTTGGTCTCCCGGCATATCTGATAAGGAGACTGCAGATGGTGCAGAATGTGGCTGCGAGATTGTTTGGAAGAGTGCCATTTAGACAACATATCCCTCCACATGTCAAACAGCTCCATTGGTTGCTGGTTGTGAAGCAGATAGAATTCAAGGCCTTGACATTTGCGTTCAAGACCCTGAAAGGCAGCTGTCCCAATCACATCAAAAACGCATCCGCCCCTATCAGCAAACTCGCTTGTTACACTCTAATTCACAAAATCTGCTGTGGGTTCCCCAATTTACCAGAGCTCGCATTGGGGGCAGGGCATTCTCAGTAGTAGCACCCAGAATGTGGAACTCCCTTCCTGACAGACTTCGGTTTATACCGTCTGAAGGGGAGTTCAGGAAAGCTTTAAAGACATGGCTTTTAAGCCATGACTAACTGGAAACATTTTTCTGCTTGTTATCCTCTTCCTACCATGTCTTGCTAGATCACGCTAGCGCAGGGACACCTCTGCTTGGGGTGGCTGTTGTGCTTTACAAGTCTTGTATTGTATTGTATTGTATTGTATTTTGCAAAATGTTTCTAAAAATTATATTTGAGTATAAAAAAGAGTAGTACAACAATATTTATGTTGAGATTGTCTATTTCATCAGTTCTTTTGACTCTCAAATTAAAAACAAAATTCCCAGCAAGTTCATTAATATTGTAATAGCATACTTTTCATATCATTTGTATGTGTTTTTACATTAAAGTCGTAATTATATATTCAGAGAGTAATTTTTTTTAAATATTGTATATTTTTAAGTTTCACTATATAAATCTATTTTTTAAGTGTGTGATTACTTACTAGAGTTCTATATTTTGTTTTAATCTACTGTTTAGATTTCTTTTTCATGTGTTCAGTTATTATTTAAAATTAATCTATAAAAAGAAAGTCAATAAAATATGGTTGTAATATAATTTTTTTTTTTACAGGTGGTGACACCCATGAGACGCTCGTGGGAGTTGAACACTCATTCCCCTGCATGAACTCCGAGGGAGGATGTACTTCCTGTTCGGCGCTCGAATCCCCTTGTGAGATCGTAGTTTTGGGATTTAGTTAAGAACAGTGTTTTCCTGTAATTCTGAACAAAGTAACAGAGTACAGAAATTAATTATGTTAGAAAAATGTATTACGATTTTTTCCATTGAATATATAAAGCTTGCAAGAGTTGAACACACAATCCCTTGGGTGGACTCCGAGGGGGATGTACTTCCTGTTTGACTCTTGTGAACTTCCAGTGAGATTGTTGATTTGGAATTAGGTTAATAACAGTGTTTTCTTTAAATTCTGAACAATTTAAGACATTAGAGATGTTGAACAGCTTTGAAAAATTGAATATGAACTGTACCATGAAATATATAAAGCAATATTATTGTTAAGATCTAGCGGGACGCTCGCAGGAGTCTCATGAGTTCAAGCACCAATGCATTTCCGTAACTGGGCCTTGCCACTCCACCAAGAACTTCAACTGCGCCACCTGCTGGTAGCGTACCAAATGGGGTATCCCTAGACCTCCCTTAGCCACTGAGAGATAGGCAAGCTCCCTAGCCATACAGGCTTTTTTACCACCCCAGATGAAGGACTCCAGCAATAGTTGCAGCTTCGTGATCATGGTGGGAGGTGGTTGCAATGGTACAATTGCATTAAATAAAACAAAATTGGGCAAAAGAGTCATTTTTACAACAGGTAGTCACCCCGACCAAGATATAGGGTCCCTGTGCCAGGATTGGTTGAGAGAGTGCACCATGGCCAGTAGTGTAGTATAGTTGTGTGATAATGACTTGTCGATGGTGGAGAATAGCTGGGTGCCTAGGTATGAGATGCCGTGTGCTGTCCATGAGAAGGGAAAAGTGCTAGGTGTGGATCTTTATAGCAGTGTGATGGTCTAAACCTCTGCTTTAGAATATTACAGGAGACAGCAGAATCATTGATGACTGCCCCGCACTCTACACCATCATGCACCTCATTTATTTCCTTCCAACTGTGCACTCACTGATGTTAGAGTTAACGCTTCTACCCAAAGTAAAAATATAGGCACTTTTGTCATTCAAGTTAAGTGAAGATTTAAAAATAGTGGTGAAAACCTGTAAAAAGAATTTCTTATGGGAGAAATGCAAGCAAAATTTAACTCTCTGGCAGAACCATCTTTAAAGGAATTACTACTAAAGGAATTTTGACAGAAAGTTTGCCTTCTGGTGAAATTATGCAAAATCTACAAAACTTGAAAATGGAATGTTTGCACAGCTCCATTAAATCAATTTTTTCACATCCCCGTTCATAACATTGAGTACCTATTTTACCCAGGAAGTCAGACCCTTGTTCTGACATGTAAATGAGTTGAGATACTGACTAAAGTTTTAATTTTATTTTTGGACAGTACATGGTGCTTAGATATTTTGTGTCCAAATTTGTATAGCATTGATTCTTAATCTGTAATTTGGAGTGTAAAAGGGCTATTTCTGGTCACAATCCTAATTCATGTCCATCTTGCAGGAAGATTGAGCCACAATAATCCAGTCTGGATAAGCAGTCCATTTAAAAATACCACTTTAAGGAACTAGCTACTATTCTTGCAATTCTGCTGCTGAGCACATCCTTCATAGGTCTCTGTTAGGATCTTTTCTTGCCTGTGGCAGACAACAGAGCAGCAGAAACATAGCATGGCGAATGGACGCCATCTCCCTTCACAAAAGACAGCATCATATGCAACTAAAACAAGAATGGCTATGAGAATCCAGTTAAGTTTGCATGGCACATTTGACTGAAAAGGTTTAATATTAATCAGGGAATATTTGTAAGGATCTCAATGCACCGCAGTAATTTATGTGTGGTGTGACTTAAATGGTTATATCATAGATCTTGTGTTCATGAGCTACAAAATATTTTTATAAATAACGTAAAAAACACAGGGGTACCTTATGGACAACAGTGCAGTGTCTAATGCGCCAAATACATGATTTAGTTGACAAAGCCTTTTTTGTGCATGTTTGGGCCAACAGCATTACCATGCAATAATATATTGTGGGGGAGATTTACTAAGATTTTACGCCATGTTTGCATCACAAAAGTAAAGCAAATCAGCGCAAAATAATTTTGTTCTGATTTACTCATCAGCTTAAACTTGTTTAGGGCTGGAAATAATATTAAGATAACTCAAAGCAGCGCATAGCACTGCTTTGCATTACTTAGTGCCAAGGGGGCATAAAATGCGTGGAACATGGTTGCTACCATGCAACCACCCAAGGTTTCTGACACTAAACGCTATTTACTAAATAAAGTAGACAGGGTTTAGCGTCAGAAAACTGTGTCCTTTAGAAGCAGCGTAACAGAGGAGAAATGCTTTAATTTCCCCTTCCTTTTCTGACTTTGTACATGTGCTGCACTGTACAGCACACATACATAGAGGGAAAAAGGTTAAAGTCAGTCTGTACATAGTATTTTGTACTGGAAGGTTAGCCTCCCAGTACAAAACCTATGCTAGACTCACGGAGACACCCTTACACTATTGCGCAAAGGTGTCCTTGTGGCGGACGGCAGCTGATTTCAGTGTCGGCGCAAGGGAAAGGGGAGGAGAGCCTTTTCATGCAGAGCACCATTTGCAGCTGCTGAACTGCGCTGCGTGAGTAAGTGGTAAATCTGGCCCTTTGTGTTCTTAAAATCAGAATGAAACCAGTATCATGCTGGTTAATGCTTTTACCTCTATTAAGTTAATTTCAGTATTATTTCCCAATTGTTGGCATGCTAATTCAAATGTCGGCAAGTTGCATGTTCTAACACCTTTCTTACTCTCCTACTACAATGACTCACTGAGATGGATAACAATAATTGACACGCTAATTGCGTGATAAAAACTGTTTTTATGACCAGGCAGACAGCAAAAAGGCAGGGTAAGGTCTTAACTAAACGGTTATTAGGAAAGAACAATGAAGCAGCAAGTGAGCCTGGTAGAGTTATCCCCCAGGCAGTGCCTCTTCTTGCCAACACTTTCTGTTGGAAATGATCTGGAGTTTTAGCTTCTCTAGCAGACCCAATACTAAGAGAGAAGGCAGTGGGGTTTCCAACCATGCAGTGCTGCTGACTGCGTCAGGGGGTGTTGGACAGGCAGGGGGGCCATTCCATGTATATGTGTCTGTAGACACCCACTTGTTCGTGCACATGTGCCGATGCAACAACTCCACTGTTGGACCCAGATAGGCTATAGGTAGCCACTGGGCACCCCTTCGTACCGCAAATTAGCACAATTGACAGCACTGATCAGTTCTTGTGCACAAAAGCTACATTACCTTAAAGGTTGACATGAGTGTCCGATTAAAACATGCTACATCCATGAACATCAATTCACCAAAATGCCAGGGGTAGCGGAAGTGACATCAGATGCCATTTCACCTTTACTTTGACTTACGCACACATGCTTACACTTACTAACACATTCACACACTGGTGCAGATGAACACATTCACCCGCAAGCATGCAAACAGACATTTAACAGCATTTTTTTACTTACCTTAGCTTCAAGGTATGTCATATTTCAGCTACTGAACTCTATTTTTTATTACACTTATAGTGAATTATATTATTCAGTGAATAATATTGTATATATAAAATAGACAGAAACCATGAAAGTGGAGCTCTAACGCCAACGTCCATTAGGAAGCGCTGTCCCTCTGTTCCAGGCGCTGATATGGCCAAATCTGAGGATAGGGGTCGCAAAAGCAGTGCCAGGGGTTGCAAGGGGCAAGCCAGGGGGGTCACACCTGCGACCCCTGGTGACCCCTAAATGACTTTCATGGTTACGTCATGTAGGTTAGAGTCCTAATAATGCATGCAGAGAGGGTGTGTTTCGAGGCAAGCACAAGAGCGACTGAGCACAGGCACAAATTGTGAGAAAAAATAGCAGGAATTAAATCAGGTGCCCGCAGTTTGCACATTTGACACCATAAGACACCTGCAATCCCCAGAAATATCACAATGGACATGGTAATGTATTAAAGGTGAGGCTATTCCAATTAAACAAGAAAGACCCCAGGAGAACTCTGTGTAGAGACAAAGCTACAAAGTGAGCGAGACACTGTTTGGGGAACATGATGTTATCAAACAAAGGGACAGGCTAATCATGCCATTATATTGAGTCCCTTCGAACAAACTACAACCTCCTTTGAGCCAACTAGAGGCAGGTCGCATGAAATAACAGCATGCATGTTGGTCACATGCAGTCACCCGAGGAACTGCAGCTCCTGCATCAGTCTACTTCCAGAGCACATGTGTAGACGTAGTTGGAGTGTCTGAAAGTGAACTATCTGGATTCTTGCCATGAATGCTTAAAACAACCCTGTCCATCACACCACAGCATCCGTGATTCCCCCAAAAGGTATCAGCAAGACGTTAATACAGACCTCTAGGCTACTTCCAAACGCCCGAAGGATCAGGTGCCCCCAACAGTAGGCAGTCACATTAGTTCCACTTGTTGACATAACACTCATTACAGAAACTACCTCAAGCTGAGACACTCGGTAAATATAATAGCAATCTGCGGTGCCAAATAATATTGGTGTAGCAATCTGCCCTACATGATAATGGTTACTGAGGCTCTATACCATCAATCAATGCTTTGAAAGTGGTGTCTGTGAACAAGGACTACTAGCAGGTACATATGACACCCACGGTCATGAAAACCCATGAGTAGATGACAGGTCATATTCGATACTTGTAACCTGTACTCTTCCCCCACCACAGGTGACCAGGCATACGTGGTACTATGTTTCAATAATGACAAAATCAAGAGACTACAATGGAAGACAGACTGTGAGCCAATGAAGAGTACTCGAAAGTGGCCTTGTTCCAGATGGAAACAAAGAAAGGACAAATGAGAGTTCATACAACTTATGAGAGTTGGCACGGAGAAACTCTGGGCAAGTACCAAAATACTGGAACAGAACCTGTTTTTACAAACTGTAAGTCACAGAAATTGGAAGTAGAACAATATTAAGCATTGCACAAACTTTCTTGTTAAAAAGAAGAAATGTTGGTTGTTTCCAGAACACTCGAGTATCGAGGTGATGAACATGGCTTCAAGGGTGATAAATTACATTGTGGTTTTACAAACTGTAAGTGTTACACACAGGGAATGTTTTGAATTACTAGTAGAGCATACGACTTGCTCTTTCTAAATGTCATGGTACTTATAGAGCGCACTGTCACCAGATGGTCACCTTGTGGTGTCGCCTATTCGGCTTCCTGGAGCTGATACTCATACCGCTGTGGAACCCCTCCTGGCTTTCCCTGTGAAGTGTCCACTCCTGGGCACCCCCAGGGTGAAGCCAGGCATCCTTAGCGCAAGCTATTGCCCAGAGTTGCAGCGTGGGGCCCGTGATTAGAATAGGCACCGAGGCGAGAATTAACAGGTCTGAGGAAATTTGAGCCCGAGAAGCCACCGAGGCGGGAATCGAACCCTGGTCCCTGGCCAGAACTCTGCATCAGGGTCTGCCGCTCTAACCATAGAGGGCAACAAAGAAGGTTAGGGTCCTATCTCTGACCGGCTTGGACCACTCCAATATACCAAACAGAACAGATGGCCAGTCAGGTTTAC
Organism: Lissotriton helveticus; assembly: GCF_964261635.1. Taxonomy (NCBI): domain Eukaryota; kingdom Metazoa; phylum Chordata; class Amphibia; order Caudata; family Salamandridae; genus Lissotriton; species Lissotriton helveticus. Next base: position 192,232,187 of record NC_136060.1, read on the forward strand.
TTTTAGTCATTTGATCACACCCAGCCTATTGAGTACTGAGTGGTCGACTATTTTATTTTAGTATTTTATCTTCTTTAACTTTTTCATTTAATTCTTTGTATGTCATCAAAAGAACAGTTATCAAACAATAAAGAATGCATTCAAAAAAACAATGTGCGCAATATATACACGTGTTCAATATGTACACTATCAATACTCAGTTTCAAAAACACCAAAAATACAGTACAACAAACGAATTGATACAATGCCTTAGAACAATTTTTTGAAATAGGCACCAGTCCTTCAAATTATATACCAGAAGCCAAGCGGACAACAAAGTTCATAGATACTGCCTGCCTGTCTTACAAAGCCAGTGATTAGATAATGAAATGATTGTAGGATTGCACGGCTAGGGATGGAAAGCGTGGTATTATTTTTATCCCTAGTTGCACCCTTCTTCTTTGTCACAGGCTCGGGGTCAACGCGTTTCGAACCACAGAAGGATTATGGGTTCTCCTCAGGACACGGACTGGATTGAGCCATAACTGTAAACAATCATAATGGAATTTGGTGTAAGTATTGTGTTGCAATTACATTGAGGTATGCTCTCTGACTCTGAGAACGGTATATGAAAATACCTGTCTATGGCACTCACGGCCGCATAGATGGACGGGGAAGCCTCGCACAGGATCAAGTTTCTGTGGAAACACAGGTATTTGAATGAGTACAGGCCTGTACTGTGGCGTGCTATGTTTTTGAAAACAATAGAAACAGGCCGGCTGGAATCCTACCTGAACCTCAGGCGGAGTGTCGTGTAGATAGACGGTATGTGGACCGTTCACCGGTCCGGTAAATCTTTTATTATATTGCTCAATTCAATTGGGGCTGGACGGGGATATAAAAGTATATGTTAGATTCAGGGTCAAGAGCTATCAAGCCAAGAACATGCGCACTATCTAGAGCGTGTGTACTTACTCGTTCGGTTAGTGAACCGCTCCGCGTCTGCACCTACGGCGTTGGGCGTGTACGCGCCGTGAGCCGACTTGAGTAAATTAAAGGGACCGCGTTTGAAGGGCACGGCATTAGAGATAGAGAAGGGACGCGTGATGGAACACGGCGCAAGGAATGGTGGTAATCGTAGTGAATATAGCAGGCTTGGGTAGTTTAAAGAGACAGCATGGGAATAGCACGGCACAGGAGATCGAAAATGGCCGCGTGGCGCTTAAAGGGGATAATAATTATAGTGTGCATTTCACAAGTTGCCACGGCCAAGACATCAAATAGTCACAGACAATGCCGGAAAATTGGCTGAAATAAAGGACAGACCTGGATAGGAGATCACCAGGATTTCTCAACAGAACAAAGGAAAAACGGGCTTGTTGATCATAAATTGCCCAATTTAGTCAGTTCATTCAGCCCTGAAGAGGCTGTATCAAATTTCTGTATTAGGTAGGCTTCTTTTTGAGATAGGCGTGTTTCTAGATCACCACTGCCGCTTTTGATTACTGCCAGCACGGTCCATCTCAGATCATTCACCGAGTGATTGTGTTGTAAAAAATGAGACACCAATGGCGCGGTCAGAGTTTTGTTTCGCGAACGATGTTGTATAATCCTCTGTCGCACCTCCTGTGATGTCTTGCCAATGTAAACTTTATCACATGGACACTGGATTGCATATACTGTATTTTTGGTTTTGCAGTTGGTATGTTCCTCATGGCGCCAGAATTTACTTCCGTCAGTGAACAGTGAACCTTCCATCGTGAGGTTGCAAACGGAACAGGTACCACATTTGCGATGTCCCTTTACCGGGGTCATTCCGAAGATGGTACTCTGAGTGTCCTTTTTCCTTGGGGGCATGTGGATGTAATCAACTGCCCTATGCTCCGATTTTTCTTAAAGGCAAACAATGGTGAACCAACATCAGGCATGATTTCTTCCACCAGGTGCCAATTTTTTCGAATAATTTTCTGCAGTGGGTGAGTGTGAGGTCCAAACGTGGACACACACACAATTCGTTGTGTTGGTAATCTTTGTCTCTTCTCCAATAGATGCTCCCTTGGAGTCCATCTGGCCCTTTTCAAAGAGTGCTTGAGCAGCTTCCGAGAGTATCCTCTTTCTTGTAGTTTCTTGACCAATGCTTGGCCATGAACATCAAAGTCTTGGACTCTGGAGTAATTCCGTCTTACCCTCAGAAATTGCCCGTAGGGAAGATTGTTCTTTAGGCTCCTAGGATGATAACTCCTGAAGTGTAGGGCATTGTTTTTGTCCGTTTTTTTCTGGAAGAGGGTACACGCCAACCCGTCCGGTGTTGTCTGGACTTCAACGTCGAGAAATGGTAGGGCTTTTGAATCATAACAGAGGCTTAACTTGATGTCGGGACTTCGATTATTGAGCCAAACATGAAATTCTTCCAGGAGCTGTGGTGTCCAGCTCCAGACACACCACACGTCGTCGATATACCGTAGCCACTGTTGGATGTGGTCCCGATATGGATTGTTGTTATATACATATTTTTCTTCATATTGACCCATGTACAGGATCGCCATTTCAGGGGCAAAGGGGCAGCCCATCGCTGAACCCTTCACTTGTAAGAACATTTCTTCCTCTAAAGTGAAGAAGTTTCTTTTTAACGCCAGTGATGCAAAGGAGACAATCAGATCTGTTGGCACTCTATGAGGACGGGGCCTTGTTTCCAGATAGATTTCGAGGACATCAAGTCCATCTTGTTGGGGAATTTGCGTGTACAATGATGACACGTCCATCGTGGCCATCAGCTGTGTTGTTGGATCAAACTGAAGTCCTTCGACTTTATTGATAACATCCATTGTGTCCCTGAGGTAGGATGGTACCTGGACTATGAGTGGTTTTAGAAACACATCGACGAACTGGGAAATCGGCTCAAGGACCGAATCGCACCCAGACACGATGGGCCGTCCGGGCGGTCTTGTGGCATCTTTATGAACTTTCGGTAGAAAGTAAAGGTGAGGCACTCGAGGATATTTTTTGACGAGGTATTCGGCTTCTTTAGGGCCAAGTATTCCTTTTTCTTTAGCATCATTCACTAGTACAGAAATTTCTTGAGTTATCTGAGTGGTGGGATCTTGTGTGATGCGGCGATACCATTCTTGGTTATACACATGACTTCTGCCTTCCGTTCTATAGAGCTCCTTAGACCATAGGACCACTGCACCTCCCTTATCTGCCGGTCTTATAATGGCATCCTGTTGGTTCTTCAGTTCGCGAATGGCTTCCTTCTGCTCTTTAGTTAGGCTGGTGGGCACGAAAGGACGTTTTTTCTCCAGAACATTTAATGATGACATCACTGAATGCTCAAATGTAATAATGTTCTTGGAGGTGTTGTGGTTAGGAGGGCAGAAAAAAGATTTGTTCCTCAGGCCTGATGCCTCAGTTTGAGGTTGATTAGGCGAATCCTTAAAGAACCATCTTAAACGCACCTTTCTGAAAAATTCCATAACTTCCAATTTGATCTTAGTGAAGTCCATACCTTTCCCGGGAACAAAAGAAAGGCCGAATTCCAGAACTTCTTTCTCCGCTTTTGATAGTGTTTTATTGGAGAGATCAATAATGGGAGATTTGTTTATGACTTGTAGTGATGTTTGCGTGTTGTCATTTCCCATTGAGGTTTGAATCTGTTCCGCTTCTGTTGTTGGCCCAGTCCTAAAAAAGGCCTTTTTGGGGGATTTCTAGTCGAAGGGCTTTCCCCAGCATCTGAATCTTCAGTGGATTCTGAAGATGAAGTCTCCGAAAATGTTAGGAATTTCTTTCTGGTTCGACCCTGATAGGTGTTGAGATGCCTGATGGAGTCTGACCGTGTATAAAAATCATCTTTGAGATATGGGTATACCGACTCAAGATTGAAATTCTTCTGATCTTTTTCAAATTTTGAAGTTTTGAAGTTTATCGTATGATCTTTAAATGTCGCCAATTCCTTCTAACCATTGAGCCACACTCCTCTTTGGACATGATATTATAGACAAGTGAACTATTTTCATGAGTACCACTTTCCATTTTTTAATTCACCACTTTTTAGGGTAGCTTTACAGCTGCTACTACATCTTGCCACTTGATGATAAACCAAGAAGGTTTGAAATGCATCGAGAATGCAACTAACATCGTGTTGCAAAGAGCCTTGCTGTGCAATGCGATAATACATGAACGAATATGGATTTAAATATGTGGAAAAAAGAATGATTTTTGTCTATTTAACACTACATATTGAAAATTAAGATAATATATTACAAATGTGAAGAAACTGGAAGAAACTTTATGAATATTTTGCGGTACACCAACAGGACAGCTTGCTCCTCGCAATTATGCTTTTTAGTCACGAGATGTAACTTTTCAGATAACCGTGGGCACCGTGTGCAAGGTGTACGACATCTCTCCTTTATCCCCTTTCACTGTGATTCAAGTGTCCAGTCTGGCAACAGGATGCAACAAGTGAAGGGAATGCTTTGGTTGCAATCATGGAGCCTCCTGGTTGCACAATGTTGTGTGTTGCACTGATCACCCGTGGCTAAATATTCTTCTTGTCTCTGGTTGTGGTTTTCAGCAAGCTTCTCATTTATTTCTCACTTGATTTTATTTTAGTGATTCGCAAGTCCTCAGACCCAAATCCACCCAGAGTTGGATGGGTTGGGGGAGGAAGAACACAGGGCTCTAGAACTGCAGCCACAGCACGAGTAGAAGGTGACTGACCCTGGAAAAGTCCTAATTTCCCTCTGTGATTACACAAAGGCAGAGTCCTAGCTTGGCTCTCTGATCACACAAAGACAGTGTCCTAGCTTGACTCTGAGATAACACACAGGCAGAGTCCTAGATTCGCTCTGTGATGTCACAAAGACAAAGTCCTAGCTTGGCTCTGAGATGACACAAAGGTAGAGAGTCCTAGCTTGGCTCTTTGATGACACAAAAGCAAAGCCCTAGTTGCCTCCGTGATGACACAAATGCATAGTCTCTTTATGACATAGATTCTTTATGACACCTAGGCGCTGCGAGCACGTATCTTTGATTCTCTGGACCAGCAGCAGGTCAGATGCCATTTGTTGATCTTTCTTATTCTGACCTTCTGTGCTGCTGAAGAAAATGTCCTCCCTTCTTTTGCAATCAAATTTTCTGATGGCAACTTCAATAACTTATTTGGACATCCCGCTACTTTCAAAGCTCTGAGTTATGATCTTTTTCTCTTCATCAAATTTTTCTTTGGCACTACAGTTACATTTTGCTCTCAGCATTTCTATGTAGGGAGTAAATGTTGTGGACTTGGATGGAAACTGGTGACATGAAGTACATTATTTTTTCCATAGTCCGTTTTCTATGTAGAGATACACAAATCTGATTATACTCTGTTACTAGCAAAATATCCCAAAACACCATGGGGCATATTAGCAAGAACCTCGTTAGAATTATGGCAGTTTTAGCGGCAGGAAACTGCCGCTAAAATGGCGATAATGGGCTTGCTAATATGCGTTATAGAATTCCAATAGAAGCCCAGGTTAGATGTCCTGCACATCTAACCTGAGCTTCTATTGGAATTCTATAACGCATATTAGGCTTGGTCCTTCTTGGACTGGAAAAAAGCATCCTGGAACTTGTTTCGGGGTATCACCCCTTAGCAACCATGCTAGCTTGAACCCAGTGGCATAGTGAGCACGGGACCCACGTTTGGGCATACCCTTCCCAGTTAGGGCAACTACAGCAACACAGAAAGAAAATGGTTGCAATGCTAAACATTGCCAAACATTCTACCCAAGTCACAGATCTGGGTTAAATCCATCTTTTTTTCCGTTCACCATGCCACCCCAGTTTGGACCTAGCCATGTACAAATCAGTCTTGACCCTACTCTCAATGGGAACAGTCCAACCTGAGCTGTCAGGCCAGGTTCTCCCTGGACCAGAAAATAAGCATCCTGGGACTGGTTTCAGGGTGTCAGCCCACATCAGCTAAGCTAGATTGAACCCAGAAAAATAAGCATCCTGGAACTAGTTTCGGGGTATCACCCCTTATCAGCCATGCTAGCTTGACCCCCGTGGCATAGTGAGCACGGGACCCTTTTCTGGGCATACCCTTCCCCCTTTGGGAGACTATGGCAACACAAAAAGATGATGGACGGAATGCTGAACATTGTCAAACATTCATCCCCAGTGACAGATCTGGGTTATATGCATAGTTTTTTTGCTCAGCATGCCACCCCAGTTTGGACCCAGCCATATGCAAATCAGTCTTGTCCCTGCTCCCCATGGGAACAGTTCAGCCTGAACTGCCTATCACAACAAAACTTATGTATGATTCAATGGTTATGTACAATCTACCTGCTAAGGGTAGTCCCACACTTCTTCACTGCAGAGGAACGACTGAGTGAACAGACGTTTACTAAAAGGTTACCACAGTGCCTGCATAGGGATCTCACATATGTCGCCTACAATTACACTAAACAGAACACCAGCATCCCACACGCAGGTCATGTTACGTCTGTTTGTTAATCCCACAAGCAGTTTGCGTAAACAGGCTTTACTTGTCCCAAGAAGTATCCCCCGAGAAAGCAAAATGCCTTATACACCTCTATCTATGTAGAATAAGGGCCAAGATCCAACCCAATGAGGTAGAACCACCCAGGGTAGTTGTAAACATAACCCCATATGACATCAGTTCAACAAACAGCTTCATACATCCTGATTGAACCCACTGATATCCACACCGAGATGGACAGGATGTGTGGGAAGGACCAATTAGGGGAAGATCTCACATGGCCCTGAGATTTCCAGGAGAAAAGATTTTTGGAGGTGGAGAAACCCCCACTTAGTGCACAAATAAATCGGCTTCAGCATCCGTCTGCAAATTAAGAGAGGCTCTTACTGTAACTGGCGTAGTTTTCTTTAACAACAAGTGGTCTCCGGACACGAAATTCCTGTGTAGGGACATCGAGCTTGGGGATAAAAAGGGAAATGGGTTGCATCGGGAAGGGTTGAATAAAAGTATGACCTTCCCATGCCAGGAAATATGAGACACTGATGTGGTTGGATATACTCGGATAGAAGGGAAAGGACAACCCCTGATAGTACGGAAACTAACAATGTACTACTTATGTTTTAGAGGAAAAGGAACGCTTCCGATAGGCATCAATGCTAACTGCAGAGTGATTTTATATATTCTGGATATGCAAGGGGCACCTCCATGCTGATGGATTTCTACTGGCAATGCAGCAAGTACGACTATACTCAACTTGCTCCCAGATGGAGAAGACTGTGTTCCCCAACCCCAACCCTGGTCATACTGGTAGAAGAGATGTCAGACGTATACAAGCACCTGTTAAGGAAGAAGACAACCTTTCTGCACCAAGCTCATGAAAGAGAGCGGCAAACTATTTTGGCTGGGTTCAGTTCAAAGACATTCCAGAAGAATTCAGACTGTTCATGGAAGCACAGTTGAGGCATGGGGGTCGATAAACTTCTTCACCCTGTAGACAAAAGCTAATGTCCGCTGGCTCCAAATAACGCAGCGGGAGATGCTCAAAATAATGAAGAGCGCAGAGCTCAGCCTCAATTCCCTCAAAGAACAAATGCGAGCAATCCGCCTCCTGGATAATGCAGCACCAATATGTTCTTGAATTAATGACCACAATGGAGGGAGTGGTGAGTGCCAAAATTGGTGCCGCCTGCTGCACGTTCATTGCAGGGAATGACATGGACAATGAATCTTGCCATAGAAGCATTTCATAAAATACCAAGTGCCATGTGCGAAGAAGGAGGTGTCCTGGAGCAGTAGTGCTTTTTGAATTGGTTCTCCTGGCTCCCACAATGGATATCCAGTTTATGTAAATCACTGTTGCCAGTTACCATTGTGTTTCTATTACTATGTGGGGCTACACAATTGAGGATCACCTGCTGTAAGAACGCAGTCCTCAAAGTGGGAAGAATACAAGTAAATAGAAAGGTAGTTAGTGTAGAAAGCAAGCTGATGGAACAACAAGCCCCAAATAAAGTGACTATCGAAATGCATGAGTTAGGTAGTGTAGTTAAAGAATCACCTATAGGGGGGAATGTTAATATGGAAATGGATGCATTTATCACTGAAAATGAAATCTTGTCCTTATTAGCAGATTTGCCCATTGTGAACTCTATATCAAACTCGACTAACAAATATGTAGTCAAACGGGCCCTCAAACCAAGGCCCGGGATTCCTGATTGATAGGTTACAGGTGGGAGGGTGCGTAGCTGGCAGGCAGGGCATTCTTGATCAATACCACAGGTAGGCATAGCGACTGTACAAAGGGTCAAGGGGAAATGCCCCAATAATGCACACATGGCTGGAGCGGGACGTGCGTTCTTAAAACACTATAAAAGTCAGATGCCACAGGAGTTAGGACCACATAGCCAATAAGGACCTAGCACATGTAGCGATCACACGCCCCCCCTTGCCAGACATCTGGATATGTATCCACTGGCCACATTGTGTTCACGCAAAGTAGAGACCCCCCTGTGGTAACCATAAGATAATTAATTTATGACTCCTAAGGCAGCAATTAACATTCCTCACCATATATGGTATCCCCGAACTTTTTACAACCTACTAAGTTCTGTATTTAAGACGGATACCTATAGATTGTAAATTGAGACAGTTTTCAGACCATGTGCCTGTAAGTATTCTCCCAGCCATAATGTTTAATTAAAGAAACTGTTACTGTTTTGCCAAACACCTCTTGTCTTCTGTTTTTTAAGGGATTTCAAACTCAAGCAACATATATATCTATAAATAACAAGTGCTAGTATTACTCGATTAATGGTCATTTATTTACCCACCTCAAAAGCAGCCGCGGTCCTGCAGGTAACAGTGGTGGGGCCGCCTGGGAGGTGGGGGGGGGGATTTCGAGGGAAAATTAAATAAATTACTAACTCTCCCTTGGCATCGTCCCTCCAAATCACCCCCATCGCAGCCCCACCGCTGTTACCTGCACGGACTGCAGCTTCTCAAAAGGATGAAAGTGAAGTCTTTCTTCCTTGGCCTCAAACGCATACCCTTCAGGTCACTGCATTTTGACAGCAGCAAGCATTAAATTCTCTAAGCCATCATGCCAATACCATAAAAATCATGAAGAGAAAAAACACAAAACAGCTATTCTGGGTTATCTGTCAAAGATATTCCAAACGAATTTGTTAATATCTCGATTTGTCCAAAACACATACATGTTAAACATCAATTTGCGTGAATATTACACACCATTTACTTTAAGATTTAATATATAATGTTAATTAACATTTGATATTAGATTTAATCTACTCAAAACCACAAAAGAGACATAAATAGGTTGAAGCATGAATTATAAATCACAATTTCCTCATTTTAGTGAATTTTCACTTCGCTTGTATTTTACTCAATTGTAGTTCCTCTATACTGGTTTTGTAGGCACATTACAGTATTGCTTTCTACTATCTAATTTTTCACAAAAAGCCTACAACAAAAGAAAGTGACATCAATACAAATTGCTATTTTACGTTCCAGTTTGCTGTATAAAACATTGAGAAAGCGTTCACAAATTATATTTTATATAAAGTGGCCTAATCAATGGAAATCCACATAGCTTTCTCGGATTGCAGCGCTTTCAATACTCAGAAATGCAGGAACTAATGAACCTGGGAGAAGATATGACAAAGTTGCCAACTTTGGATTTGGGAACAAGGTTCGAGTTCAGGCGTCAGCTCACCAAGTACCTGAAAAAAAAAAAGAAATAATCTGACCCTGTGTTATATAATCTGGAGCTCATCTGATGCTCTAATGTCCTTTAGCCAAGTTGGCTCGATATACAATTGCAAACATCAAGGAGGGAGTTGTGTAATATTCATTTTAACTTATCCCAATATCTTTCCTTTGATCAAATCTGAAGTAGCCTACGGGCAAGACGAAGGGATTGCCCAAATAGATGCCAGCACCAGCCCTGAAGAGACTGTTCAACATGGGAAATCCATTGCAGGTTTACTAGCTGTTCTACTTTCCAAAACAACTTCTGGTGCTGCTTGTAAAAAGTCTGCTAGAATCAAGAGACCAAACTGGAGCCCACATAAGAGCAGCTTTAATTGCAACTGCATCAGTGCTATATTTTATAGGCAAGTCCATCAATATTAACAGTGTAAAATAACAATCTCTCAATCTGAATTTAGGTATAATTTTTAATTTAAATTTAACCAGCCAATTAAATAAAATAGGCTTGGGAAGCATATTAATATGGGCTCTGGGATATAATGCAATCTAGGAAGCTTAGAATTAATTATGTAAGACTTTCAAAACAAATTTTCAATACAACAGATATTGTTTCTTAAGTATCTCTGCAGATTAGATCTTGCATGGTGACAATTTCTCCATGATTCATATTCAGACCTATTATTTAATATTATTATCGGTTCAGGCCAACTTTACACTTGTTATTATGGCAGTGAAATAACCTTGAGGCCTGTGGCAAGAGAGAGGCTGTTAAATAGCGTCTGAATCGTGAGACTCACGCTGTGAATGCCTGAAGCCAGTCAACCTGAAGCTGGAGCAATACCAGCCTCTGTGTCATCCTTAATGTACAACAACCAAGTGGTGTGGGCCTGGCTTACATATATACCATGTAGTATTCACCTTTATTACTAAACATAATATATTTGCTCTCATCTGGGTTACGTTCTCTCTGATAAGTTTAATGCTTGACATTTGGGCCTGATTAAAATGACGGGGAGATCGCCACCGACAGCCTGTCATGGCTGTCTCCCTGCCATTTTCACCAACTTCACTGACCGCAACATTTGGATGGTGGGCGGCTGTGTGTCGGTCAGAAAGACCAACTGCCACGGATCCGACGGGCTCAAACCTGCCTACAATGATGGCAGTGCCTACCAGGGACCACCGTAGACATTATGATGTTCCTTTCCACCGGCCCTTTCATGGCAGTGAACCTGCCATGAAAAGGCTGGCAGAAAGGGACATTGGGGGCCCCTAGTGGGCACCCATGACCCATTGACACCGGACTGGTGGGCACCCTACATATCCCTGCACCATGTGGCAGGCACTGCATGGTGCCTGCCATGTAGTGCAGGGATATGTGTGGGGTGTCTGTTTTGTATTGTGGCAGGAGCTGCAGAGCGCTGCACCCGCCACAATACAAAACATAGACACTGGGACCGCCACAGTGGCGGTCGCATCATAAGTAGCCATGTGGACTGCCGCCTTGTAGGCGGGCTGTCCCAAATGTGAAAGGATCGTAATCGGGCCCCGAGTCCTAAACTATGTTAAGACAATTACAGGCATTTAAAGCAGTCAATAGCTAAACCTTTGATTGCAAGAGACTGCTTGGTCGAGCTGCCTCCTATGCGGAAACTGTAGTTTCCAAAATGCTTCACATATGTATAAAGAGTGTGTAGCCAAGACCTCATTTCAAACACTGGAACATATGAAATAGCTGTGCATGCTCAATTTCTCCGCTTTTTTTGGCCGCTTTTTACTGCTATTCTATTATGATATTATAGAAATAATGTATATTCGTCTGCCTATACATCCATATGCTGCATTCTGCATCTATTATTATTATTATTTGGTATTGTCTACACGAAGATGAACATTTCTTTTAAAATAGTTTCTCCCCTGATAATTCGGAATGGAGAACGTATTTTACTACGTAATATTCGCCTCTATGCAAAACCCAATGGTAAAAAATGATCTTGATGCACCAGCTTTTGGTGTAACATTAGGAGTTCTAGGCACAATTAAAATATTTTGTGCATTTATGTAATGCTTATGTCAGCAAAGTGTGCTCCATACCCTTGAATGGAAATTATAACAATAAAAACTTGTAGCTGGGAAGAGTTTCTCCGATCATATGTTTAGGGTCAGGGGTGTTCCAAGAGGAGGGCAGAGGTGGTAATTGGAAAATGAATGAACATCTACTGAATTAAGCTATAAGTTTGTGGGCACTCACTTTATTTACCACTATTCTTTCCACCCTGTTTACAGACGTAGATTTACTCAACAATTTGAGCAAGGGTACACATATAGTGGAAAATGCTATGGTAACAACTCCATATTTTCAGGTTATACAATTAAAGGCAATTGTCTACAAAGAAAATTGTTGCCCATGTTGTGAAAAAATAAAAAAGTGACATGTACAAATGCACAATTTTTCAGCTTTTTAAAAAATGTGTTTGGAACAGACTCTCTGTGATTAATATTACATGATCCAGTCAAATGATGGCATATTTGTGCATTACATGAGAAAATAAGCAAGTATACTGGTGTGTAGCAAAAGGTCTGTGCTTGACGAAAAGTAGCTAGGAGTCGCCAAATCGGTTACTCTATAGGATGACAAAGACCATGTAGCTGTGTTTAGTTCACAGTACTCAGCTAAATTTCCATTCGATTATATACATAAACATTAAAAGGAATATTTGCCTTGCATGGAGTAAAGTCTGCATCCTCCTTCCTCTTCAAAGAGCAAGATGGGTTAATAAATACTTATAAGAAAGTGTAAGGAAAGAATTAATTCACAACAAGTTGCTAAAGGCTGTAGCTCCACTCTATTAGGACACAAATGCTTGTGTACTGATTGTATGAGATTGTATAATACCGATAAATGTTTAAATGCTGTAAGCTCCCAACTCTCACTAGTGGCTCGGTGTAGATCTGCTGCTGTTTATCAGGTGGTTCTTTGGCATGCTGACATTTGCTGGCATGGTGGGGGCACCAGTAGCTTATGGCATGTATGAAGGACGGATTAGCAGTGGTAACTGGGACATGAAGTCCTGATTTGTTCCACTAGAGTCGTTCTTCCTGATGCAAGATGGAAGCATTAATGGTGCTCCCAGATAATAAGAGACCATTCCATGGTGGCACACTAGATATTTCGAATTTCTGTTTTGAGATTATCAAGGAAGCAGCTATTCAAAAGAAAACTGACTATACACACTCTTTTCCAGACCATTAGTGAGTCTGTGGATTCTCCTTGGACATTCCAGTTTGGCATCTGGCCATCCTAGACAGTGCACGCTTTTCATTGAACTCCGCTGCCCCAGTACCCATCAAGTTCATACTACCTCTAGAGTCCTCAGGCTGATCTCTCTCCTCAAGGCTCCTTATATTCTTCCAGTCTTCTACCCAGCTTTCTCTGTTCTACACTTCATTTAATCTTCCTGTCAACTCAGTAACAGTTAGGACGTGGCTGTCTTCATGTTCTATATTGATGAGTGCCTAATAGCGAAAATCATTACGTCTTGTTTTATTATATGTGGGCCCATTCTGGGGGTGAGAAGCCCAGAGTGTGTTTTTCCCTTCCCTATCCACTTTTCCCTTCACCAAGGATGTAGTGTGAAGATGGTTATGGCCTCTGCTAGTGGACCTTGTACGACACACAGAGGGGTGGTGGGTGACTGTCTGCCAGATTCACTTGAACTGGCGTGTGCATGACAATGAGCTTTAGCATGGTTAAAAGTAAGATGTTGCAGTGTCAATTTTAAATTCAAGGTTTTAGCATTACACTTAAAGTAGATAAATTCCTCTTCCAAATGATCAATTCCCACATTTACTAAAGATTGTGCAGGCTAAATACAATTTAGCATGGTACATGCAGGTCTTAAAAATGGTAAGTAAATGAATGCTATTTTGTATATAGAGCTGCACTGCAAAAGTTCTTGTGCACATTTTATGTAAATGTTTGGAGAAGAGAGGACATGGAGATGTCAGATTTGCAGGAAATACTTTAATGTTTTCATCCTCTTCGTACTCTATGTCTTTCTTTACTGGTGCTACTGATTTACTGAAGGATGGCCTTCAAGGTGCTAGACAAGCTTTTGGACAGAGCAGGGAGATTCCTGTTAGTCAAGGGAATCTGGGTGAATTTACGGTGGCATGGGGGTGACATATAGCACCGGAAAACCAAAGACAAATTTATACAGCGATCCCCGAAAACTACAACAGAGTTTGCCGAGGGTGAAATCATTATTTCGGTCTTGGATCATTAAATAATTAGATGTAGAAGGAGGTTCACTATGACTGAAGTAGAGTTACTGCCACTGAATAAATAGTTTACAGATGTCAGACTAAAGGTTATGTGGAGGATGCACCGTGGTTAGGAAAGGGATTCCTCATTTTTTCTTCAATGTACACAAGCTCCACTCTAGAGCCAACTACATAATGCTGACTCTAAAACGGGCAATACTAACATTGTCAGCATCGGTTTGTCAACCCGAACCAGTCAGTGCAGAGTTAGATATCAAGGCACATACATCATGAGACCATAGATAGTGTCTGAGAACCTGCGTCTTACAGGATGCTTTGAGGAATACTTGAACACAAGTTGCACAACTTAGGGCCCGATTACGATGCGGTTAGAAAATCCTCCATACCGAATCGGTTTGGAAATGGTTTCCGACTCACTCGGATCGGGAGAGTCTGACCGACCGAGTACGTTGCATCCGAATGCTTCGAGATACAATTTGGTTGGTCTCCCATTGACTTCAATGGGAGCCTATTTTCCTAACCGCATCGTAATCGGGCCCTCGGTCGGGAAGATACGTTCCCGATCCGATTCGGAAGGAGCAAATGACGTTAGGAGGCCTTCCTAACCGCATCGTAATCGGGCCCTAAGTTTAAGCAAGACATGGTGTGGGACACCTAGAAATAGTTGTTAGGGGGAAAGATGTTCTCACTGCCATCAGCGGCTAAAAGAGAAAAAAACGTTAGTTTGTATGAATAAAAACAAGCAGATGACGCACAAGGCAACATGAGAAGGAAAGCATATAGAACTGACAATGCCCCTCAAAACAGGACAGATTGGTGCATCCTCTCAGTCAAGCAAAGATGGTATTAGAAAGAGAACAGAGCGAAAAATGTATTAGGTGGAAACATCATGAGAGACAAAATAGGGCCATGATCAGATTCATTATGGCTCCTGGGTGACGGATACTGAATGAAGGCATTGATTTTTATAGAATACTAGGAAAACCTGTTTAGGTCAGGTAGTAGACCTAAGTGAAGCAATGGTATCTTAAATCAGTGGGATGACATTAAGATATCCATCAATTAGTGAGATAAAGGGAAAGAATGCCCTTTGCCCAGATGGGTATATGTGGGGGTATTGCATGATGTTTAATATGTTGTTGACACCTGCACTTGCACTGTTCAACTATTTTGATCCGAAGTGTTTGTAATATTTTTTATACTGCAAGCACATTTTTCAGCTGTCTGTAAACAAGATAGTGATGGTAACAGGCGCTTATCATATCGCCATAGTACATAATTAAATATTGATTTGAAAATACATAAGAACATTTTTGATGATAGGCAGGAGCTGAAAGATTCCCATCAGTCCGGATTTGTGAAAGATTGACAGGCCTTTTACAGCATGTGAAAATCTGACCACCTGCTGGAGAAGGCTCAGAGAAGAAAAGGTGGGGCAGTTTTAGAGTTTGGGGACAAAAAACACTTTGATTGCATGGAGTGAACCTTTTAGTATCTGCATAGAAAGTAAAGAATTAACATCAATTGCGATGGCCGACTACTCCTCCCCTTCTGCTAGAGAGATAGTGGAGGCGATAGTCTCTAAACCCTTTTACATATGTAGGTTAACAAGACTAGGTTACCCCTTGAGTCTTCTGTTCTTTCTTCTAGAAACTAGCCTGAAAAGTCATCAACTGCAGATAAAGGGGATAACATTTGGCTACAGCACGTATAGGATCTCAATTTTTGCAGGTAATTTAATGTTGTAGTTGACAAACGTTGGATCATCTATTCCCTACTTACTGGCTTTACTGGAGGAATTCTCAGAGCTGGACACTTATCATTAATCCAGATCCGTGTCTTCTTCCTTTGTCCAAGGTAAAGGCTATTGTTCCTGGAAGCCACAATGTCACCACGCATTGGAATATGTGGTAGTCAAATGTCATCGAGAAGCCACCACCTTCCCAGGATGAAAAATCCAAAGGCATAAAAAAGACCTTGCTGAGAAAATCTTCATAGGGTTGGAGAAAACTAGTCAGGAATCAAGGCGAGGAAGTCTGAAGAGCGAAGAGTCAGGATCAGCAAGTTGAGTTAGCGAGGAAACATAGGAATATGGCTTTGTTGCAATGCACCTCCGACCAGACTGAGGCTATTAAATTGTAAAAGTACAGGAAACAGAAATGACATCAAACACCATATGACAGAAAACATAATTGATAGGGAAAGTCAGAAAGAATCCAAGGAAAGAACAGCCATGATGGAAAGAGAAATGATAAGATAATAAAAAGCTAAAGTGCACTAGTAACAGAATTGCTTTATAAGGCAGGTTCAAACCCTTAAGCAAGTGATTGCCATTTTGAAGTTGAAAAGAATTCCCCATTGGCGACAAAAAATATACTTACTCCTTCAACGAAACTCTGTGCAGAACTTTCTGATTTTTTATATAATACAATTTAGGCTATTTACAACTTTTTTCCTCATTCTTCCACAACCTCCTTATGTCTTGTCACTTCTTCATCTGCTCCACTTTTGTCCTGTTTTTCACCCAATTTCCCTTGAAACATCAACCACTGATCTTGCCAATTGTAAATCTGGATCCCCACTTATTCCATGTCCCTGACTATTCTTAAACTGGCAATACCAGTGATTAACCCCTGGGTGAATAACTTGCTCAATGAGTATCTTGCCCAGGCAATGGTCCCCTCTGGGTGGAATCAGGCCTTGCTGCTGCTCTTACTTAAGATATTTACAACAAGGGGTGGTGAGGGACAGAGTCTCTGAATTAAGCAGAATACTCTCACCCAGTAAAGAGATCAGGGCTAGATCCAACACCGTTTTTTAGCTCAATGCACCATCCCAGTTTCAGAACCTGGCTGTATGCAAATTAGTCTGTTCCTGTCCCAGTGCATGATGGGAACAGGGCAAACCAAACTACAAAAGTCAATTCTTACACTGGGAAGGAAACAAGCTTCCGGGGACCGGTTTCTGGCATTACAGCCGTCTTCGGCCCGGCTTGCTTGAATCCTGATGGTGCAATGAGCAAGGGACTCATGTCTGAGTATACCCTTCCACGCTTAGGGTGGACAAAAATATTTACAACAAGGGGTGGTGAGGGACAGAGTCTCTGAATTAAGCAGAATACTCTCACCCAGTCAAGAGATCAGGGCTAGATCCAACACCGTTTTTTAGCTCAATGCACCATCCCAGTTTCAGAACCTGGCTGTATGCAAATTAGTCTGTTCCTGTCCCAGTGCATGATGGGAACAGGGCAAACCAAACTACAAAAGCCAATTCTTACACTGGGAAGGGTATACTCAGATGTGAGACCCTTGCTCACTGCACCATCAGGATTCAAGCAAGCCGGGCCGAAGACGGCTGTAATGCCAGAAACCGGTCCCCGGAAGCTTGTTTCCTTTCCAGTGAAGAATTGGCTTGGTAGTTTGGTCTGCCCTGTTCCCATGATGCACTGGGCCAGGGACAGACTAATTTGCATATAGCCAGGTTCTGAACTGGGATGGTGCAGTGAGCTAAAAAACGGTGATGGATCAAGCCCTGATCTGTTGACTGGGTAGGAGTGTTCTGATTAACTCAGATACTCTGTCCATCACCACCCCCTTTTTGAAATATTTTGGCCACCACAAGTGTGGAAGGGTATACTCAGATGTGAGACCCTTGCTCACTGCACCATCAGGATTCAAGCAAGCCGGGCCGAAGACGGCTGTAATGCCAGAAACCGGTCCCCGGAAGCTTGTTTCCTTTCCAGTGAAGAATTGGCTTGGTAGTTTGGTCTGCCCTGTTCCCATGATGCACTGGGCCAGGGACAGACTAATTTGCATATAGCCAGGTTCTGAACTGGGATGGTGCAGTGAGCTAAAAAACGGTGATGGATCAAGCCCTGATCTGTTGACTGGGTAGGAGTGTTCTGATTAACTCAGATACTCTGTCCATCACCACCCCCTTTTTGAAATATTTTGGCCACCACAAGTGTGGAAGGGTATACTCAGATGTGAGACCCTTGCTCACTGCACCATCAGGATTCAAGCAAGCCGGGCCGAAGACGGCTGTAATGCCAGAAACCGGTCCCCGGAAGCTTGTTTCCTTTCCAGTGAAGAATTGGCTTGGTAGTTTGGTCTGCCCTGTTCCCATGATGCACTGGGCCAGGGACAGACTAATTTGCATATAGCCAGGTTCTGAACTGGGATGGTGCAGTGAGCTAAAAAACGGTGATGGATCAAGCCCTGATCTGTTGACTGGGTAGGAGTGTTCTGATTAACTCAGATACTCTGTCCATCACCACCCCCTTTTTGAAATATTTTGGCCACCACATGTGTGGAAGGGTATACTCAGATGTGAGACCCTTGCTCACTGCACCATCAGGATTCAAGCAAGCCGGGCCGAAGACGGCTGTAATGCCAGAAACCGGTCCCCGGAAGCTTGTTTCCTTTCCAGTGAAGAATTGGCTTGGTAGTTTGGTCTGCCCTGTTCCCATGATGCACTGGGCCAGGGACAGACTAATTTGCATATAGCCAGGTTCTGAACTGGGATGGTGCAGTGAGCTAAAAAACGGTGATGGATCAAGCCCTGATCTGTTGACTGGGTAGGAGTGTTCTGATTAACTCAGATACTCTGTCCATCACCAGCCCCTTTTTGAAATGCTCTTACTTAAGAAGCCTTCTGCCGGTCCTGAGATCTTGAGCAACTTCAGGCCTATCTCTCTCTTGCCTACCATAGCAAAGCTGGTAGAAAAACATGCAACCAGACATCTCAATTTTTTCTGAGAGGAAAATCTTGTCCTACATGATTTGCAATCAGGTTTTCGGCACGGTTACAGTACTGAAGCCGCTCTTCTTGAGATTTCTGAGCGTATTAAAATCAATCATGACTGCAATTCCACATCTATGTTAATGCTTCTGGATCTCTCTGTGGCTTTCGATATCGTCTCCCACAACATCTTGCTTGAGAGACTGTAAAGCATGGGTATTACTGATCATGCCGTGTCTTGGTTTAGGTACTTTATCTGCAACCGCACACAATCAGTCTTTCTCCCTACTTTGAATTGGGGCGTCCCTCAGGGGTTGGCTCTCAGCCCTACCCTCTTTAGTATATACATGTCACAACTGGCCAATATTGTAGAGTCTTTCAGAATTAGAGTTGTCTCATACACTTACGCCACTCAGCCTTTCACGAAAATGCTCCTTCAACATTGATTTCTTTAAAACATGTCTCAGATCCGTACTAGATTGAATGAATACCAACCTTTTGAAATTGAACTCAGACAAGACCAAAGTTCTATTCTTTGGTTCTAAAACCATACCCAACTCCAAACTTTAGTGGCCATCTGAGATGGCCAATCCTCCTTGTCCTTCTCCTGTGGTAATAAACTTGGGTGTTAAATTAAATGCTGAGCTTACCTTTGAATCTCAGATAACATCTCTGTCCAGTTCCTGTTTCCTGACTCTTAGATCTCTGTAACGCATGATGCATTTTATTCCAGTGGATTAACAGAAGACCATCATGCATGCCTTGATCACTTCTAAACTGGACTATTCCAATAGTCTTTATCTTGGACCCCCTTCCTTTCTTAAACATCGTATGCAGATTATCCAAAACACTCCTGCCCAACTGATCCTGAAACTTCCCCCCTGGTGTTCAATCTCTGATCATCTTCATCAGCTTCAATGGCTGCCGATTTGCAAAAGGATTCAGTTCAAGGCCCTTACTTTTGCTGTCAAGATTTTTAACTCCAGGGGTCCTCTGTATCATAGGCGTCAGTAAAAACTTTCATCCCAGGCGTGAACCCTTTGCTCCAATAATCTTAAACTGTTTCAAACCCCTATTATTGTTAAGGCCAGGAGAGGTGGTCGTTCTTTTGCCTATCTGACAGCCAGACTGTAGAATGCCTTACCTGTGGCTGTGAGAAGCTGCTTATCTAAAATGATCTTAAGGAAAAGGATTAAAACGCTTCTCTTCGACTCCATGATAACCTCCTCCTGAGCCAGTTTCTTCCCTTGAACTCAGTGGACTCTCTTACCATTAGCGCTGGGACATCTGTTTAGTTAGCTGTGTGCTCTATAAAAGAATTTGTGTTTTTTTTTTTTAAACAGAGCAGCAGCCAGGATATCAGGAGCATGAGAGGAAAGAGACCTAGGTGAGAGACTTTCTCAAAGTGCAGCTGCAGGATTCATACTGCATCTTCTAAGCCCCATGAAACAGCTGACCCCGCAAAGTACCACGGTTCTCTGGCATCCAGGTGACCAAGAAACTGCATACACAACAGGACTATGTATCTGGCTTGAAGGTCAACATGACCAACATTGTATTACTCCCAATTATACAGCTGAAAGATATAGTTCCACTCCAGATAGTGTCTGCAAAAAGATTTAGGCATCCACTTGGTGTATGTTGGATTTGGCCCTTCCTGCAGGATCATTCATAAACTTTTTGGATTCACCTTCCTGTTTTCTGAAACTGTTTTTATTGGCTTTTAGGACACTGTGTGCTTTACCACTGATAGCCTCAAATTCGCACACCTGGCACAGATGGCAAACAGCAACACACAGCAAGGCTTTCAAAATCCTCAGGTGCCCAGGATGCAGAAGATAATTGTCGGATATTCACTCGCTCATGCAGAGCCTCACATAAAGTAAAGTGCTTGTGCTTTCACCTTTAAAAATGTTAACATTGGCTTACACCCAATTGCCATATTTAAGTCACTTGTAAATCCCTTGTACAGTGGTACTAAAAGTAGCGAGGGCCTGTAAGTTAGATGCTGCTAGTGGGCCTGCAGTACTGATTGTGCAACCCACTTAAGTATCCTTTTAACTCTGTCTCAGGCCTGCCATTGCAGCCTGTGTGTGCAGTTTTAAACTGTCATTTTGAACTGTCAAAATAAACCTTTTGTGAGAAATAAACCGTTTGTTTTTTTATACATCTAGGTCACCTCTAGGGTAGTCCCTACACAGCCTAGAAGGCAGGGTGCAGTTGATTTAAACCGTTGGACGTGAACTGTTAGGTTTTGCATGTCCTGGTTGTGAAAAACTCTTACATTAATTTTTCACTAACGCAAGGCCTACCTCTCCCATAGGATGAAATTGGGTTGTCTTATTACATTAAATCAATCAATGGTGAACAGCTAAAGATCTCAAGTTTGGTGTCTAAACAACTGCAATTTTAAGTTCTCTTTAAAGGTAAAGTTAGATTTTAAATCACAATTTCAAAAATGCTACTTTTAGAAAGTCTGCATTTTCCGGTCCTAGCCATTTGGTGCCTGCAGCCTGTATCCTGGGTTCCATGACTAGGTGTGGCTGGCAGTTGGTCTTTGTGTATTGCTCCCAGACAGTGAGAACAAGGGGAAATATGTATTAGCAGGATAGGCCATCTCTAACTTGATAGGGGGAGGAGCTGTCACCTACGACACTTGCACATCACAAAAGCTCTGCCTCAGCACACTCACAAAGGGTTTCACACCAGTATATTGTGACCCCAGAGAAGTTACACAGAGGCAGGAAATTCCACACAATTCTGGGGTGGAACCTCCAGAACTTTCTACTACTTCAAAGCTGGCACCAAGTATAAATAATGGACCTTCAGACCCAACAACTCTTTAGTACACTCCTCAATCTATGGATACTTCAGAAGAAGGATGTCCTGCTGCCCTGCTGCTTGAGGCTCTGCCCTGCTTGCTCAGAAGGGATACTGGGCCTGCCTCCTTCATCCCCAGTTGAAGTGACTCCTCGCCTACCGCCGCCGGAGCAGGGAGACCCCAATGACGTCTCCCGCGAAGGCCGCTTGTCGTCAGCAAATGTCCCCGCAGGTTCAGCACATACCACTAGGGGGATCCAATGCGCAGAAAGGGCTCAGGTTGCAGGCAGCTCCTAGGGCAGTGAACTACGGTGGTGCAGCGGCCGCCATTTGCAGGCCTCGCCGCGAGGATGACCAGGCGCTCAATGCAGCATAAAAGGCAGGACAGAGGCGCCTCAAATTAGCACACCTGGCACAGATGGCAAACAGCAACACACATCAGCGCCTTGAGACCCTCCGGGTGAGTAGTGCGCTATACAAATGTTCTGATTGATTGATTGATTGATTGATTGATCAAGGCTTTCAAAATCCTCAGGGGCCCAGGATGCAGCAGATAATTGTCGGATATTCACTCGCTCATGCAGAGCCTCACAGCAGTGCGGCCATCTTGCTGTGCGCCCTCTAGCGCCCACCCCAGACCAGATACTTTGAAGGAAAAAAAAGACAAGAGGCGAAGTACTCCTAACATGAAAAACGCAAAGATTTAATGAAGACATTAGTCACGTACTCTACACAGTTTACCATCCCCGCTCCTCACTTGTTGCCATATAGCTAATTTATTAATGGAAACTAGTAGATTATAGATTGTAAATCATTTTATAAGGCAGTCACGGATGGAATACGGTCTAGGAATACTTGCCATTCTGCCCTCTTCCTTAAATTGAGGACTTTCATCAGAATTTATGACAGGGTACAGTTTAAATAAAGCACATCGCCTTTGTTTTACTCTCAGGAAACCATGTAACAGAACACCGAATTAGAAAGTATCTGATTAACACACATTAATAATCTATTTTGAAATAGTATTCTTAGACGCAGACCTCACAAGCACCATGTTCAGATGGTTTTTACCTTCAAGGCTAGTTCAGAAAGAAACATATTCAAGCAAGCAATTACTGTGGCTGAGAAGCTGTTCACAGGCAGTGACGTTAGGGCCATATTTATTAGTCCATTCCAAATTCAATTACGTAAAAGTGAAGTACAAAATTCTCGCACTATGAAGAAGAGTGAGAGTGAAAAATGTAGACCCTCCAATGACCGTTGTCCATGTAATAAAAGCTACAATATTGTGAGCTACTTTCGTTAAAGAAGTAGGATCAGAAGTCACTTCTTCCCAAAAAAATGATTACATACTTGCAGCTGTCAGGAAGGAATCTCTGCTTAGCAACATGGCGGTATTAACGACGCATGTTGTGGTTTAGAGGCAGTACGGTCAGGTGGTAAAGAAAAACAAGCATTGGCATAGCCAATAGGTCTCACCTTTGGGACCTTATAAGTGTTGATGTTGTTGCACCAAGGATATTGTGCTGGATAACTAAACACATATGGTCCCACAGGCGAGACCTATTGGCTATGCCAATGCTTGTTTTTCAAAATGGAAGCAAGTATGCAACGATTCATTATCTTGCCCAAGTGCTTCTGGTTGATATTGTGGAAGTAAACATCTACTCTAAAGAAACTTCAAACATTTGTTATGTGGTCTACATTTTATTTTACATTTTGGATAAGTGAACCCCCCACTGCAACAAATCCTTTAAATATCCCGAGGGCCTTAGTCCATGACAGGGAGCATCTAAAAAAAAAAATGGCACACATTTCCTTGAATACTGGATGTATTCCTCCTATTTAACAAAGATTGACAATTCGAAGAGCTCCCTCAAATAAATCCATTAAAAAATGATAATAAGACCCTTAAAAGCAGTTGAGACTGTGTTTGTGTAAATTATTAGAGATTACCAGAGATCATCCATACATAAATCATAGAAAATCGAGTCCTTCCCAACACGCCAACTGAGCTTATAATTCATTTACATGTCAATCAATTTTTTGAGCTATGTACTCCATAAGATCATGCTTATTTACCAGGTTAGCTAGAGAAAGAATTTCCTTTATGTTGCTTTCCATTCCGATTCTTACCTATTTGTAACCCAGAAAGCCCTAGAGATGTTGAAAGGAACTGATTGTAATAGCATTTGACTCCACATATCCGTAGTTCTGGGTCAAAGAAGACTCCAATTTCAAACCAAAGGCTTCCAAATAAATACTGTGGGAGAGCTCCTTTAGCAATTGCAATTCTAACTCCTTAAACCGAGGTTGCCTTCGAGTGGGGTTGTCAGTAATGCTGATACTTTGGCTGGGTGGGCATCTTTTGTCCACTCTTTAATTTACTCTTCTTAGACCAGGTTCCTGACATAAGTCACCACGTGCTCTATTTCTTGGT
The DNA here is from genome assembly GCF_964261635.1 of Lissotriton helveticus. Lineage (NCBI taxonomy): Eukaryota > Metazoa > Chordata > Amphibia > Caudata > Salamandridae > Lissotriton > Lissotriton helveticus. The sequence goes on from NC_136060.1 coordinate 192,256,168, forward strand.
TTGAATTAGGGAACAGGGCTGAGAAAAGGTGCATATCCAGGAATACGAGGCAGACAGAAGAAATTGTCACTAGGGCACAAAGCCACTTTGCAATTAAAGTACCCTGGAGAGCGAATACCCTTCTTCTCGGAGATTCAGAAACAGTGTATTATTTATCTATCCAAACCAGTACTCACTAAAAGATAAAAGATAAACATCCAAAGTAACCCCTTTTAAGAGGCTAGCATTCAGGCTGAGGTACACAGGCAGTGCTCACATTTCGAACCCTCACATCTGCTTGGATAAACAAAAAAACCCAAGTCAACAGATCAACAGCCACTCTCCCCATTGAAGGTTTATTTCATGGGACAAAAATAAGGTAGAAAGTGTATCAATAAAAGTTTCATCTACCATTGAAGGGTCTAATTTAGTGTATCAATGAAATACCTTTTAACCTCTAAAATATATAGGCCCATATTTACTAACTCCTTACGTCAAGTTTGCTTTAATTTTGTAACACAAACCCAACATTAAAGTGTTAAGGTGGGATTTCCTATCCAATGCAAATCTGGATTTGCTTCAGATAGTAGCCCAAAGTGATTCAAAGTTGCACAATGCGCTTCTTTTTTGCTGCACTGCGTAAAGGGAGTGTTCCATGAGTGAGGCATGGGCATTCCCATGCAACCACCCATGGGCTTGGGTGGAAATTCCCATCCATAAAGAACCGAGGACAAGTATTTGTCACACAACCCGATGCCTCTTTGTTGCAGGTGCAACAGGGAGAAATGTTTTCATCTCTACTTGTGTTTCCTACTGTGCATGTGTGCTGTATTGTACCGCATACATACATAGTGGAAAAAGCCTTAAAGCATAGTTTTTGTACTAGAAAGGACTACCTTCCAGTACTAAACCTATGCTTGAGAGAATGCAGATACTCTTGCACAATGGTGCAAGTGTGTGTACGTTGGCTGCCAAAAGTGCGCCAGCTCAGGGAGAGAGGAGAACAAAGCCACATATTAGTAGATTTGGCACTATTCTGCTCCCTTCCTTTCACGCAATGCAGCACAGTCATTTTGGATGCTATGGTGTGCTGCATGACCCTAAATCTTGAGAGAACCCTCCAGTGTAAAGTCTTCCGCGTATTATAAGTTTCTTAGAGAAAATGTTCCTGTTGGATTTTACAACTGCTTTAGTGTTACCTTGAGAATTCTGAGGATTTTTCGCTACAAGTAAACTTAATCAGTAGCAAGGTTTCTTGTTGGAGAATTATGTCTAATGATGAAACAAGCTCAAGCCATTAGGAATCCACCAGCATGTTCTATAACATTTCACCAAAGAATATTCACGGTGCAATAGTGAAATCAGTGCTAGACATCCTTACGGTGAAACCTCCAGAAGGGGTCTTAGGTCTAGACTCTGAGATAGAATTGTCATCTTTCTGGCCCAGGATACAATGTGATGAACAGAAGGGATGGAACACAGGACTTAATTTAACAGTAGGTCAAAAAGTTATCAAGACTTTGTGTTACTGCAAAGTGACCAAAAGTCTTGATACAGTATTTACTTTTCTGCACAAAACTATTTTTTGCTAGGAAAGTTGCCCTTTGTGTGGCGCAATTAGCACTTTGTGCTGCTTTGCTCAACATTGCATTCTTTGGGCCGTACCTGTGCATTCCGACACTATCACACAGCGAAGCCAGATCTACACAGATTATGAGATCTGGCTTTACGTAAAAGAATTATACATCCTTGAAGCAGGCACAAAGTCATTTAACTGCTTTGATTGATTGCACCTTTCACTTTGGAGATTCAGAGGAGACTTCAGCTTGTCCAGAACTCAGCTGCCCGCCTCCTTTGTAAGGTCCTGTGGAAATCTTCTATCTCACCCTTTCTTAAGGACCTTCACTGGCTCCGCATTGAAAACCGAGTCAAATTTAAAGCTCTTTGCTTTATGCATAAGATCAAGCAAGGGTCGGCTCCAACCTACTTACAGTCTCTTGTCCAACAATACTCCCCATCTCGCCTTCTCAGATACTCATCCCAAGGTAACTTCCTGATTCCGCGTTTCAAACTGACGAGAATGGGTGGACGCTCCTTCTCTTGCATTGCCCCTAGGCTGTGGAACTCTCTTCCGGTGACATTGAAACTCGAACCATCTTTGCTGAAATTCCGCAGCGGCCTTAAAACCTGGCTCTTCCCTCAATAATATCTGTTATTTGCAAGCACTGTTCTACTGGCGCCGGGAGACCCCTTGTGGGTAGCTGCGCACCCTATAAATTCAACTACAATACAATACAATACAATACACCTAACTTTTGAACCATTGAAAAGTATGTAGCTGTAGTAATATCACCAACTGCTGGTGTGAGTTTGAGAACATTTGTTATTACCAAGTATTAAGAGACGTTTAAAGAGGAGATTAAGGGCCCCATTAGGATGTCGGGCGGAAAACCACCCCGACCTACATAGACGCGGAAAACAACCGTCCGCCGGGCCCGTGGATAAACCGGTGGTCAAATTAGGATCAACCGCCAAAAAAGACCGACTGCGGTGGTAGCGAGTGAATAAAAACCGCCTGACGCGGGCGGTGACGAACAAAAAACAACTGCGGTGGTCGGAAACGCTGTGGAAAAGCTACAACCCGCCGCAAGCATAGCGGAGACACCGCACGGGAAATTAGGAAATCCCCGATGGTCCCCCCGCGGTACGATCCGCTGTTTCCGACCGCAGCGGTCGCACACTGGAGTGAATGGAAGACCCTGCGGAAGAGCTGAAGCATAGCCACCACAGCGGACAATCCATACAAAACATGGCGGAAGATGCAAAAACACCACAACAAAGGCAAACATTGGACAAATCCAACAAGTCATGCCTCCCTCAATACACCAAACACATCCCAATGAAAGAAAGAAATGTCAAACAGAAACATACAATTTCCAGGACAACTCCCATAACAAACCTGAGAGCAAAACTCCATTGGGGACACACCCACATAGCCGAGTATAAAACCAGCCCCTTCAGTGACCACAATCATTTGCAACACTCCAGAAGAGAAGGTCGTACACCAGACCTGACAGGAGAGGCAAGAGAACACAGCACACTAACCACCACCACCATCACACCAGCATCAACAATCCCCCAGCACATAACACATCTCACACACAAACACCACACCCACCACCCACACCCTTGCACCCACAAACACATTGCACACTACACACCATGGCATCACAGAAATTGCCTAAATTCACAGAGAGTGAATTGACAGTCATGGTAAATGAGATAGTCAGAGTGGAACCACAACTGTTTGGTAGCCTGGTCCAACAGACTCCATTAGCACAAGGACCCAAATGTGGCAAAGGATAGTCCAAAGGGTCAATGCAGTAGGAAACACCCTCCGATCCAAGAAGGAGATCATGAAGCGGTGGCATGATCTCAAGAGGGTTGTCAAAGAGAGGAGGAGCAAGAACTGGGAGCTGGCTAACTGGACTGGCAGTGGCCCTCCCATCCCTCAGAAAACATTCACACCATGGAAGGAGAAGGTGCTTGCCATACTGTATCCTGAGAGTCTCACAGGAGTATCCGGGGGAGTGGAGGCTGGTAAGTACAAACAAATGTTAACCAACACACTGATATGTACTTTCCTGCACAACCAAAACCCCATTGTATTGTACACCCTCACCTAACAAGTAGGTAGCCATCTTGCCTGGGCGTCTGTTTGGGGGAGAGAGGCCTGTACCACTATTCCCACCATGCACACTGTCCCACCCCTAAGCAGGATGTAGCACACCCACCAACCTAGAAGCACTTTGCAGCCATTGTATTGTTCACCCTCACCCAACAGGTAGGTAGCCATCTTGCCTGGGAGGTCTGTGTGGGGGAGGGAGGTCTGTACCACTACTCCCACCATGCACCCTGTCCCACTCCTAAGCAGGATGTAGCACACCACACCAACCCAGAAGCAGTTTGCAGCCATTGTATTGTTCACCCTCACCCAACAGGTAGGTAGCCATCTTGCCTGGGAGGTCTGTTTGGGAGAGGGAGGCCTGTATCACTATTCCCACCATGCACCCTGTGCCACCCCTAAGCAGGATGTAGCACACCACACCAACCCAGAAGCAGTTTGCAGCCATTCTTTTGTTCACCCTCACCTAACAGGTAGGTAGCCATCTTGCCTGGGAGGTCTGTTTAGGGGAGGGAGGCCTGTGCCACTACTCCCACCATGCACCCTGTCCCACAGCATCATCAAGATGGATCCCTCCCCCACCCCACCCAGAACCACCTGCATCACCCTCATCAAACTTACAGGTAGGTAGCCATCTTCACTGGCAGGGTGTTTGTGGGTGGGAGGCCTGCACTACTACTCCCACCATGCACCCTGTCCCACAGCATCATCAAGATGGATCCCTCCCCCACCCCACCCAGAAGCACCTGGGAGCCATTGCATTACCCTCATCAAACTTACAGGTAGGTAGCCATCTTCACTGGCAGGGTGTTTGTGGGTGGGAGGCCTGCACTACTACTCCCACCATGCTCCCTGTCCCACCCCTTAACAGGATGTAGCACTCAACACCAACCCAGAAGCAGTCTGCAGCCATTGTATTGTTCACCCTCACCTAACAGGTAGGTAGCCATCTTGCCTGGGAGGTCTGTTTGGGGGGAGGGAGGCCTGTACCACTAGTCACATCATGCACCCTGTCCCACACCCCAGCAGGATGGATCACTCCCTCACCCAGAAGCATTTGGGAGCCATTGCATTGTTCACCTTCACCTAACAGGTAGGTAGCCATCTTGCCTAGGAGGTCTGTTTGGCGGAGGGAGGCCTGTACCAATACTCCCACCATGCCCCCTGTCCCACCCCTAAGCAGGATATAGCACACCACATCAACCCAGAAGCAGTCTGCAGCCATTGCATTGTTCACCTTCACCTAACAGGTATGTAGCCATCTTGCCTGGGAGGTTTGTTTGTGGGAGGGAGGCCTGTACCACTACTCCCACCATGCACCCTGTCCCAAGCATCATCAAGAGGGATCCCTCCCCCACACCACCTAGAAACTATTGCATCAATCTCATCAAACGTACAGGTAGGTAGCCATCTTCACTGGCAGAGTGTTTGTGGGTGGGAGGCCTGCACTACTACTCCCACCATGCTCCCTGTCCCACCCCTAAACCGGATGTAGCACACCACACCAACCCAGAAGCAGTTTGCAGCCATTGTATTGTTCACCCCCACCTAACAGGTAGGTAGCCATCTTGCCTGGGAGGTCTGTTCTGGGGAGGGAGGGCTGTACCACTATTCCCACCATGCACCCTGGCCCACCCCTAAGCAGGATGTAGCACACCACACCAACCCAGAAGCAGTTTGCAGCCATTGTATTGTTCACCCTCACCCAACAGGTAGGTAGCCATCTTGCCTGGGAGGTCTCTTTAGGGGAGGGAGGCCTGTACTACTAGTCCCACCATGCCCCCTCTCCCACCTCTAAGCAGGATATAGCACACCACACCAACGCAGGAGCAGTGTACAGCCATTGTATTGTTCACCTTCACCTAACAGATAGGTAGCATGTACGTGCAGCCACACATTAGTCACCAATGAAATGCGGCGGCGATCCAGGCTGCGATTGTGTTGTGTGGATGGGGATATTGCTCAACATTTAATTATCTCGCTGCTGACTCTAAATAGCATGCCTGATTTGAATTAATGTAACAGGAATCTGTGATTTGTCTTTTGTTTCTTCGCTGATTTTAATAGCACAATTCATGTTTTAAATTTGAAACTGACACTTCGTCACTGAAATTTTCCTGCTTCTCTTACCTGCACCTCATTTGCCTCGTGGCCCCGTTCCGCCCCGGCTCTGTGCCGTTTGTTGCGGAGGGCCAGCTCGAGGAGCGCTACTTCCTGGCAGCTACCACACTTCCGCCCTGCACCGAAAACCCGCAGGTTAGCGGTCTAGCGCTGCCGAGCATATTCTCTACTTAACTTCCGCTTTCTGCCTCAAGGCCACTGACATACGCGGCGATCCAGGCTGCGATTGTGTTGTGTGGATGGGGATATTGCTCAACATTTAATTATCTCGCTGCTGACTCTAAATAGCATGCCTGATTTGAATTAATGTAACAGGAATCTGTGATTTGTCTTTTGTTTCTTCGCTGATTTTAATAGCACAATTCATGTTTTAAATTTGAAACTGACACTTCGTCACTGAAATTTTCCTGCTTCTCTTACCTGCACCTCATTTGCCTCGTGGCCCCGTTCCGCCCCGGCTCTGTGCCGTTTGTTGCGGAGGGCCAGCTCGAGGAGCGCTACTTCCTGGCAGCTACCACACTTCCGCCCTGCACCGAAAACCCGCAGGTTAGCGGTCTAGCGCTCCCTCACCACCACTATTTAATGGCGGTTTGGAGGAAGCGCAGCGGACGAGCGCAGCGGGAGCGCCGACTTCGCGCCGAAGTCGCGCACAAGTCAAGCCCGTCTGCGCCCGTCCGCGGCCGACCAGGCCCTGGGCCCTGTCATAATGCCCAATTCCACTCATACTCCTCGGCCGAGCTTCTGAGTCTCAAGTCCTCCGGACCGATTCCCGCCCACACTGTCAGAGCGGCTCAGGCATGTGGCATTTTTACACCTTCTGACTACTCGGCATTTGTTTCTGGTCACGACCCTTCTCCCTCTGTTCCACAGATCTCTACTTCTTTGTCAATTACTTACCTCAACACCCGTTCCCTCATTTGCCATCAACTTGAGATTTTCCAACTTTTGCATCAGAGCTCTATCGACATCCTTCTCCTAGCGGAAACCTGGATCACTGAAGATTCAGCCCCCGATATTCTCGCTGCACTCCCTACGGGATACTACATTCTGCATGCCAATCGGCCCGCTGGGAAGATGGGTGGCGGAGTGGCGGCTATTATCCGCTCAGAACATATCTTCTCCGATATTACGCTGACCCCCATCCCTAAAACTGATTACCTGGCACTAAAATTTTCCTCCCCTAAATCGTCTTTTGTTTGTGTCCTTGCTTATAGACCCCCCGACTCTATGCCCACCTTTCCCCAATCTTTCTGTGACGTTATCGCTCAATTAGCAATTAATCATGCCAACATCATGGTGATTGGAGACTTTAATTATTGGCCTGCCGATGCCCATGAAAGCCCATCGTCGGTGGACTTCACAGACTTCCTAAAAGGTATGAATCTTTCCCAACACATTCACACCCCCACCCACCTGAAAGGTCATATTCTTGACCAACTTTGGACATCTAACATAGATATTTCACCTCCTTCAGTTTTCCCTTGCTCCTGGTCTGACCACTATTTTATTTCTTTTCATTTACATCTGCACACTCTGTGTCCGCCCCCTTGCACTAAAAATATCATGGCTCGTAACTGGAAAAGGGCCAACCTGCCTGAGTTTCATGATTCCCTAGCCTCCACTGCACCTACGTCATTGACCTCACTAGAGCATCAGGCTGTCAATCTTGAGGATTGGCTGCGTCAGGCTAGTGATAAAGCTGCCCCTCTTAAAAGAATCAAAGCAAAGCGCCCTCACGACGCTCAACGTTGGTTCACAGGCCAACTCAAAGCGCAAAAACTAACCCTTCGGCAAACTGAACGCCACTGGCGTCGTCACTACGACCCACAGCTCAAACTCACATACAATGCAACCCTTAAATCTTATAAACAATCAATCCTGGCGGCTAAGACGGCATATTTTTCACAAAAAATCCTGGACTCTAACAATAAAACGAAAGATATTTTTTCAATTGTCAACGAGCTCTCCCTGCCAGATAGAGTCACTCCCCAACCCCAGCCGACTCAAACCCTCTGTGACGCACTTAACTCTTACTTCATAGAGAAAATCACGACAATAAAAAACAATATTCCGACCCCGGCATCCCCTGCCCCTCTCCCGCTTCCCCCTTCCCCCTTCCAATACCAGTATTTTGACAGACTTCCCACCCATATCCCAACAAGAGTTTGTCTCTCTCCTTCATAAAATCAGATCGGGATCCCCCAATGACTGCTGTCCCCCGCAGATCTTGAAAGAAGCCTTTCTTGCATGTCCAGGCCCCCCTCTAGCTTTACTCAACAATTCTCTCGCTACCGGGAAGGTTCCATCCTCTTTCAAGCAAGCTGCAGTCCTACCCATACTAAAAAAACCCAACGCAGACCCATCAATCCTCAGCAATTACAGACCCATCTCCCTCCTTCCCTTCCTAGGAAAGATCTTGGAGACCTACGTTACCCGCTGCTTGAGCTCCTTTATAGAGCAATCTTCCTTTTTAGACCCTCAACAAGCGGGTTTCAGACCCCTCCACTCCACCGAGGCGGTCATAGTAGCAGTCATGGACACCCTCAGGAGGGGCGCTGATAAAAATATCTCTCAGGCCCTTGTCCTGCTGGATCTCTCGGCGGCGTTCGACACGGTCGACCACATCATCTTGATCGACCGTGTCCATAACGCCGGCATTCAGGGATTAGCCCTTGACTGGCTCAGATCTTTCCTGCACCAGCGTTCTCAGTCCGTTCACCTTTCCACTTTCTCCGCACCCTATACCTCCCTCCCCTGTGGTGTACCTCAGGGCTCTGCACTTTCCCCTCTTCTCTTTAATTTGTACCTCCAACCTTTGTTAGCCTCCCTCCACAATTCCCCGGCCAAGATCTTCAACTACGCGGACGATCTCCAGTTAATCTTTCCTATAGATTCCCTCCCTTCCTCCCGTATGAATTTCCAGTCTACTATGCTGATCATAGCGGAGTGGATGTACCACAGCCACTTGAAGCTGAACCCTACCAAAACCGAGCTCGTTCTGGTAGGAGGCCCCAATCATCCATGGAACTCCACCTTCTGGCCAACATCTCTGGGGACAGCACCTACTCCCATGAGCTCAGTCAAAAGCCTAGGGGTGATCATCTCAGAAGATCTATCCATGAGACCGCAAATCAACGCGGTCACATCTGCCTGTTTTTTCCACCTCAGGCGGATCCGCAAGATCAGCAGGTATTTCACCAAAGAAGCCCTGATCCAAGTTGTTATTGCGCTCATCACCTCTAGGCTCGACTATGCCAACACTTTGTACGCTGGAATCCCTGCATGTCATCTGCACAGGCTACAGCTGGTGCAAAATCAGGCCGCCCGCCTGATCTTCCGCCAGCCCAAACACCAGCACGTCACTCCCCTCCTCCGTAGTCTACATTGGCTCCCTGTTTCCAAACGCTGCACCTTTAAACTGGCATGTACAATCCACAAGGCCCTCTCGGATGCAGCCCCTGCGTTCATCTCTTCGGTCCTATTCCGTCACTTCCCTTCTAGAGCCCTCCGCTCAGCATCACAAAATCTCCTCGTCGTTCCCAAATTTAAAAGGAAAAAACACGGTGGCCTGAGCTTTTCGGTCCTGGCCCCTTCCACCTGGAACTCGCTGCCACTTTCCCTCCGTCTCTGCCAAAATTATGATTGCTTCCGCAGACTGTTGAAAACTCTGCTCTTCCAATCCGCATATGAATAACCCTTTCACTCTGGATCACGTTTATTTGTCATGGAGCGCCAAGAAACCTATGGTGATAGTGCGCGTTACAAATAATTTTAACGTAACGTTTAACGTAACGTAACGTGCCATATGCCAACAGCAGCCTTCTCCATGCCCAAATATGCACACCGACCCCGCTTGACATGCACAGTGTGCACACAGGTAAGCAAAGGGAACGGTCACAGATAACAAAGAGTCACACACCAATGGACATGCACAAGGAAGACCGTGCACAATCATGCACAGCACACACTGATGAGTGCCTTGCCATGTGGCCCAATCAGCAAGGAGCATGTAAAATTACAGAAAGAATGTATGGGCTCATAAATCCAAATATGTACATTACAGGTCAAAGTCATGCAGTACAATACAATGGTCACTCCATGTCCAGATGTGACTTCAGTTAGGGCATACAAAGCAACATTGAGAGAACCATTAAACCCATTTGTGCTGGTCCCTACATGGCAACTGGTCCCTGTGAACATAATCACAGCACGATTTGCATGCAATGCATCGACATCTGACTGCATGTAAGAGTAATGTATGTACCTCTGCATCATGTCATGAGGCACAATATTGCACATAGCAAAATATGTGAAGATCAGTCAATTGTGTGCTCTACAGACACTGGATGACACACATGTAACAGAATTCTTGCTGAGTGCACAACACTGACCATTCCCTATTTAATCCGCAGGTGACCAAGAACTCACTGCTGAGGACAACATCAATGACCAGCAGTGCAAGTCTCCATCCCCGGTGCATGGACTCTCAGATGTAGACTCCCAGGATTTTCAGGACGATGAGCTCGAGGCCGTCACATCTGGTGTGCCAGGGAGCACCAGGTCCAAGGACCACATCCTCCACACCACCACGTCTGCTGCAACAACAACAGCACAGCAGACCCCTGCTGTTACAGCCTGTTCATCCACTGCCACCGCCACCACCACCAGTGCCACATGTAACACCCTCCCTGTCCCAGGGGATGACCAGCCCACACCAACAACTGTGGACGGCAGGGAGAGTGTGCGTGGACCCACAGTGGTGAGGCAACAGGTCCATGGCAGCAGGGCTGGTGTGAGGACCAGGGTCACCCCAGACATCAGGAGGTTGGGATCCCATCCCTGGACCACTTCAACAGAGTCATCGGGCCTACGAACAAGTCCAGGGACAAAGTGGCTGGTCTGACAAACTCTTACGTGAGCTCATCCTGCTGATGAGGTCCATCGACACCCACATGGGACAAATGGTGGACCTCATGGGCCAGCAGGTGGCGTTACTGAGGGACAGGCCTTCGTCCCAACCAACACCTCCACCCTTCTCTGGTGTGCTGCAGGATGACAGTTCACCATCCTCCACTGCGGCCACTGAGAGGGGTGAGTCCTCAGACGCCGCTGGCACCACAACAAGACCCACCCCAGCGAAACGACCAAGGGGCCGTCCAAAGAAGAGCCTGGGAGTCTCTAGAGGCAAAGCACCAGCCAAACACCAGTCACGGAGCCAGCCCTGATGGCAACCCTCTTCCCCACTGCATTGACTGTTTGGACTGTCCTTCCCCTCACTGCTTTGGGAATGGCACCTGTCTGTTGGACTGGGTCACCACATCGATGTGGTGTCCACTCATTCATCTCATTTACCATGACTGTCACCTCATTGCTCCATCACCACCTTCATGTTTATCTGCCCGCCCCGTCACATGTCAACTTTGTAAATAAAATACCTCACACACTCATCGTGTCAGCTTTGTCTTTAGTGAAAGATATACAGTCTTCAAGATGTCCCTAATGTATTAGAAAGATGTACTGTATGTAGGAATGTATAAATTTGAGGCACCTAGGCAAACACAACAGAACAACATTCACTGGTGTGAGTGTGGGATCAAAGACATTACCCTACCCAAACCATCTACATAACCCAACATGCAGACAACACAATGGGCAACAAGTGTCAATAAACATGTCCCGTATATGTTCACTGTCACACATCCACATACAGGCCACTTCACATCTGGCTGTCTGTACCATTTGCGCATAGCCCTTCACGACACCAGCAATCACACCAGACAATGTACATGTTGTACTTTGTCACCCACCTTCAAGTGAAGTAGTGGGTGATGAGCTTTTGACGCATGTCACCTCCTTCCTCCCTCTACTGTCCTCATCACTGGACTCAGGTTCTTGTGCTGGCGCGGGCCTTGGGTCCTCATCATCATCCAGGAGCAGGGGGATCTGCTTGCGAATGGCTAGATTGTGGAGCATGCAGCATGCCACTACGATCTTACACACCTTCCCAGGCGAGTATGACGGTGCACCTCCAGTTTTGTCATGGCAGCGGAAACGTGACTTGAGCAGGCCAAAAGTACGCTCAACCACACAACGTGTCCTGCCATGTGCCTCATTGTATCTGATATCAGCCGGGGTCCTGGGATTACGCAGTGGGCTCAGCAGCCATGGATGGCTGGGATATGCAGAGTCACCTAGAAATGACAAACACACATTGCAATGTTGCACAGGCAGAGGGCAGCAGGTCACACACCCAGCACGCCATACGACTAGGCATACTCACCCACAATCCAAGCACGCTTGGGAAGCAGATTAGCCATCAGCTGGGGCACAATGCTGTTCCTCAGGATGTAGGAGTCATGGGCAGAGCCGGGAAATCTGGCACACACATGCGAGATGGTCATATCTGCCAGGCACACCACCTGCACATTGATCAAGTGATAATGTTTTCTAGTGCGAAAAATTTGCTCACTTGCCTGTGGTGGCACAAGAGCAACATGTGTGCAATCTATGGCACCAAGAACATGGGGGATGTGCCCAAGGGGATAGAAGTCTCCCTTCACAGCTACCAATTCTGCACCCCTGGGTAAATGTATATATCTGTCTTTGTGAATCATCATGGCGGACAGAACATCCCGCAGCACCACGCTGAACATGGGTTGAGACATCCTTGAAGCTCCGGCCACGGTCTCCTGGAACGATCCAGTGGCAAAAAAATTGAGGATGCCATCACTTTGTAAGTTGGGGTGAAAGCTGTTGGGTATGTGCGGCGAGGTTGCAGGTAGGGCTCAAACAGATCACAAAGGGTCTTCAGGGTGGCTCTATCAAGACGGAATTTGCGAATGATCGCCTCATCCTCCATGTCCTCCAGCAGTGTCAAGTGACGTATCAGATTAGGCCTCCTCCTAGTTGAGATGAAAGTGGACACATGTCAATGACATCCAGCATGAGATGGCCACAGCATATCCCGGTCAGGATGAAACAGAATAAACAAACACTGACTTGAGGGACGTGTGACACCCCATGTTACATGGGTAGAAGTTTGAGCCACACAGAGGGCACACCTCTCCATTTACAATACACCAGTGTGTAAAACACCACATAGGTCAATGTGAATGAACATGTTTCATGCCAACATTCCACATGAGCACGCCTGGGAGCGTGTCATCTAGCCATTGTGCAACACATTAACACAACTGTCTCATAGTCATCTGCTGTACCTGTCACACCTCAATGCATCATTCAAACTTGGCACACATCCACAACACAACGATCACAGTTGGCAGTGAATTGACAATTGCGTGCATGAGAACACAGATAAGCACAAGTAAGTAACAACATCATACAGTGAGACAATCCTTGCCAAGGTCATTACTGCCCCACAGCACATTCATATGTGTACACATTGTAGAGTCCACTACAACACTGTCCTACCCCATCAACCATCTAATGCATTTGTGACATGTTAGGGACTAGAGACCCATGTCCGTCACACATACACAACCATGACCCATGTAGGCACCTGTGGAGTCAATGGAACTTTGACATTGTGTGCACGAAGATGTGCCCTTCACCATGTGGCCACTGTGCACTGTTGAAGTGTTCCCGATTGGACATTGCCATTGTATGTGCCCCAACTCGCGGTAGCTACCGCCTGGCCCCGGCGGTGTGTTACCAGCACCCCCATTCACACAAACGCGGTAGTCATTGGCATGGAGACATGCCCAAATGGCGGTGGGAATGCTCCGCCACCCAACTTGCGGTACCTACCGCCTGGCCCCGGCGGTGTGTCACCAGCACCCCCCTACACACAAGTGCAATAGTGATAGCCATTGGAACATGGGAAGATGGTGGTGGGCATGCTCCGCCACCCAACTCGCGGTAGCTACTGCCTGGCCCCGTCGGTGTGTCACCAGCACCCCCCATTCACACAAACGCGGTAGTCATTGGCATGGAGACATGCCCAAATGGCGGTGGGCATGCTCCGCCACCCAACTTGCGGTAGCTACCGCCTGGCCCCGGCGGTGTGTCACCAGCACCCCCCTACACACAAGTGCAATAGTGATAGCCATTGGGACATGGGAAGATGGTGGTGGGCATGCTCCGCCAGCCAACTCGCGGTAACTACCGCCTTGCCCCGGAGGTGTGTCACCAGCACCCCCCTACACACAAGTGCAATAGTGATAGCCATTGGGACTTGGGAAGATGGCGGTGGGCATGCTCCGCCAGCCAACTTGCGGTAGCTACCGCCTGGCCCTAGCGGTGTGTCACCAGCACCCCTCCTTCACACAAGTGCGGTAGAGATAGCCATTGGGACATGGGAAGATGGCGGTGGGCATGCTCCGCCAGCCAACTCACGGTAGCTACCGCCTGGCCCTGGCGGTATGTTACCAGCACCCCCCTACACACACATAAGTGAGGTAGTCATTGGCATGGAGACATGCACAAATGGCGGTGGGCATGCTCCGCCACCCAACTCGCGGTAGCTACCGCCTGGCTACGGCGGTGTGTCACCAGCACCCCCCCTACACACAAGTGCGGTAGTGATATGCATTGGGACATGGGAAGATGGCTGTGGGCATGCTCCGCCACCCACCTTACGGTAGCTACCGCCTTGCCCCGGTGGTGTGTCACCAGCACCCCCCATTCACAGAAGTGCGGTAGTCATTGGCATGGAGACATGCCCAAATGGCGGTGGGCATGCTCCGCCACCCAACTCGAGGTAGCTACCACCTGGCCCTGGTGGTGTGTCACCAGCAACCCCTACACACAAGTGCGGTAGTCATTGGCATGGAGACATGCCCAAATGGCGGTGGGCATGCTCCGCCAGCCAACTCGCGGTAGCTAACACCTGGCCCCAGCGGTGTGTCACCGCCATGAAGCATTGCCTACAGCCAATGGGAGCGATGATTGCGGTGGCATGATGCCATTTTGAAAATCGCGGTAGGCGTGCTCTGCCACTGCAGAGGTGGACATTGGATGCTTTTGAAAGATGCACCATCCCGGTACCGCACCCCGGGCCCCTGCGGTGCATCACCCCCATGGAGCATTGCCTACAGCCAATGGGAGCGATGATTGCGGTGGCATGATGCAATTTTGAAAATCATGGTAGGCGTGCTCTGCCAACATGGAGGTGGTCATTGGATGCTTTTGAAAGAGGCAGACTTTGACAACCAATTGTCTCAGCTTGGCACCTTAGAAACGACATCTGGGGGCTATATATTTGTGGGAGTGAGCCTCACATTTCCACTGCTCATAGAGTCTGCTGCCTGGGACCCTCATCTGCTGCTGCCTCCAGGGACTGCTGCCTGAGACCCTCATCTGCTGCTGCCTCCAGGGACAACTGCCTGAGACCCTCATCTGCTGCTGCCTCCAGGGACTGCTGCCTGAGATTCTCATCTGCTGCTGCCTCCAGGGACCGCTCCCTGAGACCCTCATCTGATGCTGCCTCCAGAGCCTGCTATATGAGACCCTCATCTGCTGCTGCCTCCAGGGACTGCTGCCTGAGACCCTCATCTGCTGCTGCCTCCAGGGACTGCTGCCTGGGACTCTCTGCTGCTGCCTCCAGGGACTGCTGACTGAGACCCTCATCTGCTGCTGCCTCCAGAGCCTGCTGCCTGAGACTCTCATCTGCTGCTGCCTCCAGGGACTGCTGCCTGAGACCCTCATCTGCTGATGCCTCCAGAGCCTGCTGCCTGAGACCCTCATCTGCTGATGCCTCCAGAGCTTGCTGCCTGAGACTCATCTGCTGCTGCCTCCATAGCCTGCTGCATGAGACCCTCATCTGCCTATGCCTCCAGAGCTTGCTGCCCGAGACCCCTCACCACCCACTTCCACCACAGGTGTTCCATGTCCACAGCGATGGCAAGGACAGAGAAGATCCGTGCCAGTCCATTCACAAGCGAGGAGCTGGAGGTCCTGGTGGATTAGGTGCTTGCACAGTACCCAAGGCTGTATGGTGCCCCAAATGTCGTGGTAAGTCCTCAGAAAGGGAGGTGTAGGGCAGGGGGGGTCAGACATGTAGTTGGACTGCTGCAGTATATGCCTGTCTCCAGGGGAAAGGAGTGTGTGTCCCAATGTCACGGGTTTCCCTGCCTGCAGTTGTATGTCTGAGTGGAGTGTGTTACATTGTCAGCCATACAAAGATACAGTATGTTGGACATGCAGGTGACTGGACAGTAATTGCTTGCCTGAATGTCTCTGTGTGCCCCTGTTGTCCAACTCAGATCACATCACTGCACTTACAGTGTCCTTACTCTTGTTGATTTCACTGAATTCAAATATACACCATCTCAGCCTTGTAGAATAGCCCTGTATAATAGCACACGACCACACTTGTGTAGATCTATATTTTGTTGGTGAGTCCATGTACCCCGATGCCACACACATGACATACAGATATGTTCACAGGACATGCTCATTGAATGCTGCCCAGTTATGCTCACAGTAAGCCTACACACAGACACAGGTCGATATGTGATGTATGTAGTGGCCAGACATGCATAGGACTGGAGATGTGTGCAAGCCACAGAGGGGGTTCAGTGCAGTCTTCCTGCATGTGTGTGGGATTAGCATGGACCCTGTACGCCCTCGTAAATGAATGCAATCACATCAGCTTAGCCCATGCAGAGTGGCCATGTGAGTTGTACCCCAGGGTGGGATGGACAGAGATTACATTTGGTAATGAGTCTGTGTCTCGCTACTGTATTGATAGATGTTGGTTCATCACACTGTGTCACTGATCATTTCCCCCTCTTTTCTCCCATGCCTGCAGCTCAAGGTACACCAGCGTAAGGCCGTGTGGAGGGCCTTTGCAGCAAAGTTGCGAGCCCTCGGGGTATCTGACTGAAGACGCACCCACAAGAGGTGGAACGACATCAGCCAGCTGGCAAAGAACGTGGCAGAGATGACCTTGGGGCTGCTTCCTTGCACTGGGCGTTTGGCACGGCGCAGCATGACACCACTGATGGGCCGCCTCTTGGCAGTGACTCATCCTGAGCTGGATGCACGTCTGAAGGAGCATCGGCAGCAAGGCAGGGGTGAGTATTTGGGGAGGGTGACCTTGGCAGGGAGCGGATGCATGTGTACAGGCCTGTGGTAGCTGTGGCCTATGGGATGTTTGAGGGGGCGGTGCTGTGCTGTATCATGTGAGTGGCTGCTGGGATGGGTGCCAGTGTCATGCATTAGCCCAATCTGGCCTTACAAAGGTGATCCTCGCTGCTGTGCATTCCCATGGCCGTATGTGTTAGGATCTCCATGGTCATTCAGCATTCGGATAGTGTGGGGAATCAATTTGGGGGTGAACATAGTGTCCACAATCTGAGTGTGACTTCATGTATGCGTACATTGCATGCACCATGATTGTTGAGGCCTACACATCTGACAACAATGTGCCCCAGAGTACAACATGGTGTTTGGCATGGGCTACTTGCCATTGTGGACTATCAATGTTCTAATAGGTGTCTGTGTTGTCCCCTCCTGTTCCTTCAAGGTCTGTCTTTGGCAACAAGTGGTGTGCCCACATCATGTCCCTAGGTGTGGGCAGAGCAAGTTGTGTGTCTGGTAGACTACATCCACGGGCACAGTGTTATGCTGTGTGGCCTTAACATGGCTCAGTCATGGCAGATATTCAGGGTTACAGGCACTGTTGTGGTCTATGAAGTGAGTTTCTGCAATGTGATTGCAGAGTGTGGTGGTCAACAGGTAGATTAGGTCATCTTCTGTACTGCATTGCTTGAATTGCTTTGTGCTGTTGATGACACTAACCCAACCCTGCATTTCTCTCTCATGCAGAATCGCCAGTGGACATGGAGGGACAGAAGCCGGACACCAGTGGTGGCGAGACTAGTACTAGAGCTGCACAGGAGCCCAGTGACACAGAGGTCACCAGCGCATCAGAGGGGGACCGGAGTATGCAGGAGGAATCACAGCCTGAGACACAAAGTACAACTTCATCTGAAGCCAGCGGGGATGCATCCATGTTGGCAGGGAATGGGGACTCAGCATCATCTTCTGCCACAAAGTGGCCAGTGCCCACCCTCCCATCCACTTCCTCTGGTGCTGCCCGTGTCCATGTCAGTAAGAGGGGACGAGTTACATTCACACCTGGCACCACTGCCCCTGTCCCTCCTGCTGCCCTCAGTACTGAGTCTGTTGAGCTCCTGCGCCAGCTTTGTGTGGGCCAGACAGCCCTGCTCAATGCCTTTTGTGACCATGACAAAAAATTAGGCCAGGTTGTTGCCTACATGGAGGGCCTACACTCTGACGTGGGTGGGCTACATCGTACTGTCCAGGCTTTGTCGTCCACAGTGACTCTGCCATTCAACAGGCACATACTCCCATTGCTGCTCCAGGGCCTTTGTCCACCCCCCTAGTCAGTGGCCACATCTGATGTTAGTGACCATGGTTCCCATGCGTCACAGTCACGATACAGCACAAGAAGCACCCAGCAGAAACAACCCAAGCGGGCCCACCCGCACACACCATCAACACAGAAGAGCAAAGCCACACCAGAATGCAAAGACAAGAGCATGTCAGGAAAGAGCAAGGCCAAAAAAGCAATGAAGTAGAAATCCGGCTCACATGCCTCAGAGGCATCACAAGTGAAGGACTCTCCTGTCCCTGAAACTTCACACAAAGCTAGGCGTGCAGTTTAAATGCCCACTGAAGAGGTGTTGTTTGGCAAGGATACACCTAGGAAGGGCTCAGAGCCACATTCACCCACCACATCGACTCCCATTCCAAGCCCAGTAAAACAGAGGACGGTGGGCACTATAGGGGGTACACCTGGCAAACAGGGGAAGGTGGTCCAGAGGCATAGCCAGGGAAAGCATTCAGCAGGATCCAGCATATCACCAGAGGGAGTGCCAGCGTCTGCACCTGATGCGGGTCTGTTGGTGTGTGTGCCTGTTGTGTCATCACAAGTTCTCATTAACCCCAGTACAGGGAAGGCATTTCAAATCCAGCACCCCTCAAACCTCTCCCACCCACACTGTGTCATAGGTCTGCATGACTCCACCTCCACGTGCCACTACACCACCTGGTCCAAACAGCCCTCCAGCTTGCCAAGCCACTGGTAGCCCTACATCACCTGTGCCGCTCTCTCCCCAGTCAAGTGGTCCTGCTGTCCCCGACACACAACCAGCTCCAAGTCTGCCTGACAGCCAAGAGTGAGTGGTAGTCCCCTCACACACCTGTCTCTCATACAGGTGTGCTAGTCCTGCTCATTGTTTACCACCTGAGAGTGTTGCTGGCCATGAAAGGGTACAGTCAAACACACTCACTGTGCAGCTTCTCATGTTCTGACTCTGCACTTTGCCATGACCACTGGACTTCTTGTTCTGCCCTTGACTGTGCAGCTTCTCATGTCCTGACTCTGCACTTTGCCATGCCCACTGGCCTTCCTGTTCTGCCCTTGACTGTGCAGCTTCTCATGTCCTGACGACTCTGCACTTTGCCATGCCCACTGGCCTTGTCATTCACTATTGTTCTGCCTTTGAATGTGCAGCTTCTCATGCACTCACTCTGCACTTTGCCATGCCCACTGGCTTTCCTGTTCTGCCCTTGACTGTGCCGCGTATCATGTCCTGACTGCACTTTGCCATGCCCACTGGCCTTGTCATTCACTGCTGTTCTGCCCTTGACTGCGCAGCTTCCCATGCACTCACTCTGCACTTTGCCATGCCCACTGGCCTTGTCATTCACTGCTGTTCTGCCCTTGACTGTGCAGCTTCTCATGTACTCACTCTGCACGTTGCCATGCCCACTGGCCTTGTCATTCACTGCTGTTCTGCCCTTGATTGCGCAGCTTCTCATGTACTCTCTGTGCACTTTGCCATGCCCACTGGCCTTCCTGTTCTGCCATATGCCTGTGCAGCCTCTCATGTACTCGCTGTGCGCCCTGCCATGGACACTGGCCCTGTTGCTCTGCTGTGTTGAACTCTTCCCTGTGCAGCCTCTCATGTACTTGCTGTGAACATTGCCCTGGACACTGGCCCTGTTGCTCTGCTGTGTTGGACTCCTCCCTGTGCAGCCTCTCATGTACTTGCTGTGAACCCTGTACTGGACACTGGCCCTGTTGCTCTGCTGTGTTGGCCTATTCCCTGTGCAGCCTCTCATGTACTTGCTGTGAACCCTGTACTGGACACTGGCCCTGTTGCTCTGTTGTGATGGACCCTCCCCTGTGCAGCCTCTCATGTACTTGCTGTGAACATTGCCCTGGACACTGGCACTGTTGCTCTGCTGTGTTGGACTCCTCCCTGTGCCGCCTCTCATGTACTTGCTGTGAACCTTGCCCTGGACACTGGCCCTGTTGCTCTGCTGTGTTAGACTCCTTCCTGTGCAGCCTCTCATGTACTTGCTGTGAACATTGCCCTGGACACTGGCCCTGTTGCTCTGCTGTGTTGGCCTATTCCCTGTGGAGCCTCTCATGTACTTGCTGTGAACATTGCCCTGGACACTGGCCCTGTTGCTCTGCTGTGTTGGACTCCTCCCTGTGCAGCCTCTCATGTACTTGCTGTGAACATTGCCCTGGACACTGGCCCTGTTGCTCTGCTGTGTTGGACAACTCCCTGTGCAGCCTCTCATGTACTTGCTGTGAACATTGCCCTGCACACTGGCCCTGTTGTTCTGCTGTGTTGGCCTATTCCCTGTGCCGCCTCTCATGTTCTTGCTGTGAACCCTGTACTGGACACTGCTCCTGTTGCTCTGCTGTGTTGTACTCTACCCAGTGCAGCCTCTCAGGTATTTGCCATGCCCCGTAACCGGCCACTGGCCTTCCTGTTTAGAGTTTGCCTGTACAGATTCTCTTGCATATGCTCAACATGTTGTGCCTTGCTCTTCTCTACTGTTGTTGTATGGTCACATCTGTGCAATATGTGAACAAAGACAGTTACTCCTGTTGTCTGTTTTGTCAGTGTCCTTGCTGATTAAAGTTCTTTTGGTTTATGCATTTGGTTGACTGTGGCCCATGCTCTATGTGTCACTTGAACATTGCCAAGCTCTTTACCCGCATCACACTTTTTAACAGGGATTTCAGTCCATTCAGACACTGATACTTGTGTTATCTGTGGCGTCAATGAAGTTCTCTTTTTCGTGGTTTGCTATTGTTGGCTACATTGTTCACATGACAGGTTGGGGGACACTGCCAGCACAGGGTGTGATACTGTTCACAGGTTTGCATGCAGGCTGGGCAATGTCATCATGTATGTGTGTTATTCCTTTATGTGTGCCCAGCTGTGTATGTGTATGGTCATCTTGTGATGGCCCTTAGTCCTAGTCCCATGGACTACATGAGATGTGTGCTCTTGGGTAGTCAAGAGGTGTGCAGTGTGAAGGGTGTGACTTTGCAGGGGGTGTGGGTGTATGTGTGTGCCCCTGGATTGTGAAAGACACACATGTGTCACCCAGGAGTTGCGTGCCTGTTGTTTGGATTGTTCGGCCCTGTGGATGTGGTTGTATGCACATGTGTAAGTTGTCTGTTGTGCACTGTGCAGTGTGTTGGTGTGTCTGTGCTGTTCTGTCTGACTCCTACTTGTTCTTTGAGTCACTTGTGAGTGTGCAGAGTGTGTGATTTGCACATCAGTGTTGTGTTTGTTTGATCATCCATGTGTCTTGAGTCTGTTTGTGTAGACTGTGCAGCCCTGCTGCTCCACACTGCCATGGTGGTTGTGTTTCTCATGCATTGCAGGTGCATGGTGCCTTTTTATCCTCCTGTATGGCATGGTGTGTGTGGTGTAATGCCATCCCCTATGTGTGCCACTTATGCCCACCCATTGTGAGTCTGCACTCCCTCTATTTGTGTATGGTACACCCCTTACATGTCGACTACTGACATGCAAGACAGTTCCCTTGGTTTATATGTGTGTGTGCCTTCCCATCACTTCATTTGTGACACTGTGCTTTGTGGTGCAGTTATTGGGCCAGGACAAATGTTCCACTCTGGACATTGCCCCAATGGTTTATGTGTGATGTTCTTGTGCTATTCATCAGTCAGAATTGCTCATGTGCACTTCAGCTGTGTGTGCTGCCCAGTGTTTTGCTCAAGATGGTTCTGCACTTGCATCCCAGAGTGGTGCATCAGTTGTTGTTGTGTTGGATGTATTTGTGTTGGCTGTGGTATTGCTTCACTTCCTGGGTGTGCTGCTGTGTTGTTTCTAATCTGATTTGTGTTGTGTATGTTGAGGTTGTGTCAGTCATGTCTGTGTGTGACTGTTATGCTTGGTGTGCACACACTGCTTGTTGTGCATACAGCGCTATGTGTATGTGGCCTTGGCTTTGCTTGATGTGCATCCCCTGATGTCCTGAAGTGTTTGTTCATTTTTTATTTCATGTGCATCTGTAGTTGGTTTGATGTGGCAGTTTTGTTCTGTGATAGTGCACTTCTTGTGTGATTTGTGGTATATTGTTTGTGTTTTGGTCCTGGATGATGGGGCTGTGCACTCCTGTTGTCTCTGTGATCCCATTGCCTTTCCACAGTTTGGCTGACAGGGTATATATGTTTCTGATGGGGTTCCGTGTGTGTTTCTGTTGTGTTTTGTGTTTGTGTGTTGTATTTGGGCAGACATTTGTTCTGGCATCCATGTGTGTGTGGTATGTTTGTGGTTACACCCAGGGTGTGTGTTTGTGTGTGTATGTACTGGCAAGTATTGGCAGCCTTCAGTGTTTGTGGCACTGGTGTTGTGTGCTGCTGTTGTGAGGGGGGGGTATGTGTGTAATTTCCTCCTGGTGTTTGTCAGTAACGGAGTATGTGAATAGGCCCTGTGTGTTGTACTGCAGGTGTACTCCTGTGGGGTAGTTGTATGCACGTGTGGTTGTTCCCAGTTACACTTCCAGGCCTTCCTTCCATCCTTGTGACTTTACTTGGTATGCCTTGCTGTCTCTCTGTGTTGTTGCACAGTGTTGGGTGTGGTTTGACTTCACTGACTGTAGCAGACATGTGAGGTTTGATGGACTGAGGGAGGTGTTTTGTGTTCCTGGTCTTGGATGTGATGTGCACATGCTTGTTTTGTGTCTCCATGGCCTTCCATTTGTGTACATCCCACTTTTGATTGCTGATTTGTTGTGCTCCATTGCTGTGGACATTTTGGGTGTCTGTGTGTGAGTGTGTGGTACGTATGTGTGGGTATGCAGGCTGTGTGTTCATTTGTATGTTTGTTCCTTGTGTGTGTTACTTTGGTGCTTGTACTCATGTTTGTTTCCATGTGTGTGGTGGTGTTGTGTGTTCCTGTGCAGCCACTTCTGCAGTGACTGTCTCCCTGGTTGTTTGTTGTGTGGTGCAGGGTGTGGATTGACCTTGCTTGTTGCTGTGCATGGGGTTGCACAGGATGGGCACCTGGCCTGTGCCTTCATGGGGTGTGTTGATGGGTGGTGGGGGGAGGTGTGTCCCTGGGGTCTTTGTGCCCTGCCCATGGCTTGGACTGTCCCTGCCTTCTGCATTGTGTGCATGTATTCACCGCTGCGGTGATGTAACCGGGACATTGCAGCACGTTCGCAGTCGATGTGTGTCCAGGATGCAGAGGGGTGACTTGGTGGCAGGTGTGGGTCATGTGTGGATGCCCTTGTGGATGTGTTGATGCCCCCAGCAGGGTGTCTGTTGTGGATTTGGAACCAGTGTCAGCCCATGAGTTGTATGTTGTATTTGTGCAGTTGCGTACCTGCAGCGGCGTCCCATGAGATGATAGTGTTGTAGCAGGTACAGCACCGGGAACACATGTAGAGCTGGGTCCATGGCGGTCCTGACCTGGTGGTGTGGTCCGGGACTCTGGTATCGCGCTCAGCTGGCGAGTTTCCGCTGTCTCTGGTTGGGCGGTGTCTCTGGTTGGGCGGTGTCTCCGCTGCGTCTGCTTGTTTGGGCCATCCTAATTTGTGGAGTGAGGCACACGTCATACCGCATGGTGGTGAGTCTCCATTGGCTCACACCGCCACAGTGGCGAGCTCACTTTGATGGCGGTGCGTGTCGCACCGCGGCGAACAGGAATTGACCTATGTTTTGCAATACTAATATGGTGGACGTGTTTCCCGCTGCTCGCGGGCGGAAACATTTGTTTTTCCGCCCGCAGCACTGGGGTGGTGCCATCGCCCGACATCCTAATGGGCCCTTAGGTGTCAGCCTAGTTCAGTGTTCAAATAATTTAATAGAAAGCTTGTGTTAGCAAGTTGTCAGGTAATATGGAAGTTTATTTGAATGAAAGGAAAACCAATCTTAGTTGTTACAGATTTGAGAGATCTCATCATTTAGGTAACTCAAAATTTAGCTATTGGTAAAATTTGTACCAAGTGAAAAAAAAGACTTTGTAGGATTGTCACAGAGGGTAAGGAGAATGTAGTTACTGATGAGCCACTTGTAATAATAAATGGATTGAGTATCGATGTTGTTATCTTTGTGGGGCTTGATGGAGGTATGTGTAAAGTCAACGTTAAGTCTAATATTCGTGTGAATGGGATAAATCTTGAAATTATGGTGGATGGTAGATTTATACTCATGGCACACACGTTTGAGCAGGATTGTGGTGCACAAACTATGGGGGAAGTGAAACTCTTGTGCACTCGCATAAAATGGTGGTACACAGGACACAAAATGAACTTACTTTGTTCCTTTTGGGCTGACATGAAATTTCATTGATGGAGAATACAACGGAATGTGGCCACATCAGGAGGAAATGGGGATTAGGTATACCACAGAGCAAATCCTACAGTTTATAATGTAAGAGTAATAAAGAGAGAGTGGTGGTGATGATAACAATATGCATCTTCATGTGGGGAAGATCAGTGAGGATGTGGAGTATGTGTCGGAATTGAAGAAGAAATGTAATTCTGTTTTTAGTGATAATGTCTAACAAGCACATTATTGAGCCAATTGAAAAAATGAAGATTTGAGACTCTATATTGACCCTTTCCATTTGAGCAGTGCTACATAAGTGGATCAACATAATCTTCAAATTTAAATGAAACTGTTTCCATTCTGACTGGAACTGAAGTGTTCACCACTTTTAGCCATACCAGAGTTTATCACCAATTGTTCCTGAAGGAACATTGTATGCACCTAATAGCTTTTATCACACCAGAAATTCTATTTTGGTTTAAAAGATGCAATTTAGGCCAATCAGTGCTGCCAGAGAGTGGTCTGCTTTCAGGGGGAAACTTTGGGAGGTGTTTGTGTACCAAGATGATATCTTTGTTTATGAAAGGGATCAACAAAGAACAATAATAACATAATTTTAATCTGAGAACTGTCTAAAGGGTGTTAAAGGAAAAGGGGCTTACTTTAAAGTAAATGTATATTTAGTTGCTCAGATGTGAACAAACAGTTTCAAAAGATAGTATCAAACTCAAAAAAGTATGCTAATGTTATTTTGGATGCTACTGAGCAAGTTTCTAAAGATCACATTATGTCCATTCTGGGTTGTGTAGACTTTTATGCTATGTTGGTAGGAGTATATGATCATAAGGTGGATCCCTTAAGACGATTGTTGAAAAGAAAGATAAGAGTTAAATTGGGTGCTGTGATGTACTGTAAAAATAATATAAAGGGCTACACCTACCAATAGCCCCAAACCCAATCAGCAAATAATCTGTCAGTTGGCAGTGAAGAAAAGTTAAATAGTTTATTAAACAAAATACTCTATAGAGGAGCCTCTCCAACCCTCACCCATCAGGTGCGCTGAGAAGACAGCTGGCTCGTATTCAAACATGAGGTTATATACTTTTTGGTTCAATACATATAATCATGGTAAAAGGAAAAACACCAGGTGGCCCTCGAGCTCCAGGGAAGGACCATATATGGCACACATGATGTTATGTTATGTTATGTTATTGTTATTTGTTGTGCGCACAGCTACTCCAGCTAAGGAGCGTCCTGGCGCATTTGATAAGGTAAGGCATAACACAACAGGTGCTAACAGAAAACTAAAAGGGGGCAACTAAAACAGAAAGGTTTTTATGGCTTTCCGGAAAGCCGTGAGGTCCTCCAGCAGGCGAATTTCAACCGGAAGAGAGTTCCAAGTTATTGCAGCTTTAACGCTGAAGGAACGTCCCCCCACGCGGCAAAGCCTGTATCTAGGAACTACAGAAAAGGCCTGGCCTAGGGAACGGAGAGTGCGTGTTGGGACATAGAAAGAAAGAAAGCTGGACATAATTTCAGGGCCTATGCCTCTCAGAATCTTAAAGGTCAAACAAAGGACCTTAAAAAGGATACGCTTCCTCACTGGAAGCAAGTGTAAGGAGCAAAGGACACTTGACACCGAGCAAAATCTGGGCAGGCCAACAATCGCTCTGGCCGCAGCATTTTGTACCCGTTGCAGGCGAGTAAGCTCAGCCTGATTAGCCCCAACCAGGAGAGAGCTAGCGTAATCCAGTCGAGAGATGATAGTGGCCTGGATTACCAGCTGCCTGGTTGGGGCATCAAAATATTTGAGGACTGGTCTTAAGCCTCTCAGCAGGCCAAAACAACAGGCAGCTGTTTTTTTGGTGTGTCCTACAAAGGTAAGGCCAGCGTCCAACCAGACTCCCAGATTTTTTAACTCTGACACCGGCGTCGGGGTTGGTCCCAACTCTGGTGGCCACCATTGGTCACCCCATAGTTCCACTCCCCTTCCGACAATCATAACTTCTGTCTTAGTGGCATTGAGCTGGAGACAGTTCCCCGTCAACCAGCTAGCCACCGCCTTCAGTCCATCCTGAAACCTGGGGGCATCTTGTTCCGCATCCCCGCTGAGAGTAACCGCCAGCTGAGTGTCGTCGGCATATGAGACCAAAGTTAGGCCCCACTGCCTGGCGACCACAGCCAGCGGTCTCACGTACAGATTGAACAACGTGGGACTCAGCGAGGATCCCTGCGGAACCCCCATGGCCAATGGCTGGAAATTGGACTTGAAGGGAGGGATGGCAACACAGAAGGAACGATTGCCGAGGAAGGAGCGGAACCACTGTAGCGCCTGGCCCCCGACACCAATCTCCTCGAGCCGACACAGAAGGATATCGTGATAGACCGTGTCAAAGGCGGCGCTGAGGTCTAACAATATCAGCGCCGCCGTCTGACCGGCATCCAGCACCGCCCATAGATGCTCTACCATCACGAGGAGAGCAGTCTCCGTGCTGTGACCAGCACGGAAACCATTCTGTGTGGGATCAAGGTCGTTGGTCCGGGCGAGATGTTCTGATAGGGCCAAGCTGACATGAGCCTTCGTTATCTTCGCTGGCCAGGGTAACAGTGAAATGGGACGATAACTTTCGGGCTTCGATGGGTCCAAGGAGGGCTTCTTGATGATTGGGGACACAACCGCCTGCTTCCACTTAGTTGGAACCACACCCGACTCCAGTGAGAGGTTGACTAGGGAGCGTACGACTGAGCGTCCCATAAAGGCCTGGTCTCTAAAAAGAGCAGGTCTTACTGGATCCGATGGAGAGCCAGATTTAACTTGCAAAGCAAGTTTGTCAAACCCCTCCAGAGAAAGAGGGGGAAATGAAAGCAGGGTAGTATGACATAGTGCCCCGTTGGAACTTCCCAGGCCGATCCCTGTGCTGGGGAGTGCTCGATAGATAGCTTGGACTTTTCCCAGAAAGTAAGAAGCAAGGGATTCGCAGTGGGAGATGGAACCCACAGTCACAGAAGAAGTCCGCTTTGCCAAAAGATCTTTCACGGCCTTGAAGATAGTCTTCGACGGGTTTGAGCTGTTGCGAATTTCTGCAGCATAAAATGATTAGTTCGGAGCTTAACTATTTATTGCTGGGAAGGTCAGGAGGGGTGACCCCCTTACATCTTGGTGCCCGGGAGAGTAGGCACGGCGCCTCCAGGACTGTGCTTATCGCACCCAAAGCCAGATGCGACCTTGAGTCTCAGGACAGTCGAGTAGACAGCCTACGGTCAGCTCATCCCAGTAATTCAGATGAACTGGGGTTTGACAACTGCCGGAGATTAACACATGATCACAGCCCATGTTCGAGCATAGGTTCAGAAAATGGCGTCTGTATGATTCTCGGCCTACTCTGTGAGCAGTAGATACACAAGGAGCGAATAAACGTTCTCCTCCCTGCAAACGCATATAGATATATATATATATATATATATATATATATATATATATATATATATATATATATATTTATATATGTGAAGAAAAAGAGGGTACGTATAGATGCATCATGCTAACATAATATAGGTCCGATACTCCTTATGCATGAGAAATCTATTTTTTATCCTTCAGAATGGCCCTCTTAGCATGCTGTAGCTAACTAAAACAGCTCAATCTTCGAAAATTCCCTCATCAATCAGCATTAAATCTTTGAGCTCCTGCTGAACTAACTGAGCCTTTGCTGCTGTTGGCGATGGACCGGCCACAGAGGAGGTGAGTTTAGTTGCACAATAAGAGCAACATGCAGGTCCACATTGTACACAAAGGCAGAACGTGAATATGATACCGGCTATACATGCCAGCACTATCAGAATTTTCCATCCCCAAGTAGACAACAAACCCCAGAACCAACCAGAGAGGGACCACGTACCAGTCTCTACATGTATTTCGGAAGCCAAACGATGTAGCTTCTGGATAGCCAAATGAACGGAGGGGCGGAGTAAGGAATATAAACACAGCAAGAACTGCCGATCAAACGGCATGCTCCTCCTCGATCTGCCAAGATAACGTCTAAAGCCATATGATTTTGAAGCAAAACGAGTCTGGTCGCTTGTAGCTCTACCTTTATATTAGTCAATATTCCTGCAGTAGTGTTAATTACCCCTTCAACTACTCGGGACAAACGGCGTACTTCTTTGCTGGTTATTATAGGCCCCCAGATGGGAAACACTGCTTTTATAATGTCGGCAAAATACTGCAGTGGAGTATCTGTCTGATCTATATCGGTAGTATCTTTCTCTCTTTTATTTCTCCTCACAAGCATACTTCGTTTATCTAAGCGGTGATCCTTGTGATAATTAGAAGGGGCAATATAGACTGGAGGGTACAGGAAGAACAGGTAGCAACGTCCAGCCGAAACCTCGTGGAAGCCAAGTATAGGCATTTCCTCAACAAACAACATATACATTAGGAGGGATTAACAATGGAGGGCTGCTAAAAGTACACCACCGATAAGTGTAATTACATCGGCTTTCTCCTACTGATATGTACCCTACTTCCTGAACACAGAACGCAGAGGTACTATTTAGTATAGGCACTGGAATAGCCCTATCTTCAGTAACATTACGGTCTTGAAAATGTCGAAAATACTGAGTGAAATTAAACTCAACAAAATCCAAAATCTCATTTTTCAACCAAGTGGTATTTTCATGCGTTGTATACATATTCATACATGCATTCGGATCTAAGGAT
Organism: Lissotriton helveticus; assembly: GCF_964261635.1. Taxonomy (NCBI): domain Eukaryota; kingdom Metazoa; phylum Chordata; class Amphibia; order Caudata; family Salamandridae; genus Lissotriton; species Lissotriton helveticus. The sequence goes on from NC_136060.1 coordinate 192,285,271, forward strand.
CCCTCCATTATTTCCATCGGGGTCGAATCCTTGATGAACCTCAATATATGCTAAAATCATTTCATAATCCTTTTCCGAAAACCTTTGAGTGTCCACAGTATAATGCATATACATTATTGAAAGTAATTTAAACCAAGCCTCACAACTCCCCAGATGAGACAAGGGTAGGGATATGAATAAGTCGTGCTTGTGCGTAACAGATGGTAAAAGACCATAAACCCAACAATTTGTAGTATTGGTGTTACTGTGTGCTTGATGAAGCATTTCAACAAATACATTTTTCACATAAGTCTGATGATGCCTTTCCTTATGTGGGGCTAAAGTATGAAACACATGTTCCGGAGGTGGGACAGTTGTTCCTAAAACAGTATGCATAGGGTGGCAAAATTCTAAATAGATGAATACTCCCATTAATGTGATTAGCAATATTGCTATAATAATTATAAATGCAATTTTAAATCGTTGGGTCCAACTAGAAAAGACAGGCATATATGCAGGGAAATAATGGGGTACAAAAGGACGTTCCTCTTCAGGAATGAAATGAGCAAAGGGATACATACTAACTAAAAGTCCAAAAATAAACTCGGGCGATGCAGTCCAACCTGCCTGAGGGTGCTTCTTTCCTGTGTCCGTTTAGAGCCTCACAGGCAGGCTCCTATCGTTCATCACAAATGATACCACAGCAAGCTCTCACGTTGGAGTTATGTTCTCACACAACCCTTGAAGAAAACACAACCTGGGCCTCTTTAAACAAGAAATTCAGTCTTTTTTTCTGAACAGAGCAAGCAAATGTTCAAGGCTCTCAGCGCGTTCAGTCCAGTGTCTCGCTCAGTACCCCAGAAGCGCATCTAACAGACATTCGTGGAACAGGTCTGTACCCTACCACTCAAGTCTCTCCCTATCTCCAAACAACCGCCTAGGCACACATAAAGAGTAAAGATCATGTAATCACAATATGTAAAAACAACACAACAAGTATCTTCGAGATGAAAGGAAAAAGGTCTTGAGTGGATCAAGTTGAGACTTTAATCCTTTTCAAACATAAAAGCACGATGGAACAAGCCAGCCGACATGTGTTTCGTCGCACAATGGAGAATTGCTCCGCGACTTCTTCAGGGCTGTGGCATACACTAATAGTCTGTGAGAGCACTCAGCCGGTGATAATTCCAACCCGGCCGGGCTACTGGATAAGACGGAGGAAACTGTAAACGTAGTGCAGTGTTGAAGACAGGGAGTTACTTCACTGCTAGCCTTCAACAAATGATTCGAAAACACGGTCTTTAATAAGTGGTGTCAATACACATAAGCGATGGGAAAAGGTCCTCCGAATTAGCAGGGCCGTATTTAGTGTTCTCTCTTTAATGCATCGTGTTTATAAACATTCAGGTCCACTGTCCTGGCTCCAAGTGATGTCCGGGACCCTCCGGTAGGGGCTGCAAAACTGCTGAGAACTGTTGATGAATGGAACAGAAATCTTTAGTCAAAGCATACAGATAGTCTGTCAACATAAGATGCTCTATATCACAAACTGTTCTGGGTCTTGAGACGCCCCAAACATTAGCAGGGCACCCAAAAATGACCTCATACGGAGATAAGCCAGAACAGGAATGTGGGGTAGCCCGTATTGACATTAATGCCAGCGGTAGAGCATCTGGCCACTTCAATCCTGTACTTTCTTGAATTTTTGCTAATTTGAGCTTCAGTATCCCATTATACTTATCGACCAACCCAGCGGACTGGAGGTGTCGAGCCGCATGGAATTTCTGTTTAATCTGTAGTCTATTACAAATGTGACTGATGAATTCTGCATTAAAATGTCCCCCGTTATCACTCCAGATCACCCGAGGCAATCCATAGCGTGGGAAGTATTCCCTTACCAACGTTTTTGCCGTTGCCAAAGCAGTATTTTCTTTGGTCGGGTAGGCTTCCACCCATTCACTGAAAGCGCACACCACAACCAAGACATACTTCAAATTATTTACACGCTCCAGCTGGATATAATCCATTTGGAGCACCTCAAAGGGCAAAGATGGTGGTGTAAAGTTTCCACTCAGAATAGGCTCCCTGCCCCCAGGATTATGTCGTAAGCAAACCATGCAATATTGCACCAAATGAGCAGCGGTCCTTGGAATATTGGGATTGTACCATACAGTATCTAATAATGCACAAATACCCTTTGCCCCAATATGAGCTGAACCATGTGCCATTGTCACCACCGCATTCACTAATGCATTAGGCAACAACCACCGCAAATCTGTCAAATCAATCCAACAATCGTCTGCATATAATTTCCCCACATTCTCTTTCCAGTGAGCCTGCTCAATAGGGGTAGCTTCTTTCTGTATTTCTCGGACACTCTCCATGGTGTTATTAAACATCTCTGTTTCAGCCACCCACCTAGCAGAGCTAGTCACAAACATTGAAGTCAATTTGGATTTTGCAGTTTCCTTAGCTACTTGATCAGCAAAGGCATTACCTTCACCCACTGCATCAACCACTGCCTTGTGTGCACTGCATTTAACTACAGCCACCGTCTCTGGTAACGTCAATGCTGTCAGCAATCGCAACATCAAGGGGCCATGCTGTATTCCCTGACCATGGGAAGTGAGAAAACCTCTTTCTGCCTAAAGTCGGCCAAAACTATGAGCCACGCCGAAGGCGTACTGGCTGTCGGTGTAAATATTTACTCTCAATCCTTCACTTAACTCACAGGCCCGAAGCAATGCCACTAACTCAGCTGCCTGTGTTGATTGATAGGGTACTTGAGAAGCCTCAACTATAGTGTGAAGAGTAGTTATCACATATGCAGCAGTTGGCAAACAAAGTCAATTCGTACCCTGTAAGACGCGCACTCGTAAAGTGCTGGGTCTTCGTTTTGTTCAATAATGTATCCACAGCGTGCAGTACCATCACTGTAAGATCAGTGTTCAGAACGAGCCCTGATAGACACCGCCACCATATGAACCCTTTTCCGCCCCGGCCGCAAGGCGACCGGAGCGGAAAAGTGGCGGGCGGTGTTTGCCTCCGCTGCTGTCCCCCCCACCATTGTAATGTGGCGGGGGGGAAAAGGGTGGCGGGCGGGCATTTATGTCGGGCGGATCGCAACCGCCACCATGGCGGTGGCGATCCACCCGATGTCGTAATGGACCCCTTAGTGAGAAGGGAAAAATTAGGGATCCATTTGCGACAGTAAGAAGTTATGCCGAGAAACGGACGAACATCCCGCTGAGTACGAGGTACAGACAGATTAAAAATGGTAGTCACACGCTCAGGGGTTAGTCTCCTTCCCTCTTTTGACAGTAGATGGCCTAGGTCACCTCCTGTCGACAATATTGGAATTTAGAAAGAGATACTTTATTTCCATTAGCCGCCAAATGAGACAATAATTGTACAGTGGCTTCCTTACAACCGTCCTCAGTGTCAGAGGCCACTAACAGATCATCGACATATTGCAAAAGCACATTACTAGAGGGCAGGACCAAATCATCCAACAATGTCTTCAAAGCTTGACTATAAATACTAGGACTCTCCGTGTACCCCTGGGGAGCGTGACAAAACCAGAAGCTGCGACCAGATAATGAGAAGCCGAAAATATGGCGGCTATCAGGATGTATCGGAATGCTAAAGAAAGCATTCTTTAAATCGATCACAGAGAAATATTCAGCAGTGGGAGGAATCATAGTGAGAATAGTAGTGATGTCAGAAACCACAGGGTATTGGGGCACCACTATTTTATTAATTTCACACAAATCAATCACAAAACGATAAGAATCAACATAGTCAGTATCACTTCCAACAGGGGTCTTATTTAAGGTCTATAAAATGGGGTTGTTGCATACATTAGCAGCCGTCTCCCCCACCACACCCCTTTTGATCAAATCTTGTATGATGGAGAGCAAAGCTTTCTCGCCTGCCGGAGAAATTTTGTACTGGGGTATACGTGGAAGCCGAGCATTTTGCTTCAAAGTAATAGAAACGGGTGGAATCCTTAATAATCCTACATCTGTGTCTCCAGTGGCCCACAGCGTCGCTGGAATAGCAGCATCCTCAGGAGGGAGGGGTTCATTTTTGGTGAAACACTGCAAAGTATGCTTGCCAAGGGGATTGATTGTCAAATAAACACCATCAGGTGAACAATGAAATTGTGCATGTAATTTCTTCAACAAATCCAAGCCCAATACATTTTCACCACAATGGGAAGTCAAAAGAAACGGGGAGTCTACCGTAACTGGACCAATTGTAAACGGAATAGGTTTGGAAATGGGGCTCACCACCAGAATTCCAGAGAATCCTACCGAAACATTATTTTGCCCGGACAGAGCAGCCCCTGGTACCAGAGAACGAGAAATAGAACTATTCATCGCACCTGTATCAACTAAAAACGTTTCAGATGTCCCCATCAAATGCGCTTTTACATAAGGACCTTGCTGATCAACGGGTACTGACACCTGGCCCCCACTCTGTCCTTGGCTGTCCTATGTATAGGCATACCCTTCGCTTGCATCCTTCGCACAGTCCTCATTATAATACTGCCTACCTCTCAGATTATCGAAATATTTATTTTCTGATTCAACGTGCGTCGCCTCCTCTCGTCGCATATCAATGCGATCCACACCACCTCGACCTCTTCCTCCACCTCTCATAGCCCCATTCTGAGCCAGCAACAATGGACACTGATATCGCCAATGCCCTACCTCCTTACAATAAGCGCACTGGTTTATTCCCAAAACAACGCTATACAAAAGGGGATGATGGACGGAGCGTTTGAACAAATCAAACACTCACCCCCAGTCAACTGATCTTGGTTTAATCCAACACCATTCTTTACTTCACTCAGCCACCCCAGTTCAGACATGGCTATATGCAAATCAGTCTGACTCTGTGCCTGGGTGTGAGTGTGAGTGTTTGATTGATTCAGATGCTCCGTCCATCACCACCCCCTTTTGTACCACTTTTGGCCGCCATAAGTGTGGCAGGGTATGCTCAGACATGGGTCCCTTGCTCACTTTGCCACTGGATTCAAGCAAGCCGGCTGAAGACGGCTGGAATGCCAGAAACCGGTCCTCGGAAGCTTGTTTCTGGTCCAGGGAAGACATGGCTTGGCAGTTCGGGCTGGACTGTTCCCATGAGGCACAGGGTCAGACTGATTTGCATATAGCCATGTCTGAACTGGGGTGGCTGAGTGAACTAAAGAATGGTGATGGATTAAACCCAGATCAGTTGACTGGGGGTGAGTGTTTGATTTGTTCAAACGCTCCGTCCATCATCCCCTTTTGTATCGCTTTGTTCGCCCTAAGTGTGGCAGGGTATGCTCAGACGTGAGTCCCTTGTTCACTTGGCCACTGGATTCAAGATAGCCTGGCTGATGAGGATTATGAATCCGAAACCGGTCCCAGGATGCTTGTTTCCGGTCCAGGGAAGACATGGCTTGGCAGTTCGGGCTGGACTGTTCCCATGAGGCACAGGGTCAGACTGATTTGCATATAGCCATGTCTGAACTGGGGTGGCTGAGTGAACTAAAGAATGGTGATGGATTAAACCCAGATCAGTTGACTGGGGGTGAGTGTTTGATTTGTTCAAACGCTCCGTCCATCCTCCCCTTTTGTATCGCTTTGTTCGCCCTAAGTGTGGCAGGGTATGCTCAGACGTGAGTCCCTTGTTCACTTGGCCACTAGATTCAAGATAGCCTGGCTGATTAGGATTATGAATCCGAAACCGGTCCCAGGATGCTTGTTTCCGGTTCAGGGAAGACATGGCTTGGCAGTTCGGGCTGGACTGTTCCCATGAGGCACAGGGTCAGACTGATTTGCATATAGCCATGTCTGAACTGGGGTGGCTGAGTGAACTAAAGAATGGTGATGGATTAAACCCAGATCAGTTGACTGGGGGTGAGTGTTTGATTTGTTCAAACGCTCCGTCCATCATCCCCTTTTGTATCGCTTTATTCCCAAAACAACAGCAGGCCCTCCGCCTCGTCCAGTTCCCACCCCCCTCTGGACGAACCCACTACCACCTCTCTCTCTTCCTTGTCCTCGAACAACTTGTTGCAACAACACTCCTGTCTTAAGATCTTTCGTTTTCTTTTCCGTTTTATCCTTACTCTCATTTTCTTTATGTTCGTAATATTGGGCCATACTCAAAATCACCGAGGGCGTAGAAGTGTTCCAGGTACTTTCAGCGGCTTGTAGCCGCACAGAAACTTCCGGTAACAAATTGGTCACAAAATGATGAACAAATAATCGGGTACCGCCTTTCAATGATAAATCCTGTCCACTAAAATCAATGAATACGCTTTCAAATCTAGTGAAGAAATCAGAAACGCTTTCGTCTTTCTTCTGCTTACATGCTGTCACTTTGTCCCAATCCACCTTATGAGGTGGAATTAAGGAATGCATGTAAGTAATAATATGACCAGGTAACGTCAATAGTTCGGTTTTCGGTTTATTACCAGGCTTACGTTCCTTATCTCAATCTTTTATCTGTTCCCATGTTCCGCCTAACTCTTGAACATGGTCCTGATCATGCACGTGACGCCATACATCAACAGTGACTAACAACGCAAAAAATAGCTCTATGTCAGCTAGGGTCATAACAGCTGAGGAGGCCACTTCTGTGAGTTCTTTATAATAAGCCGTGGGATTCTTACGGGGTTAGGTAGTTGTGATTTTAGCGAGAGGACTTCACTCCTCTCCCAGTGGGTGTAAACCCATTGTTCCTGCACTCGTGCCTCTACACGAGGTCTAGTCTCCGCACCCTGATCATTCTTTAATTCCGGTATTTCGGGATGAAAGATAGGATGGACTACTCGCATAGGGTGCTGAGAGTCCCATGAGGAACAATTTTGATGCATCCGCCCTCAATAATTTAACAAAACCTCAACATTTTTGTACACCTCCTGTGGTTTAAGTTCAGAATTATGAGCTGCTGTCCCCCCCGCCATTGTAATGTGGCGGGGGGAAAAGGGTGGCGGGCGGGCATTTATGTCGGGCGGATCGCCACCGCCTCCATGGCGGTGGCGATCCGCCCGACGTCATAATGGACGCCTTAGTGAGAAGGGAACAATTAGGGATCCATTTGCGACAGTAAGAAGTTATGCCGAGAAACGGACGAACATCCCGCTGAGTACGAGGTACAGACAGATTAAAAATGGTAGTCACACGCTCAGGGGTTAGTCTCCTTCCCTCTTTTGACAGTAGATGGCCTTGGTCACCTCCTGTCGACAATATTGGAATTTAGAAAGAGATACTTTATTTCCATTAGCCGCCAAATGAGACAATAATTGTACAGTGGCTTCCTTACAACCGTCCTCAGTGTCAGAGGCCACTAACAGATCATCGACATATTGCAAAAGAACATTACTAGGGGGCAGGACCAAATCATCCAACAATGTCTTCAAAGCTTGAATATAAATACTAGGACTCTCCGTGTACCCCTGGGGAGCGTGACAAAACCAGAAGCTGCGACCAGATAATGAGAAGCCGAAAATATGGCGGCTATCAGGATGTATCGGAATGCTAAAGAAAGCATTCTTTAAATCGGTCACAGACAAATATTCAGCAGTGGGAGGAATCATAGTGAGAATAGTAGTGATGTCAGAAACCACAGGGTATTGGGGCACCACTATTTTATTAATTTCACGCAAATCAATCACAAAACGATAAGAATCAACATAGTCAGTATCACTTCCAACAGGGGTCTTATTTAAGGTCTATAAAATGGGGCTGTTGCATACATTAGCAGCCGTCTCCCCCACCACACCCCTTTTGATCAAATCTTGTATGATGGAGAGCAAAGCTTTCTCGCCTGCCGGAGAAATTTTGTACTGGGGTATACGTGGAAGCCGAGCATTTTGCTTCAAAGTAATAGAAACGGGTGGAATCCTTAATAATCCTACATCTGTGTCTCCAGTGGCCCACAGCGTCGCTGGGATAGCAGCATCCTCAGGAGGGAGGGGTTCATTTTTGGTGAAACACTGCAAAGTATGCTTGCCAAGGGGATTGATAGTCAAATAAACACCATCAGGTGAACAATGAAATTGTGCATGTAATTTCTTCAACAAATCCAAGCCCAATACATTTTCACCACAATGGGAAGTCAAAAGAAACGGGGAGTCTACCGTAACTGGACCAATTGTAAACGGAATAGGTTTGGAAATGGGGCTCACCACCGCAATTCCAGAGAATCCTACCGAAACATTATTTTGCCCGGACAGAGCAGCCCCTGGGACCAGAGAACGAGAAATAGAACTATTCATCGCACCTGTATCAACTAAAAACGTTTCAGATGTCCCCATCAAATGCGCTTTTACATAAGGACCTTGCTGATCAACGGGTACTGACACCTGGCCCCCACTCTGTCCTTGGCTGTCCTATGTATAGGCATACCCTTCGCTTGCATCCTTCGCACAGTCCTCATTATAATACTGCCTACCTCTCGGATTATCGAAATATTTATTTTCTGATTCAACGTGCGTCGCCTCCTCTCGTCGCATATCAATGCGATCCACACCACCTCAACCTCTTCCTCCACCTCTCATAGCCCCATTCTGAGCCAGCAACAATGGTATCGCCAATGCCCTACCTCCTTACAATAAGCGCACTGGTTTATTCCCAAAACAACAGCAGGCCCTCCGCCTCGTCCAGTTCCCACCCCCCTCGGGACGAACCCTCTACCACCTCTCTCTCTTCCTTGTCCTCGAACAACTTGTTGCAACAACACTCCTGTCTTAAGATCTTTCGTTTTCTTTTCCGTTTTATCCTTACTCTCATTTTCTTTATGTTCGTAATATTGGGCCATACTCAATATCACCAAGGGCGTAGAAGTGTTCCAGGTACTTTCAGCGGCTTGTAGCCGCGCAGAAACTTCCGGTAACAAATTGGTCACAAAACGATGAACAAATAATCGAGTACCGCCTTTCAATGATAAATCCTGTCCACTAAAATCAATGAATACGCTTTCAAATCTAGTGAAGAAATCAGAAACGCTTTCGTCTTTCTTCTGCTTACATGCTGTCACTTTGTCCCAATCCACCTTATGAGGTGGAATTAAGGAATGCATGTAAGTAATAATATGACCAGGTAACGCCAATAGTTCGGGTTTCGGTTTATTACCAGGCTTACGTTCCTTATCTCAATCTTTTATCTGTTCCCATGTTCCGCCTAACTCTTGAACATGGTCCTGATCATGCACGTGACGCCATACATCAACAGTGACTAACAACGCAAAAAATAGCTCTATGTCAGCTAGGGTTATAACAGCTGAGGAGGCCACTTCTGTGAGTTCTTTATAATAAGCCGTGGGATTCTTACGGGGTTAGATAGTTGTGATTTTAGCGAGAGGACTTCACTCCTCTCCCAGTGGGTGTAAACCCATTGTTCCTGCACTCGTGCCTCTACACGAGGTCTAGTCTCTGCACCCTGATCATTCTTTAATTCCGGTATTTCGGGATGAAAGATAGGATGGACTTCTCGCATAGGGTGCTGTGAGTTCCATGAGGAACAATTTTGATGCATCCGCCCTCAATAATTTAACAAAACCTCAACATTTTTGTACACCTCCTGTGGTTATTAATTTCACGCAAATCAATCACAAAACGATAAGAATCAACATAGTCAGTATCACTTCCAACAGGGGTCTTATTTAAGGTCTATAAAATGGGGCTGTTGCATACATTAGCAGCCGTCTCCCCCACCACACCCCTTTTGATCAAATCTTGTATGATGGAGAGCAAAGCTTTCTCGCCTGCCGGAGAAATTTTGTACTGGGGTATACGTGGAAGCCGAGCATTTTGCTTCAAAGTAATAGAAACGGGTGGAATCCTTAATAATCCTACATCTGTGTCTCCAGTGGCCCACAGCGTTGCTGGGATAGCAGCATCCTCAGGAGGGAGGGGTTCATTTTTGGTGAAACACTGCAAAGTATGCTTGCCAAGGGGATTGATAGTCAAATAAACACCATCAGGTGAACAATGAAATTGTGCATGTAATTTCTTCAACAAATCCAAGCCCAATACATTTTCACCACAATGGGAAGTCAAAAGAAACGGGGAGTCTACAGTAACTGGACCAATTGTAAACGGAATAGGTTTGGAAATGGGGCTCACCACCAGAATTCCAGAGAATCCTACCGAAACATTATTTTGCCCGGACAGAGCAGCCCCTGGTACCAGAGAACGAGAAATAGAACTATTCATCGCACCTGTATCAACTAAAAACGTTTCAGATGTCCCCATCAAATGCGCTTTTACATAAGGACCTTGCTGATCAACGGGTACTGACACCTGGCCCCCACTCTGTCCTTGGCTGTCCTATGTATAGGCATACCCTTCGCTTGCATCCTTCGCACAGTCCTCATTATAATACTGCCTACCTCTCAGATTATCGAAATATTTATTTTCTGATTCTACGTGCGTCGCCTCCTCTCGTCGCATATCAATGCGATCCACACCACCTCGACCTCTTCCTCCACCTCTCATAGCCCCATTCTGAGCCAGCAACAATGGACACTGATATCGCCAATGCCCTACCTCCTTACAATAAGCGCACTGGTTTATTCCCAAAACAACGCGATACAAAAGGGGATGATGGACGGAGCGTTTGAACAAATCAAACACTCACCCCCAGTCAACTGATCTGGGTTTAATCCAACACCATTCTTTAGTTCACTCAGCCACCCCAGTTCAGACATGGCTATATGCAAATCAGTCTGACTCTGTGCCTGGGTGTGAGTGTGAGTGTTTGATTGATTCAGATGCTCCGTCCATCACCACCCCCTTTTGTACCACTTTTGGCCGCCATAAGTGTGGCAGGGTATGCTCAGACATGGGTCCCTTGCTCACTTTGCCACTGGATTCAAGCAAGCCGGGCTGAAGACGGCTGGAATGCCAGAAACCGGTCCTCGGAAGCTTGTTTCTGGTCCAGGGAAGACATGGCTTGGCAGTTCGGGCTGGACTGTTCCCATGAGGCACAGGGTCAGACTGATTTGCATATAGCCATGTCTGAACTGGGGTGGCTGAGTGAACTAAAGAATGGTGATGGATTAAACCCAGATCAGTTGACTGGGGGTGAGTGTTTGATTTGTTCAAACGCTCCGTCCATCATCCCCTTTTGTATCGCTTTGTTCGCCCTAAGTGTGGCAGGGTATGCTCAGACGTGAGTCCCTTGTTCACTTGGCCACTGGATTCAAGATAGCCTGGCTGATGAGGATTATGAATCCGAAACCGGTCCCAGGATGCTTGTTTCCGGTCCAGGGAAGACATGGCTTGGCAGTTCGGGCTGGACTGTTCCCATGAGGCACAGGGTCAGACTGATTTGCATATAGCCATGTCTGAACTGGGGTGGCTGAGTGAACTAAAGAATGGTGATGGATTAAACCCAGATCAGTTGACTGGGGGTGAGTGTTTGATTTGTTCAAACGCTCCGTCCATCCTCCCCTTTTGTATCGCTTTGTTCGCCCTAAGTGTGGCAGGGTATGCTCAGACGTGAGTCCCTTGTTCACTTGGCCACTAGATTCAAGATAGCCTGGCTGATTAGGATTATGAATCCGAAACCGGTCCCAGGATGCTTGTTTCCGGTCCAGGGAAGACATGGCTTGGCAGTTCGGGCTGGACTGTTCCCATGAGGCACAGGGTCAGACTGATTTGCATATAGCCATGTCTGAACTGGGGTGGCTGAGTGAACTAAAGAATGGTGATGGATTAAACCCAGATCAGTTGACTGGGGGTGAGTGTTTGATTTGTTCAAACGCTCCGTCCATCATCCCCTTTTGTATCGCTTTATTCCCAAAACAACAGCAGGCCCTCCGCCTCGTCCAGTTTCCACCCCCCTCTGGACGAACCCTCTACCACCTCTCTCTCTTCCTTGTCCTCGAACAACTTGTTGCAACAACACTCCTGTCTTAAGATCTTTCGTTTTCTTTTCCGTTTTATCCTTACTCTCATTTTCTTTATGTTCGTAATATTGGGCCATACTCAAAATCACCGAGGGCGTAGAAGTGTTCCAGGTACTTTCAGCGGCTTGTAGCCGCACAGAAACTTCCGGTAACAAATTGGTCACAAAATGATGAACAAATAATTGGGTACCACCTTTCAATGATAAATCCTGTCCACTAAAATCAATGAATACGCTTTCAAATCTAGTGAAGAAATCAGAAACGCTTTCGTCTTTCTTCTGCTTACATGCTGTCACTTTGTCCCAATCCACCTTATGAGGTGGAATTAAGGAGTGCATGTAAGTAATAATATGACCAGGTAACGCCAATAGTTCGGTTTTCGGTTTATTACCAGGCTTACGTTCCTTATCTCAATCTTTTATCTGTTCCCATGTTCCGCCTAACTATTGAACATGGTCCTGATCATGCACGTGACGCCATACATCAACAGTGACTAACAACGCAAAAAATAGCTCTATGTCAGCTAGGGTCATAACAGCTGAGGAGGCCACTTCTGTGAGTTCTTTATAATAAGCCGTGGGATTCTTACGGGGTTAGATAGTTGTGATTTTAGCGAGAGGACTTCACTCCTCTCCCAGTGGGTGTAAACCCATTGTTCCTGCACTCGTGCCTCTACACGAGGTCTAGTCTCCGCACCCTGATCATTCTTTAATTCCGGTATTTCAGGATGAAAGATAGGATGGACTACTCGCATAGGGTGCTGAGAGTCCCATGAGGAACAATTTTGATGCATCCGCCCTCAATAATTTAACAAAACGTCAACATTTTTGTACACCTCCTGTGGTTTAAGTTCAGAATTATGAGCTGCTGTCCCCCCCGCCATTGTAATGTGGCGGGGGAAAAAGGGTGGCGGGCGGGCATTTATGTCGGGCGGATCGCCACCGCCTCCATGGCGGTGGCGATCCGCCCGACGTCGTAATGGACGCCTTAGTGAGAAGGGAACAATTAGGGATCCATTTGCGACAGTAAGAAGTTATGCCGAGAAACGGACGAACATCCCGCTGAGTACGAGGTACAGACAGATTAAAAATGGTAGTCACACGCTCAGGGGTTAGTCTCCTTCCCTCTTTTGACAGTAGATGGCCTTGGTCACCTCCTGTCGACAATATTGGAATTTAGAAAGAGATACTTTATTTCCATTAGCCGCCAAATGAGACAATAATTGTACAGTGGCTTCCTTACAACCGTCTTCAGTGTCAGAGGCCACTAACAGATCATCGACATATTGCAAAAGCACATTACTAGAGGGCAGGACCAAATCATCCAACAATGTCTTCAAAGCTTGACTATAAATACTAGGACTCTCCGTGTACCCCTGGGGAGCGTGACAAAACCAGAAGCTGCGACCAGATAATGAGAAGCCGAAAATATGGCGGCTATCAGGATGTATCGGAATGCTAAAGAAAGCATTCTTTAAATCGATCACAGAGAAATATTCAGCAGTGGGAGGAATCATAGTGAGAATAGTAGTGATGTCAGAAACCACAGGGTATTGGGGCACCACTATTTTATTAATTTCACGCAAATCAATCACAAAACGATAAGAATCAACATAGTCAGTATCACTTCCAACAGGGGTCTTATTTAAGGTCTATAAAATGGGGCTGTTGCATACATTAGCAGCCGTCTCCCCCACCACACCCCTTTTGATCAAATCTTGTATGATGGAGAGCAAAGCTTTCTCGCCTGCCGGAGAAATTTTGTACTGGGGTATACGTGGAAGCCGAGCATTTTGCTTCAAAGTAATAGAAACGGGTGGAATCCTTAATAATCCTACATCTGTGTCTCCAGTGGCCCACAGCGTCGCTGGGATAGCAGCATCCTCAGGAGGGAGGGGTTCATTTTTGGTGAAACACTGCAAAGTATGCTTGCCAAGGGGAGTGATAGTCAAATAAACACCATCAGGTGAACAATGAAATTGTGCATGTAATTTCTTCAACAAATCCAAGCCCAATACATTTTCACCACAATGGGAAGTCAAAAGAAACGGGGAGTCTACCGTAACTGGACCAATTGTAAACGGAATAGGTTTGGAAATGGGGCTCACCACCGCAATTCCAGAGAATCCTACCGAAACATTATTTTGCCCGGACAGAGCAGCCCCTGGGACCAGAGAACGAGAAATAGAACTATTCATCGCACCTGTATCAACTAAAAACGTTTCAGATGTCCCCATCAAATGCGCTTTTACATAAGGACCTTGCTGATCAACGGGTACTGACACCTGGCCCCCACTCTGTCCTTGGCTGTCCTATGTATAGGCATACCCTTCGCTTGCATCCTTCGCACAGTCCTCATTATAATACTGCCTACCTCTCGGATTATCGAAATATTTATTTTCTGATTCAACGTGCGTCGCCTCCTCTCGTCGCATATCAATGCGATCCACACCACCTCAACCTCTTCCTCCACCTCTCATAGCCCCATTCTGAGCCAGCAACAATGGTATCGCCAATGCCCTACCTCCTTACAATAAGCGCACTGGTTTATTCCCAAAACAACAGCAGGCCCTCCGCCTCGTCCAGTTCCCACCCCCCTCGGGACGAACCCTCTACCACCTCTCTCTCTTCCTTGTCCTCGAACAACTTGTTGCAACAACACTCCTGTCTTAAGATCTTTTGTTTTCTTTTCCGTTTTATCCTTACTCTCATTTTCTTTATGTTCGTAATATTGGGCCATACTCAATATCACCAAGGGCGTAGAAGTGTTCCAGGTACTTTCAGCGGCTTGTAGCCGCGCAGAAACTTCCGGTAACAAATTGGTCACAAAACGATGAACAAATAATCGGGTACCGCCTTTCAATGATAAATCCTGTCCACTAAAATCAATGAATACGCTTTCAAATCTAGTGAAGAAATCAGAAACGCTTTCGTCTTTCTTCTGCTTACATGCTGTCACTTTGTCCCAATCCACCTTATGAGGTGGAATTAAGGAATGCATGTAAGTAATAATATGATCAGGTAACGCCAATAGTTCGGGTTTCGGTTTATTACCAGGCTTACGTTCCTTATCTCAAACTTTTATCTGTTCCCATGTTCCGCCTAACTCTTGAACATGGTCCTGATCATGCACGTGACGCCATACATCAACAGTGACTAACAACGCAAAAAATAGCTCTATGTCAGCTAGGGTTATAACAGCTGAGGAGGCCACTTCTGTGAGTTCTTTATAATAAGCCGTGGGATTCTTACGGGGTTAGGTAGTTGTGATTTTAGCGAGAGGACTTCACTCCTCTCCCAGTGGGTGTAAACCCATTGTTCCTGCACTCGTGCCTCTACACGAGGTCTAGTCTCTGCACCCTGATCATTCTTTAATTCCGGTATTTCGGGATGAAAGATAGGATGGACTTCTCGCATAGGGTGCTGTGAGTCCCATGAGGAACAATTTTGATGCATCCGCCCTCAATAATTTAACAAAACCTCAACATTTTTGTACACCTCCTGTGGTTTAAGTTCAGACTTATGAGCCTCGTCCCGAATATCATACATCACTTGGGGGGCCAACCCTCCTGCAAAACACTGTTCCCATAAAGCAATAAGACATGTGGCCATGTGTTTCAGGGCATGTTGCTGCATAACAGGCTCAAAGTCTCGAAGCGTGTTCCATATGTCAGTTATAGTATAAATAGGCTGTCACATCCACTGGGATGACTGATTTTCAATCATCTGTTTCTCCTCTAGTCCTACA
The DNA here is from genome assembly GCF_964261635.1 of Lissotriton helveticus. Classification (NCBI taxonomy): domain Eukaryota; kingdom Metazoa; phylum Chordata; class Amphibia; order Caudata; family Salamandridae; genus Lissotriton; species Lissotriton helveticus. The sequence goes on from NC_136060.1 coordinate 192,300,907, forward strand.
GTCAAACGAGTAAACAACTTGCGTGTGCCGAGATCCCCCGGAGCACGAGATGCAGTTGAAACAGCTAGGGATGGGGTCGTGCTCGCGGAATGGGAAACCCACACAAGGGTGGGGGGAGATAAAACAGCTGTCAGCATAACAGAAGACGGCGGTGTAACAGGCCATAAAGTAACCGTCTCAGACACAGAGGGAGATAAAACAGCGGACGCTCCCGAGAGACAGGGGAAGAGGAAACAACAGGGGCACAAGCTGAAGGGACCTGTATTGGAGCTGGGGGAACAACGGGATATATACGCCGTGGAGCATATGGTAGAGGTGGTCGAGTATCCAATTAATCCTCCATCTCACCCTCCGCTTCAGTCCTAGCCACATAGGTCTTATCCACTTGCAATCTAAATTGCATATCTGCACAATCAATTCCCTGTTCGGTTTGAGCTTTATCATAAGCAATGGCTATCTGCGTAATCGTCTGACCTCCCTTCATTCTGCATACTTTCTCCTCCCGTATACGTCTACGCTTTGCTTCCTTCTGCCATAGGTTTAGGGAATCAAACATTGACTGTCGACTGTGTTTAGAAAACAGTCAATCCTGCAAAAAATGTATCTTTTTCTCATCAAAAGACCCAGTTAAGGGCCATTGCAACTCTACATTATCCTTAGTATATTTATGCCCTAGTGTATTAAACAAGAGAGGTGTAATACCATGCTTTACATACATAACATAACTCGGGCTGCCCTCAGGCGGGGCAGGTTGACTTTCAGCCAAGCGCATATCATTAGGGCGGCAACAACATCCAAAACAACTCAATTTGCTAACACACTGCATAGTGATTGTTGTCACGTATTCCTCATTCAATCATAAAAACATACTTCCAAAATGGCCATGTTCAAACATTCACAACATATTCCACCTCACTCTTATTCAAACATACACGGAGCTATAATATATGTACTTACGAAGATGTTCAAAATGACATGTCTCTTTTTTGTCTTTCTAAACAAAGAACAGAGCCCGTCGACTCCTGTTCATGGAGAATCAATCAATTCAGAATCCAGACCAACAGATACCAAAATCAAGCAGTCCAAAGACTACCAAGAGACCGCCGGACAGGTATAATGACAGACTGTCCTACAGACCATCCTACAGTCTTCCTGGTTCACCCTTGGGACTATTCTGACTAAGCCCGCTTCCTTAGCACTGCTTCAGATATGTCCCCAAGGCTACCCAGGTACAACCACAGGCCTTTCCGAGACCAGTCCGGCCAGGTGGGCACCACACAAGCCACACCAGGGCGTCAGATCGGCGTCTCTATTGTTCACAAAACAAGTCCGTGGAGCATCTACCCATACAGCCACAATGCTGCCCCGTCAGACCCCCAAGATTCTCTGTGGTACACCGACCACCAATTCCTACACAGTTATCTGCTTCAAAAGCACTGCTCAATAGCGCGTTCCAAAAGACACCAAAAACAATCCACTCACCTGGTGCACGAAGGTACAATTGCGTATTCTCCACTGCCAACTCCTGAAGACCAACACAGTCAGCTCCTGGGTTACGCCCGTAGGACTCCGTCGAAGGGTCACTAGCAGCTGGGGCACTCTGATCGCGAGAGCGGAGTAAGTCAACATTTTCGGTCCGTCCACCCGCTCGACCAGAGCTCCCTTCCTTTGTCCTTTCTACCCGGTTACGGGGAGGACGACCCTATCACCACCAGAGTCGCCAACTGATGTACTATAAAAATAACATAAAGGACTATACCTACCAATAGCCCCAATCCCAATCACCAAATAATCAGTCAGTTGGCAGTGAAGAAAAGTTCAATAGTTTATTAAACAAAATACTCTATAGAGGAGCCTCTCCAACTCTCACCCATCAGGTGCGCGGAGAAAACTGTTGGCTCATATTCAAACATGAGGTTATATACTTTTCGGTTCAACACATATAATCACGGTAAAAGGAAAAACACCAGTAGGCCCTCGAGCTTCAGGGAAGGACCATATATGGCACACATGATTATTTCAAAGCTTAACTATTTATTGCTGGGAAGGTCAGGAGGGGTGACTCCCTTTCGTCTTGGTGCCCGGGAGTGTAGGCACGGCGCCTCCACGAATGCGCTTTTTGCACCCAAAGCCAAATGCAACCTTGAGTCTCAGGACAGTCGAGTAGACAGCCTACGGTCAGCTGCTCCCAGTAATTCAGATGAACTGGGGCTTGAAAACTGCCGCAGATTAACACGTGATCACAGCCCGTGTTCGAGCATAGGTTCGGAAAATGGAGTCTGTATGGTTCTCGGCCCACTCTGTTAGCAGTAGATACGCAAGGAGCGAATAAACGTTCTCCTCCCTGCAAACGCATATAGATATATATGTATGTGAAGAAAAAGAGGGTACGTAAGATGCATTATGCTCACATAATATAGGTCCGCTACTCCTTATGCATGGGAAATCTATTTTTTATCCCTCAGCTGCTCATATGGGAACTTTTGTAGCTTTCAGAAATTATATTGTACAGTCACCCTGTTTGAAAACCTTTGAAGTAGGGAAGGAGTGTTTTGTAGCGGTGGATACGAGTGATTCCAATATGGATGCTGTATTTTCCGCATGATTGGAGTAAAGAATGGGAGGTATTCTATGGGTTGAGAACATTGAGGTGAGGACGAAAGGAATCATTCAATGATTAAAAAAAAACTTTTTGTATGTACTTGGGCCGTGGAACATTATATAAAATGTTTGCGGGAACCAAGATTTAAACTAAGCACTGATCACAAATCTTAGGTAACAATGTAGCCTACTGGTGGTGGGTGAGTGTTAACTGAAATATTAGCCAGATTGTCTGCCAAGCTGTAGGCATTATAAAACAAAACGGAATATCTACCATTGAAAAACAGTGTTCACGCTGATTGAAAGTCTTCTTTAGCAGTAATGAGTGGCATGAAACATGATTGTGGAGTTTGAAGTGGCATATACTGTGGCAGAGGTAGTAATTGGAATTTTATGACCAATGACGATGTGCAATCTACGTGTGAGTGGTGGTGTGAAATGGATATTGATGTAGCATTGAAACTGGTAATCAAGTATGTTTCTGAAGTTTTACCTAAAGATTGCAAGTTAAATGGATATTTACATGTCTTTTTCAAAATTCATGGGGAATTTGGGTTGAAGTGACATCGGGATGAGAGATGATAACTAGTTTCACCTTTTGGATTAAGGCAGAATATTCTTCACCAAGGTCATCAAGTAAATTTGAGGATGTCCGGTACTAAGAGGAGGATCAGGGAGTACTAATGTTGCCCATGGATGGACAATATGGTTGATAACTGAGTAGAGTGGTGCGCTTTGTGTGGGAATTGTGATATGTCATCTAACATTTGAACTGTGCCTTCAGTTCCTGTTGCCTTTCATTAGATCTATGGAGCAAATTGTTGTGGATATTTTCTGGCTCCTTTAAGGCAACTTGTGCCAAAGAACGTGTTGTGCCTTGGTTTTAGTAGATTATTACTCAAATTGGCCTGAATTAAGAATAATTGAAAGGGTCGCTTCTAATGTGGTCATAGTTTGCTTGTAAGATGTTTTCGCAGAAAGATGTTACCAGAGTTAGTGGTATGGGATAATGGCATGCAATTTGTGAGTACCAAAAAAAGTGAGTATCGGCACAGATTTGGTACTGTTCAAAATAGAATTTTGGTTTATTGTCCAGATACAAATAGCCAGGTGGAATGTATCAAGAGAATTATCTGCCAAGGGGTGTATCAGTTGGACGAAGTATCTGCAAGTGACTTTACTTTCTTATTGTTCAATCACAGCAAGTATTTAATTGACTAAAACCTGGGAAGGGTGGACCCACAACACTAAGAAGACAGAGATAATGATACCTTCCTAGTTTTATTAATGTAGTTTGGATTAAAGAATAAAAGAAAACATTCAGTTGCTCCAATGGAAAAATATTTACCACAAATATTATTGTACTAAACGTCATCAACATTAATAGATTTCTGCTTTATAATCATGTTTGAATATTTGCTGGTCTGATATGTTCAGCACATTGGCAACAACTGTACTAATAGAATAGGCACAGGTAAGGTGAGGTACAAGACCTCTTTAGTTGCACATCAAGATGGCCATGAAATGCCAAAACATTTTTATTGTATCATGCCAAATTGAGTAACCAGAATTTCTCCATTTAAATTATTGGGTTGCACACCAGGACTGAAGCTTGCTCCTTGGTAGTCAAAGGAGAATTGTTAGAGACTAGTCAGAGGGTTAAGAAGTATACAAGGAAAATGCAAGAGCAAATGGATCCTCAGGAGGGAAGGTGTAAATGAATGACAGTTGACGTCGGACAGTTAGTTAGAATAAAATTGACCAGGACCTTCATGAAAGGTTTGGACCCTGCTTGGATCCTTTTAAGGTGGTATAGGTGTTAAAGAAGGCTTGTGATTGTGTAGTATTTTAGAGCAGAGTAGTAATTTTTCTGGTAATCTGATGGTAATAAGGTTGAGGATAATGTGTTTTGTCGGAAGGGTGATCTAGTCAAAGTGAATCTTATTGATGAGAGTGGTAGGATTACATTGAGTAATCTAAGGAGTGTTGAAGATTCTTTAGGGGAAGTTGACAGGGATGACAGGAAACTAGGCTGGTGAGTTTATGTTAAGTAAAATGACTTTTTCATGGAGTAGGCTCTGTTTTCCTAAGGTGTTTGTGGTGTGTTGCTGTGTGTACACAGTTTTGAAATTAATGTGAAAGTATTGGGTTTTTTGGGTGTTGTGCATTGAGAGTGGACATTTGGGGTTTGTGGGCGAAGGTCATATGTTGGGGTGAAATGCAGACTGCAGGGACATGGGTCAGTTGAGAAATGTGTTGGGGAGTGATGCCCTACCTTTTCTTCCTATTCCAGACCTTTTTTCTTGAAGAAGTTATGTGAAGAGTAACTTTGTATGTTTTATCTCCTCCACAATAATGTTTTACAACCACACACACACATATATATATAATACCATATATTAAATATGTTAAATAATAAAATTAATATCTAAAACAATAAAGTAGATTTAAAATAAATATTTAAAAATATAAAATAAATGTATTTAAAAAAGGTAAACACACATACATAATAATATATATTTACTTTAAAGCAATTAATTAGCAATTCATTGTCATTTATTTAAAAATTTATATATGTATATATATATATATATATATATATATATATATATATATATATATATATATATATATATATATACATATATATATAAATATGTACCAATAACATAAAAGCTAATAGAAACAATATTCTTTTATAAATGAAAACATTAAACAATTTACAAATCTACAAACTTAAGTTTCTCACTCCAGTGCACTAGTGCAGAAAGTAGGGGACCGCCTCTGAAAGAACAGATTGCGGTCAGGGAGAAGAGGGGAAAAATATCAAGACAGAACAATAGCCTCCCTCATGGCCTAAATTCTTCTACAATGGAATCAATCCAAATACATTCAGTGAGCACCCAAACAAAATTATTAACCCAATAGACAAAGTATTCCAACAATTCTAAAAATATATTCTTTTATTTCATTTGTTTTGTCAGAGATATTTTCATAGATATACATATATTTAGATACTTTTTAAAAAAAAACACTTTCAACATAGATAATACATTCAGAACTAATCACAAATTGAGAAAACAATCCATACTATCAAATCAAATAGACCCCAGCAGAGAGAAACAATGCAAAATCACAACAGCCCATTCTACCCAACTCACATACATCCAGACAAACAATCCCATTCATAGCATATCTGGGGAATACAATTACAGAGTAACAATGTAATTGGAATGACCAAAGACAAAAACTGCAAAAAGCAGGATGTTCTCAGGGCAGTGGTCGACGCGTTTTGGTGGCTGCAAGATGATAGAATGCCACCTTCATCAGGACCTGCCAGATATAATGCCCTAAACAGGGCCACTCCACCCCGGGGGAAAATTACACTAGAAGAACAGTTTCAAAGCCCTCTATATCGGTACAGACTGACGTTTCTAGATATAATGGTCTGAAAATCCGACACTTCTCAGCCAGGTGCTGACACTCACCGCTCTCAGAACCTCAAGCAACTCAACATCATGTGTCGTCCCTTAGAGTTGCCTGTAGATATTCCAAAAACCTCCAATCCTGGCAAAAATTCTTTAAAGGAAATGTATATAACGCAAGTCCATCACTATGAAGAGGTACTCATGCGCATGACAACAATTATCACAAAGTGCTAGGAAGTGGAATATACCTAAAATGCCTGCATGTCGTCCAATAGGCCTCCTGCTCCTGAATTACCAAGTGTTGTCTGCTTTAATCTATAATCTGCTTTAAAGGTAACCGGAGGCCCACATCAGTAACCGCACATAAGGTCCTCAAGGCAGCCACTCCAGTGCGTTCAACAGTAGGGAAAGTGTTGGATAGCGGAGGGGTAAAAATTACTATTCCCACTACAGTGAGTGTAACAGTAGGGAAAGTGTTGGATTGTGGAGGAGTAATAATTATTATTCTCACTCCAGTCAGTTCAAAATTAAAAACAAACAAAATATTAACAACAATATTTAAAAAATAAAATCAAGTAAAATGTATAAATATATTAAAAATGCAAATATAAATATATTTAATATAAAAAAACATTATAATATTAAATACATATGACAAATACCTACAAATATTACATTAAATAAAATAAAAAATAATTTCCAAATAAATTTTTTTTTTGTTAGAAATGATTTAGAAACAAAAACATTAACTATTATATAAATTTACTTTTTTTATTTCCTACCCTATAACACCACACAATTCACAACCCACATCTAAATGTAAAAAAAGATGTACTTCCTTAAATAACATAATTAATTACCAATTCAAAAACTATTATTAATTAAAAAACAAATTAAAACTTATAAAAAATAATTGACTTCCCACACTTAACCTCTATAATTCCCACAACCCACAGCTAAAATTAAACTGTAAAATAGTATTTATTAACTAATTATAAAGTAAGTAAAATAATTAATAATTAATGACAAATAAATAACTTCCCACCCTTTACCCCTATAAACCCCACAACTGCACCTAAAATAAAATTAAACAATTGCCATAATTAATTACCAATTAATGTATTTATTGTTATCAACCAATTAATAATTAATTACAAATAAATTACTGCCCACAATTAACACAAAAAATCTCACATAAATAAATATTATTAAATAAAAAATAATCATTAATTTATTATAATTAAATTGCTTCCCACCCTATTCCCTTATAAACACACAACCCGCTACAGACCTAAAAACACAAAATGTACTTAAAATAAAATTGATAACTACTAAATAATTAACACATATATTAAAAAACATGTACAATATTTATACAAAAAAATACAGCACATGCATTTAAAATATAAACTAAAATACATCATACTATTTAAAAAAATCGATATTCTAAACAACTATATTTTTTAAAACAATATTTCTTACCTTAAATTCGATATTGTCGACCATGATATTATTGCTGTTGATATTTCTGTGTCATATTTCCAACTCGATATTTGTGTAAGTTGACATTTCCATCTCGATATTCTGCCTGAATACCGAATTTTATACAGATATGCTCAATAATATTTCAAAAAGTTCACCCATGGCATTCTATATTTTACTTTCATTTAAAAAAAAAAAAAAAAAAGACAAGGCACATTTCACACATCTCACAGCCAATACATTAACAAAATTGTACAAGTTATGCAAATTCAAATGGCAAACAAGCCACAAACTCAGCATAAAAACAAAGTGGTTTCACAACTTGGCAAACAAGAAACCTGTACATTTTCCATTACATAGCGGAGGAACACCTGCAATTGGATGTATATGTGACAATAATTTGCACACAGAAAATGTGTGGTACAGCACAATGCAGTTCCAGAAAGGATGCCTCTGAAAAGGGGCTAATAGTGTATTCTGACTAGAAAATTAAAAATGGGTAGACAAACGATATAGCTAATGTCCAAAAGTCAAAACACAATTTAAAACTCATAAGATGTGACAGAACTACGTTGTACTGCACAAATATTAACCTAGCAATATAGGAAGACATCTTTAAATACCTTACACGAATTTAATTGAATTGGTGATATGATATTATGGAGTGAAATAACACTGCCAAGCCCACCTTATATAGCAAAAGAATTCTAACAGCAATGACATGTTATCAGCAGGAAAGTTGTTAAACTTTTTCTTTTGGTTATGCTGCATGAAGTAATTCCAAATACGAATTTGCTCTGTAGATTCAAAGAATCCATATTTACTCAGACAAGTGTAGATAAGTTCTCAACCAGTAAAAATGTGGCATGCTTTCAGTGTAATTTTCTTGTAGTTGGTGATTATGCTAGTAGCGGTCAATTTATTGTTATTGATGGTTATCTGCCCACTCTGTCCACGTATTTCTGGAAAAAGTTCAGAAGTAATTATTATAGGCTCCTGAGGGTCTCTCCGCCAATAATTAAATGAGAAATGGTTTTGGTAAAAGAATGAGACTGTAAATACCCTACCAGGCAGGCTTCCATTGTGCAGCCTATGAATCACATTGGTGTTTTGAGGTACTCACACGCAAGGTACAAGACATATCCTGTCTGTTCATGACCAACCTCCTCATTATCAATGCTAGATTAGATTTGGCTTCTAGAAACTGGCCCTTCTAGAGTGGCAAAAGGGCAGTGCCTTTCTAGGAACTCTCAAAGCATTTCCTGATTGCTGTTGACAATGTGGAGAACAGGAGAGAGGTGACAGGAAATTAGGAAGTTGATTGCATTCCTGTGCAATGATCCAAATTTATCTAAACACTTACAAATGCAGACTGCCTCTCCGGTTATTATTCTGACACTCAAACTAAGATGTAAAGCAAACCTGTATAGGAGATTCATTTTGAAGAGGCATTTATTCTAGGGGTATTCAGCTATAGAGTGAAGGGCCCTCAACCACCAATAGTGGAATGCTTACTCATAGGCTCCCCCTTTTATTCAGGACAAATGGTTTGCACGAATGGGGGTCTAGTTAAAAAGATCTTGCAGGAGAAATTATATCTGCCTAAAATTATCTGCTGGTTTACCATGCCCATAAGATGTTTTCCTCCCACTGTACTTTGGAGTCTTGTTTCTTTTCCCCTGCCCCTTCCTAAAATAGATTGTTTGTTCCCTTGAAAAGGCAACATTAGGGGTAGAGGACCATACATGTTCAGCCAATACATGCATGGAACTGGTGGTGGAGGAGGTGGTAAAGCATTAAAAGGTGCCCTATATTGGCCATAACATTTGGTTTGGTGTGGATTTGTCACTGCTACTGTGTTCATCTGACCTGAATGACTAGTTAACTGGCGTCCTTCTTTGGTTCTTACTTTTCAAGAAAAACTGGTTAGTAGGCTGATTATAATGTCCACTGTGATGCATGGGTAGATTGCATTATGGGTGAATTTATTAATATCTCTTTTTTTTTATTTGGCTATTTTGTGTTAAAAATTCAGTAAATTGTTCCATGTCCTTGTTTATTTCCTCTAGTCGTTTTTGAAAAGGGTAATTTGAATTGTAGTTTTTATGGCAAAAGAGAGTCTTTTTGCAGTATTCATGATTGAGTATAGAATCTTGTATTATGCTCCTTTGTTCTATACATTTAGGGGATGATTTACAAACGTTTCACGCAATGCAACGCAGCAAGGCAGGTTGTTGGTCTTCGCTGTGGTGCTTGAAAGGAAGAGTGCAAAATTGTGGCATATCTTCTAAGATATGATGAACTTCTGCTCTCTCACAGCACTTCAAGCAGCCTGGAGCCAAAGCCAGCACCCGTGCACCATGGAACAACGATGTCTGCGTACTACGCAAATCTCAATTTGTGCAGCTTTGTAAATGTCACTTCAGCGCTTGCGTTGACTTGGGTAACTCAAGGGCATCGCAAGTGCATAGTAAAGCTGACCCCTAGATTAGCATTTTCACTATTCCTGGGTTTGCAGCGCCACACTTGAGTGAAGCATGTTTGGTTTTAGGTTTGATTACAATTTTACAATACTGAACATGCATAGCATATTGCTTACTATGTATCATGAAAATATTTGGATAATTGCAATTTTTGGTTTTATTCCTTAACTAGGTATTTCTTGATCTGTGCTGAATGGAACTGCTAATGCATTTTTATTGTATACTCCTACACGTTTCACATACTTTACACAGTAGTGACAAGTGTATGGATCCTGAGTCCTGAAGGTTAAAAAATGAGGACCAACAGATGTGACAACAATTAGAATTCCTTACATCGTATCCTGGTTTTTAATCTTATCAACGGCATCCTGAATGTGCAAGGTAAACCATTGGATAATTTTAGGCAGATATAATTTGTGGATCCCGGAAGACATATTTGCAAACCTTCATTTCCTCTCACTCCCCCTCCTATCTATGTATTATTTTGATGCTAGCAAGGACACAGTGAATTGCAAGTAGGTGTTATGGGTAGTTTAGAATACACTGCTGAAGGGAGTAAATGTCATTTACCAAACAAAGAGAATAAATGAGGCCTATGAAGAAGAAAGAGAGGCAATTCCTTTTCAGAACTCCCTAATGCTCTTCTCATACATACCTTTTGCGACTATGATTGCACAGACTCAGCATATACCATGACTGGTGCCATGCATTGCTTCTTAAACAACGAATGCTGACAATGCACATATTCTTATTTGAAAGCGTGGCAATGAAAAATGTAAAACAATTGATAAATAAAATATCTTATTTTACATAGCGCTGCGTGCCACAAGTTTATCTGAGGGCTGCACATAACTAGTGCCATTGTCAACTGATTTAAAGATATTAATTTGAGACATTAGAATAAAAATTACAATTGCATGAAATTACTTACCTCTTTAAAATCTGAACTAACTCCGGTAGACAATTCACTGATGTTAATGTAGCTTTAATGTGTCAGTGAAATAAAAGAACATTTTTGACACGTTGCAATAATTTCTCATAGAAGCTGCAGTTACACTTCTTGTTAAGAGACCCTGCTAGGCTTCTGTTTGCTCACAGTCGCAGGCAGCTTCTCTTCCTCTTAAGAGGGCAGACAGTGCTTCACACAGAAAAATTCCAGGGTGCGGCCAACATTCTTGAATGCCCTTTTCTTTCTAAAACATTTTGGCTGTCATGTTAGACTCAAACTTGTGATGTATTCACATAAAAATTGTAAATTTTAAATGTCATCTGAATGCCACAAACAAATGACAGTGAATGCCTACACACTATGATCTGGACAACGATGAAGGTCTGCTTCAAGTTATCAACAGCTGCAACTGAAACATGTTCAACCTACAGGGTTTCTTAAGGTTGCATGACCCAGGTTTAACCTCCCTCCAAAGCACGTCAATGTGCCACATAACAAATGAGCTGGGTGTGTGCGTGTGCTTTTGGATTTAACCTGCCCACCTTTTAGCCCGAGGCAGCAAGGGAAGATGCATATTGATGCAGGGAGGAGTGCAGGGCAACTCCCAAAGGAACTCTCTGGATATTAATTAATTATTCCGATTCATTTGATGCTGCTGCTGCGAGAGGACAAGCATCTGAGGGAAAGAATAAACAGAAACAGAAATAGAGTCATATTACAAACAAAACTCCGAAGCAAGGCCCTCCATTATGATGTGCATGGAAATTAGGGATATAATTGGCATGTTTTCTCATACTGTTAATTCTCAATTGTTTCTCAAGACGCGTCCACCTATTTATTTCATACATTGCTGATTATCTGTTAAGGATTTATTTGGTATGAAAGGCGCAATGATCTTGCAATGCTAGGAGAAACATTTTTAACGTTATTGGCATTAAGGGCCACATTTAAAGGCTGATGGGTGCCCACCAGCCCGCCAGTAGAGCAGAGGCTACGGCCTGGATTCCTCTGAAGTTTGTTTCACCCCTCCTGCCTGGTGGCATTGCCTGTGCTTCCACTGGTGCTGTGAGCCTGGTGGCTCTCTTGAAGGCATCGGTCCTTTGCTGAGCAAGTGCCATGTTTGATAGCCTTGCTCGATAAATATTTTATTCTGCAAGAACAAATTCCCAAAGAGGTAGTTTGTTCTTGCAGAACAAAATAATAATGCCTGACCACAGCCGGACTGCCTGTAGTGGGCATTGGGAGTTTCCCCGGGAGGCTGGAAGGGTGGGGGCCGTTTTTACAGTGGTGGGGGCCAGTTTTGCAGCAGTGCTGCAATATCGGCCCCCAGTTACAAAAGCCGCAGCGCTTCATATTTGTCCACCGACCACTACCCCTACTCTCAGGAGCTGGGCCAGAAAATTTGCCAGGGCTACTTTGGGCTCCCAGTCAGGCCCTGTGCCTGGCACACAGGAACCTCCATGTCTCGCAATGTTTTGTCATGGTTCCTATGACAGGATTGTGTGGGGAAAACCAGCGACAGTCGCTTCGCAATAAAGGAGAGAGGGTGGCTGTTAGTGTGACCTGATGCTCATTTGACAGATGGACCGACAGGTTAAAGGTTTCTGGTGGTATAGCCAGCTAAGGCTCCCCTATCAAAAACCCTGTGGTTCTTCCATCTCTAAATGGGACGGGAAGCCATAGGTTTAGCAGAAGAGTGCACCCAACAAAAGGAAAGTACACATCTGATTTTGACAATCTGAGCGCAGGAATAGGAACTAACCAGTGTTCAATGTGCTAAGTGCAATCCCATGTCCACTGCACTTTCTTTAAATTCACTGGGTTTCATCACCCCTAGTCACACACCCTCAAAAGATTAAGCATTTTCCTGCATTCTGCGTCTGACTAACACCTTTATGAGGACGTGCTGCTACCACATCAGGAGCTCAATGTAAAGATGATGGTCTAAGCTCAGGTTTATGAGGCAAAAGCCACATTAAATCCTGTCTTGAGGGGGGCTCTTTTTTACAAAGTAGGTCAAGGTTAAGAGGGCGGTGAGAAAACCCTGTCTAGACAGGGAAGCTGGGCTTCTGTGTCTTTGGAAGGGTCTCCAGATTATTGCTTAAATCTTCTTTAGAATTAAAGGATAATTTAAGGCCTATAGAACAATTATAAAAGTAGAACGAAAAATAGTTTAACCTAAACGTTTATATAAAAATTCGTCCAGTGCTGAAACTCTCCCCGACACAACGTTAGATAGTTGACCATTGGCGGCTAGAATGGATGCTGATGCTGAACATATGAGAATTGCAAAGAAGAAAGTGTGTTCTGCCTGAGGGATGAAGAGAAACAGCAATTTGAATGGTCAGTACCAGCTCAAAGCAAACTATCCAATAACGAACATTAACACAAAGCTGGTGAAGCTAGCTTTCTAAATAGCCGAAACTTCCCAAATCTAAGGACAAATACATCACTGAATAAACGAGCAATAGTGTTCTGAATAAAACACACTAGAATAGACAAAGAGCCTTTTGCTAGATTATGCTGACAATGCCAGCTGCCTTAAATATGCCAGCGTAGACGATCCCCTGCCTTATAGTCTTGCTGCTATGCAAGCTGCGCAGTGGGTAAGAATCATACTGGCATCTCAAAAGATCTCAGAGAAGCAAAATAAGGTATTTTAAATGAATAAACCACGTAGAATGTGATAAATCAGAAATTACGGAAATCTGAAAATCAAAAGTTGACCAACCCAAAAACCATACAACTACAATAAGTTAGGGAAAAAAATAGTTTAGGATTCAAAAGAAATTATGGGTCAGTGAAGTAATAAAGAATTTAGATCTGAAGGCAATGTAAATGTGCTGAGTGTTAAAGAATGTATCAGGATCGAGCACCTACAATCTGAGAACAAACCTAAAATCTTTTGCCTATTATCAGTTTTTCATTAATCAGGAACTGTAGTGCTCAAATTCTCCACTTTGTAACTAGGCAAAAAAGAACTGCACAAAACAAAGAACTCTGATTATTCTATTGGTGAACATGCGTAGTGAGTAGGAAAGTAGAATGCAGAGAGGATCCCAAGTACAACAGCAATAATGTATACGATTTAGCAGCACTATGGACATGCACCAAGGTAAACCAGTCTTCCCTGTTGTGGTGAGAGTAGGTTGGGTGGAGAGTAGTGGCCCATAGAGAGGGTCATTTAATGCTAATAGATCTGGCCTATAGCTAAAGTTATCTTTACAGTAACTGATGAGTTTAGGCACTCAAAAAGTCATCATATATGCACTTTGTCACTCATCCTTGCTCTCATAAATACGTTCATTCACTCACTCACTAATTCTTGCATTCACCCACTTACCCATGTAAAATAAAACAGACACAAACTAAACAAGATTATGGATGATAAATTAAAAGAATAAAAACTGAAAAACACACAAAAACCTAAACTTGTTTGGCATACGTTTGCAATACAATAATAAACGTAAACGTAGCAGCCCACAGCTTTCTTTCAACAGTACTGTGCCAAGTGTAGTGTGGTTTTAAAGTTCCAACATAGCCGATGCAGTAAAATGCTCAATACCATTAAAAGATGGCGGCTCAGTAAGTATTGCACTGTGCAGCTATCTGTTAATGCAAAAGTGTAGAGTCCATCATTGTTGTCCTGATCCATGGTGGCCAACAGAATGCTTCTAAACATGGTGACCATCTTGGAATAGTAAAACAATAATACACTATGAACAATACTATTTCTTGAAGGTCCGCCCATTTTAAAATTAGCAGCTACACAAGATGTAGCACACTGCAAATGAAACGAGTGACAAGTAAGTGGCCTGAAAATACTTTATGGGGAGTTCAAAAAACTGTGGAAGAATAGAAGGAAAGAAATAGAAGCAACATTTAGAAGGAAACAATAGAAAACTAAAGGACTGTCCCCCATCCCAGACACTGACGCACACTAATTTTCAGGCAGATGTGCACATGTAATCATAGAAAATGTTGTTACTTTGAGGGCAATAGAGCCAATGGAAGAAATGGACTAACCCAATTCCCTATGCATGATGCTGTCACTGGAGAAGGAGAATGTAAATAACACTCAAACAGGAAGAAGACATGTGACCCAAAGTCCCTCTCTATATGTATATGTATGTAGTGAATCTTTGTTTTGCAAGGGCTTGGCAGACAACTACAACTGCCAGACTATCTGAAGTGGGTCAAGCAAGACGTATCACAGTGCAAGTCTTCTAACCATCCAAGGTTTGTCAAAGAACATATCCAACATCAAAGCCCTTTTTACTACAGTAACCTGTGAGATTCCATGTAACAAAATTATTATCTACAGGCATTGACACAGTGTATTAATAATCCACCCTTGAAGACCTATTGGGATAAAGATATGCTTGTCACAATAAATAACTCACAACTACGGTCTTTGTTGTAAATCATCATAATAAATGTATTGGGACTATATGGTTGATCAATAGCTTTTCACCATAATCAACTGAGTCCTGCTGCACTGAGCGTAAGCTTTTTTGGCAGGCAAAAGGTGAAGCACAAGCACTCTTTTTTTTTTTAGCAGAAATACGAAATTTCTGCACAATTAAAATCTATACTCAAGGAAATCAGCATTTGGATGTGGTTGTCTGACAGAATATGTAGGACAAAAGTATTTTGCCAAAAATATAGAGAGTGTAATTATGAAAGTTAAGCTTTATGATTCATAACTTCATATCTATGCACCTGGAAGATATTTATATATATATATATATATATATATGTATATATATATATATATATATATGTGTGTAGAGTTAAGCATAGTAAAACCTTTTTTACCCATAGAATCCTACCTTCACAATATTTGTGCCCTCGATATTCTTATCGCAATATTTTGCCCCAAAAATATTTTATCTCCAGTTTCTTAGTCAATAACCTTGGATGTAGCCAAAGCCCAGCTCTCTATAGCACTTCCTTAAGCTGTTTTTCTGGCTACGCTGTGAGGCGAGACCTGAAAAACGTAAAACTTTGGCCCTCCAAGAAATCAAAGTAGTGTAAAGCATAAAAAAAACTAAGAATCAGTTGCAACTTAGAATTTTAATCAACTGATGCCTGAAGCACAAAGGTATGACCTCTTTAAAGGAAATATGGTATGAGGCAGTTGTATTCTAATTGATACAAGAAACTCACATATCCAATGGAATCTGCGATTGTTACGTAAAAATTGGGTGGTTATTCAAGCTGTACCTTTGCAAACTAGTCCCATTAGAGGTCTCACAATAATTCAGCAGTATAACATAAATGATGGGGCCCCCTGCAGAAGGTGAGGAGGGGCCCCTTCGTCTTCATATTTAACTAATATTAATTGAGCTCGGACGGAATGGGGATTCTTTGTAATACCTCAATTTGGCAAGCTCACGATCGGCTTGATTTATAGGCCCAATATTGACAATCCACATATACTGCTCAAAATGACTGATTTGGGAGGTTATGTAACTCTAACCTAAATCTAAAGCTCGGTAAGCTGATGCCTAAGTGAAAAGAAAATGGGCTAGAACAGTTATTCAGAATCTGATACCCAATTGTAATCTAGGTGTGCTAGGCAACAACTCTTTCATCCAAATGCAGTCATCAAAAGACAGTATTTTGCAATAAAAGCATTACCTCGACATTTTATATCACTTTCCTTTAAGACCCAAACTATGCAGAATGAATTCAAAATCAAGTGTGCAAAATCCTAGAAATAAGTTAACTATTCCCTAGAGAAACATGTACTGGGATGCATTAAAAGATTTTTTGTGAGGTATCAGAAATATGTTATCTAAATGGTCAAGGAAATAGGAGCAACATGAGTAAACTTTAATCTTAGCTCAGCCCCTACTACTCATGCAGACAGCAGTAGTGCAAGTGTATGCAAGAGGACATTCTACTGGAAAAAATGCTCCCACATCGTTAACCTGCCAAATATGTCTACATTAGTTTCATTTAGGTTAACAATTATATGGTTGATTTCATAACATTATGATAGGGTAGCGCTAGGATTGAAGATGCTTCTGCAAGCCCATCCTTGTTTTACTTAAGAGAACCATATAATCTGCATATTGGAAGGAAGTAATTATGTGGTTTTCAGTCTTTAGGTGACAAGATGTTGATGACATAC
Organism: Lissotriton helveticus; assembly: GCF_964261635.1. Lineage (NCBI taxonomy): Eukaryota > Metazoa > Chordata > Amphibia > Caudata > Salamandridae > Lissotriton > Lissotriton helveticus. The sequence goes on from NC_136060.1 coordinate 192,317,989, forward strand.
CAGGAAGTTGTCTAAATCCTCAATACAGATGTTGGGATTTTAGATGATAATAAGGGTGCAAAGCTCAAACATATCTTCACCCTAGTATTTGAGTATAAAAGTTGGATTTTCCTCAGTAGATTAGCTGAAATTCCCCACGCTTGAAGCTTTAACCAGTATCAAATACAGTTGTGAAGTCTACAAAGCTGGACTGTAAGAGTATTTTTTAAGGTATTGCTTCCTCATTGAAAAAACAGATAGTCATAATGTTATCCAGGATACCTAAGTTGGGTCAAATGTCCGTCTGATTAAAAGGAATAGGAATAAGAACCTTGTCTAAAGCCCGAGTCTCTAACTCTTTCAAGAGTGTTCTAGAGAAGGGTTTAGCCTCCATATCTAAAAGCACAATTAGCTTGAAATTAGTCAGATCCAAAACAGAGCCTTTCTTATGTAATGGAACTAGGATGGGACCTTGCCAGGACTCAGGAATTATCCTACATTGTAAACAGTAAGAAAATAATACATGTAAAAGTGAGGACCAGAATGATTGATTGCACTTTCAAAGTGCAGCTGGGGGAACATTTGATGTCGGGGCTACGTCAGAATGCCTAGTTTCTGTAACTGTATTTATTGAACTGGTGTCACAATCTATGGTGCCATTTGGATTTGGGGATGAGTTGTCTTGCTTGACCATGAAATACAACACAGGCGTTTTTGAATAAATTGATTTAATATGATCTGTCCATTTTTCAAGGAATATGTTATTAGTCTCTACTGTTTTCATGCTTTGATCACTTTTTATTAATAAAGTGCCAAAATTTCCTTAGTTCACTACTGATACAGGTGTCAAGAAGATCAGGACAGCCTTTATGTTGCTGTGCCCACTTTGCAGACCACATAGCTTACGTGTACTCTTTTTTAAGAAAACTATTTTTCCGCTATGAGTTCTATCCATGGGTTGTTTTACAAAAGCTCTTAATTCTCAGTTTAAGGCTGTCTTCCTCTGCAATTTCTAACTGATAGACTTACAGTTAGACCAGTTACAATATTTTTCCACAAATGAATGCAATCAAATTCTTGAGAGGGATATGGTGAAAAACTAGAATTTACCAAATTGCATTAATCTTTCCATACAATAAACAAGTGTACTGGGGGTTCTTTTCATCTAATTATCTTCTATTGCTCTAGTCCAATCAAATGCCAGACTTCTGGGACTCCCTCTACTTATGATTTTGTTTTCATCTCAAAGTGTATAACTATTTAATACCCCTATTTACGTCCAATCAGCTGCAAGGACACAAAGGAATAATATTGACTATATGAAAGTATGACACAGGAGTTACCTGCACCAATCTACTGAAGCATGGAGATCTCCTCTCTGAGAGCGTGTGAAAAAGGCAAACAGTGAATCTCCCAGCATTCTTATTTAGGAGAGTTGTGCTGTTCCAGAGGTTCCCCAGTAACCATTCAGTAACCATTCAACTTACGGAGGAACCAATTCCCATAGGGTCAACTGTCAGATCAAGGTCGAACCCACTGGTTATTAATCATATTATTATTATGATCGTATTTATTGAATTGATTTGGTGAAGTGGGATTTTTGCTTTTCATATATACATTAGTCAGCATTAGAGGTTTTACACCAAAGATAGTAGACCAGTTTTCAGTTATCAGGATAGAGGATTTTCCCTGTATGTATACAACTACCAAGTCGGACGTTTGTGAGATCGGTTTAATTTAGATGCCTCAAACACGACAACCTTTTGCTTTTCTAAATGCTGGGAGAGAGTAGGTTAGATGCCCTGGCAGGTAAGGGTCTTCTTTACGCCATTTTTGAAAATTATGTAATGGATCTTCCTTCAATAGTTAATGACTTCCTGATCTGTGAATATGCAGGTGTATGCACAGATATTCCAGGGGCAAACAGAAAGGGAAAAAGGGATCAGTTTATGAAATTATCTAACTATAATGAATTTTGAAATTGCATAATTTTTTCATGATTAAGAGCAGTAGACAACCAACCCCAACCCTTAGCTCTACTATGAGGCAGTTTCTTCCTGTATTTTCTCTCCAAAGAACAGTTAGAATAACATTTCTATGCAAATTGGATCTATGAAGCAATTGCATCTGTTGACCACTGTCGCTTTATTTATGTAATTACTGGTAAGCCAAAAGAAAACTAAGAGACCGGTAGGTAGGTTTTTTTTTATACCGGCGAAGAGCAGAATAGGACTTCATCGGTATAAAATGAAGGTTGGGGCATGGGCATGCAGCTGAATCACACGCTGGCACCACACTCCACAGTGGAGTGTTTGACAGTTTTTAACTGGTTTTATAAAAAATTAAAAGGGAATGTGAAAGAGAACCATAAAGGAAAAACAGTTTTGCACTAAGGAGGCTGCACCACACTTTAAACTAAAAACGCCAAGTGAGGTCGGCGCTCTAGTTATTCTGCAAGTTGCCGGTATGAGATGACACGTGCAGCTGAATCACATGCTGGCACCGTGCTCCACATTAGAGGCATATATTTTTTAATTAGTTTTAATTCCTGAGCGTTTGAACGTTTTTCAACTGTTTTTTTATAAAAATTGAAATTGGATTGTGAAAGGGAATCTAAGGAAAAACTGTTTTGCACCAAGGGGGTTGCACCACACTTTAAACTAGAGACACCAAGTGAGGTTGGTGCTCTAGTTGTTCTGCACTTCGCCGGTATAAAATGAATGCTGGGGCATGGGTGCTAAAGGCAAGCCCTTCTGCACCTGTTCACACCCAAACGCGACCATGGGCGAAGACCTCTGCCTATATTACCTCAAGTAAGATATGCTACTTTTCTCAACCATTACATGTCCTACAGACTACCCCCTAGTAATGAGTGCCTTTACTCCATGGATTCAGATAATGTTGCGCCGCAATGTAATAATTGTTTTGTCTTCATACATGCGCCTGTAACGTGTATGGCAGAATGTAGTAGAAGGTTGGCGTATGTTTTTGATCAATTGTAGGTCGCTTTCCCATCTCAAACATGAGCTTTTTTTCTCTTTTGGAAGACGAAGGGCCAGGTGTTTTCTCCCTTACGGAAACATAGCTGCATGATAACTCCACAGCTGATCTATGGGGCACTACATCTGCCAGAGCGATCTTGTGAACAAAGTGGGTGAGGGAATAGCCATAATTCTCAAAGACTCTATAAGATCTTCATATGACCCTCCCAGCCATCCCCGATTGTGAGAGTCTCAATCTTACCATTTCTTTGACCCAAACATTCCCCTTTTTTGGGAGTACTAATATATGTTGACCCCCCGGGCCTTGCATGGTTCCAGACCCTCACCAGGTTCCCTGACGGTAACAAGGAATGACTAGGTGGTTTAAATTCAACAAAGAAGCATGGAACTTCACTTTGGACTCCTACAGACCTGTATTGGGAAATCATCCTTCCTCGGCAAACAATAAATTTGCAGATTGGGTCAAAGAGTTCTTAGATCAGGGGATTCCAGTAAAAACTGTTAAATTAAACCATGAGGGCAAATCCTACCCCTGGTTCATACTTCACTTACTGACCCTAAAAACCAGAATGTAAGAGTGTAGAAAAAAAATGGAGGATGTCATGTGATGAGAAGGAAATTTGCTTTAGCCATTAGAAACTTCCATCTAGAAATTAAATCTGCTCAAGCAAACTACTTTGAATCCAAGATTGACAGAGCATCTAACTCGCCTTTTGAATTATTCCAAAATGTTATATCTTTGATTTCCTTAAACTAAGACAGTATTCTTCAAGAACTTACGGTAGCACACTTCAATGACCAGTAAAGTTTTTTTTAACAAAAAAATCTCTGATTTGTATGCCCCTCTACAAAGTGCGAAAAATACACCTAACCCCATTCAAGGGGGAGAGATGGTGGGCACGTCTACGGAATGCCTAACAACTTTCCTTGTCATTACCCTCAAACTACTCCCACAACCTTTTAGAACAGTGAAGTCCAGGTCCCCCTTTTACCCTGCCCCCCCATATCCTCCTTCAAGGGGCAGTGGTCTGAGTGGCCTAGTCCCCTCAGAATGGAAACATGCAGTGGCAAAACCACTATTAATGATAGACAGTCTTAAGTCCTGGGATTTACAGGTCTATCTTTTTGCTTCTTGTAGCGGGCAAGATTCTAAAAAAACATGTAAATCAGAATCCACCCTTGTTCCTGGAGAAGAATGCCTTCCTTCACCCCACCCAGACTGAGTTTTGTCAACAACAAAGATAGTGATGGACCCTCTCTTGTCCAACAGAGGCTGTTGGACAAGGGAGGGTCCATCACTATCATTCTCCCTGATCTGAGTGTGTCTTTCGACACAGTAGATCATGGAATCCTCACCCAAAGAATTTGTGAAGACGGAATAAAATATAATGCTCTAAATTGGCTCACTTCTTTCCTAGAAGAAAGGACGTTTCAGGTCTGTGAAAAAAACCTGCTAATTGGACACCTTCCCCCTGAAGTGTGGAGTGGCCACTGGGATCTGTACTTAGTCCCACGCTTTTTAAGTTTTACATGTACCAGCTCGCCGATATTGTTCTTGAACGTAGGCTTTCAATTCTCCTATGCGGACGACATACAGCTGAATGTCTCACTTGCACCCGTTCAGGGACTACAGCCTCAACAACTGGCCCCATGTTTGGAAAAGGTAGCTAGCTGGATGGAAAGCTGCTGCCTTAAACTTGATGGGGAAGTGCTGGGCAATAACCCAAACTTCCAGTTGGCGTTAGGGTGGCCTGTTTGTCTAGGCACAGCACCAACTCCAAGTACCCCCAAACAAATCTTGGAAAAGAGCTTGACAAATCACTTTTAGTGGAAGCTCAAACTCAAAATCTTGCTGCTAGCTGTCATGGTCTCCTAAGAACACTCTGAAAAATGTTAGATTTGTTTCCTCTTCTTTCTAGAAGGATTGTTGTCGAGGCTTGAGTGCTATCATGTCTGAATTATGGGAACTCCCTCTACCTAGGGACCTCGTGACATGTGACTAAAAGGTTATAAGTCATTCAGAAAGAGAAGACTCGGCTTCTGCTTAACATTCCAAGACATATATCTGCTAAGAATGCCTTGGTGTCCCTTCAGTGGCTTACCATTGATCAGCGGGTCAAGTTCAAGGCTCTATGCCTAGCACACAGAGGACTTCATGCGAATGGCCCCTCTTTGTTACAGGCCTTTATGGTGCCTTACATTCAAGGCAGCAATTGAGGTCAACCAATGTACAATTTATGAAAGTGCCCCAAATATGTAGGACACGATGGAGTGAACACTCCTTTTCTATCTCATCCCTAAGCTATGGAACTCTATGTCCATTAACCTGCGTATGATGGATAATGAACTCATGTTTAGGAGAAAGCATGGCTGTATCTCTTTAACTAAGACTGGTCTCTGTGAAGCTTAGGTGTCAATAATGTGGTGAGGTTAGCGCTGAAAAGCCTCCGGGTGGCAATGTGCTCTAGAAATGCAGTTACAATAAAGTAGAATATATTTTGTATGTTTGAAGTTACTATGTGCTGCCAGGATTTTTAATATATTTCCTCTGTTGGGGATGTCAAGTATTTCACTGGAGGAGTTGTTAGGATGCAATAATGTTTTATTTCATTTGTACAGTTTTGAACTATCTCAGCAGACTCTAATCATTTAAAGGCCCTGCTGTGCCTGATAGTTACATAGAGCCTTATTACGAGTACATCAGTCCAGAGGACTGCCGTACTCATGATGGTGATTTGACCACTGCCACCACTACGGGTCTGCCCACAGTATTCAGAGTATGGAGGTCGAACCGTCACCAGACTGTCACATCCGCCTGGGATCCAGGATCCTGAGGTGGTCATGCACGCAACAGAAGGTGGCAGCAATATGCTACGTGCATATTACACGTTGCCTCCCACCGCCCCTTTCATGGCGGTGAACTCACCATGAAAAGGGTGATGGAGAGGCAATCACTCCTAATCCTGGGGGTGCATGAGGGGACCACATGTTGTGCCCCCCTGGAATTGCTCCCCAGTTCCTGCACAGTGTGGCATGGATGCCACACTGTGCAGGAACATCCTGCAGGCGCTATCACTGCAGTCTGCAGTTAAGGCTAAACTGTGGACCTTTCACAGCCACCGCCGTGAGACCACCACAGCACTGCCTGCCCGCCATGGATTATAGTTGTAATCCAGTGGGTGGGGGCTGGACGGGTTTGGCGGTCCTCCAGTCAGAGCGGCTGTGGTGAGCCGACAGGAGGGCCACCGAACTGGGAATAAGGCCCATAGAATGGTGGGCACTGCATGTTTTAATGAGGGATATAATTCCTCCTATTGGTTTGGTCATTTTTCCTAAATCCAAAATTATAATTAAACTTGGATAGAGTTTAGGGTTACTGGGGGTTTTGGGGTTCTTCCTTGGGCAGTCCTGAGGTGTTTTAGGGGTTATTAGGGTTGAGGGTTGGTTGGAGTTTAGGGGTGATGAGGATTTTTTTAGGGATCAGGAATGGGTGGTGTTTAGCGATCTGGAGGTGTTTTTAGAATTCATGGAGGGGTGGTTGTAGGAAGGTGGATATCTGACTATGGTTACCCCCAAACGTTTTGCATGGTGTTTAGCTGGTTTTTGACATAGTTGGCCTGGGATCCTGCTATTCAGGGCCCCAGGCTAATTGCTCTCTCTTTTAAATGGACTCCATGTACCTTAGGTACATACACAATTGGAACTGGTTCACCTTATTGGCCCCTGTAACAGTGTACCCAGGTACCCAGGGCATAGGTGCTTCCAAGGCCTACCAGGGGCTGCAGCATGTATTATGCCACCCCTGGCCTGGCCTCCATATTTGACACAACTGGCTGATCACTCAGCTGGGGTAAGTCGGTGTAACCACCCCTTACTTAGGTGTAGTATGCCTATACCTAACCTAAAATGGACACATATGTTCCTATCAGTCACTCCTATGGAAGGCCTCATCAATCCTGGAGGCAGAGTGCTTGGGAATATGTGAGATAGTGCTCTGGCATGAGCTGAGCCTGTCTGCAGCTTTCGGAACCATGTCCTTTAGCTGTTTCATGATACTGCCATACCATATACTCTTAAGTGCATTATGAACCTCGCGGTTAAATGCTATCTTGGGTTTTGCTTTATCAAAACATGTCGAGTAAGGTGTCATACGAATTGGAATACTACCCCCTCGCCAGTTCTGGTGACGGGGGTAGCATTCCAGCCTTCTAGAGGGACACGACATGTACCTAGCCTGAACCCCGGTTAAAGTTAAACAGAGCCTCAGCATCACAAAATGGATGCTGCCACCACAGACACAAGTCTGACCTCCTGCTGCTGGGAGTCCTTCCAGCGAGGGCAGCTTGGACAAAGGGTTTCCTGCCTGGGGAGGTGCTATCACCACCCCAGGCAGGATTTTGTGTATTGGGTAGGACAGGGCTGAATAGAATCAGACATGCCTGGGGCACACAAGGTGTCCCTGTGCATAGGCCAGTTCAAACCGGTGCTGGGGCTTTCCAGCCCCAGTCCTGGCACGAAACTGGACAAAGGAAAGGGGGTGTAACCACCCCCCTTCCTGGTTCCACCCAGAGGAGGGACCTAGTAGGTGATCCGGCCCCCTAGATTCGAATAAGAGTGGGAGCTGTGTCCTGAGACTTCAGATCATCCTGAATCAACTTGAAATACAGAAGAAGACTGGACTTCGACATTCTGCTGCACAGAAGAAGGAAGAGAATCTCCCTTGTGGCCAAGGAGTGACCACCCTGTGAACACAGGCACCAACCAGCGACTCGACATCTGCTTTGCCGCCGCCTCCCGCCGGAGCCCGAGCCCAGAGCCTGACAAGACTCAGACTCCCAGACTTCTCACAGCCCGATCCACAGTCCCTGCAAAGAAGGGACCCGTGGAGGCACCGAGAGACGTGGGACCGGACCTCTTGAAAGACCCCCGAGAAGCTTACTGCGCAGCACCTGAGGCACCCTTGACGCTGTGCTTTGGGGTTTGAGAAGCCCCAACCTCGAGCAGCCCTTGCACCGAAGATCAGCCCCCCAGCATCTCCACGATCTGCGTGGGGCCCTTTTGCACCGTGCCACTCGACGCGCCATCCCGGCCACTTGCCACATGGCTAGCGGCCATTTTGGCAACGAAAACGACTAACTACACCACTGATCTGGTTGTTCCGGATTGGCCCTTGCTCCCCTGAAAAGGAGCACCCGCTCTGACCTTGCTGGTCCGAGTGAGAAGCTTGAATCACTTCCTGCGTGGCTTGCTTTAGCCAAGGCCTGTTTGCTCCAATCAAGTTGCCGACACCGCCATCAGCGAGAGCCTACGTGGGACAGCTTGTGACCGACTCCTGGACATCCTTGACCTCTTCATGTCCACGTGGCTGCAGAGACAATCTTCACAACATCACCTGTTTGCGCCCGACATCGCCTGGTTCCAGTCTGGTTCCATGGTAGTCACTGGCTAGTGACTTTGAACATTGTCCCCTCTGCTTTCAGGTCTTCACCTCTTCAGATCCACCCTTGGATCCACCGGAACTCTTCACATCGAGCCGCCTGCAGCATCTTCAGCTCCAAGCACCATCGACCTGCGTGACGAAACCCGACACTACTTCGACCCTGTGCACCCGCTTCCTGTGGGTGAGGTAACTCAGCAACGCCGGTGTTCCCACACTGGTATACACCTCTGGTGTCTGTGTCTAAAGTTTCATCCTTCTAGGTCACTCGGAAGGTTCCTTTTTAACTAACTTTGTAACTTTTAAGCACCATTGACATTGCATTGGTAAAGCGTGCACTTTCCGCACTGCACCCGAGTCCCGCGGGCCTTTCCCGACTTCTTCACTGCTAGTCCCGAACAGCTCCAGCGATTCCCCAGGCTCTAGGCCTCTTCACTTTCCCCATAGTGGTTCTTATACCACTATTTTAGTATATGGTTTAGGTGGCCCCTAGGGCTCATCCATAATTGTGCAACTTTTGTGTATTTAAACTGTGTTTTGTTTTAACGCATTTGCTTCTGTGCTCATAAAGAGTATCAGGGATATTTGTAGAAATAAATCTATATATATTTTCAATATATATCTGTGTGGTGTCCTTTCATTTGGTATTCAAGGGATTGTGTATGGTAAAACAGCTTGCTTCACATGCCTTTACAGAGTTTAGCCTAAGACTGCTTAGTCCATGCTACCCCTAGGATAGCTTGTCTATAAGGTTGACTTTACAACCTGCACCATAAGGGTTGCTTGGCATGGTACAAGGTGATCACTAGAACTAGTGAGCATCATATACCAGGCCAACTTCTCACATTGGTGAGCAGCGGATTGGGATTTGAGCTTGCTGTTGTTTTACCATTATAATCTTTGAAAATATCATTTGAAAGATCATACAGGTACCTGATAGGTACACTAAAACAAGACTAGATATACTTAAGTTTTACTGAACTTAGTTGTTGTAGAGGATAGGGAGTAGCACACCCTGACTACAACTACTAGATAGGTTTTGTAGGAAAACACAAGTGTAGGTAGATTGCAACACATCCACCACACTAGAGCAATGTCTGGAGCAGAGGGATCCACTGGAACCACCTCTGTTGAGAGTGACCCTCCAAGGGCACCATCCAAATTTGCTATCTTTCCATTTAAGGAACTGAGGCAACTGTGTTCCATGAGAGGAATCAAAACAGGTCCTACTCCTACAGCAGGACACCTCAGAGAGCTATTAGACCAGTCTGAGGCTCTAAAGAACTCCAAACCAGGCCCCTCAGGGACTGGTGAGGAAGTTTCTCCCTCTGAAGATGATAACCCTGATGCCCCTGCCCCTGTCATCCAGATAGATGAGGAAGACCAGACCCCTGGGAATTCTCAGCCTGAGGAAGAAGAAGAGGGAGAGGAGGTGGAAGAAAGTGATTCTGATGATGATAGAGATAGCCAGGTGTTAGTCAGCAGGCTTAACCAGGCTAACCTAAGCTTATTTGGGACTGAAGGTGGGTCCAACCCATTCAGACCCCCAAATGGACTTAACCAGGAGCATAGGAGGAGGAGGAATCACTCAGGTGAGTCCAATACTTCCCATGTTTCTAGAGGTTCTCATGGCAACTCCAGAAGGGAGTTGACTAGCCCTCAGAGAAGGGAACATGAGGCCAAAATGAGAGAGGCTGAACTTAGGATCCAGAGACAAGAGTTAGAAGTTGCCCTGGCCAAAGAGAAACTTGCTAGAGCAAGGCAGCCTAGAGAGAGTGGATTAGAATCCACTGGTGGCAGCACTATCCCTAAGGATAAAGACAGGTCCTATGACAATAGAAACCTGAGTAAGATTGTGCCCCCCTACAAAGTTGGGGATGATATCCACAAATGGATAACTGCACTTGAGAGAGCTTGCAAAGTACAGCAGGTCCCTCAGGAGCAGTGGGCAGCAATCTTGTGGCTCTCCTTTGAAGGTAGAGGCCGAGACAGACTCCTTACAGTTAGTGATGGGGATTCTAGAAACTACCTGGTCCTGAAGAGTGCTCTGATTGATGGGTTAGGCTTAACCACGGAACAGTATAGGTTAATGTTCAGAGACACCCAGAAGACACAGACTCAGGACTGGTCTGAATTTGTAGAATGTGCCACTAAGGCTCTGGAGGGCTGGTTGCTGGGAAGTAAGGTTACAGACTATACAGGATTGTATAACTTAATTATGAGAGAGCAAATCTTAAGTAATTGTCAAAATCAGCTTCTACATCAGTACCTGGTGGACTCTGATCTGACCTCTCCACAAGAATTGGGTAACAGGGCAGACAAATGGGTCAGAACCAGGATCAGGCCTAAGAACCAGGGTGGTGACCAAAAGAAAGAGACTACCAAGCCTCAAGAGAAAGGTGGGGATAAAACCAAAGAGAAAACTTCCCCAGGGCCCCAAAACTCCAAGGATGGGGGTGGGTCCCAAAACACTTCCTCTACACAGAAAAAGCCTTACTGCCATAACTGTAAACAAGTTGGCCATTAGAAAACAGACAGCTGTTGTCCAATGAATGGTAATAAGGAAAACATACCTCCAGGTAAAGCTCCAACACCTCCTGTCACTGTTAGCAGTGGTCCCCCAGGTGGTGGGAGCACCCCCAAGAATTTGGGTGGGTTTACCTTTGGAACAGAGGTGGACTCTGGCCTAACCAGGTCCCCAACTGATCTTGTCTATGAGACTGGCATGGGGTTTGCCAATTTCACTGATTGCCCAAATACTTTGAGCAAGTATAGACAAGAACCCCTCATCAATGGCTTGAAAGTTGAGGCCTTTAGAGACACAGGGGCTAGCATCACCATGGTGGCTGAATGTCTAGTCTCCTCAAGGCAACTTTTACCTGATGCCAGATATCAGGTGACAAACATTGATGGAGTTCAGAAAAATCATCCCATGGCAGTGGTAAATATCAGCTGGGGAGGAGTCACTGGCCCAAAGAGAGTGGCAGTGTCCCCAAACTTGCCTGTAGATTGTCTACTGGGGAATGATTTAGAAATCTCAGCCTGGGCTGAGGTTGAACAAGAAACCCATTCTAGAATGGTAAATCTCCATGGAAAGGTTAGTGGGGCTGTGATGGCTACAGCCCCAATCCAAGATGTCCTTCCTGAAAAGGTTGGTAGGGCTGAGCAAACCTCAGCCCCATCTTTAGCTAACTCCCCCCTGAAAAGATTAGCAGGGCTGTGATGGTAACAGCCCATACCCAAACTGAGTCCCTTCCTGAAAAGGTTGGTGGGGCTGTGATGGCCACAGCCCAAACTCAAACTGATTCATGTGTTGTGAAGCCTGAAACTATGGATCACTCCACACAAACAGAGAGCATTGAGGAGGAGGAGAAATCTCCCTCCCACCAAACTTTAGGAAAGGATCAGCCTCCTCAGGGAACTGATCTTACCCCTGATGAAGGAACTGCCCCAGAGGTAGTCAGGCCTAGCCTGACAGAGCCTCTGATGTCAGTGGACCCTTCTCAGGTGGGACCCAGTCTGGAGCAGGTATCCTGCCCCTCTCTACCTTGCCTTACTCAGCCCAGGGCTGCAGAGGACAAGAAGGACAGTGAGCCCCAAAGGGCCCCCTGTCAAATAAAACACCCCCCTCAACAGATTAGGGGCACCGAAACTAGTAGCCCTAGTGAGGTGAAAATTTTAAAAACTCCTGAGGGAGCCCCCTTAAAAGTAGTTAGGGACCTCCCACAGATGGATTCTGTTGGGCACAGCCAAACCTGGGACCCCAAGGCCCCAAACCTGACCTGTCCCTCCAGTAAGCCATCAAGAGGGACCCAGCCTCCAGCTTTAGGTAGCCAGAGGTTGACCCTGAGAGCACAGTGCAACTCAGTCAAAGAAAGAAAGGCACACATGGTGGAGAGTGATTGGAGGAAGCTGAGTCCTACAGAGGAATCTCACTTCAGTACTCCATCCCTACACCAGCCTTTAACTTTGCAAAGACACCCCACAGGTAGAGATTCCCTATGGTGGAGACCCTCAGATACCCTTAGGGTGAGGGATTGCTTAGTGGACCATGAGACAGGGGGTAACCAAGCCAGAGCTGGTACTTCCTTATATGGCCACTTAGGCAATATAGGCTTACCTGGTCAAGGATAGCCTTATCTCCTTTCGTTGGGGGGGGTTATGTAGGAAGGTGGATATCTGACTATGGTTACCCCCAAACTTTTTGCCTGGTGTTTAGCTGGTTTTTGACATAGTTGGCCTGGGATCCTGCTATTCAGGGCCCCAGGCTAATTGCTCTCTCCTTTAAATGGACTCCATGTACCTTAGGTACATACACAATTGGAACTGGTTCACCTTATTGGCCCCTGTGACAGTGTACCCAGGTACCCAGGGCATAGGTGCTTCCAAGGCCTACCAGGGGCTGCAGCATGTATTATGCCACCCCTGGCCTGGCCTCCATATTTGACACAACTGGCTGATCACTCAGCTGGGGAAAGTCGGTGAAACCACCCCTTACTTAGGGGTAGTATGCCTATACCTAACCTAAAATGGACACATATGTTCCTATCAGTCACTCCTATGGAAGGCCTCATCAATCCTGGAGGCAGAGTGCTTGGGAATATGTGAGATAGTGCTCTGGCATGAGCTGAGCCTGTCTGCAGCTTTCGGAACCATGTCCTTTAGCTGTTTCATGATACTGCCATACCATATACTCTTAAGTGCATTATGAACCTCGCGGTTAAATGCTATCTTGGGTTTTGCTTTATCAAAACATGTCGAGTAAGGTGTCATACGAATTGGAATACTACCCCCTCGCCAGTTCTGGCGACGGGGGTAGCATTCCAGCCTTCTAGAGGGACACGACATGTACCTAGCCTGAACCCCGGTTAAAGTTAAACAGAGCCTCAGCATCACAAAATGGATGCTGCCACCACAGACACAAGTCTGACCTCCTGCTGCTGGGAGTCCTTCCAGCGAGGGCAGCTTGGACAAAGGGTTTCCTGCCTGGGGAGGTGCTAGCACCACCCCAGGCAGGATTTTGTGTATTGGGTAGGACAGGGCTGAATAGAATCAGACATGCCTGGGGCACACAAGGTGTCCCTGTGCATAGGCCAGTTCAAACTGGTGCTGGGGCTTTCCAGCCCCAGTCCTGGCGCGAAACTGGACAAAGGAAAGGGGGTGTAACCACCCCCCTTCCTGGTTCCACCCAGAGGAGGGACCTAGTAGGTGATCCGGCCCCCTAGAATCGAATAAGAGTGGGAGCTGTGTCCTGAGACTTCAGATCATCCTGAATCAACTTGAAATACAGGAGAAGACTGGACTTCGACATTCTGCTGCACAGAAGACGGAAGAGAATCTCCCTTGTGGCCAAGGAGTGACCACCCTGTGAACACAGGCACCAACCAGCGACTCGACATCTGCTTTGCCGCCGCCTCCCGCCGGAGCCCGAGCCCAGAGCCTGACAAGACCCAGACTCCCAGACTTCTCACAGCCCGATCCACAGTCCCTGCAAAGAAGGGACCCGTGGAGGCACCGAGAGACGTGGGACCGGACCTCTTGAAAGACCCCAGAGAAGCTGACTGCGCAGCACCTGAGGCACCCTCGATGCTGTGCTTTGGGGATTGAGAAGCCCCAACCTCGAGCAGCCCTTGCACCGAAGATCAGCCCCCCAGCATCTCCACGATCTGCGTGGGGCCCTTTTGCACCGTGCCACTTGACGCGCCATCCCGGCCACTTGCCACGTGGCTAGCGGCCATCTTGGCGACGAAAACGACTAACTACACCACTGATCTGGTTGCTCCAGATTAGCCCTTGCTCCCCTGAAAAGGAGCACCCGCTCTGACCTTGCTGGTGTGAGTGAGAAGCTTGAATCACTTCCTGCGTGGCTTGCTTTAGCCAAGGCCTGTTTGCTCCAATCAAGTTGCCGACACCGCCATCAGCGAGAGCCTACGTGGGACAGCTCGTGACCGACTCCTGGACATCCTTGACCTCTTCATGTCCACGTGGCTGCAGAGACAATCTTCACAACATCACCTGTTTGCGCCCGACATCGCCTGGTTCCAGTCTGGTTCCACGGTAGTCACTGGCTAGTGACTTTGAACATTGTCCCCTCTGCTTTCAGGTCTTCACCTCTTCAGATCCACCCTTGGATCCACCGGAACTCTTCACATCGAGCCGCCTGCAGCATCTTCAGCTCCAAGCACCATCGACCTGCGTGACGAAACCCGACACTACTTCGACCCTGTGCACCCGCTTCCTGTGGGTGAGGTAACTCAGCAACGCCGGTGTTCCCACACTGGTATACACCTCTGGTGTCTGTGTCTAAAGTTTCATCCTTCTAGGTCACTCGGAAGGTTCCTTTTTAACTAACTTTGTAACTTTTACGCACCATTGACATTGCATTGGTAAAGCGTGCACTTTCCGCACTGCACCCGAGTCCCGCGGGCCTTTCCCGACTTCTTCACTGCTAGTCCCGAACAGCTCCAGCGATTCCCCAGGCCCTAGGCCTCTTCACTTTCCCCATAGTGGTTCTTATACCACTATTTTAGTATATGGTTTAGGTGGCCCCTAGGGCTCATCCATAATTGTGCAACTTTTGTGTATTGAAACTGTGTTTTGTTTTAACGCATTTGCTTCTGTGCTCATAAAGAGTATCAGGGATATTTGTAGAAATAAATCTATATATATTTTCAATATATATCTGTGTGGTGTCCTTTCATTTGGTATTCAAGGGATTGTGTATGGTAAAACAGCTTGCTTCACATGCCTTTACAGAGTTTAGCCTAAGACTGCTTAGTCCATGCTACCCCTAGGATAGCTTGTCTATAAGGTTGACTTTACAACCTGCACCATACGGGTTGCTTGGCATGGTACAAGGTGATCACTAGAACTAGTGAGCATCATATACCAGGCCAACTTCTCACATTGGTGAGCAGCGGATTGGGATTTGAGCTTGCTGTTGTTTTACCATTATAATCTTTGAAAATATCATTTGAAAGATCATACAGGTACCTGATAGGTACACTAAAACAAGACTAGATATACTTAAGTTTTACTGAACTTAGTTGTTGTAGAGGATAGGGAGTAGCACACCCTGACTACAACTACTAGATAGGTTTTGTAGGAAAACACAAGTGTAGGTAGATTGCAACACATCCACCACACTAGAGCAATGTCTGGAGCAGAGGGATCCACTGGAACCACCTCTGTTGAGAGTGACCCTCCAAGGGCACCATCCAAATTTGCTATCTTTCCATTTAAGGAACTGAGGCAACTGTGTTCCATGAGAGGAATCAAAACAGGTCCTACTCCTACAGCAGGACACCTCAGAGAGCTATTAGACCAGTCTGAGGCTCTAAAGAACTCCAAACCAGGCCCCTCAGGGACTGGTGAGGAAGTTTCTCCCTCTGAAGATGATAACCCTGATGCCCCTGCCCCTGTCATCCAGATAGATGAGGAAGACCAGACCCCTGGGAATTCTCAGCCTGAGGAAGAAGAAGAGGGAGAGGAGGTGGAAGAAAGTGATTCTGATGATGATAGAGATAGCCAGGTGTTAGTCAGCAGGCTTAACCAGGCTAACCTAAGCTTATTTGGGACTGAAGGTGGGTCCAACCCATTCAGACCCCCAAATGGACTTAACCAGGAGCATAGGAGGAGGAGGAATCACTCAGGTGAGTCCAATACTTCCCATGTTTCTAGAGGTTCTCATGGCAACTCCAGAAGGGAGTTGACTAGCCCTCAGAGAAGGGAACATGAGGCCAAAATGAGAGAGGCTGAACTTAGGATCCAGAGAAAAGAGTTAGAAGTTGCCCTGGCCAAAGAGAAACTTGCTAGAGCAAGGCAGCCTAGAGAGAGTGGATTAGAATCCACTGGTGGCAGCACTATCCCTAAGGATAAAGACAGGTCCTATGACAATAGAAACCTGAGTAAGATTGTGCCCCCCTACAAAGTTGGGGATGATATCCACAAATGGATAACTGCACTTGAGAGAGCTTGCAAAGTACAGCAGGTCCCTCAGGAGCAGTGGGCAGCAATCTTGTGGCTCTCCTTTGAAGGTAGAGGCCGAGACAGACTCCTTACAGTTAGTGATGGGGATTCTAGAAACTACCTGGTCCTGAAGAGTGCTCTGATTGATGGGTTAGGCTTAACCACGGAACAGTATAGGTTAATGTTCAGAGACACCCAGAAGACACAGACTCAGGACTGGTCTGAATTTGTAGAATGTGCCACTAAGGCTCTGGAGGGCTGGTTGCTGGGAAGTAAGGTTACAGACTATACAGGATTGTATAACTTAATTATGAGAGAGCAAATCTTAAGTAATTGTCAAAATCAGCTTCTACATCAGTACCTGGTGGACTCTGATCTGACCTCTCCACAAGAATTGGGTAACAGGGCAGACAAATGGGTCAGAACCAGGATCAGGCCTAAGAACCAGGGTGGTGACCAAAAGAAAGAGACTACCAAGCCTCAAGAGAAAGGTGGGGATAAAACCAAAGAGAAAACTTCCCCAGGGCCCCAAAACTCCAAGGATGGGGGTGGGTCCCAAAACACTTCCTCTACACAGAAAAAGCCTTACTGCCATAACTGTAAACAAGTTGGCCATTAGAAAACAGACAGCTGTTGTCCAATGAATGGTAATAAGGAAAACATACCTCCAGGTAAAGCTCCAACACCTCCTGTCACTGTTAGCAGTGGTCCCCCAGGTGGTGGGAGCACCCCCAAGAATTTGGGTGGGTTTACCTTTGGAACAGAGGTGGACTCTGGCCTAACCAGGTCCCCAACTGATCTTGTCTATGAGACTGGCATGGGGTTTGCCAATTTCACTGATTGCCCAAATACTTTGAGCAAGTATAGACAAGAACCCCTCATCAATGGCTTGAAAGTTGAGGCCTTTAGAGACACAGGGGCTAGCATCACCATGGTGGCTGAATGTCTAGTCTCCTCAAGGCAACTTTTACCTGATGCCAGATATCAGGTGACAAACATTGATGGAGTTCAGAAAAATCATCCCATGGCAGTGGTAAATATCAGCTGGGGAGGAGTCACTGGCCCAAAGAGAGTGGCAGTGTCCCCAAACTTGCCTGTAGATTGTCTACTGGGGAATGATTTAGAAATCTCAGCCTGGGCTGAGGTTGAACAAGAAACCCATTCTAGAATGGTAAATCTCCATGGAAAGGTTAGTGGGGCTGTGATGGCTACAGCCCCAATCCAAGATGTCCTTCCTGAAAAGGTTGGTAGGGCTGAGCAAACCTCAGCCCCATCTTTAGCTAACTCCCCCCTGAAAAGATTAGCAGGGCTGTGATGGTAACAGCCCATACCCAAACTGAGTCCCTTCCTGAAAAGGTTGGTGGGGCTGTGATGGCCACAGCCCAAACTCAAACTGATTCATGTGTTGTGAAGCCTGAAACTATGGATCACTCCACACAAACAGAGAGCATTGAGGAGGAGGAGAAATCTCCCTCCCACCAAACTTTAGGAAAGGATCAGCCTCCTCAGGGAACTGATCTTACCCCTGATGAAGGAACTGCCCCAGAGGTAGTCAGGCCTAGCCTGACAGAGCCTCTGATGTCAGTGGACCCTTCTCAGGTGGGACCCAGTCTGGAGCAGGTATCCTGCCCCTCTCTACCTTGCCTTACTCAGCCCAGGGCTGCAGAGGACAAGAAGGACAGTGAGCCCCAAAGGGCCCCCTGTCAAATAAAACACCCCCCTCAACAGATTAGGGGCACCGAAACTAGTAGCCCTAGTGAGGTGAAAATTTTAAAAACTCCTGAGGGAGCCCCCTTAAAAGTAGTTAGGGACCTCCCACAGATGGATTCTGTTGGGCACAGCCAAACCTGGGACCCCAAGGCCCCAAACCTGACCTGTCCCTCCAGTAAGCCATCAAGAGGGACCCAGCCTCCAGCTTTAGGTAGCCAGAGGTTGACCCTGAGAGCACAGTGCAACTCAGTCAAAGAAAGAAAGGCACACATGGTGGAGAGTGATTGGAGGAAGCTGAGTCCTACAGAGGAATCTCACTTCAGTACTCCATCCCTACACCAGCCTTTAACTTTGCAAAGACACCCCACAGGTAGAGATTCCCTATGGTGGAGACCCTCAGATACCCTTAGGGTGAGGGATTGCTTAGTGGACCATGAGACAGGGGGTAACCAAGCCAGAGCTGGTACTTCCTTATATGGCCACTTAGGCAATATAGGCTTACCTGGTCAAGGATAGCCTTATCTCCTTTCGTTGGGGGGGGTTATGTAGGAAGGTGGATATCTGACTATGGTTACCCCCAAACTTTTTGCCTGGTGTTTAGCTGGTTTTTGACATAGTTGGCCTGGGATCCTGCTATTCAGGGCCCCAGGCTAATTGCTCTCTCCTTTAAATGGACTCCATGTACCTTAGGTACATACACAATTGGAACTGGTTCACCTTATTGGCCCCTGTGACAGTGTACCCAGGTACCCAGGGCATAGGTGCTTCCAAGGCCTACCAGGGGCTGCAGCATGTATTATGCCACCCCTGGCCTGGCCTCCATATTTGACACAACTGGCTGATCACTCAGCTGGGGAAAGTCGGTGAAACCACCCCTTACTTAGGGGTAGTATGCCTATACCTAACCTAAAATGGACACATATGTTCCTATCAGTCACTCCTATGGAAGGCCTCATCAATCCTGGAGGCAGAGTGCTTGGGAATATGTGAGATAGTGCTCTGGCATGAGCTGAGCCTGTCTGCAGCTTTCGGAACCATGTCCTTTAGCTGTTTCATGATACTGCCATACCATATACTCTTAAGTGCATTATGAACCTCGCGGTTAAATGCTATCTTGGGTTTTGCTTTATCAAAACATGTCGAGTAAGGTGTCATACGAATTGGAATACTACCCCCTCGCCAGTTCTGGCGACGGGGGTAGCATTCCAGCCTTCTAGAGGGACACGACATGTACCTAGCCTGAACCCCGGTTAAAGTTAAACAGAGCCTCAGCATCACAAAATGGATGCTGCCACCACAGACACAAGTCTGACCTCCTGCTGCTGGGAGTCCTTCCAGCGAGGGCAGCTTGGACAAAGGGTTTCCTGCCTGGGGAGGTGCTAGCACCACCCCAGGCAGGATTTTGTGTATTGGGTAGGACAGGGCTGAATAGAATCAGACATGCCTGGGGCACACAAGGTGTCCCTGTGCATAGGCCAGTTCAAACTGGTGCTGGGGCTTTCCAGCCCCAGTCCTGGCGCGAAACTGGACAAAGGAAAGGGGGTGTAACCACCCCCCTTCCTGGTTCCACCCAGAGGAGGGACCTAGTAGGTGATCCGGCCCCCTAGAATCGAATAAGAGTGGGAGCTGTGTCCTGAGACTTCAGATCATCCTGAATCAACTTGAAATACAGGAGAAGACTGGACTTCGACATTCTGCTGCACAGAAGACGGAAGAGAATCTCCCTTGTGGCCAAGGAGTGACCACCCTGTGAACACAGGCACCAACCAGCGACTCGACATCTGCTTTGCCGCCGCCTCCCGCCGGAGCCCGAGCCCAGAGCCTGACAAGACCCAGACTCCCAGACTTCTCACAGCCCGATCCACAGTCCCTGCAAAGAAGGGACCCGTGGAGGCACCGAGAGACGTGGGACCGGACCTCTTGAAAGACCCCAGAGAAGCTGACTGCGCAGCACCTGAGGCACCCTCGATGCTGTGCTTTGGGGATTGAGAAGCCCCAACCTCGAGCAGCCCTTGCACCGAAGATCAGCCCCCCAGCATCTCCACGATCTGCGTGGGGCCCTTTTGCACCGTGCCACTTGACGCGCCATCCCGGCCACTTGCCACGTGGCTAGCGGCCATCTTGGCGACGAAAACGACTAACTACACCACTGATCTGGTTGCTCCAGATTAGCCCTTGCTCCCCTGAAAAGGAGCACCCGCTCTGACCTTGCTGGTGTGAGTGAGAAGCTTGAATCACTTCCTGCGTGGCTTGCTTTAGCCAAGGCCTGTTTGCTCCAATCAAGTTGCCGACACCGCCATCAGCGAGAGCCTACGTGGGACAGCTCGTGACCGACTCCTGGACATCCTTGACCTCTTCATGTCCACGTGGCTGCAGAGACAATCTTCACAACATCACCTGTTTGCGCCCGACATCGCCTGGTTCCAGTCTGGTTCCACGGTAGTCACTGGCTAGTGACTTTGAACATTGTCCCCTCTGCTTTCAGGTCTTCACCTCTTCAGATCCACCCTTGGATCCACCGGAACTCTTCACATCGAGCCGCCTGCAGCATCTTCAGCTCCAAGCACCATCGACCTGCGTGACGAAACCCGACACTACTTCGACCCTGTGCACCCGCTTCCTGTGGGTGAGGTAACTCAGCAACGCCGGTGTTCCCACACTGGTATACACCTCTGGTGTCTGTGTCTAAAGTTTCATCCTTCTAGGTCACTCGGAAGGTTCCTTTTTAACTAACTTTGTAACTTTTACGCACCATTGACATTGCATTGGTAAAGCGTGCACTTTCCGCACTGCACCCGAGTCCCGCGGGCCTTTCCCGACTTCTTCACTGCTAGTCCCGAACAGCTCCAGCGATTCCCCAGGCCCTAGGCCTCTTCACTTTCCCCATAGTGGTTCTTATACCACTATTTTAGTATATGGTTTAGGTGGCCCCTAGGGCTCATCCATAATTGTGCAACTTTTGTGTATTGAAACTGTGTTTTGTTTTAACGCATTTGCTTCTGTGCTCATAAAGAGTATCAGGGATATTTGTAGAAATAAATCTATATATATTTTCAATATATATCTGTGTGGTGTCCTTTCATTTGGTATTCAAGGGATTGTGTATGGTAAAACAGCTTGCTTCACATGCCTTTACAGAGTTTAGCCTAAGACTGCTTAGTCCATGCTACCCCTAGGATAGCTTGTCTATAAGGTTGACTTTACAACCTGCACCATACGGGTTGCTTGGCATGGTACAAGGTGATCACTAGAACTAGTGAGCATCATATACCAGGCCAACTTCTCACAGTGGTGTTTAAGGTTGGCTAGGGGCTTTTTTAGGGTTCAGGGCTGGCTAGAGTTTTGGAGTAGTGAGAGGTTTTAAGGGTTCAGTGATGGGTGGAGTTTATGAATAAAATGGAATTTTAGGGCTCAGGAATTGGTCGAGTTTAGGGGTAGTGAGCAGCTTTAGGGTTCAAAGATCAGTTTCGTTTAGAAGTAGAAAAGGCTTTTAAAGTACAGGAATGGGTGTAGTTTAGGAGTAAGGGACGGGTGTAGTTTAGGTGTAGTGAGTGGTTTTAGCAATCATGGATGGGTGGAGTTTAGTGGTAAAAGGGGCTTTTAGGGTTCAAGGATGGTTGTATTTAGGCATGATGAGGGCCGATTTGGGAGGAATGAGTGGGTGGTGTTCAAGGGATGTGAAGGGGTCAGTGATGCATGGTGTTTAGGTGTGGTGGGGGTTAGGGAATATAACACATCCAAATTAGTTGTTTGACAAAGTAAAATATATGAATCCTAAAAAATGTCCCCTCCAGTAAAGCATTGACATACCTCCTCCCAACAAAAATGATTCAGAAAGTAAGACCTTTAACCATTTGCATTTACACCTTACAAAAATAAGCATGCAATATCCATTTTGTTTCTCCAAAATTGAATATTGCATACTCATTTTTAAGGTGAAATGTGTTCCATTAATTGTTTTCCATGAAATGGTGAATGCCATTCATCCAGCAAATTTCCATTAAGCAGTGTGGGTGTAATAGTGCACCAGTAATGTTATTCCATGGAATTGTTTTTCTATGAAATCACATACAACCACCTCTGCACGCTACCAGTTGGAAGAATCGTAGCCACTTTACATAATTTGTCAAACAGTTTGTGTCATACCAGTACAAATGGCTATTGTTTTCTTTGTAGTCTGCCTTAGTAGTGCTCCAAAGGATGATGAAAATAACATCTTGTGAAAGCTGTGCATAAATTATTTCCAGAATTGCATTTTAGTCTATAGTGAATCAGAGATGGAAAAAGATAGCAGATTGAAAACTGAAGGAAACAGGATGCAGAGTAAAAGGTAAGAAATGCAAGCTAGCAGTCAGGAATGTCACATCTTTAAGTTACAGCATACATGGGAGAGGCAGAAGACCAACAGACATATCTGTGGAAATTATGTAGCACACTGTGCTACCTAAAAATAAGGATCAACTCAAATGATTTTTGGGCATGGCAGAGTATCACTTCAAATGTGTAGATAATTTGATGGAAACAATACATAGTATGGGAGGTTTGTTTAAAGAGATTTTTACTAAGGTAACAGCTGTCAAAGTAGGATTATCTATAAGAAAGTTCAGATTAGCATGATTAAGGAGCCAGCCGCCTACTTTGCGTGTATTTTAAATATAATGAATAAAACTACAATAACGACAGGTGTGGCACTGGAACCATGTTGAGCCAGCCAAACAGCAAGATGGCAAGAGAGTAGTTATTCCGTATGCATCTCAAACACATAGTGATGCAGAAAGACACAATTATATTGTCATGTGTAAAACCTTAGCTGCAATTTGGGGTTTAAGACACTGTGGGACATACATCTGGGGTATACCTTAGTAAATTGCACAGATTACAACCTGATCACATATGCAACGACAACATGATAGATAGGACATGTGTCACCAAGAATAAATACATTGTTGGCAAACTTAGAGGAATGTATTTTAACCATAGGGTGTTTGTTGGGTAACATAGAGCCAATCAGGACAGAGAGAGAACGACATTGTGAGCAAGAATTGATAGCAGTAGTAGGTCACGATGGACTAAGAGCCGTATAAACAGAATAATTGAGGGACCCTTTGGAAGGGATAATGCAAAACAGAAAGCCATTATTTGGTTCAGCAAGGGCACCCCAATGAAAAGTACTCAATTAGGTGGATATGCAACAGACCAAGCAGAACTGCAAAAGAGTCCTAGGAAAGAGTATGCATACTAAATTATTCCCATGGAAAGAGCTTTAGATCAAGATTGTTAGAATTGGCACTCCAGGATCATTTAAGTTGCAGCATGATCAAGAGGCGTTTGAGAGAGTTTTTTGTTAGCCAGTTAAAGAGAGTGAGGTTGAGTCATTGGCAGGCAAAAAACTGTAGTATATGTCAAGCTAAACAAAGATTTGACCTGTATCACAGGCAGTATACACACGTAAGTAATAGAGCAAAGTTGGTCTTAATGCAATGGAACCTGTAGATAGTGTAGTTTAGGAAAAATTGCATCCCATCTGTGATAACGTATTATTATTTTAAATGGATAAAGATGGCTATCCAGAACAACTGGTATGTCAGAGAACTAGACCTTAGTAGAGAAAGGTGTCCAGCTACCCCTCTCCAATGAAAATGACCCAATAGTCTGACTATTCAAGGATCAGAATAAGAAGGTTTTTCACCCAGGCGAAAGAGGCAAGGATGAGAGACAAAGAGAACAAATGACAGCAATGTCTGGAAAATGTATTCTTGGTGGCAAGCAGATGTTCTCTACAGATCTTTTCCAAGATTAACACATCTCAAAGTACTTAAAGTACGCAGAGACAACCGTTCCAGGGCTTGTTGCAGGACTGCCAGACCAATGTGAAGATTTATTGACAGATATCCAGAACAGCTAGCATCAGGTACTGGCGTACCGCTATATTTGGAAGAAATTAAGAAATACCTAAGGGATATTGAGCACAAGAGGATTGCAGAATATCAACTCAGGGTCAATGGCCTACTTGATATAACTAGAATGATAAAAGATAGCCTTCAATTAGGTAACGCCTATAATCATCTCTGGAGAGAAGTGTTCCAAGAAACTATATGGGTGTACACCACAAGGGAACATTTGGTAATGGAACATCGTCCTGTTGAGCAAATGAGGAGAAGGAAGCCAAGGACAAAGATGTCAGTATGTATTCAACTGGCAGAGTGGAAAATTGATATTGACAAAATTAAAGAGCAAATTGAACATAATTAAAAACAGTACAAATGCATATTTGAGTGTAAAAGGTTTGGGAGTGGAAGCAGTTCAGTGGTGAGGATAAATAATTAACAGAAGCACAAAACGGTAGACCGCTATTTTATAAACCCATGTGAGGGGAAAACATTGGGAGAAAATGATCTCTATTGAAGATGGTTATTTATAGAATGAAAGGAGAGTGGTGAAAGTGAATGCAGATGACATGTGCAAGTGGTGGAAGTGGGAAAGAGTGTATTACAGATGGTTAGGGTCATGTAAGATGTTGGAGAAAGAAAATATTAATGAACCGAGATTGTAGAAAATTGCCAGCTTACCTTGTAGGAGGAAAGGTGAACAGTTACAGAAGAAACAATCCATAAAAGAGATTTTTTTTATTAGAGACTGCACAGCTGTGTTTAATATCCTTTTTTTATCCCTTTTTATCCTTTTTGATTGATTGATTGATTGATTTTAGCTTTTATATAGCGCATACTGTCACCCTACAGGCATCCTGGCGCTTAAAAACAGAGAGCAAGCCGTAACCAGAGTGGAGCAGGTCGCACAGAGTGGAGGAACACAGACTAGATCGTGGGATAGAGCCAGGTCTTTAGATTCCTGCGGAATTCTAGCAGAGAGCTTGCTAATCTGAGGTTCTGAGGGAGCTCGTTCCATAGACGCGCGCCAACCCTGCTAAAAGCCCTACCTCCAAGCCTAGCCCTCTTAAACCGAGGAATTGCCAGCAGGCCCGTGCTAGAAGAACGAAGCTGCCTTGTTGGACGATACCATTCAAACCTTTCCTGCAGGGGAACCGGGCCAAGTTTGTGCACCACGCGGAAGACCAAACACAGGTATTTGAAGTGTACCCTTTCCCTGACCGGCAGCCAGTGGAGCTCCCGCAACGCCGTGGTAGAGGAGGAACTCCGTGGCCTGCCAAGAGCCAATTTAGCAGCTGCAGACTGGATTCTTTGCAAGCCTTGAAAGATGTAACCAGGAGCTCCCAAATAGAGGGCATTGCAATAGTCCAGCCTGCTGCCCACAATGCTGCTCACCACCAAGGTGTGATTCTCAGAAGGTATTAAAGGGAGTATTTTGCGCAGCATGCGGATCAGGGTAAAGCAAACACTCGCGGTTTAATTAGCCTGTGATTCCATCTGGAGATCAGCATCGAACAGTACCCCCAGGTTACGGACTTTCCTAACCGGGATGAGCAAATCATCCTCTGGTCGGAGTCTGAAATCACCCGGCAATGATCTAGATATCCTGCCTGCAGAGCACCACTATTAAATTGTAGGGAGTTCCTTCGAAGCCAGTCGGAAGTCTGCCGCATACATTGCTGGAATACCTCCATCGATATTGCATGGTCCCCTTCCAAGGAAAAGGCCAGCTGTGTATCGTCGGCGTAATTGACTAAGCTGACTCCGAAGGATTTTATGATAGAAAACAGGGGCTGCAAATAAACATTAAAAAGAATAGGGCTTATTGCAGAGCCCTGCGGCACCCCATGGGTCACGGCGGATTTATCAGAGGAGAAACTTGCAAGGGTTACGACTTGCTGGCGACCCTCCAAATAGGACTGAAGCCAAAGCAGTGCTCGGCCTCTCACTCCCAACCTCCTCAGCCTCTCCGTCAATACAAGATGGTTTACCGTGTCGAAAGCGGCCGACATGTCAAGAAGCACTAGAATAGTAACATTCCCGCTGTCGGCCTGCATACGTAGGGTATCCATCATTGTAGTCAGGGCGGACTCAGTCCCATGCCCTGGACGGAAGCCAAATTGATCTTTATCCAGTAGAAGATTCTCCTCCAGAAAGCAAGATAGAGTCCTACTGACTGCTTTCTCCAGAATCTTCACCGGATAAGGGAGGAGGGAGATGGGCCTGAAATTAGCCGGTACTGATGGGTCCAAAGAAGGCTTTTTAATCAATGGGGACACCACCGCTAATTTCCAGCAATCTGGGACCTTACCTTCCTCCAAGGACTGGTTGCAGATCTGCCTCAGCCAAGGAAAGGTGCTACGCCCTAGAGATTTCCAAATTTTATAGGGAAACGGATCCAGGGGAGAGCCAGAGGAGACCTTGTCACTTAAGTTGTGAAAGGCTGTGACAGTTAACGTCTGGAAATTATCCAGATAGACCGGCAAAGGCAGCTCGTCCTGGGCCAGATGGTCGGAATTAAATGGTGTAATGTTAGCGTTTTCTTGCAGGTTATTCACGATCCTTGCGATCTTATCCTGAAAGTGTTGGTTAATGCCATCGCATAGTGTTTGGGACGCTACAATTTTATTTTCTAAGCACGTGGGGGTCGAGAGATCTTTAACTAATTTAAATAGGGCTCTAGTCCCATTGGGCGCCTGAATAATAGATTTGGCATAAAAATCTGCCTTGGCCCTAAGGATTTGTTCTTTATACTGCAGTTGTACCTGTCTAAGAGCTTTTTTATCTTCCTCAGCATAGTGATGCCTCCACTTCCTTTCCGCCTTTTTTCGGAGCATGGGAAGCTGTTTAAGCTCCACGCAGTACCATGGCGCCGAGATTCTACTCTTGATCTTTATATCTTTTATGGGGATAACTTGGTCCAAAGTATGTCCCATATAATTAGAAAACACATTGTAGTTATCATCGACAGACAAAGTCGCTGAGAAGAGGGTAACGCCCGGTTCCAAAACAGTAAGGCCAAGTCGCTCAAACTTAGCCCATTCTCGGCCTCTCCTATAAGCCCTTTGCTGACCTGTCCCTATTCCAGAATATGGCAGCCCAATAACAAACTGGATAAGATAGTGATCGGTCCAAGTCTGAGGAGTGATACTCGAAATTCTCGTCGTGGGCTGATTAGAAAATACCAAATCAAGGGTATGCCCTCCTTGATGTGTAGGATCCACCCCCAACTGGGAGAGATGTAAGTTCGCGCAGGTCAGCTTCAGATCACGTAAATGGAAGTTGACATTCCCATCTTCCCAAAGATTGAAGTCGCCCAAAATAATCATATTGGGGTGAGCCAGTGTAAAATTCGTGATACCATCAAACACGCTACAAAAATCTGTGGCCCCTCCTGGCGGCCGATAGCACACCAGTCCTGTGAGGAGGTTTCCACTGGGAGAGTAGAGGGAGAAACCCAACATTTCCATCCCCACTACCTCATCCACCTGCAGTACTCTAAAGTCCAGTTCCTCCCTAAAAATCATCCCCACTCCACCACCTCTGCCACTAGTTCTTGGTTTGTGGTGAATTTTAAACCCAGTCGGAAATGCATTACCAAGATCAACCATGGATTCAGCATGAGACCAAGTTTCTGAAAGAAACAGGACGTCAAGGCCCATATCCTCAATCAGGCTCGATACCTCGAATGAGTGTTTAACAAGGGACCGGCTGTTGATCAGTCCTGCCGTGAGTGTGTTACCCGACTTATCCACCATGACCGGGATCTCTATCTCCTTTGCCTTGTTTAGTCCCAGCAATTGCTCTCTGTCATACACTAAACGACCTTCACCGCGGGCGACTCGGGCAGCACGGCGCCTCCGGAGCGCGGACGGGGGCAGACGGGCTTGCCTCTGGCGCACCTCCGGCGCGCCAACGGCGCGCCCGCTGCGCACGTGCGCTGCACACTTGCATCTCCTGGTGTATAAAAGGAGGAGGTGGCCTGGGGAGCTACCAGCAACTAGAGCGCCTCGCAAAATGGCACCTAAGGATGGAACCTAGGTCCACCCTCCCTCAACCAATATGGTGCCGGAGCTATAGAGCCACACGAAGATCTGTCCACGCCAAAACGGCGGGTGAGGATGTATTAGAATTTTGTATAGTGCAGGTATGCGAGCTTTTCAATCAAGTTGCAATTTTAATAAAACAAAAATTAAACAGAGTGAAAATAAAAACGGTAATTTCGGCGATTTAAAAGAAGCACCTCTGTGCTGTGTTCAGCACGTCTGTGCAGCGTGCATTACCGCCAGCGAGCAATTCTGTAAGTGGCCCGCGCCACTTTTGTTTTGATTTATTCAACGTAGTTAGTCTTCCATTAAAAATATTGTTGGCATAGTTGCAACATAGCTTCTGAATGAAGCAGAATGCATAAGTAGTGCGTTATCACTTAACCTGGCAGGTCAGTGGCAGTTGGGGTATTCTGTGAGAGCAGCTCCTGCCTACCAGATGGACTTTGTTTAAATCTGGACATATATTCAACTTAATCCTGCGAACAACCTAACCCTTCCGTCCCTGTGGTTTATAGCAGTTAGTAGGTGACAAAAAGCACCACAATATTCCTATACCTGGACAAAAAAACTGTTTCTACATTTTTGGGGACAGAAAAAATCTGAACTGCAGATGTTTCTCTATCAAATGTTTCTCGTCTAGCTGTTTTTGGGATATGGAAGGTGCACACGCATGGATAGTTCTGCTTCTCTCTCTGTTTACCTCTCCTGAACGTGACCCTGTCATCTCTGCAGAAATATGTTGACGTTGGGTGTGGAGTTCCGGGAGTGGCACAGGCGGGGGAGGCGTTGTCCCATAACTGATGCTTAAGTTGCCCTCGCCGTAAATTGGCAGGTAGAGAGCTGTGTTTTCTAGGCGTGGTTGGCCCTTGCCTTCCCTATTCGAGGCGGAGTGCTTCACTTTTCCATCGCTGTCATCTTTCGTAAGCCCGAGGCTTTGTATCCCAAGTTTGTTCTCGGATTTTACTCCACAAGTTGGCAGCACAATGAGCTGCAAAGATGGCAGAGAGCCAGTTCTTTCTTTTTTTTCTTGCCTCTCATGGTAAGCAGAGCAGACCAGGAAATAAAATCGAAATACAACGAGCCCGCATCATAGCTCAGCTATGTTTGCTATGCTAGTGTTCCGCACAGCAGATTCTGTTTACCTAAGTACACCTTTGTTAGCTTGACAGGTGAAAACAGCACAGCTTATTTTACTCACCACAGCAAATCCCCATAGAACACTTGTGCCGTCCACCTTATCAGCCTTGTTATCTTGATGACCTGCGGCCTTTTAAAAGCAAATAATTATTTGCCACCAGTGACGTCCTTTGGCGGCTCTTCCAACACCTTTACAAAAGAATTGTGCCACTGTGGAAAATGGAAACATGCAACTCAGTGTGCGTTGCTGAGGAGGCACAGTTGTTTATATCACGTTGTTAGACTTGTTTCTACAAAGTAAGGTGGGCATCTGATGATGACCCGCATTTGGAGTCTCCCATTGGTCATATTGAGCTCAGCATGGAGGACACAGACGTTGTGCCCTGCATTTCACCATTGGCCAATGTGGAGAATGAGTCTGTGCAAAAATACATACAATAGTGACATGGTGCTCCAAAACATCACTCTGTCCAGGGTACCCAAAGAAGAGGCGTGCTGGATTTGTTGATAGAGGACCACTGAGTTCAATGCGTAGGCGAGCCCAGGCAAGGTCTTCTAAACAGGTGGTAGTTGGTGGATGGCTCTGTTGAAGTGGTCTACAAAGCGGTCGGGACAGCGGGCAAGCTTGATGTGGCAATGGACGTCCAGGGTAGCAGGCTGGGTAGACCCCCCCAGTCCTTTGAAGGCAGGTTGATGCTGGGTGTAAGATATGAAGGATGCCAGTCTTTTAATTGACGTCAGAAGGGGTCGCAGCAGCAGTGGGCAGGCTATGTCTCGTCCCTAAAGGATAAACAAGCAAATTAAATGATTTATGGCAAAGGGGCCAAGTAGATGCACGTCAGTGGCCCACATAGGAGGCACCAGGTTGATCACAAATGTGTCAGAGTAGAAGGGATATGTGGAAAACATCTAAGAGAGACAGTGCCTGGATACCCTCACGGGTGACAAGCAGTGTTAAACAAATCCACCTTACATTACTTTAAAGAAACAATAGCAAAGTGCCACAGGTATGACTGTCAATATTCAGTCAGATATAAGAGAGAGAATATGCATGTATACAAGATTCAGACGGAAAGACTAACGAAGGCAATAGGGCCCTTTGCAATAAGGAGCATTGTCAGAAGGAAAGAACTGGCAGAGGCAGTAGTAAGAGAGCATAAATCAGACCCTAACGGTAGCAAGTAGCTGCTAGGCCAGAGAACTCACAGGGAGAATATAGGGAGAATATCAGAATGACAAATGGAGAAGTACTGGGCAAGGGAAGGCTGCGAGGTGGAAGTCGTAAAGTGCCACATTAAAACAACAGCTGTAATTATGAGTCTGCTGATGGACTAAAGATGGGACAGTTGGTCAACCATGAAATGTAATCGGGAGGGATGAAAGGTGTGGGATAACCCTTCCACTACCCACAGCATTTTGATGAAGCCACATCCATGAACACTAGGGGTGTAAACTCTCTGAGAATCAGGCCCTAAGTGAGGATGGCCCTTTTTCAGACAAGTGAATTCACTCAACAATATCCTATTTAAATGCAAGTCACATGAGACTCAATGAAGACTTTGCTCTGCTTGTTTGTCTTAGTATCTGTGCCAGAAATCTAACCACTCATGTTCCCTCACTGTCAGACCTGTCAACCTTAGGGTGGTCTTCCCCCAGACTGTTTGCCTGCTTATCTCCACTTTTTGCTGTATTTGTTTTTGGCCTTAGGACATTACCTCTGCTGACTAGTGCTAAAGTGCATCTTCTAGACATGGTGACATTGGTGTATACCTGATTAGCATATAGTTTACCTATACGTCCCTTGTAAAGTGGTATACCATATACCCAGGGCCTGTAATCTAAATACTACTAGTGGGCCTCCAGCACTGGTTGTGCCACCCACACAAGCAGCCTTACAAGCCTGTCCCAGGCCTGCCATTGCAAGGCCTGTGTGTGCAGTTTTATGCCACTTCAACCTAACATTTAAAACCACTTGCACTAAATTCCCTTTTTCTTACACATAAGTCATGCATAAGGTAGGCCCTGGGAAGCCCGAAGGGCACAGTGCTCTGCAGCTAAAAAGTAGGACAGGTACTTTTAAGTTTTATACGACCTGGTAGTGATAAACAGCTACATTTATTTTTCGCTACTGTGAGGCCTACTCCTCTCATAGGCTAGAATTGGGAATTCCTTAAAACACCTTTAATCAGTAATTCCTGATTAGAATGGAGTAGCTACATCATGTTTCATATATTTGCAATGGTAATGATAAATCTTTTTAGTGGTAAAATTGGATTAAACATTACTGTTTTAGAAATGCCAGTTTTAGAAAATGGACATTTCTCTGCCCTTACTGCTCCCAGTGCTTTACAGCCTGCTCCCAATACACGTCTGGGGTGAGGGACAGCTTCACTTTCTGCATTCCCTCTAGACAGCCACAAACACAGGAAGGGTGGGTGTGACAGAGAACTCTTCTAGTTCTTCTATCTCTTTCCGGGCGGGAGCTAAAGATATATATATATAATTTGTCGGAGAGTACTCCCGTCGCCATTGTGGGCCCTTCAATAAGTTATTAAAGGACACACGATGGCGACAGGAGTACTCTCTGACAAATGATATAAATATTTATTTTCTCCACACATGCTGAGACTAGATTTTAAGTCTTATCGAGATATTCTTATATTTACATGCGTTACTCGTGAAGGATATGAGTTATATTTAGACCCATATGGTATGGGACCACACCCAGGTTTTACCTGGGGTGTGCGGAATCGATTCTGAGAATTTACGTATGCCCTGAGGAAGTCGCTGGGTGATTTACACAAGATGAAACACGTGTTGGCTACTGGTTACATCTTGGTTATAGGGATATAATAATATAATAATACAATATAATAATAATGCACCCTACCCTAATATGGATTTACAGGGACTGCCATAACTTGCTACCGTTATAGCATAGAATGAATGAATTTCTAACAAGTATGTTACCAGCTTGTGATATTGTTCATACTTTTCCTTTCAGGTACAGATACTACAGATCTGACCTTAGAAAACAAGGGTGGTGAGTACACACCCCCCTCCTACACTGAGAGCCAGAATGTGCTCTTAATGTTTTGGTCCTTATGAAAGCCTCTAGAGGTTCCATGAGGCTGAAACATGTTGACCACCACCAGTGTGATAGACCAGTAACTGGGTCTATACACGCTTGACTGTGTTTTTAGTTTCCCACATCACACATCTCAGGAATAAAATACACGAAATATGTTGTAGGGAATTTTATTTCACACATCTGAGCATGAGCACGCCCTCTTTTTATTCCTGGCCACTTCTGTCAAACCAGTTGGTCTTCCTCCATGCGGAGGTCAGCATACTGACAAAGGAAAAGACCTGATGATCATGATGTTACGGTACACTGAGGCGGAGAATCAGCATATACCGCCCATCGCCTGTGTACGTATATGAGGGTTTTTTACAACGATGGTCCCCCATGTTAACTAAGACCCTGGTTACACAGGACAAGTGGTCCATTCTCCCCCCCTTTTTGATGTTTGTACTAACCATTGGAAGCCAAATGGATAACAGCTTCTCTTTCCCTCTTCATTGATGTTTTGAGGCTATACTGACAAGCCTTCCAGGAGACATTTTATGTTAGAAAAAATATTACTTTACAACTTATATTATCTCTGTCTGTTTCCTTCACCAGTTCTTAGCATCTTTTCTCCAAGTGTAGTTTTCTAAGCCCTCATATTATGTTTTACTTTTCATTGATTTAGCTTCATACATTATTTTTAATTGTGGATCTGTTTCTTTTGCTGCCCTACTCTATTTGGCTGAAAGTTAACAAAAAGTAATTTGCATTTGCTCATACGCTTTCCCTGCAACATCACCAGATTGAGCAGACTAAAGTATTGACTAATGAGGGATTAACAGCTATGTAAAGCTGTGTATGATTGGTTATGAACTCGCAACAGGAGACCAGTATATATCTCCTTGTTACAATTCTTTGTAGCAAAACTTTGGGTAGAAAGGGTTTATGTTACTTGCATGGCCATCATGCTCCAGTAGGGAGAACTTGCAGAATATGAACTCCAACCTAGTGCCAGATTTTGCGATGTGGGTGGCAGTGGTGCCAATCAGCATTAGTTGCGCTTTACTTATATAGCCCTTTAGCAGGTAGCCCATAAATTTGTTAGACGTCTTGTAATATTGTGGGAGACTTCCGCCTGGATTGTGTGATATTCTCTAGTTGCTTCATGTCTGATTGTCTGTGAAATGCAAGCAACTTGCATGAAGAAAATATTCGATACTTGTTGGTCTAGTTTTATAACCTGTTTTGTGCTTTGAGACACATAAAATATGTCAAATTGTCAGCTAAAGCACCCTGATATTGTCCATTATCTTGTGGGGTTTATTTTATCTCAACTGCGATATCTTTAGGTATGTAACAAGCAATTAAATCAGTGAAACCTCCCAGGTGATACTTATTTTCTCATTACTCAAATGTATTTATTATATAGTTAATTGGCACGTACCACAAACCAAATTGTCTCTAGGTATTTAAGCGGAGAAAACAGCATTATAATGGAGTGGTAAACCAATGACAGTCATATAATGAACAAAAGTGTCTTGAATGCATCTCAAACATTTAATAGAGTGGGGCATATTTATCAAAGATTTTGTGTCGCCCTTGTTTCACGCAAGAGGACGCATTGCCCTAATGCAAAACCCTGAATGAGGTTTAGCAAGCCACACAAGGCCACCCTGCACAGCCCTGCGTGGCTTTGTAAATCTGGAGTAACGCGACAAGCAAGTTAGCATTCCATGGGTGGGAAGTGTTTGTTCCAATGCATCCAACCATGGATTGTGATGCATTCCCAGATTTGCTATGAGTGGTAGACCTGGGAATACGTCAAAATGCTACGCCTTCCCAAAATGCGAAACCTATCTTTATTTCTCGATATTGTTTCCTCTTTTTAGATGTGCTGTATTTTTCAACACAGATAGAGAGAGGAAAATTCCTGAAAGGGTTGCTTTTTTGCAGGAAAGGAATGAGCACAGGAAGGGTGTCTTGCTGCGCAGCATTGCTTAACATTTTCATATACCTGCTTCTCGATTTAAATTTTTTTTAATAAAGGTAGCTAATTCAATATCGTTGTACCAAACACAGATAATCTATTATTGTCTCTCCAGTGTTAATGTGTTTTTAAAATTGTCAATAGCTCCATGTCAGCAGATTTAGGGTTTCTTGTGGGGTGGTATTGAGTTAATGTATTCCATAAATATTTGGGTTTTGCACCCCTCAAAAATAGTACCTGATTAGTAAAAGGCAAATCTACATTTGTAGATCTACTCCTGTGTAGATCTACTCCTACACATGGGTATAACTCTCCACTTCTTTCCTATTTACCATTTCTGAGTGGAGGTGTACACCAAAATGCAGATTTAAATGTCTCAACCCTCTCAAATGAGATGGTGGAGCCCTAGATGAAAGAGTGTCAATTTCGTAGTAGGAACCTTTCACTTGTTGGGGGAAATATCTGCCACAGGGCAGAGAGCTCTCTATGGGAAAATATAATGAAATTAAATAAAATTGTATTTTTAAATATATTTAACGCAAACTATAAATGGAAAATATTTTAAAATAACTATAATTTACTTGCAAGTAATAAAAAAAAGGTACACCACATTACCTCATCAAATAAATGTGCATTAAATATTAGCATAATGTAAATATATTAATTACATTTTTAAAGATTTATTTTTTGTGGAGTTTCCCACCAAGGGGCTGAGATCTCCCTAAGAGGAATTATAAGATAATTTTACATATTTATTGTATTTAAACATTAATATATATTTTATAACACAACATAAACATAAAATAATTTACATTAATTACAGTTAACCCGGAACTAATCAAATAAAAAGTTACAGATCGGTACCACATCAAATTAAATGTGTACTACATACAACCTAAAACCAATCCATTCACCACCCACTTGCCACTGTGCTTAATACTCCCGATTTCTGGCCATGTACAGTAACTTTTTTTTATTGTTTTAAGATTTTTTTTTTCTTTTTAAATAAAGCTTTGCTGGCCAGAGGCTGCAAACATGTTCTGGGTCTGCAGACCCAGTCATTGGTTTATAAACCCTGGGACAAGAGATCAAAGCCTGTTTTTAGGACAGTACCTAGGCTGCACTCACATCCTCCCTGGGGAGAGGAGATACTTTTGCTGTTTTATAATATATTCTGGCACTTTTAGCCGCTGGTTTCTGGCATGCTCTAGTTGTCAGTTGTTACCGGCCAATCATAATGTCCGTTTCTCCCCACCCTGTGAAGGTCCACATACATATTGAGCAAACAGAAATGATTTACCCTCGTTTAATCAAGTTAGTTCATTTTTCGTACTTATACTGTTCTCAATCCAAGGCTCCCGGATTGCCTGAGAACTAATGGTTATAATTGCTCTGTATTTTAACCCTTAAAAGCTTGCTTTTTTATTGTAATACAAATATATTGAAAACTGAATCGATGTACACCAAATCACACAAAAGGACTCTATTATGTGTAAAGTTCTATGGGTTAGTTTACTTAATTGCACGAAACAAATGTTTGTGGTAGTGGAGAGCAAAAAATCCTATCGGAGTTAGGTTCCATATGTTAATGTAATTTATAAATATTACTTTTTAAAGTATAAATTAATAAATACCCAGCCTCACTCATATTTTTTATTGATTTGCACTAAATATGGTTAAATGAAATGTATTTGATGAAAAATAAGTGTTAAAGGTTTTTTTTTGCTAAATGTAAGTTTAACATTACATTTAAAAATAATACAAATTATTCAATAACTATTCTTAATTTTATACCAGAAGCACAAAGCCATTGGCTATGCACAGGGGCCTCTAAATGCTTGGCCAGCCCCAAGGACACCAAGCTGGCTACATACAACCTAAAACCAATCCATTCACCACCCACTTGCCACTGTGCTTAATACTCCCGATTTCTGGCCATGTACAGTAACTTTTTTTTATTGTTTTAAGATTTTTTTTTTCTTTTTAAATAAAGCTTTGCTGGCCAGAGGCTGCAAACATGTTCTGGGTCTGCGGACCCAGTCATTGGTTTATAAACCCTGGGACAAGAGATCAAAGCTTGTTTTTAGGACAGTACCTAGGCTGCACTCACATCCTCCCTGGGGAGAGGAGATACTTTTGCTGTTTTATAATATATTCTGGCACTTTTAGCCGCTGGTTTCTGGCATGCTCTAGTTGTCAGTTGTTACCGGCCAATCATAATGTCTGTTTCTCCCCACCCTGTGAAGGTCCACATACATATTGAGCAAACAGAAATGATTTACCCTCGTTTAATCAAGTTAGTTCATTTTTCGTACTTATACTGTTCTCAATCCAAGGCTCCCGGATTGCCTGAGAACTAATGGTTATAATTGCTCTGTATTTTAACCCTTAAAAGCCTGCTTTTTTATTGTAATACAAATATATTGAAAACTGAATCGATGTACACCAAATCACACAAAAGGACTCTATTATGTGTAAAGTTCTATGGGTTAGTTTACTTAATTGCACGAAACAAATGTTTGTGGTAGTGGAGAGCAAAAAATCCTATCGGAGTTAGAATGAGGAACATACATTTTTTTACATATTTTTAAACATTTTCACCCACAATGAATCTGCATGACATTTTACATGCTGATGTTTACCCAGTTGTATTAATTGCTGTACAGATTCATGAAAGTGCAAAATGCAAAGAAAAAACCTATATGGAGACAGAGCGTGAAAATATACATAACAGGAAACAGTGCAATTAATACCTGTCCAAAGGCTAAGCGGTTTAGATATGTCATCCGAACTCCAAGATGAAAATACATGGCCATATTACACATAATACTGATATGTGTTTTTATATAACATGTTTATTTTTCAAAACTTAGCTTGAATTGCAGTGTGCAGTGAAAAGAAGATTAAGAATGTACAATCATAGATAAAATACACTTTTTTCAAAACACATTACATCAGTTGAATTGCAATATTGTTACAGCTTTTCTCAACAAGGTGCAGTTAACAATGGGTATTTGTTTGGAGTTAAAATATCCAGACTTTGATCACCATTCATGAATAGATTGTTGATTAAACCGTGGTCATTGTTAAAGCTTTCTACTATGGTTTGTGGAGAAGTGTGGCTCACTGGTTAGAGGCGGCAGACCCGTAAGCAGAGAACGGCCCGGGACCAGGGTTCGATTCCCGACGCGGCAGGGTCGTGGACCAGGGTCAGCGGACTCGATAATTCTCGCCTCGGTGCCTACTCTAGTCAGAAACCACACTCGGCAACTCTGGGCATCAGCTTGCCTCATCTTCACAATGGCCCCCCAGACCGCCGGGGATGCTTGGTCACACCTTAGAGATACCCATCAGGGATCATCTCTCAGGGTGAGCCAGGACGGGTTCCCCAGCGGTCGAAGCGTGGAGATACTCCTCCGGGAGTCGATTCCTAGCGCTATATAAACCCGCAATTTGTGCAGGGTCGGCTTTAGGGCAGTGCGACTAGTGCAGTCGCACTGGGCGCTGACCTGTGGAGGGGGTGCTCCCCTCAGGGGGGGCGCTGTGTTAAGCAAAAACCTATGATTGGAGAGATTAGGGGACGCTTGCCCAGTGGTAGGGAGAGAATCCCAGGAAGTAGTCATTGGGTGTGGGCGCCAAAGATGATTGTCGCACAGGAAGTCACCAGCGCTAAAGCCGGCCATGGGTTTGTGGGTAGATATTTGACAAGGACCTTAAAAATATTTTCTATATTTACTAGGGACCATTGAAATAGATTTCAGATTTCATGGGCCCGGTGAAATATGAGTTTTTATAGCAGTTTATTTTCTGCAATAAAAGGAGCAAAGCAAATTAGACCATAATTCAGTTTACGAGTGTAGATTTGTAATTGCATGGGCCTGTTTGATAGCCTGAAATCATTTGTATTTTGAAACAAGAAAATATTATTGAAAACAGTAAGTTTTAGGACCCACAAACATTTGGTTCAGTGTTCCAAAAAAGAGTGGAAGAATATTCTTGTGTCTTTGGTCATGCTAAGTTTGTACCACCAGTGCCTACGCTATGTGCTGGCCATGGACTGCAGGGCACAAGTCCTAAAAAAGAAGTGGGTGGACTAACCATGGGAGGCAGTATGCATGTGACATCATGGTGCATGACATCACAGAGCCTGATATCACGGAGCGTGATATCACATGTGCCATCACAATCCATGTCCTCACTTGAAGTGACATCTAATGTTAAGACCTTACACAAATGCTTAACATCTATATCATGAGTACATTTGAGCACATTACTATATTTAACGAATTAGAGTTTGTATCGGCGTTGGGCCAAAACGTTGATGCCGCCCGAAGCAAAATCTGGGCCTCAACATATACATTTATCTTTTAAAACTCTGCCACAAAGAAATTAGCACCAAGGAGAAACGTGGCAGTAACTCTGTCCTTCATAATTGGTTGCAAAGTCTGCATTTTAAAATATCTTATGAGGTTAAAGCACCTGCTGCGTCGATTTTTGCGTGCCCAGTAAATCTCAGGGAATAATAATAATAATGCAAAGATAACTCAGGAGGTCAGTGCAGTTGCTGGAGAGATAAGTGTTCTGTTGAGTTCCAGTTTTGAATCCAAGTACCATGAAGGGTTACTATGTCTGCTGCAAAGCCCATCATGTGACACACAGATGACAGAATTGTATGTAGAAGGGTAAGTGGGTTACTGCTTTTAACACAAAGATCCTTTTGTTACGTGCAGTTCATAAATTGTAATCCTTCTAATACAGCAAAGTGTGCTATGGAGGACAAGTGAATCCTGCAACTTGTAACCTATACTTTTATGTAACACATCCTGTACCATGAGTAACACACACGATTTACTGTCAATGTATACTGTTTATGTGTGATGTAAGGCGCTCGGACACCCTGGATTGGGATGAATAGCTCTAAAAAGAAATGAAACAAAACAGTGGTATTTAAATTGTTATTTGTGGAAATACAGGGGCAGAACAATACATCTGACATTCTTACAGTGCATGCATATTATATACAGGGACTGAGCATAGTCAAACACATGCCTCTCGAAGGGACCTGTAGTAACAAGCTGTAAGTCTTTTTTCCCTTCATTGCCTTTGCAGGTAGGTGTGATGTACCAGATAGCTTCAAGTCAGGATACTCGACCAAACGGAGGCCAATAGCAATGCTCACAGCAAACAAGCACCCGGCCAGGCACGACCCCATCTTCAAACACACCATAACAGCCCTGCTTAGAGTAGACAAACAAATGGGACAACGGATCAGAGGCACCACCTGGGAATCAATCTGGTTTAACACGAGGATACAATACAAGAGGGGGACGATGTGCAACAAAACCTGGATCAAGAAAGGTATCACCACCCCAGCGCAGCTAGAAAAAGACGACTGTCCACTCACGTTCCAAAACCTCAAAGAAGTGCACAATCTTCCGGATGTAGAGCTCTACACCTTCCTCAAAATCAAGACAGCCATCACCAAAGCAAGCCTACACAAGGGGACACCTACCATCATACAATACATGAGCAACCTCAATTGGACAGGACACCAAACAGCCCAAATATACAAACTCCTGAGCCCCCAAACATCCTCATTGAAAGCAAAAGCAACTAAATTCTGGGAAACACTGTACACGAGACACCTCAGTGAGAAAGAAAAGGGTAGACTATGGAGGTCAGTCACAACAAATAAAATTACACCACAACTGACACAGACAAAATACTGGCTCCTACATAGAGCCTTCTGGACTCCTGCCAAACTCGCAAAGGCAGGCATAAGGGACAGCGATACGTGCTGGAACTGCCATAGGGGAACAGGGGACGTACAACACCTCATCTTCGAATGTCCAAAAGTCAAGACGTTCTGGATGAGAGTGAGTGACCTCATCAACACGACCATAGGGAAGAACATACAGCCAGGCTTCATAGGGATAGCCACAGCATTCATGGCACCAGACCTAGAGAACAAAGAGGAGAGAGACCTAGTAGACATCCTACTCACAGCAGCAGTCAAAACCATATTAGTAAAGTGGAAAGACACAGCCAAGGCAACATTCAAGAGCTGGGTAAACAGGGTCACCTTTCTCAGAGGAGCAGACAACATCACTGGGAAATTCTCACCTGGCCACAACGCTAAGAATGAAATGTGGGCGGCCCTGGATGAACACCTGGAGGTACACAAACCCCCGTAAACACACACACTGCACACTCCACCAGCAAGCAGCCACAGCTAAGAGCTAAGAAGGCAACACCGAGACACCATCCCCCCCTCTTTCTTTTCCCCTCTTTCTTTTTCCCCCTCTCACACTCTCCGGGGGTTTACAGACCTACAACCCGAACAGCCTATACCATGTATGATTTATTATTTAGGTACCCATGTAACCATAAAATGCATAATATCTCCAAGCTGTAACACCCCCCCGTATCACTGCATCACTACTGTACTGTATTAAAAATCTTCTAAATAAAAAATTTTGAAAAAAAAAAAAATATATATATATATATATTCACTGAAAAAACCATAGGTTATAGACCATATATAGTTAGGAATTAGCATTTAAAAAACCTTATTTTACTCACACAAAACCATTGATATTCCATATATAGTTAGTTGCACTAACTATATATCGCGCACCCGCAATCCACTGCTGATCATGTCACATATTACATCATTCATGACATGGTCAGTGACATCACTGATGACATCACTGATGACATCTCAAATGACATCACTGATGACATCACTGATGACAACATCCAGTGACTGTATGTTTCTGTAAAGTTAAAATATGTCTTACATATTGAAGAATGAGTGGATGTATAAGTGTCTGGATGAAGGATTTAGTAGGTGCGTGACTAACTGTATGAGTGAGTGATTAAATGTGTCTCACTGAATGCATGGGTTAGTGACTAAACTGTCTTAATTTGTGCATCATTATGTCTGTTGCTCTGTAAACTGCTGCATGTGTTGATCATTAGCTATACGAGAGGCTATATGTGTTATTAATTGGTTGCCCAAGTATTTCTATGGGAGATTGAGTTTGTGTGGGGGTGGCTGGAAGGTGTGTGACTCTATGCATAGATGTGTGAGCAGTTTATTCACTAGGTGTATGAGTTCAAGAGTGCATGTGGAAACAACTACATGGGCAGTTGACTGTGTGCATGAGTGTATTGATGAGTGAATGGATATCTCAATGCTACATGTCATAGTAAGTACATATGTAAAACACAGTACATGTGAGAGTTGGCATATATAAATAACTGTGCATGAGAGCCACTGAATGAGTGAGTGGTTGTATCGATCATTGTGAACTTGTATCAGGGATTGTATAAGAGAGTAAATATGTGTTAGTATATGTTTCAATAAGTAAGGTGTGTTTAACTGTATAGTTGAAGAAATGGA
This sequence comes from Lissotriton helveticus, assembly GCF_964261635.1. Lineage (NCBI taxonomy): Eukaryota > Metazoa > Chordata > Amphibia > Caudata > Salamandridae > Lissotriton > Lissotriton helveticus. The sequence continues at coordinate 192,359,621 of NC_136060.1, forward strand.
GGTGAGATTGTTTCTTTGCATGACTGACTGGGTGTGTGAGTAACTCCATGGATGAGTGGCAGTGTGTGAGTGTCTGTATACACTGAGTGTATCTAAGGTTATATTAGAGTCTGAAGAGGTTTATCGTATTAGCACAAGAATGATGTCAAATGAGATGTCATCAGTGATGTCATCAGTGATGTCATTTGAGATGTCATCAGTGATGTCATCAGTGATGTCACTGACCATGTCATGAATGATGTAATATGTGACATGATCAGCAGTGGATTGCGGGTGCGCGATATATAGTTAGTGCAACTAACTATATATGGAATATCAATGGTTTTGTGTGAGTAAAATAAGGTTTTTTAAATGCTAATTCCTAACTATATATGGTCTATAACCTATGGTTTTTTCAGTGAATTTTCAAGGTTTTGTAAATGCTAATTCCTAACTATATATGGTCTATAACCTATGGTTTTTTCAGTGAATTTCAATGGTTTTTTAATAGCAAATATCATAAGCTGCCGAATGTCAAGTACGTGGTAAGTGAAAACATTTTCGTGTTTATGCACACTGATCTGCTTTGAATGGTGCCCCCCCCCCTCATTTCTATTAGGAGTACTCTCTCTTTGCAGATAGTGAAAGGTAGTTAACGCAGGCCTTTGCCCCCGTTGTAATCCGTCGTGCCTGCTTCTCTCTCCATTTGATTGATTGTTATCCAAGTATTTACTGTTTTAGAATTAGTTCTCTTTGGTTCATTCTCTATTTACAAACAAACACAGAGTCGCAATACTCTGTTTAGTCTTTGCAGATAACGAAAAATCGTGTAAAAAAAAAGAAAAGGAATCGAGCAAAATCAGTAGGCCACTAATGGGATCTCTTCTTGACCTCGCTAAAATAGAAACATTAGGAAGAACCCCTCATGACAAATACAAAACTAGTGAGATGAACTGAACTCCACACAATGATGGCTGCAAAACAGCTCGGCTCCGCCACCCACCCCGCCCAAAATAACGATAAAGAACGGCTGCCATGATTGGTTGCGGAATGACCACGACGGAGCTACGAAATGGTGCTGCTCTCATGCTAACCCTAGCTTCAGTCTGAAACATCCAGAAACACTGTAGACTACCAATTCGATCAGTTCCGGTAGCGCCCCAATGTAACCCGGTAGAGAAGAACTAGCCCTCCCCTCTTTGACTGATGGTTCTTGTTGCCTGTCCCTTCTGTTGTCATTTAACTGAACTATTTAGCCTGCTGAAAGGGGTTGTGTTCCGACCGCTGGTTGGTGGAGACATTTTGACTATATTCTGTACCTGCGTTGTCGCGTAATGCGTCATATGACGCGCCGCGTTAGCGCATCCGGAAGTCATCCGGGGCGCGCAGCGCGTAACGTAAGCATAACAAGTCATGTGACTTGTTAATAAAACTTTTCATTGGTTCATTTTACTTTTCTTATTGTAATGATGAAAGGCTTAGTCATATGACCTAAAAATTACGCTTTTCATTACTTCCGAACATTATTTTTTCTTAAATATATGTTATAATGTTCCAGGCTAATGTACTTTCCCGGAAATTTTACAACTGTCCTGCAAGTAAAATATATTCTTTTTTCGAGAAAAAGAGCGTTTCTTCGTCCCATGACGGAGCCGTTGAGCAAAAGAGGGTCGACCTGCTGTCTTAGTCGCCGATACGCCTGAATATGAGATTCTTATCGATCACTTTATGTTGCAGGAATAGAAAACACAACAGCCCTTGACCATTTATCTTTACTGCGTTCCTTCGTATTATACCTTTTACCCTTCATGTAATTGGTCTGCTTTATTTCACTTGCCTTTTAATGATTCTAAAACAGTCACTATTATTAAAAACTTTACCAATGTATATACTACTACCATGTTTTCTTTTAAAAACCTTTATTGTGAAAATTTCATTATACAAATACAAGCCTATAACCACGTGGGCCTGCCACAGAGCAAACTGTAATCGTATATGATGAATAGACATTTACACTGTAGAGGAACGTAACGGGCGGGCCATTAGGTTGGAAGAACTAAGGTGTCTAACAGTTACGGAATCGGTGGACGTACATTTTATAATTAAAATACGACAGGGCCAGTTACAATAAAATTATCTAGATATACATTTGCGGGCAAGTACCATGGGTGACGTTAATTCGAACTTTCAACAGTACAGTAATCAATAACACATCAGAACTTAATATCAATAGGGATGTCGAAATATTCAATCAATTCTCGTCCCCGCCCGCCATGTGCTTCAAAACTGCATACGTATCTCGTGATTTCAAGGTTCTGCAACCAGTACACAACAAGGAGTTACGAGTCCCATTTATTCCGGCACCATTTTGGGCGAGGACGGGCAGGTCCAGGATATAGTCAAAATGTCTCTACCAACCATCGACTATGATGATGTTCATATGCTGTATTTATTAGAGTAACACTCATCTGTCCACATGAAATTAATTTGCCACAATCTAAACATGTCATTTTAATCTTTCCAAAGTTCTTCCAAATATTTGGGACCGTTTCCCTTGCCTCTGAAGCTCTCAGTGCCACTTCTTTGATGAATGTACTAGCAGGTCAGGGGTTCTCCTCCAAATCTCTCTTTTATGCAGCACTATAATTAATTGGTGCCACCTCTCCATATGACGATGCATGGTATAGTTACCACAACTATATTTTTTTTCGGTTCCTCTGGAGAGTTCATCGTGGCAGATGAAGCGTGTAACGTACCGGGCATTTACCTTTTTTTGCATGTACAGGAAAGGAAAAAAAAATCGAGCGTCCGAGTTCTAAGGTGTCCCAGGGCCATTTTAGTGGACCAGGCCCAAATCCAAAGAACAGGCCGCCATTTTGAGAGTCCTCTTGCAGCCGCCTGTCGCTGTAGCATCAAGAGCAGCCGAAACTCAGCTGAATGGCAACTGAAACGGTAAAGGGGCGCCCCACTACAGCAGACGAGCCTCCACCTAGGAAGGCCCATTCACGCCGGCTCCCCCCCCTTCGGGCACCCCACGCCGTTATTCGGAGCAGTATTGTAGGATGGCCACACCAGTGCGGCAACTTGCTAGACATCACCTCGGTGGTAACCGAATCTCAACGCCTTGTGGTGTCTTCTATTCAAAAAACATTGTTATGCTGCCTTCGACCTATTCGCCGCAAGTGCGCACACAACTCAACTGCATAGCTTGCTAGACACCACCTCGGTGCCATCCGGATCTTGGAATGTCAGCACCTTTTGGTGTCTTCTCTTCAGAAAATATTGTTGCGCTGCCTTTGGCCCCATTCGCACATCAGTCCGCTACTGACGCCATCTCACAGGCTAATGGGGCGCCCCACGCCGACTTTCAGCATTGTAGAATGACCACACCAGTACAGCAACTTGCTAGACATCACCTCGGTGCCATCCGGATCTCGGCGCCCCACTGCAGATGAAGTGCCTCTCAACTATGAAACCACCACGGTGACATCCGGATCTTGGCGCGTTGTGCTGCCTTCGGCCTATTCGCACATCGGTCCGCTACTGACGCCATCTCACAGGCTAATGGGGCGACCCACGCCGAGTTTCAGCATTGTAGGATGACCACACCAGTACAGCAACTTGCTAGACATCACCTCGGTGCCATCCGAATCTTGGCATCTCAACGCCTAGTGGTATCTTCCATACAAAAAATATTGTTACGCTGCCTTTGGCCCCATTCGCACATCAGTCCGCAACTTAGACATCACCTCGGTGCCATCCGGATCTTGGCATCTCAGCGCCTTGTGGTGTCAGTCAGAAAATATTGTTGCGCTGCCTTTGGCCCCATTCGCACATCGGTCCGCTACTGACGCCATCTCACAGGCCATGGGGGGGCCCCACGCCGACTTTCAACATTGTAGGATGGCCACAGAAGTGCGACAACTTACTAGACACCACCTCGGTGCCATCCGGATCTTGGCGCGTTGTGCTGCCTTCGGCCTATTCGCACATCGGTCCGCTACTGACGCCATCTCACAGGCCAACGGGGCACCCCACGCCGACTTTCAGCATTGTTGGATGGCCACACCAGTGCGGCAACTTACTAGACACCACCTCGGTGCCATCCGGATCTTGGCGCGTTGTGCTGCCTTCGGCCTATTCGCACATCGGTCCGCTACTGACGCAAACTCACAGGCCAACGGGGCGCCCCACGCCGACTTTCAGCATTGTAGGATGGCCACACCAGTGCTGCAACTTGCTGGACACCACCTCGGTGCCATCCGGATCTTGGCGCGTTGTATTGCCTTCGGCCTATTCGCACATCGGTCCGCTACTGACGCCGCCTCACGTGCCAACGTATTTTCTCCGCATTTTATACCCTATGCCGCATAACAGGTCATGTGACTTGTTTATAAAACTTTTCATTGGTTCATTTTACTTTTGGTTTCCTAATGATGGAAGGCTTGATCATATGACCTAAAAACAACACTTTTCATTGGATGAAAACTTTTTTTTTTTCCCAAACGATGAAAGCCCCACCTTGTTTCTGGATGTTTCAGACTAAACTGGCATCAGCATGAGAACACCACCATCTCGTAGCTCCGTCGTGGTCATTCCGCGAGCAATCATGGCAGCCGCTCCCCACCAGAAGCCTGCAGGAGTCGGGGCCCCCAAAACTTTTGATGAATTCTCAAGGCGGAGGGGACGCTTTCGAGAATGGGGTCCAAGACCTAGCAGACAAGCGTCCGATTTCCAAGGTGTCCCAGGGCCATTTCAGTGGACCAGGCCCAAAAAGGAAAGAGCCTGCCGCCATTTTGAGAGTCCTGTGACAGCCGCCTATCGCTGCACCGCAAGAGTGGGCGCAACTCAGCTGAATTGCGGCTTTTGACACAGTGGACCAAAAACGGACGGAATGGCAACTGAAACGGTAAAGGGGCGCCCCACTACAACAGATGACACTCCACCTGGAGAGGCCCGTTCACGCCGCCTCCCCCGGGGCGCCCCACGCCGTTATTCGGAGCAGCATTGTAGGATACCAAAACCAGTGCGGCAACTTACTGGACATCACCTTGGTGCCATCGTTCTGCTGCCTTGGAACTATTCGCACAACAGTTTGCTACTGATGACCCACCCCCCGCGACGCCCCACGCCGTTATTTGCTGGGTGGCAACTTACTAGACATCACTTTCGTGTCATCTAGATTTCGGCGCGTTCTGTTGCCTTGGAACTATTCGCACAACAGTTTGCTACTGATGACCCACCCCCCGCGACGCCCCACGCCGGAAATCTGGACGTTGTGCTGCGTTGGGACTATTCGCACAGCCGACCGCTACTTCATTGTTTTTCCCTAAAAATGTTTATATGTTATTACTATTTTTGTTTTCTTGTATATATTTATAAATTATTAAAGTTTTATAATCTTACTACTTTGTCGGAGTGCTATATATTTTTAATGTGACACATAATTGTAAAAACTTTGATGTACAAAGAGTCATCCCTGGAATCTTCCGCTTCACGCTCGGTCCCCTCCCCAATCACAATACAGGATGGTTTTCAGATAATAGCAACGCTTCTGCTGTGACGGATCTCATCGAGAGTGGGCCTTGATCTACTATAACTCCTTTGAAGAGGGGTGATTCTTTACAGCTGTGGCCATAAACTACATCTGCAGGGCTAGCTGATAGCCTAGGACCGGCCTGGACAATCGGACACAGAGGAAAAGGAGTGTCAGAGGGTGCGGTAGTGAATAGGGCGAAAGGGAGGTGTCGGGCGGGCACAGGGTGTGATTCTCAGGGAAGAGCAGCGCAGATGGGGGGAGGTTTATTACCCATGCATAAGACAGAGAGCGGGGGTGACCACTGCCTGGGTGAGATGCTTGCGAGGGTGGGGAGCCATGCTAAGGATCGACAGCGTGCACAGAGTGGGTCTGGTCAAGGCATCTAAAATGGCTGCCGTGCACGACAAAAGTGTGGCATTTGAAAAAAGACAAGATGGCGCAGACAATGTTTTTCAACACTTCCTGATTTCCTTCGAATCGAACGTTAACAGACGTTGGGGCATATTACCAAAGTTAAGCGATATTTATCCCTAACAATGCATTGCAAAGATTTTTTTACCGTCAGAAATTATCGCAGATAAACCTTGCTATTATCAAGGTTTATCGCAAATACGATAAAAAACGACCGCAATGCATTAATATCGCTGAAAACTCAGCGATATTCATGCATTACCGAGCTAATGCTCTTAGCCATGTTATCCTCCTCCCATTGGATAACATGGCTAAGAACTGCTCAGGGCAGCTGTTACTTTTTGGAGATATTCGCGCTTATCTCGAATATTTCCAAAAGTTGATAATAGGAGATAGCGATGTTAGCGACTGTTTCCAGTCGCTAACATCTTGGCATGCCCACTTTGCATGTCATTAGTGATAAATATCACTCACATGCAAAGTGGGGCCCAAGATGGTCGCTATCTCCTACTAGCCGTCGCTAACTGGTGTTAGCAACAGCTAGGTAATACAGATATAATTTTATCTCCGCGAAGCGGAGCGCTGTTACAGATATATATCTTGTTTTTGAACGTTAATTTCTCAAAATGCACTGAAGCACATATATTGAGACCTAGCAAAGGCACATCGGGCTACCAGTCCCTAATATTTTACCAAGTTTCGTGCAAATCCATTCAGCCGTTCGATTATTATTATTATTTTTTTTTTTTGCCCCGCGGGGCCCTTTTAAAACCTCCACATCAAACCTAGGGGGTCAGCGAGGATCTACTATGCCCCCTTATGGTCATTTGCCCCTTCGCTTTGGCCTCCTCTTGTCTCTCGATCCTACCGAGAGACAAGATGGCGGCCGCTACGTACTGTTTGGAATGTTTACAGACACCGGAGAGCCAATCAGCTTCGCTTCGCAAAGCTCCGTAACGCGAAAAGTACGCGAAGCGGTGCGCTGTTACAGATATATATCTTTTTTTGAACGTTAATTTCTCAAAATCCACTGAAGCACATATATTGAGACCTAGCAAAGGCACATCGGGCTACCAGTCCCTACAATTTTGCCAAGTTTCGTGCAAATCCATTCAGCCGTTCGATTATTATTATTATTTTTTTTTTTTGCCCCGCGGGGCCCTTTTAAAACCTCCACATCAAACCTAGGGGGTCAGCGAGGATCTACTATTCCCCCTTATGGTCATTTGCCCCTTCGCTTTGGCCTCCTCTTGTCTCTCGATCCTACCGAGAGACAAGATGGCGGCCGCTACGGACTGTTTGGAATGTTGACAGACGCCGGAGAACCAATCAGCTTCGCTTCACAAAGCTCCGTTGCGCGAAAAGTACGCGTCCTGGAGCGCTGCCCGGTCCGCTGTTACAGATATATATCTTTTTTTAAACGTTAATTTCTCAAAATCCACTGTAGCACATATATTGAGACCTACAAAAGGCACATCGGGCTACCAGTCCCTACAATTTTGCCAAGTTTCGTGCAAATCCATTCAGCCGTTCGGGCTAAAAGTGAGGCCAACCGCCCAATGGAAAACTCAATGTTAAAAACACGTTTTGGGACCCCCCTTTTTTCTCGACCCCCCCTGAACGAACCCCCCCCCAATTTTCAGGGGCTGCTCAGAAACAAAATGTGCCATTTTCCTGAAAATTTCAGCCAATTCCGTCCACAAACGCCAAAGTTATTAGACATAGAATTTTCAAAAAACCCATAGAGAAAAAATCCTAACTATATATACCTACTGGCGACTGCCAGTAGGTAATATATAAACGGCGGCCTGATGACCCCTTAAAGTCGGCCTTTGTTTTGGGCTGAGCTGGAATTTAAAATAACAATGCCCCTTATGTCTTTTTAGGTGGAAACAACATTGCAGTGAAACTTGCTTTTTTTCGGAGAGGGAAATAAGAAAAAAACACATCCTATTGGATTTGTTTGGCTTTGAAGACACTGGCGTCCCAATGGCATCTGGAGAGGCACCGTAGAGCTTCAGACATATACAGTTTATAACTACATGCATCAATAATACGGGCCTATTGCTTCTGTTACAAAAAGATCAGAGCTTGTTTTAGGAGGAACCTCTGTGAAACCCTTGTGATTGAGCGTCAGTGACAAAAGTAGGTCTAAATAGGCCCATTTCAATTCAGCAGGCCACGTGGTAATACATACAGCTCTCCAGCACTCAGGAGAGTCGGCGCCACCAAAACATCTAGGAATATTCAGAGCCAGGAGTAGGAATGCTGCCTCCGCCCTTTCTTTCAGTCATGTTGTTGGGGTGTTGTATGCAGGCCCATTGTCTGTGATGGGCGGTTCGAGGTGTGCGCAGTGTTTGCTTTGTTAGGCGGGATCCTAGGTGTGAACTGAATGCTAACGAAGGGTGTTGCGGTATCATAAATATTTGCTTGGTCTCCTTTGTGCTGCACAGCTGAAACACGTCTTATATGTAAATGTACCACATGTTCTTACACAACACACCTGGGCCCAATATAGAAAAATAAGATCTGAATTCACAGCAGTTGTAATAATGTAATTAGGACTGCAAAATAGTGACACAAATGCTGATGAGCTATCATTGATTTGACGGAGAAAATCCGCCCCAAGTGTCGTTACATTTTTGTCTATGTAGGTCAATATTTATAAAGTTGTGGCGCAGGGCAGCACAGCAAGTCAGTTTTCTCCGCTTCACTGCGTCACAGGGAAGCGAAGGAATGCGCCGTATTTATCCAATACAGCTCATTCCTGTCCTTTCCCCCTGGGCTGATGTCCTGTTGGCAGTCTAGTACCAACACAGACACTGGGTGCCTCCGTTGCACACAGGGTTGTTTTAGTGCAGTAAGGGGCATCTTCCTGCATAAAACCTATCCTGAGAGGCTTTTTCCTCTTTCTTTGTGTATTATGTATGTGTCTTGTAAAGCGCACTGCTGCCCTGAGGCGTCGTGGCGCTGTAGACCGCTGGGGAACCCGTCCTGGCTATCCCTGTGAGATGGTCCCTACTGGGTATCTCCAAGGTGAAACCAGGCATCCCCGGCAAATGTGGGGGCCGTTGTAGAGATGAGGCAAGCTAATGCCCAGAGTTGCCGAGTGTGATCCTTGGTTAGAGTAGGCACCGAGGCGAGAATTATCGAGTCCGCTGACCCTGCTCCACGACCCAGCCGCGTCAGGAATTGAACCTTGGTCCCGGGCCGTTCTCTGCTTCCGGGTCTGCCACCTCTAACCAGTGAGCCACACCACTACATAGAATGCAGCGCAAAAAGAAAGAGGAAAAAACGAGTAGAAATAAAGATATTACTCCTTGTTACACCTCACCAGGGAAGGGGATGATTTTGGTGCATTTCAAGACTTACAAGTCCTTGTAAATCTGGAAATGCGTCAAAAACCATGGGAGTTGTGTGGGAACATCCACCACAACACTCAAGGAATGCCTCCCTTGCGCAGAGTAAGGCAAAGCAACAATTTGAGCTGCGTTGCCTTACTTAAGATTTGTGAAACCATTCAAAGCCACACAAAGTGGCTTTGCATGGCTTCATAAATCTGACTTAGAGGCTTTCTTCACACATGTATCACTTTGTGTGGTGCAAATATTCCCCATATGAACAGACACACCAGACATCTGTCTAGATGGAGCAGCACCCTCTTAGTGTTGTCCCTTCCTCATGCCCACAGGAAGACATGAAGTGGAAATCCTAAGATTCTCTTTCACCTATGCCTAAGTAGGAAAGACATGTCCGACACACTGATTATCCCCTCAGCTGGGCTCTAGAATGGGTCATAGGAACACACTTAGGGCCTGATTGTGAGTTGTGCGATGCATGCTGGGTCTGCCACCGTACCGCCAAGCCCATGGTGAGGCCACCAGCCAGCATAGGAGTTTACTCCGGTCTGGCAGGCTTCTTTTTGACATTCCCACGGCAGTGCCTTTAAAAGCAGGCACTGCAATGGGAAAGCCAAAAACAGTTCCTGCATGGCATGGACTAAAAAATCCCTGCTGTACAAGAACGGGTGTGACTGCACACAGGGGGGCACACATTGTGCCCTCCCTGTGTGCATTCACAGGGCGCAGATGCACCAGAGGGCCCTGTAGGGCCCCCCTTGTTTTCTCTCTGCCAGTGTTTACATGAAGGAGGAACCGCCATGTAAACCCTGGCGGAGTGGAAACTCCTAATATGTTTGGTGAGACCGTGGTATCCTGCCAAGCATATAGATGCCTCCTGACTGCTGCAACATCGCCGAAGAATGATGGTTCCCTGGCAGCTGCAGCGGGGCTGTGGTGGTCCCACCGCCCATCTCATAATAGGGTGGTGCGGAGACTGCCACCGCTGTGCCTCCACGAGCCGGACCCATAATCAGCACCTTAGAGGTGTTTGCACTCATTATTCGGGAGTCAAATAGGTGTTTGCACTCATTATTCAGGAGTAAATAAATGCCCCTAGGAAAGGTTTGATCACACTGCCTCTGGGTGGGGAGGTGGGCGAGAGGGGTGACCAGAGGGTTCCAAATGGGCAACAGTGACAACTTTTTTCTTCGTTTTTTTAATTATAAAATGCAATACAAACCCCTTTGCGTCCCTACAGCCTCACAAAACTCAGGGTGCATGAAAAGTTTTGGCAAAAGAACTTGCCCGGAGGTTTCACTTTTGTTTGTATCAGTGCCAATACCTCCACCAAATAAAGTCTATGATGTTAAAACATGGGGGCCAGGCACAACATATAGTGAAGGTTTGACACATTTCAGAGTGCCATGTTCATTCTATCCCAAATGTCTACAGCATTTGATACCATGAATCACACTAGTCCTCTAAGATTTTCTGTTTATATAAATTTTATTGATTTTGACTTTTCAAGAAGGGGCAGAAATACGAATTTAACCAGTTCTTATGCTTATCGAGCAAGTAGCGAACTTCCCATGGCTGACAAGACATGGCAATTTGTCGGCTACAAAGTGCATACCATTTACCCACCTATATACGTAATAGCCCCATATTCTCCTTGTACATATGTCATAATTACTGCTGCAGACAATTTCAAGTGTCCCATTCTGCACACAAATGATCAAACAGGTTCTACTGCCATCAAGCTAATGGAAATTAAATGAATGATCAAAACTTAACTTCACAGTTCCCACGTGTTATTCAGTGCTTAATTTGTACCAGTGTTTGATGGTGCTCAGCACTGGCACTTAATTCCTTAATTGTTATCACTGGCACTTATATCAGTTCACCACATGGTGGCACAGTCTTTCTACTGTCGTATGGAGCACATCAATTTAACAATTAACACACTTCAAAACAATAATCCTAGAGCGTCTGAACCATTCTTACTGCTTTGAGTGGCCTGGAATTGTCCACACTGTTAAATTTAATAGGAGTGTGATGCTTAGTAGGGAGAGTATATACTGGCACGTGGCAGTGATGGCAGGTCCAGTCCAACCTGCAGTGGCATCCTGGGCGATACTTGGGGCCCTGTCACTATTTTATTTACAAATTAAGCGCTGGTGTTATTTCAACAAAATCATGAATAGTTGCTCTAAATGTCCATGGTGGCCTTTCATTTCTGTCCCCAGCAAGTTCATCTTCAGCCCCAGCTACATTTGTATCTGCTTTCCTGGTTTCTTGGTTTCTGAGGGACACAACTTCAAGTGTAGCCCGGCGTAGATTTTTAATCAGTCAGTCTATGACCACCAGTTATCTTCCAGGACATGGCACCTAGGTATTTAGTAAACAGTATAGCAAAGCAAGCACATATCTACTCCTGCTTGGTTATCCTCAGATATGTGTACAATCCAATAAGGCATATCTCAGGCAGAGGTCAGCTTGGGCTCGATATCTCCTGCTTACAACAGGTACCTGTTCCTAGTAGTTCTGCAATACTTGACAAATCTACAAAACATTGTAAAAATCTGCAACATTTTACTTGTATATTGGTAAGGTGCCAGGATGTGTGTCATAGATCGACATATGCTGGACAACGTTAAATAGGTGTGACACAGGTAATTGCATTGTATCAAGATGAACTGTGCATTCCTATACAGACTGGTTACTTGACCTGCATTCATTCCTCTTGCCGCAAAAAACCCCTCTCCATGTCCTTCGACCAGTACATGCCAATTCTATCTAGAAAGTGTTCCATCATGTTAGACATACTTCTGCACAAAATTGTGGCCAGTTTGGTCCCAGTTGCATAAGTCGGCAGAATGTGTGCTACACTGTGTACAACAGATTGCTGTAACCCACATTTCTAAAGTAACTTGGTTGAACAGGTCAGCAGTCAATAAGTGAGGAACTGTCTGGCTGAACTACCATATCATTCCCTAAGATTGTCAGGAATGAGTATCCCTGAATTCAATAACTCTCAATGTCTAGTCTTCCCTGTCTCAGTCCGTAGTCATTTACTAGTTCTCTGTGCTGCATCTGTGAACATAGGTAGGTCCTCGTCTACGTCCTCTTTATGCTTCTCCTCCAACAGTATCTGGCCAGTGCTAGCCATTTAGGTAGGACTCTTGCCACATGGGCGCTCCCCAGCAAGGCCTCAGAGAAGGACAAAGAGCTTCTTTCACATCTAGAAATTGTAGTTCATATATGTATTCCTCTACTATCCATCACAAAACATACTGTAACTGGCATGGCAAGTAGTACAACTCAAAATCAGGGATGCCTATTGTCCTTCCGACAATTGTAAGTGTAATATGCTACAAGCCACCCTCTTCCTGACATCATTTCCAATTAATCATGTGAATAATATGTCTATATTCCTAATGAATGCTGGAGTTAGGTTCACAGATATATTTATAAACTGAAAAATAGGTGCGGTAAATTGATTGTTTTTATCATAGTGTCCCAGCCAATCACTGCGCAGAGGGGCTGTCTTCCAAATTGCCACGCAATCCACAAAGTTCTATGCAGGTTTCCCATTATTAAGTCCTCATTTGACTAATGCATTATGATTGTACTGTGCACCTACTTCAGTGGCCCTGGGGATACACTGTTAATTTTAGAAGTTGGAACACTTCACACAGGGAACAAGCATGGTTTCCACCAATCATTGCTTAGACAAGGCTGGTGGAGAAAGGTGCTCACTGTGCGCATCACTGAGGCAAAGTCCATTGCAAAATCTATAACATACAGCAGAACATCATCAATGTACAATGAGATTGAGTGCAGCTTCCTGCTACATGTAGGAATCTGAAGGGTTCAAACCATTACTTAATTTGAGGCAGTGGTTTCCAGTGCTCAGCACTAGCACATTATTGTCATCTCCACACTGGTGACAGTCTGCCACATGGTGGCGCTGCTCATCTAATTGAGAGATAAGCAGAACAACGGTTGTTTATGAATACAATATACATTAAAAAATACTAATACCAGCCTCCCCAGCCGTTCCTTTGGCTTTGGGGACCTAGAATAATCGGAACTGTCACATTTGCAGGTGAGAGAGATGTTTAGTAGTTGTTTGGTACCATCATTTGCAGCGATGATGGGGCAATGGCTGGTGCCAGCTTCAATGTCCTTCTGGCTCAGGGCTTATTATTATACAAATTAAGGATTGCTTCAAACTTTCTGAAAATACTTGCCAATTGTTCCTTTTTCAGCGTGAACAGCTTTGGGGCAGCCCCACCTTGTTCCATGATCTGTATTGAATAAGGGGGTGATATCTTACCATATGGCATGCATGCAAAGCCTCGACTACAGTGTTATTTGGAGACCAAAATTATTCTTCCTCAACACAGCTCAAATAAAGTCACACCTTAGTGTGTCAAACGCCTACTTTAAATCAATAGATGCCACTGACGACAAAAGGCCGCTCCCTGAGGTATTGGGCATTAAATGAAACAGGTGCCTCAGATTCAGGGACGTACTGCAAACACCACAAAAACCGTTCCGAAGTGGGTGTATCAAATATGTCAGTACAAGAATAACTCAATTAGCCAATGTTCGCTCATAATTTGCAGGTGAAGTACAAAAGAGACAGAGGACAAAAGGTGACGTCTTTGTCAGGCAGTTCTTTTCATTCTTTGGACTGATAACCATCCCTACTTTTTGCGTGACGGTCGGGAGGCGTGTGTTGAATTATGTGCATCTACAAGGTGTGGTGCAAGTTGCCCTTTGAACGTTGCAGAGATTTCCACCTGGAGGCCATTGAACCCCGGTGCTATCTAACTATCGAACAGCCTCACTAATCAACCCCACTGTGATTGAGGAATTCAGTGCTTTGCACAGGGCTCAGTTCAGTGATGTTTGTTGTTGACAAAAAAGGCCAATGTGTGGGGAGTTGTTGGAAAATAAAGTACCCTATAAATAAGCAGCAAACACTTAGGGGCAGATCTACAAGAAAGTGCTGCAGCGCGGCACCGCAAGCCCTTTGGCTGCTCCACGCTGCTGCACTTTCAGAGCACAGGAATGCAACATATCTACAATGATATGTCGCATTCCTGTGCTCTCCCCTGCGCTGACGCAGAAACAGCAGCCATACGCCGGCGCAGGCACCCTTGCACCATGGTGCAAGGATGCCTGCGCCATGGGGAGATTGCTTTTGTGAAGGAAGGGGCACCTTCATGCACAAAAGCAATTACTGCAGGCATTTTCCTCTTTCAATGCATGCTGTTGAATGCAGCACGCATTGAAAGAGGAAAAAACGAGGAGAAATGAAAACATTTCTCCTCCTTCCGCTTGGTGCATTTCCAGGTTTACGATTTCTCATAAATCTGGAAATGCATCAGTGGACAGAGGCGTTGCTTGGAAACACCCACAGCAACACCCATGTACGGCCCTAACACGCAAAGTGTTGCGTGAACAGGGGCGATATTTACAAGCACAGGTCACGTAGGCTGACTTTACCTGTGCTTGTAAATATTCCTTAGCAGGCTGCACCACCGGTACGTCATGGAACGTGATCCACTGGCGGCGAATGGGGCTTGTAAATCTGCCCCTTAGTCGCTCTCACTCTGTGTGCACAGCTACTCACCACCACCCTCCCAGATACATTCATTCTTGGTCTAGAGAAGGCAGCTTTTAATAACCAGGCTCAACTTCTCCCAGCCTTATCACTCTCCAGAGAACATAATAATATTACACTTAAACCTTTTCGATTGGCTATCATTAAAAGCCTGAAACAAGTTTAAGGGTTTTTCCCACACTTTCTCCTGCATACCTGGTTAACTTGTTTCGCCTTAGCATATATTACTACCCAAATAAAGTCTTACAATCCTATCCAAGAGTTGCACTATGCAATCTAGACCTAAATGTATGAGTATCATACTAAATGTATGAGTGACCTCAACATGTTTATCAAAAATATCAGGGCGACCAAGTAGTTCAAGAGGAACTGATATGAACATAACAATATAACAGTGTTCCATTTAGGAAAAAGTCAAGCATTTGTCTGTGTGACTTGAGAATCTACAGCATTAGATCATTAAAGTGATTCCAAAAAAGCCTATAGTCCTCTTTATGTATATAAGGGACAAAGCACCCCGCATCATACATTATTAGGATATGGCAAGTCACTGAGGTGTTCCATAACCATATTGACGCGGTCAAAGGCCAAGTTCCTTTAGAAGGTAATGGAATTACGGGGTGACATGCAATATCCTGATCATATACAACAGGTGGTACTTTATCCCATAAAATACATGGTCACACCATCACTTTTCCCACAAATCATTGAAAACCTTGGTGCTTAGCTCTTTGCTCTTTAATATGAAAAGAGAGAACATATTTGCAAACATGAAGAATACAAATAGATCGTCTAGTGCAAAATTAAACACGTCAAAACCTGTTAGATATTTGATGCAAAAATATATTAGAAACAGTTCAGTACAAGTCAATTGCACTAGATTGGAAAGTGTAGAAGCATGCAGAAATGTTCTTACAAAAAATAAACACGTTGTTTCAGCTTGTCAGTGTAAGATAGAAAAATAGAATGGAAGAAAGAAAAGCAATGTTTCATTTTCGTTGTTTTAAACAACTGCTCCGCGACCTGATTTGCCTTTCATTTTGGCTGCTGCCTCAGGCAGCAGGCATTGTGACATCAGAATTCAACTGTAAAAACGTATTACAGTTGAGTTCTGATGTCTTTTCTTTATAATCGGTGACTGGGTGCGTGTCACAGATTATAAAGGAATTAGTAACGGTAATTTATACAGGAATTGCAGAATTCGATGTATTATATAAAGGCTAAAGTACTCTCTGCCATACATGATAAGGATATTGCAAGGAACCGAGGAGTTCCATAGCTATACAGAGGTATGGGGGAAGGTCGAGTTCCTTAAGGTTTTGGAACTCCGAAGTGACTTTCAATATCCTTATCATTACGGCAGGGGGTATTTCATCCCATTTAATACGTTGTCACACCATCACCTTTCCCACATGCTGCTTAAAACCTTAGTGTTGCTCTTTCCAGGGAAAGAGAGAGCATTTTTGGAAACATGAAGAATAAAAAGAGAACCTCAAGTGCGAAATTAAACATATCAAAAACCTGTTAGATATTTGTTGCAAAAACATATTAGAAACTTTTAGCCTTTTGCCTCTCATTTCTGCTGATTCTTTTTGTTGGCCATGTGACTCAGAGCACTTTACCACTGGTACCCAGAGCTAAAGTGTTTTTGCTTCTTCCCTAAACATGGTGATATTGGTGTATACCTGATTGGCATATATGTTGTATTGGTAAGCCCCTTGTAAAGTGGTATACCATATAGCCCGGGCCGGCACTGTAAAAGCTACTAGTGGGCTGCAGCACTGCTTGTGCCACTCACAGATGCCGACCTTTCAACCCTGTCTCAGGCCTGCATTTACTGCCTCTTTGACTTGGTATTTAAAACTACTTGCAAAGCCTTAAAGCTCCCTTTTATTACATATACGTAACCCCTAAGTAACCCTAAGGATGGGGTGCTATATAAGTAAAGGTTGGGACATGTATCTTTATGTTATATAGGTAAATGTTAGGACATGTACCTTTATGTTTTGTATGTCCTGGTAATGACAAAAAGCATATTTCATGTGTGTGATTTTGACAATGTAATTTTATTTTTTATATTATTTACCAGTACGATCCTCTCTGCGGGGGAGCCTGTCAGAGGATCAAGGGGTTGCTGGATCCCGGTTTGAATATTGTTTGACCCACCTTGTTTTACGTGCTGGGAATCCTCTGAGCTCAGCCACGCCCCTTCACTCAGCGTGCTATTTAAAAAAGCATGTCAGCGCGTCCGCGCAGTTGCACAGCAAAGCCCGACTCACTCTGATGATCAAGAACCTCCTGCCCATTTCCTGTTCCTTGTAGGCACATTTGTGCTGCTTTTGGAGTTACCTGGCTCCATCTAGGTTGGGCTAGATCTTGAGAGTGTTCATACCCTATTTTAATGATTTTATGTGTTCGATTTTGTCACTGTTATTTTAATTTTGATGTTATTTACCAGTATGATCATCTCTGCGGGGGAGATCAAGTGGTTGCTGGACCCCGGTTTGACTGCTTATTTCCATAGAAAGTACTTATTCCAGGCTCAGTGGTATATCTCATAATAATCTTTACTCTGTGATTCTATTTCAGTAATGCATGTAATTGTTTATAACAAATATTACGTGAAACAATATATGCTCACAGACTTAGTTAAGCAGGGTATTTTTATCCACTCATCTCAATATTGACATATTGACGCCTTATTACAAGTTTGGCAGTCTTCCTGCTGTACTGCTGTGATGGCGGTCCCTTGAAGACCTCCGCAGCAGCAGTCTCCCACCAGCCATATTACGATGAGACAGCTGGCCCTGTGTCTGTTTTCTGATGACGGTGTATATTTTGCCATATGTGTCGATGAAATGTGTGTATTTTGCCTGCACAAGTGCTGGATGTAGTAAGGGCTGCACTCTCAACACTGAGAGATGTCCTCTAGGATCCAAAAAGTCCTTGAATCAAGGTTTCACAAAAAGATTATGACTCTACTCCAAAAGTTGTAGTCTGAATGTTTTATTCACATGTGTTCATAGCTTGTTATGTTCACAAGCGTTTGCTGCTGTTCCTGTTCCATTAACATTTTGCACTCATACCATCCCAATGCATTTCGGCATTTCCATTATGCCTTCATCTGGGGATATATTTCTAAAAACGAAGAAATGCTTATATTTTACATCATGTAACAAATAGTTCGTAGACTGCCTAATAGATGCTAAATAATTATACAACAACAAATTCATGCAGTGTGAGTGGTTAAAAAACTGGTTTGTCACAATGAAGGTGATATAACGTGAAAGAAAACGATTATAGTTAAAATAATAAAGTCTAAAGTGCAAGGTAAAATAACATGTGCGTGAAGTTGCTGACTCGTGCTGGTAAGAAAATAACTTGTGCATTTCAGCTTAGCTAAAGTAGACGGAGTGCTGTGAATTATATACAAATAAAAGCGAGAATTTAGCATGTGAAACTCCTAAGCTTGACATTAATCAAACACCTAAGTGTCTTACAAATTCAATGGCTAAGGGAAACGCTTACCGCGAAAGAGCAAATGTGCGTCTGTGATGGTAAAGGCTGTAGCTGGGTTCGGCAAAGGTCTGTGACCCGGAAATAAATATACAGAAAAAGGTTACGTAAGGGCGCGACCTGGTAGGGACTGTGTTCAAAGTAAAATGCAGGGGTGAAAACGGGTAGGGAGCGTGTTAAAAAAGTGGGATGTTTGAAGGGTGGTGAAAAAAGCGTGGTGAATGAAAAACGGTGGTTCACTAGAGATCACAATGAATAATGTTACTAAAACTAACATGTAGTATAATAATATCAGGGAATGTAAACAAACTAATATGATTAAACATGAATTACAAGCTTTGAATGGTTGGATGAAAAAACCACTCTGCGCAGATAAGGAGTCATTGGCTGGGGCCCCAGCTCTTCAAAGATAACATAAATATTCCACTCGGTCATTTAGGCCGAATGGTTTCATGCTGCTTAAGGTAAAAATCCAATAATTTTCTCTTTTTAATAATTCCTGATGATTGTCCTTGCCCTCTTGTTGTTTCACAGTTTCCAACACGCAATATCTTAGCTGGCTGATGCCATGACCAGCTTCCAAGAAATGTTGAGCTACAGTGGATTTTAGGTGCTTGTTTCTTATATTAGATTTATGCTCGGTCAGTCTTATCTTGAGTTTTCTCTGGGTTTGTCCGACATAAATCTTGCCGCATGGGCATTTCAACATATACACCGCGTTGCTGGTGTCGCAGGTTGCTGTGGCTCTTACTTTAATTTTATTGCCCTTCATGGGGTGGTTGATTGTAATCCCTTGGATAACATTATTGCAGTGATTGCAGTTTCTGCATGGGATTGTTCCTTTGTATTCCGTGTTGGTTGAGGGAGTTGGATGTGCTGGATGTACACATATGTATGACATGTGAAAAAATATATATTACAAATACTTTCCCATCGCTGGAGTCTGGACCATATGTGCCCTGTCCAGTCATTGGGTAAATAGTACACAAATAGACTTATCTGGTTTTCGGCACCAACAGGGTTGTTTTCTTCGGGGCCAAGATGCTGCTGTGAAGGAGGGACCTGGAGGAAGCGATCCACGTGGGAGACTGAAGGGAAGAAAAGGAAACCAGTGATTATGTACCCCCAATCCTTTGATTCTGCCAACTCGAAGCAGGCGGTTTTCCCGCCACAGTCAGTTTGTCGGAAAGTCAACTTGTAATTTAGATAGCGGTGAACTTCTCTGTACCGCCCTATGACGGCTGCTTCGCCGCACTGAAGTTGAGGCAGTTGGCGAATGGCTGGCGATATCGGCAGTGCACCGGCAGGCTTTCATTAAGCAAACCACCAACATTGTAAGACGGAAGGCAGACTGCTTAGTCGGTGGCAGTGAATCCGACACCGCCATGACAGCGGTCGCCAAACTCATAACCAGGCCCAACATGTTCAGTTAATTTCCAAACCGGAATCAATATTTTATTATTCCATTTGAAGAATAGGCATATCTACATATAGCCATGATTACTTTAACAATAATTTGATTCCAATTCAGAAGGAAACACACTACTCAATTCAACTATGTATTGAGGACCATATCATTCTATTGGGATCTGACATCAAACAGATCTTTTGTATCCAACTTCCTCCACCTCTGCATACACTCCCTCCTTTTATATCCACAGGTTTGAGGTGAATTATCTAGATACTCCCACCTTGGTTTCAGTTCCACATCCAACACTAACACATTTAAGTGTACATTTACCCGAATAAAAAGTAATAAAATATAACTCTATTGTGGCGTCCCAATGCCCACAAATTTATAAGACATCATTTTAATTTCCACAATCCGATCCACAATCACAACAGAATTCGGCCTAATCCACAAACGTAAATTACACTTTTGAGTATGTTTACTACTTTTAAGCTATTCACAAAATCCTAGTGTGAATGTATTTACTCCAAAAGTGTAACTTACATATCTCCATCAAATTGAAGAGTATGGGGCCTATTTATAAACTGTTGGGGGTAGTCACAAAGATAAGATCCACTTTAAGTTAATTATATATGTATTATATGTAATTTTACACTCGGATCTTTGAATGACCAGTAGTAGTAAGTTACTCAAAAATGTAAAATGCTTAAATGTGTTATATACCTTTTTGAATGAGGCCCTCAGTGTTGAATTCTACTTGATAATACACATTATTGTGTTGTAATAAAGTCCAATGTCCAAGCACGATTTAAGCTATCCACACACCTCTTTAACAGCTCAGATGCACTTATTTAATGGTGTTCCATATGGGAAGTGCCAAACTGTCTCCCTTTTAATAGGATATGTGCTTACAAATGCATTGTCGACACTTGGTCATGATTATGTAATTCCTTGCAGCATCTCTCCAAAATACATAATCCTGCCTCAATCTCAGTTCGACATCCAACATACCAACCAATTGTACATATGTACTCACTGGAATGTGATCAAAAGTTACTGTTTGGTGGTGTCCCGATGTCCAGAATTGCGTAAGATGCAAATTTCATTATCAAAATTTGCAACATATAAGGCTACGTTTTACATCAGCATATGCACCATTTTGGGCCAGATATATGTAGATAGCATTTTGCAATTCCCTAATGCGAATCACAAGGATTCGCAATTAGGATATCGCAAAATACAATGTATGAAGGTGTATAGTACATATTTTGCGATTTGTAGCGTGTTGCAAATGACCTACCTCATGAATAATAATGAGGTAGGTCGCAATGTGCGACCCCCTAGGAATCGCAAAAATCATGGGGATGGTGGCCTGCTGAGATCAGCAGGCACCATGTCCGTGATTGCTTTTTTTTGTAAAGCAGCCCATTTTCCTTAAAGGAAAATGAGATGCTTTACAAAACGAAAAATTAAAAGTTTTCTTTAAATTTTTTATGAGCAGGCAGCGGTCCGTGGGAATTCCCCCATTATAGTTATTTCCGCTAACTATAACTCGCGCCCCCGCAATGCACTGCTGATTACATCACATATTACATCATTCATGACATGGTCAGTGACATCACTGATGACATCTCAAATCACATTACTGATGACATCACTGATGACATCATCCAGTGACTGTGTTTTTCTTTAAAGTTTAAATATGTGTTATATATATGCCAATGTGTATTAAAGAATGAGTGGGTGTATAAGTGTCGGAATGTAGGATTTAGTAGGTGCGTGACTGACTGTTTAAGTGAGTGATTACATGTGTCTTACTGAATGCATGGGTTAGTGACTAAACTGTGGGAATGTCTGTATTAGTCTGTCTGTTATTGCATAAGCGGCTGCTTGAGTTTGTCAGTAGCTACATGAGTGTCTATGTGGGTTATCGATTGGTTGCCTGAGTTTTTGTATGGGTGCCTGAGTGTGTGTGTGGGTGGGTGGGAGGTATGTGACTCTGTGCAGAAATGTTTGAGTGATTGATTCAGAGTGTGAATGGGTTCAAGAGTGCATGTGAAAACACATGCACTCTGGAGCACAGAGGGTAGGTGAGTGTGTGTTTGAGTGTGTTGGTGAGTGAATGGATGTCTCAATGTTACATGTCCAAGTAACTACATTTGTAAAAGGCAGTGTATGTAAAAGTTGAAGTATATAAATGACTATACGTGAGAGTCAGCGATTGTGAGAGTGGCTGTATGGAAGATTGTATACTTGTATCAGTGATTGTATAAGAGAGTAAGTATGCATTTGTTTCTGTTTGAATAAGTGATGTGGTGTGTTTATAACTGTATAGGTCAGTAAACTGAAGTGTGATTGATTCTTTGCATGACTGACTAGGTGTGAGTAACTCTGGATGAGTGGTGGTGTGTGAGTGTCTGTATAGGTGTATGAGTGCTTATGATAGTGTTGTATTGATGAGTGACTGCATGTATGAGTGATTGTATTGGGTGAATGAGTGGATGTGTGTGTAGACCTAGGAATCAGTGAGTGCGTATGTAGTAACTGGTATTGGTGTGTCGATGGTTTCGAAAATGGTAGTCTGTATTTTACAGTCGGTGTATCAAAGGTTATATTAGAGTGTGAGGAGGTGGATCAGATTTTCACTCGGATATGTGACGTCATCAGCAGTGCATTGCGGGGGCACGAGTTATAGTTAGCTGAACTGACTATAACGGGGGAATTTCTATGGTTTTGTACAAGAGAAATGTCCAACTGACTATTACGTCCCTGAAACCTATGTTTTTTTTCAGTGAATTTCTAAGGTATTCTAAATGCTAATTTCTAACTATAACGTGCCTGAAACCTATGCTTTTTTCAGTGAATTTCAAAGGTTTTTTAAATGCTAATCTCGCATTATAATGTTCATTAAACCTATGGGTTTTTCCAGTAATTTTGAATTTTTTTTGTTAGATTTTTTAACTTTAATATCCTAGAAACAGTTGTAATTTTTTTTTCTTATTAAAATAATATAATGTCTTCTGTTTTCTTAAATATAATATATATATATATTTTTGGGGGGAGAAAAAAATGGAGTGGCGCACCCATCGTGTACCTATCACGGTGGGTGTGCGGATTAAGACTGCCATACTGGTAAAGTCGTGAAGGATGCGCGTTACAGCCCTCCCACTGTGCTTACACTTATAGGGAGAGAACTACCACGCAACATGTCCCAGTTCTTCCCTGCAGTGATCTGCTGATCAGAGGTCTCATTGCTGGTTTACACCCACACAACATCCATGCAGCACAGGCGTCACAGGACATGTGACCCTACCAATTAAAAGGGCAGGACGCACGTGCTCGATGCCATTTCCACTCTCTATCTGTGTGTATCCCTATGGTTATTATGTTGGTGGCAGCCGAGGCACTTTGGACGACACTGGAATCCCACAACGTGGCGATGACTTGAGGTGCACAGAGTTGGTGGCAGCCAAAGCACTTTGCCCGACACTGGCCTCCTGCCACGTGGCGATGACTTGAGCTGCACTGAGTTAGTGCCACCAGAGCTGATCGGGTGTGCAGATTGTGATGATGCCTCGATACACCATCCTGGCAATCAAGACCCAATTTGAATTGTGAGCTCGGCTGGACCACGTGTATGCCAAAGGTAGCTCGCTGTACAGAATTGACTCCTCTGCGTGTTGCAGCAGAATGCGCTGGGGCCTGTGTCGCGTAATCCAGTGATGGCTGAGGAGGTTGCTATGGCATGTGGTGAGCCCTCTTGGAGACACCCTGGTGACGGCAGGTGAGCATTGAGGTCTGGGTGCGCAGGGTTGGGCAGTTATCGCTGGGCGGCGGACTAGTTTGGGGACCAGGGCTGGAATGCTTGCGAAAGATGTAGGAATCATGCAAACTGCCTGGAACTTTGCGAACCGGTCCGGTCCTCGGATGCTTGATTCCGTTCTGGGAAGGACATGGCTTTTGTAGTTCGGACTGGACTGTTCCCATGGGGCAACAGGGTCAGAGCTGATTTGCATATCGCCATTGTCTAACCCAGGGTGGTGTGGAGTGCAAAAAAACGATGGATTTGGGCCCAGATCTTTTGACTGGGGGAGTGTGTGACATTGATCCACATTCAGTCCATCACTTGTTGTTTTTGGAACTTTGCGACAACATTAGTGTCGAGGCCCCGGTGGTCCAGTTTTGCCTGCACATTGTTGGAATGGGTGTTTCTGTTGCGGTGATTGTGTGCAGTGTCGGCAGGGGGCACAAGTAGTACATGTGTGCAGCCAATTGCCCCCAACACATGCAGGAAGCCTGCTATGGGTGGCGTGGTTCCCTTGCTTGGTCTCTAGCTGTTCCTGCGCAGTGTGGGTGAAGTGAACATGCAGGTGTACCAAGCTGAAACGAACTGTGATGCTTACAGGTATGATAAATCCTGCATAATGAGACCGTAACAGAGGTTTGTGTGGTTCTAACGTTCCTTTTCTTTTCTACGAAGGTTATGACCACATAAACTTCTGTTACGGTCATTTTGTGCAGGATTGATCGTACCTGTAAGCATTCCGGTTTGTCCAAAGCTTGACCATTGTCTTCATTTATCCAACAGGTTTCTGAATATGGAGTTTTGGGATTTCCAGGATGATCTACAAGTTGATTTTCCCAGTTGGGAATGTTACTTGTTGTTTGATGTTTTGGTGTTGTTAATTTAGGTTTTTCTAATAAAGTAGTGTTTTTCCACTACTGTTGACTACTAGACTTCATGACCTAGCGTAACCCCATTTCAGTGACTTCAATCTTGGATCTGGAGCACACAGGCATCAAGCAATGACTAGGGTTGGTTGTGCAGGAAGAATGTCTGACAAAATATAGAAAGACAAAATATCGACCTACAAAAATATCAGAGCAATAATATCGATATCAACAATATTGACATCCTATCTACAAAAAGGTAAGTACAAAAATATCGGAAAAAATATATAGATGTCAAAAATATCGTTTTTTTTTTTAAATATTGTTTTTGTAATAAAATAAAATATGTAAACTTAATTAAAAAATACTTTAAAATGAGAGGTCGCTCCCGCTTGAGCCCTGAACTCCGGAGGATACTGCCGTTTTTCGCCGACTAAAGCCGTTAAATAGATTGCCCTTTGATGCGCGAGGCTTTGGAGAAGTTTATAGGTACATAAATATACATAAGTATATGTGCTTATAACTACCGACTGGCGACTGGCGACTGGTGACTGGTAACTGGATTTCTGAGGTGGTGAAGAAACGGGATCTTCGTGACTCGGCGGCTTCGTGCTTTTTGGTGAGTTTCGGCGGAGATTCGCTGCCGCAGCTGTTGCCCCTGTTTACCTTTTTGTTCTGATACACGGAGATACACGGAGATTACACGTTTTCTAATGAACTGACGAACTGACGAACTCGAATACTCGAAAACGCTCCGAGGCAGGCAAAGGCGTCAGCAGTGCTCGATTGGTGAGGGCTGGCTGCCCGTTGCGGAGAGAGGGGGAGAGGCGCTGCCTGCTGTTCGCGGGGCGAGAAAAAACTGCCCTGATGACACGAAAGAACCCGATGCCGCAGAACAGAGTGAAAGGCACCCCCCCCAGGGGAAAGTACAGAAGAAGGAGCCGCATTGGTTTTTAAACCAATTAAACCAATATCGCCAGCGGTAGTTGCGAGGATACCACGCAGTACCGTAAAAGCCCCTGAGAGTTCAGGTGATACAGAGAAACAGCCACAGCCTACTCTCCCACACCCTTCTCCTCTTACTACGCCCTCTACACCTTCTACACCTTTTAAAGACAAAACCCTTTTGCTAACCCCAAAAAACCAAGATCAGATAAAAGAATTGTCTGCTAATAAGACCTTAATTAACAATGGCTGGTTAGATGGTGCAGGGTGCCTTTTGTCTGCTGCCTTGACCGATTCAGTTACCAATAAATCAATGGAGGCTGTTACATCCAGTGAGAATCTGAGTGAGGGGTCTGAGAGGATCGAGGTGTTTATAGAGGGGCAGAGGGAGTCAGAGGGAGTAAACAAAGTGCTGGTTGTGGAGATGGAAGAGTTGGAAATATCGTTAGTAAATGGCAATCCTCCTCAATCTCTCCGATCTTCCGAATCTATTCAATCTGGTAACAATATTACCACAGGACCTACTATAGAAACAGCTGCAGTGGCAGGGACAGTGGTAGATAGTGCGGCTACGGAAGTTGCAACGGAAATCACAAGTGAAAACACAACTACTACTACTAAAAAACAAGCACAAGTACAAGCACCAGCACCAGCACAGATGTCAGCACCAGATTCAACTCCGGGAGAACAGAGAACAGATAGTGATGGTGCTGAGGTGCCAGAAGAAATACAAGAGAATGACTCTAATGAAGAATATGAGGAGCTTTTTGAGGAAGGGGGAGGGTGCGAAAAGAGAGAACATTCTATATCCCAAGCAGGAGACACCAACCCCTCAGGCCTCAAGAAATGGGGAAAGTTAAAAAATAAAGCAAAGAAAGGCGGGAGAAAATGGAAACCTGTAGTGCTAACTACTACACTAGTACCAACACCTACTGGAGGGAAATTGACAAGAGACCAAACCCCTTTGCTCAAATGGATGCAACCTAGAGGGGGTAACAAGAATATGGTTTTGTGCTCTTCAGGCAGTACTTCTACATAAACTGATTTTTCAAAAAATTCGCAATATATAATGTGGATTTATTAGATCCAGATGTAGACTTAGAGTTGTTCAAGATACCTTTAGTTGCTGCTTCTGTTGACACTACATTTCCTACTGGATATATACAATTGAATTCTAAAGACAAAGATAAATCCCATGTTGGTATTACTTCTGGCTGTGAGACCCTGCCCGAATCGGTGCCTCTACCACTTCCTATACCACTTCCTCAACCACTTCCTATTTCCCCCAACTCTTCTAAGACACCCTCTGATATTTCC
Organism: Lissotriton helveticus; assembly: GCF_964261635.1. Classification (NCBI taxonomy): domain Eukaryota; kingdom Metazoa; phylum Chordata; class Amphibia; order Caudata; family Salamandridae; genus Lissotriton; species Lissotriton helveticus. Next base: position 192,386,386 of record NC_136060.1, read on the forward strand.
TCCCTGGATTTAATTTTTAAAACTTTTATGATACATCGCCAAGAGACGCAACAACATTTTTTTCAACTAAGGGAAGATAATATTAAGGTCCATAACTGTTTGCAGGAAGTTACTAACAAACTGAATGGCGTCACAAAGGAGATCGAAGAATTACAACAAAGGGTGGTCTAAGTAGAGGAGACGCTGGTTACTACTACAACCCAAACAGGTCAACATAAAGAAGATATAGTGTCTTTACAGAACAAAGTCGAAGAATTGGAAAATAGGCAGAGGCGACAGAACTTGAGACTCTTTGGGATACCCGAGGGGTCAGAGGGTTCAGATGCCAGGGCTTACTTGGTTAAACTTTTCCAAAGAGCATTTCCGGACCTCTCTGACAGGGATTGGGATTCCCAACTCAAGCGGGTACACAGACTGCCTATAACTTTAAGAAACAAAGAGAGTAAATACCCACGACCTATTATGATTTACTTCAGCAACTATTTGTTAAGACATGCGGTCTCAATCAAAGCTAGACCGAATACTCCTGTGACAATAGATAATGTAACCTTTTTTGTAAAATCTGACCTTAGCAAGACCACTATGGATAAAAGATGGGGGCTGCGCAAACTGATCGATCCTTTTAAGTCCCGTGGGGCAATAGTCTATCTTCAAGAACCTGCTCGTCTTAAAGTTACAAAAGCTGGTCACACCTACTATTTCCCTGAGATAAAGGAAGCTGAGCAACTTCTTGTAAAAATGGATTCAAATACTTAAATAAAGAGAGAGGAAGGAAAGTCAGAGGAGAGAAAGAGAGAGAGGGGGAGAGGGGAGCGAGAGAGGGGTAGGGAAAAAGACTCAAGTTTAATTACCACTATCTATTTTAATTTACTAGGGCATCTGGTTTTGTTTTTGATTTCTGCGTATGACAATAATACGGAGGGACGGGGATCCGGGGGGAGATCTCTCTGATTGGCTGCCCCTTCGAGCGGCAGCAGAAGATAGAGGTAGGCTTCCGGGTAGGTACTGGAGGGAGGGGGTATAGGTTGGAGGGCAGGGAAAGGGGGCTGTAGGGAGGGGGGGTCAGGGCTAAAATAGATGACACAGGCATAGAAGTGAGCAGAAACATTATTTTTCCAAGTTAAGTTGAGAAATCAAAATATATTTGAGTTAAGATATGTATCTGATTAATTGCATTGCCTGGAATGTTTCAGGTCTTAACAATAAAAGCAAAAGGCAATTGGTTGTTGAAGAACTTAAAATGTATAACCCTCATTTTGCATTATTAAATGAAACCCATATCCGCTTTCAGGATAGAAAATTGCTGGAACAAGGGGGTTATGAGTAAGTTATTTGTACTACTTTAAATGCTCCAATACGAGGAGTGGCCATATTAAAGAAAAAGAGATTTGAGGTAGAAATTCTTAGAGTAGCTTCTGATAAAGCGGGACGATGGGCAATTGCACAGATTGAATTGACAAATTGTAAATATGTCCTATGTGCAGTGTATGGGCCAACCATGATGAGGACGTAATTTTTGACCAACTAAACATTGAACTACTAGATTGGGAAGGAGAGATAATATTAATGGGCGATTTTAACTGTGTCATTAATTACGCCAAAGACACCACAAAGGGTACCTCATCTCAACGTATGCGTAAGACTAGAGCTGCTATTTTAGAGCTTTCACATATACATAACTTGAAAGATATATGGAGGAATCTTTACCCTATGCTAGCAGGCTACACATATTACTCTGCGCCGCACAAATTGTGTTCTCGTATTGATATGAATACCAACAACTGGGATAGCAATGGGTCAAAAGCACACTATCAAAAAAACTAACTGTGTATGTTCAGGGTACCACCGCGAAATCTACTGAGAGTATAACGTGGTGAAATAATTATTCCCATCAGATTACCAACCTGTACCGCCCTACATCATTTGGGATCCTTCGCCATGAAGGAAAGTGGTTTTACCCACAGTAGATTAGGCAGATTGTAGCCTAGTCCTATCAAATGTCTCAAGAATGAGTATGGTGTACTTATGGCATCAGGAGGTAAACTGACGAGCAGTGCGAAATGTGAAAAGAATAATAAGTGCTAGGTGTAAGTATGTTTAAAATTGGGTAGTGGAAATGGAAAAACAATTTTATTAGGTCCTACCCACTCCCAGAGATTAAAAAGCAGTGCATAGTAGTGTCAACAAATAACTACTAGAGTTGGTTTGTGGTCGACATGTTTCTGCAGTGGATACGGAGCATGTTGGTCTCCTACTGCTTCATCAGGACCTTGAGTTCTGCTACTGCATGAAGTGAACAGTGATAAGAAAAAATTATAAACAATATCACCTGAGATTCGCCTGTTGTGATGATTCGAGGTCACCCAATGTCAGTAGACGAATATGTGAAAAGAATATACACAGAACATTTCAGATAGTAATCATACATCTATAACATATGTATCTTTTAACGTTTGCCAACTGATTTCTTGGTCAGAAAGATTCTATCAAAGTAACCTTATAAAAGCCATATTATTGTTCAGGCACGAGCAAATAGTTTGTCATTTCCACTCACCTATTAATTAGGGAATGCACACTCCACCTCACCTGGCTACAGCTCAGGTAAAACAGAGCACCGCTCTATTGAAGGGAAGAAATGGGAAGTAAACATAAGGGAAGGACTAGACGCTGCATTATGTACATGTATTAAGACTCAATTAGTAAGATTTATATTATGTTCTTAAAGTATTCAGTCAATATTCTGATTTGATATATCTTTTGTATATCTCCTCTCGTGTCCATTCGGTGTGTATATACCCACCAGATGAACCGCAAGTCGCCATGTGCCGATAAAAAACGTTTCTTGTTATACACTCGGTTTAAACAGCAGAGGACCGAGCGTGCTAGTAAAACGCTGAGATGTAAACATTGTACGGCAAACAAATGTTGCGCCGTCTTGTTTCAACGTGCACGCTGTGAAACCAAAATCGGGCAGTATCCGTGTATCGTAACGGGCCACACTAACAGACTAACAGACAGACCACTAAGGATATTATTTAAAAAGAGAAGGGAAAAGTACTAAATCCCTTCCTCGAGTGCCAGGGTGCAGAATCGGCGCTTACCTGTCCGTCGGTACTCCGGACATCCATCTAGGCTGTCTAGGGGGAGGTACCTGACCGGACAGGAAGCCGCCATTAGTCTCCACTCTCGCGTGCATCTCATGGCACGTGATCAAATGTGAAGACGTCAGATAGTGTGGGAGTTGTAGTTTGTTTCAACGTACACCAAAGCCGTAAGCTCGTATTGATTTTGTGCCGGATTACCACCTTGGGAGCTCTGCTCCAGCATACGTGTACATTGTGGTGGAAAACAAGAGTTAGCAATTCCAATTAGGAGAAACTAAAAACAGGATATGCAAGTTAATAATAAAGAAATGCAAATTTATAACGGAAAACCGAACACTTAACTCCTGTTACATTCTTGCGTGATAGTAAAAAATCACGTTGCTTCGTATGAATGGTCACGTTTAGATGGATGTCTGATTAAACAGGAGAAGTGAATAGTTTCCTTCTGAATGGACATTTGTTATCCCATTTGTTATTAAACAGGAGAAGTGAATAGTTTCCTTCTGAATGGACATTTGTTATCCCATCCCTCAGTGGTTATAGCTGTCAGTCGGCCACTATTGTTAGGGCCTCTGTCTCTACTGAGTCATTAGGACAATTTGTGCTTTTTGAAAAAATGTCGAAAATGAGATGATATTATCATTTTCAGAACCCAAAGGATGACAGTGGAATACAGTTCTTTCTATGACATCTCAATGTCTCCGTAATGGCGTAATTAGAATGTAGACAGACGTCATAGCGACATCCACAGGATATCTTCGTTTAATCCCGTCTTGTCCGTCTGTAATTTGTAAATCCATCTCTGTTCACGTGTAAAGAGAAATGTACTGATGTCTTGGATGTGGGGTGAGATCATTGGCTGTTCTAACACCGTCCAGCGTAAATCTGTTGGTAGATGGTGTGCTTGGATGAAGTGGTTGGTAAGTCTAGTAGCTTGCCTACAGCAACGTATCGAGGTCTTATGTTCCGATATCCGTAGCTTGACTTTACGAGTAGTCATCCCCACGTATTTTTTGTTACATGGACAATTGATCATATAGATCAGATTCATGCTGTTGCAGTTTGTGAACCTGCGCTGCTGCCATGGTTGGTCTGTGCCGATGTCAATGGTCACAGACCTAGATGTTTGGGGGCAGGCAGCACCGTGGCCACATGGATGATGACCTGTCACCGCAGGCATGTCCCAAAGGGTGCCTACAGCTCGGGGAATGTCATTCTTAGGTCTTGTATGGACCAACTTGTCCTTTAGATTTTGTCCCCTCTTAAAGGCGAAAAGTGGGAGGGGCAGAGTATCTTCGCCTGTGTTCAAAATGCCCCAGTGTCTCTTTACGATCTTTTTGATTTGGTTGGACTGCATACTGAAGGTACTGACACAGGTAATGCTATTTGTTTTGGGTTTGGGAGGCAAAACTTCCAGTAAACTAGCTCTGTTATTGTTAGCGGCTCTCTTTTTTGACTGCTGAATTAGCCTTTTAGGGTATTCCTTAACAACTAAATCTTGTGCTAAACTTTTTGCATGAATTTCAAAGGCAGATCTTGTCGAGCAATTTCTTTGTATACGCAAGAATTGCCCAAAGGGCAAATTGTCACGCAGTGACTTGGGGTGACAACTATTATAGTTGAGTAAGGAATTGCGTGCCATAGGCTTGCGATATAGTTCCGAGGCTAGGCCAGTCGGTGTACTCGTGATTAACAAATCCAAAAATGCCAATCTATGGACATCATATTCCATGGTAAATTTAAGGAATTGATTCCTCTGGTTGAGCCAATCATGAAACTCTCTCAACTGACTCTCTGTGCCCCGCCATACGACGAAAATGTCGTCTATGTAGCGTTTCCATGTTCGCAGACACCCAAGATGGGGGTTGGTGTCTGCGAACACGTGCTCCTGTTCGAAGTTGTGCACGTATAGGTTAGCGAGACTAGGGGCAAAAACGCTGCCCATACTAGTCCCGCTAATCTGCAGGTACAGGGAATCCTCGAAACGGAAGAAATTCTCCGTCATTGCCAACGTGGCAAGTGTCATAATCAGTCTGACTGGTGTTATTGAGTTCAGCTCTCTAGTTGCTAATAGTCCCTCAATAACCTCCAGGGTCTCTGTCTGGGGTATCGACGTGTATAAACTTTCAACGTAAAATGACACCAAGATGTCTGATTGATTGTTAAATTCAATATCAGGCAATAGCCTGAGAACATCTTTGGTGTCCATTATGAAGGTCGGCATTTCCTTTACCATGGGCTTAAGGAAAAAATCGACAAACGTCGACAAGGGCTCAAGAAGAGACCCTATCCCGGATATTATGGGACGTCCGGGGGGAGGGCGCTGGGTTTTATGGACTTTAGGTAGTTGGTAAAAATAGGGTGTTCTGGGATTAGATGTACGGAGGTATTGTCCTTCCTTGATGGTGATCCACCCTTCTGTGAGTGCCTCCTCCACAATATGTCCAATCACTGTCGTCAGTCTCTCAGTTGGGTCCAATGTGAGTTTACGATACGCTCTTGTGTCACTCAATTGTCGTAGACACTCGGCTCGATAAGTATCTGCATCTAGGAGTACCACTGCACCCCCCTTGTCTGCAGGTTTAACCACGACAAGTGGATTATCAGCAAGTTCTTTCAGTGCTCCTTGCTCCCGTTTTGACAGGTTTTGAAAAGTTCTATGTTTATTTCTGAACAGATCTTTTAAATCATGGTCTACCGCCTCCTCAAAAGTGAGTACTTTTGGTGGTAGACGTATCACAGTGGGATTAAAGGTGGAGGGCCTATTTAAACCTGTATTCTCATTAGCATTGGTAATCCCTATACCTTTGTTCTTATCAGCAAACAGGTAGTGGAGTCTAATCTTCCGATAGAATTTGCCCATTTCAATCTGGGCTTGAAAAGGGTCTGTCCGATTTGTAGAGACAAAGCCTAACCCTTTATTTAGGACTTGTTCCTGGGTCTCAGTGAGTAGATGGGAACTAAGATTTATAACTAAGCTAGTCCTGCTGATGTCCCCGCTTGATCTTGGACAATCTTCTTCCCATTCCTTAGGTCCATGGTCCGTGGAGGTAAATTCCAACGGACCTGTCCTTGGCGGGGAGTCCGTTGACGGCCCCAGCCTCTCCTGCCCGATCCTAAAAAAGACTGCTGGTTGTAGTCTCGGTAGAATTGTGGTGGGCCATATGGATTCATCATTGGTGGAAAAGGAGGAGGCCCCCATGGGGTGGGTTGCCACCAAGGCGGGCATTGAGTTGGGGCAATGGCCTTGATTGAATCCTCCCCAACCCCTTTTGTTGTTTCCTCTTTCTCTCTGTTTGTACACAGAGTTGGTGGTATTGGAGCCATCTGAGTCAGTGGAACTGCCATCAGAGCTGGAGGTCCCATAATTGGATCCTCCTTTCTGCCCGTTCTTAGTATACACTGTAGGTGTAAAATCGTCACTAGTGTATGGGTAGACCTTATCCATTGCGAATTTTTCCAGATCTTTTTTTAATTTTTCGAGTTTTGTAAATAAATTGAATCTCTGAATTCTTTACTGGATTTGTTTCCATCCTCCTGATGCTTGGAGAATACCTTGCTGGACGAGATGGTGGCCCTGATCTGCCCTTCCAGTACTTGAATTTCCACTAATATTCTGTCTGCTCTTTTCTTGGCGGTTTTGATGATAAGCACCAACCAGTCGCATGTGCATTTCCACGCTATCAGCGACCAGTCGCTTAAGAAATCTTTATCATCTAGAAATAAACGAGGAAAATTACCTACAATGAGGCAACTAGGGGCACAGTTGCCTCGTAAATATTCTGCCATGATTATTCCATGCACACAAACCCTCGCTTGGTTCTTCTTAAGCACTAATGCCTTGGCCCATCCCTCGTCACTGTTAGCTGGAGTGGTAGATATCATGTCTAGCATACTTGGATTTTCCGACAGTATACTCTGAATTTCATTTTCATCGAACGCTAGGCCTAAACTAGTGGCCATGCTCAATCGTAATTCGTCTAGTAGTAGCGGCAGAAAAGTCCCTCAACCGAACTAAACTTCCTCCTTCCCAAGCAAATAGACTATTGGTGAGAAGTCAAGAACATGAATGGATATAAAGGGGGGTCTAAGGGAATTTCTACCGACCATACATTGCTATCATCCCTTAACACTATGAATACCAACAACTGGGATAGCAATGGGTCAAAAGCACACTATATAAATTGATATGGCCTGGGCCACTGATAATATATTAGGTGATTGCAAAATGGAAATATGCCCAAGAGTTACCTCGGATCATAATCCCATTTTTTTACGGTTTAATACTATCTCCAAAAAGCAAGAGGCTAGATTATTCTCATTTCCGAGATACCTGCTGTCAGACTCTGTATTTATCTCTGAGCTGAAAAAGAATATCAAAGACTTTTTGGAGTTTAATACAAACTCAGCTCCACTTATTTTTGTATGGGATTCATGCAAAGCGAATATTAGAGGGTTTGCTCAGCAGTTTATAATTAGGCAGAATTTGAAACAAAAAAAAGAGACTCAGGACATAACACTAAATAGCAGGTTATTGGAGCAACATTTGGCAGAAATTCTTAGACAAGAAGAAAGGGGATGTTCCACTTCAAATAGAGATCAATTAGAACTTAAACTAATTACTTTACGATCTAAGATCAAAAAAGCTCTAAGAGAAAAGATTAGCTCCAAACTCCAAAAATACAAGTTAACACAATATGAGAGTGGGGACAGAATTGGCAAGGTTCTTGCGTACAAAATTGAGGAAGATAGAGCTAATTCATTAATCAAAAACATAAAAGGGGCAGATGGAACCAACTATACTCAGACGGAACAAATCCTACAACAGTTTGTCACTTATTACAGTAAATTGTACTCTCCGGAATACTCTCCCGTGATAGACATTATACAAAGATATATTAAATAGAATTGGGTCTTAGAAAAAGAATCACAAGAGATGGAAAAATTAGAAAAAGATTTCACTCTCGAGGAATTAAAATCAGCTATTTCTTCTCTCCCCTCGGGGAAAGCTGCTGGAGAAGATACGCTTCCTATTGAAATCTATAAAATTTGTAGTGATGAACTGCTACCCCTGCTATGCTCTGTTATTAATCAGATAGATGTAGCTTGTATGGCACCTAATTCTTGGAAAACTGCTAAAATATATATTTTTTAAAAGAACAAAACACCGGAAGAATGGGGATCTTACAGGCCCATCTCTCTGATTAATACGGATGCAAAAGCATACGCTAAATTATTAGCTATGATATTGGCTCCCCTTATGCCTAAGCTGGTTAGCCAGCTTTAACATGGCTTCGTGACAGGTAGAGATACAACTGCACATATTAATATGGCCATTACTGCATTTGACGTTGCCGCAACTAATTCCACCCCACTCGGCATGGTATTACTCGATGCAGAAAAAGCATTCGACCGGGTGGGGTGGGATTATTTGTGGGCAACTCTTAAAGAAATTGGCTTTAAGACCCAGTTTTTAACAAGAATACAGGCACTTTATGATTGCCCTAACGCTAAAATAGAATATGCTAATTTACTATCTCCTAATTTTCCAATTCAAAGAGGGACACGTCAAGGGTCAAGGGTGTCCTCTCTCACCACTTTTATTTGCTTTATCTATGGAGCCGTTTATCAATGCAATACAACTTCAAGAATGTATTAAACCATTTGTTTCAGGTGCTAATACACTTAAAATTACAGCCTATGCTGATGACTTGGCTATCTATACAACCGATGTGACAGAGGCCATGGTCGGAATTATTAAAGAAGCGGATGATTTTGGGGCTGTTTCCGGATACAAATTAAACCTGAATAAAACGCAAATCATCGTAAACTATAAACCAAGTGTTCCAGTCATGGGTATCTGCCATACTGCTACTTATTTAGGCATTAAAATGACATCTAACATCAGGGACATTAAGACACTTAATTATGATTTTTTATTAAGAGATACTGCAAAGTTACTTAAGAAATGGCATAAGATCCCCTTAAACCTGCTAGGACGAATAAATCTTATCAAAATGAATATTCTACCTACATTTTTGTATTTGTTTAGGTCTATCCCTCTTTTTGCTAATAACCTTTTTTTTTTTAAATTAGATGGTGTCCTCGGTAGTTTTATATGGGGCTATAAAAAAAATCGTAGAGCACTTTCTTTTTTGAAGCTACCTTTTATTAAAGGAGGTTTAAATTTCCCCGACTTTAAATTGTATTTTTATGCTTCTTTTTTGGGTCGAATCCGTAGTCTTTTTAACTCTAACAACCCGTATTATTTTCACCAATTTATGCTAGGATCTAATTCCATACAATTCCTTGCAAGAACCACTGACCCGAATTACTATAAGAGAGTGAGGTTCAAGACCGCTAAAGATGCGGTTCGAATATGGAATATAATAATGGCTATTGATAAAACTTCACTTTATCATCCCAATCTAACACTATGGAACAATCCTGGATTACCAGGAATTCTCAATGACTCTGTTGGAAAAATATGGGCTGACTTAGGTATAACCAAGCTGGGTGATTTATATGGCTCAATGGGCTTTTTAGAGTTTGAAACATTGAGAGTACTTTATAAACTACCCGAAAATATGCAATTTAAATATATACAGATACGTAATTTTTTGAATGGTAAAATGAAACTCAAGGATATAGTAGACTCTGATATTTGGGTATGTTTATACGGGGGAGGGGGAAAAATAAATCGATAATCAGCTTGAGCTATAAATGTTTCATCCAATTTAAAACTGATGATTGTCCTAAGTTGGCGCAAAAATGGGCTTCTAAACTTGGTGTGGATATATCACCGAACAACATTTCTTCCTTTTTAAATAATATTGACAAGCTTGTTCAATCATCTAGTTTAAAATTACAAGCCTATAAGACTGTTTGCCAGCTATATTATACTCCGCTAAAAATCTCTAGATGGACCGGTAATAATGTTTAAAACGATTGTACACAATGTCCGAAATGTAACTTATTGGCGGCCGACCTTGAGCATATGATTGTCTCATGTCCCACTTTGAGTATTTTTGGGGAAAATTTAGAAGATATCATGAAGCAGAAAGGATTGATCTATGCCCCATTATCAGTAGAGATGATACTTTTAGGAATACAACCCACTACTGCTCCATTTAAAGATTTGCTTTTTATTTTGCTATCATGTGCTAGATTGATTATTGCAAGGGTATGGATATCAGATACACCACCTCATGTGGCTGAATGGTGGTTTTTGGTTAATGAAATATATGATATGGAATTTGCTTTGGCCAGAAAAAGAGGGGATCAATCACTAAAAAAAATAGATAAAATTTGGGGAACTCTTTTCTCAGGATATATTTGATGTTTATGCTAACTATTAATGAATTGTGCCTTTTGCATTTGATCTGTTTGCTTTTTCTTTGCCTGCTATACTGTATTGCACTATTGATTATGATTAGTTCATTGACTCATTGGTGTAAATCTCGATTGCCTGTGCTATCAATATATATATTTTTTTTAAATAAATAAAATATAACAAACATAGTACAAAATATATTATATTATTTACAATTAATAAGTAATGTACATAATTTAATAAAAAAATAATTAAACATATAGATATAATATATAATATATATATACTTAATAATCAGTTGTAATATGTATTGTAATAACTTATAAATAATTAAAAATATTATATATTACAAATTCATCTATACACATAAAACAATAACATAAATAAAAATTAAATAATTATACAAAACAAATAAAACAATAAAGAAAAATTTAATATTTTTTAAATTAATTATATACTACATTAACTAAAACAATACACAAAATATTAAGAAACAGAGGGAATAAAATACTATTCCAACTCCCAAAAAAACAACAGTAAGGAAAATGTTGGATAGCGTAGGGGTAAAAATTACTATTCTCACTGCAGAGAGTGCAACAGTAGGGAAAGTGTTGGATAGTGTAGGGGTAAAAATTACTATTCCTACTCCAGAGAGTGCAACAGTGGGGAAAGTGTTGGATAGCGTAGGGGTAGAAATTACTATTCCAACTCCAGAGAATGCAACAGTAGGGAAAGTGCTGAATTGCGTAGGGGTGAAAATTGCTATTCCAACTCCAGAGAGTGCAACAGTAGGGAAAGTGTTGGATAGCATAGGGGTAAAAATTACTATTCCAACTCCAGAGAGTGCAACAGTAGGGAAATTGTTGGATAGCGTAGGGGTAAAAATTACTATTCCAACTCCAGAGAGTGCAACAGTAGGGAAAGTGTTGGATAGCGTAGGGGTAAAAAATACTATTCCAACTCCAGAGAGTGCAACAGTAGGGAAAGTGTTGGATAGCGTGGGGGTAAAAATTACTATTCCCACTCCAGAGAGTGCAACAGTAGGGAAAGTGTTGGATAGCGTAGGGGTAAAAATTACTATTCCAACTCCAGAGAGCGCAACAGTAGGGAAAGTGTTGGATAGCGTAGGGGTAAAACTTACTATTCCAACTCCAGAGAGTGCAACAGTAGGGAAAGTGTTGGATAGCGTAGGGGTAAAAATTACTATTCCCACTCCGGAGAGTGCAACAGTAGGGAAAGTGTGGAAGTTAAAAATAACATACTTATAAATAAACTAATACTTTAAAATATTTAAAAAAAATATTTATTAAAATAATCTAAACTATTTACAAATACCAATAAATAATTATTTAATTTTTTTAACCAATTAATAATTAATATCCAATAAATTAATGATCAATACCCAACTATAAATGTAATACCTACTTAATTATATATCAATTACTTTACACACTATTAACGCACAACAAACGCCAATATTCAAATAATAAACTTAACATAATTATCAATTAATCAAGTAATTAAAATTAATTACCAATTAATAATTTATTAACAATAATATAATTAGCAAAAACAATTAATGAAATTAAATTATTACTTAATGACATTAAAAATACTTCCCACCCTATTCCCCTATAAACTCATAACCTGCTACAGAATATAACTATCAATTGATCCATGAATTAAGATTAATTACCAATTAATAAAATTAATTACCAATTAATTAAAATTAATTTATAATTCCTAAAAAATTAATAATTAATTTAGTATAATTAAATTACTTCCCATCCTATTCCCCTATAAACCTACAACCCGCTACAGAACATAATTATCAATTAATCAATTAATTAAAATAAATTACCAATTAATAAAAATGAATTACCAATTAATTAAAATTAATTTATAATTCCTAAAAAATGTATAATTAATTTAGTATAATTAAATTACTTCCCACCCTATTCCCCTATAAACCCACAACCCACTTCAGAACATAGTTATCAATTCATCAATGAATTAAAATAAATTACCAATTAATAAAAAATTAATTACCAATTAATTAAAATTAATGTATCATTCCTAATAAATTAATAATTAATTTAGTATAATTAAATTACTTCCCACCCTATTCCCCTATAAACCCACAACCCGCTACGGTACTAAAATGCATTTACTTAAATTACATTAAAAAAAATATATACATATTAAATACATAATAATATACATAAAAATCATATAAAATCGATATTAGTAATATAGATATTACTTACATCGATATTAACAAAACCGATATTACTTACCTCGGAAATACTGTCCCTTCGATATTAAAAAAATCGATATTACTTACCTTCTATATTCTGTCCCTTCGATATTAAAACATCGATATTATGGTAGGTTGATATTAAAAAATCAATATTTTGTCTGCCTACCGTGCAGGAATACTATGCATTGGGGTCGAGCGGGTGGTGCGGATACAGGGGCCCTACGTTGCTTTTGTAGGCATGCATCCAAGACGTGTGACGAAGTTTAATAGGGCTGGCTGTGAGACTCCTCCGACTCGTCCAGTTGTTAGTTGGAAGGTACCAGAGGCCAACAGGTGCAGCATAGCCAGCAACTTTGTCTGCGGAAGGATGTTGATTGTCTGCTGTGTTGGTACCGTCAGCCTGTGGGCAATGTGGCAGGGTGCACTAACTTGAGAGTGGGGCGATAATTCTTTTGCCACTTTTGCCGCGCTAAAGTGCAGATAACTCAGTGATAAGTCCCCACTGTTGGTTTATAGGGTGACTCTAAAAAGAGCCCTTGTGTTTCTTAGGATTTTTTTGTAGCTACATGCAAATCACAAGAAAAAAGATGAAAAAACAAGAACAGTGGGCAGGGTACAAACACCCTGACCCCCTAGGCCTGCTCAGGGGATCCCACAAAACCCCCCACGGGCAAACAATTATTACAATTTCCTTTCTTTTAAAGCGGCTGGGTGCAGGAATCCGGACGGAATAAAAATAATGATGGGGGCGTATTCTCAAGGACTTATCGCTGAGTAATCTGCACCAGAGCCGGACTGGTAAGTCCCCCGGTAGGCTGGATGGGGTGGGGGCCGGTTTTGGGACAGGGGGCCGGTTCTGTTTTCCGTGCTGGCAACTGCCCTCTCCCGCCCTCTCTTCCTATTATTCCCTCTCTTTCTGTCTTGCTCCTCACTTACTGAAAACCGTGACTCGAAGAAACGGTTCACAAGCTCTCTTTCCTTCTTTCATTTATTTACCTCCCTGTGAAATGGATCCAAAGAAGAAAACCACTTGCGGGAAATGCCTTTTTACTGACATTTTTCTATTCCAAAGTGCATCCTCGAGATGGAGAGAAATAAAAGGTTTTAAATATGAAAAATAAATACATAACTAAATAAAGCAAGACAGAGTGGTTGCAAAGTGGCCAGATTGGTTTTATTCACATCCAAACACATTAGCATCACTTTACAGACTTTGCAGTGAAGCGCTACTTTTGTTTTCTCGGCTTTCTTTCAACAGCACTGCTGTCCCCAGGTGAGGAAGTGCACCATTCCTGGATGTATTGCAATACCTGGTTGATGGGTGAATTGGAAAACAAAATGTGTACCATGGCTCTGTGTTTCTGGGTGTGGTCTTTTTAAACCAGACTGCTTACGTTTTGTAAGGATATAAACAATGGACATTGAAACGGTTCCCTTCAGGGCCCTGTAGCCATGTCCTTAACCTTTCAGGTAAAACCACTCGCTGGTGTCTGAATAGTGAGAGAGAGATCGTTAAGGTGACCATGTTGTTTCCGCTTACATTTCACTTGCTTTACTAAACATTTCATTCCCTATGAGTGTGTGATTTTACTTTTTTTTTGGGCAGCATATTACTCTTATCAAATGCATAATTTGAGTACTGGGGGTAGAGATGTAGTTCCAACCTTTGGTTGGAGAGGTGTGCCACTGACCAACAGATATGACTGCCTGGAAATGGTGGATTGACGACTATCCGACAGCCATCTGGATAGCACCGCTCCACCCTCCCCAGCGATTAATACATCAGAGCATTCTGATCACTCTCTGACCCCCCTCTTCCAACTAGCACTCCACTCATTCCAGAAGCACCAATCCCAGAAGCACTAATCTTGCTACCTATATCAGATCAACATCCCGCTTCTAAGAAAGATGTCCGTATTACTACACATTCTGTTGCTCCACCAGCACATATTTCTCTCAGCCCAGGTATTTTAACATCTGACCTCAAGTCGAACACTAGAAAGCCCACTCCCTCTATCCATCTGCTCTCTGTTTTATTCTGGAACGTTGCGGGTCTTCGTTCAAAGTTAAAACTTAAACCATGGTTCGACACAGTAACCTCCCATCAAATAGTTTGTTTACAGGAAACGTGGGCTATAGACCCCATTCACATTCAGGGCTATAAAACGTTCCACTCCCCAGCCAGTGTTACCACCCATGGCAGGTCCAAGGGAGGTTTAATGGTGTATATTTCAAACAACTTACCCTCAATGAAATCATCTGTTCTATATACCACTGCAAACTTTCAAATTATCATGGTTGTGTTTAGTAATCGTACGTTACATCTTTTTATTAATTTCTATAACAACCTTTGCCCAGCTGAATGTGTTAAGTAAATGTAAATGTAAATGTATTGCGACTTATATAGCGCACGTATCACCCGAAGGTATCAAGGCGCTTGCTTAGGGAACCCGTCCTGGTATTCCCCTGTGAGATACCCCGGCAGGGTATCCACAAGGTGAAAGCCAGGCATCCCGCCGCGAGGGGCCGTAGTGGAGATTAAGCAAGCTATTGCCCAGAGTCGCAGAGTGTGACCCCGTGAGTCGAGTAGGCACCGGAGCGAGAATTGTCGAATCCGTGGAATTTTTTAGCCCGAGACCCGCCGAGGCGGGGAATCAAACCCTGGTCCACGGCCGATCTCAGCATCCGGGTCTGCCGCCTCTAACCACTGAGCCACGCTTCTCCACTAAGTCTCTTCTAAGTCTGTAAAAGAAATCTCTTTTGTTGTTAGTGAGCAGCGTAACAAGTACCCAACACTTGTATGCTATGTGATTGGGGGGGGGGGGGGGGGATTTCAACGCTTCACTGTGTGCCAACCATATGAAAGGTATCTGTGGTTTGCTAGATGAACACGACTGCCCACTAACTCACTTTTCACACACACTCTTAGGCAATGCTTTGAATGACACTCTTTTCACACTGGAACTAGACTATGCCAATGACTTAGTGGACCCTCCAGTCGAATTTAGACCCACTTTCCATGGCAGGGGCATGTTCAGCACTATCGATTTCATTTTATGCTCACTAGCGCTAAAAGGCAAACTCCAACGGTTTATCACTGGTACAGATATCTCTAGTGACCATTATCCCAATAGTATAATTTTATCCATAGAAATTGGCGCTTGTCATCCCAATAAGATCAGCCAATTAACCCAGCAATCATTGGCCATGGATAAAGTGAATGGATTTTCTGTGAAATGGTCCAAAATAGACCCGGTAGATATCAGTGGAAATGTTATATCAAAAACCCTTCCTTGGATAAACAACTGCCTGGCAGAGGATTCCCCACCTCAGCTGATCTTAACTAGTTTCTTAGAGATTTTATCACTAATGCGGTCTGAGCTATTCCGCAATCACAAACCTGGTACCCAGGGTTCCCTAAGATGGTTTGATACAGCTTGTCGTAAAGCTCTATCTGCATTAAAAAAGGCACTACACAACACAAATAGAAACTCAACTGAGATAGTTAAATTAAGAAAGGACTATAAAGTGGCTCAACAAAATTGTAAAAAGGAATTAAAGAAAAACTTATGGGCCCAACTGCACGAAAGCTGCCTAAGTAAAGACAGCTCTCAGTTTTGGCGTGTCGTTAATTCACCCTTTCTAACCGACGCTAAAACCCCTCAGCATCTCGATGTGGCTGTGCCCGCTGACGTGTGGGTGACCCATTTCTCAAAAACATTCGGGGGGTCCCCAGTTGACATCTTAAAAACGGCCAAGCCAGCAGATGACCCTGCTAAGGCACAAGTTTATCCCATCGAACTCTATTTTAGCCTTAGCGAGGTCATTCATGCATTAACATCTTCCAAAACTGGTAAGGCGCCTGGCCCCGACGGAGTCCCTCTAGATATCTTTGTAAATAATATAGAATTGTGGTCTCCTGTCGTCACCCAGGTGATGGCGGCAGTCTCGAAAACCTCCTCCATTCTACTTCCCATCTTTAAAAAGGGGGATCGCAACAACCCTGTCTGTTACAGACCCATCTCTCTCCTGGACTCCCTGGGGAAAGTTGCCGGGCGCCTGATCCTGGAACGTCTCCAGGACTGGGCGTCGGAGAATAACATCTTGACCGACCTACAGTACAGGTTCCAGGAGGGACTTGGCACAGTCGAACAGGCATTAAACTTAACCCTTCTAATAGGTAAATATGCCGGGGCTAAGTGCGGAAACCTATATATTGTGTATGTCGGCCTTAGCTCTGCTTTCGACTGTGTGATCCATTCCAAGCTGTGGTCCATTATTAGCAACCTTGGGGTGGACCCTCCTCTTATCAAATTCCTCCGCGAGCTCTATTCTGACCCCACAGCGTGCGTGAGATATGGGTTATGCGGTGAATTAACATCCCAATTCACAATAAATAGAGGAGTAAGGCAAGGGTGTGTCCTGGCCCCCTTCCTGTTCAACCTCTATACCAACGGGGTTGAGACGGCCATGCTGGAGGGAAGCCAGGACTTACCATCTATTAATCACCGCCCAATTCCGGCTTTATTATATGCGGACGATTCCGTCATCTTAGCAAGGACACTAACACAGTTGCAAAAACAACTAGACAAATATTGCCAGTTCATGCTCTCTTTGGGGCTAAAAGTTAACAAGAGTAAGACCTATGTTATGCACTTTGGTCCTAAGGCGAAGAATCCTAAACCCATCTTTATTGAACAGGTTAGATTGGAGCGTGCTAGAGAATACCCTTACTTAGGCATTTTAATGGACGACCAGTTAGTTTGGAAACAAGCAGTGGCAAGTAAAAAAATGCTCTTTCAAAGAGCAACTTCAGCTCTTGTTTCCTTCTCAAGAAAACTGGGTAAACCAGCCCCAAAAGAGTTGCTTAAAATTTACCATGCAAAATGCCACAGTGTAGCTACCTACGGTGCTAGCGTTTGGGGCTACGCTTCCGTAGACGGTTTACAACTGGTCCAAAATTGTTTTTTAAAATATATTCTGGCACTTCCCCATAGTGCTCCAATATACCGTTCCCATATCGAGCTGGGTATCGATTATATAACCGATAACATTAGATGCCAGCCGATCCTTCTATGGCACCGTATTTGGACTAAACCCCAATGCCACCTAACCCGCTCCCTACTACAGGACTGTCTATCCTTGGTGAAATGGAAAAAAATCCCATGGCTTCTTTATGTTTCCAACTTCCTAACGGATTTGAATTGCGCATCTTACTTCATTGAACCATCGTCTTTGTTAGACATTAGTAGAAAGGCGTTGAAAGCTCTCTGTTTAAATCATCTGAGAGACCTCCGCCTTTTAAATGAAGTTACTAAGCCAACAAATGTGCAAATTCTCATGGTTCAAACCTCCCCAGGTATTCAGCCTTATTTAACATTCTTTCTGTCTAATCATGAAAAATTTGTTCTAACGAGGTTTCGTTTCAACTCCTTTTTCCGCCTTGTTACCTTCCCAAAAGTGCTAAACTGGTCACACGACCTGGCAAATTGTCCGTGTGATGGTGTATCATCACAATCGACCATTCACCTCACTTTGTTCTGTCGCTATTATGAACAATCTCGCAAACGCTGGATCATCCCACTTCTTCAAAAAATGGGGTTGAGAACATGTCGGCCAGCTTATCTGGCACTCCAGATGTTAGACACACCCCATGTAGCCAAATGTGTAGCTCTTTTTCTAAAATCATGTCTGAGAATGCGTTGCGACTGACGCTGGAATCTGGGGACCACGGTTCGATCCCCGGCTCCGGCGGCAGGTTAGCCCAGCACCATGTGACTCTGGGCAATAGCTCGCTTAATCTTCCCGACGGCCCCCAGCGCCTAGAGACCCTTACGGGTGATTGTGCGCTTTACAAATGTGGACTTTACCTTGAAGTGTTGTAAAGCATCGTCTTACCGATCAATTTGTAAATGTCGTCTTTTAACAATGTCTTAAATACTATCTTGTTTTTACTTGCACTATAATCCTGTGTTTTTAAATTACTTATTCGATTTTTGTAAATGTACTTTTTATGATTCAACTGAATGTTAATCGAATAAAAGTTTTTGAAAGAAAGAAAGAATTGAGCCACATCCAAGTGTTTATAGCGTGGCACACTTAGGTTGTAGCTGAAGGCAGTGTGAGTTTCTCTCAGTGGGGCAGTATGGTGTTCAGTGGGGGAGAGTATGTGGCACTATGGCCAGAGCTGTCGAATTTGGAACTGGAGAACCAGGTTCAGCCTTCATGATCAGTCCACCAGACCACTCTACTGAGGGAACATATTCCCATGCTAGACCTTAGAAGGCCCCACTAAACCTTAGAATGCCTGATGTCTTAGCAAAAGCAGATGTACCCTAGTGGAGTCAATTGTGGGTTAACCTTGAAGGCCTGTCCACCACAATCCATACTGAAGTTAATCTCCAGTCTTGCGGGCAGGCCGACGAAGCAGCACACCCTAAAGCAACAGTGATCCAGTCACTGTGACTCTGTCACTGAGGTCATATGAACCTTGAGCAGGTTAGGGCGGTACGAACGGTGTGACCACACTCGGTACCTATTTCGGGTGGGTGCGTAGTGTTTGCAAGTATATTATGGTTTAAAAAAACTTGCTGCCTCCTTCCTTGCCTCCAGCTATTTTTAGCAACAATAAAAATGTCATGATAACTTCGGTGATTAATGTTCTTCCTAGAGAGAAATCGGAGTTTTGTCTAGTGGAAGGGTTGACTCCTGGAAAGGTAGTACAGAGGGTTGACTCCTGGAAAGGTAGTACAGAGGATAATGTGCCTGCTGCAAAGAATATGCAGATCACAAAGTGCACATAATGTTAACTAGGGTAGTAGGTTACTGCTTTTGTCAGAGAGATCCTTTTGTTACTTGCAGTTTATAAGGTAAAATTCTTTTTTTTTTTAAAGTTTAAAGTTTAATAAAGAAGAGAATGTGACAAAACAATAATAAAAAACATCATATAAGAAAAAAATATATAAGTTAAAATTCTAACATAGAGCAGTGAGCTATTAAACTATACTGCCTACTAGTATGGTTGTCATGTGGCTTCTACACCTTGTAGTCCTTTGTCTTATGTAACATTTCCTATCCAGTGATTTACACACATATAAATGATTGTCTCTGTGTAGTGTGTGTGATGTAAAGTGCTCTGACACCGTCCACTGGTATGAGTGGCGCTGTAAATCAAATTAAATGCATCTGAGAGAGTGTGGTTATGGAAACTTGAGGGGGACTGTTAACGGGTGGTAGTAAGGGAGTACGAGGCATAGGTGATCATTGGGTGCACCAACAAGCATTGTTGCACAGGGCGCCACCAGCACTAAAGCCGGCCCTGCCATCGAGGCCAGTCCGCCTCACCCATTGGTACCTCCATTGGCCTTGTTTCAGCAGTAGTAGCTGCAACTCACCAGTGATCGGCAATGCAGGATTTGCACGCACATCAAACTAAGGGGCCGATTAGGATGGCGGACGGACTTGCGTCCGTCCGCCACCCCTGAGTAGGAGGGACCGTCCGCATGGGCAGCGACGGTCCCTCCATGGCAATTAGGATGTGACCGCCACCCTGGCGGTCACATCCTGTATGTTTTACATTGCGGCGGGTGCTGCTTGAAGCAGCACCCGCCGCAATGTAAAAAACGAAAGCTGTGCATTTGCATGCACAAAGCGGCAGGCACCGCACGGTGCCTGCCGCTTCGTGCACGCAAAGGCAGGGGGGTACCATAGGTACCCCCCATGTGCACCCCCCACGCAACCTTCACCCAGGGGGCCCGCAACGGGCCCCCAAAGTGATTGTCCGTATGCTTTTCCACGGCAGAAAAGCCGCCGCGGAAAAGCATTACTTTCCCTACATCCTAATATGGCTGGCGGTGTCTGATAGAAGCGGCGGACAGATTGTGAGACCCACCAGCCATCCTGATTTGGCGGTGGGTCTTGCAGGCCTCCTCGGCGGGTTTCCCGCATACTCCGGGCCGGCGGTGGCTTCCGCCGGCCCGGAGTATGCGGAAAATCCGCCATCATAATGACCCCCTAAGTTTGAAAACTTCACATTCTCTCTGCTTCATGCACAAGCACTTTTAACATGTGCTACCTGCTGTGGAGGCACTGGAATTATACAGCAATAAGGGACAAAATGATACAGCGGTGTTGACTAAATTATGCAACAAAAAAAGGCTGCAGCGTAATGCAATATATTTTCTTCTACTTTATTATTTAGACATTTTACACATGTTAAGTTTCTGCAAAGATTCTGCCTCATTAGTATCAGTATAACATACAAATGCAGCAGTGAAAAAGGTGATCAGTCAACCTTTGCAAAGGGCCGTCCACTTTGCAGCAACTCAACTGGGTTTGTTACTAACTCTTTATCCATTTGAGCTACAAAAATGATTAGTTAAAACTGTAAGATTATGCAGTGGATGATGTATTATGTGGCAAATATGGCAGAGCCATAATTATATAGAAAACAATTGCAAACTAGGATATTTTGCCATTCATGTTTGAACTGCTCTTGTGGAAGAAGGGAGGAGAAGTGCTAATGAGAGAAACTGCAAGACTTGGAGACAAATGGCTTGTGATTCCACTTTTAAGCGTATTTGGGACATTGTGTGAATGGAAATATATCCCACTTCGTGAATGTATTTAAATGCCAATAACTCCTAATAAACCTTAAATAATCAAATGTATCCATTGGTTGAATTAAATAACACAATAAGCTGTAACTGGTCGGTGAAATACCAAACAAATACTAAAAATTGGGATGTTTGGCACATTCTGGCCACACTTCTGACTCCACCCACTGATCCAAGCTTTGGGTTATTCCCGCCCTCCGACCCCTGATTAAAAACCACCTGACCATGATGACGTTTGTATAGTCGTAGACGCGCACAGCGCGCACATGTTTCCGCCTCCACGTCTGCACGCCGGGGTTATACAGTTAGTTTTACCTTAGGATGGGGTCTCTGCTGCCTGGTGACGCTCATCATGACATGCGTATTGGGGCTTGCGTATTAAAAAGTGTGCGTGACTCTGAGGCATGCATCTCAGAGGCCAGAGACAGGACTGGGAAAGAGAGGCCCGCAGGTGAGTCTATTTAATTACGACTGGACGTCAGCCGTTTAAATTGCATGCAATACAAATGCAATCCAGTATAGCGTTTATGCCGCCCTAAGCCATGCTGGAGACGATGAGACCGGCACAGGCATCCCGTTGAGACAAACAGTGTCATTGTTGTGGCTTCCCATGTTTTGTTATGCTGGCTTTGTAACAGGTCAGCATGCCCCTACCTTCAGAGCATAATGAAGACTGCTTGGCAAAGAGGTGTTCAATTATAAAGGCATGTGCGTCACATCAATATATTCAATGTATGCAAAATTTCACGCATATTAATGAATTAAAAAAAAGCTTTTGTATATGTTTTCATTTATTTGAATGATTTGCATAGCGCTGGCATGACGCCTTTATGTCTCTCAGCAGCCAGGGGCCCAGCGCAGGCCCTTGCGGTGGTGTTGTTCCACCTTTAAGGGCCCCCAGTTCAGCCTCCATACTGACAATGTGTGTGTGGTAGAGGGTTTCAGTGACCCCTCAGCTCATTTTGCTGGGGGAGGAGGGTTTGCATTACCACTATCTGCAGCTAGGTCTGTGTGATGAATATCTATAGCGCTACCAAGAACCACCTGATGCCTCCTAGGCGCTTGGCTAGTGAGGAGTTTAGGTCCTGGGGTATGAAGGAGTGCTGAGTGAGTGAGATAGCATCCCTCCATTTTTAGCAGGTCAGTGTGTTACCACCTCAGTTGTTTTTACAACAACTTATTTTGCCCTGTTTCGCAGTTTGTGTGCTGATACTTGTAGCCTGTGTTCATAGGAGGAAAATCTAAACTACACAAGCAGCTTGTGTTCTTCTTGTCTATTCGATATTGCATTCTGGTAGCTGTAGTCCTGCATTTGTAAAAGAAAATCAAAATATCAGTGTGCATTGTTTTATATCATGCATGTATATTGAATATTGCATTCTGGTACTTGTGTCCTGTATTTGTAAAATGAAAATAACATGTACAGTGTGTTCTATGCTATAATTGACCTAGGATGCATTTTGATACTTGTAGTCCTTCATTTGTAAAATGAAAACCAGCAGAACATGTACTTGGTGTGTACTAGATAATACACGTAGGAGGAATATTGCATTCTGGTACTTGCACTCCTGCACTTATAAAATGAAAATCAAAGCAGCATGTACAGTTTGTATTTTTGTAGCATATCTGTGCTTGATAGATTTCACTCTAGTACTTACAGAACCAGAATGAAACTCAAAATTACATGATTTTTTTTATATCATCCCTTCTAATGGGATATTGCTTTATGGAACTTGAATTCCGGTGTTTATAAAATGAAAATCAAAACTTCATGTACAGGGCGCATTGTTGTGTATAGGACTTCTGCAAGGCAGAGTTCATTCTGGTACTTGCAGTCCTGTATTTATTTTTATATTGGTGTTCTGTTATGGTATTTTAAAGCGAAGCATTTATAATGAGAATTCAAACCACAGATGACACTTGTATTGTGTCCTCCCACGTCTGTGTGTGGAAAGTTGTTTTCTTTTGTATGTTTAGCACGGACAGGGTGCTAGCCATGATTGACTTGTATGTAGTCTGTGGAGATTAGGTGCGGGGGGTTAAGTGCGTCTCAGTGGTTTAACATAAGTGGAGTGGTGTGGCTCACTGGTTAGAGGCGGCAGACCCGTAAGCATAGAACGGCCCGGGACCAGGGTTCAATTCCCGACGCAGCAGGGTCGTGGACCAGGGTCAAAACGGACTCAATAATTCTCGCCTCGGTGCCTACTCTAACCAGAGAACACACTCGCAGAGAACACACTCGGCAACTCTGGGCATTAAGCTTGCCTCATCTCTACAACGGCCCCCCACAGACGCTGGGGATGCCTGGTTTCACCTTGGAGATACCCAGAAAGGGACCATCTCACAGGGAAAACCAGGATGGGTTCCCCAGCGGTCTTCAGCGCCAAGATACTCCTTGGAGTCGCAGTGCGCTTTACAAGTACACCCACATTTGCATTTACATTTACATTTACATTTTACTAGGCACCCTGCATGCTACATGCCCCACGATAAAGAGAAGGTGGCATTGGGTTTGTGCGCACACACTGTCAGGCCTGCACACCTTGTGACCAACGATGCTTGGAGTGGGTGCAGTGAGAGGTGTACCCACATGTTAAGCGGTGCTCAAACATGCAAGGGCAGTCTGATGTGTGTACCACCATGGGATGCCGGCTGTTTCAGGGGCACACCGCTGCTGGAGGGGGATGGGAAAGAAAGTTGGTGGCACCAGGAAAAGCCACTTGGTAACTGGCATCATGTCAGCAGTACCCTGTAGACCCACAGGTTGATGAAATTGTGATTAGCTTTGAAAAACAGACTGTAAAATGACTCCTGACCAGAGTGTGATGCTTTCAATCCATCGTGACCTTTTAGCCTCAGCACTTTGCATGATAATCTAGACCCAGCCCATAACTGGAAAAACAAAACTACAAGTCGCAAACATTCTGTACTGCTATATTAGTATTGTAGTGTCATACAGCAGTATGTTCTTATGTATGCACTGTTCTAAAAGTGAAGGTGCTATATATTCAGCTACACAATTTCCTTGTTGAAGTGTAAGCATTCAGTCGATTCCCAAGTAGTCATGCACCAAAGTAGGCCTTAGGGCATGTACTGCTTCAAATCCCTATAGACTATGCATCCACTGTTCCATACACCGGCAAACTTGCCTTTTATACCTTCAATTCCCCAGTCTGTATCGTTACACTTTCACCAAACAGTCTCACACTACTGTTTCAGTGTTACAGTGAACCATACAGCAGTATGTGCTTATGTATACACTGTTCTAAAAATAAAGCTGCTATACATTCACTCTCCTTGCAGAATTGTAATCATTCAGGGACTCATTTATGAGGCCACTTGCGCCATCGGAACGTTACTTTTTGTGATGTTCCGTGGCACAGCTGCCTGTGTAATATTTATCAGGCAGCACTAAGCCACTTTTTTGGCGTACTGTTGCCTGATAAATATTAGCCCCTTTAACGCAGTGTTCTACGTTAAAGGGGCATGCAATGGGTGGTGCTGGGGGCGTTCCCAGCAACACCTATAGCCTTTTGACACTGCCCCAGATTTAAGAGAAATTGTAAATCTGAGGCAGTGCCAAAAGCTTACGCCTCCCCAGGGGAGGCGTACAGAAAGCGCAACGGGGAAAAATAGTTTTATTTCTCCTCGTTTTTTCTTTGTCTATGTGTGCTGCATTCTGCAGCACACATAGAAAAAGGAAAAGTCTCTTGTGATTATTTTTGTACAGTAAGGTTTCCCTTCCTGTACAAAAAATAATCATCCCCGCAACGCAGGCACCCTTGCACCATTGTGCAAAGGTGCCTGCGTTGGCGCAGGCACACCATTGTGTGCCGGCGTAGGGGAAAAGGAGAGGAATGTGCCGTATCTTATAGATACGGTGCATTCCTCTCTTTTTCTTTTGCCGTAGGGAAGCACAGCAGGAAGGCCTGCTGCGCTTCCCTACGGCAAAATCTCATAAATGAGGCCCTATGTCGGTAGCCAAGTACTCATGGTGCAAAGTGGGCCTTAGGGCATGGAGTGCTTCAAACCCCTATAGACTATGCGTACACTGTTCTATGCACCTGCAAATTTGCCTTTTATATGTTGAATTCCGCAGTCTCTATCCTTACACTTCCACCAAACACTCTGTCACTCTTGGTATAGTTTTGTAGGGACTCATTGATCATTGTGTAGTAAGGCATTCACTACATTAAAACAGTAATCAGTAGATGTACAATAAGTGGTACATCCCCAGAGATATGCTAGTTATTGTGCCACTGTGACATCACCACCATAGATGCACCATATTTACAATATGGTGCACTATGGGGCAAAAACGTCACAGATATGTGATGTATCTGTGCTGTGAAGATGGCGCGTTGCTTGACTTGTGTAGCACAATGCAGCTCCAGCAATGCTCTTTGGCCCTATGCTCATAATGCTGGGTCAATTCTTACACCTGCTTCAAGCAGGTGCAGGGTTTTGATGCAGCATAAGCCCAAAAGTGACTGAATGAAATCTTATAGATTTCACTTAGTCACTTTTAGGAGGCGTTCCTGCGCCAGAACAACCTCCCCCTGCACAGGAAAGCCTCCTTCTGGCACACGGCTTTACAATGAGATGCACCTTCCATATGCATTCGGAGGTACTACAGTATGCTATAGGTAAACACCTTATAGATTTATGCTGTAGCACTTCCTTATAGTTTTGCACTTTCACATTCACCATACATTAGTAATGTATTCATTCATTCATTTATGCACTACACATTCATTCAGACAAAGTTTTACACACTATCTATAAAATATAGCTCTTTCTTTGACCAGTGGAAGTAGTTCTGAAAATAATTGTTTTTTTTGTCTTTGAATTTTTCTATTTTTTTGTATTTTTAAAAAAAGTTTTTTGTTGTTGTTGTTTTTGTTTTTTTAAACCAAAAAATGAAACTAGAACTCAAAAACTGTGGAACGTCACCAAAACAGTAAATACATAAATTATTGACGAGTACAGTTGTGGTTCCTCTTCTTGCGACGAATAAGTTCTATGGATTGTTCTCCATAGCTCAAAAGTTTGTTGCAAAACTTACAACTAATAGTTAGGCCCCCAAATTCAGGCTGTATGTTTGGAATCATACCGCTGGATGGTGGTGGTGGTGCATTCGATGTACTTGGAAGAGCAGATCCCTGGCCCTCCTGCAATCTTCTTGTTAAAGCTCTAGCCCAATTATTAGGATGTCAATTCTTTACATGGCGCACCATGCTAGCTTTGCCGAACAAATATTCTTTTTCTGGGGTCGCCCCTGGACAAAGTTGTGTCACATATTTTGCAAGTGACTTTAGGGGCATTAACTTTTTTTTCACCTTCAGGGTGAAAAACTTCCAAATAACAGCTTCTTTTCGTTTTGGTTGAGGCTCCTCAGCAATAAATCCTTCATCTGAAGAGTGGTCAGAAGATGATTCCAAAAATACAGCCATGGTGAAGGTTGTTTCTAAATTGACTGGAGGTCCACAGAAGTAATCCTTCTCCTGAAAAAAGTCAAAGAAGAATGATTAAAATGGGAGGGGTCTTTTAACAGTTGGAATAGGAAGTGCTATGAACCATCCAAATCTCTTCTTTTGAAGTCACATGGCTTTGCGTACGCTCACGGAGCGCTTACGGAGCTCTTACGTTGCGTTTACGGTGCTCTTACGGTGCAAGTATGTACGACGAACCGCCGCGATTTGCATAATTGCTTTTAAAAGTAATATACGCTTATTAAAAGTAAAAAAAAACTTGTTTCATTATTATCCTACATAGTGTCTGCCCTTAATAAGTACATTAAATACATAAATATATGTCTTTGAACAATTAGAAACTTTCGCAGTGTGCGCATACGGGGCGCCGTACATGACGTCACACGGAAGCGTTGATGCGACGCGCAACGTCAAAGCGTATGCATAACGTATGGGCTGGTACGCGCAGAGGACGATTTACTGTACAAAGTATGGTGCGATCACCGTACGCGTACGGTGCGATTACCCAAAAAAAAATGAAAAAGAAATTATTTAGGGTGAGAGGAGGTCAGCCACTCTTTCACAAGGATGTTGTCATCAGTGATGTCATTTGAGATGTCAGGAGAGATGTCATGAGTGGTGTCACTGACCATGTCATGAGTGTTGTCATGTGTGACGTCATCAGCAGTGCATTGCGGGCGCGCGAGTTATAGTTAGCTGAACTAACTATAACGGGCGAATTTCAATGGTTTTGTATGAGTGAAATGTCCAGCTAACTATAACATATGTGAAACATATGTTTTTTTCCAGTGAATATTTATATATATATGTTACATTTTACAGCTCAGCATGGACAACACTTGCTAGTCCTATGCTTAAAGACTTTGATGTAGAAATGGCAGAAGACTTTGTCCTTTTCTATCTCGGTGTGAATTGCACTGTGCTAATCCTATGCTTAAATACTTTAATAGAAAAGGAGACATTTGAGGTGAGCAGATCTAGAGTGTCGCTGGTTTTGAGAGTGCTCTAGCAGGAGCTGCTTTCCACCTAAACTTGAGAACTACCCAGAGTTCTCTGCTTCTTTCTTTGCATAATGTATGCGTCACTCTATGCCTGAAAGGGTATTGTTTTGACTTGTACTGGGTGCTACCTTGTGTCTGAACAAAGCTATACCTCTCTGAAGAGCTCTACTTAGAGTGAAACACTGTGTATGGGGTTGCTTTTACTCATTTCAGGTTGGCTTGGTAGGTATTTTACCAATTCAAAGCTGTAATACTGTCTCTGGAGTTGTAAATGGCTTTTGTCAATTTACAGCTCAGCATGGACAGCACTTTGCGAGGCGTCCCTGCACCGGAACGCCTCACCCCTGCTCCGGAACGCCCATATGAAACCTGATACAGGTTTCATGTGGCACAGGGCTTTACAACGTAACGCATCTCCCTAGATGCATCACGTTGTAAATATCCTGCAGCATGGCGCTGGCTTTACGCCGCCGCTGCGTCATAGAAGTGACGTAACAGCAGCGCAAAAGTGGCATACGGGGCTTGTGAATCTGCCCCTTTGTCCTTTTCTATCTCAATGTGGATGGTACTGTGCTAATCCTATGCTTAAATACTATGATAGAAAAGCAGACATTTGAGGTGAGCAGATCTAGAGAGTCAGTGGTGTTGAGAGTGCTCTAACATGAGCTGCTTTCCAGCTAAACTTGAGAACTACCCAGAGTTCCCTGCTTCTTTTTTTGCATAATTTATGCATCACTCTATGCCTGAAAGATTATTGTTTTGACATATAGCGGGTGCTCCCTTGTGTCTGGATAAAGCTATACCTCTCTGGAGAGCTCTAATTAGAGCAAAACACTGTGTCAGGGGTTGCTATTACTCATTTCAGGTTGGGTTGGTTGGTATTTTACCAATTCAAAGCTGTAATACTATGCCTGGAGTTGTAAATGGTTTTTGTCATTTTACAGCTCAGCATGGACAGCACTTGCTTGTCCTATGCTTAAAGACTTTGCTGTAGAAATGTCAGAAGACTTTGGGGCTTATTTATGAGCCCTTGCGGCACTTTTGACCCGCCATTGCGTCACTTTTTGTCACGCACCAGCGGTGTAAAAAATGAGCCTTGTTGCACCCTATTTACAAAGTGACGTATCTACCTAGATGCGTCACTTTGGAAACCCCTGCGCCACATTATACCTGCGCCAAGTATAATGTATGCAGGGGGGCGTTCGGACGCAAGAAAGTGTCGTAGAAGTGACGCAATGAAATCTATTAGATTTCACTGCGCCACTTTTAGGACGCAAATGTCATTATCTTACGCCTGCCATGACATGGCAGGTGTAAGACTGACGCAGGGACATTTCACATGGGACTTGCCCATGTGTAATGACCCATTGCTGGAGTTGCGTCACATTTGTGACACACTCCAGCAATGCATCATTTTTGCTCCTACATATATATCAGAAATACTGACGTATCTGTGACTCCTTTCGACATAATGTGTCATACTGTCAATATGACTCATCATTGGTGTCGCAAGGAGGGCGCAATGAAAAGTGACGCATCGCTGTTTTCTCGCAGAAATGCGTCACTTTTCATAAATGAGGCCCTCTGACCTTTTCTACCTCGGCGTGGATGGCACGGTGCTAATCCAATGCTTAAATACTTTGATAGAAAAGCAGACATTTGAGGTGAGCAGATCTAGAGTGTCGCTGGTGTTGAGAGTGCTCTAACAGGAGATCATTTAAATTCCCAAATAAATGTTGACTTTCATCTTTATTTATATCTAAGTCTAATGGGGAAGGCATCTATAGTACAATGTCCATATTTCCTGCTACTGTTTCGCACTGTTCTATTTAATCAAAGCTACACTGTTGCTACAGAAATACATTCACATCAAATCGCAGTTAAAATAATAGGATAAAGAGGATATGCTCTCATTAAAAATGATGAACCTCACTATCCATGTTGTGACCCTAAATAATAGTTTTCAAACAACAAATCCATATCACTTCACACTGTCATAAAGCTTGTTTCCTATCGCCACCTTTATCGCCAGCATCTACATGTCAGCACCCATGAAACCAGAAATGGTTTCTGAGCTATGGGATTCTGTAAAATGCAAAGCAATTGGGTATTACATATCTCTATGATTGATTGCTCTCATGTGTTCTTATATCCTTATTTCAAATTGTCTTATCGTACTTCCTGTGTAAAAAGAATTACAATCATAACCCAATACACATACAACATACAACATAGGTCCTCATTACGATGTTGGGTGGACTTGTGGAAAACTTTCTCTAAAGGTCCAGTAAAGACCACCCTATTGCAGAATACAATTTCACAGCTTCCAGTCTGGTCTGCAGTCCATATTTCTTTTAAAATAGGTTTTAAAAATCTTTGCCTTTCCATTACTAAAAATAAACAATCAAATGAAATATGGTGAGTCATACATTTCATTTCCAGCCCACGTCAACAAAGACTTACATTTTCTTTCAGCCCCTATGCAATCTCAACCTAAAATTTCATAACTCATTTTTGCATAGGCCAATGCCAATATAGAAGGTAATGATATGCTACTTTTCCATGAGTCCCATGTCAGAGTTATGGACTTCTTCTACAGGATACACGTAAACTCCTTTTCCCAAGATTTTGTCCCCATTTTTAAACACATTTAATTTTTAGAGATTCACACCAGTATTGTGACTGAGGGAGAGTCCAATGAAAAGTAAGCTTCTATTTTTACAAACAAATTTCTCAGGGTCTCAGCCAAATTCTAATCATTTTTTAACAATATTATCTGTACAATATGAAGCTGTTTTACTGTTACTCAGAGGGTACACCAAAAACTCCATTTAGCTCTTTTAGAGAGACAGAACCAGGAACAGGACCCTGCCTCCCATTGTTCTGCCTAAACAATAGCTGAATTAGGCAAATTCAGAACAGTTTTTAAACACTTACCATCTATTCTTTCCCAGTTCTACATCCCACTCAAGAACATAACTTCTGTACCATTTAACAATTTTGTTTAGACCATACTCTATCTTAAACTGACATAACATTTAGTAGGCGATTCCGATTCGGTAAACCATTCGTACGACCGAATCAAATCCGTAGCCCTTTCCGTACGACTCGTACAATTCCATCCGAATCGCGTAGTACGATTTGTTTGAAATATATACGACCAAATCGTTGCGAACGGTACGAAAATCAAGGGAAAATCCATACGACACGGACCCTCACAGTGAACCGTACGAATCGTAAACATGCTGTACGACCTGACAAGTATGATCCGGATCGGGGAATGAGAACGCGATTCGTACGGAAAACATTGCGTTTGAGCGATACGTATGGAGACCCACACAATCGCAGACGCACCGTACCCCTGCAATCATGGGGTGTACGCACCGTACCCCTACGCACCGTACCCCTGCAATCATGGGGTGTACGCACCGTACCCCTACGCACCGTACCCCTGCAATCATGGGGTGTAGGCACCGTACCCCTATGCACTGTACCCCTGCAATCATGGGGTGTAGGCACTGTACGGGGGGGTCCATTTCGTACACGGTTCGAGTCGAAATCTGCTTTTCCAGACGTTTTGAGCTCCCGTAGAAAAAGAGTCATACGGAGTGTTGACGAGATGAATCGTACTTGCTGGGTCAGAAAATGCTGCCTTGATCCATACAGACGTCGCGTACTGCATGTTCCGAATGCGATTCGTATGGATTTTTAAGTCGTATGGTCTTTCGTACGATTCGTACGGAGATCTGTTTTGGGTCCAAATCATACATCATCGTACTTACGGGGACGTTTAAGGGTACGATTCGTACGGGAAATATGCTCTGTACGGCTATTTGTAAGGGATTTTACAGAATCGGAATCGGCCCCTTAATATTGGGAAGACAATTAACATTTCACAATATGTTTTTCAGCTCAGATTGTATGAAAAATGCATACCGAGGTATCAGTAAATATTCACCTTTTCAGGCTTTTATTTTCCGAGATACCACTTAAATTCTTTCATCCTATGGTAAAATACCAATACTTTGGCTTGCTCCATATTAACTAGGAGTTTGTTTTCGATACAATAACCACAAAATACATTACATTTTCTTTGGAGGCCTATTCGAACCCTGTCAATAATAACTAGATCATCCGCATAAAGTAGGCAGGACATATGTCTGACACCCATTTTAGGAGAAAATGATGCAGTTCCCGTACTTTAGGTAGATCTATTTGAAGTGCAAGTAATATCAGGGGCATTACACAGCCCTTATGTAGGCCATTCCTTATCTCAATAATTTCTAACAAACTATCATCTTTATTCAATTCCACTCTGACCCAATTACGCCTATGAAGTTCCATTAGGATATATAACAATCCTCTTGGGTTTCCTAGCTTTTGTAGGTTATCCCAAAATATCTCTCGGTATACGCAGTTAAAAGCTTCCCAAAAGTAAACGAAACAGCAAAATATATTCCCTTTACAATCAATTGCCTGCCTTGCAATTGAGCATAGGCTGAAGCAGTGGTCCATCTCACAATGGCCTTCCTTAAAGCCTCCATGCTCAATCAGGATCAGGGCATTTTTCTTGGCCCATTTATTCAACCTCCTAAGAATACATTTTCCATAGACTTTCATCCCCACATCCATCAAAGTAATCATCCTATATTTCTTGGGGTCTGAGGCCTGGCATTTTCCGTAAGGGTTTAATAAGTGCACTGCCCCGGTTTTTTGGTAATGAGCCTGTTGTTGTTGCTACTCTAAAAAACACTGAAAAGGATAGCACTCCGCCAATCAATATTTACCTTTAAAATTACATCTGGGAGGTTATCAGAGTCTGCAAAAAGAGATCTTTTATAGCTTCCTTAATGGACTTCGCACTGATAATTTCTCAATTCTTCTCCACCATGTGGGCTTCTGGAGTGGACTTACAACACTTACAATACATGTATTCTAAGCATTTAATCCAAGCCATTACTGACATTATACTGTCTCTTGAGGATTCCTTATTCCCCATCTGTCCATGTACCAATTTCCAGAATTTCCTTACATTCTTGGTAGAATTTGTTGTAATATTTCCTCCCAATTGCTTCATAAAACTATAAGTTCTTCTCTGAACTAATTTGCTATAATTTTGTGATAAGCTACATACTTTACTTTTCACCAAACCTGCCTGATCTCTACTCAACCTCTTCTGCAGGCTCCTTAACTTACTCCTTAACTTTTGGCAGCCTGAATCAAGCCACTTCTTTTTTTATTAAGCTGCCACTTCAGATCTTTTACCTTTGCATTTTAGTTTTTTCTGTGTTCAATTCCTATGCAATTCATGACTTACTCTATTATCTCATTATATCAATTCATTATTGTGCAACACTTGAATGTTTCTCCTTTCCCCTTTACTTGGATAATTGCAAGCATTTCCAGTTCTCTCTCCTCAGTCCTAGTTCTTATCCTTCTAGTGCAGTTGACTTCAAATATCAGCACTTTCCCTCGTAGACCCCACCTGCAAGCTTGATTGTGAAGGCAAATGACTGCTATCAAAGAGAGAAATATATAATTAATTGGGCATTTATGAGTCCCTACACAGAAACTTTTACCGGCAGGAATATTGGATGGAAAACACCCATTCACACGTGTGAATCCTTAATCTGAATTTGCTCTAACCATTACTTATCCATTTTTTAATAGCTACATATCAAGAAGACCATCTTCAGGATGTCATGGGTATCTAGTAGCTCAATATATGGGATATTGTTTGAATTACCCTTGCTTTATAATTTTCACATATCAGCATCAAGCCTTTGGTGTTGTCATTCATATAATTCTGTAAAACGTAATTCATTTGATCCTCATTATGCAATCTTCAACCTACATTTACATACATGTTCACCAACGTTACTTGAGTTATGATAGAGATCAATTTTATAAATTTGAACCCATGTACATCGTGACGGTAGGGATTTTACATCCCTCACTATTTTAACTAAAACTAATGTTACTAAGCTCCCGATGGTCACCTCTAGGCATTGTCTTTTGCTTTTGTTCTTTTTTGCAAAAACTCTAATGACACCCCATAAAGGCAAGAATCTTTGTTGCATATTAATGCATTATTTTTCAAAATCTAATATAATCTCTCTGTATTTCAAAGTCTTTTCAAGCCATGGGCATTTCGTGCCACTAATCTAAGGCTGTATTGGGAAGGAGGATCCCCTAGTGAATATCACTTAATCCCATTCTCTTATACTCATCCTGCACTCTACACATATTGAAATCCACTAACTTACTTTTGAGCTCTCTGTTATCCCTTCTACTGTTGACTATTCTGTTGACTGTCCTGACACATAGCCATTCCTTAGCCTGAGTTCCACTTCTACTCACTCTTAGCCCTTGCTCATCTTTCCACACATTCCTAATCTGCTCATTAATTAGGGGTGCATGATGACACGGGAAAAGTAGAGTGTGGACTTTCCACTTCATGTTTAGATATTACTCTAATGCCTTTCTCATTCAAATAATTTTCTTCCTTAGTTACCAAATCTTTACTATGTTAAAGAACACCCACATGGCTGATATCAATAGACAAGACTGCGGCTATTGTCTCATAGTTCCCGAATATCCCTAAGAGGCACTCTCTAGTCAATGGTCTCAGTTTTGTACTTTTTCCTATTCTTAAGAATATCCATATATAACCACATATTACTATCATCCTCGGCTGTTGCTTGTCGTAGTTTCACCATCTTCACCTTTTCTTCATCCCCTACAATTCTTGGGGATAATGACTTTCCATTCTATGTTATAGGGGCAAATCCTGAGTTGTGTCCCTTTCCCTTACCTTTAACTTGCCCATCTCTCTCTTCATATGCCCTTTTACTGTTTTATCCCCTTGTTTACCTTTCATCTGGATTAACCTGCTTTGACTTCCATCCCATACTTGACCTACATGACCACCTTTATAATCCTTTCTTAGTTTCTGGACCAAAACTAGCGCTCTCTTCTTTGTGCATAGCTGATATATTTTTGCCTTCCTTCTTTTACGAGGTACTCTATATTTATTTCTTCTTCCTCTACACCCCTGTTTTGAGTATCTTAGCGACCATCCTCTTCTGTAAAATTAAACATCTCCTTTTATTTTTTAATCAGCATATGTTTATAAGAATTAAATACAGCTCATGCCTAAATTGTATCAACACTAGAGTCCTTTTGGAGCCTCGCACTGGCCTCAGAAGTGCTGGCATACATGAGTTTATGCTTTTTAGCTCTTCATCTCTTGACTTTAATGAGGTTGCCTGCTTCTTCATTTCCGCAATTGTTCGAGGCAGTGAGCTCAGGCTCCTCCACTAGGGTGGAGGAGCATCGCCCACTGATTTCTCTCAGTGCAAGAAGCAGAAACATAAAATGGTAATACCTACCATTTTATGTTTCTGCTTCTCGCACTGCGAAAAAGCAGAACAAAACGTTTTGGTTGCGGGCGGGTGGGTGAGTGGGGCTGCTCTGTTAGTAGGAATGGGCAGGTGAGGAGTGGTGTACCAACTCCTGAGTGTGCATGACTGGTTTGGTCGGCCC
Organism: Lissotriton helveticus; assembly: GCF_964261635.1. Taxonomy (NCBI): domain Eukaryota; kingdom Metazoa; phylum Chordata; class Amphibia; order Caudata; family Salamandridae; genus Lissotriton; species Lissotriton helveticus. The sequence goes on from NC_136060.1 coordinate 192,421,736, forward strand.
TCTGAGGCTCTGGGTTCTCATGGAGAACAGGGGCGGGCCATTAGCCCCTGGCTGGGCGGCATCCAGTCCAATCACAACACTGCTTGCAGCGTTGTGATTGGCTTAGGGTGGGAGCTTGGCTGCCTGCTTCCTTTCCTTGCTGGAGGCAGGAGAGCAGAAGAGCAGGAGAGGAGCCGAGATGACGTGGGACCCGGCCGGCGGAAAGGTACAGTAAATGTTATTTTTGATAAATCAACCCTCCACTGAATGACCCACTCCCTCTGCGACCCCACTGCCCCCCCCCTCAGCTAGTCATACCTGCCACAACTGTCCAAATGTGTCAAGCATATTGGAGGATTTTTTCTGGTGCAAATCTGCATACAGAGTGTACCTTCCATGCCCACATCTGAATTTGTGTTAATCATTTGAATTATCTTTCCTTTGTCCTCTGTTTTTCTTCTCCAGCAGATTGCTGGGTTTAATAATCGAGACTGTCCTTATTTGCACAGTGTTAATTTCTCTGAGTGCTCTGCATGTAATAAAAGTAAAACAACAATCCATTAACTGCCACATGCACATAGAATTCGGGCACACCGAGTTCTCACATTATAGTCTGGGCTTGGCACCCAAAAGGCTTACTTGGGTTTAAATTCAAATCCTACTCTTAAATAACAGCTGTCTTAGGTGTACCTCATTTAAAGCACTTCATTAAAATAAAACCCTGCCCAGTCAGTCCCTTTGTCAAAAAAAAATAATAGTTATTTTTGTCTACCAGCCTCACAAGGGAGAACAGCAAGCACCATGAAGGAAAATTCAGATTGGGACAACAGGACGTGCCGGAGCAATTTAAGAGTGTGGAAATATGGTATACATTGCTGGTCTGGTGGAAACAAATGCCTTATCTACAGCACAAAAGATATAAAACTCTTTGGGGCATATTTACGAACCCCTTGTGTAACCGGAGCATCACTTTGTGTGACTCATGTGACTTTGAATGGCCTCATAGATATGGAGTTAGGCAAGGCAGCGCAAATTGCTGTGTTTCCTTACTCTGCACTCTGGAAGCATTCCGTGGGCGTTCCATGGGTTTTCACAAGCAACACCCATGGATTTTGACACTTCCCAATATTTACGAGAGCATGTAAACCTGGAGAGGTGAGGCATAATGGCGAGAAATAACTTTATTTCTCAGAGTTTTCTCCTCTTTCTATGTGTGCTACATTCTGTTTAGGATTGTTTCTATGGAGGAAGGTGTCCCTTTCCACAAAAACAACCATGACAACAACACAGGCACCTTTGCACAGAGGTACAAGGGTGCCTACGTAGGCTACTGATACAGCGCTAGCGCAGGGGGAAAGGACAGAAATGCACCGGATTGCATAAATACAATGCATTCCTGCCCTTTCACTTTGTCTTGGGCAGCGCAGCAAGCTGACTTGCTGTGCTGCCCTCTGCCAAACCCCCATAAATGAGGGCCTTAGTCTGGCTAGGAGCAAACCTTCTGCAACAAGAAATAATTAAGCTTGCTTGGTGAAATTTACACATGTGCTCAGAGTCTCGCTTGCTCATGCTGAGGATGTAAAGCTGTAGAGACTCACTCAGTGGTGCAGAACAAGTGGGTGCAAAAATAGCAGTCATTTTGGTCAATAGAATTTAACGTAGCAGAACATTTTTAACTGATGATGTAAGATACTCAAATTCATGCTCAAATTGATAGGCTTTTGTCAGCATTCAAGTTTTTACTATTTACACATACTGTACAATAATTGTCCTGGGAGCGCAATGGGCTTGTGTGCCCACTTTTTTCCCCTACTGGGCACTTTGGTATTACAGAAGGGTCTGCAGATGCTTCGACTGCCCCTCTGTAATAGTGATAGTGCTGGTCCACTGCTATCCCAAGAGGGCATTTTCTCTTTGGCATGGGGGCATGGTCTCATGCAAATGAGGGAATCTCTTTGCTTCTGTGACCACTCCATATTACAGACATGGGCTTAAAGGCAAAGTAGTGCATTCATTGCAATCTGGTGCACTGTTTTTGTTTGCGCCCGGTGTACCTGTATAAAGATGCGCCATGGGGCAAACATGAACGTTGCTCCGGATACATTATACGGGCACTGGTACATCCTCATAACACTCATGGAAAACATTACATATTTGCCATTCCCATAGCCCCAAGATGTTGACAGAAAGGTGAGGGCCAACAACTCTACAACTATGTCCATGGATAGAAGAAGTAGACAAAGATCCATAAATCCATATGATAAATGCAGTTATAACCATAATGGGTAATTTAGGGGGGCGTGGCTGCGGCGCGTAGCGGAATGGCTGCCTCGTAAGGGAACTCCACGCGCCGGAACGAAAACTGGGTGAATACCATCCTTAATCCCGCTGGGACCTACAACTAAACCCCTCAGAGGAATGCTGGAGGCATGAGGAAGACTTACAGACGGTGTTGAGGGCTGGTGCACTACGCTTTCACCTCTAACTCCGTGTTGAAGCGGTCCGAGGAGCACTCCATAAAATGGTGGCAGGGAGATCGGCGATTTGAGCGCTCTCTGCCTGTGGAGACTCCCCGAGTAGCTGTGACCTGTGGGCGAGATCGTAAAGCCCGAAAAGACCTAGCGGGTGGATCCTCGTACGGAGCGGATGGACGACTGGCGTGGAGCGGCAGGCCGGGAGGAGGAGGCCCGATGGAGACGGAGGGCCCAGGCTGACTGCGGGCGTCACACCATCCTGCCATTTGAATAGGCCGACGCTGTCTGGTTGGGAACCAGTGAATCACCGCTGAATCTGGAGGTCCGCGAAGAGGAAGCTGCCAGATCGGAGGACTCGGAAGGCTGTGGGGAGGCACGGGCCAGGTGCGAGAGGGGATGAAAGGTGAGTGGGGCGCCGGGGACGGCCGGGCCTACCGGGCTGGGCAGCATGGGGCTAGCGAGGTGTGTTGCCCACTAGGTGCGGCGGCGCCTGGCGGTACCTGCGGGGCCGTGGGGGGCTACGGCCTTAGTGGTGTCCCTCATTTACCAGCAGGGTACTGGGCTGTTTCCGGGGCTGGAGGGGCTCTCTCTGTCGGCCATCTTGGCAAGCTCTAGAGCCGGATATGGCTGTGGGCGTCCGAGAGGCCGCGGGGGGCTCTGAGGCGTCCGGGTCGTCGCTAAGGCCCGAGTTGGGCTCCAGTGGACTACCCAGAACATCCGAAGAGAATAGTGAAAGCCGGCTGGCCTAGTGGGAGATAGACTTGCTGCGAGAGGCAGTGGCGTTAATAAGAGCACAGTCCTGGCTCTGCACTATAAACTACCGCGCTCCTGTGCATCTGCGGGTCTTTGAGACACGAGGCCACCCTACTGGGATCACGACTGCACCACAAGTAGCTGAGCGGTTGTCTGCTTGTTCTGCTGCAGATCAGGCTGGGGCTAGCCTCTGACCGTCCTGCTGGAATTGTTTGGCTGCAGGCCCTCCTGGGCGGTCTGCCGAGAGCGGAACTGAGCCTATGCAAGTGTAGCTGCTCTCCATTAGAACTGTGCGCCAACGGGGTACGGCGGAAGGTTGCAGGGCCCACTAAAGCTCCTGGCGTCACTGGACACCGACCTGATCGCAGCGGTATAAACCTTTGCTACTGCTCACATTCAACCGCCTTGCCGGTGCAACTAGGCTAAGGGCCCTAACGGTGGGCCGCCATGGGGAAGTCGGAGCCCAAGCAGGTGAAATTGACATTTGAGAATAAAAGACAGACGCGCACTGCGGACGGGTCTAATGAGCAGGGAGACTAGCGGGGTGCTCCGAGTAACCAGGATGACGCTGAAGACGACACCAGAAGGATACTGTTGGAGCTGCGAGCTGGAATGAAATCTATAGATAGTGAAATAGATGCCCTGGCGACCAGACTGGATGTCGTAAAAAATAAAGTGGACAAGCTTGAACACCGCCTAGATGTTCTTGAGAACCGGGTGTCTGACGAACATGGCGCACAGGCAGAGGCGCGCACACAGATACTCCAAATTGAAAAAATTCTCGAGGTGATCAGTGCGAAAAATGAGGATTTAGAGGCGCGCTCTAGGCGCAATAACGTCCGAATTATTGGCCTTTCGGAGACTACTCCAATCTCTAAAATGGAGCCCTTCATCTATGGAATGTTACGCAAGCTCTTCGGACCCGTTCTGTCCAGTGTGATGATTGTGGAGAGAGCGCATAGATCCTTGGGGACCCAGGCCTTAGCCAGGAGCGGCACTGCGTCCAATAATTGCATGATTGCTTAACTATGCCGATAGGGGCGCTATCCTGAGAGAGGCAAGGGCGAAGAAGCCGGTGGTGTATAAGGGATATACTCTATCATTTTTTCCGGACTACACTCCGGCCGTGCTGTCTGCACACCGGGAATTTGTGCCAGTAAAAAAACTGCTGAGAGATGCGGCGGTGCCATATGCCATGCTATACCCGGCGAAGCTAAAAGTCCCCCATGAGGAACAGTCCCATTTTTTTACGGATGCGAAGTCTGCATTGAAATTCAATAAACATATCTGCAAGTTGAAGCCGCGACGGCAGCAGGCAGAGGATGAACTAGCAGTATCAGGGCTTGATGATGCTGACTAGTGACAGGATACTATATAAGATCGTTTGCTGCCCATGTTAGAATGACCACGTGGATCCTGCCTGAGTCACTCAGTTTCTACATAGTTGAAGGGTTTGGACTTTGGGGATGGAGCGGATGCCAGTCCTATTTAAATGCTTCCCTGCGTGTTTTGGGGGGGATTTGCAATATGTGGATTAGAATGTTCTTTAGCTGTGGCCAGGCGGGAGTGTCAAAGAAATAGTTCCGGTGGCCGCACCTCGGTGCGTATACACGCTGCTGTGCCTCTTCCCCTAGAGGGTATCACCCAAATGGTTGCAGTATTGAGGGAGGAGGGGGGGTACTGGTCTCGACCTGATTGGGAGGTTAGAGTGGGAGGTGGGGGGGTGGCTGGATTTGGGATGTTCCTTTGTGTTTGGTTTTTTCTTGGTATTACGTTTGGTAACATGTGCAAGCTGAGTCATTATGTTCTGGTAATGCCTGTGTCGATCCACTGCTGCTTACGCAACGCCCCTCAGGGCTCTATGCCGCGGAAAGTATTTCCTGAAACTACTATTGATTGATGGCAGATAAATGTGCAATGTTGACCTGAAATGTGCGCGGCCTCAATTCTCCGAAGAAGGTGAGACAGGTAATTGCGTATCTCAATATGCATGAGATACAGCTCGCCTTGCTGCAAGAAACGCATCTAGCACCGCTTGCTGCATGTGGGGTGATGGGGAGGTGGGCGGGATTCCGCCTGGCTGCCTCGTATTCATCTTATGCAAGACGTGTGAGGATACTGGTTAAGAAAGGGGCTACATACATATGCGGATGATGAGGGGAGGTGTGCAATGGTGTGTGGAAAGTTGCGAGGCGCGCTGATCACTATTGTTAACAGGTATGAACCAATAGCGGATGACCCAGTATGTGTAGACCGTATGTGCAGATGATTGCGAGATTGGCCGGCTGCACCAATTGTCTAGGGAGGGGATTTGAATACCTATTTGAATGCGCAGTTAGATAAGTCGAACCCTATGATGCATCGCACACCGAGAGTCGCTGAGAAAGTGAAGAGGGCTATGGAAGAGTTTGGTCAATCAATCAATCAATCGTAACACTTGTGTAGCGCACTACTCACCCGGAAGGGTCTCAAGGCGCTTGGGGGAAGGGGTCCGCTACTGCTCGAACATGGAGCCTCACCAGAGACCCCGACACCGCCAGAACCAGCCTACACGAAGGGATGAAAGACGTCGCCGAGTGGATGAAGAACAGCCGCCTGAAACTGAACTCAGACAAGACGGAAGTCCTCATCCTGGGACCATCGCCCTCCGCCTGGGACGACTCCTGGTGGCCCCCAGCCCTGGGCACCACTCCCAAGCCAACAGACCACGCACGCAACCTGGGCTTCATCCTGGACTCCTCCCTCTCGATGACCAGACAAGTCAACGCCGTCTCCTCATCATGCTTTCACACCCTACGCATGCTTCGCAAGATCTTCCGATGGATCCCGACCGAAACCAGGAAGACGGTCACCCAGGCCCTCGTCACCAGCCGACTGGACTACGGAAACACCCTCTATGCCGGATCCACAACCAAGCTACAGAAAAAACTCCAACGAATCCAGAACGCCTCCGCCCGACTCATCCTGGACATCCCCCGACACAGCCACATCTCCGGCCACCTGAGGGACCTGCACTGGCTCCCCGTCAACAAGAGGATCACGTTCAGGCTCCTCACCCACGCACACAAGTCTCTCCACGACCTGGGCCCCAAGTACCTCAACGACCGCCTGACCTTCTACACGCCCACCCGCCAGCTACGGTCTACTAGCCTCGCCCTCGCCGCCGTACCACGCAGAGCCACCGCCGGAGGCAGATCCTTCTCCTACCTGGCGGCCAAGACATGGAACTCCCTCCCCATCCACCTTCGGCTGACCCAGGACCATCTCGCCTTCAGGAGACACCTCAAGCCAGGGGGATAACCTGAAATCATACCCTGCACTGAGCTCCATTACCCTGGGTAGAAGGTGTGACTTTATCCCCTTGAAGCTTAACGCCACCAAATGTCACAGGTATCAGTACAATTGGTGCCTGCAGGCTGGAAGTAGGCCCAAGGCCTTTCAGGCCTTTCCTGATACTGTAAAAGGGGTGAAATAGACTTTGTTGGGCATGTGGAGTGTTTTGCTTTAACACCTCCAGCCAGGGGGATAACCTGAAATCTTACCCTGTGCTGAGCTCCATAACCCTGGGTAGAAGGTGCGACTTCTTCCCCTTGAAGCTTACCACCACCAAATGTCACAGGTATCAGTAACATTGGTGCCTGGAGGCTGGAAGTAGGCCCAAGGCCTTGCAGGCCTTTCCTGATACTGTGAAGGGGTGAAATACAATTTATTGGGCATGTGAAGTGTTTTGCTTTAACACCCCCAGCAAGGGGGACAACCTGAAATCTTACCCTGCGCTGAGCTCCATAACCCTGGGTAGAAGGTGTGACTTCTTCCCCTTGAAGCTTACCACCACCAAATGTCACAGGTATCAGTAACATTGGTGCCTGGAGGCTGGAAGAAGGCACAATGCCTTGCAGGCCTTTCCTGATACTGTGGAGGGGTGAAATAGACTTTATTGGGAATGAGAAGTGTTTTGCTTCAACACATCCAGCTAGGGGTGAAAAGCTGAAATCTTACCCTGCGCTGAGCTCCATAACCCTGGGTAGAAGGTGTGACTTCATCCCCTTGAAGTTGAACAACACCAAATGTCACAGGTATCAGTAACATTGGTGCCTGGGGCCTGGAATTTATTGGGCATGTGAAGTGTTTTGCTTTAACACCTCCAGCCAGGGGGTGAGGGAGAGGATCAGCTGGGTGTCGTCGGCGTAGGAGATGATGTTGAGGTTGTGTTGGCGTGCGATGGCTGTGAGAGGTCTCATGTAGACGTTGAAGAGGGTGGGGCTGAGTGATGATCCTTGCGGTACGCCGCAGATGACTTCGGTGGCCTCGGATCGAAACGGGGGGAGGCGGACTCTCTGTGTTCTTCCGGCGAGGAACGAGATGATCCACTCCAGTGCCTTCTCTTGGATGCCGATGTTGCTGAGGCGTTGAACTAGGGTGCGATGGCAGACAGTGTCGAACGCTGCAGAGAGGTCCGGGAGGATGAGTGCCGCTGTTTCCCCATTGTCGAGCAGGGCTCGGATGTTGTCGGTGGCTGCGATGAGGGCGGTCTCGGTGCTGTGGTTGGCTCTGAAACCAGACTGCGAGGGGTCGAGGGATCCGTTCGTCTCGAGGAAGGCGGCAAGCTGTCTGTTGAAGATCTTCTCGATGACTTTGGCAGGAAAAGGGAGGAGCGAGATGGGGCAGAAGTTTTTGAGGTCGGTGGGGTCCGCTGTTGGTTTCTTCAGTAGAGCGCTGAGCTCGGCATGCTTCCAGCTCTCCGGGAAGGTGGCGGTGTTGAAGGAGGTGTTGATGATGTTCCGAGTTGGGGTGCGATGGTGGAGTCGGCCTTGTTGAAGACATGGTGAGGGCAGGGGTCGGTTGGAGATCCGGAGTGGATGGTGTTCATCGTGCGGGCTGTGTCTTCGGTGGTCACCGTGGTCCAGGTGCGGAGGGTGGCGGTGGGGGGCGTTGGTTCGACGGTTGGGTGCGTGGATGGTGCGCCAAAGCTGTTGTGGATGTCGGCAATCTTGCGGTGGAAGAACGAGGCGAGAGAGTCGCAGAGATCTTGTGAGGGAGTGATGTCGTTGTTGCCGGTGCTGGGGTTGGAGAACTCCTTGACGATGCTGAAGAGTTCCTTGCTGTCGTGGGCGTTGTTGTCCAGTCGTTCCTTCAGTGATTTCTTCTTGGTGGTGCGGATGAGCTGGTGGTGCTTGCGGGTGGCGTGTTTGAGGGCGGTCATGTGGTCAGTGGTCTGGTCGAGGAGCCAGGCTTTCTCGAGGGTGCGGCAGGTCTTCTTGGAGTCCTTGAGTTCGTCGGTGAACCAGGAGGCCTTCTTGCTTCTGGGTCTGCTGGGAGGGTTTTTCAGTGGTGCGAGGTCGTCGGCGCAGGCGGTCAGCCACTTCGTGAAGTTGCGGGCTGCTTCGTTGGGGTCCGTTGTGCTGGCGGGTGGGTTCTGGCTGAGAGAGGTGGTGAGCTGGTCGGTGGTGATCTTGCTCCAGCTCCTGTGAGGAACCTGTTGCGGGTGGTGGTGGGTTGTGGTTCTTCTGAAGCTGAAGTGGACGCAGCTGTGGTCGGTCCGGTGGAGTGGCTGAAGGTGATGTGCTTGCTGGATGAGAAGACGGGATCAAGCGTGTGGCCGGCATAGTGGGTGGGGGTGTTGACCAGTTGCTTGAGTCCGAGGTTGGTGAGGTTGTCCAGCAGGGTGGCGGTGTTGCGGTCCTTGTTGTTCTCCAGGTGGAAGTTGAGGTCCCCTAGGAGGATGTAGTCTGCGGAGCGGAGGGCGTGTGGGCTGATGAAGTCCGTGATGTCTTCGCTGAATTGTGGGCGTGGTCCCGGGGGTCTGTAGATGAGGGTGCCTCTGAGGGTCGTCTTTGGGTCGGTGTGAATCTGGAAGTGGAGGTACTCTGCGGCGGCGAAGGTGTTGTTGGAGTCGGTCGTGATGCGGATGGTGTTCTTGTGGACGATGGCGATGCCTCCTCCGGTCTGGTTGACGCGGTCCCTCCTGATGATCTTGTACCCGTCCGGGATGGCGATGGCGATGTCGGGCGCTGAGGAGGCGGTCATCCAGGTTTCCGTCAGGAAGGCGACATCTGGTGATGTTGTGTCGAGCAGGTTCCAGAGTTCGACGGCGTGTCTGTGGACGGAGCGGGTGTTGAGCAGGATGCACTTGAGGTGGTTGCTGCTGGTGCTTGGCTTGGCAGGTGCAGTGCAGGTACGGAGGCAGGTGAATTTGCAGGTTTTGCAGGTGAAGGGTCCGTGGATGCGTTTCGGGGCGGCCTGGTAGCATGCGGGGTTCCGGCCGGCATTGAGTGCGTTGAGGGCGGCGTCGTCGTAGGTCTGTCGGGTCGTCTTGCGTCGGTGGGGGCCAGGGGTCCTGGCACTGGGCGCAGTCCAGGCGTGGACGGGCGTAGACGGGCTTGCCTTTGGCGCGCCGGCTGCGCGTCAACGCTGCGCGTAGGCATGCACTCTGCCATAAGTGGAGAGTAGGGAGAGGAGGGGCACAATACTACTCAGGGGTACAGGAGACAAGAATACAATCACGGCACAAGACTAATCAGGCAGAACGATACTTAGCAGGGGCACAGAGGACGAACTGGCAGCGGCAGTGGTGGCGGATACCGGGACCTTCGGGGTGGGCCGCGCGGCGGGAGGAGCGACCGGCTCTGACAAGGTCAGGTCAGGTCACAGCTCCCCGCCTCGCGGACACCACCTTTTCAATCCAGTGGGAGGGAGGAGCAGCTGGGAGGCGGGAGCAGGGTGGCGAGAGGGGGGGTGCGGTGATGCTGGAGGGAGCGGGGGTGGGGCCGCGGGGGAGCAGCGGCAGGGAGCGGGGTGGGTCGGCGGTGGAGGCAGAGGGCAGGCGAACAATTACGGGAAAAACAATCAGGGCACAATCACGGCACAATAATACTCAGGGGTACAGGAGACAACCAAACGATCACGGCAAAAACTATTCAGGCACAATACTACTCAGGGGTACAGGAGACAAGAATACAATCACGGCACAAGACTAATCAGGCAGAACGATACTTAGCAGGGGCACAGAGGACGAACTGGCAGCGGCAGTGGCGGCGGATACCGGGACCTTTGGGGTGGGCCACACGGCGGGAGGTGCGACCGGCTCTGACCAGGTCAGGTCAGGTCACAGCTCTCCGCCTCGCGGACACCACCTTTTCAATCCAGTGGGAGGGAGGAGCAGCTGGGAGGCGGGAGGGGGGTGGCGAGAGGGGGGGGGAGTGGTGATGCTGGAGGGAGCGGGGGTGGGGCCGCGGGGGAGCAGCGGCAGGGAGTGGGGTGGGTCGGCGGTGGAGGCAGAGGGCAGGCGAACAATTACGGGAAAAACAATCAGGGCACAATCACGGCACAATAATACTCAGGGGTACAGGAGACAACCAAACGATCACGGCAAAAACTATTCAGGCACAATACTACTCAGGGGTACAGGAGACAAGAATACAATCACGGCACAAGACTAATCAGGCAGAACGATACTTAGCAGGGGCACAGAGGACGAACTGGCAGCGGCAGTGGCGGCGGATACCGGGACCTTCGGGGTGGGCCACGCGGCGGGAGGTGCGACCGGCTCTGACCAGGTCAGGTCAGGTCACAGCTCCCCGCCTCCCGGACACCACCTTTTCAATCCAGTGGGAGGGAGGAGCAGCTGGGAGGCGGGAGCGGGGTGGCGAGAGGGGGGGGAGTGGTGATGCTGGAGCGAGCGGGGGTGGGGCCGTGGGGGAGCAGCGGTAGGGAGCGGGGTGGGTCGGCGGTGGAGGCAGAGGGCAGGTGAACAATTACGGGAAAAACAATCAGGGCACAATTCCGGCACAATAATACTCAGGGGTACAGGAGACAAGCAAACGATCACGGCAAAAACTATTCAGGCACAATACTACTCAGGGGTACAGGAGACAAGAATACAATCACGGCACAAGACTAATCAGGCAGAACGATACTTAGCAGGGGCACAGAGGACGAACTGGCAGCGGCAGTGGCGGAGGATACCGGGACCTTTGGGGTGGGCCACGCGGCGGGAGGAGCGACAGGCTCTGACCAGGTCAGGTCATCTGTATGATGTCTGGAGAATACGAAACCCACAAAAAAGGGAGGGCACACACGCGACACCTATACATTGAAGCTGGTCCAGGCTTGATTATTGGCTGGTTGATGGTGAACTGATAATATGGATTGATGAGGTGTTACCGCTAGCTCGCACACTATCAGATCATAATCCTGTAAGATTGACCTTGTGATATCCGAAAGGGGTGCACTGCCCGTTTACATGGAGATTGCGATCTGAGGCACTCCTGGACCCTGTATATGAGAAGACCATACATGAGGCTATAGTACAATACTTTGCATTGAATAAGGGAACTGTAGATCAGGCAGCAACACTCTGGGAAGCCTTTAAGGTCACCATAAGGGGGGTGTGCATTGGGACTGCAGCGGGCATACTTCGAGATATATGGCAACAACTACAGAGAATTGAAAATGAACTGCGTGTTTTAGAATGTGAGTATACGAGTCGACCTGAAATGCCTAAATTAGCTCGGATACACGAACTGATTCGGGATTATGACTCCATTGCTGAGACGGAGATCAAATATTTATCTCGCAGACATACAGCTAGATGGTATGGTGAGGTGGGTAGACCGGGTTGCATGCCAAGTAGATGACTTGGGAAATGAGCATTATGCTCCGGAAGATATCACGGAGCAGTTCCGAGTGTTCTATGCGGATTTATACAGCACGAGGGGTTCATAACCGGCGGAAGATTTCGATAGGTATTTGGAGGACATTGCGTGCGCTTGGCTGTCTGATGTGCAGCGTAAATATCTTTGTCTACCTATAGATGAGCAAGACATAAAAATGGCTATAGCGGCGCTACTAAATGGAAAAGCGCCTGGGCCAGACGGGCTTTCGGTGGAATTTTATAAAAAATATGCGGTCCTGATAGCACCATATCTGCTGGAAGTTTATGCGAAGGCGTACGACGAGGGGACGCTTCCCCCGTCATTAAGGGAAGCACTAATTGTCACCTTGCTCAAGAAAGACAAACCGGCAGATCACTGTGAGTCGTAATAAACATAGATGCCAAGATTCTGGCAAAGATCCTTGCCACCAAATTACAGTCACTGCTTCAGGGGCTGATATTACCTGATCAGTCGGGATTCGTGCCGGAACGATCCAACTCGCATAATCTCCATACGCTCTTCTCTATGTTTCATGTCTTAGAACCCACTCTAGAAGCTGCGGCGGTGCTGTTAGATGCCGCAAAGGCGTTCGATTCAGTCGAATGGCGGTATATGTAGCAGGTGCTGCGCCATATGGGGTTCCCCCCAATGTTTATACAATGGATAGAGGTGTTGTACGCGGTGCCATCGGCAGGAGTAAGAGTGGGCGGGCTTACATCTGATGCACTGTGTATCGAGCAGGGAACTAGGCAGGGGTGCCCTCTCTCGCCATTGCTGTTCGCGATCATCCTGGAACCACTGGCCTGTGTCATTCGGCAGCGACACAGGGAGACTGCATTTAATTTTAATCACCGGCCGGTCGCAATATCACTTTACGCGGACGATATGGTCCTCTTTGTGCGCGAGCCGTCCTGATATCTGGCGCAATTGTTGCGGGAATATGTGAGATTCGGTCTTATCTCTGGTTTACAGATAAATTGGGAGAAGTCATATATAATACCGCTAACAGCTGGGACTGCACGGCCAGGACTGGAATTCCCACAGATGTGGTCCGCGGACCCGGTTAAGTATCTGGGTGTGTGGGTACACCGGGACCCCACGGTTGTGATTAGGGAAAACTATGGCAGAGCGTGCTCGAGGCTTGAGGCTATGGTTGAGACCTGGATTTCGTTATCACTGTCGCTTGCGGACCGTATTGCTTTAATCAAAATGGTTGTGCTACCTAGGTTTCTTTATTTATTTGTAAACATGCCGATAGTGCTCAATATGGCATTCTTCAAGACTCTCCGAGGTCACCTACTAAGGTTGGTCTGGGGGGGCAGGGCTGCACGAGTGCAATGGTCTATCCTCACCAAGAGCTACGAGAAGGGGGGTTTCGCGGCGCCGGTCTTCTACGTATACTACCTCAGTGCGCAGGCTCAATATCTTTACTATTGGTACAGGCAGTACGCATTCACACCGCTCGTCGCAGTGGAGGAGGGGAACGCAGCTCCAATCCCGCTACATAGCGTGGTTACTCATCACTTACATGGCACTATGAAGTCAGAGATCAACGCGGTTGACGCTACGGTTTCGGCTTGGCAGAGGATCTGGAAGTTAGCGCAGAAATTGCCATTATACACGCCGGATATGCGTCTCGAGCATCATGCACACCTATCGGTCATGAATGAGGCCCCGTCCATGAGAGTGCTGAGAGAGGTGGGTTTCTCGCATATGCGTGATATCTACCCTAACGGCGCCTTTGTCGCGCAGGAGGACCTGCAGCATATCACAAATCAGTCGCTTCTTTTCCGCTTTGCGATACATAGACTGAGACATGCGGCCCGGGTGCATTACACCACCTTCCCGGCTGAGCCTCCGGAAGTACTGTGTCTGCAATCTGTTATCGCAGTACCCAACAATAAGAGGCTGATATCCAAATTATATACACTTATTAAAGATGAAACGGTAGATGCAGAGGACAAGAGCTGGATTCAATGGAATGACTGCTTGCCTGCGGCCATTTCTGAGGATAATTGGAAGCATATTTGTGGACTAATGGGGAAACTCTGTATGAATGGCAATCTCAAGATTATTCATTTTAAGTATATACATCAGGTATATTACACTCCGGCACGACAATTCCGGTATGGGTTGCGAGAGTCGGCAAGATGTGATAGGTGCGGACAAGACGATGCAGACTTTCTACACTTAGCCTGGAGTTGTGGGAAGGTGGCAGACTTCTGGGCTGCGGTGGAGGATTGCTTGCGCGACATGGCTGCTGTGGACCTCCCTTGCACCCCTCTAGTATTTCTTTTGTGATGTGTACCGCATGTGGGGCGAGAGGCACTTTTGTGCGATTGGCGTTACTGACGGCTGCACGCAGGGTGGCGATTACATGGGGGAAGGGGCGCAGGCCTGTAGTCAAGGCATGGCTGTCTGACCTGGTGTACTGTCGTGATAACCTTATTGTGTATGCAGAGGAACTGCCCACCAGGTCGAGGCCAAGGGACATATGGGAGCCATTGAGACTGTATCTGTTGGATAAAGCTGAGTGAGATATGTGCTGGCGTGGAGATTCTGTTGGGGGCGGGGCGAGGGTTGCGCATGGCAGAGGGGATCCTTTAATAGGATTGACACAATACGGAAAGGAATTATCGACAATTGGCTTGCACAATGCCTATGACTTCTAGCTGAAGCTGCTTCGAGATTGTATATGTGTTTAATTTCATTACCTTTTGGGCTTCTTTTGTACTGCTTCTTCCATTCTCCGATTATGGATTATGGTGCTTATTTGTTAGATACGTAAGTGAACTCATTGCGGCATATGGTGATGATGCACGACTTAAATGATGATAATTGAAGATGTTTTAGTAGAGTTTCATGTATATGTAACAGCGACTATGTGGAAGAAGATGTATGTATTTTCTTTTTTGTTCATCATTTTGAAAAACAATAATAAAAAAAACATAATGGCTAATTTACTATGGACAGTGTAGTGAGGAGTGGATACATGATGTTTATTGTGAAGCAGCATAGTTTTGTCATATTATAAACAAAAACGCATTTAACTGAAAAATACAATATAATATATGCATTGAGTCTTACAAATTTTGCAGTAAGCAACCATACTTAAGTCTTATAAGTACACAAAAGAAATGATAATGCACTGACTTAAGTTAGTTTGACTGTTGATGCCATTTCAACAAAGAATTAAAACCTAGCATTGAAAGGCCTGTTTTCCACATTGAGCTTTTGTTTACAGATGCTGTAACTTTCCAGAAGATGTCTGTTAGTTAGTGAATAGGCATGTGTTATGTATTAGACAACTGATTGTGAGATACTCACCAGGAGGAGAGGAGGCAACAGGGAGTTTGATTCACGGGAAGAACTGTCTCTACCGCAAAATGTGGACAAAGTATCTTTTCACAGACTTGTGTCTGTGGCCATTGTGAAGACATGAGAAACTGGGGAGTTTACCTATTCCCAAGGGTTTATGTTAGTGCATGTTCCTAGAGTTTAAAAGGTTTCTCTTGCTCTCATTTCTGGAGAGCCATCTCTGGATGTCTTAAGGTCATATCTCTCTTCATGAGAGATTACATTTTAACTTATTCTCTGCTTTATTAGAAGTCTGTTAATTTATAGCTGGGAATACTTCCTAGCTTGCCATTTTCTTTATTTGATATGCAAAGGCTTTATGCTTATGCATTTATTTCTCTTGTAAGAACTCTCTGTTGAGATTCTGAATGGAAATCTTATTCTAGTCCATCCTAATATAACTTAGATTAGGGAAACGTATTCAAGTGGCACCCTTTATGTATTATTTCAATTTACCGGCTATTCTTACCAACATTATATTTTTTCATATATTTAAATATCGACTTCTGGATTATATACATTTCCAATGATGATGCTTAAAAGACTGATACTTATTGAATGAATAATGAAACTAAATAATGTATCAATAAAACCCTTTATTTCACACAAATTAACTTTATTGACTATACTAAAGTATTTAACGATTATATTGTTTATATGGTTTGATGCATGTGATTGCTCCTTTTAACTTCTCCTTGTCTATGAACAAAGGTCCATGCGACCACTGACGGGGATGAATTAATGATTTCACCCGAAGATTGAACTAGAGAAAACCTAGTGTAGTGAGGAGTAGATAAATGGTGTCAGTAGTCAAATCATGATATCCAATTAACTGTCAATCCCTTCTCTGTTGGACCCTGTCATGACTGTCAATCAGTTTGTCTCTACTTAAGGTACCTCTTTTTTCTTCATACATTGTTGGAAACTAAGAGTTCTGTAAAGTGGCAGAGATATCCGCATCCTTAGCATACTGATGGTACTGTGGACAAACTCACTCAGCACATACATGTAATACAATGACAATAATGGAAAGTGAAATGGTCCACAGGCTACCTGATGTGCCTTGCCAAGCAGGAGTGAAGGGAAGCATTGCCAAACAGCCCTTCTTGGAATTGCTAACTCTCAATTGTGCTGTTTAGCACCAGTAATTCATAGCATTGAAGGTCACTCATGGCACCAATATGTCAAGAACTGTCAACTCTGATCCCTTGCTACTAATAAATCCATCGACACAAGCCAAGGCAGACTCTATCTCTTGACCAGTTCTGAATCCAGATTTTGTGGGATAATAGTTGTGATAGAGATGAACATCAATACCTTCTCTCATGAGGTGTGGATGCACTATTGTCAATTCAGTAATTATGGGATCTGACATTTAAAAAAGATTTATTGATAGTCTTTAGAAATGTGGACATCCTGTACCAAAAATTATCTTTGGAAGGAATGTGGCAAAATGCTGAAAGTCACAGAGAGTGTAAATGTTCCCAGAGGTGATCATAAAGATGAACAGAACTATGATTATTTTATTGTACTTTATTGTAATTGCATTTATATAGCCCTTACTACCCCTGACGAGGCGTCAAAGCGAATTTCGGTGAGTAGCACGCTACTCCAGGACTCAGAGAGGATTAGTGTTGAATTAGTATAGTGAAACATGCAATTACATTTTAAGTGGTTGATAGGTTAGTCAGTTATTTGGATTTGGAATGATAGCAGAAGGATAGAGGAGGAAAAAAGGTTTCTATTTACATAGCACTTGTTACCCGTGATGGGGTGTTGAAGCACGCTATTCCTGAAGCCCATAAAGGATTAGTGGTGAATTAATATGGTGAAATATGAAAGTAATTTCAGTGGTGGATATTAGTCAGTTATTTGGAGTGAGAAGGAAAGCGGAGGGATAAAAGGGGAAGAAAGGTTTGCATTCATATAGCCCTTGTTACCCCTGATGGGTGTTGAAGCGCTTTTCTGGTGAGTAGCACGCCAATCCGGGACCCATAAAGGATTAGTGTTAAAAATTAGTATAGTAAAATATGAAATGATTTGAGTAGTGGATATGGTATTCAGTTATTTGGGTAGAAAAGGGTAGGTGGCGGGCTAGAAGAATGAAAGAGGTTTGTATTTATATAGCGCTTGCTACCCCTAATGGGGTTTTGAAGTGCAAGTAGCACGCTACTCTGGAACCCATAAGTATTAGTGTTGAATTAGCATGGTGAAACATGAAAGGTGCTGGATATGTTAGTCAGTTATTTGAATTGAGAAGGGTTGGGCAGGGGTAGAAAAGGTGAAGTACTGGGTTTTTAAGAACCCAGCGGTGCCAGGGGACACACCCAAAGACTTCGAGTTCTCCTGTCTCAGACTACAGAAACGCAGAGTCTTCTTGGTGACTTCAAAGATCAATTTTATTGGCTGCAGCCAGTAACAGGTATCCTAGAAGTACAACACGGTGTATATTCTCAGGAGACTGCTCAACTTTACAAAACCAGCCATCCCTTTTTATACAAAATATTATGCTTTAGGCAAAGATTCCTTATTTTACAGTTGATCATTCACATATTTCTACGACAAAGAAAAGCAGATTCATGATGACAAGCCCATTATCAGTTTGTCCAGCCCACAATCAATTACACCCGGCAAGGCCCAACACTTTTCATCAGATATCGGACGGACCCCTAATAAAAATGGGCACCTCCTCATCGTAAAGCAGGCCATAAAGAAAGAACAGAGACAGGTGTGAGTAAGATTAGACATAGTTGTGTGCAATGAAGGGTTTATGGTATGCTGTGCCTTGATCCAAATCTCGAGCAGCCACTGGGAAAGGAACTGGCCGAACAGGGTTTGGCTCCAGGGGCAGTGGAGTCAGCTTTCCAGGTCACACAAAAGTCAGCAAAGTTGTACGTGTCCCTAAGACTCGTTTTGGCCTTAGTCATCGGCCTATGTGAGGGCAACCACAAAATGGCTGCCATGCACAAAATGGAACCCGAGGGTTCAGGACGGAATCTCTGATTTCAGGGTGATCTTGTCACTCGAATACGCCGAAAATACTCGTATATAGCATACTCATCATTTTCGGTCTGCTGATACCAAATTCGTCATGCTACGAACATGTTTATTACATGGGTCCAGGATCCACGGAACCACAGACCCTCCTTTTGCCCTTACATAGGCAATAACCTACACTTACGCTAATCTGAGTCCAGGTCTATATTCATAAATTCATTGAGATGTTGCTGAGGCATCATCCTATTACTTAGCTCGTCCCTCGATACAGGTTTCCTTACACATGATGTAGCACAGAGGCCACATATAGTAGGAGCACACTGTACGCACAGACAGAACAGGAAAAGAATGGCTAAGATCATCCCAATGACCATTAGAATCTTCCATCCCCAGGCAGATAACAGCTCCCAGAACCATCCCATCAACGACCAATCTCCTTTATCCACATGAATAGATTCAGAGTTCTTATGCAGTTTGGAAATGGCCCGGTACACTGTCAGAGCGTTATCCGGAATGAAAACACAGCAACTGGATTGGATCACTTTACATACCCCACCTCGGTCTGCAAGTATGACATCTAACGCAACTCTGTTCTGAAGAGTCATAAGACGATCCGACTGGAGCTCAGTAGTCAAGTTACTAAGGGCACCGGCAGTTTCAACTACGGTGGACTCAACCACCCTTGTCAATTGCCTTATGTTCCTGCTGTTAACCATAGGTCCCCAAAACGGCAGAAAACCCTTCAAGAAATCTCCCAATTCTTGTCCTGCAGTGTCTTCCTTGCTGAAGACACCTCTAACTACCCTTGTCTTGTGGTAATCTGCCGCAGCTGTGTAGGTGGGAGGCAACAGGAACGAAACAAAACATGTGCCCGAGAAGTCAGGGGGCAACCATGTGTATGCTCTATCATGACAGATGAAATAGGTACCCTTAGCTGCTAGGAATGAAGGGGAAGTCTGGGACGCAAAGACATACGTCTCATTGCAAATACTCTTCCCTAGCTGAGCTCTGGGATTCTTGCCATTACCTTGCAGACATAGGTGACCTTGATGGGGTACGACCCAAATCGGGGAGGATCTTTTTGCTTGCTGGGTCTCACTCAGACTAACTCCATATCCGGTTACGTTCCATCCAATATATGCTAGTGTCTCATCTCTCAGGATAGTCTCATAGGAAGTAGCTCCTCTAATCATATCTACTATACCCTTGACTAGAGCACTATTCTTTGGATTGTGTTTTATAGAACGTAGGGGGTGGACTTCACGAGCATAGATGAACGTCGTTCTGTATGCCCATACAGAACCATTATGGCTGAATGGCAGGATCAGGTAAGGGATACCTTTATCAGTGGTATGAGGCATAAGACTACACACCCAACAGTTAGTCGTGTTCACTACTAATTGGTGTTGGTGCAAAAGCTGAACGAAGGAGTTATTAACTAACTCTAATCTTCTAGCGAACTCATGTTCAGGCAGAGGATGAAAAGAATGCGAGGAAACAGTAGAAAGAGGAATGGGCGGTGTAGTGGGTGCAAATGTCACTCGAAAAGAGAATAAAATATATCCTATTAAAAACGTCATTACACTAAGCAACATGAAAATGCATAATATCAAAAAACGTTTCTTGGTCATCATTATACACATTTTGGCTTTAAAGTTCATCTCTTTGGCAGGTCTCTCCATCTCGAAAAACTCCATCCTCTAACCTTGCTGCTCGCGGAGGTAGGGTGTTCCGTGCTAAGGAATGCCTCTGTCAGTCCAGGGAACTCCCAAGGACCAACCAGAACCGTCGACCTTGTGTCTTCGGCTTGCACTCCAAAGACTTGTCGCCCGCGACCCTACAGCTGAACCCAGATGGTGGTTCGAAAAACAAAAATAAAAAAGTTTCTCAGATGAGAGAGCTGCACTTTCAAAAATAGCAAAGAAAAGGAATTTATTTGTCCATAGTTCTCGGCCTCAGATTATAACGGCTTTTTCCGGATAATGTCTGGTCTTGGAACAAAAGTTCAGGATCTGTAGTGTCCAATCGAATTGACGGTGGCACAGCTTCTTGCAGAAGATTGTCACTTTCACGTTCAGAATTTGTTTCTTTTACACGTGCATCGCTGAAAGGCAGAAAACGAGGCACAGTCTCCGTCTCAGAGTCAGCAATACCCTCCTGGACCAACCGGTCGTACGGCAGATGCAAAGGGACCCTCTTACAATGTACGCCGTGGATCCAGTTCTTCTTTCCTTCCACTCGCACTGTGGATCTCGTTGACAAAAGGACTAGGTAGGGGCCGGTCCAACGGGGCTGATCATTCTTTGTCCGCTGGAAGTTTTTAACTAGGACCCACGATCCAGGATCGATGATGTGCCCTGGATCTTCAGACACCTGAGGCAAAGTATTGTGAACCTGTTGGTGTAAAACACGCAATTTAGCCGTCAAATCATACAAGTAATCAAGCAGTACAGGGTGTTCAATCTCACTGAATTTTGTCGGCATTGGGACTCCCCATATGTTGGCCGGGCGGCCGAACACAATCTCGTATGGACTAAGTCCCACTCGCGAAAGCACAGTCATTCTTGTCGATAGAAGTGCTAATGGTAAAGCATCGGGCCATTTAAGGCCAGAGCTTGCTTGTATCTTGGCCAGTTTAAGTTTTAGAGTGACATTGTAGCACTCTACTAGTCCAGCTGATTGGGGGTGATTTGCAGCGTGGAATTTTTGCCGGATTCCTAGCCCCTCACATACTTTCTTCATCACTCGACCCACAAATTCACTCCCATTATCACTCAAGACCATTCTCGGCAAACCAAACCTAGGGAAAAATTCTTTGACAAGGACTTTAGCTGTGGATAAGGCAGTGTTATCTTTCAGGGGATATGCTTCTACCCATCTTGAAAAGGCACAAACAACAACGAGTACGTATTTCAAGTTGTTGCACCTTTCCATGTGGATGAAATCTAGCTGCAAAGCCTCGAACGGATACGTAGGAGGCGCAAAATGACCAGCTGGAGTTGGGGTTCCCCTACCAGGCACATCCCTTGCTGTTTCTTTTGCGACTCCGTCAGCAAATGCATTGCCACGACCAACATCATCAGTAACCTTCTTGTGTGCACTACATTTCACAATCGCAACTTGTAATGGCAAAGTAAGTGACTCAAGAAGCTCATTCACCAACTGACCATGCTGAATCTTGGCTCCATGCGAAGTCAGAAACCCACGCTCTTTCCACAATCGTCCAAAACTATGAGCCACACCAAATGCATACTGGCTGTCAGTATATATGGTCACTTTCATTCCTTTTGATAACACACATGCTCTCGTAAGTGCAATCAACTCTGCTGCTTGAGCTGAATTATGTGGGATACGTGCAGTTTCAACAATCGTATGCAAAGTCGTAATAGCATATGCCGCAGTCGTATCACCATTCGGAAGATTGAAGCATGAACCATCCACCCATAAGGTACCATCACACTTCACAAGAGGAGTGTCCTTAAGATCTACTCTCCCTTTCGTTTCTTCTTCTGTCCTGAGAAAACAATCATGCTGTTCAGGAACATCTGTCTCTGCTACAATCGGCAACAACGTAGCTGGATTCAACGTGTTGCATCTCTTTAGTGCACATGACTTGCTAACAGTGTCAACTCGTATCCTGACAATCGAGCACTAGTTAAGTGCTGTGTCTTGGTCCTGTTTAACAAAGTGTCCACTGCATGTGGAACCATTACAATCAATGTATTATTCATCACCAAACCAGCAGACTGTCGAATAGAAACAGCTGCTGCCGCCGTAGCTCTCAAAACAACTCGGCAACGCCCTAGCTACCAGATCCAAAGTCGACGAGAAATACGCACATGGACGTTCCTTGTTCCCAAAAGACTGTGTCAACACTGACAATGCACATCCTTCTTTCTCATGGACATACAGTTTAAAGGGCTTACTGTAGTCGGGGGTACCCAACACAGGAGCCGAACACAATGCATCACGCAATTCGGAAAAACTTTTCTGACAATCTTCAGACAACGGAAGGGGATTCGGTGTATCTTTACAGGTCAATGCTACCAAAGCTTTGGCCAGCAGAGAAAAATTCGGTATCCATTGTCTGCAATATGATGTAATACCCAAGAAAGCACGCACTTCTCTCTGTGTCATTGGCACACTCAATTTTGCGATTGCCTGAATTCTTTCTGGGGTCAGTTTTCTTCCCTCCTTCGATTAGAGATGACCTAAGTAGGTCACTTCTTGTCGACAATATTGCAATTTCGAAATAGACACTTTGTGATGCAAATCAGACAAATGACGCAACAACGACAAGGTGGCTTCTTTACAAGTTTCCTCAGTATCTGCAGCGACTAGTAAATTGTCGACGTACTGAATAAGGGTAGCGCCATCAGGTAGAACAATCGTATCAAGCTGTGTTTTTAAAGCCTGACTATATATCGATGGACTTTCACAGTAGCCTTGGGGAGCGCGCTTGAACCGGAAGCTTCGACCTCCTAAACAGAAGCCGAAAATATCCCTGCTCTCCTCAGCAATCGGGATGCTGAAGAAAGCATTCTTTAAGGCAATCACCGAGAACCAAGTCGCGGAACCTGGAATCATAGTCAATAGGGCAGTGATATCAGGAACAACTGGAAATTGTGGCACAACGATTTTATTCACCTCTCTAAGATCAATCACAAACCTGTAAACAGGTGGCTGAGAAGGGTCAGTACGCTTCAAAACAGGCAGAACAGGACTATTGCAAACGTTACCTCTAGTTTCTTCAATTACATCTTTTTCAATCAGATCATAAATGATCGCTAGCAACGCCTTTTCGCCTTCACTAGAGATCTTGTATTGGGGAATGAGTGGCATTTTAACATTGGCTTTCAATGCCACAACATATGGTGGTATTTCCAAAATACCCACATCATTAGGACCAGTAGCCCAAAGAATATCAGGAAGAGAAGATAATTCTGTCGGAAGTTTATCCTTTGACAAATACATTGGGGAGACCACTTTCTTACCCAATGTAAGTTGTACTCCCGAAGGAGAACAATACAACGTCGCATACAATCTTTTCAACAGATCCAATCCCAACAAGTTCTCACCACAACCTGTCGTCAGAATAAGGGGTGCTTCGAATTCACAAGGTCCAACAGAAAGGGACATAGGACTAGAGATCGGGTTTCGAACCGGGGCGCCACAAAAACCTACTGAAACATTCGTCTCGCCAGACAAAGGTGCGCCAGGGAGTTTAGAGTGCATAATAGAACTCTTTGTAGCACCACTATCCAACAGAAAAGGCTCTGACACACCTGATGTAATCACCTCAACATAAGGTCCACTCTGATCTACTGGAACTGAAACAACTCCCTCTCTTTGTCTATGGCTGTCCTAGCAATCGTCACCCTCCATATTCTCACCCTCCGCATAGTAGTCATCAGCATAGTACTGAGTCGTCCTACCAGACGCGTTATTCTGCTGATCAAAACTATTCATTGAATTTTGAGGAGGAAAGGGACGCACGTTCTGGGGGAAATTTCCACGTCCTCTACCTCTAGGAGCTTGTTGAACACCTCGACCTCTTGCACCAGAAGCACCATTCATACGCTGTAACAAAATAGGGCAACTATACTTGAAATGACCCTCTTCCTTACAATATGAACATTGATTAGGGCCTACCAGAGCACGTTGTTGAGGATACTCAAACCTTTGCGAGTTCCTCTGAAACTGCTGAGGTTGCTGATAGTCACGCGGACCACCACGAGGCGGATACGCCTGCTGTAAAGGAAACTTCATCTTCAATTCTTTAGTTTTCTTGTCTGCTCTATCCTTTTCATCTTTATCTCTATTCTCATAGTACTGCGCAGTACCCAGTATTTGTGCTGAAGAGGAAACGGCCCAAGAACTCTCTGAATCTTTCAATTTCTTACACAACTCGGGAAGCAAATTATGCACAAATTTGTCAACGAACAACCGTTGACCACCTTCTGTACTCATATCTTGACCATTGTGGTCGATAAACGTCTCTTCAAACCTAGTGAAGAAATCGGACACGGTCTCCTCTTTCTTCTGCTTACATGCAGACAATTTATCCCAATTCACACGCATCGCAGGCATTAAAGTCTTCATGTAAGTAATTATCTTACCAGGGAGTTCTGCTACCAAAGGCTCAGGTTTAGCACCACCTACTTGTCTATCATTTGCAGCACTAATATTAGCCCATGAGTCACCTAACTCTTGCGCATGATCTGTATGGCGAATCAATCCCCATAAAGGCTGTGGAACAACATTCCCAAACAACATATCGATATCGGCTAAATTCATAATGCATGAGTCTGCAGTCTGTGATAGTTCCTTGTAATACCCTTCAGGATTTTTACGAGGGTCAGGTAAAGTCTGTTTAAGAGCCAGAACTTCAGCTCGTTTCCATGGAACATGTACCCAAACACGCTGAAAATGAGCTGGAAAAGCATCAATATGAGAGCGGCATCGGCCTGAATTGCTTCCTTCCATACCGGAGGAACTTCTCTCATGGGATATTGTCTCACCTTCTTTCTAACAGAGGAAGCAGGCTCAAACAACGACCGGGAAATACCCTCACTCCTAAACGATAATAATGTCGCAACTGCTTTCTCAACATCGGAACTCACAATCGTGCCTTTTGCAAACTCGAACCGTACACGGCACAAATCAGGCGGATTGGATTCCAAATCATTATCCTCCAATTCCTCACAAAGAAAAGCACACATTTTCTCAAAAACATATCTCTGTTTCGGTGCTTCCCATTGATGGAAGACATCCATAACAGACTCTAGCTCATATCTTGTAGGGTCAGTAACCCATTTATGTGCCAAATAATCCAATGTTTCCCGCTCCCTAGAGTCAGGCAGTTGACTACGCAACTGTTTGCGCGTTGAAACAGGGGTCACATGCTCGACATACAGGGGTCGATGAAGTGGTTGGCCTTCCTCCAGAATTTCACACGAAGCTTCTCACGAACCTCTGGCTTGGACCGGTGCTGCTGAAATCGCCCACGTTGGGAGCCAACTGAAGTACTGGGTTTTTAAGAACCCAGCGGTGCCAGGGGACACACCCAAAGACTTCGAGTTCTCCTGTCTCAGACTACAGAAATGCAGAGTCTTCTTTGTGACTTCAAAAATCAATTTTATTGGCTGCAGCCAGTAACAGGTATCCTAGAAGTACAACACGGTGTATATTCTCAGGAGACTGCTCAACTTTACAAAAT
This sequence comes from Lissotriton helveticus, assembly GCF_964261635.1. Lineage (NCBI taxonomy): Eukaryota > Metazoa > Chordata > Amphibia > Caudata > Salamandridae > Lissotriton > Lissotriton helveticus. The sequence goes on from NC_136060.1 coordinate 192,447,169, forward strand.
CAGCCATCCCTTTTTATACAAAATATTATGCTTTAGGCAAACATTCCTTATTTTACAGTTGATCATTCACATATTTCTACGACAAAGAAAAGCAGATTCATGATGACAAGCCCATTTTCAGTTTGTCCAGCCCACAATCAATTACCCGGCAAGGCTCAACACTTTTCATCAGATATCGGTCGGACCCCTAATAAAAACGGGCACCTCCTCATCGTAAAGCAGGCCATAAAGAAAGAACAGAGACAGGTGTGAGTAAGATTAGACATAGTTGTGTGCAATGAAGGGTTTATGGTATGCTGTGCCTTGATCCTAATCTCGAGCGGCCACTGGGAAAGGAACTAGCCGAACAGGTTTTGGCTCCAGGGGCAGTGGAGTCAGCTTGCCCAGGTCACACAAAAGTCAGCAAAGGTGTACGTGTCCCTAAGACTCGTTTTGGCCTTAGTCATCGGCCTATGTGAGGGCAACCACAAAATGGCTGCCATGCACAAAATGGAACCCGAGGGTTCAGGACGAAATCTCTGATTTCAGGGTGATCTTGTCACTCGAATACGCCGAAAATACTCGTATATAGCATACTCGTAATTTTCGGTCTGCTGATACCAAATTCGTCATGCTACGAACATGTTTCTAACATGGGTCCAGGATCCACGGAACCACAGAGGGAAAAGGTTTGCATTTATATAGCGCTTGTAACCCTGATGAGGTGTTGAGCTGCTACTCTGGAACCCATAAAGAATTAGTGGTGAATTAGTATAGTTGAATATGAAATTTGAGAAGTGATTGTAAAATTTCCAAACTAAAAATATTGCATGAGTATTGAGATGGAATACTTTCATTTTTGAAGTGTTTCCAAAGGGCATATAACTCAAAACTATTGCACACGTGCCAAATGCATATCTACCAAGTATTGGATTTTTATTCAATAAGAAAATATGACTCCAAATTGTCTGTGTTTCTATGAAACATATATGAATCATTGGTGTAATAATGCTGGTCCATGTTTACACTTGTTAATCTTTGGTTATGGCATAATCAGAAAGCAAACACAAATCCAGAGTAATTATATACATATTGTCCTTTACATAAAGACCAAATATGCATTCCATTGTAATGTCAGATTGTCTGTAGTTGGCCACAGGCTATCGCTTGGGACAGCTTAGAGACTAAATTATGGTCTCTGGCTTACCGTCTGGTGCTTAGTGGGTGCATAAACACACTACTCTAAACTCACAATTGTGCAGAATTTATTATGAGGAAGGAAAGGTTGCCAGTGGTCGCAGAGTGTCGTGCTGCCTGTCGAAAAGATTTGTTTCTCTGAAGGACATATCCAGGAAGTCTGCTAAACTACTCATGATTCAGATTTAATGTTTTAATGTTTTCATTTGGAAGCTTGTGTAGAAATGGAAGATTAACAAAAGTAAATATTCTAAGGATTTATGTCATGTTTGTAAACAAAAGCTCCTCATTTGAAGTACTGTTTCTGAGTTCACACCAACAAGAAAGCCAGCTGGTTCACTGAAGACCTCTGGGCCTCCAAGCAAACCTGCTGAAAGCTGGAGAAGATCTGGCTCCGTGAACGAACACCGGACAGCCACGCAGCCCACAAGAACGTCACCCACAGACACCATCATCTCATCAGATCCGCAAAAAGGGCCTCCTTCAAACCCACCTAGACGACAACAATGCGCACAACAGCAACATGAAGAAACTCTCCAACCCCAGCTCCAACACCAACAACGTCCCACCCTCGCAAGACCTGTGCGACTCGCTGGCCCCCTTCTTCCACCGCAAGATCGCAGACATCCACGACAGCTTCAACGACACGACCGCCCTAACAACCACTGAGACCTCTGCCCCCACGACCATCCATCCGCACCAACTGCCTGCTCTCCTGGATCAACATCAATGACGACGACACCATCAAGATCGTGAACACCATTCACTCCGGGTCTCCGTCAGACCCATGCCCACACTACATCTTCAACAAAGCCAGCACATCCATCGCACCCCTTCTCCAGAAAGTCATCAACACCTCCTTTGAGACAGCAACCTTCCCGGAGAGCTGGAAGCACGCCAAGATCAATGCCTTACTCATGAAACCCAAGGCAGACCCTAAGGACCTCAAGAAGTTCCGGTCCATCTCCCTGCTCCCGTTCCCGGTAAAGGTCATCGAAAAGACCGTCAACAAACAACTTACCCGCTACCTCGAGGAGAAAAACATCCTGGACCCTTCTCAGTCCGGGTTCTGCAGCAACCACAGCACTGAGACTGTCCTCATCACCGCCACCGATGACATCAAGTCCCTGCTGGACAACGGAGAAACGGCGGCCCTCAGCCTCTTGGACCTGTCAGCTGCCTTCGACGCGGTCTGCAACCACACACTACGAACACGCCTCCAGAACGCCGGGATTCAAGAGAAGGCCCTGGACTAGACCACCTCCTTCCTCTCTGGCAGAACACAGAGCGTCCGCCTTCCCCCCTTCTGCTCCGAAGCCACGAAGATCATCTGTGGCGTACCCCAGGGCTCATCCCTCAGCCCAACTCTGTTTAACATCTACATGGCACCGCTCACCCACGTCGCCCGTCGGCACGACCTCAACATCATCTCCTACGCCGATGACACCCAGCTGATCCACTCCCTCACCAAGGACCCCCACACCGCCAAAACCAACCTTCACGATGGAATGAAGGCCGTCGCTGAATGGATAACAGAGTAAATATGTGTTATTATATGTTTCAATAAGTAAGGTGTGTATAACTATATAGTTGAAGAAATGGAGGTGTGATTGATTCTTTGCAAGACTGACTAGGTGTGTGAGTAACTCCATGGATGAGTGACAGTCTGTGAGTGTCTGTTTACACTGAGTGTATCTAAGGTTATATTAGAGTCTGAAGAGGTTCATCGTATCATCACATGAATGATGTCATCAGTGATGTCATTTGAGATGTCATCAGTGATGTCATCAGTGATGTCACTGACCATGTCATGAATGATGTAATATGTGACATCATCAGCAGTGGATTGCGGGTGCGCGATATATAGTTAGTGCAACTAACTATATATGGAATTTCAATGGTTTTGTGTGAGTAAAATAAGGTTTTTTAAATGCTAATTCCTAACTATATATGGTCTATAACCTATGGTTTTTTCAGTGAATTTTCATGGTTTTGTAAATGCTAATTCCTAACTATATATGGTCTATAACCATTTTTTCAGTGAATTTCATAGGTTTTTTAATAGCAAATCTTTATAAAAATAATACATTTTAAATCGAATTTTATATTTTATAGTTCTGTCATTTTTTTTTTTAATTCTTTTTGGTGCGCTCCCGGGGCACGGACAGGTGAACGCACGGGTAAGCGCAATCTTGCGGCGCGCCCCAGGGCGCGTACTGATGAGCGTACCGAGAGCGCTATTGCCGCGAACGAAAACAACATCGTGACGTATCGCGTAGCCGCCACGCCTTGCGTCATAAGACACGTATCGCGTAGTCGCGAGATGCGTCTTATGACGCACCGCGTAAGCGCACCCGGAAGCGCATACGATCGCGCAACGTAAGCGCCCCGATGCGCTTACGATACACGTCCCGGGACGCGCCCCGGGGCGCGTAGCGTAAGCGCGTCAAACCATGTGACTTTAAAATAACACTTTTCATTGGTTCAGAACTTTTTTTTTTCCAAATTGTGTGAAACCCACCCATTTCTCTCACTATTGCTTTGTACTTGGAGAGAGCAAGAGCTGTTCTGTGTACTGTGTTTATCTCCTACTTTTCTGATCTACAGCAATGGCTGCAAGAGAGTCATCCAGCAGTGATTCAGACGGATTTTTAGATGAGGACCCTCCTCAGCAGTAGAAAAAAAACCATTTCATCTGGAAATTTTATGACATCCCTGAAGGACAAAAAAAAGTCAACGCTCCCAAAGTAACCTGCAAAATATGTGGGAGAAGTTTATCCAGAGGCAATCCTCTGAAAAAATATAGTTTTGGAAATGCTAATTTAATCAGGCATGTGAAAAGAAGACACCCTAACAACTTTGCCAGGGAGAGTGTCAGAGAGCTGGCACGGAATGTACCCACAGATGGCGGCAGCACCTCCACTGGTGGAGCAACACCTTCGGGACCACCCCGTGGAAGAATGGTCCCTAACATTCAGCCGGTGTTTGCAGGCATCAAATTTCTCTGCACGGAGTGTGACGAACTGCTCTGCTATGGGGAGCAGAGTGTTGAACTCATTGCCCTAAAGAAACAGCAACACCGCTGCTCTGCCAGTCCCTAATTTTTCACATTTTTTTGCTCCTGTTGAGCAGTTTTGGAATCCCTGTTTTTGTTTTTCCCTTGACAAAAATCCCAAAAAAATATAAAATTGTTTAAAAAAGTCTAAAAAAATATAAAACAACAAAAACAAAAAAAAAATATATAAAACAACAAAATAAAAAAAAAGTTCTTTTCAGAACTACCTCTAATTTATAAAAAAATGCTTTAAAAAAAAAAAAAAAAGTCTGTCATTTTTTATCTCTTGGTACGCTCCCCAGTAAGCTCCCCGGTGCGCGTACCGGGCGCTCCCCCCCCGCGAAAATCGAATTTAAAAAAAAATTTTTTTTTTACCCGCGGGAGCCTTTTATGGCCCCCACATCAAAACTAGGGGGTCAGGGGGGTGTACCCTGCCCCCTTTTGCTCATTTCCCCCCTTTGATTTTTGCCACCTCTTGTGTCTCAATCGTACCGAGACACAAGATGGCGGCCGCTGCGGACTGTTTCGAATGTTTACAGACACCCGAGAACCAATCAGCTTGCCGTGCGCAAGTCGCGTGGCGCGCCCGAAGCGCTCCCCGGTACGCGTACCGGGCGCGGCTCTAGATATATATCTTTTTTTAAACCTAATTTACTCAAAATTCACAGGACCACATATCTTGAGACCTAGCAAAGGCACATCGGGCAAACAATATCTACAATTTTGCCAAGTTTCGTGGAAATCCATTCAGCCGTTCGAGCTAAAAGTGAGGCCAACCGCCCTATGGAAAATTGCATGGCAAAAACACGTTTTGGGACCCCCCTTTTTTCTCGGCCCCCCCTTGACGACCCCCCCCAAATTTTCAGGGGCTGCTCACAAACAAAATGTTCCATTTTCCTGAAAATTTCAGCCAATTCCGTCCACAAACGCCAAAGTTATTAGACATAGAATTTTCAAAAATCCCATAGAGAAAAAATCCTAACTATATATACCTACTGGCGACCGCCAGTAGGTAATATATATATACATATATATATATATATTTATATATATATATGTATATATATATATATATATATATATATATATATATATATATATATATATATATGAGAGTAAACTCCTTAAAACAACAAAGGAGCAGAGGCCACGTCGGGGGAGTAACAAGGAAGCAGCTTTATTGGCAGAGTAATGGCGGATGCATTTCGGCAAATCGTGCCTTCTTCAGCGCCCAAGAACTTCACTCAGCTTCCAATTTTGCATAATGTTCCAACCTGCCGCCCTCTTTGTAGAAGAAAGTCGGCTCCGCCCCCTATCATGATGAAACACCACCTGTTGCTGCCTGCCGTGTAGCGCCAGACTACAACACCCAGAATGCACGAGCAAGTTCCAGGTAAGTGGCGATAGGAATGAAGTCCCTGTGGGATGGGCGGGATGTAGGCATTGCGGTGATGGAAAAAGTGATTTCTTGCAATGTCAGCAAAGTGCTCCTCGAGTCCCCGCACCGTCTCAACCTACGTGCTGCAGTCCAAATGTCTACGGGGGTAGAAATGACAGTGTATGACACCCAAGCCAGGTGGAATTCCTCGCAACCGTGTGGTTCAATCCGCAGCAGCGTGGTGGGCACCGGAGCCGTACCAACACCTTGGTGAGAAGAGAAGCTGCCGTAGCAGAACCAGAGTGCTCCAGGCCACTTGTGAGGCGGGGGCCTCTGTGATGCGTCTCTGGAAGTCGCAGGGAAATATGAGAGTAAACTCCTTAAAATAACAAAGGAGCAGAGGCCACGTCGGGGGAGTAATAAGGAAGCAGCTTTATTGGCAGAGTAATGGCGGATGCATTTCGGCAAATCGTGCCTTCTTCAGCGCCCAAGAACTTCACTCAGCTTCCAATTTTGCATAATGTTCCAACCTGCCGCCCTCTTTGTAGAAGAAAGTCGGCTCCTATCATGATGAAACACCACCTGTTGCTGCCTGCCGTGTAGCGCCAGACTACAACACCCAGAATGCACGAGCAAGTTCCAGGTAAGTGGCAATAGGAATGAAGTCCCTGTAGGATGGGCGGGATGTAGGCATTGCGGTGATGGAAAAAGTGATTTCTTGCAATGTCAGCAAAGTGCTCCTCGAGTCCCCGCACCGTCTCAACCTACGTGCTGCAGTCCAAATGTCTACGGGGGTAGAAATGACAGTGCATGACACTCAAGCCAGGTGGAATTCCTCGCAACCATGTGGTTCAATCCGCAGCAGCGTGGTGGGCACCGGAGCCGTACCAACACCTTGGTGAGAAGAGAAGCTGCCGTAGCAGAACCAGAGTGCTCCAGGCCACTTGTGAGGCTGGGGCCTCTGTGATGCGTCTCTGGAAGTCGCAGGGAAATATGAGAGTAAACTCCTTAAAATAACAAAGGAGCAGAGGCCACGTCGGGGGAGTAATAAGGAAGCAGCTTTATTGGCAGAGTAATGGCGGATGCATTTCGGCAAATCGTGCCTTCTTCAGCGCCCAAGAACTTCACTCAGCTTCCAATTTTGCATAATGTTCCAACCTGCCGCCCTCTTTGTAGAAGAAAGTTGGCTCCGCCCCCTATCATGATGAAACACCACCTGTTGCTGCCTGCCGTGTAGCGCCAGACTACAACACCCAGAATGCACGAGCAAGTTCCAGGTAAGTGGCGATAGGAATGAAGTCCCTGTGGGATGGGCGGGATGTAGGCATTGCGGTGATGGAAAAAGTGATTTCTTGCAATGTCAGCAAAGTGCTCCTCGAGTCCCCGCACCGTCTCAACCTACGTGCTGCAGTCCAAATGTCTACGGGGGTAGAAATGACAGTGCATGACACCCAAGCCAGGTGTAATTCCTCGCAACCGTGTGGTTCAATCCGCAGCAGCGTGGTGGGCACTGGAGCCGTACCAACACCTTGGTGAGAAGAGAAGCTGCCGTAGCAGAACCAGAGTGCTCCAGGCCACTTGTGAGGCGGGGGCCTCTGTGATGCGTCTCTGGAAGTCGCAGGGAAATATGAGAGTAAACTCCTTAAAATAACAAAGGAGCAGAGGCCACGTCGGGGGAGTAATAAGGAAGCAGCTTTATTGGCAGAGTAATGGCGGATGCATTTCGGCAAATCGTGCCTTCTTCAGCGCCCAAGAACTTCACTCAGCTTCCAATTTTGCATAATGTTCCAACCTGCCGCCCTCTTTGTAGAAGAAAGTCGGCTCCGCCCCCTATCATGATGAAACACCACCTGTTGCTGCCTGCCGTGTAGCGCCAGACTACAACACCCAGAATTCACGAGCAAGTTCCAGGTAAGTGGCGATAGGAATGAAGTCCCTGTGGGATGGGCAGGATGTAGGCATTGCGGTGATGGAAAAAGTGATTTCTTGCAATGTCAGCAAAGTGCTCCTCGAGTCCCCGCACCGTCTCAACCTACGTGCTGCAGTCCAAATGTCTACGGGGGTAGAAATGACAGTGCATGACACCCAAGCCAGGTGGAATTCCTCGCAACCGTGTGGTTCAATCCGCAGCAGCGTGGTGGGCACCAGAGCTGTACCAACACCTTGGTGAGAAGAGAAGCTGCCGTAGCAGAACCAGAGTGCTCCAGGCCACTTGTGAGGCGGGGGCCTCTGTGATGCGTTTCTGGAAGTCGCAGGGAAATATGAGAGTAAACTCCTTAAAACAACAAAGGAGCAGAGGCCACGTCGGGGGAGTAACAAGGAAGCAGCTTTATTGGCAGAGTAATGGCGGATGCATTTCGACAAATCGTACCTTCTTCAGCGCCCAAGAACTTCATATATATATAGTGAGAGAGAGAGAGACAGAGATAGATAGATAGATAGATAGATAGATAGATAGATAGATAGATAGATAGATAGATAGATAGATAGATATTCACTAAAAAAACGAGGGTTGCAGGGATGTTATAGTTAGCAAATAGCATTTGAAAAACCCTAGAAATTCACACAAAAAAAAGGTTAGATGGATGTTATAGTTAGCGAATAACATTTTTACATTTTAGAAATTCACCAAAAAAAACAAAGGTTACAGGGACGTTATAGTTAGGCTGACATTTCACTTGTACAAAACCAGAGAAATTCAGCCGATATAGTTAGCTGAGGTAACTATAACTTGCGCCCCCGCAATGTACTGCTTTGGTTGTTTTAGTAAATTTCTAAGGATTTTTAAATTCTACTTGCTAACTATAGCATCCCTGTACCCTTTGCGAATTTCTAAGGTTTTTTAACTAACAGTCACGTTTGCAGAGTGGTGAAGAAAGGCAGCTGGGCCTCCAACCAGCTCTCAGGAATTCCGCTGCTTAGGACTTACAGGAGGTACCAGGAGGGCTTCTTGGCCCCAAGATCCCTCAGGAGTGAAGTGGGCTTAATCCCCCAACCAGTAGTGTGCCAGGAGGCACGTTTGCAGAGTGGTGGAGAAAGAGGGCATGGCCTCCAAAGACCTCTTAGCAATCCCGGTCTGTCTTTGGGCGCCAACTACCCCTCCTATTACCCCAAGTAAGTCCCACACAGCAGGATTGCGGAGTTGTGATAGCAGGCCACGCCCCCTTTCTCCATCACAAATGCGCCTCCTAGTCCCCCATCCTTTTTTTTGTATTTACAAAAAGAGAGGGGCCCAAACAGCCCCCCTTCCGGGCCATTTTCTGCCCTGATGTTCCCCATACCCAGGGCATGGCAAGATGATTGGGGACCGTGGCAGGAGCCTGAAGGCCCCACGGTTCCGGCCAGCTCCTGCCTCCTGCAGGAGACGACATTGCTTTTTACCCCCGGGAACTGCTGAGATGTAGCTCCCTGGGGGTAAAAAGGAAAGTGTGCTCACTTTGACCAAGCAAGAGCAAAGTGCTCTTGCTTGGTCAAAATGAGCACATTTGTTTGCTATGGGATGGCGGGAGCACTGCTCCATCAAATTCACATACCATCCAGAGAAGTGGTACCACCTCACCCCTTTACTGACTGTTTCCTCGTGGCTGACCAGTAATGCTTTGAAGTTTGACATTTACAAGTATACTACACAAGTTAAACAGCACCAAAACTGAGGTGCTTATTCTGGGTAATAACTCTGAGCTTTGGGGAATCAAGCACTGGCCTGATTTTCTGGCCCCTGTGTAACCACAACACCCAGACAATGTCCGGGATAAGAGAAACCAGAGGCATGGGGTACTGGGAGAGGCGGCCTCCAACAGAAATTGTTAATCACAAAAGAGCCACTCCCAGTGGGTTGTAGCTAGTGATAGTGCTAATTAATTAGTGAGTGCTAGCATCTCACAAAAAGTGAAGGACTGGTCTCACACACCACCTGGTGTCATGCTTCATCACTGACCAGTCCTCGCACCCTAAAAACTTTGTTGATGACAGGGATGCACTTCTAAACTAAGGGGAGGGCCTAAAACAAATAGTGAGGTTAAAAAGCCATTCTATATGTCAAATTAAGTTTTAATGGTGCTGGCATCTATATGGTGATTAAAATCAAGTGATCGTGTGATGGGGATATTATTGTCCCCCTACCGATAATAATGAGGTCGACATGTTTCTGCCAGTGGCCCAGTGGGGTCCGTGGCATTCATCAGGACCTAAATGTGAAAATAAATGCGGGCTCCACTCTTACCAAGGTCTAGTAAGAGGTTTTCAACTGGGTGGGGTGACAAAGATCACTCTCCACTGCGGTCTGGCCTGTATCTAAAGCCTGAAAGAAAAACAAACCGGTATAAGAACCGTAACACAGCACTAGAATCATACAACATAAAGTGAAATGAACAGCCACATACACCAAAAACTATAGTGAGTAGCTATTCGTGCAACATTTGTGGAAATCATATGTGTACCAGAACCGAGACATTGTCTCACAAATGCTTATCCTACGAGTGGGGCAAAATCTGCCCCATGGGAGGGTGAGGATAGGAGACCCGTTGAATTAACCACTAAAAACATAATGAGAAGAAATAAATACAGAAAACACTATGTTAAGACAGAGGAAAGTACTCTTCTGTAGTATCTCAGGTTACAAGATACCTGTAAAGGAATTACAATCACTCTCCCACTCATACTCTTACTGTAAGGTGACGTGGTCCCCACCTCTGCGCCTGTGTGTGCTCCTCCGCTCCCTGATGATAACTGAGTGGAGGGGTTTATAGTCTAAGGACCCTTTGGTGAATTGCAAATAAAAGTGAATGGGCTGCAGGTGTGCGGTATCCAGTGTCATATCACCGTGCAAGGAGGCCCGTGCCAGCATTTGGGTGTCGGTATCCGCTTTAAGTGTGCATTGGCTGCGCATATAGAATGGAATAGCTGTGTGCGGCTAGTGTGCTAACGGAAAACTGCACATGTACCTAGCTTCTCAAGACATGCAAAAGTGCGAGTTAAAGAATGGTGTAAAGGGAAAGTGCACAGTCGTCAAGACTAGGAAATAGAGTCTTGGAAATTAAGCCCACGTATTGTGCTGAGCGAGGGTTCTACTATAGAAGAAAAAAACGCTAGTGCTGACATAGTATGTACAGATGTGTGCTGGTGAAATCACAAACATAAGGGGATACACACGCTATAAACAGTCACAGGACTGGTGTTTTCCTTAAAACATATTCCAAAGAGGTCATTCCAGCGTCATACAGGTACAGGCTGTCACTGTATAGGGACTGTATTTTCTTAATTTAACCTAATCTATCACAGGGGGTGACGTTTAAATGTTGTAAAAGGCACCGCCGAGGGTACATGGTATGTTAGTGATGCTTGCTAAAGATTAATTTTACATGTATGTTACATTACGCCATGTAATTGTTAAAAAGCTAGTTGTAGCCATGGGATGTCGTCGTTGAGACCTTTCCATGTACGAAGGCGGTATAGCCACCTTTGTTCCCTGACATGGAATGGCCTGGTCATTTGTTTCTTCATGACTTCCTGGACCATCCACTTAAGATCAGTGTCTTTATGGTTGTGCTCCAGGAAACGTCTGGTGAGTTTTGTATTAGTTTTTTTACAACATTTGGTGCTGCAGTGTTCGTTAATACGGAACTTGATTTTTCTGGTAGTCATACCCACATATTTACAGTCGTATGGGCATGTGAGAAGATATACCACGTTTTCCGTGTTGCAGTTGCTGAAGTTGTTCAATATCCACGGGCGTGTGGTACCAATGTCAACTTCTTTTGTAGTTAGAGACATGCGACACAGCCGCCACAAGTGTAATATCCTGTTGGTATCTGGGTGTTCCAGATGGTCACTTGATTCTCCCCTCTAGCAGGAGGGTCTTTTGCACGTACCAACTCATCCCGTAGGTCCTTGCTTCTTTTGAAAGCGAATAATGGGGGTTCCCAACGTTTCTCCCCACTGTCAAGGATGTGCCAATTCTTTTTTATGATTCTCTGAACATTATTGGTAACCGGTGTATATGTTGTTATACATACAATGCAGTTTGGTTTCTCTCTATCGCTGTTCTCTAGTAGGGTGTCGCGATTATTATTTCTCGATCTCTTCTTTCCTCTCCTGATAAGTTTCTTTGGGTAATGTCGGTCCGAAAGTTTTTTCTCAAGCTCATTTGATTGTTCAAGAAAAATCTCAGTTTCTGTACAGTTTCTTCGTACCCTGAGCAATTGGCCCACCGGTAAGTTGTCCCGTAGGGCTTTCGGATGATAGCTCTCATAAAGTAGTAAGCTATTTTGTCTGTTGGTTTGTTGTGGACTTTAGTGCTGATGCCATCTGCATTCATTGTGATTTCAAGGTCCAAAAAGACAGCATGGTCCTTACTGATAGAGTGGGTAAATCTCAGGTGTCGATCTTTGAGTTGACCCATTCCACGAAATTGTTCACTGTTTCTTCATTCCCTCTCCAGACAATAAAAACATCATCAATATAACATTTCCATGTCTTCAGGTTTTCGGAGAATGGGAGATGTCATGAAAGATGTAGTCTTCCTCAAACTGGTGCACATATAGACATGCTAGGCTTGTGGCGAAAGTGCTGCCCATCGATGTACCAGTGATTTGATGGTACAGCACTTCCTCAAATTCAAAGAAATTTTTGGTCAACGCAATCTCAGCACATTTCATGATAAAATGTTGAGGTGTGAGGAAATCCCAGTCGGTATTCAGTAAAATCTGTTCCACAACCTCCAGGGTGCGCCTCTGAGGGATACTGGTGTACAGTGCCTCAATGTCCATAGTTATGAACAGGTCTTCAGTGTTGTTCATTTCCAGATCCCTCAGGAGGCACAGTACATCTTTGGTATCTCGTAGGTAGGCGGCGTAAAACATGCCTCCTGTTGCGCACTATTTACAAAGTGACGCATCTAAGCAGATGCGTCACTTTGTAAACCCATGTGCTACATTATACCTGTGTCAGGTATAATGTATGCAGAGGGGGCGTTCCCCCGCAAAAAGCCTCGTAATTGTGACGCAGTGAAATCTATGAGATTTCACTGCGTCACTTTTAGGACGCTGTTGCGTCAAAATCTTGCGCCTGCCTCACAGCAGGCGTAAGACTGACGCAAGCCCTTTCACATGGGGCTTTCCCCATGTGAAAGGACGCATTGCTGGAGTTGCGTCACTTTTGTGACACACCCCAGCAATGCGTGACTTTTGCGCTTACAGATACGTCAGAAATACTGACGTATCTGTAACTCCTTGGGACATGATGCGTCATACTATAAATATGACGCATCATTGGTGTCGCAAGGAGGACGCAGTGAAAAGTGACGCATCGCTGTTTTCACGCAGCGATGCGCCACTTTTCATAAATGAGGCCCATTGAATTCAAGGCCCTCTGTTTCATGTTTCGTGCCCAATGTGTCCATGCCCCTTCTTACATACAAAATCTGGTAATACCTTATGTTCCAGCTCAACAGTTGAGATCCTCCAGCCTCTCACTGTTTTCATTTCCTAGGTTTCGCCGTTCCCATAGGAGGGGCTGTTCTTTTTCTTATCTTGGCCCCAGGCTCTGGAATGCTCATCCAATTGACCTTAGGAATTGTCCTTCTCTGTAAGCCTTCTGTAGGAGCTTAAATACACTGCTGTTTAGTGACCTGGTTTGATTTCTGTTTCTCTTTTCGCCTGCTGTCTAGTTATTTCTGCCTCCACGTGTTCAATGCCGGGAGACCCTGTTGGGTAGATGAGCGCTTATTAAGTGTATAAATAAATAAATAAATTATCAGTATCAATGTTCAATGTATCCGATCCTCCCGAAACCTAACTCTTAAAACAAAGATATTATTCTATCTAACAAGAATGAATTCTCCACCTGCAACAAAAACGTGAGAAAGGACAAATCCAACGAGTTTCTAGGGGAAAAGTACAATTCAGACCTACAGAATTCAGCCAACATAAGAAATTGCATTAAGGCTTAATGAAATTACACATAAAATGAACATTATTCACTAAGCATCTCTAAATTAACACATTACATAAGCACATCAAATACTTGAATACTTGTCATTGATATGTAAGAATTCTGCACATTAACGTGTTCAGCTAAACCCATGTGGTTGCTACGTTAATTTCTTTAGGTTCACATTGAAAATCCCTAACACGTCACCTTCCATGTATTTTCCGTTCATGTTCTAAGTTTCTAAGTTAATAGAATAAAGGAATATATGTAGGTTCGAACAACCGATGAGTATAATGCACCGCTACAAATGGAAGAGCGAAATTTGCACTCCAACAACATGAAGTCTAACAAGCAGCTGCAGCCAGTGCAACATTAGCTGCACCACATCAGAACAAATCCCATATTGGGCAGAGTCTTTGCTCTCACCTCTTTACCCATCTGGTGGACAGGAATTGCAGACACAGCCAGACAGCCTGATGGGAGTCTTTCCATAACTTTCCAGGGCTTACTTTTATTATGAAAGGCTCTGGCTTGAAAAAAAGTGTCTAGTTTAGCTAACCCCACATGGCGATAGTTAGAGAAGAGAAAGAAAAGGAAAAGAGAAAGAGTCGGGCAGTAAAGGACAGAAAGAAAAGGGGGATGAAGAAGTAGGAGACAGGCAAAGTGACATAACATCTCAGTACACTGATGTAGAAGCTGCGCTTAGTACAACCGATGCTAACCCTGTAACAGATTTGCGAATGTGTTCTTGTATGAAGATAAATAAAACATGTTGAAATCAGAAAAAAAGTGTCTAGGCCCAGGTATAGGGCACTTATTTTAGGATTAGTTGTGCCACTACGGTGTTTGATATTTCTATTTAACTGATCAATATATAATTCACCACCATCACGAGATGAATAACAATGTCTTTGCAAGGATTTCCCAATCAATGAAATTGTATAGCCTGTGATACAACTTCTAAAATGATAAATCCATCTTTGTTAGTTATGCCATGTCATATCTGAAACCCTGTGCAGAGCAGAATATTTTGTGACAGACTTAGCATAATGGTCAAATATGGAGGACCATGGCCTGTCACTGGAAGGAACCCCCATAGGAAGGATTGCTTGTCTAGATTATCAATGGGCAGAAGGTATGTGAGTAGTAGATGACAATACCATTGACTGAAAGACATTCAGTAGGGTTTGTAAAAATATTTCGCCTGCATAAGCATTTCTAAATTGTTTAATAAGGATATTTTAATTCATTGAGATGACAGATTTTAGGTTACAAATGTTATTCTTTGTTAGTGCATATTGTTGCTGTACTGATGGTCCTGCAGAAGTATTCTCAAAATCTCAACTGTTCACCTGGGGTTTCAGTAGTATATACAAGGCCACTGGAATTATGCGATTGTGCAGAAATTTTTGCACAATTATAGATGTGCAACATTTGCTACACTATCCATCATCTGCTGCATAATCTGCAGATTTTAACACAGAAATGTTGTTCCTAGCTCAAATGGTTCAAAAGTTACTAAATATACATGTAGATGTGATGCCACGCAGTGGAAGGCCCTTGACAGAGGTTGACTGGTCACCTTCCTGTTGTTTATTGCTATATTTGGGTGTTAACTGGTACTAATGTGGAACAACCAATCCCCAGACAGTGTTAACAAGTATAACAAGCATTTGCAATGCAATAGGTCTCGCATTCGCGAGAGTTTGAGCTATTGGCATTGTAAATGACAATCAGCCTGATTCATGAAGCGAAATATGTTATGTTATGCGTTTTTATTTGGCGCACAGATGCTCCAGCTAAGGAGCGTCCTGGCGCCCGACAAGGCAGCTGCACAACACAACTTAAACAAAAAACAGACATATGTATACACACTAAGGAAATAAAAAGGTTTTTACCGCACGACGAAAGGAGAGCAAATCGCTCATAGCGCGAATCTCCGGGGGCAAAGAGTTCCAAAGAACAGCTGCGCGCACTCGAAACGAGCGTCCGCCAGCCCTACTCCGCTTGAAGCGCGGCGCCACGGCCAGTTCCAGGTCAGCAGATCTTAAGGGACGCGCTGGGATGTAATTGGCCATAAGGGCCGTAAGGATCGTCGCTGGGGACCCCTTCAGAATTTTATAGGCGACGCAGAGGACCTTAAACTGGATCCGCTGGGCCACCGGGAGCCAATGCAGTGACCGCAGGGTACTAGAAGTAGGACAGAATCTCGGGAGGCCTACCACCGCTCTAGCTGCGGCGTTCTGAATCCTCTGTAAGCGCCTGATCTCTGCCTGATTCAGCCCGGCCAACAAGGAACTCGCGTAATCCAGCCTAGAGATGACAGTAGCTTGGATCATGAGTTGCCTGGTAGGAGCGTCGAAGAACTTAAGCACAGGACGGAGCCCGCGCAGGATGCCAAAGCAACATGCGGCCGTGCGTTTGGTGTGACACACAAACGAGAGGGAGGGGTCCAGCCAGACCCCGAGGTTCTTAAGCTCGGCGACTGGGATGGGAGCAGGTCCCAAATCCCCCGGCCACCATCTCTCTCCCCACAGTTCCGGCTGTCTGCCAAAGACCATGACCTCGGTCTTGCTAGCGTTCAGCTGGAGACAGTTGGACGTCATCCAGCTGGCGACCGCCCGCAGTCCTTGTTGAAACCTGGGGGCATCAACTTCGGCATCCCCGCTGATCGTGACCGCTAGCTGGGTGTCATCGGCATATGACACCATGGTCATACCCCATTGTTTGACAACCTCAGCTAGCGGCCTTACGTACAGATTAAACAACGTAGGGCTCAGCGAGGAGCCTTGGGGGACCCCCAGGTTTAACGGATGGAATTTGGACTGATAAGGTGGGACGGTCACGCTAAAGGCCCGGTTGGTTAAAAACGACCGGAACCACTCGAGAGCGATGCCAGTGACACCAGCCTCCTCTAGGCGCAGCAGAAGGATGGGATGCGAGACGGTGTCAAAGGCAGCGCTTAGATCTAATAGCACCAGCGCTGCCGTTTGTCCCGCGTCAAGCACGGAGCGAAGATGCTCTACCATAAAAAGCAGAGCCGTCTCCGTGCTGTGACCGGCCCTAAACCCATTCTGCGTAGCGTCGAGGATATCTGCGCGGCAAAGATGTTCCGAGAGGACAGCATTTACGTGTGCCTCCATAACC
The DNA here is from genome assembly GCF_964261635.1 of Lissotriton helveticus. Classification (NCBI taxonomy): domain Eukaryota; kingdom Metazoa; phylum Chordata; class Amphibia; order Caudata; family Salamandridae; genus Lissotriton; species Lissotriton helveticus. Next base: position 192,463,854 of record NC_136060.1, read on the forward strand.
TTAGCCGGCCACGGCAGGAGTGAAATCGGCCGATAGCTCTCTGGCTTGCTCCCGTCCAGGCTAGGTTTCTTAAGAATAGGCCGAACCATGGCTCGCTTCCACTTCTGTGGGACTTTGCCAGATGTAAGCGACAGATTGATCAGGGAACATAGCGGTGAGATATCATGTGCCGCTAGGTCCCTGAACACCTCAGGGCAGAGTGGATCCTCTGGGGACCCAGACTTCACTCTGCGAGCCAATATGTCTAGGCTATCAGATGTTAACATGGGTAAGGCATGTAATCCCTCAGATGGTAACGGCTTAGAAGATGGATTAGCCGAGGGAATGACCAAAGGAAAGGCCCGATAGATGGCATTCACTTTTTCCAGGAAAAACTCTGCCAATTTTTCACAGTGCTCAACGGAGCTCTGGTGTGACGTAGTGACTTTTTTGGCAGTAAGGTCTTTCAATACCTTGAAAATAGCCTTAGACGGGTTCGAGCTATTCCTAAATTGCGCAGCATAAAATGCGGCACGAGTTCTACATATCGCCCGGTGGTACACTTTCACGGTCGACAGATATAGAACTTTCTTCGTGCTGTTATAGGCTTTACGCCACGCCCGCTCTGCGCGCCTACAGGAGACCTTCAAAGCCCGCAGTGAGTCGTCGTACCAGGGGCTGGCTTTACCAGCTCCAGTTTTACAGGTTACCAAAGGGATAAGGGTGTCCAAGGCCCTGGAGACCCAATTGCAAAACCTATCATAGACCTGATCAGGCGACCCCAAGATGTCAAACGGGTCAGCCGATAGGAGGTGGAAAAACTCATCCAGCTTAAGTTTGTTCCAGCGTCGTCTTGGAACCAAGCACACCACTGGCTTAGATTGAATAGCCGCAATAGGGCAGTGGATCTGTATCAAATAATGATCAGTCCAAGCCAGAGGTGTGTAGCTGGCGACACAGGCTTCCGTAAGATTAGTAAAAAACGGATCAAGGGTATGACCCCCTGAGTGGGTGGGCTGTGTCACCAGCTGATGCAGCTGGAGCGCCTCAAGGTCTGCCAAAAAACTGGATACTGAGGGACTGATGGAGTTGTCAAAATGCAAATTTAAGTCTCCAATGATGGAAAAATTGCAGCACCCCGTAGCCAATTCACTAATGGCGTCCGGTAGCGCTGCTCTAAAGGCTACTTCGCTCCCCGGGGGCCGATATATCAGAAGTCCCGACAGGGTGAAGTTAGATGAAATGGCAACTTTAAACAAAGCGCTTTCGCAGCCCGGGATTTTTTGCCCATGCCACGTGCAGGAATAGCAGGATTTGACCGCGAGAGCTATTCCCCCGCCTCTTGACGTACGATTCAAGGTGAATACCGCGTATTCCGGCGGGAAGGCCAGATTGACAATGGCCGTGTCAGCATCCTGCAACCAGGTCTCTGTCACACAGAATAGATCAGGCAACTCCCCATCTAGCAGATCGAAAATGTCAAGATGGTGCTTAACAAGCGACCTAGCATTAAGATTCCATACACGAATACTAGGCAATGGGCTTGTGGGCACACGAGGGGCATCCCGGCAGCTCCTGCTTATGGGGGCGGACAAGGTGAAACATCCGCAACCACACGAAAACGGGCCGCATAAGGGATCCACCCGAGGTGTAGTACAGGTCAGCCAGGAACTATTGATGGCAACCAGACTGTCTCTGGTATAGCACCGCATGATGTAAAATAGTACGGCCAGGAAGGGGGTCAGAGCCCAGCCACGTCCAGCGCGTCCTATCGCGGACGGGGGCAGACGGGCAGGACTCTGGCACGACTCCGGCCACGCGAGGACGCGCCCGCTCCGCGATCCCGCTCCGAAAGGGAGGAGCATTTAGTAGGCGTCCCCTCACACACACATGCGCAGTCACGCGCTGTCAAAGGAAGCTGCTCTGCCCCTAACGAGTATGGCGCCCACCCCAGGAACCAAGCCCGCCAAGCGGCGGTGGGGGGCACAAATTACAGTGTGGGTAAGAGGACAGATTTTAAACTACCCACCTGTCTGCGCGCAACACAATTCTGTAAACAGCTAACAATTTTTAAAACGCGGTAAAACGCAGTAAAACACGCAGCGCGCTTCCGCAGCACAGCGCTCGCTACCTTGTCAGCAGGGAAACACCAGGGACTCGCCTTTAGTAGGCGTCCCCTCACACACACATGCGCAGTCACGCGCTGTCAAAGGAAGCTGCTCTGCCCCTAACGAGTATGGCGCCCACCCCAGGAACCAAGTCCGCCAAGCGGCGGTGGGGGGCACAAATTACAGTGTGGGTAAGAGGACAGATTTTAAACTACCCACCTGTCTGCGCGCAACACAATTCTGTAAACAGCTAACAATTTTTAAAACGCGGTAAAACGCAGTAAAACACGCAGCGCGCTTCCGCAGCACAGCGCTCGCTACCTTGTCAGCAGGGAAACACCAGGGACTCGCCTTTAGTAGGCGTCCCCTCACACACACATGCGCAGTCACGCGCTGTCAAAGGAAGCTGCTCTGCCCCTAACGAGTATGGCGCCCACCCCAGGAACCAAGCCCGCCAAGCGGCGGTGGGGGGCACAAATTACAGTGTGGGTAAGAGGACAGATTTTAAACTACCCACCTGTCTGCGCGCAACACAATTCTGTAAACAGCTAACAATTTTTAAAACGCGGTAAAACGCAGTAAAACACGCAGCGCGCTTCCGCAGCACAGCGCTCGCTACCTTGTCAGCAGGGAAACACCAGGGACTCGCCTTTAGTAGGCGTCCCCTCACACACACATGCGCAGTCACGCGCTGTCAAAGGAAGCTGCTCTGCCCCTAACGAGTATGGCGCCCACCCCAGGAACCAAGCCCGCCAAGCGGCGGTGGGGGGCACAAATTACAGTGTGGGTAAGAGGACAGATTTTAAACTACCCACCTGTCTGCGCGCAACACAATTCTGTAAACAGCTAACAATTTTTAAAACGCGGTAAAACGCAGTAAAACACGCAGCGCGCTTCCGCAGCACAGCGCTCGCTACCTTGTCAGCAGGGAAACACCAGGGACTCGCCTTTAGTAGGCATCCCCTCACACACACATGCGCAGTCACGCGCTGTCAAAGGAAGCTGCTCTGCCCCTAACGAGTATGGCGCCCACCCCAGGAACCAAGCCCGCCAAGCGGCGGTGGGGGGCACAAATTACAGTGTGGGTAAGAGGACAGATTTTAAACTACCCACCTGTCTGCGCGCAACACAATTCTGTAAACAGCTAACAATTTTTAAAACGCGGTAAAACGCAGTAAAACACGCAGCGCGCTTCCGCAGCACAGCGCTCGCTACCTTGTCCCGCAATGGCTGCGAAAACGCAATTGCGGGTGCAAAACACGGAATCGGCATTCAAGTACGAAATAGCGAAATCGCTAAAAAATAATAGCGAGCGGAATAGCGATTACGCTGTAAAAGTCGCAGACTCCAGGAAGTCGAGCATTAGCGATAATGAAATAGCGACCAACCACGGAATCTGCGAATTGAATAGCGAAACGCAATATTGTCTCAATCGGCATTCATGAAAGAAATACATTAGCGAAAAAGCGCTAAATCACACATTTGCGCGGCGCAATTTAAGGACAACTCAAAGCAGGTGGTAACCATAAAAGCCATGATTAACCAAAATTTGAAAAACTGTTAGCCAATCACCAACAGGTCCAGGCCTGACCAATCACACATAAGGACATTCAGCAGCAGCAATAGGCGTTCCACAATGCCTGGGATGTACATGGTGGTGAGGCGGCGAAGGCTACAGCGAGCAGCACGGAGGAGACGCATGAGGCAGGCAAGGATTTACCGGCAGCGGGTCACCTTGCTGGGGCAAACCAGAGAACAGATTTATGCTAAATACAGGCTGAATGGGGAAATGATCACCTGGCTGATACAAGAACTCGACCCCATCATGCAGCACCCAACAAGGCGAAACAATTCTGTGCCCACACATGTGCAGGTATTGTGCAGCCTGCACCTCCTGGCATCCGGCAGTTTCCAGGGCATAGTAGCCGCTGCTGGGGGGATATCCCAGCCCACCATGTCACGCTGCCTCCACACTTTTGTTGACGCCATGCTCACCCAGCTCCACCGGCACATCACATTTCCCACGAGCCAACAGGATTTGGACCTCACAAAACTACAATTTTATAATGTTGCCCATTTTCCCCATGTCCTTGGCTGCATAGACTGTACCCACGTCGCCATCTGCCCACCAGCTGGCACGGAGTATATGTACCGCAACAGGAAGTCGTACCACTCCCTCAACATACAGATGGTCTGCAATGCCAAGACCATCATCACTGACATTGTGGCCCAGTACCCAGGGAGTACCCATGACTCCTTCATCTTCAGGCACAGCGGACTCCACACACGACTGATCAGGGGAGAGTTTGGGGAAGGACACCTACTTGGTAAGTACACTTTGTCGACAATGTCACATTGCTATGAAGTAACTGCGCTGCACAGGCAATCAACATCTGCTCCTCTCATACAGGTGACAGTGGCTACGCCCTACGGGAATACCTCCTGACCCCTTACCTCAACCCTGCCACACCTCAGCAACGCCGCTACAATGTTGCGCACATCCGGACAAGGAACTGTATTGAAAGGACATTTGGCCTGCTCAAGAGCAGGTTCCGTATACTGCACAAGACAGGTGGGGCCATGTATTACAGTCCTGCAGCGTGCTGCCGCATTGTGGCTGTCTGTGCAATGCTTCATAACATTGCAACCAAGCGCCGGATACCAGTTGACATCTCAGGCAGTGAATCTGAGGGGGACGACCGGCCACCAGCACATGCGCACCATGCACGCGGGGAGAACCCAGCTGAAGGCCACAGACGTCGCAACCACATCACAGCTAACAATTTCTAGCCCACCCCCTTCCCCCACCCCACATATCACAATTGCATGCAAACTGTAATGATTACACAAGGCGTATGTGTGCACCAAAATAAATGTATTTGTTATAATCACAAAAAAATAATGGGTCTTGGAAACAACTATTTACAAAATGCAGTATTCATGCATACTGCATGAGACGGTCCATGGCAGGCTTAAGTTCAGCCTGCGCCTGTGTCCCTGACACAATGTCATTGGCGCCTCCGGCGCACAATTTGCAGGCGCCTGGGAGGCTCTTCCTCCTCCTGGGCAGCTGGAGCAGGCGTAGCCCTTGTGCTGCGCCTAGGTGGGGGGGCCTGCGTGGCAGAGTGGCTGCTGACACTGGAGGCACCCTCACTAGCATCATCACCCCCCACAATTGCCGGTAGCACAGGTGCGTGCAGTGCGGTGACGGCGGTGGTCAAATGCTCCAGCACCCGGGTAATATCTTCGCAGCACTGGACCAGTTGGTGCTGCTGGGTCAAGGAGCGCCGCGCAAGCAGGGTGGTGGCATTTGCCGAGACATAATTGGAGCGGCTATAGGTGGACAGCCGGCTCAGCAACTGGTGGTGGCGCCTGCTTGCAACACTGCGGTGCTTCACCAGCGCTGCAGTGTTGTCTTCCATAGCCGCCGTCATGCGGTCCATGGCCGCCGTCATGCGGTCCATCCTCTCCCCGACTCCAGCCACATTGCGGCCTATCTTATGAAGCTGGAGCTGGATTGCTCCTTGCTGCTGGGACTGCCGCTGGTGTATGCGGAGCATGCGCCGCTCCACGCTCATGCAGGCATGGAGATGCCCATTGCCCCACCTGCTGTTGGGCCGCTGTGTAGCGGATGTGGCTGGCCCAGATCTTATTGGCCGTGCTGCAGGTGTTGTTGCAGCTGGTGTTGCAGGTGCCGCAGCCACTGGAGGCACATTGGTGGGGTGCCTGGCTCTGGCAGACGGTGGGCCTGCAGGTGTTGAAGCAGCAGAGGCGGGGGGCCTGGCCTTGGCAGACGGTGGGCCTGCAGGTGTTGAAGCAGCAGAGGCGGGGGGCCTGGCCTTGGCAGACGGTGGGCCTGCAGGTGTTGAAGCAGCAGAGGCGGGGGGCCTGGCCTTGGCAGACGGTGGGCCTGCAGGTGTTGTAGCAGCAGAGGCGGGGGGCCTGGCTGCTGGTGTTGGCGCTGCTGCAGGGGCTGGTGGCTGTGTATCAGGTAGGGATTCCTCCTCCTGGGCCTCCTCATCGATCAGCAGCCTCTCACTGTCACTGCTGTCTCCCGCACCTGTGAGGGTAAGTGGATACTCATTAGGTGCATGTGACTGTCAGACGTGCAGATGTTACATGCATGCTGGGTGTCATTCCCTGGGTGGCTGTGTATTTGCGCACTTTGGAACCTTTCTGGCCGCATTGTGGTACTAAATGTTTGTTTGTATTTTATATAGCGCACTTCTACCCGGAGGCCTCGTAGCGCTGTATTCATACCGCTGCGGAACCCATCCTGGCTTTCCTGTGAAATGTCCACTCCTGGGCACCCCCAAGGTGAAGCCAGGCATCCACAGCGCTGCTGGGGCCGTTGTGGAGATTAAGCAAGCTATTGCCCAGAGTCACAGAGTGGGACCCATGATTAGACTAGGCACCGAGGCGAGAATTATCAGGTCCGGGGAAATTGAGCCCAAGACCCGCCGAGGCGGGAATCGAACCCTGGTCCCGGGCCAGACCTCTGCATCAGGGTCTGCCGCTCTAACCATTGAGCCACACTTCTCCACTACTACATTGTGGACATACTACGTCTCCCACAATGCTTCAGGGCATTTCCTGATGCACAACATAGGCATGACTAAGGGCCAATGAGTGAGCCTATTTGGTCAGGGGCGGTCATAGGGGACAGGGTCGCAGTCGCATGCCACTTACCTTGGGTGTCTTGGGAGGGGCGGGAGGAGTCCAGAGGGGTCACGCCAACACACGCCTCCCTCTCCAACGTGTCCTCTACCTGGTCCTCCAGGGGGGTGTTGGGTGGGACAGTCGGTCCACCACCTCCGGTGCCTGATGCCTCACCAAGGCGCTCCGCAACCCTCTCCTTGGCACGGCCTCGGAGGTCGTACCACCGCTTTTTGAGTTCCTCCAGAGACCTGTCCGCAACGCCCACAGAGTTCACACTGGAGGCAATCCCAACCCAGATCCTCCTCTTCTCCTGCTCTGGGACCCTCCGGGAGTTGGCACCAAACAGCTGGTCGTGGTTGGCCACCACCCCTTCGATGAGGTTCTCCAGCTCCTGTTCGGAGAATTTCAGTTTGCGCTTGCGGCCAGCGCTGTTGCTGGGGCCTGGCTGGGGTTCCTCCGACATGGCGGTCGCTATTTCGGCGGGGTTGTGAGTCGCTAACGGCGGTTTAGCGGCAGCTTTCGGTCTTCAACACTCGACTGATAGCGTCACTGTGTTGTTTGGGGGTGGGATTTGGCTGCTTCCTGGTTGTGATGTCATCACGGTGCTCGTAATGCGTCTTCCCGTTTTCCAGATCCCGCGAGATAGCGACTCGCATTCCCGATCCCACGGGATTGCGAGTCGCTATCCCGTGCGATCGGGATTGCGAGTCGCTATCCCGTGCGATCGGGATTGCGAGTCGCTATCCCGATCGCAGGTAGCCGGAAATAGCGATTTTTCTGCGTTTTTTGTCGGTCGCTAACGGCTTTAGCGCCCGCGTGCGAGTCGCTATTTTTTCCCCGAAAAGTACATGAATGCCGTTTTGCGTTTCCTCAATAGCGAGTCGCTATTAATCGCTATTAGGGACACGCAAAACGGCCCGTACATGAATCAGGCTGTATGTCTTTTATTTATGCTTTAAAAACAAACATAAATAAAAGGCATTGTCATTTACAATGCCAATAGCTCAAACTCGCGCGAATGCAAGACCTATTGCATTAGTATTGTTTGCAGATCGGTATTGTTTCTGTGTTTTCTATTTATGGGGTTCCACTGTCCTAGTTCTAGCAGCCTTCCCTTTAAATGAAACTGACACAGGCTCGATTTTCTGTACAAATGTGATTAGCCACGAAGCATTTTTAGACCGCATTATTCATGTGAGGTTTGTTCTTGAGTAAGAAACTGAACAGCATTTATATCCAACCTATATTTACAGGGTACCAAAGTTATGGTAGTAAATGCCTTGCCTGTAAGTGAAAAGTGGCACCGTTTCTGAATCTTCTAAAAACGGGATTAACTCCATAGTGTTTAAAAAATGAAAAATAAAAAATGTTGTTTAGAAATTACGCATATTAGCGGCCCCAGCTGTTTTTTTGGGTATAATTTAAGCACTAAGAAGGCGTCTTGAGCCACGTAACTATTAACTTTTATGTGTTACCCCCAAAAAATGACAATATGCAGTACGCTATAAAAGTTGTTAAAAAATACGCAGTTCTTAGGGTGACTGGTGAGGCTGAGTTCATAAATACGATAACATTGTCCTTTGTTTTGTAGAAAGTAAGGGAGCCTAAAAGTCTGCAGTAGTGTTAAAAATCTCCATACAGTTGTGAAAGGAATCCAAGACGAGTTAATTGTCTGGGTAAAAGCCTCCTCGTTGTAAAGTTCCAAATGTTTTCGTTTGCACCATGTGCGAAATGCAGATCAGTAACTTGAGACAAAGAAACAGCAGGATGCACAAGTAGCGAAACTTAAGTGTAGGTTACAGGTAAAAGCTACAAAAGCAAAGGGTAAGAAACAGAACACACAGTTACAACGGTTTTAAAGTTTACTAAACAACTTACCAATGCCACACATGCTGTGAAGTATTCCAGTTTAATATATCGACACAAAAGCGTGCCTAAATGTTCTTAAAAGCGAGTCTTGATGTGTTGTGGTTGGTGCGCATGTACACGTGGTGTTGGGGAAATATAAAACAAGTATGCAGCGGCTTGGATCTTACCGCTGGGTGTAGTTCTGCGCTTGTGTTGGAGCGCGAGCACCGCCTCTGGTGCCACCCGGTCCTGGACGTTCATGGTTTTTATCGCACTGGGGGCGAGTGGACCAGAAATCGGAGTGGACCCGCTTGGGCACTTTTATTTATTTATTTATGCGTTTTTATATCGCACGGACTTTACCCGAAGGTGCCAGAGCGCTTCACAATAGGTATGTGATACTTTGTGCTGTGCCACAGACTGGGACAGCTTGTTCCCACTCTCCTCCTCGTTTGCCACAGTGGTTTTCGTGGCGCTGGGAGACAGGGGTGTAGATCAGCGGGAATTCTAGGAGACATCTGCTCTGGAAAACGAGCCCCAGGGTCAATAAAATGCAAGGTGGCACGCCGGGGTCAGACGGTGATGGGGAGGAGGGTTGCACGGGATGGTCATGGGCGAGGGAACTGATGTGCAGGGTGGGCGTTGCGAACGCCGGTCAGGTAGGGGCAAGTGCTGGTGAGTGGCGTGGCGGCAATTTGGACGACATACGGAGAAGATGGATGTTTTGCCTTGTAATCCTAAATCCTTATGTTTTGCAACTGGTTCTTATGTAAAGCGCTCTGACACCTTCGGGTAAAGTTTGCGCTATATAAAATCGCATTAAATAAAAAATAATAAACGCCCACTAGCATGGGGTTATTTGTGAAGATTTGAGAGGGCTACAGAGGGTGCGATGGGCTAGGTTAGCGGGGAATTCTTTCCCGGACTGCGGGAGGCTCACTGTGGAGGTTGTGGATTGCAGGGGGGGGGTTGGATTGGGAGTGCATTAATTAAGCAGGTGTTGGTGGGCGGTGTAGGAGTCCCTGAGGGGGGTGCGGGCGTTGTGGGTAAGGCGGTTAATTTGGGGCACCAAGATGGGGTTCCGGTTTCTGGGAGGCTCCGCGGGGCCCTGCAGAGAACGCTGCCCCGAGTGAAGGGGGTTGGCACGATTACAATCGAGCATTGAAGACAAGAGAATCATTAGTTTCTGAAATTACACACATTCAGGGAACACAACTCTAACACGATCTTACAACTGCTTCAAAACGCCAGAAGGCGAGTCCGCCAGGCGCCTCCTTTTGCACCACTGGAGATTGGGTCTGACCAGGCCAAGCCAGGGTTACTGCTCGCCCATTGGCTGCTGCCGAGCCTTGCACAGGAGAACTGCCTGACGGGCTAGGAGCCGTAGGGGCATGTGGCTGACCACTCAGTACACTGGGGGCTTCAGAGCAAGACTGCCCGTGCCAGTGTGGGCGGAGGAGTCCCATGGCGGGGTGTGAATAGAAGGCACCTATTGCTCTTTTGCGAGCACAGGTCTGTCAGTAATAACATGTCGGATTCCGGGATAGTCCCCGCCTCCCATAAGCCTGGCAAATGTTCCTCCGTCTGGCTGAATCTCACGCCAAAGCAACCCAACTCTCTAAACCCCTGGGACGATCCGTGCCATACAGTAAGCGTGGACTTGAATCACCTGGGGGTAGGGGCATCTACCCCAAAAGACTGTGTAGGGAGGGGCTTGCTGTGCATTGTAAGGGGGGGTGGTCGCGCGTTGTTGTGAAGCAGGTGTTGGTGTGCGTGCAGGGCCGCAATGCTCAACCAGAGACCGCCATCTGGTTCCTGCCACTGTCCTGTCCTCAAGACCTCCAGTGCCCAGACACCCCCCCTCACTGTTCTGCAATCGGACAAGGGATGTGATGTCAGCGGGAGAGGCACTCACTGTGCCTCGCTAAAAAAGTAACATTCCACATGAACAGGGGCCGCCTGGTCCAAGGAAAACAAACACCGCACTGAGCCCTTGAGGCTGCAAGCACCGCTTTAACGCGATAAAGCCTCTGCGTCAGAGAAAATAAACATTAATCCCGCCTCATTTTCTGAACAACGTCTGGAACGTGACATTTCTGTCACAATCAGTAGTTTCACACTGAAGTTACTAAACACGAACAAAGAGGCAAGAAAGCATCAGGAGAGGAGAGATGCACGAGGACGGGGGAGTGGGTTCAGGGCACGAGGGATGTACGCGCACAGCGCACGAGCGGACCGGTCTGCTTCACGGCCGTCATAAAGACTTCTCTTATCTGCTTGTTAAACAAGCATTGAAGAAAGCTGTTAAGACGTGAGCGAAACCGAAACCTGTCGTGGGGCGGGACTTCCATTTTCTGCTGGAAGCCCGCGCCCACGAAGTGACTGGCCCAGAGAAGCAGTACTGACGCGAGGCTCCCATGCCCGAGGGAGAGCCCTGCGATGGCTGCAGAAGTCAGAAGTTGCTGCAGCGCCGATGCGGTGAGTGGGGCGGGGGGGGCAATGTACGTGTGTGTATGTGTGCATGTATGTGTGCGTGTGCGCGTGTTTGTGTGTGTGTGCGTGTGCGCATGTGTGTGTGCGCGCGTGTTTGTGTGTGTGTTCAAGGAAGGGGGGGTGGCTGTGTGTGTGCGCGCGCCGTTAGTGCATGCTAGCTAAGCGAAAGCGGGCTGTGTGTGTATGTGGAAGCGCGTCTGCACAAGCGCGACTCTTTAGAAGCTCATCCACAGACCACAATCTGTGCGTGCCCCGTTCTGTCTCCCTTGGGAGGCATCACGCTGACAATAGGTCTCCCGCTGGCGAGACCTAAAAATGACAAAATGGTGAAACAATACTATCATGAAATGTGCCGCATTAGGCCGCATATTTTGTCTTTTCATGCGCATAATTTATTGAATCCTGCTGCAAAATCTGGCCCTACTCTGCTACATAATTGCAGTGACCTTGATTATATAGCTATTCTCTAGTACCAGAACATTTCTGTGGATGAGTAGTATTTGGCCAAAGGGTCAGCTGCGGGTGCCTGTGAGCGCTGCCCGAAACAAACTTTAGAGGAGCCAAGGGGAACCGGGTGCATTCAGTGGGGCTCTGACTACGGCCCGCGAACGGCGCTGCGGGTGGTAGCACACGCACTTTGGAGAGCCGCATGGTAAGTTTCCTCTGCCCGGCCCAGATCTCGCTTCGCAGGGCGGGAGGAACTTCTCGTTGCGACGGCGGTGTCGACATTGTGGTGTGGGCTGGATCGCTACAGGCCCTGCAGCCATCGGGACTGGAAATGAGCGGACTCCGCTCCCGGGATGCCAATGTCCGCCATTGCTGACTCCCACTGCGAAACAGAGTTCGATGAGCTGGAGGGCTTTTTGGTCATCGCCGAAACCACCGGAGGACTCAATGATGTACCTAGGTGGCGGGGGGCTCCTGATTATTTTCTATAATAACCCTCTGGGCATAACCAGCATTTCTAATCCCTCAAATTTCCTTTATGAAACTCGCCTGACTTCAAAATGGCGCCTGCCGTCGATCGGCACCAGGAGTCTAAATTACTCACCTTGGGATGCCCTGTTGTCTGCTTCCTCAGCCTAAAGACTGCAAAATTGATTGCAACAACTATCATTGGTTTCTGACCTACTGAGATGAACCAGACCAGCCTGTTGACTAAATAAGAATGAACTATGCCTGACCACAAGATGGCCACCACAGTCGACCTCATCACGATATACTGCAAATCCTGGACAATAAAAAAACTGGTCATCGATCTGACTACTTCTACTACTTCTACACTACTTCTCTCTCTTCTTTCTCTCCTCTCCTAATGTATTGCTGATTGCCGGATGTAATGATAAACTATCGATCTTTTTGTTATACTATTGAACCTCATTGTTCCACTTCCTTTCGTCTCTCCTATCCCCTCCTCCCACATCCTCCCTCTATTTTATGACTCTCCTTCTCTCCTATCCCATTTTATTGAGACTGAACTATGTTGTCTGAGGCCCGATGGAGCTACCTGGTTTAGCTATAGGGGAGATGTGGATTCTCTCCTTGGTCGTCACCTACCCAGTCGGTCTTTAGACAGACTTCTTTTTGTCTCTCCCTACTGTCTCTTCCTTTATCCTCACTTTCTCACCCCTCCTACCCCCTACTACGTTTCTCTCTCCTTTCTCTCCTCTCCTAATGTATTGCTGATTGCTTTATGTAATGTTTAATTGTTTGTTCTTTTTTCTATTATATTGCGGATCTACATTGTTCCACTCCCTCTCGTGTCTTCTCCTCCCTCATCCTTCCTCTATTTTTATCTCTCCTTCTCTCCTCTCTCAATTGTTCTAAGACCGAACTATTTTGTCTGATCCCAATGGAGCTACCTGGTTTAGCTATAGGGGAGATGGACCGTGGATTCCTTCCTTGGTCGCCACCTACCCAGTCAGTCTTTAGACAGACTTCCTCTTGTCTCTCCTTGTTGTCTTTTCTCTCTTGTCCTCCCTTTCCCACCTCCCCCGCCCCCCACCAATGTTTTTTCTCTCTCCTTTCTCTCCTCGCCTAATATATTGCCTATTATTTCTGATGTATTGTGTAATTGTTGATTTTATCTGATACATGGTTGATCCTCATGTATAGTGCTCTAATACCTTTGGGTCTAGCCAACCTCACTTTCCCTCCTCCCCTCCCCCCCCCTCTACTTTCTCGCTCCCCTCTCTCCTCCCCTAATGTATTGCTGCCTGTTTTGATTTAATGTTTTCTTGTTTACTCTTTTTCCTATATATTGTTGAACCACATTGTTGCACTTCCTTTTGACTCCTACCGCATCCGCCCTCCATTTATGTCTCCCCTTCCCCCCTCTCTTAATGTATTGAGACTTAACTATTCTGTCTGACGCCCGATGGAGCTACTTAGTTTAGCTATAGGGGAGATGGGCCATGGATTCCCTCCTTGGTCATCACCTACCCAGTCGGTCTTTAGACAGACTTCTTTTCGTCTCTCCTCATTGTCTCGTCCCTAGCTCCTATACCCTCTCCCCCGAATTTCTCTCCCCTTGCCTGCTACTCTGCCTACACCCTGTCCTTTGTGCCCTTCGACTAAGCACTCCTTCTCCCCTTGTTGGGGATAGATCCAACATTTATACTCTGGAGTCTCAGCGAACACGCTGAGTGAGTCCACTGCGCCAAGGGAGCCACTCACACTTGAGGTATGGTATGGCATCCCTTGCCAAAGCGCTCCCTCTCCCCTTTCTGGGGAAGGATCCAGTATATAGACCTTGGAATCTCAGAGACCTCTCTGAGAGAGTCCACTGTCAAAGGGAGCCTCTCGCAACAGAGATAGGGAAGTGATACCACTTCCCCTGGGATCACAGCCTACTGGACTTTGGACGTTTGCCTTGACTCGTCTACCGGTTTGTGTACCAGTCACCCTTCCCCTCCTCTTTCCATGCTGTGTCTCTCACCCTAACCTCCACTTTCCGCCTTCTTTATCTATCTACTTCCCCTGCTCCATCCCCCTCCCCTTAATCTCTCACCTTGCCTGCTTCTCCCCTTACGTATTTTTTGCTTATTGTTAATCTCAATCTTATCAGTAACTATGTGGCCATGCTCTAAGAACTATGTACCCTTTGTTATGATGTAACCTGCTATTATGATCTGATGCACATGTAAAGCGCTCTGATACCTCCGGGTCTAGCCAGCGCTATATAAAACTCTTGAAAATAAAATAAAATAAAAATAAAAGGGCAAGCTTTCATGGAAAGCCCTTTCATGAAACCTGAAGAACTGTAAACAAATGGCTTTGCCGGTGAGTTTTGTATTAACCTTAATACCTAGTCCTTCGATATACGCATACATTTCCTTACCAAGAAACTTGAGATTAACCTGGTTAAATATTTGGGTAAACTTGAAATGAGGGCCAAGGTAGCTGATTGTCTGAAAAATATATTTAAGATGTATTGGTAATACCATACTGGATCAGCAAAAATATCACCTATACATCTTCTAAAATGGGACATTTTTCCCAAATGGATTGTTGGAGTTTAAGATTAAAAATCTCTAATATATGTCATATTCTGGAAGCAAAAATGTTAGCAATGGAATCTTAGTTCAAAGGTGAAAACACTGTTTGTGGTTGTCTACTATATATACTGTACAACTAATGCATACATCATGGAACCACTGTAAGTATCTGAGGTATTAATCAATCATTTTAAGAATTGGTATTTGCTGGATATTTCCATTAAGTGCATACATTCTTATTGAGACCAGAAATTAATTGGTAGGGTTATAGTCCAGATCCATGATTGTGGTAAGCATGTGAGTAGTATCTTATGCTCGATCCTTGATAATGTTAAGCATTGGAGTGATCACCACTGTACAATTTACAACTTTCTACTTACTGATTTGGTGACAGTATTAAAGTAAAGAAGCACATTAAGATAATAAAAGTAGCCAACATCATCCAACATAAGTAGAAACCTGGGCACCTAGCCTGCCACTAGCCTATGGGCTCCAGTTCCTGCTTGTTCCAGCATGATCCAGTGACACCGCCGTAGCCTGGGTTTTCCCGCCCGGGTTTACTCGCTCAGCGCTCTTCCTGCCAACAGAAGCCCCGCCCACCACAGTACCTACTTAATGCAGCCCTCAGCTGGACTGCACTAGTAGGCCCCTAGACACCTAGCCTGCCACTTGCCTGTGGCCTGTAGTTTCTGCTAATTCCAGCCTGATGCAGTGACACCACCGCTGTATGGATATTCCAGTGCAGGTTTTCCTGCTTATGGTTCTTCCCGCCAACAGAAGCCCCACCCACCACAAGAACTACTTAATACAGGCTGCAGCATGACCGCGCAGAGGATGCACTGCTAGTGCACCAAAGGTGCACCAAAAGCAAGCCCTTCTGTGCCCATTTGTGCTTGGACCTCGCCCAGCGCCATGACCCCTGATCCTCCCTCCCCCCTCAGATACACCATCACTGAGCTCAACACCCTCAACCCCCACGGACATTGCAAGAAACACTGCCAGTGTGCCGACCCACGCTCCACAGTAGAACCTTTCAGCTGCACCCACTGCCACTTTACCCGCCAGAGCACCCACACCAGCCCTCCGACCAGCCCTACAATGAACAAACCATAGACATAAAGTGAACAAAGACACCAACTTGCATGCACCAAGCTCAACACACACTCACTATGCAAACACACCACCAGGATTTGGGACGTCATGTACACCCTCAGAACCAGCATCCTCTTCCGCCCTGAGACCTGGCTCCACTCCACTTTCGCACCTGACATCATCACAGCAATACCCGAAGGATAAAAGATCACACATCGCATCAACAAGCCTGGCAGAGGGATCGCCATCATGCACAAGGAATCTATCCAATGCACTACCACAAATGATGACATCACCCTAGCCATGGAACACCTCAACTTCTGATACCAAACAGACAGCAAAACCACTATGTCAGGTTGACCAGGTTGAGGATCAACAACGAGAACTTACCTGAGGAATTGTCCTGGGCCTGGGTCTGCTCTGCACCTGAAATGAGAAAATCAGAGCCCTATTTATTTTTGTAGTACTTCAGGAGTGAAGAGGGAAGGGAAGAATGAAAAAGTCAGGCATTGTATGGCAAGATAACAGGACGTGCTTTTGTAAATGTTGGAATACACAGCAAGAAGGAGTCATCTTCGTGTAACGAAGACCAGCTGCGATTTGAAGTTAATGCGGGAAGCAGAGAGGAGACTATTGATGCTTACAGGGTGACAGGAGTTCATCGGGAAGCAGCCGAATTGCCCAAAGTTGCAAAATGCAGAGACACAGACGGAAGGACTCCAGCACCCAAGGAGGGCCACTGGCAGGACGCATCTTCAGAAGGTGCATGGCTCACTCAGATGTGACAGGTTCTGGCACACGAGGAAAGAGGGAGCAGAGCAGGGTTCGGACTGGTGCCTAAAGTCAAATGTTAAGCGGGAGGGACTCCTGTTTAAGGGAAGCTTGTTTGTGTTTTTATTGCATGTGAAAATTTTAAAAGCCTTAATCTCCTCGCTGTTACATTCTGGGAAAGGCTCCCAAGACTAACGCGCATGGGTTAAAACGAAGTTGTGTAAAGACTAGATTATACCATCAGAGCAAGGCAGGGCCATGATTCAGAGAGAAGCTTCAAGTACTAGAGAAGATTATTCCTCTAAATGAATACCACGAGTTTGAGGGTTAATTTCCTTTACCACATTTATTTCCTTCTGTCTTTTCTTTTATTCTTTTTTCCAGTACCAGAACAAAACTCCTCATATAACTAATATCTCCCCCAACCCACAAAACCCCATAGCCGATAAGGGCACCTGTTTATTAACCTAGAATCTGCAAATAATTATAGAAACTTGCCTGAGGTCTTTATTTTTTATGAGGGCACCTGCAGACATGACCAGTGAATTTTTCTGGCAGAAAAGGGGAAAAGTAGACTGGAGGAACACACTAAATAATAAAAACAACTGTACTGATAAATCAAAACTACAAAGAATCCTCTTATGTTGCATCCAATATCGCATTCCAAGTGACACACCATCAGGGGAACCCTTGCCTACCATCCACCAGGACCACATCCAGCCTTCTGCAACTTCATCGCCGACTTCTCCCGCACCTTTTGCCAGAGACTCCAACAACTACATTTTCCTTGGTGACCTCAACTTCCATCTCGACAACCACAATGACATCAACACTACCTACCTCCTCAACAGCATAAACAACATCAGACTCACCCAACTCATCAATGACTCCACACACATCACAGGCCACACACCAGATCCCATCTTCACCTCCAGTGACTGCATCAGGTACAGCGACTCCACAGAGCTCACCTGGACCGACCACTTTATGATCCACTTCAACATCACCAGCTCACAGACCTCTGCCCCCAGCCTGCCCAACATCCCTCACTGCAGCTGAAGCAAAATCTCAAAGGACACATGGATCAATGCCGTCAAAACCACCCACCCCATACCCTCCAACAGCATATACCAGAATATCAGAAACTTCAACAAATGGATCATCAACTGCACTGACAGTGTCGCTCCCATCGGCAGCAACACTCACAGAAGGTCCACCAAGCAGTTACACTGAAGTCCTCAGAACCGCTAAATTTACACTTTAGACAACTGGAAAGGAGATGGCGCACCAACAAGGACACGACTGACAAGACTGCCCTTAAGACAGCCCTCAACATTTACTACTGATAGTTAAAAGAATCAAAGAAAAAAGACTAGCCTCATGCATCGACTCTAGCTTCAATTGCAGTAAAGAACACTGCAACATAGTCAAAGAATTCTCCAACGGCTCAGCTGCAACAAACATTATCCCCTCAAAGGAACTATGCAACAACTTTTGAAACTTCTTCCATGACAAGATCACCCACATCTATGGAAACTTCAAACCCCAGCCCAAGGACACCGACTTCTTCAAGCAACACAATGAACCTGCTACCACCACAGACATCTGACTAACTGAATGGAGTCAGCTTATCCCACAGGACATTGCCTCCATCATGAACTTGGTTCACTGGGGGGCCCCAACCGACCCATGCCCTCACCACATCTCTAACCTAGACATAGCCAGAATCATCAACGTATTCACCACCTTGTTCAACACCTCAATTGCACGGCCACCTTCCCTGAGGACTGGAAACACTCAGAAATCAAAGCTCTACTAAAGAAACCATTGGCAGAACCCAGAAAACTCAATAGCTACCGACTGATCTCCCTGCTCCCGTTCCCGGCCAAAGTATTAAAAAGTCATGAACCAACAACTCTCCTCACATCTGGAACTGAACCTCCAATTCGACTCTTCCCAATATGGATTTCCACAGCATCCACAGCACCGAAATTGCCCTCATCGCGGCTACCGATGACATCCAAGCCCTGCTCGATGGAGGAGAGACTGCAGCTCTGTTCCTCCTAGACCTCTCGGTACCCTTCAATATGATCTCCCACCACACACTCATCACAAGGCTGCACAACATATGTATCCAGGGAGCCGCTCTCCGATGGATCACCTCTTTCCTCACTAGACGAACGCAAAAATTCTGCTTTAACTTCCGAATCCAATGAAACCATCTGTGGAGTACCCCAAGGATCCTCTCATAGCCCCACCCTCTTTAACACATATATGACACCTCTGGCCAGCATCGCTTAAACCCACGGACTCAACATCATATCCTGCGTTGATGAGACAAAACTCATCTCTCCCTCTCTGAAGCAAACACCAAGACCTACTTCCACAACTACATGACAGACCTTGACAACTGGATGAAGTATAACTGCCTGAAGCTCGACACGGACAAGAAAGAGGTACTGATTTTCGGAAACAAAAGCTCCCCATGGGACACATCCTGGTGGCCCTCAGAACTCGGACCTACTCCTATCCACACTGACTACTCTAGAAACCAAGGCATATTTCTGGACAACAAACTAACCATCATGACTCATGTCAACATCATCTTGTCGTCTTGTTTCTTCATCCACCTCATGGTTCGTAAGATATTCAAATGGCTACCCCCAAAGCTCAAGATGCACCATTACCCAGGTCATCAACAACAGCTGACTGGACTGTGGCAACGCTGTCTATGTAGGGATCGCAGATCACCTCCTCCATCAGCTACAGACCATAAATAACGCCACAGACAGACTCGTCCTGGATATCCCTAGAAAAAACCCACACCACCTCCTATCTCAGGGACCCCACTGGTTCCCTGTACAGAAAGATGCAAGTTCAAGCTCCTGACCCATGCATACAAGGCCCTACACAACTGTGAACCTGCCTACTTGACCCAATGCCTGAACTTCCATCTGCCCACCAGACACCCACCCTCTGCTTCCTTTTCTCTAGCCCTCATCCCTGCATCCAACGTAGCAGATGCAGAGGTCGCTTCTTCTCTTACCTAGGAGCGAAGACATGGAACAAGCTACCCTTCCATCTCTTTCAGACTTTCAAAAGTCCCTGAAGACCTGGCTATTCAGCTAATCAACTGGACCCTGCCAGTGCCTGGATACCCTCACTGGTGACAAGAAGCCCTCTACAAATTGATTGATTGATTGATTGATTGATTAAGGTAGTTTCTTTTTCAAATTTCCAGCTCAAGAAACATGAAACATGATACTCAGTGACAGACAAGTGAACTTCAAACACAAACTTGTTGTCTGACATTGGTGATCCCACAGATCTTTTGGGAATACGACATTGGAAACCCATTCTGCAGGCTAATGTCCCAAACACATTGCTGCTGGCCTATGGATTAAAAAATAAACTCAGGTGAGGATGTTGCAAGATGCTGCTACTTCTACTTGGAAGAAACAACACTAGTACCAGTACTGGAATTACCTTACAAACTTTTTAGTGACCCCTATATATATGAAACATAACGAGTCCGTTTTTTTCTAACTTTACTAGTTTATTTATTTATTTAGTTCACCAGTCACTTTTAGCTTTTTAATTTTTAAGAGAACTTTTTTTTCCAAAAGGTGCATATAACAATGTACAAAAAAACAATCAATTCATGAAAACATGTATTCACTTTACATATTTACAACACATCCACTCCACACTGTTGACTAGTCACAATCACTCAACATTCACACATGCAAAAAAATTCAATAAAAACGAAAAAACAAACAAGCAATACAAAGTGGCCCTTTGCCAAAGAACAAATGTTTCAATGTACAATTAATGTACCCTACTGGATATTCAACTGTAACTCTGTTATAAACAAATACAGTCAGAACTCAATTTTTGTTATCCTAACACAGTCCTACTATCCATTTTGTTGACACAGGGCCACTCAAGGTCGACGCGTTTCGAGCCCCCTGATTACGGGGCTCTCCTCAGGACCAAAAAGTTCTTTGGTCAACGGAAAATGAAATCCCTTGTAAAGTAGTGTGGTGTTGTGACAAAGTGGCAAACTAATTGAACTGGGAGCTGGGCTGCAATGCTTATTCCTGAGTTGCCAGGGCTCGTAGTGCCCGATCCTTTTTCTCGCTGCACCGTGCCGGGTTTGCTAATCCTTGCCGGTGCTAAAAATAGCTGCGCGGTTATTTAGAGCCGAGGCTTTCTGCAAATAAATCCGTCTGGGCGTTTGTGGTCCAGTTCTGGCTCCAAATAACCGCTCAGCTATTTTTAGCACCGGCAAGGATTAGCAAACCCGGCGGGGTGCAGCGCGAAAAAGGATCGGGCACTACGAGCCCTGGCAACTCAGGAATAAGCATTGCAGCCCAGCTCCCAGTTCAATTAGTTTGTCACTTTGTCACAACACAACACTCTCTTCCTTCGCTTTCTTTCGCAGACACATACGTTATGGCCTTGATCATTCATTCCTATAGACCAGCAGACCATGAATTGACATGTTTCTTTCTGGAAACGTCTTTGCATTTCTTAGCAACCGCAACAGTTTCTATTTTATCGTTTCACCTTAGGAGCAAAGGGAATACATTTCTAATTACTTACCATGAATAGCCGCATAGTACTAAAACAAAGGAGGGGTTCTTCAGTTAATTGAACTCCCCAAGCCAAGGTTGCACTTTGAGTAGGTGGAGTGCATGAACGCACAGGCAACAGGCCGCACAGCCTGGTCTGCAAGCCCCAAACCAGCCACACACACATTTACACTCCTGCAGCAAGTGCGTTCAAACAATCTATCTAATGAGACAACCTTCAGAGCATTGCTGAATTTATCTTGGCTCTTGCACTCAAAACGCAGGCACTCATTGTATCATGGTTGAAGGGAGGAGAGCATTGTGTCACTGTCACACCTTATGCCTGAAGTTGATAAATTGTTTATAGCTGAGTAGTGGTCTGGGAGAACCATGGGCTTCAGATAATAAATGTTTCATGTTAATCATTTTGATGATTAAAAAAAAGGCAAGGCAAAAAACATTCCCCCTGAAGATAAAAAAGACCCATATTACAGAATAAAGTCAAAAGAAAAGGTGTGCAATATAAAAGGAAATATTGGTGAATTTGGAATAAGGGCTGGAATTGTTGGAACACCAATTAATAACATAATATTGGTTTTTCAGGATATCCACGATAAATTTGTTTCAGATGAATTTACTTATGATACATTTTACTAGAGATTAGCTACATACTTGTTAGTTATGCTAACGCCAAATAAAAGGTCCATTGACATGTTGTAATGGTAAATTAAAAAAAAGCGATGACTGTTCTCTTCTTGTTATATACCTAACTTATTAAAGTTATAATGTCAACAAAGGAGAAAAACAAATTGAGCTGGTCTGGACATAAGATTTTTATCACACAAGATGTTGGCAAAGATATAGGCATAGTCCCAATATGGGCCAGTAAGAACAACTCGATTCAATTGTCCTCTTGTGTGTTCTTTTTATTCTCTTGACGAGTGAGCAGGAAACACGCAACCAACGCATTTCACCTATACAAGGCTTGTTCAGGGCTTCAAACATGTTAAAGACATCATTATAAGTACAAAACATGCCATTGGTACATTAAGCCCGATACCGTTACAAAACGATCCTGTATACTTATTTTATAAAATGCAAAGAATTTAAAATCATTTGGACAACCCAAAATACATTTTGAAACAAATAATACTGAACAAAAAAAAAAATTCATAAACAATAATCACATTAAATGACAAACCAGAGACCTATGTGCATGGTGATTAGAGATCCTATCACCAAAACCCACTAATAAAGGGGATGAATAGGTCCACAAGTATGCGACATACAAACTGGAACAGAAAAGAACAGCAAACAGACAGAGAGCTACCCACACGCAGTTTGAACATATGTGTGGCGGACATGATCCAGAATAGCCAATGCCCTGTAAACGTCTGACAGATGTACAAGAAACCATAAATCAGGGAATCTTATAGTTTGTAATCTCATGATCTTACACCAGAAGAGTATACTGGCAGTGGTCACCAATTGTGGTTCATAACGTTGCAGGGATTAATCAAGTTATTCGAAATTATATATAATGTCTGTCAAAAACATAACATACATGGTATCAATCAATCAATCAAAGTACTTTATTTCTAAGAAATAAATTCTTATATAAATATTATACACATTTCCCAATTCATAACAATAGTCAATTTTAAATAACCAGAAACAGCAGTACACATTCTTCTAACTTATAATATAAACATTTTACATTACTTGACGTATCTCCCGACCATAATTCAAAAACTATACTGCACCCTCAGTGCTTTAAAATATCCACCAATACTTCACAACTCAAAGTGCTCCCAAAATCTTTCTGCCAGAGAATTTGTATGAAGCACAAGTATAGTACATGATGAGAAGGCATATCTTTCATATAGTCAAACGCATCTCAAATCATCAAAATCAGAAGTCATAACGAAGTGTCTATCAAACTAAATCAAATTGAAACAGAGAAACAATTAATAGTTCATCTGTAACCAATCTATCAAAAAACCCAATCACGAGGAGGAGCCAAGCTGGCGACCAAGATGGCCGCTTAGGCTCCCGGCTCCGTAGACCTCCTCATCCCGCTACAAAATCCTGTTATTTATCCTGTGCCTGCGCAACGTTCCCACAAAAATGAACCGAAATAATGCCTGATCGTGTGATCCCGAGTGATCCACCAGCTACGAGACCGGAGAAACATCGTCTTTAAGTTTGCGGCCTGTATCAGCTTTGGAGCCGGGGCCCCGAGTAGGAGAGCAGCCGGCTACTAGTTGAACAACATCAGCCACCTGAGTCCGGAAGGGGTGGGTCAACCGGCACGGAAGTGACATTATGCCTGATTCCTGCGGTGAACATCTGAACCACCTAGCGGCGTAAGTGGAGCGCGTTAACGATACAACAGATCCGAGTTGTTCATTTAATCATCGGAACCTTGGGTGTGAACGGGCCGGACATTATCTATAACATGACCCAACAGTTGCGGGCATCTTCTGGAAGGTCGCTTAGAATATCCTCACACACCGATGAGTGTAAATGTGGGTCATCACTTCATTGTTTTACTGGATCCGCTTCCACAAACTCGAGGGATAGATCATGTCTGAAGGGAACAACATGGTGCCCAGTATCGACTTGTGTATGTCTCGGTCCCACTCCTCTGAAGTGTCGGGAAAAGATCGAGCGGAATGTTTGGGATACAATATCCTGTCTAAGGGGTCTTTGAAAGTGGGAATGAATATCGTTATCAAGGGAGAAACAGCGGCAATATCCAGGGATGTACCAATGGTCGGAGATCTCATGGCGGCTATCGGTGGCCTATATTCTTCCCTGGATGGTAGCACCCAAGCACTGGAGAAGAAACTTGACGCTGCTACGTTTGCACTGGGGCAAATGAGATCAGTTTCCCTTCAAATGCACGACACAATGATTGACTCGACACCCAAACACAGCAATTCGGTTGACCCCGAGACGCGAGAGACACTGGAGGTTCCGAACTATAAAATAGCTGAGATTCGAGTATTGGGACTCCTGGATGAATCAGTACATTTAATATCAGCACCGTAGGTGGGAAATCTGCGCCGTACTGTGCTCCTGACGACTCACGCAAAGACTCAAATATGCCTTGATAATGTGACCCTTTCTCCCTTCCCGGAACTTGTACAACTGGACTGGAAACTACGTTTTGAGCTCTTATCGAGGTGGATGGAACTCAGTATCAATACATTTGTTTGTACTCAGTTGTTTCCGGCTGGCTTCTGTTTGCAGCCCAACAAACTATCCTGGTCCTTCTGGTCCTCTACATCTTCTACAATGGCGTCTGTTTGGCTGGATTTCATTCGTATGCTTGATCGAACGGGCCAAGGCTGAGGATGTTTTATCATTTGAAGACATTTATTTGGCAGGTGACTGTACGGAACACACTTTATAATGATGGTAATGGAAGGCGCTATAGGCAAATAACGAATCCCCTGATTTTAGACCGATTGACAGCTTGTTTATTACATTTGTACACATAGGGGAGGCTCAGAGTTAGCGGGAGGGAGAGGCCGGGAGCCTGTTCGAAGGTCCTCCTCCATTCACAAATTTTTTAGTTTTTGTAGAATAGATGGGGCGACAGGCACACTGCTAGTTGGGGTCAGGCATAAGCTACATGCAGGGGTGCAGGGTGGGGGAGGGGAGTACCACACGTTGAGCTGTTTAGTTTCTTTTCTATTTATTTTTTTTAGTATTAGGGGCGATATGTATTTTATTATTCTGATCTGATTCTTTTGTATACAGAGGCTCAGAATCTCTCCTGTTCGTGGTTTTAGTATGAAGGTGCAAAGCAAGCTTTAATATCCTGATTTTGTGGGTGGCGGGACCGGAGGGCCGCACGATTAGTATACACGGTGGACTCTAATTGTTATGTACTGTAGAAAGAGCTTGGGCGTTATGGTATTCGGGTCCTGTCCATTGTACCGTGACTATCCTGTCCTTTTAATAGTTTGAATTTATGTTTGTAACCGATTGTATTGCACCTGATATGCCATTATTGTATTTGTTTTATATTAATAAAAAGAAATATAAAAAAAAACAATCACCACAAAAACCAAGTGTTACATGAGCAACTGTGTCAGTCCATATTCATGCGTGATACATACCCACCAAAGAAAAACAGGCTATGAAGCACCACATACTAGCACGGATGCAACATAGTAGATCTGATAGGCATGCAAATGGAAATGTAGAAGGCATGTCATGTTTCTTCCTTATGTTTACCAGTGTGCTTGATATATTAGTTTTGAAAGGCATGCACATACAAATGCTAACGCTTGCTGAAATAGCACCATATGAGCCCTGATAGAGTTGCACACTTAAACACAAACCATAACCACTATCGTAAAAATCTAGAACTTGTCATCTATTGGTTGTCAGCCGTATCCGCACTCACCCATATCCATTAATATAAATACATCAATCAAAATGAGGAATGTGTTCTGGGCATCCAGTAGTAAAGTATTCAAGCTAGATAAAATCACATAAAACAGTAAATTACCAACTACATGAAACCGTATAGGCTTAGAGTTCCAGTGCTTAATGCAACTGCAAATCAACATTACACAAATCCCCTAGCACACAACATTTATATAACATAACAGTAGTGCAGTAATACTTTGCAATGTACAGTCTCCACACAAAATAAAATGTCTCCCACAAAAAAGTACAAAGTAGAATGGTAAAATAAAAATACCGGGTCTAACCAAAGAATTTGTTGTTCGACCTTTGCAATTAAGTTCATTTAAAAATAAGGGTGGTGTAGGCAAATCCTGTGTTTTTTTGTTACAATAAGGTCCAGCCTACCCCACTCCCCATATGGACCTAACTCCTTAGCTTTATAAAGTGATGTGGGCACGGCGGAGCCCTCGGGTCAGCATCTCGCCATTCGATCCCCTAACCAGGCGGGTCTCCCACATGCAACCCTGGTTTCTGCAGATCTCCCGGGGGCCTTTTTCTTCCTTTGGGGCCCCTCTGGTGCATAGCAACACCGCAGCTCGACCCAGCCGCCGAAATCATCGGCTCAGGTCACCAGCGGGTGCCCGCCCACTACCTTAATTCAGTGGGCTGGTATGCCAGGGCACAGATCTTGCCTCCCTCTGTTGTGCCGCGGTGTGGCCGGGACCCCTATCTGTCTGCTGTGGTCCTCCCAACGGCCGGGACGCCGCCTGAGCTTCCACGTGGCCTCACAACAGGCTCCGCACGACGAGGGGCTCTCCGCTGGTCGCACTCAGGTCCTCGGTTGTGCGAGGCAGCCAGGCCGCCTCTCTCCAAGTAAGTGCATGGATCTTGCACAGCGGGCAGCTAGCGACATCGTGGGTGGCGGCTGGCTCAGGGGCTCGATGCAGGGACAGCAGAGTAGATATATGTGCTGTTGCGGCAGGATGGTCGAAGTATTCTGTAGTGGGCTTTGGGAGCTCGCCTAGAGCACGTCCACCATGTTGGACCGCTAGGCCAAGCCCCTCAAAATGGTCTACTTTTGGACCAAATTACTACAACTTATTTCAATATTAGATGATATTCCTGAGGCTGATGTATTTGTTTATGGGATAGCATCTCCCTATGTTTCCTAAAAAAGTATCTCTAGGCAAAGTTATCCTTTGTTGCTATCATTATTTTTCTTGCTTGGGCACCTTTTCAAAACTTTCAGGATATAAAAAAAGAGTATTGATAGATCAACGTTTTTCCTATTAAACAAATTCTTTCTTAAAACTATTGTTTATTCAATATAATGTATTGTAAAAGTATTCTTAAATTAAATGTTTAGGTTACAATTTTTTAGTTCTACTAGTCTTTTAAGTAAAATTCATTCTATAGCCAGAGAACGAAGTTTCATAATATTAGAATACTTTTTTCTACATATTAGAATAGTTATAACTCTTATGAAGTTGCAAAAGCATAACAGTGCTTTGTTAGCCGGTTGTTGGCCATATCCAAAACCAAAAGCTAATTTGATTCATATGATCTATAAAAGTGCTCATGTTTATTGTTTCTGGGTCCAGGTTTGGTAAATCATTAATGATGTTGTGAATATCGTGATTTCCTTATTGCTTTATAATATTCTTTTGGAAAGTTTAATTTCAGAATGGAGTAAATACCAAAGAAAGGGGCTCATTATGATCACGGACGGACTTGAGTCCGTCCGCGACCATCGAGGAGGAGGGAACCTCCGCATGGCCTGCGGAGTTCCCTCCTGTCCAATTAGGATGTGACCGCCACCCTGGCGGTCACATCCTCTATGTTTAACATTGCGGCGGGTGCAGCTTCAAGCTGCACCCGCCGCAATGTTAAAAATGCATACATTGCATTTGTATGCAGAAAGCGGCAGGCCCCGCGCGGTGCCTGCCGATTACTGCATACAAATGCAGGGGGGTACCATAGGTACCCCCCATGTGCACCCGAGCCCCTTTTCACCCAGGGGGACCGCAACGGGCCCCCACAGTAAAGCTCCATATGCTTTGCCACAGCGGAAAACACGCTGTGGAAAAGCATTTCTTTTTGGGCATCCTAATATGGCTGGGGGTGTCTGAGAGACACCGCCACCATATTAGGGCTTTTCCGCCGCGGTTGTAAGCCAACCGTGGCGGAAAAGCTGCGGACGTAAACCTGGACCCACCAGCCATCCTAATGTGGAGGTGGGTTTTTGGTGGGTCCGCTGCGGTTTTTCCGTATCCTCCGGGCCGGCGGTGGCTTCCGCCGGCCTGGAGGATACGGAAAAACAGGTATCCTAATCTGCCCCTAAATGTCAGGCCTATGGTATATCAGAGACATGGAGTAGGATGAGTCAGGTTTGGATACTCTGGGAACAGGAAATGGAAAGTGTGAATACCAGAGAACATAAGGGGCCAGATTTATCAAAAGCTTGCATTGCTTTTGCATCACACAAGGTGACAAAAGGGTAACGCATGATGAGATTTACTATGCCATGCAAAGTCACCTTGCGTGACTCTGTATCTCATATTTCTGGAGTCAGTGCTTAATTTGTAAAAAATGAAGTCCAGGTGCTCAAATGTTTGTCGGAGGCCACGCCTACTCTCCCCGGGCTCCACCCACTTCTGCCACTGGCTCCACCCACTTACTCTATTGTCTCCGCCCACATCCTCAACTGGCACTGCTGAAAGTCAGATGTAATACCCGATCTGAATTTCAGCAAGGGAGCCTCCCTCCAAGTAAGGTTTTGATAGGAGGTTCCCCTACCATGTGAAAATTTTGAAAAGATAAAATCAAAAGTGCATTTAAAGCACAATTTTGAAATAAATTAGCTACAATGACTAATGCATTGAAAAGGGACCTGTGAAACATTCTAGTGCTCTGTGCCGATTGAGGGAAAGGACAATACTGGGGTATGCCATTTTTAACAGAGTCTAATTGTGTGTCATGAGTTCAAAGAAACAACTTTTACATATCTTATGTGACAAAATACACCAAAACATTCCAAAAACACTCTAAACTGAAAAATTGAATAAAATCATGCAAACAGGGTCGGACTGGGAACCCATAATAGCCCTGTCAAGTTTTGTTAGATCAGCCCCCATACATTGCGGAGCGAGAGCAGCAAGCCTAATGACTGCTAGAGGGGTTTAGGTGGGATTCTCCCCACAAGAAAAATTTGTAAAAAGAAAGACCAAAATGGTGCACAACACATTTTTCATTACATATTTAACAGTATTAACTTTCAGAGCATAGTAAATCATAAATAATGACCTGACATAAGCACCCAATCAGAAAGCATGGATATGTTCCACATAGGCATCCATGCTATAAACCGTGGAAATGTCACACATAATCAATCACCCATGCCATAAACCGTGGAAATGTCACACATAAGCACCTACGCCAGAAAGCATGGAATGTCCCACATAGGCATCCAGGCCATAAATCGTGAAAATGTCACATATAGGCACCCAGGCCATAAACTGGAAATGTCACACATAGGCATCCAGGCCATAAACCGTGGAAATGTCACACAGGTATCCAGGGCATAAACCGTGGAAATGTCACATAAAGGCACCCAGGCCATAAACTGTAGAAATGTCACATATTGGCACCCAGGCCATAAACAGTGGAAATGCAGTGGAAATGTCACACATAAGACCTCAGGACAAAAAGCATGGAAATGTCACATATAAATTGGAAGCTAATTGTGCGCTTGCTCAGGGTAAAGCACACAGATGCATCGTATTGGTGTTAATAGGAAGCATCTGTTTGCTTTTAAAATGATGAACTCGGGCACAGCAAAATGACTTGTGCCACTGTGCTGTGTCATTTATTTGTTAATGAGGCTTTATGTACCTTGTATCATGGTTGCTCTGTAGAGTTGGTTTGAGGAAAACAAAAAGTGCAGCATGCTTGACGTAATCTCAGCTATTGGTAAATACTTGAGGCTTCAATCAAGTCCCTTATTTTTTTTTACCACTATGCCACTAGAGGTAGAGACCAGTCATATGCAAATCAGTCATGGTCCTGCTCCAATAGGAACAGTTCAACCAGAACTGCCACACCCAGTTCTCTTCAGATAGGATCATAAGCACTCCCAGACTTGTTATGGCCTATTTATGTCTCATCAATGAAGTTTAGATTGATTTCTATGGCCCAGTAAGCTAGTAACCAAAATCTGGGCAAACCCGGCTCGCCACTAGTAACTTCAGAGGATCACATTGCTGTCCAATGATTTTTTTGTCCACTAAGCCACAGTAGACAGAGACCAGCCATATGCAAAACCAATGATTTTTCTTCTTCAATGGAAAATTCCAGCCCAAACTACGCAA
Organism: Lissotriton helveticus; assembly: GCF_964261635.1. Classification (NCBI taxonomy): domain Eukaryota; kingdom Metazoa; phylum Chordata; class Amphibia; order Caudata; family Salamandridae; genus Lissotriton; species Lissotriton helveticus. The sequence goes on from NC_136060.1 coordinate 192,493,667, forward strand.
CCAGGTGCCCTTCAGATGGGAACATAAGCAACCCCGACTGATCTCAGCCCATTGAGCCTCATCCATAAGGTGTAGCTGAGAACAAAAAGTGATGAGTGGAATGTTTAGCTTCATCTCAGCCACTGGTTTTCGGGGTCTCATTCCAGTCCTTCCTTTTTGCTTTTTGTACACTATACAACTTAGTTAGAGCCAATCAATTTGAAAATTAGCTTTGATTATGCTTCAATAGCAAGTGTCCAGTCTGAACTGCCCGACCAGGTCCCCTCCAGATGGGAACTCAGGAAACTCCGGACCGGTTTTAGGGTGTTAAGGCTTCATCAGTGAGGCTTAGCTTGATTCAGATGGTACAGGGAGCATAGAACCACATATGGGCATACCACTTACACTTAAGGCATGCACTGAGGAAAACATAAAGTCATCAGTAAGCATGGGCGGATTTTGCGAATTGGCAATCCGCGAACTTGCGTATTTACGGATTCGCAATCCGCAAAATCCGCGAACTCTCGCGAATTATCGGATTTTACTTTTTTTTGTGTTCGCAAGGGTTTCTGCCAGTTCGCGAGGGTTGTGTACCAGTTCGCAATTGCGAACTTACTTGTCGGCTCGCAACGGCCGCGACTATGTTGTTTCTACGTCTGGTTCATCATCACAGGTTCACAGCACCCTCTGTTTCACCACTGCCACCCTCTGGTACACCCATGCCACCCTCTGGTACATCACTGCCACCCTCTGGTTGGTTTATCACTGTAGATTATGGGGGTAAAAAAAAGGAAGCACACCTGCCCTGCTTCAACTGACATGAATTAATTTGGGGTTGATTAATGTGTCCCTGAATTTAAACTTCCAGTCTGGCTGGCACCTGCTTCCTTATCTGTAATTTGCTTTCTGTTGCAGTGCAATTTTTTTTCACAGGACCTTTGTGGCCTACTTGTAGCTATTCTCTGAGCCTGCTGTGAGGGTCAGAGCAGGGTCATAGAATAGTTGCAAGTAGGCAACTGAACTCTGAAGGGGCCCCTCAGGAAGCACTACAGGGAATGGTTACTAATGATAAGATTGAACTTTTGCACCTGCTGAGTGCTTTCAGTTTTGCAAAAATACAAATATCCAGCAGCACCCACAAAAAGTAATCCTTCCAGGCACTACAGGGAATGGTTACTAATGATAAGATTGAACTTTTGCACCTGCCGGGTGCTTTCAGTTTTACAAAAATCCAAATATCCAGCAGCATCCACAAAAAGTAATCCTTCCAGGTCAAGATCCAAATCAAAGTGACCAGCACATGAAGAAAGCACTGGGAGGAGCCTGCTGGACAGGAACAGGAAGTTGGAGACTGTGGGGCACTTCCTTCCTCCCACCCCCCCCCCCAAAATGGACTCCTTGCAAAGAAAAAGTGCAGGCAAATGTCAACATGAGGAGTTATTCTGATAAAAATCATAATTTTCAAAGTTTATGCTGCCTGCTGGTGGATTTCTTGTGCAAAATTGCAAATTTTGCAATCTCGCAATTGCGAGATTGTCGCTGCCCGCCGCATCTACGTGTTCGCAAGTGTTTACTCCCGCGAAATTGTATAGTATTCCAGTTGGCAAGTGCGACCAAGCAAAAAATCCGCTTCGCACGGATTTTACGAATTTTCGGCAAGTTCGCGAGAGTTCGCGGATTGCGAATTTGCCGAAAATCCGCAAAATCCGCGAGGGGAACGGATTTTACGCTCATGCTTAGTCATCAGTGGAATGCCTGAATTAATCTCAATCATTTATAATTACATTGGACCATGTTTTAGTCCATGTTTCGTTTCATGACTGTCACTCTGGATAGTGAGTTGGTTGGCACTCACAATGAACATTATTTATGGAGATCTACCATGCACTAAACCATCCTCTTGAAGTGGCAGCTTGATATTAGGACAGCTGCCTATACTCACAAGTTCCGGATATCACACTCTCCTGGCCTGATCCAGAGCTACTGAGGTAACTTTGACCTGGTCGTTCCTGATCTTCTTCAGTACTCAAACCAGGAGAGGTAGGGGCAGGAAGTGATACAGCAGTCCCAAACTCCACTCTAGGAATAATGCGTCTCCAAGAGAGAGCCTTTTTGGGAACTCCAGCATGCAAAAGTGTTGACATTGCACATTTTCACAGTGCCAAAGAGATCAAGCCAGGGTGCTCCCTATTGGTGCAAGATGCCTTGCACTACATCTAAGTGAACCTGCCATTTGGGGTCCACTAAGTATCAGTGGCTGAGTTGTCTGCCCTGCCATTTAAAGTTCCCATCAGGTGATTTATGTCAATGTCAATGTAGGAGATTTGTAAAGTGCTCTGTTACCATATAGTGTCCTGGAGCTAGCTTGCTGACCGGTACAGAAGGCCCATATCATTACCAGAAATCTGAGTTGCTGAAAATCCATGTTTTCAGCAACCATCTAAATTTGAGCAAGGAAGTGGCTGAGCGAATGGATAATGGCAGCTTGTTCCAGATGGTTGTGGTTCCTAGCTAAAATCGTTTACCGCCCCAATTCATTCTATTGAATTTGGCACCACCATAGTCCAAGAGTTGGAGGATCCAAGCAGTCTGTTAGGTGAGTACCATCTGAATTTCTGGCCTGGATATTGTGGTCCTTGTTTATGCAAGGCTTTGTACGAGAAGCACAGAGCCTTGAATTGAATCCTTTCCTTTACTGGCAGCCAGTGCAGCTGCTTGATGGTTTTCCTCACTGAGACATGCTTTATGACCAGAGAAATGCCCTGGTGATTCAGCAAGTTCTAGATTAGTAAAGCCTCCTGGCACCGAACCCAAAACCCCACCATGCCCTGCTTGTTGCAGTACCAGATGGCTGTGGTATTGCCCATGTGAACCTGTACTAGCCTCCTTTTGATGCTTGGCAAGAAGGCCTTCAACTGCAAGTGGCCCACCACCAACATGAACATATTGATGTGAAGTCAGGATCCCGCTGGTGAACAGAGTCATTTGATCTCCACCTCTCCCAGATAGAATCCCCAACCCAGCGTTGATGCATCTGTCACAACTGTCAACTCTGGCTCAGGTAAGGGGTGGGGTTTGCCAGCTGGTCCAATTGTGGTTGAGCAAATAACAATGCAGATCTTTTGCAGTTTCCTCTAAAGCCTGGATTGAATCCAAAAGGTCCCCATGGTGCTGCACCCAATGGGATTTCAGAGCCTACTGCAGGCTGCAGGACACCCAGAGTCCCAGTAACCTCAGAGTCATCGCCACAGAAATCTAGGACAGAAATCTAGGACAAACGATGAAACAGAGTGTTTGTGAAGAGTCAGGTGTGGCTTTGGCATAATGATAGTGAGCCCCAATGATGTTAGAAGGTCTGTTGTCATCTGAAGGTGGTCTACTACTTCCTGGGGCAGGATAAGTTTGCTTGGCAAACCTTCCAGTGGGAAACCAACTGGAAGTCCCTGGAGACCCTTGTGGCCTGAGGAGTGCCACAAGAAACCTGAAGTGTGCTGAAAATGCACAGCATGGCCTCGACTTCCTATGACATCGCTGACGGACTTGGAAAGTCGGGGTTCATTGGGATCAGACTTTGAATTGGCTCCTGTGAGTGAGACTGGGTTGCACGTTGATGCACTTGCACCTTCTGGGGGATGGGACCAATTCCAGCGTGGGCTTCATCTGCTTCTTCTTTGACTTACCCAAAGACTTTAAACAATACAAAGATCTGCAATGGGAATGGCTTTGAGAGCAGGAATGGGGCTTTCCTCTCAACTTCAGCTGGTCACAGCACGGATTCTTGTGGTGTTTTGCAACATAGACCTTTGCAATCATGTATAGTCTCCAGGGTCATCTGGGCACAGTTATCATAGGTTCTGGAGCGTGGACAAGCACTCGTGGCATACCTAGACATTTGTTTGCAACAGTCAAACCCTGTCACTTTAGGTGTAGCCATTTCTATTAAACACTGGTAAAATGTTCCAGAAAAAATAGAGAAAAATCTCATGAAAGTAGTAGAGCATCAGATCCATATCTGAAGCAGCAGAAAGGAGGGAACGGACATCCGCATGCATGGGTGACTCTTAAATGCAGCTTCGTTCATTATTTCTAGAACAGAACAAAGTTAGTTCGGAGCCGCATTGAACTACTTACTGGGGCACAGGAATACTACTTAAGAGTTTTTCTGGATCTAGTATAATGCCTGAGAAATATTCACAAGGTGAGGAACGTGCAGTTAGAAATATCCATCACAAACAATTTATAGGTCATGTTAGTATAATTAGAGAATGAGTTTTGATTTGAGATGCAAAGTGCTGCTAATAAATAAGTATGGTATTTTGCCAAAATGCAGACTGTAAGTGTGATTGAGAAGGTAAGTGTAAGTAGACATCCTTTCGCAAAGGGACTCCTGAAGAACTGCGGATAGCTAGAAAGAGCTTGCAGGTGCTAGTTTCCTTCGACCACAGACTTCTTACTGTTAGAACAATGTCATGGGCAGCTATAGTGTTTCTTAAGGGCATTACCATTTGGGGAGGAGTGTAATGTTATTAGAGTCACCACAACAGCATACATTTGCCTTACAAGTACCCATTCGCTAGAATATTTTGGTGGGTAAGTTGTACTGAGTTTCCAGTGGAAGGAGAAGAGTTTTAATATTTGTATCGCAAATAATATAACGTTTTCCTTTTCATCTAGGATCATGCTAAATTTACTTTATGAGGAACACATTAATTTTGTTGGTGGGCACAGGAGATTAAGTGATTTGCCGAGAATCACAGGATGTGGAGTCGACCCCGATGCTCGAACCCTGGTCTCCCAGCTACAAAGACGGCAGCTCTAGCCGTCAGACCACATCCCCTCCCCATTTCACTTTTCACCTGTATATTTAATATGCTCGTCATTTACAGAAGAATTGACATCTTTAAACAAAATATTTTATTATGTTTGCAGGATAATATTTTAAGCACAGACTTGTAGCCTGTGACATTGAAAACAGAAGCATTCATGTTCTAGCTTGCTTCCTTATGCACTCATTGAGCCCGACTTCAAAGCACATGCGCCTGGACAAATTTTCCCGCTCATTTCTACCCCAGGCCATCACGACCAGACGGTAGGCCAATCAACATAATAATTAAAAATAAAAAAAACAGTAATCACCGTCACGGCACCCCCTGCTGCCTGCCAGGCCCTGCCCTGCCTCATCTGCGCAGCTTTATTTATAGGCCGCCGGCATACCCCAGGCCATGCCTCGCTCACCCTCACATGGTGACCAGAGCTATGTACTGTCTACTCTGCAGCAGTAGTCTAGCCAACGGTACCTCACTCACCTGGCTCAACGTCATGCAAGAAGCAGGTTCCGACCGACTCCCGCTACTTTGAAAGGCGGCGTTGAACACCACCAGCAGTGGATACTCGGTGGTGAGGTGCGGTGCGGGTATGCTGGGGCGGGCCTGCTGAGGCAAAATTAAAGCAGCAAAATTGCTAATGCGCGAGCATTCAAATCTGCGCCCGCTTGCTTCTGCCGGACACAGCCCCAACCCCCGCAGAGGAAGACCCAGCCCAGGCAAAGCCCAGCCCTGCCCTGCCCAACAACAACTACAGTGTCCTGCCCACTGATCCGCGGCCGGAAGTCTTGAAGACAGAGTGAGGAGGAGAAATTGAGTCACTCACATCACGTCACCATTTACACAGTAAGTGTTTATTGGGAGGGACGGGTGAGGGGGGGTGAAGCAGACCATGACAAGGAATATGTGGAAAAGGCCGCTTTTATTGGAACAGGTGCGCATCACATATTAAATCAACCTTGGCAAAAAGCCTTCCAAAACTAAACCTCACTAAATACATAACATCCCTAACCCCGCCCCCGCCCCTAAAAGTTCATGACCCCGCCCCCACCCATACAATACAACATTTCAACATTACAAAAACATTAAATCACCATATCAACCATTATAACCTATAAATACAAGCCCTCTGTTAACCAACTCCCATGCCTGCCCCTTCACATCTGTCAATCCCCCAAAACGTGTAATCCGAACTAACAACGACCAACCTATCCTTTCCCTGTCGATAACACAACTTACCCATTAATCAACAAACCTCTGCCAAAACTGCCCAAAAACAACTAGACCCCGCCACCCAGAAAGGAGGGAGAGGAAACTACCCCCCTTTCTGCCCCCCCAGTAGGGAATATTCTAAAAAAACTCAATTCTGAACATGCAGGCATCTGAACCAAACTACCCTGACCTCCAGCAAGTAAAGGACCTTTCCCAGCCTGGATAAATGCACCATCATCACGGAAGAACTCAACTGAGTCAAAACGGATATCCCTGTGTGACATTCTCCCGAAACCCAATAGACAGCAAAACCTAAAATCTCTGAGTACACCTCCTTCCGAGCCCTGTCAATCGCTCTGGGGTTCACCGCCCCTCCCGATACCTTGCGCGGAACTAATTCAGCCCATAGCACATGGCAACCAGACTATTGTTCCTTAATTAAAGTTAAGTCCCTCTTCATAGACCGCAGCAGGACCACACCTTTAACTCCACAAAGATCGTTCTCACCCAAGTGTATCAATAAAATATCCGGACATATGCCCTTCACCAACGTCTTATTCAACATGGAATGAGTTCCTTCCAAAGCATACCCCCTTTTCCCTTCCACACAATAGTAAACAGTTGGTCATTAAAACCCAACATTTTTCAAAAATAAATTTGGGCTGCCTGAACCTGGGCCCATTTGATGAATGAATGCCCCACTATCCAAACCGACACTTAATTAGACTGGGGCCGAGCCACAGAACCTGTAAAGAGAAAAAGACAATGAATCTCAAAGCAAAGAGGATGACGCATGCACCTCCCCCGCGTTGCCCCGCACATAACGCTGAAAACAATTTGACGTCCAGCGCCCTAACCCCATAATTTCCCCTTGATACTAACCCCTATTATGCGCTACAGTCGCTGCTCCAATCCTACAAGAATGATTTCCATATTGCTCCACTTCCAACCCAATCTTCTGCAAAGCCTTTTGCAACACCATGCGTAGTTGGTATGGTATTATTGGCGCCCCATTAATGTACTGAAAAACAGGATCTCACTCTGACCCCTCCGACAATGGCTTCCAGGACGAGCCAAACGCAATGGACACGTAACCTTAGGAGTCCTTGCTTCTGACCAAACCCCTTTCCCCATCCTTTTCTGATCAGTTTTAGAACTAGAAAGCCAAATGTACACACCTTCTTCTGAGAAAAACACTTCTAGCCAATAAATTCCCTTTTTGCTTGGGTACCTAATAACTCCGAGACACGAAAAGATGCCATCAGAGCAGCAAACAAACAAGCTTCACAGTCATCCCTGCAAACCAAGGGTAAAACTTCCAACAAACGAGTCAAATTCTGCCACGAGAGGGGAGAACGAGACAACTGAACACCTCCACGCTCCCTGGCCCAACCGTCAAGCATTCTCTTCCCGACCTCGCCAGCTGAAGGAGAATAGTCCCAAAAGAGTTTCCCCATAAAAGATATACCTGCTAGCTTCCCTGAAATGGTCACCCAAGACAGGCCTCTCTCTATCCGATCCAAAATGACCTGTACTACATCTTCAGAACGACGCCAGGCTTCATCTCGCCTACATGCCCCAGGCGCTCAAAATTCCTTCCATGCCCGGGAATATGCATCTCGCGTAGACGTAGACAAAGTACCTACCACCAGTTGTCATACCCTACGTTGCCTACATACCACAAGTGTTCCTGCATTGGGGTCGCTGGCCCGTCAGCCTCCTTGGCCAGCCCACGGAATCTCCCCACTTTTCTGTACACCACCAGCCTCGCCAATACAGGCCAAAATCGTCACTGCCCGCTGCATCCGAAAACATTTGCACAACCCACTGCACATCGTCCTCCCTGACCAAGGGCACACCATTAAATGAAGTAAGAAAAAAGGACCACATACGCAAATCTTCTTTCACTCCTTCTGACAAGCAGACACGGGGCAAATGCTGACCAACCAAAGCTCTACCCAATCTCCTACAGAAAGACCTCCCTGCCCTGAACACCCTGCAAGCGAAGTTAAGATGTCCCAGCAACACCTGAATCTCCTTCACCTTCACCTTCTGTTTTGACAGCATCCCGCCCAGCAATTCTAGCATTTCCAACTTTCTCATACCTTTGAAGTACCTGTTCAAGGTTTTTTTTTTTTTCACAACAAATTTTATTGGTTGAGTCAAGCAGGATTAGAAGAGTGGTTCCCCACAATCTGGAGATCACCACCAAGTATCGTGGTATAGGTACATTGTAATAACCATGACCAATCAAGAATAGGAGTAAAATCAAGTAGATAAGCCCCCTCCCCCACCCCAACCCCACTAACTCCCATCACCCAACTACCCTACTACCCACCCCTTATCCCTCCCTAACCCTATGCATGTGCATATAGAAAACCTTTGGTGCTTGTTCGTAACGTGACAAGCATGACACAATGTACAGGCCCGCATGGTACCCACCACCTACATATCTTCCTCATGTTCCGCAGGGGGATCCAATGGCAACTCCCTATAGTCTGCCCACCTCTTCCAGATCCTGAAGTGCTTGCGGGGGCATCCTCTCGCTTCAAATATTGGCTGTTCCAGGCCCATAAAATAGTCTAGTCTGGCCTTCCATGCACATAGGGGGGGGCACGTTCACTCTTCCACGCTCGGGCCAGGTCTCTTTTGGCCACCACTAGCCCCAGCAACAATAAATGGCGCTTATATAAATTCCCACCAACCCCCTCAAGTATGTGGAGCAACCCTAATCGATGAGTGCGTGGGAGGTCCCATCCCAGAACTTCAGACAGGCAGCTCCATACACCCCTCCAAAAGCCAGTCAGACTAGGGCACGACCACACCGTATGCAGCAGCGTGCCCGCTGCAGTCCCACATCTCAGACATTCCGGCGAACCAATCAGTCCTGCTTTCCAGAGCCGCTCTCGGGTATAATAGGCCCTATGGAGATACTTAAACTGAATTAATCTAAGCCGTATTGCTATTGCGGTCCCTCGTGGGGATTCCAGGGCCTCCCTCCAGTCATCTTCGTCGAGGGGGCCAACATCAGCCTCCCAGGCCGCCCTCAGGGTAAGCAGGGTAGAGGAGCAATGAGTGACCATCGTTTGGTAGATGCGGGAAACCTTCTTGTCACCGAGATCTCCCATGAATACCTTCGCCTCGACAGGGCTAAATTCAGCGAGCGACTCTAGGTTAGTAATACTGGGCGTAAGTGCGTGTCGAAATTGTAAATAACAATAGAATTGAGTTTGGGGCATGTGAAATTCAGCGCTGAGTTCCTGGAACGATTTAAGGGTGACCCCAGACAGTACATGTCCCAGCGTCGAAATCCCAATCGCATCCCAGCCCTCAAATCCCGGCAGCGTGGACAGTTCGGGGAGTCGCCCATTGTGCCACAGCGGCGTCTCCGCAGTTAACCTGCCCCACCAGCCCATGCGACGCAACGCCTGCCGCCACACCGCAAAGACAACTTTCGTGACACATGGCAATGTCCGCCGCAGCCGGGCTGAGTAAAGAATCGTGTGTAGTGTACTATCTCCCATCAGAGAGTGTTCCAGGGCGTATGCCGGGTCCCCCCTGTCACCGTACCACCATTCATTAAGCACTAGCAGTTGGGAGGCTTGGTAATAGGACAGTAGATCCGGGGTAGCTAAGCCTCCACAATATGTGGATAGGAAGCATGTCCGTAGCGCCACTCTGACCGCTCCCCCAGCCCACAAAAAACGACCCAAGGCCGAATTGACCTGACGGAACCACTGGGGAGGGATGGGATGAGGGTAATTCTGCAGCTGGTATAATAGACGCGGGAGCGCCACCATTTTGAAAATTGCAGACCTACCGAAAATGGTTAGAGGCATCCGGGACCACGTTTTGACATCTGCCTGAACCTTTTCCCACACCGGCACCATGTTGCGGTCCCATGCGGCGTGCTTTGATTCGGATAAAAACACCCCCAGATATTTCAATCCTCCGGTTGCCAACTGTAGTCCAGACGCCCAGGGGTCCCTCACATCTCCATCCCCCAGCACCCACAGGGTGGATTTGCCTAAATTTAGATAAAGGCCTGAGACCTCCCCAAAGATTCGCATAATTTCTAAGACTCGGGGCCCCGAGCGGCACAAGTCAGTAAGGAAGAAGAGGACATCGTCCGCATATAAGGCAATTCTATCCACAAGAGTCGCGGTCCACACGAAGCCCCGCATCTGCGCGTCAATGCGCACTCAAGAGGCCAAAGGCTCCATGGCTAAGGCGAATAAGTATGGGGACAGTGGGCACCCCTGACGGGTCCCCCGTCCGATGGAAAACGTTTCCGATATCACCCCAGCGACCCGTACCGACGCTGTGATATCCGTGTACAGCAATGATATATACGACAGAAACACTGGGCCCAGGTTGAGAAGAGCCAGGAGCGCGAAAAGGTACGCCCAGCTAACTGAATCAAAGGCTTTATGAATATCAGCTAGTAACAGAGCCGCCTGTTCCCCGGTGGCCCCCATGGCGTCCACCGCCGCCTGCGCACGCCGGATGTTGTGACGTGTCGCCCTATGAGGCATAAAGCCGGCCTGGTCAGGGTGGACTAGGTCTGTCATATATGGGAGTAAGCGGTTAGCTAGAGCCTTAGCTAGTATTTTAGCCTCTATATTGTGCAACGAGATGGGGCGATAGGAGTCATGTCTGTCAGGGGGTCTACCTGGCTTTTGGAAAACTACAATTTCCGCATGACGCCAGTCAGGAGGCAACTTACCCTGCGCCCGTGCCGTCTCCAGTGCACAACGATAATGGGATCCTAGTTGGAGCTGGAATTTCTTAAAAAATTTGCAGAGATAACCGCTCGGTCCAGGTGCCTTCCCTACATTAAGTTGACCCAGTGCCTCTCCCAGTTCATCTGCCGTAAGGGGAGCATCAAGCGTTTTCTTTATGTCATCGGATACCGCTCTAGGCGGCAAGTCGTCTATGAATTTAGCTACGTCTTCTACGGAAAGGCAGTCCCGCGGGGCATATTGCACTTTGAAATAATTAGCAAAACTCGCCGCCAGCTCGGCCGGGTCTGTAATCGCCACTCCATCTCCAGTAGTGAGACCCGGCAGTGTGATCGGTTGAAGACTGCGCTGACACAGCCTATGGAGCATGGTACAGGACTTATCTCCCCACTGGTATATTCTGCTCCGCGTGGCCAACCACGCCTGCCGAGCCTCACCCATCAATATAGAGGCATAGGATTGTTGTGCCTGGAGAAGCAATCGCCTCGCGACCTCGTCTCCCCCATCCCGGCTCCGCCGCTCCAAGTCTTCCACTAGCACGGCCGCTTCAGTGGCTGACTCTCGATGTCTGCGACGGGCCGCAGCACACCACGCGATGTCTACCCCCCGTATAGTGGGCTTCATTGCCTCCCAGACCACTGCTGCGTCCATATCATCCGTTAGGTTTTCCCGCCAGTAGTGGGCGATAGACTCTCGCAGGTGTTGGACATAGCTGGGTTGCTGAAGATGCCACGAGGACATCCTCCACCGGAATGGCTGTCGCGTCCTAAGGAGTTCTATCTTGACCGAAACTGGGGAATGATCTGACAGTCCTCTTGGCAATATCTCAGCTTCCCGCACCCTGCTCAGGCAGACACCAGGCACAAACACATAATCCAGTCTCGAGAAGGAGCCATGTACTGCAGAGACATACATGTATTCGCGCGCTGCAGGGTGCATATGTCGCCATACATCCACCCATCCCATTGCCTCAACCATAGCATGCAACCGAGTAGGGGAGGTGGGGAGAGAGCTAGCAAGTGCCCCCTGTCGCCTCTGACGATCTACGCACACATCCATCACTTCATTCCAATCGCCCCCGACTACAGCCAACGATTCCGGAATATCACCCCACACCATAAACAGTTTCTCGGACCGGGCCCATTGCAGAGGGGGAGGGGCATAGACACTTCCAAAGACCACCGGCTCAGCTCCCACTGTTCCCTTAACAAAAATATAGCGACCTTGTGGGTCCGCCCACTGCTTCTCATGAACGTAGGCCACTCTGCGATGCACCAAGATAGCAACCCCTCTGGAGCCCCTAGCAAATCCAGCATGAAAGACCTGTTGATAGCCAAATCTCTGTAAGCTAAGAACTTTAGATCCCATCATGTGTGTTTCTTGGAGTAAGAGTGCGTCGGCAGACTCTCTCTTCCCCCACCGCAAGACAGCTCCCCGTTTAATCTTATCCAGCATTCCTCTGACATTCCAGGTGACCACCCATAGGGACTCTCCGGGGAGGCCAGGAGACATATCAGCCATAATCAAGGGAGACCCACCAAATAGGCCTTCTGCGCCACCCCCACAAACTTCGCACCTTCCTCAGGATATCCGTAAATAGTACGTGCATTTCCCCCCACCCGCCCCAAAGCCCCAAAACATCAACAATAGCAAACACTGTCTGACCCCCACCCCCAACTATCCTCATCCTTCCCCTTTCCTCCCCATTCCCCTGACCCCAACCCCCCCCACCCCCATACCTCACAGAACGCTGAGGTACCTGTCGCGGCATGGGCAGCACCGGGTCCAAAACAGAGGGCCCAGGACCAACCATACCAATGGATACCAACACCCCTTAGGAACAGTAAAGCCCGCCCCTCCCCCAGTCAACACCCACCGCGTGCGGTAGTTGGAGGCCCCTGTCTAGTCGCCACCGAGCCACCATCCGCATCGCCCTTATAGCTAAGCCATCCCCAAGAACACGCAATGTAGGTAGCGTCAATGTGTTCAGAAGATGAAACCCGGCCATGGGGCCCCGGACAGTCCGAGTCCACAGCGTAAGCAGAGAAATACACCCCTCCCCAGGGTCTCAAGAATTATCTTCGGAGTGATCAGATGCAACAGCTTCACCATCTTGCGTCGCGCTGGCGGACGCGGATCTCTTCCGCGACCGGGACCTGCGATGTCGTCCGCTCCGGGCCGGCTGGCCTCTCCGCTCCTGCGATGAACCACCAGGGCTGCCAGGATTCAGTCCCGGTTGAGCATGCGGCCTGATCGGCACAGATTCATCAGTCCATTTGAAGACGTCCTCAGGGGAATCAAAAAAGTGAGTCTTGGACTGATAAACAACCCTCAGGCGGGCCGGGTACAGTAGGGAATATTGAATCTTCAGACCCCGCAATTTTGCCTTGGCTTCCACGAAGGACCGGCGCTGCTGCTGCACTAGTTTGGTGTAGTCGGGAAAAATCATGATCTTTCGATTTTTGTACGTAATGGAGTCCCTGGTTCTCGCTTCACGCAGGATAACGTCCCTATCGTGATAATTCAAAAGTCTGGCGATTATAGGTCTGGGACGCTCACCTTCCGGCGGTCTCTGTGTCAAGGCCCGATGTGCTCGTACAATTATAAAGCAATTGGAAAGGACCCCCGAGGGGAGCCAACTCTCCAGCCATTGGGTTAGGAACAGTTCCATATTGTCTTTCTCACACCGTTCGGGAAAGCCAACAAAGCGATGGTTATTTCTGCATGCGCGTCCTTCAGCATTCTCCACCCGGGTCGCGAGGGTCTTTTGAATGTGTTCCATCGCCGCCATCTTGCGTTTCAGGGACCCAACATAGTCTTCCACCACCGAGATCCTCGATTCCGCCTCCGTAATCCGTACCACAGCATTTCGCAGATCTTGGCGCAACAGAGTCACATCTGCGCCCACTGCCCCAATCTTTGCGTCCAGCATGTCCCTGGACTGGGTGATCGCCGCCATGAGCGCCGCATTATCTGGCCCCGCTCCACCGCCACCACCAGCTGCTCCAGACCCTCCACTGGGCCCTGTAAATTTGTGTGCCTGTTCAAGGTTTGACAGCCTAACTGGCGTAGGAGCCCTATGGCCCAGATCCCTGCGCCCCTCTACCTCCCTGACCCCCTTGGAATTGCTGTGGGGTGCCGGATATTCCTGGACCTGTCTGATTTCCTTGCTGATTACCTTGCGGTTTAGGCCCCCAACATTTAACAAGGGGATGGCGCTTACTACAGTTGGAGCATTCGTGTCTGTACTTGCAATACTCCCTAGTGCATAATCCTTTATTGAAGTCCCAACATGTGCCCATTCCAGACTGTGTAGCCACTCCGCTGTCCACTCCACCCCGGGTGGGCTTCCCCTGGAAGGGCTGGTAAATTAAAGGCAATCCGCTAGCTGTAAAAATGGTCTTGCCGCCTGCAGCCGCTCCCATAGTATGCTGCCTTAAATCTGTATCTAACTCCCCCACTTTGCTTCTGGGTCCCAGGCCATCCGAGCCCTAAACTCCTCATCGTATTGAGCCCATGCATAACCTCCTCCAGTAATATGCGCTTTCCGAATCACATCCATATATTTAAAGATAGATATGCTGCGCTCCGGGAAGTTCTCACAATAAACGCATGCGTATATTAAGAACGCTGCTGTCCAATTTTCAATAGTCAACGGCACCTTAGGGCGTTTAGCCAATTCATACTCCTCCTCTTTAGAACCTTCCTTAGACCTGACCTCTCTGTGCAGGAGTTTCAATATCTCAACATACTCACCCTTCCATATACGCTCCTTGGTTGCCAACATTAAATGAGCACCCAACGGCTTAGTTACCCCCATGTAAGGCAGCTTTTTAATTTTCAATTCTTTACAACCAATGGCTCTTTAACCCCTTTGCTTTATCCGTATTAGTCCCGCTCTCCACCTTATTATCCAAGGCCACATTTTCATCCTCAGTGCTCACTCCTGTGTCCGTGACATATTTACCTTTCAGCAATCTACCCTGCAACTCCCCCCGACCCCCTACTCCCCAGTCCCCACAGACACCATTTTCGGTTTGGCCTGTGTATGAGCTTCCTCACCTGGCTCTAAAGAGGCTGGTCTAGCTGACTCTGACCGCCGTGCCGATAATTCCACTCTTTCCCTTGTCCGAGGAGCCCTGACCAAGGAGCCGCACTCTCGTCTGTTCCTTGGCTGCTGTGCCACTCCTGCAACCTGTAAAACAGTATGAGAAGCGTGGGAGGGCACTCCCCCCTCCATATCCTGAAATTCCCCCTCTTTGGGGCTGTCTTCATCATAATCAAGCAAACTCGGCTCCACCACCTGAAGCCCCTCATTATCAAATGCAACCTCACGGGTCCTACCAAAGCCCGCCTCAACAATGCTGTCCTTCATGTACACTTGGCGTTCCTTTGGCGGGGGAGCCGACTGTACCCGCCGGTACTCCCCCAAGCGTTGACTCTGAAGCTCCATAGCCGATGGTAAGGTAGACCACCTAGACCTGCTATTCGTTGGGGTCAGCGAGGTCGCGCCGGACCTTCGTGCGCTGACCGCGACGGGGTCCCTCGGCGGTACGGAAAGTGCCACGCAAGGCTCTGTCCTCCCTTCACCTCGGCGCAGCAGGGCCGAACCGCGCCCTACCGAGTCTGCTGCGCCGCGCTGATCTGAATCCTGAAATGAAAAAGTTTGGACTGATGTGCTGGGACCCCTAATAGAAAAAACTGAATCTGGCCCCTGCCAACTAGACACCAACGGGCCCGCTGACATTACGCGTGACCTCACAGGTGAAACCAAAAATAGCACCATTATCACAAGAAAAACTCCCTTCAACCTGCCCTGCACCAACATCAGAAAACCCCCTCCTGACAAACCCTCCCCCCTCCACTTGAGCCCATTCACCATCTCCCATGGAGCTTCCCCCCGCTGAGTTCACTCCTCCCCTCAAAGAAGCCGGTGTAGAGAATACCAAAGGACTGCCCATATGCCCTACAACAACCAAATTCCCACCATCCTCCACCTCAAAATGCTGCTCAACGTCTATATAATCACCAGGAGGGGCAGATACCAGATTAAACCCCCCCCTCGCGGGTCACTACTTGCATTCCCTGTCACATTATCTAACAAACTAGAACCACTCCCAACAGGAGCTGTGAGAAAATTATTCCCAAGTTCTCCTCCCTTCTCCGCAAATCCCTGCCCCTCCCCCAGCTCAGGAACACCCACGCGCACGCTCGCGAGACCAGCGCTGTCTCCAGGAACCAACAAACTCCGGGCTGCACCCGCCGAAGAGGAGCGCTTCTTGGTCCCCCGCCGTGCCCCACGCTTCACCTTTACTGTAACCGCTGCGCTCGCCCCTTCACTCTGCACACGGGGCCGGGCCGCATCTAACACCGGCTGCGTACTCAGCAAACTCTGGGCAAAGCCTCCTTGTGCCACACGCGAGGGACCGCCAAACACCTCAAAGGCTTCCCCGATCCCACCACGGACTGCACACAGCGGAGCCGACTTCCGAGTACGGGAGCGGCCCCGCTCAGTTACCGAGGATGAACGACGCCGCTTCGGGGAGGTGCACGCAGCCACCGCAGCTGCGACCCCAGCCGAGGCCTGCCGCAACGAGCGCGCTGACCCTGCTCCAACGACGAGGTCCATCCTCCCAGCCTCGCTCAACAAGCGAAGCGCTTCCAGGACCCTAAAGTCTTCCATAATTCAGGTAACAATTTCTACTAATTAATACTTAGCTGACAAAGAAAATAGCGCAACTATAAAAACTACAGAAAAACGCACTAAATACTCCTCAAAAAATTCCTGCCTAAGTTCCCAGCCACCAGGTCACCAAACCTAAAATGGTGGCTGGGAGCAGGAGCCCAAAGCATTTATGCTTGGGCTCCTTTTGGGCTACCAACTGGAAAAAGCCCAACCCGAAAATGGCCGATGCTGCTGCCTCTAACCCCCCCCACAGCCCCTCCCAAATCGACCGGGGGGGGGACCTCCCTGCAGTCGGCTGCCCCCCCCCCAAGCCCCACTTCAACAACCAGTACGACGGGGTAACTAAAACTAAGTGACTGCAGCACACAGCACGTACGGTACTACTAGCAGCAGCACAGCACACTCTCCTTGCCAGTTCCACACACGAGTCATTATACATAAATCAAATACTGACGGGACGGCAGGTGCACTTAATGCAGCGTGACTCTAGACCCTGCCCTGATAAGCACCGGCTCAAATTAATCCCTGTCTGGAGTAACACAAGGCAATGTAAGTCACTGCTCTGCATTACTCAGTCCTGGGAAGGCGTCCCCTGGGTGGAGCCTTGGTGGTCCCAGGCGTCCACCTATGGTTTTTGGTGCATTCACAGATTTACAACACAAGTAAACCTGGGAATGCATCAAAAAGTACACCTTTCCAAGGGAGGCACAACGAGGAGAAAGATGTTTATTACTTGTCGCTTTTTCCTCTTTCTGCTGCACACATTTTGCGGGACACATAAAAAGAGGAAAAAGCCTCATAGGTGTTTTTGTGTGCAGGAAGGTTTCCCTTCCTGCACAAAAATAAGCCTCGCTTTAACGCAGGCACCCTTGCACAACTGTGCAAGGGTGTCTGCATTGTCCCTTGGCAGCCACAAGTGTGTTAGTGCAAAGGGAGTGTGATATATCTTAGTAGATAGTAGCATCCATGCATTCTCCATTGGACGCAGCTCAGCAAGTTGTCTTGCTGCATGCACAAAATATTAGTGCATCTGCCCTCCAGGCAGGGGGGCCAGAACTACTATTTAAGACATTATAAAACACAGAGACAACACTTGCCAATATGTCACTAGTTGTGGTGGCTATCTCTGTCATTCTAGTTTCCATCTTTTATCTCATTCCCCAGTTTTGTTGTTTTATCCTACTTTGGTTCCCTCACATTTCTAATTCGTTCCTGCTTCTGTATGGTTGTATGTGATGTCTTTAGGCATACCCTCTCTTGTGTTTGCTTCCTCAGCTCTTGTCTGCTCTGGTTTTGGGGTGGTGTTCAGGGATCCACTCCCTGTATGGCATTCTGTAGAGGGTTCATCACACCTGCATCTATCAACAAAACCAAAAAGCCAGAGTCTTGTTGTACTACTGCTATCTTCCACCAAAATGTGTTCCATACTCTTTGGTAGTTTAATTCTATATTACAGCAGTTGCAGCAAATCCTCAATCTCCTACTAGTGAGGTCTTCAGTCCTCCTCCAATCTAAGGGTATACTCAGAGCCCTGTGTTTCTCTCTCTCTGTTCCTCATCCATCCCCAGATCACCATCGTGAGCAGGTATTGTATTGTATTGTATTGTATTGTAATTGCATTTATATAGCGCTTACTACCCCTGACTAGGTGTCAAAGCGCTTTTTTGGTGAACAGCACACTACTCCGGGAACCATTAGGGATTAGTGTTGAATTAGTGTAGTGAAATATAAAAGTAATTTAAGTGGTTGATAGGTTAGTCAGTTATTTGGAGTGAGAAGGATAGCGGAGGGATAGAAGGGGAAAAAAGGTGTGCATTCATATAGCACCTGTTACCCTTGATGGGTGTTGAAGCGCTTTTCTGGCGAATAGCACGCTACTCCAGAACCCATAAAGGATTAGTGTTGAAAATAAGCATAGTGAAATATGAAGTATTTTGAGTGGTGGGTATGTTAATCAGTTATTTGGATAGAGAAGGGAAGGCGGCGGGATAGAAAAGGGAAAGTGGTTTGTATTTATATAACGCTTGCTACACCTGATGGGGTGTTGAAGCGCTTTATTGGAGAGTAGCACGCTACTCTGGAACCCATAAAGGATTAGTGGTGAATTAGTGTAGTGGAATATGACATTTGAGAAGCAGGTTCTTCACTGCATGTTTGCACAGTAGTTCGCAGACAGCGAGGACATGCAGAGGTCTGCACCCCGGAAACCTGAAATAATTTATTGTTATTATGATCCAACAGATTACATCCAATTGGAAAGGTGTCATGAAGGATTTTCATAATTCATGAAGAAATGTTACATGCTACTGTTATAGAACTGATCCAGTTAATTTTTCATCCCCAATCTTACATTTTGAACGTTATACCTTCCATCTGCATTTAACTCCAGACGAAAGACAAATATATTTTATGAACCTACAAACAATAAAGAAGTGTGTACACCCCATTGAGACCACTGTTACTGCACATTCCATGTTACTACTAGTTATTAAGATACATAGCTGTATAATGTGTTTATAACATAAATTACTGCTAATATGTTTGTTTATCACTTATGCTTGGATAATTATTTTTACACCTTTTTACCAGTTCTTTCACTTCCTTTATTTTTTTCCTCATGTCCTCTTCTCCTGGTTTAATAAATCTGATTTTCCCATTACTGCAGGAGAAACATTATTGTAGAAAATTATCCTGAATAAAACAGTTTATATATAATTATTATTTTGTACTTGATTATGTTTGATCAGTTCGTCATGGTGGTTCAAGCACTGTTCAGCAAAATCCACTAATTTGCAACGTGGTTGCCTTTTCTATTTTAATATCTTCAATAAAGCATTGCAAACAAAAAGGTTTTCAATTAGCAACATGTTTTTGATGGTGCAAAATTGTGCCATTAAAATAGTTTAAAAAAAAGAACAAAAAACTGATGAAGGTGTGCTAAAACATTCACATCACATTTAAGACTACTTCTGCACAAATTATACCAATTCCAAGTAATGGCAAACTAAAGTCTCCTTGGAGTGTAAAGTCCAAGCACAATGTTAGAAGGCATGTGTGGTAGGGCTCACTTTACTAACATCTTAAGTAATGCAGAAAAGCAGCTACAAATGCTGTGCTGCACAGCATCAGAAGGAGAGAGCAGGACGGCTCCATATTTAAATAGATATGCCACTTTCCTCTTCTCTCCTAAGCGCCAGCGTGCAATCAGGCTGCCGAGTGCCACACACACGCCATTGCAGCATAGTGCTGAGGAGTCTGCGTGAGTCGAGCATAGGTTTTGTACTGGAATGGTGCCCGTCCATTACAAAATACTATGCTTAGACTAATTTGAAACCTTGTCCTACTTTGTATGCATGATGTACGGTGCAGCACACTTGTAAAGTCGTAAAAGAAGGGAGAAATAAAAGCATTTCTCATTGACCTACTTCTTGTTTTTTTATGCAAAACTCTATTTTTTTTTTAGTAGATAGAGTTTTGCATCATAAACCATGAGTGGGTGTATGGGAACGCCCATGGAACACTCCCTTGACACTAAGTAATAGAAAGCAGATACATTTTAAGGCATGAGCAAAGTGGGCTCTGGCCCAGGGCCTCAGACTTCAGGGGGCCCAGGATAAAGTCAGCTCTGTTCTGCAGAGTCTTGCCCTGATGACCTTGAATAATTGTTAACCATTGTGTGTTAAATGCCATTTTCCTTTCATCTGTTTTTAATGTGGATGATGCCTGAATGTCTATTACAGACATTTTGCAGAGAAATTTTATGTTTACCTTTTATGCAACATTCTTATTAATATTCCTCTAGAACAAAACAAGACCTCACATATGCGAAATGGGATGGTGTCAAAGTGATTTTTTGCAGTAATCTTAGCGAACCGCTGCTGTGTTACAGTACTGAAAAGGAAGAGGTGTGGCGCCGCGGCCAGGGCGACTGACCCTGGAATCAGGGGACCACGGTTCGATCCCCGGCTCCGGCGGCAGGTTAGCCCGCCCAGCACCATGTGACTCTGGGCAATAGCTCGCTTAATCTTCCCGACGGCCCCCAGCGCCTAGAGACCCTTACGGGTGATTGTGCGCTTTACAAATGTGGACTTTTACTTTAAAACACACCTCACTGTCACCTGAATATTAGATGAACAAAAGATTTCGAATTTAGAGGAGTGTGTCTGTGCGCTGCAGGTGACCTGGCCAAATAGGGCACGAAAGTGCTGAAATTAGATAATACATTAAAAGCTGTTCTGAACAGGTGCCTTCAAAATATGTTTGGCCCAGGCCCCCCCCCCCCCCCAACATTCTTTAAGATGTCCCAGATATAAAGCAGCGCTAGGCGCTGCATTACACTACTAGTTTCAAGTGAATTTCCACTGAAAAACAAGTTTTGCTCTGGAAAGTAAATTGGAAAAAATTAAATTTTGGGTCAACTTGCGCCACCTGAGCAAACTTTTTGTAAATGTAACCCGTAGTGTGCATTGCTTTTGTTTACAATGCTGCAGTGAACCACCCTTCTGTAGCACTTTCTGGGTACATGTGGAGTAATTAACAAAGGTCAAGACATGCTCTAACTGGGGCTAGGTGTGGAATTTCTCATCTCACATTCTTCAGAATTTTGGATGTGACATCCCTCAGAAGTCATGCGACTGCACTATTCCTCAGAATCCGATTTCACAGACTGTCAATTTAAAATTAGCTGGGTTGTTCTGGTTAGTTATACATACGTTTTGATTGACTGATTCAAACGAATGCTATATGTAATGAGTTTGATATCTGTCTTAGTCTAATCTTATTAACGTGTTCCTACAGAAGAGCCATGTAATTGGATAAGAAATATGCATTGTTAAGTGTTTTAACAGATCTGTTTATCCAAAATAAACTGGTTGCTATGCCATGTTTCCCCAGAGGATGCACTGTTGACCAAACCCAGTTAGGACAGGTTCAGCTCGATCGAACACAGAAAAAGCCAGCTTCACAATGGGCTGGAATACACAATTGCTAAACCCTCAGGAGAGTTTTTTTTATGCAAACATATCCAATTTCTGCTCCACCCTTTTTCACATTCAGAGCCAAGCCAGACCCAAAAAGCTGTCAAGGTAAAATACGAGCAGGTGAAGTGTCTGTGCTATTATCCTCAGGTTACCTGACTGTTGAATGTCTCAAGACTGCTTGCTCCAGATGCTTCTGAAGCATCCGGGTTTACCCAGAGAATGAGCTACCCGGGCCTTCTGCCACAATACAGACTGAGCACAAGGCTGGCATGTTCATGAACGGTTTTGAAAGTGCGCCCCACGCTCAGCTGGTCAGGCATGGCCTACACGAAGCCATCAGGAAGCAGGGAAGCAGCCCATAGGCCTGGCTTGCTTTTTAAGACCGGACTAAAACATAAAAAAAGGTCTGCTGCAGCGAAAACAACATTGCTTACTGTTTGCAATCGGTGAGAAAAAGAGTGTAATATGTGATGAATGAGGGTACTTTAGGCATGGAAAATAACCCCAAGCACTACTCCATGGCACGTGGAATTATACATCAAACAGGCAATAGTATGAAGTGAGAGGAAAATGGTTGATGGGGCCAAAGCCCAACCTATGTATATTTTTAAAGAATTGGTAACAATAGGTCAAGCAGATGGCTCCACTGTCAAATCAGAGGAAACGTGGCAGATTTACCAAGTTGCATATGTTTGCAGAGAAAGAGCGAAGTGCGGAGCCATATTTACCAAATATGGTCTGCTGCTGCTCTTTTATCCTGGAGAGGTGCACAAACAGCCTGCCTAGTGCCACATATAAATGTTTGCAACATGGTGCAAAGGTGTATGTGTGTGTGTGTATGTCTATCATAGGATTTGTACTGGAAGTATGTCCTTCCAGTACAAAATCCAAAGCCTAAGTAATAATTAAGCAAAATACATCAAAACATTCACCCCCAGTCAAGAGATCTGGGTTAAGTCCATCATTCTTTTGCTCACCATGCCACCCCAGTTTAGACCTGGCCATATGCCAATCAGTCTTGACCCTGTGCCTCATGGACACAGTCCAACCCGACCTGCCAAGCCAGGTCCTCCCCGGACCGGAAACAAGCATCCTAGGACCGGTTTCAGGTTTCACCCCCATCAGCCAGGATAGCTTGATTCCAGTGGCACAGTGAGCATTCTATGCGTGCTGTAAGGTGCAGTGCACATGTAATGTGTGACATGTTTAAAGAAATTCATACATATCTCCAACATGATGCCTGCTTCGAAGAGGTATTTTTTATGCAAAGTCCAGTCTGACAATTTTAGTAGCTAGATCTTTCCATCAAAACACATGTGTGCTTCTGCTGGAACACCCATGTACCACTCAGGTAACACCCTCTTGACGCAAAATGGTGCCAAAGAATTTTTGGTCCCGCTAAGTAATTTGGCAGGATTCCCTGAATTCTTATCTGATAGGGTTCTAGTCTCCATGCTCTTGCATTTTTCCAGTTGTCAACTTCTTGGCGCCACGTTTTTGTCTGTGAGTCTCAGGGGAACTTTAGAAATCTTCTAAACAAAATTTAATTAAAAAAAGATGTTTCTACAGCTGCCAGAGGAGGAGTGGCCTTTCAGCAGCAACTACTGTAATTTCAGAAATTTAAAGGCGATGAATAAGGAGGTGATGAGAAATATCCATCAGAGCAATCAAACTGATAGATTTTATGCAAATGACTGTAACATTTTATTAGCAGTTAGTTAACACGATGTAATGCATACAAAAAAGAAAGGAAATTTGCAGCTATACACAAAACGCTAATAAACAACAGTCCAAATTCAATTCCCCATTTAGAAAAATACAGTAAAATATCACATAGGGGGAAAGTGCCTTTCAGTTGCTATAATAAAGGCATTAATCTTAGCAATTCTTACACCAATTCCTGTCGCTTTCAATCCGTTTCAAAACAGTGGAGAGTATTCTGTCAGATGTGATTGATGTCATGCAAATCGGTCACGGCACTGTGTGGCCTCTTTGGGGATTTCCAGTTAGGGTTCCTTTTTCTGGCGATTGGCAGTATGTTTGGAGCAGTGCTTAGTTTGAGCTGGTGGTTTCTAGTGCTTGGCTCCAGCACGTAATTGTCCACACCAGCACTTATGACAGATGCCACAAGGTGGCGCTGTTGGTGCAATTAAAAGATGAGCCGAACAATAGTTGGTTATTAAGTAAAAGTACATTTAAAACAACCAATACCAGTCGCCCAACATATTATTATAGCTTTGTGGTCCTTGACTAGTCTGAAATGTCACACTTGTAACAGAGTGACAGTTATTAGTTGCGTTCGTACTACCAGTGCTTAAATGGGAAAAAATAAGTGCAGGCACCCATCAATTTAAGCAGTGAATGGAGGAGGGGTAATTGTGGGCGGGGCTAAAGGAGGAGCTTGGAGGCAGGCATTTAATGGGAGCCACATTTTCTTAGTGCTAATAGTGCTTGATAATACAGAAATATTCCTGCTATCTGTAGAGTATTTGTTTTTTCCTCCCATCTGCAAAAGGTTACGTTTATTATTGTGGGAATGTCAAACCAATAAAGATTGTCTCTGAGCCTAGGCACATATGAAACATAAAAGTAATTTACCCAGAATCACAGGATGTTGAGCTGAAGCTGGGACTCAAACCTATTTCCATAGTTACTTATTAGGCAGCTCTGGCCCTAACATTACATCCTCTCAATTTTCCTATCAGGGAAAGAAGCCTCACAGTCTATGGAAACATACCCTCCCCCCCCACCAAGGCCTGAAAGCCACTGGAGCGAAGGTGCTAAAAACAGACACACAGCAAGGCCAATTCACTAACTCTCCCCCTTTCCCAGCAAAATATAGCTTCAGGACGCTAGCCTGGACAAGCAGGGAAGAAAAGCAGAGAGACCCTTAGGCACCATCCCATCGCACAATGTCTGCCTTGTCAATCTGATGCTGGGTAGTGTTTGAAATCCCCCCCTACTCGCACACTTGTGCTGAGAGGTGCATTCATCTCGGGTGTCACGCTGTAATTAGATTTGTGGGGTAGGGGATAGGCTCAGAGTCCTACACCTACAGTGTGATTGACTGGGCAGGGTCTTATTGGGCCCTTAACTTTTATTCACTGAGGGCCGCAGGGCATCCACAACCGTATATATACCAATGGAGAGAGTAAGGGAAATTACACAAGCTATGTGTGGAGGGAACTCCTGGTCCCTGGGGTTAATATTAACAACAGTGGAGGAGTGCCCTCTGGGAGGAAGAACAAAAAAAAGTTTTTTCTGTATCTAGAGCGTGAAGCTCAGGTTTAGCACAGTTTGCCCCAACCCGTTCTAGGACAGTGCATGTCCTTGAAGAAGACCCCTCACTCACCAACCTAGTTGGTGACATGCTTCATCATCGGGGTCCCACCCCATAGGCCGAATGCCCATAGGGTGTGCTACGACACCTGATTACAGTGGAGCAGGTTTTTAATTTGTTTATATGTGCAGAAAGTTACAGTGAAACGTGTGTTAAAAAAGGGCCAATCTACTCACAACAAGACTTTATTCTTGAGTGTTTGGACCCTTATAAAAAACAGTGTGGCACCTGTGCCTAACTAGGAAGGCTTCGGTGTCTCAAGAAGTGTGTTAGGTTAAAAATAGCAAAGTGTGCTATGTGATTTATAAAGCTTAGGTCTACATGTTTCAACCATTCAATATTATTGGTTTTCGTCAGGACCGTGGTGGTTGGACGGGGTGGTCCGCACACGCTAAGGTGCGTCCTGCTCTCGTTCAACTAAAGACCGTAAATAATGGTCTAGTGTAAAAGAATGTCTTTTTCCTGGATCAGGAGAAAAACCTGCAAGAGAAAAATTGTTGTATAGGGTTGGGATTACATACTGGGGAAGACAAAAGACAAGGGTACACACTTAACAATTATGGTGCTTCAATGAAGTTGAAAATGCCTCTCCAAAAAAAACGTACATGAACCTTACAAAACGTGAGAGAACCACACTTGACAACCTACAAAAGTCTGATACCATCATAATCAAACCCGCAGACAAAGGCGGAGGGATAGTTATACTTGACAAATCAGCATATCAAACTGAATGCCTCAGACTGCTAGCTGATCATAGAAACTATCGAAGACTACCAGTGGATCCCACAGAAGATCTCAGAAAGGAGATTATTTCACTGGTGGAACACGGAGAAGCAGAAGGATACCTTTCTAAACAAGAGGCGGATTTCTTATGTAAAAGTGAGGGGAGGATCCCCTACTTTTACACGCTCCCGAAAATGCACAAAAACAAAATACCTCCCCCCGGCAGGCCGATTGTCTCAGGTTTAGGTTCCCTTTTGGAACCCCTGTCCTGTTTTTGTGACGTGTTCTTTAAGGCTATGGTACAGAAAACGAGCACCTACCTACAGGACACCAAAAGCGTGCTATGACTTTTGGACCAACTCACCATAGATGATGATATCATACTGGTGAGTTTCGATATTGAGAGCTTATACACCAGCATTCCCCAAGACGCCACCCTAGAGGTTCTCAAAAGGGCCCTTGAAAAAGAAGAATGGACATCGAGAACACCGAGAGAATTCATTTTGGAGTGTGCGAGACTGGCCCTCAAAAGGAACTATTTCCAGTTTGACTACATGATTTTTCTCCAGACTGGGGGTACATCTATGGGCAGTACTTTTGCTCCAAGTGTAGCGGGAATGTATGTACACGATTTTGAAGAGAAAAATATCCTCAGCAACACGAACCCTTACTGTTCTAATATCCTACTGTGGAGAAGATATATAGACGACGTGCTCACCATTTGGAAAGGCACTGAAGACACCCTAATATCTTTCTTCAACTGGATTAACACACTCGATGACCATCTGAAGTTTACCTACGTGATGGACCACAACTCTCTGGTCTTCCTAGATCTCACCATAACAAAAGCAAACGGGAAGCTGTCAACGGTCACTCACTATAAACCAACTGCCAAAAACAATTTACTTCGCTTTGAAAGCTTTCACCCAAGACCACTGCGTGAAAACCTACCGTACGGACAATACCTACTGGTCCGCAGAAACTGTAGCGAGCTGGATGATTATATACAACAGGCCCAAGATCTAACCCAGAGACTGAAGACCCGGGGATACCCTGACAAGATTCTACAGAAAAGCCAGAAACGCGCTCGGAATCAACATAGAGCTGTTCTTTTGGAGTGCCAGCCAAAACCTGTGGAGAACATCCCCTTAACCTGTGTTACCACATACAACACCATCTCCAATGAGGTAACTAAAATAATATGTAAACACTGGAGTATACTCAACACTGGCAACTTGAGATGGGAAAAACCTCTGTTCTCATATAAAAGGGCACGCAGCATAAAAGATGCAGTAGTGAATACCAGACCAAAGAAAAATGCAGTGCAAAATGACACGGTCCTCAACGCCTGGGGGCTACCTAACGTGACGGGCCACTATAAATGTGGCAGTTGCAGCGTTTGCCCGTTCACTTACAATACAAAGACCCTACAGTTGGAACCAACGAAAACCTGGACGATCAGAGGACATACAAACTGTAATAGCGAGAACGTTGTGTACAGATTGACATGTCCCTGTAACCTACACTATATAGGTATGACCAGCAGGAAGATAAAAATACGCATTGGTGAACATGGAAGCACCATCAGGTGTAAAAAGGCCAACACCAAGCTCACGGAACATTACCTGTTGGCAGGCCACAACTCAGATCAATTACAATGGACCATCATAGAACAGGTCCAACCAGGAGCCAATCTGAATCAACGCCTCTTTGAAAAGGAACAGAGGTGGGTCTACAGACTTTCTACCCATAAAACTGGCCTCAATGATAATATCCCCTGGAACACTGCTATGGGCTAAAACCTCCCTCTCTATGAACGCTCTAAAGTTACTGAATTGTTCGTGTATAAATGGAATAAAGACCTCTGATTCCTTATGAATATCACCATGACCCGAAGTTTGTACGAACATGAGTTTGTCTTGACTCATACCCGAAACATGGTCACTACATTTGTCCCTTTATTTCCCTTCTGTTCTGTTCGTAATTTTACATCTCAATCTTTACATGAAACAGCGCCGTCCTAACTAGCGCGGTTGCTATGGTTTCACAATACCACACGTCAGCGGCAACGTCACTGGATCTGTAGCTGACCCCGCCCCTAGGAACGGCTCTGATTGGCCCACCGGAGGCCCTGACTAGCGCCCCGCCCACCCAGGAAGTAACGCGAAGCTTACTTCTCGGCACCGCAGAGCAAACAGATCACTCCACGGGGCATCTTGAGTAATGGCCAATTAGGTTTAAACTCCAGACGAGCAGAAGCCGCAAGTAAGTGCTGTCCTCGATGGCTGTGAGTGGCGAATTACGCCACACACCGTTTCTATACTACACTAGATGCATCGAGCGGGGACGGTGTACTAATTGTAGTCCTGTCCGTGTTTTCAAACGTTTCAGGTGACGGAAACTTGCCGTCTTGGACACTCCGATGCCCATGAAGCGATATTCACCGCTTCAAGTGTAAGCTGAGTCAAATACCACGCACGATTTGTACTTAGATCAACTGTACAATCCGCTTAGAAGCGGCACGATTATTTTGCCGCCGATCACTAGCTGCAATGCCTGAACTTGCCGAACGCCGCATTACGAATGCCGATCACTCTCCCTCACAACCCCTCCCTCCCACTATCCTTGCCATATTACTAGACCACCATATTCAAGAGATGTTGAGTTGTCCAACATACACCCACGCTCCGGTAGTTTACCGTCTGAAGCACATTAGTCTATCACTGCTAATAGACCACGGGTACGATCTGATCAATAAGGTGTGCCTGTGTCACCTCAATTGGGCGATTTCACCAAGCACCATAATTGTTAAGTGTGTACCCTTGTCTTTTGTCTTCCCCAGTATGTAATCCCAACCCTATACAACAATGTTTCTCTTGCAGGTTTTTCTCCTGATCCAGGAAAAAGACATTCTTTTACACTAGACCATTATTTACGGTCTTTAGTTGAACGAGGGCAGGACGCACCTTAGCGTGTGCGGACCACCCCGTCCAACCCCCACGGTCCTGACGAAAACTAATAATATTGAATGGTTGAAACATGTAGACCTAAGCTTTATAAATCACATAGCACACTTTGCTATTTTTAACCTAACACACTTCTTGAGACACCGAAGCCTTCCTAGTTAGGCACAGGTGCCACACTGTTTTTTATAAGGGTCCAAACACTCAAGAATAAAGTCTTGTTGTGAGTAGATTGGCCCTTTTTTAACACACGTTTCACTGTAACTTTCTGCACATATAAACAAATTAAAAACCTGCTCCACTGTAATCAGGTGTCGTAGCACACCCTATGGGCATTCGGCCTATGGGGTGGGACCCCGATGATGAAGCATGTCACCAACTAGGTTGGTGAGTGAGGGGTCTTCTTCAAGGACATGCACTGTCCTAGAACGGGTTGGGGCAAACTGTGCTAAACCTGAGCTTCACGCTCTAGATACAGAAAAAACTTTTTTCAGTTCTTCCTCCCAGAGGGCACTCCTCCACTGTTGTTAACATCCACAACCGTAAACAGCCCTTACGTGATGCAAATGAGCCGCTGCGGGATTTCCCAGCCGCGTCTCCATTCAGAAGTCTACACTGCCCCTCCCTCCATTCTGCCTTCTCTTTTTCTGTGGGTTAAGAAAACAAGTGTACCCCGTTAAGCGAACCTGGGGTTGTAATATATATACAGGAGACAGTGGTTCAAGGGTGGCCTACTTACGTCCAAAGTTACAAGAAAACATTATTTTTAGAGCCTAAATGGAGCACAGTAAGTAGGGCAACATGTGCACTTTTAATCAGTACAATTACAAGTAGGCTTATCATAGGTTGGACAATTAATCAACAGGTGGATAGGACACTTGTAACCACGTTACACGGAGATATGTTAGATAACCCTCATAAACGCTGTGTATTGGTCGTACGGTTTATATCTTTTCTCCGCCCCACACTAGCGCTGTGGCATTTATCATCGGGTTAACCAACGTGCTTCATGTCAGCCTCAACCAGAGGCATTCTCTGGTGTTACGTGGCAGTATCCAGAGATCTCCGTACGTACCCCCACATGAAGGTTTTTTGCTAAAAAAATTTAGTCTCCAAACAACACTAGACTTTTATTTTGTTGGTTGGATAACTACTTTAAAAATAACGTGGGTATGCTTAACAGACCGCGTTACTAGGTCTGTTGCATATCACTTCAACATACACAAAAACGTCAACATGTTTCAGCTCCTTATGGCCCAGCCGGGTCTGTGGAGCCTTCGTCAGGACAAAATACACAAGTTTTAAAATGTACTTACACAATTAGTGTAGTATATTTGGGTTTTAATTGTCTTGCCCAATTGTATTCAGGGGTATTGTTCACCTGAAACATAGAATCAAGATCATTGTCATGATTAGAGAGGGTATCGGGTGGCATTCTTAAAAAAGCGTTATTTCACTCATATAAACATTTTACCTATGCTTCACGTTATTATGGTACTCTTGGAGGTGCACGTGGCGAATTACAGTAGGGAGCAACATCTTAATCCTTTCGCATCTGTTTTCTTTCTAGTTGGAGGGTTTCCTACTCACTGTAATCTCATGTTATAAAATTAGGGAATAAATACCTGATGCATCTCCAACAAATCCCAGAGTCGCACTTTACAGTCTATCTTAAAATCTGTTGAAATGAGATCAAAGGGGGCGCTACATTCGTGCCTGCGCAAAGAGATATCCCTTTTCAGTGTGTACGTATCAAAATGAGGGATCAGTCTCTATTTACGGACTATTTTAAGACTTTGTAGCGAACTATAACCAAACGTGTGTTCGTTCTTCAAAGCAGTGTTCCCAAAAGTATGTTCGTTATCATAGGTTAGTTCAGGTGCTCACATGAGTGAAAAAAGTGTGTAACGTGACTTAAGTGAAAGTGAATATACACAAAATATCACACAAAAAATAACAACAAGAAATTCACAGCGTGTACAATGAGGGATTTTCATGGGGGGGCTAACGAAGTTTCGATCTTTTCTAAGTCAAGATCATCATATATATTTTGAAGGTATCTTGTGTATGTTCAAGAGGGACCCATCCGGTCTCAAATTACTGCCGGGGTTCGGGATTGAATCACCGTTGTGCGTGTAGTAGCTTTCTGCCTCTCGCGGCGGTTGCGCTCGCGCGCGTGCGCTCCTCGCTTCAAAATATATGTAAGTATATATCTTCTTCTGAACCGAAACCAAGTAAGT
The DNA here is from genome assembly GCF_964261635.1 of Lissotriton helveticus. Classification (NCBI taxonomy): domain Eukaryota; kingdom Metazoa; phylum Chordata; class Amphibia; order Caudata; family Salamandridae; genus Lissotriton; species Lissotriton helveticus. The sequence goes on from NC_136060.1 coordinate 192,524,354, forward strand.
TGGACAGTTTGTTTCCCAACCTTATTGAGACTTCTGTAATACTAGTCCCTTAACATACCAATTTACTCTCCTCTTCTAGAATCCTAAATTAAATTACAGAGTAATTGATGGACTAGTGCTCATACACCATTAAGCCATCCTCCTACACCCAAGTACTACACTGAAGGATCCAAGCCTACTTAAAATACTCCAGACACCACTCCTTTCTCCGATTCCCTTCTTCAATTGCTCACAGTGTTAATGATCTTGACTTATAAAAGATCGAAACGCAGTCGACCCCCCCCATGAAAATCCATCATTGTACATACCGCTGTGGATTTCTTGCTGTTATTATTTGTTGTGTGATATTTTGTGTATCTTCACTTTCACTTAAGTCACGTTACGCACTTTTTTCACTCATGTGAGCACCTGAACCAACCTATGATAAGCCTACCTGTAATTGTACTGATTAAAAGTACATATGTTGCCCTACTTACTGTGCTCCCTAATTTATTTAGGCTCTAAAAATAATGTTTTCTTGTAACTTTGGACCTATGTAGGCCACCCTTGAACCACTGACTCCTGTATATATATTCTCTTTTTCAGCAGCAGCTGAGTAGAGCACTTTCTGCGCAGCAGCACAGCCCCCAATGCCACCAAGCCTGCACTGCCTGACTTTCCCCTAAGAGTACCAGTACTGTCCTTGGCAAAGGAAAAGTTCCGGTACTCTAAGGGAGTAAAATAAAAAGTGGCTTGACTCCGTACCGGTGAGTACCGGCACATTTAGAGCACTGCGTACTCCCATTGGCAGCGGTGGCAGTGGAAAGGGGGGGCATGCTATGGTGGTCTCCCAATGAAGGCCCTGGCACTTATCTTTTTTTACAAATTAAGCAGTGGTTTTCAATCTGCTGATGGCTAAAGCACATGTAAATTGCATTGGAGCATGTTCGGACATTTGCTTCACGGAACTATGGTAACAGCAACTGTCTTCTTTCTGTTTCAAAAACAGGCCAGAGACAGAATACAAGGGCTAATGACTACGAAAGGAGCAGAACCAACATGCTTGGCTGGCTTGGTGATGTTTCCAGGTTTGGCGTATTTCACACACATCAATTAGCCCACATCTCAAAAAATATTTTTTTACTGATCATGCAGTTGTATGATTGATGACAACAACAACAATATCGAATGACAAGGATATCATAGTTTGTATGTAAACTATATAAATATAATTAAAAAAATATTGTGGACCAGAACATCGTCAAAAAGGTGAGAATAATAGTAATATCATGTAAAATCAGTAATATTATAGAATTATATATCATTCATACTCTATAAGAATACATTTTTTACATACAATAAATAGAAAATATTGACAATAGCATAAAAGTAGAAATGAGCATATATATATATATATATATATATATATATATATATATATATATATATATATATATATATATATATATATATATATATATATATAATCAATGCAAATATTTAACCTAATTTAAATATAAAAAATACAAAAAGTAGTTTTAAATAATACTGTGAACTAATTATGTAAACAACACACACATATACATGTGTGTGTGCCCATATGTATATATGAAGCAAAAAGAAAACAAATATTTAAACAATTTTTTAAAAGTTGCAGTAATAATATTAACAATAGTTAGAAAATGTAAATTTAAAAAATATACATTAACAAAAACATATACCACAATTCAGTAAATAAGTAAAATTAATATAAAATAGTATTTAAAATAAAAAACACATTTGAAAAACATAACATAAATATCAAAATGTACAACATATTTTTAAAAACATAAATTTGAATTAAACAATAGTAGCAAAAATTAGTAACGTTACTCCGGTTCTAACAAAAGTAGGAAAAGTGTTACACTTTGAAGGGGTTAGATTTGAAATTCTCACTCAATCATAAGAAAAATGAGAGAAACTGTTGGCTGGACTTTTAAGGGGTTAGATTTACTTTAATCTCTGCAACCATAGGAAAGGTGTGGGGCTTTGGGGGGGGGGCTACACAGGCCCCTGCAGCCCCTCTGATGCAGGGGGGCCACAAACATTTAGAGTCCCTCCAGTCTTTAAAGGGGACCCCATTCAGCCCAGGGCCACTAAATATCTGTGAGTCATTGAAGACTTAGCTGCCCCTCTTCACATTATGTGGGGGTGGGGGTCCCATGAGCAGGGCCGGACTGGCCAAAGCGAGCACCGGCCAATACCCCGGGGCGCCAAACAGGTGGGGGCTAGTTTTGGGCCCCTGGGGCCGTTTTTGTTACAGGGTTGTTTTCGCAGCAAAATCGGCCCTGTACCAAAATCAGCAGAAAACCGGCCCGGCAAAGAGCTCAGCGGCACCTCAAACCCCCCGAGTGGGGGGCGGGGAGGCGGCCAAGCACTTTGCCCGGGCCGGTTGTGGTTCTCAGTCCGGCCCTGCTCATGAGTTTGCATTATGCTACTCATTACATTCATTATTCTTTTTCCAAAATAAGCAAAATAGTTGGGAAGTGTTTTGGACTTTGGAGGAGTTGAATTTACCTTTCCTACTCCAATCCATGCAACAATAGGGAATGTGTTGGACCTTGGAGGGTTTCGGTTTACTACTACAAAACGTTGGACTTAGGAATGGTTACATATACCATTATAACTCCTAATCATTTTTAACAAATTAGTTGAAAACCAAGCAAAACTAAATTATTACAACACATTCAAAATTTAAAATATATATAATAAATAATATAAAAACAATTTAAAGTAAATAAAAGTAATTAAAAGATTAACAAACAGAATTAATACACTTCCCTCCAACCTCCCCAAAAATAACCACCCAAAATAAATATTGAATTCCCTTAAAATCTAATGTAAACAAATTGTAACGTAAATAACTTCCCACCATATTACCTAAAAAACCCAATAATCTGGCTACTAAATTATAAATTAGTGATTAAACTGTAAAGAAAACAAATTAATAAAAAATTACAAAATCCATTAAATAGTTTAAATAACAGTTACTCAAATAACTAATTTACATGCAGCTTATAAACAGTATGTTCATGATGACTTCATATTGTAGGATCTATCCAGTTATTCATGTTATCTTGATGTAGAAATTCCATCCTTCTAGAACATATAATTGTTAACCCTGGGCGTAGTTCACGAAGTAGCGCTACGCGTAGCTACGCGAAGTGCACTTTGCACTACCCGAGCTACGAGTAGCACTACGCGAACTGCGTAGTACGCTGTTCACGATGATTGCACAGTGCCGGATGCTTGTCCGCACTGTGCAATCATTGAAAACGGCATCTTGCACAGTGCGAGCCGTCTTTTACTGCTGCTCGAGTAGATTTTTTACTCAAGCGGCAGCTTTCTCAACTCGGACTGGCAGTTTCTCATCGTAAGCGGTTGCAAGCATACGCGACCACTCGCAATGAGAAACCTGACCTCCCCGCGTTGAGAAGCTCGCCGGGAGGTTTATTGTCCGTGCTCGCTATCGGCAACTTGATGTTGCTGATCAGGAACGAGGAAAAAGTCTCGCCGGGATGTCATTTTGCTTGCTCGAAGTCACCAACTCGACGAGTACGATCCGGACCGGGGTATCAGGAAGCGATTCGTACGGTCCACGTCAGGTAAGGGCGATTCGTACGGAAAAGCGCACATTCACATACACACCGTACGGTGCATAGCCCTCCATGATCGCTGGGGTACGCACCGTACCCCGTGGATCATGGGGGATACGCACCGTACACCCAGCGGACATGAGGTACGCACCGTACACCCAGCGTACATGGGGTACGGTGCGTACACCCCAAGATCGCGGGGTACGGTGCGTACACCCCGTGATCGCAGGGGTACGGTGCGCATGGGAGGTACGCACGGTACCCGGGGGGGCGTTCCGTACCTGTTTCGGGGCGAACTCTGCTTTTACGGCTGTTTTCAGCTCCCGTAGAAAAAGGGTCGTACGCTGCGTACCCAACGCGAATCGTACTTGCCGGTTCGGAAAAAGCAGCCGCGAACCGTACAGATGTCGCGTACAGCGAGTTCCGAGGGAGAATCGTACAGAGATTAGAGTCGTACGGTGTTTGGTACGAGTCGTCCGGAGTGGCGCTTTGGGTTAGGATCGTACTTGCTAGTTCGTACGGGGACGTTGTAGGTGTACGATTCGTACGGGAAAAAGGCTCCGTACAGCTAATCGGAGTGCTTTTTACCGGATCGGAATCGACCCCTTAGTGTAACAAATTAACTAAGAATAAGTAAGTCCACAGAGTGATTTCAATCAAACCTGATTGTGGAATTCCTAATATAAATGCCACAAATATGAAGATAATTCAGAGGAAATGTATTTATAGAACTCCGCTGGACTGCTTTCAAGACTAGGGGGTCTATTATGATGTAGGGCGGATCGCCACTGCCAGCATGGCGGTGGTAATCCGCCGTACATCATCCCCTGCCCGCTTCCCCCGCCATGTTATGATGGTGGGGGGGGACAGCCGCTGACGGGAAGACGTCCTTTTCCGCCCGGTCGATGGGTCGACCAGGCGGAAAAGGATTGCATATGGCGGCGGTGTCTGCTAGACAGCGCCAGCCACATTACGATGCCAGCGAGAAGCAGCCTTTGCCACGGAAAGGCATGCAGATTCCTTAGTCGGGGCCCGTTGCGGACCCCCAGGATGTTGGGGGGGTGGGCAGGCACATGCAGGGTACCTATGGTACCCCCCTGCATTTGCATGGACGACGTGGCAGGCACCATGCGGTGCCTGCCACATTGGGCATGCAAATGCACAAATGCCTTTTTTGAATTACGGCGGGTGCTGCTGACAGCACCACCCGCTGCAATGCAAAAAATGCGGGTTGCACCAGCCACACCTATTTACCCATGCTGGACTGCCACACCCTTAGTGGGTAGTCTCATTTCCCGGGGCGATGGCTGGTGGGCAAAGTCCGCCGGCCATCATAATAGACCCCCAAGGAGCCTTACTAAACTTCAATTATTTATTAGCTCTAATATTCTCTTGAAAGGAAAAAGGTTGACTAGGTCTAATCTCTATGTAGATTGTGGGTAATTTACGAGACAATAAAAAGTTATCTATAATATGATCTTGAACAGGCAAAGGATTATCATATGCATGTATATAGATTAGCAATACCTTTTGAGCGCGTTAGTAATTTATACTGGCACAATAATATAGCATGAATTTAATTCCTAGCTTTCTTTATTCGTAATAATTGGTTAAAGGTTTACCAGATCGATTGGTATTTTAATAATGCTTGGCTTTTCATTAAATAATGGTATTCCTGCCTTTTCACTGAGAATGATATTGAATTCTTGCAATTTGATTTTAGATTTATTGTTTTCCAAAGAAATGAAAAGTCTCTCATATTTAGCAATTTCTTTGGTAAATTCTGAAATTTTAGTTTTACAATTCTTATTCTCATAGTGTATAGTAAATATAGAAATACCTCAAATACATACTGAACATATGCCATGAAAGTATCCCAATAAACATTATTAGATTAATCAATGACTTATTATTCATAATAAAAAATAGATATGAGTGAGATATATGGTTAAATTAACTTCATTTAGAATGATAACAGTATTCATTCTCCATTTGGGAGGATGGATTGGAACATCTTCCATAGTAACACACTAAGGCCCCAATTATGAGTCTGGCATACTCGCTGGGGTGTGGAGGTGGTTGTTTCCAAAACCTCCCTATTAGTAGTTGGGCGGTCGGAGTGGCACAGCCCCGTTGCAGCCACCAGTAACCCACCATTCCCTGGCAGTGTTGCAGTGGTGTAGAGGCATCCATATGCTTGGCAGGACCGCAGCTGTCCTACCAAGCATATTTTGAGTTTCCTCTCTGCCAGGATTTTCGTGGCGGTTCCTCCTCTATGAAAACTCTGGTGGAGAGGAAACAGGGCCCCCTGGTGCCTCTGCACCCTGTGGATGCATACAGGGAGGCAAAACATGTGCCCCCCTGGGTGCATGCACACCATTTCATGCACAGCATGGACTTTTTAGTGTATGCCATGCAGGAACTGTTTTTCGCATTCCCACTGAGGTGCCCATTTTTAGAGGTACCTCCGTGGGAAAGTAAATAAGAAGCCTGCTAGACCGGAGGAAACTCCTAATCTGGCAGGTCTACGGTCTGACCATGGCTTTGGCGGTGCAGTGGTAGGGCGGACTGGGCACCACGCCGCCAAAGTCATAATTGGGCCCATAGAAACCAAGGCATGATCTGAAATGTCAATTGATTCAATATTAGTCTTTGAAATGAAATTCCACAGATTACAAGAAGATAAAAGATAGCCTTAAAAAATAAGAATGGGAATTATAATAAAAAGTAAATTATTTGATTGTGGGATAATGTAATCCCCAATTGTCCACTAGTTTAGTAGTATTATTAAATGTATTACATAACATAAAAGTTTTAGAAGGTTTTCATTTGACTGTTGGCAGTCTATCCAATAAGGCGTCACTTTAAATTCAAATTAAAATCTTCCCCAACTATAGGGGTAAATTGCCAAGATTATTTCTTAAGTTACATTTTTCAAAAAATTAGGATCACCATTAGTTGGCGCAATAACATTATTTAAATAGAGGTCAAAGTTATATATTTCAACCTTATCCTATAAACCTACCTTCAGAATCACTATGTTGATGTAAAATTTGAACATTCAATTTCTTAGCAAAAAGTAGACAACTCAATTTAACCCTCCTATAGCACTTGGTAAAATAACATTTCCTACCCAAAACTTTATTCTTTGTAGATAATATTTTATCATCTATATGAGTTTTTTACAACAAAGAAATGTCTGTTTTATAACAATGCAAATGTCCACTTATCTTTTTCCTTTTAGCTGGGAGCTGTAAGCAATACCAACAAAAGAATTTTAAGACTAGAACTGGAATCAGTATTTGCTATTTAAAAAACATCTAACTTCTCCTGTTAGAAACAAAACACCTGTAAGTAACATACAACTCTTAAAGCTCACGTAAAAATAGAAGAACAAGACAAACATCATACAATCAGAACTACATGGAGACCTCATGGAGACCTCATGAAGACGATATTAATGAATATACAGCAGTACATGATGGAAAACATCATAGCCTCTCTGTAAGGGAAAATATAAATGCTAGGAAGAAAGCTGTGGCAGAATGTAGAGCAGTTAGAACATATATAAATAAACAGAACTACAAATCATTATAGTCCTGGAATTCCATCAAACAAGGAGCATGAATTTCCTAGTAAGAAATTAAATCAGCTAGTGATGTGAGAGACTTGGAGATGTCACCCTTCCAAATCTTTTTTTTTTAACTTTATTTGCCATTTAGTACATCAGAAAGAAATAATCATAGGTGGTATCTGTCAATGTCATCTCAATTGAGATAAGATGGAGCATTAAATGTCAATACACTAATCGACATGGAAAGTGGCTGTTAGGGAAAACATGCTAGTAAGATATAAAAAAACTCAGTCCCGAAGGCCCATCCCTCCACATCAAAAGCAACCCCCCCCCAGCAGTCAGTCCATGTGCCCATCCATGCCCAACCGCCTCAGATAAAATAACATAGTAAAAAAGACAAGAGTACTGCAGGGTACCACAAAATAGAGGAAATCAATCACTTGGAAGGGGCGTAGCAAGTTACCCAACCCCCGTAGGGACAATGTCCCGTTCCAGTTGGGAGTCTGTGGCCAGTCGAGATTTTTCTACATAGGACCTATATGGACCCCATATGTCTTTGGGGCGGGAAGAGCCAGGCAGTGTACTGGAATAGATTTCGTTGTTGATCTTACAATAAGCCAGACTGTTCAGCCAGCCCTGCAAAGTGGGAGTCGCCCTACGACCCCAGTGAATAGCAATTTCTGTTTTGGCTAGCAGCAGGCAGAGAGATGCGAATCTCCTGATGCAGGCCTTTAGGGAAGTTGACCACATACCCCAGCAGAGCTACTTCAGGTATGGGGACAAGTGACAGCTCAGTCATATCGCCAAGTGTTCCATGTACCCCCTCTCAGTATGACTGTAGTTTTGGGCAGGACCATGTGAGATGTGCAAAATCAGCACAAGGAGCATCGCATTTATGGCAGGTATGGGGTCTGGATTGGTCCAATCGATGGGCATTGGAAAGGGTGATGTAGATTCTGCGTACGGACTTAAAGTGTAGTGGTTTATGCCTGCTGTTGAGTGACACTTCCTTTGTTACTGCACAGCACTTAGCCCACTGATCGTCTGTGATGGGGCGGCCTAAGTCTTCCTCCCAAAGTTTGTGGATCCTATCGTCATTAACCGGAATCATCCCAGAGCATGTCTTAAAAAGTTTTGATATGAGATGAACCCCACTCTCATTTTCTATGACAAGTGAGAGCAGGGGGAACAAGTCCAGTTCGATGGGGAAACCAGGCAGAGTGGCACAAAGCGCCAAGCGTATCCGTCCTAGTACAAAGCTGTCCATAAATGTGGCATCGTGGAAGCGAACATCCTCGGTCACTGAGAAGATGTGGCCATAAGGGTACAAATCTCCCAGTTTAGAGATTTCAAATTTAGCCAAAGTACGCTGCACCAGTTTTTCACCAGTGATTGGCAGCCAGCGGGCGTTGAGGACAGGAAGAGCTGAGGAATACAGTGTGGGGGCGCCAGTGACTCGCCATAGCTTCTCCCAGGCCCAGCTGCTGGTGGAGGCAGTCTGAATATCATTAGGGTCTCTGGGTATGCTCTTAGGTAACACAGTGGATAACTGCTCGGGAAGGACAAAGTTAGCCTCCGGGCAGAGGAAGGGAATCCTGGCATCAGGGTGGAACAACGCGAAGGCATAGCTACATTGGGCCACCAGATAATACAAGTGGAAATACGGCACTCCAAACCCTCCCCACTTATAGGTTAGCTTGAGCCCCTGCCAGAACACATGGGCCTTTTTCCCCCCAGACCAATCTGATAAGGTGTGACCGCAACTACAGCAAGAAACTATTTGGGAGGGGTACGGAAATATTGTTGAAAAGATATAAAAATTTAAGGAGCACCACCATCCTAATGACTGCAACTCTGCTGGCGATAGACAGTGATAACCGTAACCATCTTTCCACATGGTCCTCAAGTGCGCTGATTGCTTACCCATAATTGAGGCAAAGGATCTAAGCGGTCTCAAGATGAATGTGTATGCCTAAATATTTGACGGAGTCAGAGCACCATTTGAGGGGGAATTCACAGTCCCACTAAGTCGTACCAGAGGTTAAGGGGAAAATAACCGATTTACGCCAGTTGACGTCCAGCCAGAGTGTTGACCGAATCGGATGATCTCTCTAATGAGCGGCTCCAGGTTCACCTGGGGATCTCGGACATAAAGGATAATGTCATCTGCGATGAGTGAGACCAGGAGAGGGCCAGCGTTGAACTGTAGGCCTCTCTGAAGATGCCTTTCTTGAAAATGCCAAATTAAGGGGTCCATAGCTAAGATGAACAATAAGGGGGACAGCGGTGAGCCCTGCCAAGTGCTGCATGAGAGAGAGAAGGGATGGGAGAGCGTGCCGTTCAGGCAGAGTCTCACAGTGGGCCGGCAATATAATAGTGCAGTGGTGGCAAGGAATCATGCAGGCATTCCCATACGGCACAGAACCGAAAAAAAGAAGGGCCACTCTACCGAATCAAAGGCCTTCTCGGTGTCCAATAGGATTGCGGTGGCGGGGACCTCAGGATTAATCCTGTGGAGGACCGAAAAAAGTGTCCTGAGATTAAATGAAGTTGATCGAAGGGGGACAAAGCCGGACTGGGCCGGCAAGAAGATATATTCCATCAGTTGGGACAGTCGATTGGCGATTATCTTAGATAAAATCTTATAATCCAAATTCAGTAGGTACAGGGGTCTATATGATCCACATAACGATGAGTCTTTGGAATGAGTATGACGACCGCCTCACGTAGGGTGGGGGGAAGAATTTGTTTCTCAAGGGTCTCTGCGTATATTTTGATTAGTTGTGGTGCCAAAAGATCTTTGTACGCTTTATAAAACTTCCTGTAAATCCGTCCAGCCCAGGGGCGAGAGAGCAACGAAGGGTATCAATGGGACCAAGGACATCTGCATCGGAGATTGGCTCCACTAAGAAGTCCTGCATGTTTTTTTCCAAGTAGACCAATGCGATCTTCGATAAATAAGCTTCCTGAGCCATGGGGTCTCGCCCCACTTTGGAGGTATACAGAGATGTAAAATAGTTAAGAAATGTATCAAAAATTTCCAAGGTGCTGGAGAGCATCTGGTTTGTGGAAGATCGCAGCTCACTGATGTAGGCCCTGCTATAAGGGGGCGAAGCATCGGAGCCAATACACGGCCTGGATGCTCGCCTTGACATATTGCCTAGCGGTTTGATATTTTCCTAAGTAAAGTATCTCGCGATCAGCAGTTGTCCCTGCATTCGGTGAGGAGGGCCAAGCGTTTCCCCATCGTGTCCGAGGTGGGAGTATATGTTATTACGTTATCTAGTTCTGTCAGGTCGCGTTCTAATCGTGAGAGTGTGTTGTGGAGATCCTTGAGTACCCCAGCATGTTTGGCAATACAGATACACCTGATGTATGCCTTGAAGCCCTCCCATAGAACCGCCCAGGTGTCAACCGAGCCAGTATTAATAGTGACATAGTCTTCAATAACCTAGTTCACCTCGGTATGATAAAGGTCGTCATTGAGGGCGCGACTTGGGAAGCGCCATTGCCGTTCAAACCCTTCAGGTCGGGGAACCCTAAGGAGAAGCTGAACCGGGGAGTGGTCCCAGTACGTTTTCGGATGGATCACAAGGGAATGGACCCAGATGGAGATGCCAGGGGAAATGAGTCAATAATCAAGTCTAGTCCAAGTGTTATGTTGGCCAGCATAATGCGTATAGTCGGTGCGGGATGGGTTGCGTCTGCGCCCAATGTCTAAGAGAGAGAATTACTCGCAGAGATCACGTAGAGCGCTGCACACAGGTGGATTAGTGCTGGGCGAGTCCACAGTGCTATCCAATGCAGGATTAAGGGGCAAATTAAACCCCCCCAACTAAAAAGAGGGTGGGATCAATCTTTGAAAACTGGGCATGCAAAGAATGAAAATAATTTGGGGAGTCGGTGTTAAGGGCGTATATACACACCAGAGCTGAACTGTGACCAATTAGTGACCCAGTGACAATTGGGTATCTACCTTCGCTGTCCGTTACAACTGAGCGGGGTGAAAGGGGACCCTCTTGTGAATTAAAAGGGCCGTGCCCCTGGCATTATTGCTGAAGTTGGCAAAATTCCTGTCTGCGCCCCAGCTAGAAGCAAAACAAACAGTGTCTGGTTTAGGTAAGTACCTTTCCTGCAAAAAGGCAATATCCACATTATGTCAAATAAGATAATGGACAACATGTCACCTTTTACGGTTATCATTGAGACCCCTGACGTTCCAGGACATCAAGGACAGGCCAACAGGTCCCTCAATATTACCCAGCTGAGCCATCTGTTAGTCGTTGCATGGGTAACAAACATAAGCTCCAATACTTGAATGCAAACCATCACAGTGTACCAAACAGAAGAAAATCACAAATGACAATACAGTAGCAATGGTCCCCCCTCCCCTCACCCACTCTATCAATAAAGCAAGGCAAACCCATAATAAACAACAATACATTAAGTACCAATCGGCTTTACAGTGGAACGAGGAAGCCCTGAAACGGTACCTCAGTGGAACCAGAAACAACCCCATGGTGTACACCTTGGGGGGTGGCAACGCCACGTCAGTCAACCAGCTATTTAAAACATTTCGATTTGGTGGATAACATTATCCCAATGTAGTCCTGCTAGAATAAAGGGGAAACAAAGCAATAGTGTCAACCGATCACGGAACCAGAGGAGGGTTCCATGTTTGCGTCGGAGCCACTGTGCCGAGAAGAAGGCCTACCACCTTCTGCACCCACTTGAGTGGTGGTGTGCTTGTAAGCACAGCAGAATTCCTGTACCTCAGAGGAATTGTCAAAAATGTGAGGTCTGCCATTCACATCAGTTCTCAATCTGGCGGGATATAACATGCCATATTTCAGACCTACGTTCCTGGGGGTGGCTTTGACCCCATTGTATTTGCTACGGGCTTCTTGCACCATAATGGTAAAGTCCGGGTAGAGGGATAGCTTGGAACTCTGTCATGTTGTTTCTCCACGTTCCCTGGTGTGGCGCAGTGCAGTATCATGGTACAGAAAGTTCATGATAAGGGCGATGATAGGTCGTGGGGGGCAGCCCGGGTTGGGCCAGGGCCCCAAGGTGCGGTGAGCATGATCCACAACAAAACCGGGAATAAAGGAGTCCTTTCCAAATATGTCTGCCAGCAATGTCTCAACAAAAAGGTCAAGTCGGCCCGTGGCGGTGGTCTCCAGAATTCCCAGGATACGGATGTTGTTGCTCCAACTGCATGCTTTAAGGTCTTCGTTCTTGATCGCCACATTATGAGGATGCGCACCACATGCTCTAACCTCTTAAGAGACTGTGCAGTACCATCCTCTGTGTCCGAGATGTGTGCCTCTGCCACATCCAGGCACCTGTCATGAACTTGGATTTTAGCCCCAGGTTCGCCAGATTCTTGTCTAGGGCATCAAACTGCCCATCCAGTGTTCAAAAGCCAGCTCTCATCTCCTGTAACAGGGAGTAGGAGGGAGCGGAGGGGTCATCAATACGGTCCACCCCCTGCCCACCATCTGCCATAATGGTGCTGACTTCTGGGATCCTTTCCACAAGCCTTTCGTAAGGGAGGGTATCCTGCTTGGGATCTTTGCGGCCCATGCCGCAACAGCACGTAGCGGAAGCAGTGGAAGCGGGCGAACTCTGCAGGTGGGTACAGAAAAAGGGCGGGCCAAGACCAGGAGCCAGCAGTTGAAGGAGAGGGGAGCAGAGGGGATTACCCCCGGCCAACTCGGCGCTGGACCCTCCTGGTGAACCAGCATTCTAGTAGGTAGGTTCAGATGACCAGATGCACGGCAAAGCCCAAGCTCAAGGCCCGGCACAGGAGGGAGATGTAGCCCCTGGGAAGTCTCGTGAGGGGCCAGCGGCTGATGGGACAGGGGGCGTAATCCAAGGTGTCCAGGGGGTCAGCGCATCGAAGAGGGTGTCCAAGTGTGAAGCAGGGACCGGGATTCCGTTGAGGCGTGCAGGGGGGATGGGGCCTCGATGGAATCTTGTATGGTGCAAGTGGCAAACAATACATTGGGGCGCTGACACTGGAATGGAGGTCCCAGCTCTGGGGGAGGCCAATCACCCACAAGACCGCAAGACCAAGTCAATATGTGATCAGGGAGCAAGGAACGTGTGCACTGAGAAAGCTCTCTACAGACCCAGCCGGGGAATGTCACCTGAAACCACCACCATCCCTGGACTCCGCAGTAAGGAGAGGGAGCAAATATAGACAGAGCATAAGGAGAGAGGAACATCCATAGAGGCAGTGGCTGCAGGGTGGGGGCAGGTGATGCAAAGCCCGTGATGGTAGGGCCATGCTGGAGTCAAAGTCGCGCACCGGTCCCGCAGTGCACAGACCCCAGATCGAGCCTGCACCACAGCTGCCAGGGACTATCCCTGAGAAGTGGGCGCGATGCAGCAGTGTGGTGGCCAAAAAGGGATGGACTCAGGGGAGAGAAAGAACAGATTATGTCAAAAGATGACGATGAGCCGGCAAGGCCCTCCACAGTACAAACCGGCACCTAGGAAGGGCACCGCCACAGCATGTAAGGGTCAGGGCTGCGCCACCCAAATTGCCCCTCCTCGTGACAATGTGCGGGAGTGCAGCAGCCGATGTATGAAGGAGTGGAGGCCAAGAAACGGGTTTTGGGCCCAGGTCTGCTTGCCGCAGGTGCTTCCAATGCCACTGTGGAGCACCAAGGGGTGCGAGACTCCGGTGCCAGAGCGCAGAATGCAGCCAGGATTGGGGGGACCATCAGCAATGGGACATTCGTCGGGCGGGATGAAGCAGCCAAACCAAGTGTAGGGGGCTACCGGGAGCTGGGTGCGACAGGGTCAACCCTTCCAAATCTTCATGGTTGCAGGGTCAAATATTCCTTATTTATTATCAGCTTCTTTATGACGGGGTCTAAGAATGGAAACATTTTTGTGAATTTCTTATGTTTGTTTAGTAAAGTTTTGGTGAATATAATTCTTGTTGCCATCAACTAAGAGCAAAATAATTTTGTCTGACTGCTTTGTAGGTTAAGGTAAAATGATGATAATGTACAAATTCAAAGGAAATTTCTCTATGTTTAACAGACTTTAATATGCATTGAGATAGAACATGATGAGTGTTATCTGTCTCAAACTAAACTGTATGTTTAGTAGGTTAGGAAAAATATTTTCCACGTACGTTTGGCAGCTTTAGCCTTCTACATTTATCAGGAAGATAAAAAATCTGGAACTTGTACTGCCTATTTCTACTCTCAAGATTAGTTAGCAATTTCCTTATTGCCTTTACCGATTTTATTACAGTAGTTAATTCAATTCAATTTAATCTAAATTATTAATGTATCAGATTACTTAAAATCAGAACATAATTAAGCACGACACAAAATTAAAACTATGACAGCATCAAACTGCTTTTGGAAATATTAAAAAAAAGATAACCATCACCTCCGTACATTGAACTAAAACGCCATAAAAATGTTAACAAGCTCAATTATCTAATCATTAGTTCCTTTTCTACTAACAACATGGATTTCACAAAACAGTTGCTTAATATTGAATACATTTGGAGTTAGTGCTTTGCTGATGGCCTGCCGACACGTACGAATGTCCCTCTTAATAAACAAATGACTAAGAAATTAGCACCTTTCAGGTAAAATAGAAGGACAAATGCAAACCAGATGAAATAGTGTTTCAGTTACTACATGACAAAATCTACACAAATTACTGGTCTTTTCATTAACGCAAATTGAAGCATGCCCCGCACCGGCAAACTGCCTAAATGACAAGGCAACAGTTTAAGTTTTAAAAATCTTAAATAGCTCATTGAAACATAAGTTTTGTAATTGACTTCAGAGACTGATGTAATTGAACACTTGAATTGTATTCTCTGATAGCTCATCGAAATGTGGTGCTCCCCTCAACAGCCAGCGACAACTGAAAAAGCTGCTGAGCCGCGAGGACAGCACTATGACAACAGAACCCTGAAGAATGAGGGTTCTGCATGTGAACACAACATCACCATTACAGTAAAATCACAACATATCTCCCTTCCTTCAAAAAAGGAGGAAGAATAGTAAGTTTGTGAAGGCTTCAAGATAAAGGAAGAAATAATCATAGAAAATTACATTAAAGCAAAATAAGTCTCCTGCAAAGGAAAAATAACAGCAAACATAAAATAACAATAGAAGGTAAAACAGAAGGATGAGTATCACACATTTCGCAGCATGTTTAGAATAAAGTTACCACATAGATTCTTCAAAGCAGTAGAAGCAGGAGACGCATAAAAACGACTTTTAACATTGCTTAACAGATCCACACTTTTTGTATAAAGTAACAATATGACAAACAGTGAATTAACTACTCCAGCGCAAAATCTTGCAAGTAACCTGGCAGCCTCCTGACTTTCAGGAGTCTTTGACAACATGGTCTATCCCCAATATCAACACTGCGGTAATCCCCAACTTTTCACCATCTGGCCCCACAACTCTCAAACTCTCATTCACATGAGAATTGCCTAACAACTGGTAGTCCTGTGCCAACATGTAGCCAGAACACACACCTCCATCTTCTCTTCTCTTAGGTGATTTGTAACTTGAACAATACTTAGCTATCCTACGGAGATTCCCTCTTTTCCGACTGCCCAAAACCACATGCCACTGATGAACCTCCTTGACTTGGAAAGGACCCCGGAATTTGCTCAAACCACTCCGAAAACATCCCAACCTCACTTTGACCCAATTCTTTTATGAATTCTTGATTAACCCTTACTTTCACCAGAAGTACAGAGGCGCACACTCTCATCTTTGATACTCTCATCTCTGATACTCTCATCTCTGATACTCTCCCCTTTCCCTTCAACCAACACCCTTATCCAACAAGGTAACAGTTTTGTTGAAGGTTTTCTCACTCTCATAGCAACAAAAGGCACCACACTAGTAGCAGTATTTTCAGTAGTGCGGTATACCCACACCAGGTCGAGCATAACCCCCTGCTTGTCTGAAGATCGTCGCCACAAATAGGTTGTAATCGACTTCGGAGAAAGATGTAATTGAACACTTGAAGTTTATTCCTCGATAGCTCATTGAAATATGGTGCTCCCCTCAACAGCCAGCGGCAACTGACAAAGATGCTGAGTTGCGAGGACACAACAACACACATGCCAGTACTGATTTTAGTTGATCATTATTTCATTAGATCACACATTGTTAAACCTGGGACGGGTCGGGGACAATCGGTATTTGCCCGGCGGTATTGCCTCTGTGACCCTCTAGTTATTTAAATCAATGAAGAGGCAGGCGCTGGAGACTGGAAAGCAGGAAACAAGGTTTTTTTATTCTCTCCGGAGGAGAACACAACAAAACGGGCAGAAGGTATCGTTCTGAGGTGCTCTAACTGCATCCCTGAGGCCTGGCCTCTTATACACTGTTTTATGACTTTATTGCAGATTACATATTCATGTTAAAGCTTTGATGTATGGAAAAGACATTCCCGGAACTCCCCTTTGGGCCCATTCCCACACACATTTACAGTTGAAGTCCCCACCCTAGTCACAACAGGTGATGAGTATCGCGCAGCTGGATATTCCGCCGATTCACGGAATGTGGGGGGTTTGATCGGATCTCATGGAGTGGGGGCTTTGATCAACTCGGGGATCCTTTGATGGGGGAAGCTTTCTATTGTACGGGGAGGGGCAAGGAATGGTATCGGCAGAGCTGGGTGTCGGCCTGGGAACGGGGAAGACAAACGGGCACACGGGGAAAAGGGGGGTTTGCGTCTAAGGGCCGGGGATCATGAAAGGGAAGAAGGGAGGTGTCGCGCTGGGAACAGGATGAGGGCCTGGGGCAGAGCAGCGCCGAAGAGGGGTTTACGATTCAAGGCAGGTGCAAGCAGGGGGTTGATCTGCGTGCAGGCTTAGTGAGGGTGAAGGGCTATGTCAGGGGCCAGCGGCATGCAAAAGGGTTCGCTCTGAACAGGGCGTCTGAAAATGGCGGGTGCGCACGACAAAAGTGTGGCATCAGGGGAAGAGGCAAGATGGCGCAGATAATGTTCACCAAACCGTACTAATTTTCAACAGTCCTCCCTTTAACATATTCAAGACATCTTGCTGGTTCATGTTCTACTCGGTTCTATTGTGGTGGGCATGAGAAAGAAAACGGTAGGAACCCTAGATGAAGAGTTGTAAACAATACATTTTAACATTTCTAGTTTTAGGAGGTGGGCCTATTTGATAAACTTTGATCAATTTGTTTTAGCAGGAAAGTCATAGAAATGTAATACAAAAACGATTCTGTAGCGAGAGCAGCAAGTACATTTCATAACGTGAACTGGTAGGTTATTACATATATCAGATTCGGATTGGAGCATGATCAATACAATGGCGGCTGGGAGAGAAATGAGGCATAGCAGAAACGGTGATTGAGGATGTCAAATGTTCGAAGTTAACGAGTTCTCATTATTCTTTGTTGTCTTTCGTTGGCGCTGTGGAGCACCGGCGGTGGAGCTACAAGTCCAGCTCTATTCTAAGTTCTGCGTTGCAGGGCACGACCTTTTCCTCGCGTTTCTGGTCGGAAAGGTCCTTTTCGCCCTGTGTGCTTTGAGGTGATTGTCAGAAAGTTCAGATGGAAGAAGAGCGTACAAAACAGTCCATAGGGTAGGTCGGAGAAAAAAAGGGGGATGGAGCAAGGCCAAATTAGGAACAAACTAGGGGAACGAGAGACTTCAGATAGGCGGGCGTGTGACGGAATTCAGAGAGCGGGGACTTGTCGGCAAACACTGGACATCGAGCAGGGGCATCAGGTCGGCCCTTTCTTCTCACTTTGCTGGAGGTAGTGCCTCGTCCTGTAGCTCTGTTCTGTCGCGGTCTCGCCTTGGCCCATGTCGTAGGTGTTCCATAGTCTGCAGTCAGGCCTCGTGCTCCCACATCCGGTCCTTCTCTCTCCTGACAGCCGTACCCCTAAACGAGTTTGAAAAGACAGTCTTTAGAGAATTTGCAGATGAAGATAATCAAAAAAGTCTATTTCTCTCCCAACTCCAGGCAAAGAATGAAAATGTCCGTTATATTAGTGTTCACAACTGGCATATGAATGACCGGTGACGGGCCTGTTAGATTTACTATGACTTTCCTTCACAATTATTTATTACAGTCACGACAGTTCATCTGATGGTGACCCACCTTCGTGAGACGAGCCTGGCAAAGATATGCCATTCTCTAGAGTTTTACATTTACAAAGGGTACTGTGAGTTGTCAACATGGTACTAAACAGGCATTTTGCTGAGAGACGAACATGGCTAAACATTTCTTTTCTATCGATGCATCCTGTTTTTCAACTACTACGGGTTCATTTCGATGATTTCTTCACCTTGGACTAGCCCGTTAACCTTGTAAAACATCATTCTGGATCCTACGTAACCTCTTACGGCCTGATTACTTAATTAGAAAGGACAGAGGTTTTATGGGAAACAACCAGGGACATAGGAAACTTGTGGTAAGGGCATAAAATCGACCCATCTCTTACCACCGGGGATGGGGGGCAGTTTCATAACTCCCGTTTGGAGCGGCTGGTACGGGGACAGGGGTGTTCATGGAACATGAGGGTGTTTCGATTATTTTTACTATATGGACATTGCGACAATTCGGGGCGGGGAAGGTCGAGTATTCTGAGGGCTTTATTATAACACAGGAGCCGGTGACATGCAGTTCCCTTATTATGGGTCAGATTAGGGAACTTCGGTCGTCTTACCTGTCCTTTCCCTTACAGCCCAACCTTGGTTCATTGACTTCCAACGGAAAAGGAGAGGTAATGACACGGTCTCAGGGTGATTGTATTAAAGACAAGTTTTTGTGCAAATACTGATGGTATTTGAAGCCAATTAGGTGATGCGCTAGGGGTGGCAGTCTGCCAATTTCGGGGCTAATCTCTCGGAAGAGTGGGAGTGCAAAAGTAGAAGGAGAGAGAGAGGGGGAGAGAGAGAGAGAGAGAGAGAGAGAGAGAGAGAGAGAGAGAGAGAGAGAGTGCAACGGCAGGCTAAATAGTACACGTGCAACAGAGAGGGTGGCAGTGTATTCAAGAAAGGCTATTTAGTGCATTACACAGTAAAGGACATTCACGGGTCTGCGTTAGGATCTTGTAATCATGCAGTTTGAGTATTAGACAGGGTAGAGGGGACGCGCCTTGAGAAAAGGAAAGAAGAGAGGAGGTACCATTTTGTCGCACTTTCTCGCATTCTCGGTCCTTCGACCAGTTGGGTCAGCGCCTCGGTCACACACACACATTCTCTCATAGTTTCGCATCATACGTGACATGGGTTCATTCGTCCGGTCTGGTTTAAGGGTGATCACTTTTTATCAGGTCGTGCTAATTTTTCGGGTTTGTTCGATACGTGAGTAGTTTGCAGACGTGCTTAGGCACCACCTTGCGGAGCTAGTCTGCTTCGTGTATTAGACATGGCAAGGCTTCAGATCTTCGCCACACCTCGGCTGTAATTTCTGATGTAACCTGCAGAGGGAGGAAAAAAGGGGAAGGGGAGGGAACAGCATTCGCGCATATTTAAATACATGTATTCGAGAGTCCTTTACTCACCTCTTACTCGTCTTCCCTCCTCGGGGCAGAGTCCCCGGGGATATGGTTTCTGGAGTCGGGGGGGGGCAGTGTGTCCATATAGGTCGTGTGCGGGGAACGTGAAAAGGAAACCAGAGGTGCCTAGTGCGAGGTATCTAGTCAAAGGACGTATCTCACTATCGGGATCCTTAAACCTCCTTCAACGCTGTGGCGTTCTAAGGTTCTTCGGTTCTTGGGTCAGCTCCGTTCCCTAATACCTTGGAACGTTGTACTTTATAACGTTTACATCATTTCATTTCACCCTCCTTTTACATTCCCTTATTTACACCGTTCGTTTTACCCATCCTTGGAAGTCAAGGTCTTCCTCCACGCGAGAGTTCATGAGTCAGTCGCGTACTTTGAAGGCAGAGTGTCGTGTTGTCGATCCGATCCGTCCTCCAGGGCTGGGCAACCATCTTCTTTCAACCTTAAAGAGAGAGCAGAGTAGGGTGCACAGAAAAGAACTTTCCCACCGATCCCACATTTTTTTTAAAATAAAGCATGCAATACCCGTCCATAGTTTCGAAAACCTTTATTTCTCAGAATCATTTCAGTACGTGGATGATGAGGGTGCAGTCGTATTTTGTCGGACATGGCAATGGCTAAAGCGCGTATAGTGGGAGTGTCGTCTTGCGGCAATAAATACATTGGAAAGTTTTTATTCATTCATTTGTAAGAAACTAAAACGTCTATTAATTGGCTGGGGGTTCGGGGGCATTTATTTCATAATTTAGAAGCATAATCAGAATAATTGCAATTAGATTTCCTATATGCATACCGTATGTGTGCGTCATAGATGAGGTTATACATCAGCTATAAAAAATATAATACCGTACATTTGCAATCAACATTTTTAACGGGATCCTTTCATACTGTTCGTCGAGTGAGCTCTCCTTGTCTTTTCTAGCCAAGTGTACAAAGGATCATATAAAGTCTCAGAACATCAAGTTTATATTAGTGCGAAGGAACACCACGAGGTGTTCGCAAGTCCCTCTTGATACCGGCGCCATTTTGGGCGGGGCCGGCTCAGTCCGGAAGTAGCATCAGGGGGAAATGTTTCCCATTACTGGCAGTTTGGACCAGAGTCCTTTTCGGCAGTTCTAGAATTCATGCTAACAGAAGGAGTAGCAATGTCATGTTTATTTCGTTGGCGGTCAAGGCAGCCGTCCCTTACCGGAAACCTGCAGAGGCCGAAGGTTCCGCCGGGGACCTTTGTAGAATCTTCAAGGCTGTGGAGATGCTGTCGGAGATGGGGGGGGCTCGTGCTCCGGTGGGCGAGCGACCGAGTTATATTGCTGTTCAAAGTTACTCTAGCGGCCGAGACCCGCCTTCCAGCAGGCCCAGACGCCATTTTGAGGTCCTGCAGCAGTCACCCTTCGCCAAGTCTATAAGAGTGGAAGAGGCCCTTCGGAGTGAAAGGAAAAGGGCTCTGTTTTGTGAAAGCGGGACGTTCGGCTGGGGTGCAGCTGTGGCGCCTTCACCTGGGAGCACGAGGGAGGCTCTTTCGCGCCATCTCCCACTCCATCCCAAACTGCACTCTTTCTTGGCCCTGCACGACGGTCTCTCCACATCCGGTGCTCCCCACATCTGGTGTTCAGTGCTGTGGGAGTATGGCCACCTGTGGCGTGCATTCGGTGCGGCACGAGTATCGGTGCAGTCATTGCAGGTTCGGTGTTCCGAAAATATGGCCACCATTGTACATTCGGTGCTGCGCAAGTATTGGCGTCGCCGCTTGGCTGGAGGAGTTTGGCGTTGGGCCGGGGCTGGGAAGCCTCCTATCGGTGGAGGTGGGAGAGGCTCGTCCGCGTCGCCTCTCCCTCCCGGCCCGACCTGGACGCATTCCTGCAGGGGTATGGACAGGGCATCCGCCGCCCAGAGCTGCTGCGGCTGTTGCGGAGGAGAAAAGGAAGAGGTGCCTCGCTCTTCTCTGGACATGTGGCGGGACTACTTAAGTCTATCCAGGCCCGTTGCGGCTGGCCGAGGAGACATGTGGCGGGACTACCTACAACTGCCCAGGCTGCTGGCTCCTGCCTCTCCTCCGGCTCCCCCATACGTTAAGATTTCCTGACCAAGAGTTGGCAGCCGGGCCCGCCTTATATGGGTTGCCGTTGGTTGGGCGTAGCCGTAACCCTGCCCTACTTTGGAAGGTTCCAGAATGGGGGGGGCGAATGTTCTGTTTGACTTTCATTTTCTACAGTTTACCGTTATTATTTCTTGTTTGCTGTGTTAAATTAAAAGTTCAAGTTCATCAATGGTCTACGGATTTTGTTGTACCATTTCTTTCTTTCCAGGTTGCTTTTATGCTAAGTTTCTGCTTAACAGAGGTTGAGTAACACGGAAACACGTGTAGAGGGATGACGCAGATTCGCACATCACATACACACAAACTCAGACGGGGGGGGGGACAGTACAAGTACGACATACAAAGACCCAAGACGAATATAAAACAGTTATTGGTCATAATTATCTCTTTCCGTCTGTGAATTTTAAAGCGTGGCTGGGTTCCCGTCTTGTCGTTGCCCGACCTAGGAGAACTTGAGCATGCCGCTGAAATTGTCCTGGCGAAATCTGTGCCATCGGGCATAATCAAACGTGGTGGTTCTATCTGGTCTGTCTATGTAAGTCGGGTCCTTCTTTGTCTCGCGCTTTTTCTCATACTGCCGATCTGTCATTCCTGTCGGCCCTTTGCCTTTACTCACGCTCAGTAGAGTCGGGCATTGGGCTTTCCAGTGTCCGACATATCTACAAAAAGCGCATTGGTCTGGCCCTAAGTCTGGTCGTCTTTTGCATAGTGTCGGGGGATAACTTGTGGGTAGCGGTGTCCTGGGGTTGTCCTGTCGGTATATTTCTCTACTTGGTTTGTCCTCGTCTTTCTCTGTCGTTGCATAGCCTCTCTGCGCCACATACCGAGACTGTCGAGCATAATAGGCGTTGTCTTATTATTTCGAAGGGCTATTTCTAACGTTTCTATTTTATCAAGGTCAAAGGATCCTGCCAGTGGCCACTGTTTGTCTTGACTTTCTTTGGTATACCTGTGCCACAATTTATTATAGGCTATGGTAACTAATCCATAGTTTATGAACATGTCCTTATTAGGGGTGCCTTCTAGTGGAGCTATATGGTCCACCTCTAATACACGGTCCGGGCTGAACCAATTATCAATCAATGGGGAGAAGACAGACATGACGGCTCGTAACGAGGGACTAATAAGTCAGCAGTGCCTATCTTATCACTAGGTGCAAAGACTAGACAGAATATTCCTATTCTACGTTGTTTGCAGGCAGTGAATACCTCATGAACAAAAATAAAAAAGAGTAACCAAGAGCGCGGAACAATCAAGCAATTAATAAATAAATAAATAGGATAGAAAAAGGACAATGGGGAGAGTAAGTAGGGCGCAAAAGTCTGCGTCCTCTACCCTTTCACTAACCGCAAAGAGGAAGCTGTTGTTTCCGGTTTGCAGACAGAGAATCTCCAGAAGACAATCTGTTGAACAATAGTTCGGGGTTAAAGAACCCAGTTTAATCAGTGAGGGAGTGGGGAGTCTCCCAAAAACCGTTAAGAAATAATAGAGTCAGTGGGGGAGAAAGATAGGCGCGACGGTTACGTTACCTATCCTTCACCGTTTGCAAAAGAGAAGGAGCCTACTGTTTCTCCGTGTGCAGACAGTGAATCTCCAAATAGGTCAAACAAAGAGTAATACTAGTATGTTATAAATAATCAAGCAATCAAACAATCAAGCAATCATTTCGCAACTTGTCGTGATTACACGACCTTACCCGGACCATGTGGACAGTTTCTTGTCTTCCGAATCCAGCGCCCGTTCGTCCTCTTTTTCTCGTATTTCTCACGGCACTCCTAATGGTTCCCAGTCAGGACCGTAGATCACTCGAGAGAGGTCTGTTCGGAACTAGTGAAGTTCGGATGATCGGCTGCCAGACGAGGGTCTATTGGGCAAGAGCTCTCCCGATCGTTGCAGTCGTTCACTCTGTCGTCGGGACCTCTCCCACTGGATCCACGAGTCGCTGATGGGCCCCACGCTTGGGACGCCAATTGTTAAACCTGGGACGGGTCGGGGACAATCGGTATTTGCCCGGCGGTATTGCCTCTGTGACCCTCTAGTTATTTAAATCAATGAAGAGGCAGGCGCTGGAGACTGGAAAGCAGGAAACAAGGTTTTTTTATTCTCTCCGGAGGAGAACACAACAAAACGGGCAGAAGGTATCGTTCTGAGGTGCTCTAACTGCATCCCTGAGGCCTGGCCTCTTATACACTGTTTTATGACTTTATTGCAGATTACATATTCATGTTAAAGCTTTGATGTATGGAAAAGACATTCCCGGAACTCCCCTTTGGGCCCATTCCCACACACATTTACAGTTGAAGTCCCCACCCTAGTCACAACAGGTGATGAGTATCGCGCAGCTGGATATTCCGCCGATTCACGGAATGTGGGGGGTTTGATCGGATCTCATGGAGTGAGGGCTTTGATCAACTCGGGGATCCTTTGATGGGGGAAGCTTTCTATTGTACGGGGAGGGGCAAGGAATGGTATCGGCAGAGCTGGGTGTCGGCCTGGGAACGGGGAAGACAAACGGGCACACGGGGAAAAGGGGGGTTTGCGTCTAAGGGCCGGGGATCATGAAAGGGAAGAAGGGAGGTGTCGCGCTGGGAACAGGATGAGGGCCTGGGGCAGAGCAGCGCCGAAGAGGGGTTTACGATTCAAGGCAGGTGCAAGCAGGGGGTTGATCTGCGTGCAGGCTTAGTGAGGGTGAAGGGCTATGTCAGGGGCCAGCGGCATGCAAAAGGGTTCGCTCTGAACAGGGCGTCTTAAAATGGCGGGTGCGCACGACAAAAGTGTGGCATCAGGGGAAGAGGCAAGATGGCGCAGATAATGTTCACCAAACCGTACTAATTTTCAACAACATGACAGTTGATGTGACCAAAAAACATACGTTTTTATTTCTTTTCTTTCATTTTAAGAGTTCATTTTTGCATGAAGATATCAATTGTTTAGAAATTTACATTGGTTCACAAGAACAACATATAAAACAATATGTCAACAGACCACAAACTACATTTTGACAAATATAATACAAAAGATTTAGCATCACAAATGATATAGTTGGACAAGACTTGGACATGACATAGACAACAAGTTCTACATACCAAAATGAATACATTCGAGTTCAGTCCTTCAAAAAGGAGTGAACACATTCAATAATAGAAAAAAGAAATAAGCAAATAAATACGTGATACAAAACAATACAATGGAGCCCAAACAGGTTGCGACTTATATGACTGAATTTTTCACAACTTATTAAGGGCAGTGACCAGACAGTGCACAATTCAGTCCACCCAGCATAATTAAAAACTCTTTATTATTGCTTCACAAGATTTAAAAAAAGAGGGGATTAGCCTGATAGTGTGTTTTCTCAGACTTGTATGGTCACCTAGTGGTCGACGCATTTCGAACCCAAGTATAAATTAGTAGGATCTCCTCAGGACCTAGAACTCATAAAGAGCTGATAAAACAAAAAGAAAAAGTGCTTGTGTTACCACATGCGTCACACCATTTTCTCAAACTACACCTTCCATACAAGATTACCTCTTTCCGAAATCAACCGATCTTCTCTGTTAGATGAATCAGAAAACAGCCATACTACTCTAGTCTTATACTGCAATATAAAGGGGGAAAAAGAAAGAACAAACAAAACGATTGTGCGTTCAGTCACACCAAGTTGGTGGCTGTAAAGGACCGAGGTGTGTGTTGTTAGTATTGGGGCATTTTTGGGGGGCAAGCAGAGATGCTGCGTGCTAGGATTGAAAAGAAACACTTACATGTGTTTTGAAAAATGGCTTGGTGTGGATTCTCTGGGTGGAGTGCAGCCTCTTGGCCCGGGTAATCCAGACAGTTGAAAGAAGGAGGTGGGTTTTAAGTCACAAGTTTGTAGATGTTTTTCATGAATGTTTTGACCTGGCGGATGGAAACTCACTAGGTTCTTTTATGCCAATGTGAGGGGAGCCGCTTTTGTCTTGATCATGCGTGGACTGAAAGGAGGAAAGGCATGGAAACCACTGTTAGTCCATGACATGTGATTTGATTTGCAAGGCTCGTGAAGGAAATCCACATTGTAAAGTACCTTTATGAGTAAATTTTTGGAAGGGTGAACGCAACTTTTCAATCTTGCGATGTACCTGCGCAGGAAGGAAAGTGCTTGGCCACAAAACATGCTGGTTGTTAAAGAAATATTCTTATTTCCTTTGGAGCTTTTTGTGACAGTTCTCCTACTTTTTTGCATCTGAAGTACTAAAGAGCCCGTCATGGGATCTTTTGTGTTACAAAGAATTCTTCACTCAAAACCATTATGTTTGTGCAGTCATACTTGTTGTTTTAAACTTCCCAAGGATCCTGTGACAAATGATGTCAAATTGCAGGCTGTTTAGCGATGCAGCCACTGGGACGGTCAGACTCAATTTAAATGACCTGGCCTTAAGTTGTCCTTAAATTGCTTTGGCGCCCTCCAGCTGTGTCTGTGCCCCCTCGCCGCTGCTCGTTGTGCCGTTTTGCCGTTTTTGCCCTCCTGTGCCCTGATTATTGCTTTGTTACTTTTGCAGTTACCTCTGTTGTATTTTGTTAATCTGTACCTCTGTTTCTTTGGTTCGTTGCCTCCCCTGGTGTGACCCCCGCTCCCCGCTTCCCGCCGCCGTGACATCGAGGCCCCGCCCCCTTTTCTTCTGTGTCCTCCACGCTCCTGCCTCCCAGCTGCTCCTCCCTCCCACTTGGCCTTAAATGGAGACCGCGCAGACGCGCAGCGGTCACGTGCAGCGGGCGCGCCGATTGTGCGCTGAAGGCACGCCAAAGACAAGCCCGTCTGCGCCCGTCCGCGTCTGGACCGTGCCCAGCGCCAGGACCCCTGGCCTCCGCCGACGCCAGACCACACGACAGACCTACGACGCCGCCACCCTCAACGCACTCAACGCCGGCCGGAACCTCGCCTGCTACCAAGCCACCGCGAAACTCACCCACGGACCCTTTGCCTGCCAAGCCTGCCGATTCACCTGCCTCCGGACCTGCACCGCACCCGCCAAGCCGATCACCAGCAGCAACCACCTCAAGTGCATCCTGCTCAACCCCCGCTCCGTCCACAGACACGCCGTGGAACTCTGGAACCTGCTCGACACAACATCACCAGACGTCGCCTTCCTCACGGAAACCTGGATGAACGCCTCCTCAGCGCCCGACATCGCCATCGCCATCCCGGACGGATACAAGATCACCCGGAGGGACCGCGTCAACCAGACTGGAGGAGGCATCGCCATCGTACACAAGAACACCATCCGCATCACGACCAACTCCGACGACACCCTCACCGCCGCCGAACACCTCCACTTCCAGATACACACCGTCCCCAAGACGGCCCTCAGAGGCACCCTCATCTACAGACCCCCAGGACCACGCACACAATTCAGAGAAGACATCGCAGACTTCATCAGCCCGCACGCCCTCCCCTCCGCTGACTACATCCTCCTAGGGGACCTCAACTTCCACCTGGAGAACAACAACGACAGCAACACCGCCGCCCTGCTGGACAACCTCGCCAACCTCGGACTCAAGCAACTGGTGAACACCCCCACCCACTACGCCGGCCACACGCTTGACCCAGTCTTCTCCTCCAGCAAATACATCTCCTTTAGCCACTCCACCTCTGCGTCCACTTCAGCTTCAGAAGGACCATGACCCACCACCACCCGCAACAGGTTCCTCGCAGGAGCTGGAACAAGATCACCGCCGACCAGCTCACCACCTCCCTCAGCCAGAACCCGCCCGCCAGCACAACGGACCCCAACGAAGCAGCCAGCAACCTTACACAGTGGATCACCAACTGCGCAGACGACCTCGCACCACTGAAGACCCCTCCCAGCATACCCGGCAGCAAGAAAGCCTCTTGGTTCACCGACGAACTTAAGAACTCCAAGAAGAACTGCCGCACCCTCGAGAAAGCCTGGCGCAACGACCAGACCACAGACAACAGGACTGCCCTTACCTGCCCTTCGTTTGGACCTGTCACCGGACAACTGCTGCTTCCTTTCCCGACTTCTGCCCCTTGGAAAAAAAAACAACAGCAACTCGCCGGACCCGCTCCGCGGGTCCCGCAGCACTTCTAACAACAGCGGGAGCTGCTGCTGGGAGAGGGGCGGTCACCTGTGTTAGGGCTTGGGGCGTGTTGTTGCTGGCAGGGCTGCGAGCGCGGTAGCAGGGACTCCATCACCCAGGAGTCCCTGCGAGCCCAATCTGCTCCACCTGGGCTGCTCTCCCTGCTGGCCCCGCGCCCCCCACCGCCCATCACTCCTCTATTTTTCTATTTTAGAAGGTTCCACGGCCGCTGCGCGGGAGCGCGCGGGAGCGTCCCGGGAGAAGCCAGGGACAAGGGCGGGACCGTCTGTGGCCGTCAGGGGCAAAAGGAGGCTGGGCTGGGCCCCGTCCCTAAGATCTATACTCTGCCCCTGTTGCAATCAGGATAGTCGGTCTCGATAGCCCCCTTTATTGTAAGATTATCTCTCAGTTATGTCTAACTCTCTACCATCCTGTGTCGGGGTCTCAATCTTGGGGCCTCTTGACAAATATTTCGAGAAAGCTAACAAAGAGATAGATAAAGAACTCCTCCTAGCCGAGAAACGTGCTGAGCGACGCCGTTCCATCGAACATCTGAAACACAAACCCTTGTCGCCTTTGATCGATAGAAGTACTACTCATGTCACGGGAAGTACTGGTAGGTTGGACAGAGATGTCGATCTATTTTGTACTGACCACCTCCCTAGTATTTTTCGTGAATTCAACACATCTGCTATAAACTCTGGTAACAACAGTATTGACAACTGTACTAGTCCACCCATTGTTTCAAATAGTCTTATAGACTTAAACACCCGATTAGCCCCATTTTTAGTCCCTCAATTACATTCTTCCCTGTCCAATCAACCAATCGATAGTGTAGCCCCAGATAAGCCAATTCATAATAATAAAACAACCTCTCTACATAGTAATAATGTCAACGGTATTAAACCCATGAATTTACGTAGGGTCTTTCACTCCCCGCCTAGGAAGAAGAGGAGAAGGGGGGGGGTTAAAAGGAAAAGTCATAACATTCAGGCTTCACCTCCCCGGGAAGTACACCTAAAATTTAAATAACTGCCCCCCCCTGTGAGGGTGGTTTCACCAGGTCCCCTTACCCACTCTACTCCACCCGTCATTGATGAACCATTACCAATGACGAAAAAAGAGACTGTAGAACTCTTCGACCAAATTTTAAAATAATATATGCTCCCCCTTATGGAGAGGGTTAGGATTCTGGGGGAGAAAATGGATAAACTTCTAACAACAGCTGATCCTACCAATATTCTACAGCCAACGAATCGTAAGGATCAGCCTCAATCGAAAGGCCAACCTTCCACAACAATATCGATCCAAAGCACAACACCCTAAATTAATATAAATCCACCCTGCAAAAACACTAAAGCCACCTCATCACCCACACCGTCACTAGTAAAAAAGTTAGCTAACGAGAAGCACGCGTTAGCCTCTAAATTGACATCTAACGTAAATAGTCAGACATTGCCCCCTGGGGACGACAAAGCTAAAACTATACCCCAAAGAACTATACCCCAAAGAACCTTCCCAAATCGCAAGAATATAGTGGACCTACCCCACTAATCGACTAATTTTGTAATCGTTTTAACTGGTGTTCCCCCGATCACAAATGGTAACCGTGAGCCCATTGCAAACCTGAAAAATAAAGTTATCTTTTGGCTGAGAAAACACAGACCGCTTCCAGCCCATCTAAACGGGGATATTATCTCGGTAAGACGGTGTCACTGGGTGGGTCTCCGTCCAAAAGATATAGAGGGCAACATTGTGATTATTAATTTCAAGGACCACAGAGTGGTCTCTCACATAAGCGATTGGTACCCTGGAACCAATGAGGGTGGTGTATCCACTAGAAACTTGAGTTATTTCTATCCAGAGCCCTTGCTTAGACCCCCTGCTTTTCCCTGCGCTAGTGGATACACTCCCTTCTTGAACACCCCAAAACATTTACCACTCTTCTCCTATCCTACCAATAATTTTAATATTCCATGTGCCCCTATCCCCCGCCGCTATCCACCCGGCCATTTCCCTATAACAAGTAACCGTACTAACTCCATCTGGGACAACGAGCACTGGAATATTCCACTGCAGAATTTGTATGAACCACTGTCAGGGATGGACTTAAATGATTGACTTGATTGTCCATTCCCTGATCACAAGGCAAATTTAGATTGTACGGGTACCTTTATTACCCCAGAATTGGTTTCTTACTGTGGTGATATTTCCAATGAGATGCATATAGACTGTGGGAAGGAGAAGTACGAACACGTCGGTAGGGCTTGGGGTAGGGAACGGGAATTAGAAGTGGTTGCTCAGGATGTAGAGACTGTTGAGGCTGTTGATATGGTGGTTGATAATAACGAGGGGTTGCGAAATGGGGCCCGGCTATCTGAGTTGGGAAGGTACGGGGTGGTCGAATTTGAAAAAAAGAGTGATAATGCACCCCTAATAGATACATTAAAATCTATGGCCATAATGGATGATGATATAGCAAAGGCAAGTAGTACCTCCGGGACAGTCTTAAGCGGTACCAAGTTTGGTTCTTGGAACATTGCTGGGCTAGAGTCCCGTCTGGGTAACTCGGAATGGGTTGATTTTATCAATCAAGGTGATGTTTGGTCATTTCAGGAAACTTGGGCACTCCCAGCCGTGTTCCTTGTTGGTTTCCTCAATTTTGGTAAGCCAGCAATTAAAGGTCATAGAGGACGTGCTATGGGAGGTCTGACTACCTGGGTTCGACAGTATGAGGGTGTAAGAGCTGAGGAGGTACATATTGATAGCCCCGACATACTGATGGTTAGAATAAGATCTTCTAAAGGCCTTGATATCATGTTGATTAACATCTATGCCAGGGGTATCCAGGGTGGAAGGGCTGCCCCAAGCCTTCACATTCTGGACAACTTCCTCCCTGGTACAAAAGTAAAAGGTCATACGGTTGTAATGGGGGACTTTAACTACTGTTTCGAACCTATGAGTATAGGTGATGACCTACTCACTGAGGCTGAGGATATGACCTGGGGGGATCCCCCAGCTAGAGTTAGCCCCGATTAGGAAATGGACGCAATCTGCCACATTTATTAAAGGGTTTTGTTTGGACAAGGGTTTGCGAGCACTTAATGGTAGGGTGCGATCCAATAGGACGGGTAGACACACCTTTTGCAACGGCAGATATCGCAGTCGGATAGACTATATTCTGGTCGATGTTAAGATGTGGGCCACAGTGGAAGATATGGTGGTCATAACCCGACCTGAAAGTGACCACGATCCATTGGTGATGGAACTACGGGACCATAGCTTTCAGGGGATAGAGAGTAGTTCCCTGAATGTCGTTCAGAACGAAGTGGTGCTTAGTAATGACATGAGAAGGGTTCGGTGGCCAAAAGTCTCTGTTAATGTTGAGGCACGTAAGGAGATTAGAACATTAGTCACAAGCACTTTGGAAGAAATTTCTTGTTGTAAGACCCAAGATGATATTATTGTAAAAATCACTAATATCCACACTAATCTATTCCTAGAGCTAAAAAAACGAAACTATTCGTTAAAACCATAACCAAGCAGGGTAGGAGGGGAAAAAATAAAACTATATCCTGGTTTGATGATGACTGCCGTCGAACTCATGGGGATTTGTTTAACTCAATAAAGTTAAAAAATCACAGCTTAATAAGGGACTGTAGGAAAGCTTATAAAAAAGCAAGGGATAAAGCTAAGTCCAACTGGGATGTTGAACGGTGGGCAATGCTAACTGAAGCATGTAGCTCCCGGAATATGTGTCAGTTTTGGCACTTACTAAAATGGGGCAAATCACAGGAAGATCGCCCAAGCCCCGCCTCGGTTGGTCAATACCAGAGGGTATGTTACTTTGAAGAACAATTTAAGAACTGTAGTAACACACAGGTTGACATCCCATGTCTTATCCCCGGTCCCCCCCTTAAATTTTCAAGCCGTGAAGTTATACATACCTTGCAATCTATCCCAAAGGGCAAGGCGCCCGGCCCGGATTGCATTCCTGCCGACCTAATCCAACAGGACCAGGACCTCTGGGTCCCCTATTTAGTCCATTTGGCAAATGCTCTAGCCTCAGGTGCTAAGGTCCCCGAATCTTAGTTTGGAGCAGAAATCCTGCCAATCTACAAGAAAGGCGATCGGTCGGTTCCCTCCAACTACCGGCCGATCAGTCTAATTGATGCGGTGCAAAAAATCATAGCCCGTCTTGTTCTTGGCAGGATTCAAGAATGGATTGACGAGTTCAACATTCTCACACCTCTCCAGGCTGGCTTTCGGTCACACGTGAGCACTTTAGATCAGGCTCTTCGGTTTACTCTTCTCTACTGGAAGACAGTCACCCTAGGCAAAGGTAACCTTCACGCAGCCTTTGTGGACTTAAGGTCTGCATTTGACCTTGTCCCTAGGGCAAAGTTGTGGCATTGTCTAGCGAAGCTGGGCATGCCTGCTCCCCTCTTACGCCTTTTGGTTAACCTTCATGCTCACACATATGCCCAAGTTCGTTGGGGCAAACCAGGTGAGGTAACAGATACATTTTCGGTTGCTAAAGGTGTAAGGCAAGGGTGCGTTTTAGCACCAACCCTGTTTTCTTTATATATAAATGGGGTCACGCAGTATTTTGCCAATCAGCCTACTGATGCCCCGTCCCTGGCTGGATTAAAAATCCCACTGCTCATGTTCGCAGACGACACTCTTTTAATATCTAAGACCAGACAGGGCCTTCAACAGGCTCTGTCAAGGTTTGAACTGTTCTGCTGCGAGCATGAGCTAGAGGTAAATGTGTCTAAAACCAAATTCATGGTATTAAGGGGACACTCCTCGATCACAGCTAGGGTTACTATGGGAGGCACACCACTGGAACAGACTAAGCTGTTTACCTACCTTGGAGTCACGTTTAGTGAGACCCTAGGTTGGTCCCAACAGGTTGACCTGCTGGCACTGAAGCATACACAGATAGGAGGAGCCTTGCTTAATGAACATAAAAGCTCACTTTCCAGGCCCATGTCCCCCTTAATAAAAATGTATGGCATGAAAGTTTTACCATCTGTCCTATATGGAGCAGAGCTTTGGGGCTATAGCAACCTTGACCCCCTGAAAGTTGCCCAAAATAAATTTTTAAGGCTGGCCACTGGGCTCCCACAGTCTTCCCCGCGGCTTCCACTTTTGTATGATCTGGGGTGTCAGCCGGTGGAGGATATGGCCAGATTGCGTCCACTGGCGTTTTGGCGGCGCCTTTGGACTACGCACGAGCTTCAGCTGTACGCAAGAGCATCTTTAGAGGTTAGGGACCTCCCTGGCTCCTCTAACATTGGCTGGTTCAAAGCCTTAAGAACCAACCTGTGTGATATGGGCCATGGGGAACTCTGGTCAAACCCTGTTAATGCAACCTTTCCCTCTAAGAAGGATCTAAAGCTGCATTATTGGGAATAATGGTGAATAAAAGACACTCTGGACTGACAGCTACCCCCCTTACTGGCACTTTTCTTGTTATGAAAGATGTCCCCTGTTTTGAAAATTATTGGGATGCAATAACTAAGCCTCTGGACCGCAAACTATTTCATCAATTTAGGTGCGGTTCTTTACCCTTAAGGGAGTACACTAAAAAATGGGGTAAGGATGGCTCGGGGCATTGTCCTAGCTGCTCAGGACAGGAAGAGAATGTTGATCATTTTCTTTTCGTCTGCCCGTTGTACATTGCCCCTAGAGCTAAGTGGCTAAGTCCAGTATGTAGGAACTTGGGTACACGCTCAGCAGCGAATGCTAGGAGGTTACTAAAGTCTGACCTGTCACCCTTAATTGTAACAGGAGTAGCTAAATATATAGGGTGGGCCTGGACCCTTAGAGCCAGATTTATCAACTCATCTTAGGTTGAAGCCTTAATCTATAGAAATGTTATTAGAAATGCTGTTGGTCATGTATAAATGTGGATCTGTTAAATGCCCCAGGATTATTAAGGTCTGACTAAGGACTTATTGTAATTTTTAATGATTTTCATAGAAGTTTTGCACTAAGGATTTAATACGGTCTAGACTGTTTTATATTTTTTATACTTATTCTATCTATTTTATGGATTGTACATGTATTCTAGAGATCTGTATATTGTGCTACATGTCTTTTATGATTTAATTATCGAATAAAGACTTCTTGAAATTGAATTGACTGTCCTCAAGCACGCCACCCGCAAACACCACCAGCTGATCTGCACCACCAAGAAGACAGCATTCAAAGAACGACTGAACAACAACGCCCACAACAGCAAGGAACTCTTCAGCATCGTCAAAGAGCTCTCCAACCCCAGCGCCGGAAACAACGACAACACTCCCTCGCAAGACCACTGCGATTCACTCACCTCGTTCTTCCACAGCAAGGTCGCCGACATACAAAACAGCTTCGGCGCACAGACCACGCACCCAACCTCCGAACCAACGCCCCCCACCACCACTTTCTGCGCCTGGACCACGGTCAGCACCGAAGACACCACCCGCACGATGAACACCATCCACTCCGGATCACCAACCGACCCCTGCCCCCACCACATCTTCAACAAGGCCGATTCCATCATCGCACCCCAACTCCAGGACATCATCAACACCTCCTTCAACACCGCCACCTTCCCGGAGAGCTGGAAGCACGCCGAGCTCAGCGCCCTCCTAAAGAAACCAACAGCGGACCCCACCGACCTCAAAAACGTCCGCCCCATCTCGCTCCTCCCTTTTCCCGCCAAAGTCATCGAGAAGACCATCAACAGACAGCTTGCCGCCTTCCTCGAGACGAACGGATCCCTCGACCACTCGCAGTCCGGTTTCCGAGCCAACCACAGCACCGAGACCGCCCTCATCGCAGCCACTGACGACATCAGATCCCTGCTCAACAACGGGGAAATAGCGGCCCTCATCCTCCTGGACCTGTCCGCAGCGTTCGACACTGTCTGTCACCGCACCCTAGTGCAGCGCCTCAGCAACATCGGAATTCAAGACAGGGCATGGGAGTGGATCATCTCATTCCTCACCGGAAGAACCCAGAGAGTCCGCCTCCCCCATTCAGATCCGAGGCCACCGAAGTCATCTGCGGCGTACCACAAGGATCATCACTCAGCCCCACCCTCTTCAACGTCTACATGAGCCCCCTCGCAGCCATCGCACGCCAACACAACCTCAACATCATCTCCTACGCCGACGACACCCAGCTGATCCTCTCCCTCACCAACGACCCTGCCACCGCCAGAACCAGCCTACACGAAGGGATGAAAGACATCACCGAATGGATGAAGAACAGCCGCCTGAAACTGAACTCAGACAAGATGGAAGTCCTCATCCTGGGATCATCGCCCTCCGCCTGGGACGACTCCTGGTGGCCCCCTGCCCTGGGCACCACTCCCAAGCCAACGGACCACGCACGTAACCTGGGATTCATCCTGGACTTCTCCCTCACGACGACCAGACAAGTCAACGCTGTCTCATCATCGTGCTTCAACACCCTACGTATGCTCCGAAAGATCTTCCGGTGGATCCCCACTGAAACCAGGAAGACGGTCACCCAGGCACTCGTCACCAGCTGACTGGACTACGGAAACACTACGCCGGAACCACAGCCAAACTTCAGAAAAGACTCCAGCGCATCCAGGACGCCTCCGCATGACTCGTCCTGGACATCCCCCGACACAGCCACATCTTCGGCCACCTGAGAGACCTGCACTGGCTCCCCGTCAGCAAGAGGATCACGTTCAGACTCCTCACCCACGCACACAAGGCCCTCCACGACCTGGGCCCCAAGTACCTCAACAACCGCATGACCTTCTACACTCCCACCCGCCAGCTACAATCAACCAACCTCGCCCTCGCGGCCGTTCCACGCATCCGCAGAACCACCACCGGAGGAAGATCCTTCTCCTACCTGGCAGCCAAGACTTGGAACTCCCTACCCATCCACCTCCGGCTAACCCAGGACCATCTCTCCTTCAGGAAGCAACTTAAGACCTGGCTTTTTGAGCAGTAACGTACCCCTCTCCCCCAGCGCCTTGAGACCCCTCCGGGTGAGTAGCGCGCTATACAAATGTTATGATTGATTGATTGATTGATCATTGTAACTGTGCTTTCATGCGTTCATGCTAATGTACTTGTTTATAAAAAATGTATAAAATACTTTGAAATCAATTAGATCACTGATGAACGATGACTCGGCTCACATTTACAAATTACACTGGCAAAATCAAGTTCGGCTACCCGCTCATTACACTCTCCTTTGATGAGTGAGACGATAGCAAGGCTTGCTTGCACGCAGGCCTATGCAACTTAGGACTGCCCTTGGCCTTATACCCACTTGTCCTACCTTACAGTGACAAACTTTGTTTGACAATAAAGCCCCTTAAACGGGGCAAACCTAAGTTAAAGAACCTGTACCTTGGACTCTCCGTTAAGGCGCAGCGGCTCCCGAAATCCTCCTTGTGTCCTTGTGAGTGAGCTGCAAGGACAGCACGATAACAACAGAACCCTGACCAGTGAGGGTTCTACATGTGAACACAACATCCCTCTCTGATCCAAAAACTCTAGTTCAGACACTAGTATTCAGTTGCATGGACTTTTGTAACACACTCCAGGCTGCCACTAATAAATCTTTATTGAATAAACTCCAGGTGGTTCAGAACACAGCAGCCCGACTGGTCCAGAACATGCCAGCCAGAACGGCTTCTCACCCCCTTCTGCGACTACTACACTGGCTCCCTATACGTAAGAGAATCAAGGTCAAGATCTGCTGCATAGTACATAAAGCTTTGAATGGCAGAATACCCAGTTATTCAACTGAAAAGCTTATCCCTTACCAGCTAAGCGGATCCTTATGGTCTGGGGAGAAATCCCTCCTTATTACTCCCTGTTTTAAGAAATCTTGTAGGGGGGGTAAAGCCTTCTCATATCTGGCTCCCCATTATTGGAATCACTTCCCTTCTCACCTTCGTAAGTGCTCGGACCATCTCCTTTCTAGGAAACTATGTGAAACTGATGAAACTGAGCTCTTCTGCAACTAATTCCTTCTGGCCTGTGCTCATTCACTGGTAACAGAGAGAGAGATACCCCTTCGGGGAAATTCAGGCGCTTTATAAATTAAAACACCATTACAGTAAAATCACAACAACAAGCTTTTCTTTGCAGTGATAAATAACTGTTTAAAACCATCCAAGCATGCATTCGTTTTGTTAAAACAGTATGATCAGAATTGAGCGACAGTTACCTCATGCTTGTATTGATATATTTCTTAAAAACAGTTTACAGCAGTTATTTGATCCTGTTTTTCCTTGTTATCACTAATCGTTATCATACACTCTTTCGGACAACTCATCTAATTCTCTACAAATGTTTTTCATATTGCTGCTTATAGAATCTGTATTAATTTGCACAGCTTGTATTTCCACTAATATCTTTGTTAGAGGAGGTTCTAAGGATTTCATAACTATAGACAGAACGGGAGGTGGAGAAAATGTTTGCTTTCTTTTGGCTTTTTGTGAGGTTTTGGTATGTGATATGCAAGTAACCATTGTGTAATAAAATACCAGAATTGACATTGCACTGAGGGACACAGAGCTTTAACATTTAATCACTGATCCTTTCTACATCCAAAATGTTATTGTCCGCATAAGAGAAGTCTCAAACAAGGAAACACATGCAATAAAATAGAAATTATTTAGGAAGTAAGTTAATGATCCATAGCTACTGAAGTTCTATGAAGCAGGAATCTGTATACCTTTAGGCATTCTACACGGAGGATGATGGACACAGGAAAGGCTTAGGCAATTTGAGTTTTGCAGAAGTAAGGTAACGTTAAAAAGCTGAACTCACGGAGCTTGCGAAGGTGTCACTGCTTGACATAATAGTAACACACTTCTTAACCCATACCTAGTTTCATTGTCTCCTTAGGTCATGTTTTACAATTGTACATTTGCAAGGGATTCAGAGCAGGAGCACACAAAGACAGCTGCTCCGCTTTGAAACAGAGCTCCTAACGATGTTTGTAAGCATGGTGGGCATGGTGGGGTCGGAAAACTGTGCCTGTCATCTGTTTGTGCTTTTGTGGACTGACTCTATCTAGAAAGTGGTAGCTCTACCATTGAGGAACTGAGTGATAGAAAGTGCTTGGAATAATGCTCAGGCCATTTCGTATGGAAAGGGTTGCTTCTGACTGAAAAACCAAGAACAGAAGGTTTAAGATGCAATATTTATTATAGCAGCTGTAAACTTTCCTTTTTGGAGAAAACCAGTTTCGGAAGTTTAGAAGATCTTGATGCTCGATTTCCTTATTTTCCTTGAGCATATACCCATTCAAAGTTGTGTGTTTTCCCCACCCAAGCCAATAAGATGGATGATTATGCCAGCCCATAGCCCACTAAGCCTGTGATGGACGACGGAGGGGCCGAGGAGCCCTAGCTAGCAGCTATAATGGCAGCAATCACGGATGTAAAGGGCTCCCTGGAACCGAAAATAGACTACGTGTCAATTGAAGTTACACTGATCAGAGCAGACCTCTCCAAATTGAGTGAAGATGTCTCTACTGATGAGACGCACATAACCCAGCTCCAGTCTACAACGACACGCCTGGAGAATCAGGTGCACATGCTCACACAGCACGCCACATACATGGTCGGAAGGCTGTAGGACTAAGAGGGAAGAGCGAGAAGGAACAACATAATGGTGGGTGGAAGACATCATTGTAAACAAACTGCAGCCCCCAAGACGATCAAAGTTCTTCTGTGACAGGGACGCAATCCTCCAAGTGGCCAGAGTGAGGGGAGACATACAGTTTGAAAATACCCTGGCACGAATTTTCACTGATTTTACTCTGCAGGTGCAGCGACAGAGGAGAAGCTTTGAACCTTTGAAAAAAGAAATAAGAGCCAGAGACTTGAAATATATGATGCACAGTTGTGGGTCATAGCAAACGGGAAAACATGGCACTTCACATCTCCAGAGGAACCTTGGGAGTGGCTGGAGGACTGGTGCACGTCGGCCAAGACAAAGACAAAGATCCAAGCCTCAAACGTGGAACAAGCAAAGGTAGTAAGGAGGCTGAATCCAGGCAAAGCCAACAATCTACAACACCAAGATCTGAAAGCCCACCCATAGATGAGGAGACTCAAGAAAAATAATTGAGTGATGCCATTACAGAGGTAAGACTGAGGGAGTCTGGTGGTCGCCACAGAGGCAGGCCATGGCAGCACGCCAGGAAACTGAGAAATTGGGGAAGACTCTGGTCGGGACTGCCGGCCGTGAAACACCCCCTATTGGGCACACAGAGACTGCCATCCGGCAATGGGCTCGGATGGGAGGGAGGGAAATTGTGATGGTTTATTGATTGTCTTGGTGGTATGAGCACCCCCCCAATTGAACATATAGGGTTGCTATGCAAGTTTTGTACATCCGGATCAATCCGGGTTTACGCCACACAGAGGAACTAGACTGAACCTCGAAGGCTGTTCAGGATCCTCCATTTAAGCGAAGTAAACCCTGGGGACTAGTCGACCCTCCTGTCCCTATACACCAGGATGGCCTTTGATAGTGTGGAATGGAACTATCTCTTTGCAGTCGGTTTGGTACGGGACCCAAATTTATAGGATGGGTTAAACTTCTCTACCAACAACCTTTGGAGAGGGGGACAAGACAAGGTTGCCCACTGTCCTCAATTCTATTCACTTTGGCCCTGGAGGCATGGGCGGCATGGATAAGTCAGGACCCTTTGATCTGTGGGATACCATTTGGGAAAGAGTGGTAAGAACGGATCTCGCTATATGCGGATGATATCCAACAACTAGGTGTGTAGTGCCAATTATAGAACAGGCTTTAAACATCTAGGGATTTATATAACAAAAGATACCCAGGAGTTCTATCGGAAGAATCTGGGCCTGCAACTAGACAGACTCAAAGCGGATGCCAAACACTGGCAAAACTTGTCCCTAACAATGATGGGTCGAGTCGCGCTGTTCAAAATGATGGTTCTACCCCGACTACTGTACGCAATGCAAAGCACACCATAAGAGTCGCCCCCCTCCTTCTTTCAAAGGGTTGATTCGGAACTGCGAGCTTTATTGTGGTGCGAATCTGCACCTCGGATAGCATTGCATACACTCCAGAGAGGGATTTATGAAGGAGGTCTGGCGGCGCCTGACATCTGTAGCTACTACTGGGCAGCCCAAATAGTCACAGTAAATGGGGAATGTTCAGAGAGAGGGCTAAACCAGCATATAAGGTGGACAGATTGGCCATGGATATGAAGGGAACTCAGGCGATACTATACACCAGGCTAGCAAGGAGGAATCTACCAACACACACTCAGACAGTGATAAAGGCATGGCATGCAGCAACGAAATACCTGGGCTGGAAAGGCAAACTCATAGGGATGACACCCCTCGTGGATGGTGATCGTCTGAAGGGAGTGTGCGAACTGGGAGGCTTCACCAAGTGGGAGTTGCTGGGCCTGGAGACTCTGGAGGACATGTGGAGAGGATATGCATACAATACATTCACAACCCTATAAATGGAATATGCAAAGGGGAATGATATATCCAATTAAGACATACCCTGCGGAAACACATCTGCGAAGGGGAGAATCTGGAAGAAGCCTCTCCTTTAGAAGATAGAATACTGACTGAACAGCTACAAGAAAAAGCAATTTTCTTGCTGTATAAGAAGATAATCAACAACACCCCGGACATACTAGGCACACTGATGAGTACCTGGGAAGGAGATGTGGGTCCGATGGAGGATCAGGAATGGACGGAAGTATTACAAGGCCCGAGAGAGGTGGCAATATAGGCAAGATTCCAATTAATACAACTGAAAATTCGCCATAGAGTATATTACCCCAGATATGTGCTGAACCGAATCACATAGTGAAGACATACATTGCCATTGAGGGTGTGGGTCGGAAGGGACCTTTTAGCATTTATTATGGAAATGCCCAATGCTACAGACATATTGGCGGAAAGTAGGAGAGGTGATGGCAGCAGTTGTGGGCACAGGGGTACCGATAGAGCCAAAATGGTTCCTATTATTGACCTCGAGGGAAGATGACTGGCCTAGACATGTAACACAGTGGTTGGCATTAGCAGCCGTGATTGTGAAACAGAATATTCCAAGGAAATAGGGGGCAACTGCCATTCAGACATTAGAAGAATGGAAAAATTATCTAGATTGGTGCTGGCAGGCAGAACATACAAGATATATGAGCAGTGGGTGCCCAAGGGAATGGGAGAAGATATGGGGAGCCTGGCAGACTTACAGAGGTCTATAGGGAGCTTACTGCAAATAGCAATGGTCATATTCACCCGTTATCATTGTAGTAAATAATAATGTATAGCTGGTTCCTAACAAAGTGTATTAACAAAAGAAAAAACGCCAACATAATAACTGTTCATTATACGTACTGTCCATTATTACGTACCAATAAAAAGAGTTTTAAAAAAAGAAGATTGACTATTGAGGCTCAATCAGTCAAACGAATGTGTGGCTCTTGTTTTAAGATTTTCCTGAAGGATCTGAGACTGGTAGTGCATTCATGAGCAGCCTGCAGTTTATCAAATGAACTGTGTATCATATTTCATGCATTTGACACATCAACTGTGCTGCTGTGTGTATTTAGTCTTATGGTGTTTATAGAAGGACAGTAGTATGTCAATTTTTATTTATGTGCGGTTGCTTTTTGACCCTCTGGAGTGATTGCAAAATCATATTTGCACATTTGAACTAATACAACTATCCCGCCAAAACTCTGCCAGCTAAACACAAAACAAACTAAG
Organism: Lissotriton helveticus; assembly: GCF_964261635.1. Taxonomy (NCBI): domain Eukaryota; kingdom Metazoa; phylum Chordata; class Amphibia; order Caudata; family Salamandridae; genus Lissotriton; species Lissotriton helveticus. Next base: position 192,566,037 of record NC_136060.1, read on the forward strand.
GTAGTGTAAGCTGGAAAACATCCTACATAGGTTATTCTGCTGTTTTTGCATCTCAGCCAAACTAAGTTGTTGCCAACTTTGTCTTGTTTTGCAGACTGCAGTTAGATGTTACTTTTTTGTCCCTCTTTTATTACAGTAAAAGGGAAAATACAGTATTCTCACAAAAAGAAAATTAAATGTATATGCATGAATATTCATCATTTTTGTCCTTTTATTAAGGTTTGAACAAGGTTTGAACAATATCTGGTTTTAGAAAGAATTCAATCTCTATCTCAATCTTTCATTGTGCAGAAAATGGTTCATGCACTGGTTTTCCTAACGTGGTGCTTTTATCATATTCTATTACATTTGGCTACTTTGAAAGCCCTGCCAAAAAGATGGAATATACACAAACCCGGATAGACCTTTATCTTTTCACCCGGAAACTAAAATTGAAGAAATTCTCTAAAATGAGGGGGTTGCAACAACAGGGCACGGAACAATTATCTGCTCTCCCCCAGGAAGAACAACCAACATCAGGAACTAATGTACTGACGGGGGATGATCTTCGGACATTACAATTACAATTACTTCGAGCCAGGAACCCTCGAGTTCACAAGAAGCATCCCCCATTATATCGGAAGCAAGGGGCTTTGGCATTAATCAGAAAACTGTGCTAACCAAATTTAAGCCCAAATCAACTAATATGCCAATGACCCCATTCGACACGATAGATGTTTTCGAGGAAGCAGTGAAAAAAGATCTACTAGCAATGAAAATGACACCAACAGCTAACCCTAAAAATAATTTAACAAAGGGACAACAACAAGCATTACAAGGGCTACAGAATGATCCAGATTTGATATGCAAACTTTCGGACAAGGGAGGAAATGTAGTTCTAATGTCTCACAAATTTTATACACAAGAGGCACTGCATCAACTATCGGACACAAAATGTTATTTGAAAATCACAAAAGAGGAATATTTCAAAAGTATTCATCAGTATCATGATAGCCAGAAACCGGTCCTTGGATACTTGATTCCGGTCTGGGAAAGACATGGCTTGGTAGTTCGGACTGAACTGTTCCCATGAGACATAGGGTCAGAGCTGATTTGCATATAGCCAATGTCTAACCCAGGGTGGTGAGGAGTGCAAAAAAACGATGGATTCAGGCCCAGATATTTGTACTGGGATGAATGTATGACATTGTTCTACATTCTGTCCATCAACTGTGTTTTTTGCATTGTAAATGCGGCGCACCATGGGTGGCAGAGCAGCGGCGCATGATGACTGGCGCATCCCTGGGGATGCGCCAGTCATCATAAATCTGCCCCTACGTGCCTACCGAAACACACCCCACTCCACCACGGGCAAATGTCCAGCCACCCTCATGCTAGGCCGGCCAGTGCGCACCAGACTGCCCATGATGAAGGTCCCGGTGAGTGAAACATATCCGGATTCTGACCATGAGGAAATTGCGTCCGTGGACAAGTTAAAGAAAAAAAAATGAAAGGATATGCGGATGAACGTCGAAATGCCTCTTACGCTGAAATTCGGGAAGCAGACTGGGAGTTGGCGCGGCAAGAGCAGCACAGAAAGACTTACTGCAAGTATCATGAGACTCTGTTGAAAGTTGTGAAACAGAAAGGAACCATGATCACCGCGGAAACAGACGTAAGAAGAGTCACCAGGAATGTGACACTTTAAGAAGTGCAGCCCTAGCGTAAAAGAACTATTGGCGGAATCACTAGTTGAGAACAATGAACATGAGACACCGCTCAGCAGCAGTCAGGTATTGATGCGGACTCCTGATGAGCCCGAGCGAGATTTCCCTGATCCTCAGTTGCGCCCCAGACGGACCATTAGAAAACCATCTCGCCTAATTGAAGAACTGTAAGTGGTGATCTTCAGCGACGCGAAAGAAAAAAGATGTTGATACATTGTTGTGTTATTGTTTTATTTACAGAGGGGGGAGATGTAACGACGTGTGCACATGCACGGGGCACTAGGACCTGCCTGAGGGAGAACGAGGGCGGGCGGAAAGGGAGGAGCCAGAGACTGGGGACAGCAGTAAGCTGACAAACATGTGAGGAGAAGGACGTGTAATAAATAAGCTCCGACAGTATACCCAGTGTCCGAGTGTCTGTGGCTGCAAGTACACTACACTGGTGTGGAAGGGGTAAAAATGATCAATGAGTTTTTGACTTGCAATACTACATACTGTGTGTACTGTCTAGAATGCCCATGTGCAAAATGTTATATAGGCAGCACAATACACCCCACGAAACACAGGATCTTGGAACACGCCAGGGCAATTGAAAATAAGAACTCCTCATACCCAGTAGCGAGGCATTTTTTCCAGTATCATAATAGTAATAGGAGGCTTCAGAAATTCTATTGCATTGATCATATCCCAGCCAGTGAACGCAGTGGCAACCGCGAATTGAGACTACGTAGGCTCGAATCTAGATACATAATCGACCTACAAACTGTAATTCCCTATGGTCTCAACACCGAGATTAGATTAGATTAGATTAGATGTAGATTTATAGAGCGCATGGCTGCCCTGGAGCGTCCCAGCGCTGAAATTGACCTGAACATAGTGAACTAAAAAAGGGACAGAATTAGGAAGTAGTAGGGAAGAGAAAGGTTTTGAGTGCTTTTCTGAATTTAAGGTGAATGGGTTCCATCCGGAGGTCTCTAGGAAGGGCGTTCCATTTGTTTGATGCATTCAACGAGAACCGGCGGCCTCCCGTACGTGCCTTCCTCACTCTTGGGATGATGGCCAAATTTTCCCTATCTGAGCGGAGGGCCCTGGCCGACTTGTAGGGGCGAATCAGTCCTCTCAAGGCCGGGGGGCCTTTGCCCTGCAGTGTTTTATGGGCGATGCAGAGTGACTTAAAAGTGATCCGCTCTTGGATAGGGAGCCAGTGAAGGGCTTTTAGCAGTGGTTTGGCTGAAGCCCGTCTCGGTGCCCCCATAAGCAACCTGGCTGCAGCATTCTGGGCTCGCTGGAGAGTATTGATAGTGGCACGGGGAGCAGCGAGGAAAAGGGCATTGCCATAATCCAGTTTAGACAGAATCAAGCCCTGGATTAGCAGCTTTCTGGATTGAAAAGGAAGGAGGGGGAGAACCTTCCGGGCTGCTCGTAACAGACCGAAGCAGCCTCCTGCGACCTTCTGCGCATGGGTCTTAAAGGTTAGTTGGGGTTCGAACCAGATCCCCAAGCTCTTAATTTGCTCCTTGGGGGGAGGAAGGTCGCCCATACAGGGGGGCCACAGCTCAGGGGGCAGGGAGGTGAGTTGATTGCCTAAGAACATGATCTCTGTCTTAGTTCCATTCAATTTAAGTTTTGAGCTAGACATCCAGGAAGAAATGGCTGTGAGGCACTCCGGGAGGTCGGCCGGGCGGCCCCCTTGTTGTGACAGCGAGACGACGAGCTGAGTGTCGTCTGCGTAGCTGATGGATTTAATCCCAAATGGGGCTACTACCTTCTCTAACGGGGCCATGTAGACATTAAACAGTGTGGGGCTGAGGGAGGAGCCCTGCGGCACCCCACACTGGAGGGGGGTGGAATTGGACATGGACCCATTTTCCCAAATCCTGAAGGATCGCTCTTCCAGGAAGGACTGCAGCCATCTAAGGGCTGATCCTGTAATGCCCAACATGGACAGGCGATGAGCCAGAACTGCATGATCTACGGTATCGAATGCAGCGCTTAGGTCCAGGAGGATCAGGGCAACCGATCCCCCTGCATCCAAGATGCATCTTACCTCTTCAGTCACCGCCAAGAGGGCGGTGTCTGTGCCCTGACCAGGGCGAAAGCCCGTTTGGGAGTCACTTAGGAGATGGTTAGACTCCAGGAACTCTGAGATCTGCCTATTCACCACTTTCTCGGCCACTTTGCTCAATCCAGGTAAAAGGGAGATTGGGCGAAAGTTGGCCAGATCGGAGGTGTCTAGTCCCGGTTTCTTAAGGAGCGATTTGACTCTGGCCTGCTTCCAATTTGGGGGCACTATGCCCGTGGATAGTGACATGTTAAGAAGCTCGGTGGCTGCAGGGGCAATAGTATTCATGATTTGTTTTAGGATGTGCATCGGGATTGGGTCAGAGGGAGAACCACTTTTTATGTTGGATAAGATGTTACAAAAGTCTTCCCTGGAAATGCAGCTAAATGCCTCAAACTGAGGGCAGGAAGGGGCAGAAGAAGGAGCCTCGATGGATCCTGTAGCGGAGGATTGAGGGAGGCTGTCAAGGATTTTCCGTATTTTAGCATCGAAAAATTCAGCTAGCTGATTGCATTTTAATACCGGGTTGTTATGAACCAGAGTTGGAGCCGGGACTTTGAGGAGCTGGTTGACAATTTTAAATGTTTCTCTGGCAGAGTTGGCCGACAGTCTAATTTTTTCCTCAAAATAGACAGCTTTAGAATTTTGCCGTGCCAGTTTGTAGAGTCTTAGGGCGGCTTTATATGCGGTTTTGTTAGTAGGTGCCCAGTCTTTCCGCCACGCGCGCTCCGCTCTTTTACAATCTTTTCTAAGTTCTCTTAGTTCGGGCGAGAACCAGGGGGATTTAAAAATATTGCTCTTTTTAGTACTAGGTTTAAGGGGCAGAACCGAGTCCAAGGACTTAATAAGCCAGTCGTGAAAATTTATATCTGCTTGTAGGACATCAGATTCTGCGGGAGGTGTCGATTGTTCGAGGGCCATTGTCAGGTTCTCTACTGATAGCCTTGGCCACGGCCTTTGGAGTATGCGGGGACAGGATGCCTTGGTTTTTTCAGTATAGAACTCCCATGAAAATGGTACTACGAAATGGTCTGACCATAGTAAGGGCAGTGGGGGTTTGGCTACAAGCTGGGGGATGTTGGAAAAGATCGGGTCCAACAAATGGCCTTTGTTGTGGGTGGCTTCCTTGCTTGCCAGCTCAAGGTCAAAGGAGTTAAGGTTGGTGATCAACTCCACAGCTAAGTTGTTCTTGGGGTCGTCGAAATGTAGATTCAAATCACCCAAGATCAGGAAATTAGGGGCCTGGGCGGCTGCTGATAAGGTAGTTTCTAGTAGGGAGTCAGAGAAGTGTTTTAGGCTCCCCGGGGGTCTATAGATGAGGAGACCTGACAGAGAGTGAGTGGGTGAAAGCTGAATATTAAAGCTTGCGCTTTCAGCGTCTAAGATTCCACCCTCCTGCAATCTGCAGGTCAAAGACTCCCTGTGGATTATAGCGAGCCCCCCACCCTTGCCTTTCTCCCTATTCAGACATTGAATATTAAAGCCACTGGGAAGCGCAGAGATGATGTCGAAGTCTGTATGGGGGGATAACCATGTCTCCGTCAGGAAGAGCAGGTCGATATTGTTGTCTTCTATCAGCAGGTTGTTCTCGACCGCATGCTTAGGTAGCGATCTGCAGTTAAGGAGTGCCATCTGAAGTATTCGACCAGCCTTCTTACCATCTGTTTCCCCCCTGATGGAAACGGGGCAGGCTGGGCAGCGACAAAAAGGGGGGATTGACCAGTCCCGCTGTAGATAACCTGGATCGGCAGAACGCTGTAGTGACAAGAGTTCCTCCCTTGAGATCCTTGTGGGTCTAAGAGGGACCATGGGCATAGTGACTGGCCCTAGACCCGTTCTGGCCCGGACGGGCCCAGACGGGCTTGCCTCTGGCGCGCCTCTGGCGCGCCATCGGCGCGCCCGCTGCGCCCGCCAGCTGCGCGGACGGGAAACGGACTTCATTAAGTCACGCCCGGGCCGTGATTCGCCCGACCGCTAGAGCGCTGACCGTGCTTTTTCCCCAGCAATGGCGGCCAAACTCGTCGCCCTCTGGAAGCCTTTCTTCCACCGAGTGAGGCCCTAAAATCGGCCCCCGGTGTGTTTAAATGCGGGTAGGAGTAAGCCCCCGGCTGTCCCAGACAGCGTGAGTGCACAAATACAATTTAACACAAAATTCGTTCCACAACACAATTTTTTAAAATGTAAAGTGCAATAGTGATATTAAAAAAGTAAAAGCAGGAGGGGATTGCCTAACTCCCGGCTTCCGCCTCAGGAGCGCTTAGAAGTTCGCTAGGTGCAATGTCAAGAAGATGCCTGGCTTCAGCCTGCTGCTCTTATACGCCCGGGCCGTGATTCGCCCGACCGCTAGAGCGCTGACCGTGCTTTTTCCCCAGCAATGGCGGCCAAACTCGTCGCCCTCTGGAAGCCTTTCTTCCACCGAGTGAGGCCCTAAAATCGGCCCCCGGTGTGTTTCAATGCGGGTAGGAGTAAGCCCCCGGCTGTCCCAGACAGCGTGAGTGCACAAATACAATTTAACACAAAATTCGTTCCACAACACAATTTTTTAAAATGTAAAGTGCAATAGTGATATTAAAAAAGTAAAAGCAGGAGGGGATTGCCTAACTCCCGGCTTCCGCCTCAGGAGCGCTTAGAAGTTCGCTAGGTGCAATGTCAAGAAGATGCCTGGCTTCAGCCTGCTGCTCTTATACGCCCGGGCCGTGATCGCCCGACCGCTAGAGCGCTGACCGTGCTTTTTCCCCAGCAATGGCGGCCAAACTCGTCGCCCTCTGGAAGCCTTTCTTCCACCGAGTGAGGCCCTAAAATCGGCCCCCGGTGTGTTTAAATGCGGGTAGGAGTAAGCCCCCGGCTGTCCCAGACAGCGTGAGTGCACAAATACAATTTAACACAAAATTCGTTCCACAACACAATTTTTTAAAATGTAAAGTGCAATAGTGATATTAAAAAAGTAAAAGCAGGAGGGGATTGCCTAACTCCCGGCTTCCGCCTCAGGAGCGCTTAGAAGTTCGCTAGGTGCAATGTCAAGAAGATGCCTGGCTTCAGCCTGCTGCTCTTATACGCCCGGGCCGTGATTCGCCCGACCGCTAGAGCGCTGACCGTGCTTTTTCCCCAGCAATGGCGGCCAAACTCGTCGCCTTCTGGAAGCCTTTCTTCCACCGAGTGAGGCCCTAAAATCGGCCCCCGGTGTGTTTAAATGCGGGTAGGAGTAAGCCCCCGGCTGTCCCAGACAGCGTGAGTGCACAAATACAATTTAACACAAAATTCGTTCCACAACACAATTTTTTAAAATGTAAAGTGCAATAGTGATATTAAAAAAGTAAAAGCAGGAGGGGATTGCCTAACTCCCGGCTTCCACCTCAGGAGCGCTTAGAAGTTCGCTAGGTGCAATGTCAAGAAAAGAGCTTTCAATTCATTTAGGTTAGAAAAATAATCTCCCATTGGGATTTGGTGGTATCTGGATTAAGAAACAAGGGTATCAGGTTAAAACTAGCATTAAATTACTTGATTGCATTGCATTTAAAAATGTCTACTACATTATATGAGTGTATTAACTTTATTGATTTATGGTGACAGGCATTTGCCTCAGAGGGCGAACAGCATCAGATGTTTGATGATGTTAAATATTAAGTGTTTTGGTTTTGAAATCATGAGTATTGTGATTATAAGCCCTTTCAGGGCATAATTGTGAAAAAAAAGTTAAACAAATTCTATTGTCTAAGTTTAATGAATTTCTTATAATGAATTGAAGAGAAACAAACACTTATATGACGAATGAACATGCTTTATAATGGCACCTGTGTAAAATGAATGTCACGGCGAAGTCCGCTTTTTATGTTGATGAATTGTGCCATAAACACTGTGGAGATTCAAGATAAAATGGCGTTTACTCTGTATGCACTTTAATACGGAAGGAAGAAGGCGTGAATGCCGAACGCGCGCTGTGTGATTTTTCAGTTGAATAAATAACTTTACTATAAGAACGACCCTGTGAGTGTGGCCATTCTTTCCTTTTGCCAGGGAGGAAGTTTCGAGCAGGATATATATATATGTGATCAAGGCTGTAGCAATACAGCCGAAACGCGTCATGCTGGTGGAGAGGAGAAAATAAAGAATACTTTATTTTACTAAACTTTTGGCGTCTGAGAAGTCTGTACCTGTGGTTTAAGTGCAGCATCGAGAGCTGGATCAGCAGGATATTGTTTCATATATATATATATATCTATATCTATATCTATATCTATATATATCTATATATATATATATATATATATATATATATATATATATATATATATATATTCACTGAAAAAACCATAGGTTATAGACCATATATAGTTAGGAATTAGCATTTAGAAAACCTTATTTTACTCACACAAAACCATTGAAATTCCATATATAGTTAGTTGCACTAACTATATATCGCGCACCCGCAATCCACTGCTGATGATGTCACATATTACATCATTCATGACATGGTCAGTGACATCACTGATGACATCAATGATGACATCTCAAATGACATCACTGATGACATCACTGATGACAACATCCAGTGATTTTTTGTTTCTATAAAGTTTAAATATGTCTTACATATTGAAGAATGAGTGGATGTGTAAGTGTCTGGACGAAGGATTTGGTAGGTGCATGACTGACTGTATGAGTGAGTGATTAAATGTGTCTCACTGACTGCATGGGTTAGTGACTAAACTGTCTTAATTTGTGCATCATTATGTCTGTTGTTCTGTAAACTGCTGCATGTGTTGATCAGTAGCTATATGAGTAACTATATGGGTTATTGATTGATTGCCCAAGTATTTGTATGGGAGACTGAGTGTGTGTGTGGCTAGCTGGGAGGTGTGTGACTCTGTGCAGATCAATCTGTACTTGTATCAATGATTGTATAAGAAGGTAAGTATGTGTTAGTATATGTTTGAAAATGTAAGGTGCTCTATGTTTAACTGTATAGACAAGAAAATGGAAGTGTCATTGATTCTTTACAGGACTGACTAGGTGTGTGAGTAACTCCATGGATGAGTGGCAGACTGTGAGTGTCTGTATAGGTGTATGAGTGCATATGATAGTGTTGTAAAGATGAGTGATTGTATGTATGAATGATTGTATGGGTGAATGAGTGAAGGTGTGTGTAGACGTAGCAATCAGTGAGTGCGTATGTAGTAACTAGTATTGGTGTGTCAATGGTTTCAAAAATTATACTCTCTTTTTAACACTGGGTGAAACAGAGGTTATATTAAAATGTGAGGAGATGCATTGTATTGTCACATGAATGATATCATCAGTGATGTGGTCATTGATGTCAAATGAGATGTTATCAGTGATGTCATCAGTGATGTCATTTGAGATGTCATCAGTGATGTCATCAGTGATGTCACTGACCATGTCATGAATGATGTAATATGTGACATCATCAGCAGTGGATTGCGGGTGCGCGATATATAGTTAGTGCAACTAACTATATATGGAATTTCAATGGTTTTGTGTGAGTAAAATAAGGTTTTCTAAATGCTAATTCCTAACTATATATGGTCTATAACCTATGGTTTTTTCAGTGAATTTTCAAGGTTTTGTAAATGCTAATTCCTAACTATATATGGTCTATAACCTATGGTTTTTTCTGTGAATTTCATTGGTTTTTTAACAGCTAATATCTGTAGCTGTAAAATGTATTCTTCTTTAAATCCAAAAATATATTTTATATGTTTATGAATAATTTTTTTTTTTAATATTTTTTTTTCTTCGTTCCCGCTTCGCGAATCGGGAAGCTTCTCGTTAGCTGACCTTGATGCCGCGAAATAGACCGCGAGCCGGTAAACGTTTCTTTACCGCAAGTGCCGCGTTAGAAAACAACATCGTGACGCCTCCCGTCCGCATGACGTTTCACGTTGTCGCGTGATACGTCATATGACGTGCTACGTTAGCGAACTGGTACGCGAAGCGAGTCGCAAAGCGCAGGTTTCTGGAAGCAAACCGGGAGGCCCTGCAAAGCGCTTAACGTAAACACAGCAAGTCATGTGACTTGGTAATAACACTTTTCATTGGTTCATTTCACTTTTGGTTTCCTAATGATGTAAGACTAGGTCATATAATCTAAAATGAACACTTTTGATTGGTTGAGAACTCTTGTTTTTCCCAAATGATGAAAATCCCTCCTCCTTTCCTCACTCTGACTTTCATCATTGTGAGAGAAAGACCCTTTGTGATCACTGAGCAATGGCTTCTTTAGTAGCTTCAGCTGGTGCTTCCCCACCACCTCCACCACATCCAAGGAAGAGTGGACCACCTGCTCAAGTTATAATTCAACAAGAAGAAGAAGAAGAGGAACAGGACGACGAGCACGAAGAGAGGCAGTTTTTGCCTGAGCAGCCCAGGACGTCTCACCGGAAAGAAAACTTCATTTGGCAATTTTTTTAAATTCCCAAAGGTCAGAAAAAAGTAAATGCAAGATACGTAACTTGCCTTATATGTCAAGATAGACTGTCCAGAGGAACCGAGAAAAAATACAGTTTCGGAAACTACACAATGCATCGCCATATGACTAGGTGGCATCCTAACAACTACAGTGCTGCACAGTTTCGGAACGACCTAGATAATCTCCCTATTATGGCCAGAAGATCTGTTGTACCGGAAGTAACGGGACCAGAGGGCAGGGAGATGGTGCCAAATATACAAATGAAATTTGGTGAAGTAAAACACACCTGCGTATTTTGCGATGGATTCATTTCCTACGGAGAAAAAAGCATCACTCTGATCAACAGAGCTATTGACTATCATATGCAAGTTTGTACGAAACGCCCAAAATAATAAATACTTCTTTTTTTGTTTTGTTGCTCCTGTTGAGCCCTTTACAATGAATCGTTTTCATTGCCCCCTCCAAGAAAAACCCCCAAAAATATAAAACTGTTCAGAAAAATTCAAAAAAAGTAAAAAAATGTTCCGAAAAAAAATAAAAAAAATATAAAACAACAAAAACAATAAAAAAAAAAGTTCTTTTCAGAACTACCTCCCCGTTATTAAAAAATTGGTACAATATTTGGAACTGTGCCAACCTCTATTTCTCTTAGTTCGCTTCCCAGTTCGCTCGCCGGTCGTTATGAACCTTTACGTAGTGCTTTTCTTCATGAGGTCTGGTCGCTTCCATACACATACAGATGTTTCAAAGATGATCAAGAAGTTTATCTGAATGGAGAGGAATGCACTGAGACGCCAGATCATTCACTAATGTGTAGGCACATACAGTTACACGGTTCATGCAACAAACACCGACCAAATATGGCTTGCGTGTTGCAAGGCACGCCAGTTCCTGCTATCATCCCCACGTTCAAGTTGTTAGAAAATGGTAGTTATTTGATGCTCAATAATGAAGATTGTTCTGAGTTAATTAAAAGTATTCCTTTTATCGTAACAGTAAGTGAACGGGATATTTGCTGCAGAAATGTTCTATTTCCTCCCACACATGAACATAGGGAGTTTTCAATCTGGCCACAAATACCAACCTTGGGACAGATTTCAACGGCATGGCAAGAATAAGAGCTCTTTTGTCTCAGAGAGAGGTGGCCTTGAGTTCGGCCCGTGAAACTTTCGTGCTTCACATAGCGAACACCCGTACAGAGGTGCAGACCCTTTTCAATTCAGATTTGCCTTTCAATTTCAGCAAGATGGTTCCGACTATCTTTAACGCATCCTCCACAAAGACCCTGGCGCACTTTTTTAAAGTTGTTACCAGTGGTCTCGTGACTTCATTTGAGAAAATCTTTGGAGTCATCCCTGCTTCCTTTCATTCTATTTTCTCCACTCTGGTTCGTGGATTGGCATTTTTACTTGCATTACCAGCGGACGCTCTTGTGCTTTTTTACATTTTTAAATATGGATGTCCCTCCTATGCAACCTCCCACCCTGCAGCTGCTGACACTGTTCCGCAATCGCATGCTAGAATATTATGGCACAATGCCGTTGGCGATATTAAGCACGGCATATGGATTATCTTTTCGATTCTCCTACTTCACCTGTGTCCAGCCTGTATTTCACTGCCTGACCTGTGATTTCGATTGGGCCATTGATTTGTGTCTCTGCGGACCGGTTTCTCCTGACGTCGACTTTAATCAGCTGATGACTCCTATCATTACTCACGAGTTGGTTTGTCCTGGCGAAAGGATTATGGCTGTGGCATTGATGCATGGACTACTTGGTCCCTGGAATTTACTGGCGGCAGCACAGTCTTTCTTGGAACAGAGCTTTCTTGAAAACCCACCGAGCTGTCCTCTGATGGTGATAGAGGATCCGGTGCTGGGAGAGCACGTATGTTCTTTTCCGCTTTTAAATTGGATGGCTGAACTGTTTTCGGATGAAGACGGTGACTTCCTATTGGAGGCTGTTGCAGCTTATTTTGCATACACAGTTATGTCATAGACCTTTTTCATGTTTGATATGCTGAGTACTAGCATTTCATTGACAATTCATTGACTTATTTGTCAAGTTTTTATTATTTACCTTGCCTATTGGCTTAAGACTCGATAAAGTACTTGGCTGTTTTATTTTTCTTTAGCATTAAATTTTCCTAGTTTTTAATGCTTTACCTTGCGGACCGTCCACATATAAACTTGCAATCTGCTCTCATGAGATGGCACTTCTATTATCTTATTCAGTTCGTTTCCGGATCATGGGGAGGTGTCATCTAGGTCCTGGATATCTTTACACCGTGTTAAGTTAGCATGGGCTCATTACCGGTTTAAACGCCATTTTTCCTTTTTTGCAACTTCTGCACACGACACTTAGTTGTTGCTTTAGCTTTCCACCTAGTAGTTCATCGTGGTTTACATGAGAATAATATGTTATTGCTCTACTATCTGCTTTGCTTGTTAAACTATATCTGTACAGCGAGTGCTAAAGTTTCAAGAACAACACGATAAAGAATTGTTATGAGGTCTGATCTCCACGACTTCATACTCATAACATAAGTGCAACTTCTGCCAATTCTGGGCATGAGGCGGGTTTTATATTGCTTTGCCGAACACACATACACAACAGTTGATGCGGTTCACATGAAGAGAGAGCTGGTGTATGCTGATGTGATTCCTTCAAATCTAAGACACTAAAGTATGGGCACGCCCTAAACCAACACAAAGAGACCTTCTTAGCAAATAATATAATATGTGTATTAGGGAGGGTGAGATATAAGCAGCCGCGGGCCGTGGAGGGAGTTACGGTGAGGCAGGGAGGCGGGGAGGGGGAGAAGCAGGGTGGAGCCCTCTCTACCTTGCCCCTCCCCCTCCCCGCCTCCCTGCCCCACCGTAACTCCCTCCACGGCCCGCGGCTGCTTATAAGTGTTGCTAACTCTTATTCATTTACAGCATGTTAACATACTGTCACCATTCGCTTTTTATGTACTAGTAACTATGCTGGTAATTTTGCTACTGATAATATGTGTACTTGTATTCTCCACCCTGCTTCTCCCCCTCCCCGCCTCCCTGCCTCACCGTAACTCCCTCCACGGCCCGCGGCTGCTTATAAGTGTTGCTAACTCTTATTCATTTACAGCATGTTAACATACTATCACCATTCGCTTTTTATGTACTAGTAACTATGCTGGTAATTTTGCTACTGATAATATGTGTACTTGTATTATCTAAGATACTACGCCTGAGAAGACGGCATTAGTAAATAAACATTTCAAATACACATGTGTTCTTCTTAACTCCATGTTCTGGTTTCTAAGAAATATATAACGACCGACTGTTCATGAGTTCCACGTATCCTGAGGTACTATAAGTTCATATTCTGGATTGTCTAAACATTGAGAGTTTGTTATATCCAATGTGACACTGTACCTAGCTTGCTAAGGAGTTTTTGATTACTAACGTGAGTTTTGGGACACCCTAATTCGCCGAGGTTCCAATCCTCTGTCCACAGTTCTGTGTGAGAACAGAAACCCTGCGACAGGGGCACCCCCGACCCTTGCTGGAGCTTCATCACACTTGCGATACAACTCCAGCAATGCGCCACCTTTACGGCACAGATACATCACGCATCTGTGCTGTTTTTGCCCCATGATGCGCCGCATTGTAAATGCAGCACACCATAGGTGACGGAACAGCGGCACAGAATGACTAACACATCCCTGGTGATGCGCCAGTCATCATAAATGTATCCCTATGCTTCTTATCTTGTTAGAGATGAACCGCCATATGTATCATCAAAGTTTTTTGCATTTCCTAAATAGCGAACTTTAAGGAATAAATAGCGATTCTTTACCATTCCTAGTTTGCGATTAGCTATTTGCTAATTACAAATTACCCATTCATTTCCTTCATTTCCATAGGGCGGTTGGACTCACTTTTAGCTCGAACGGCTGAATGGATTTCCACGAAACTTGGCAAAATTGTAGGGACTGGTAGCCCGATGTGCCTTTGCTATGTCTCAAGATATATATATGCTCCAGTGGTTTTTACGAAAATTAACTTTGAAAAATATATATTGGGCTACATTGGCCTATATATATGTTGGAGCCCAAATGTAGCCCAATGTAGCCCAATGAAGCCCAATGTAGCCCAATGTAGCCCAAAGATGGCCGCCAGACACACAAAAAAACAAATGTAGCCCAAATATCAGCCAGATGTAGCCCAACTATAGCCCAGTGACAGAATGACCAATCAGCTTCGCAAACCTCCGTTACGCGAAGCGGAGCGCTGTTACAGATATATATCTTTTTTTGAACGTTAATTTCTCAAAATCCACTGGAGCACATATATTGAGACCTAGCAAAGGCACATCGGGCTACCAGTCCCTAATATTTTGCCAAGTTTCGTGCAAATCCATTCAGCCGTTCGATTATTATTATTAATATTTTTTTTTGCCCCGCGGGGCCCTTTTAAAACCTCCACATCAAACCTAGGGGGTCAGCGAGGATCTACTATGCCCCCTTATAGTTATTTCCCCCTTTGTTTTGACCTCCTCTTGTCTCTCGATCCTACCGAGAGACAAGATGGCGGCCGCTACGGACTTTTTGGAATGTTGACAGACGCCGGAGAACCAATCAGCTTCGCTTCACAAAGCTCCGTTGCGCGTAAAGTACGCGTCCTGGGACGCTGCCAGGTCTGCTGTTACAGATATATATCTTTTTTTAAACGTTAATTTCTCAAAATCCACTGGAGCACATATATTGAGACCTACAAAAGGCACATCGGGCTACCAGTCCCTACAATTTTGCCAAGTTTCGTGCAAATCCATTCAGCCGTTCGGGCTAAAAGTGAGGCCAACCGCCCTATGGAAAACTCAATGTTAAAAACACGTTTTGGGACCCCCCTTTTTTCTCGGCCCCCCCTTGACGAACCCCCCCCAAATTTTCAAGGGCTGCTCAGAAACAAAATGTGCCATTTTCCTGAAAATTTCAGCCAATTCCGTCCACAAACGCCAAAGTTATTAGACATAGAATTTTCAAAAATCCCATAGAGAAAAAATCCTAACTATATATACCTACTGGCGACCGCCAGTAGGTAATATATAGATATATATAGATATAGATATAGATATATATATATATATGTATCCAGAACCAACACTCACCTCCAAAGAAAGTAAGCAGGACACAGCTCCGAGTACCAACAGAGGATTTATTAAAGCAAGACACAGCTTTGTCCTCGCAGTCCGTGAAACGCTATGGCAGACGCGTTTCTAGCCGGAAATGGCCGTCATCAGTGCCGGCTTCACAGGCTGGCTGGTAAGTCCTGGACATAGAGACTGCCCCCCAAGTAGCAGTCTCTCGGCTCCTCCTCCTTATTGCAGGTACTTGGGTGGATACTTGTGATTCGTAAGAGTGGTGCATGGTGGGAACTGGAGTCCATCGTGGTGCCGCATACAGTGATGGGGTAAACCAAAACACCTGGTGGTGTCCCAAATTCATGGCGCTGGACTGTGTGCCTCCATACCGCTCCCAGGTTTGTTTTTCCAGCTTAGACCTCCGTTGGCACTCTTATCAGGCAGTAAGATACCGCCTACTCTCTCCCCTTGCTCAAATGACCGCCTAGTGGCAATGACTTTTGCTTGGGGCGGGGCGCCGCGTTATGTACTCCTCGTACTATACCACAGTTTTTGCCTTTAAACGCGGAGCACCAGACGAGAGGGTGTGTCCTGTACCGGTATCGGCAACCCGGTATTACAAATCCAGAACCAACGCTCACCTCAAAAGAAAGTAAGCAGGACACAGCTCCGAGTGCCAACAGAGGATTTATTAAAGCAAGACCCAGCTTTGTCCTCGCAGTCCGTGAAAGGCTATGGCAGACGCGTTTCTAGCCGGAAATATATGTATATGTATATCTATATATATATATCTATATATTACCTACTGGCGATAGCCAGTAGGTATATATAATTAGGATTGTTTTCCATAGGGAAATCACAACATTCTATTGGGAATAACTTTGGCGCCGGTTGTGGGATCTGCCTGTAATTTTCCTTAACTTTGCCTCGCTGCGCTCCGCTCCTTCCCTGAACGTTTCGGGGGGATTCGTCAAGCGGGGGCCATAGATAAAAGGGGGGACCCAAAACGTGTTTTCCCCATGTTAATTTTCATAGGGCGGTTGGACTCACTTTTAGCCCGAACGGCTGAATGGTTTTCCACCAAACTTGGCAAAATTGTAGGGACTGGTAGCCCGATGTGCCTTTGCTATGTCTCAAGATATGTGCTCCAGTGGATTTTGAGTAATTTAGGTTAAAAAAAATATATATATCTATAGCAGCTTACCCGTGAGCTTACCCGTAAGCTTACGGTACGCTTACCGTACGCGTACCGTACGCGCACGTACGCGTACCGTACGCGTACCTCTAGTGCGCGAGCTGCATTCTGATTGGCTGCCAATGTCTGTCAACACTCCAAAACAGAAACTGTTGGCAGCCATCTTGTGCCTCGGTAGACTGAGGCACAGGAAAGCAGAAAAATAAACATGTAGAACTCAAAAAGGGGGCAGGGTAGAAGCACCCTGACCCCCTAGGCCTGCTCAGGGGGTCCCACACGACTTTAAAAAAAAAATAAGTATTTTTTTTTTGCCTTGGGGGTCCTTGTGGGACCTCATGAGCAGGCCTAGGGGGTCAGGGTGCTTCTACTCTGGCCCCTTTGCGAGTTTCACACCTTTGTTTCACTGCTTTCTTGTGCCTTGGTTCTAACAAGGCACAAGATGGCTGCCAACACTTCCTGGTTTTGAGTGTTGACAGACAGTGGCAGCCAATCAGCATGCCTTCCTGAGAAAGCTGCATGCTCATTGGCTGTCAACACTTCTAACCAGGAAGTGTTGGCATCCATCTTGGGTCTTAGTAGACTGAGGCACAAGAAAGCAGAAATAACAAACGTGTAGAACAAAAAAAGGGGGCAGGGTAGAAACACCCTGACCCCCTAGGGCTGCTCAGGTGGTCCCACTAGGACATTAATATATTTAAACGTTATCCGCTAATAGAATTAGCATTTAAAAAACCTTGCGAATTCACTAAAAAAACTATAGGTTTAAGGCCTTTTATAGTTAGAAATTAGCATTTAAAAAACCTTTGAAATTCACTGAAAGAACCATAGGTTTCAGGCCTTATATAGTTAGGAATTAGCATTAAAAAAACGTTTGAATATATGAAAACGTTATCCGCTAATAGAATTAGAATTTAAAAACCTTGCGAATTCAATGAAAAAACCATAGGTTTCAGGCCTTATATAGTTAGGAATTAGCATTTAAAAAACCTTGCAAATTCACTGAAAAAACCATAGGTTTTAGGCCTTATATAGTTAGGCATTAGCATTTAAAAAACCTTGCAAATTCACTGAAAAAACCATAGGTTTCTGGCCTTATATAGTTAGGAATTAGCATTTAAAAAACCTTTGAAATTCACTGAAAAAACCATAGGTTTCAGGAGTTATATAGTTAGGAATTAGCTTTTACAAAACCTTTGAAATTCACTCAAAAAACTATAATTTTTAGTGGTGTTATAGTTAGCTGGATATTTTACTCATACAAAACCATTGAAATTGCTCCTATATAGTTAGTTGTACTAACTATATTTCGCGCACCCGCAATCCACTGCTGATGATGTCACATATTAGATCATTCATGACATGGTCAGTGACATCACTGATGACATCTCAAATGACATCACTGATGGCATCACTGATGACATCATCCACGTGACAATCACATACACCTTTTCATACACTATTACAATTTTTCATCACTCTTTGTAAAATACAGAGTATCATATTTAAATCCATTGTCACAGCAATACAAGTATCTAAAAATCCACTCAGTGATTCATAGATGTATATACACATCTAATCACTTACCTATGGATTCACTCATACATGCTGTCAATGAACAATAGAACACTATCAAAAATACTTATACATGTATATCGACATTAAACAGCAGCACGCATCCTATTCACATATGAAGTCATCCTACTCACTTATGCAAACAATGGATCATACTTACATATTTACTTAGCAAAACACTTATACAAACACCACTTCTTCTATTCATTTAGATAGTAAGTCATACTTAGTGAATTA
This sequence comes from Lissotriton helveticus, assembly GCF_964261635.1. NCBI lineage: Eukaryota > Metazoa > Chordata > Amphibia > Caudata > Salamandridae > Lissotriton > Lissotriton helveticus. The sequence continues at coordinate 192,584,356 of NC_136060.1, forward strand.
TAACATCATTATTACAAGTATACAGTTATCCATACAGTCACTCACACAATCATTGTGTCTTATGTATACTTATTTATATACAACAACTGACACATACACTGCCTTTTATTTTTCTAGTTTGTTGGACCTGTACCTTTGAGAAATATATTTGCTCATCACCACACCCATAAAGAGATTCCCTCACCCAAACTGTTAGAACATGTAGTTTTAACTTCATATATCTACTGAATCAACTATTCACACATCTTTGGACAGTCACACACCCCCCACCGAACCACACACACTTTCACACTCCCATACAAATACTCAGTTAACTAATCAATAACTAATATAGACTTTCACATAGCTAGTAACCAACTGTAGAATCAGTTTACACAACAACTGACAAAGTGATACAGATATTCACACAGTTTAGTCACTATCCACTATATTTAGTGAGACATTATAAATTGGTCAAGTAAACTGTCAATTACACTGCTACTAAATCCTCCATCCAAATATTTATTTATATATATCCACTTATTCTTCAATGCAAATTGCTATATATATAATGCATATTTAAATAACGAAGCAAACCACATTCACTGGATGATGTCATCAGTGATGTCATTTGAGATGTCATCAGTGATGTCACTGACCATGTCATGAATTATCTAATATGTGACATCATCAGCAGTGGATTGCGGGTGCGCGAAATATAGTTAGTACAACTAACTATATAGGAGCAATTTCAATGGTTTTGTATGAGTAAAATGTCCAGCTAACTATAACACCACTAAAACTTATAGTTTTTTGAGTGAATATATATATACAGATATATATATATATATTCACTGAAAAAAACCATAGGTTATAGACCATATATAGTTAGGAATTAGCATTTAAAAAACCTTATTTTACTCACACAAAACCATTGAAATTCCATATATAGTTAGTTGCACTAACTATATATTGCGCACCCGCAATCCACTGCTGATCATGTCACATATTACATCATTCATGACATGGTCAGTGACATCACTGATGACATCACTGATGACATCTCAAATGACATCACTGATGACATCACTGATGACATCATCCAGTGACTGTGTGTTTCTGTAAAGTTTAAATATGTTTTAGATATTGAAGAATGAGTAGATGTATAACTGTCTGGACGAAGGATTTAGTAGGTGCATGACTGAATGTATGAGTGAGTGATTAAATGTGTCTCACTGAGTGCATGGGTTAGTGACTAAACTGTCTTAATTTGTGCATCATTATGTCTGTTGTTCTGTAAACTACTGCATGTGTTGATCAGTAGCTATATGATTAACTATATGGGTTATTGATTGATTGTCCAAGTATTTGTATGGGAGACTGAGTGTGTGTGTGGCTGGCTGGGAGGTGTGTGACTCTGTGCAGATCAATGTGTACTTGTATCAATGATTGTATAAGAAAGTAAGTATGTGTTACTATATGTTTGAAAATGTAAGGTGCTCTATGTTTAACTGTATAGACAAGAAAATGGAAGTGTGATTGATTCTTTACAGGACTGACTAGGTGTGTGAGTAACTCCATGGATGAGTGGCAGAGTGTGAGTGTCTGTATAGGTGTATGAGTGCATATGATAGTGTTGTAAAGATGAGTGATTGTATGTATGAATGATTGTATGGGTGAATGAGTGAATGTGTGTGTAGACGTAGGAATCAGTGAGTACGTATGTAGTAACTAGTATTGGTGTGTCAATGGTTTCAAAAATTATACTCTGTATTTAACACTGGGTGAAACAGAGGTTATATTAAAATGTGAGGAGATGCATTGTATTGTCACATGAATGATATCATCAGTGATGTGGTCATTGATGTCAAATGAGATGTCATCAGTGATGTCATCAGTGATGTCATTTGAGATGTCATCAGTGATGTCATCAGTGATGTCACTGACCATGTCATGAATGATGTAATATGTGACATGATCAGCAGTGGATTGCGGGTGCGCAATATATAGTTAGTGCAACTAACTATATATGGAATTTCAATGGTTTTGTGTGAGTAAAATAAGGTTTTTTAAATGCTAATTCCTAACTATATATGGTCTATAACCTATGGTTTTTTCAGTGAATTTTCAAGGTTTTGTAAATGCTAATTCCTAACTATATATGGTCTATAACCTATGGTTTTTTAAGTGAATTTCAATGGTTTTTTAATAGCAAATATCATAAGCTGTCGAATGTCAAGTACGTGGTAAGTGAAAACATTTTCGTGTTTATGCACACTGATCTGCTTTGAATGGTGCCCCCCCCCCTCATTTCTATTAGGAGTACTCTCTCTTTGCAGATAGTGAAAGGTAGTTAACGCAGGCCTTTGCCCCCGTTGTAATCCGTCGTGCCTGCTTCTCTCTCCATTTGATTGATTGTTATCCAAGTATTTACTGTTTTAGAATTAGTTCTCTTTGGTTCATTCTCTATTTACAAACAAACACAGAGTCGCAATACTCTGTTTAGTCTTTGCAGATAACGAAAAATCGTGTAAAAAAAAAGAAAAGGAATCGAGCAAAATCAGTAGGCCACTAATGGGATCTCTTTTTGACCTCGCTAAAATAGAAACATTAGGAACAACCCCTCATGACAAATACAAAACTAGTGAGATGAACTGAACTCCACACAATGATGGCTGCAAAACAGCTCGGCTCCGCCACCCACCCCGCCCAAAATAACGATAAAGAGCGGCTGCCATGATTGGTTGCGGAATGGCCACAACGGAGCTACGAAATGGTGCTGCTCTCATGCTAACCCCAGCTTCGGTCTGAAACATCCAGAAACACTGTAGACTACCAATTCGATCAGTTCCGGTAGCGCCCCAATGTAACCCGGTAGAGAAGAACTAGCCCTCCCCTCTTTGACTGATGGTTCTTGTTGCCTGTCCCTTCTGTTGTCATTTAACAGAACTATTTAGCCTGCTGAAAGGGGTTGTGTTTCGACCGCTGGTTGGTGGAGACATTTTGACTATATTCTGGACCTGCGTTGTCGCGTAATGCGTCATATGACGCGCCGCGTTAGCGCATCCGGAAGTCATCCGGGGCGCGCAGCGCGTAACGTAAGCATAACAAGTCATGTGACTTGTTAATAAAACTTTTCATTGGTTCATTTTACTTTTCTTATTCTAATGATGAAAGCCTTGGTCATATCACCTAAAAATTACGCTTTTAATTACTTCCGAACATTATTTTCTCTTAAATATATGTTATAATGTTCCAGGCTAATGTACTTTCCCGGAAATTTTACAACTGTCCTGCAAGTAAAATATATTCTTTTTTCGAGAAAAAGAGCGTTTCTTCGTCCCATGACGGAGCCGTTGAGCAAAAGAGGGTCGACCTGCTGTCTTAGTCGCCGATACGCCTGAATATGAGATTCTTATCGATCACTTTATGTTGCAGGAATAGAAAACACAACAGCCCTTGACCATTTATCTTTACTGCGTTCCTTCGTATTATACCTTTTACCCTTCATGTAATTGGTCTGCTTTATTTCACTTGCCTTTTACTGATTCTAAAACAGTGACTATTATTAAAAACTTTACCAATGTATACACTACTACCATGTTTTCTTTTAAAAACCTTTATTGTGAAAATTTCATTATACAAATACGAGCCTATAACCACGTGGGCCTGCCACGGAGCAAACTGTAATCGTATATGATGAATAGACATTTACACTGTAGAGGAACGTAACGGGCGGGCCATTAGGTTGCAAAAACTAAGGTGTCTAACAGCTACGGAATCGGTGGACGTACATTTTATAATTAAAATACGACAGGGCCAGTTACAATAAAATTATCTAGATATACATTTGCGGGCAAGTACCATGGGTGACGTTAATTCGAATTTTCAACAGTACAGTAATCAATAACACATCAGAACTTAATATCAATAGGGATGTCGAAATATTCAATCAATTCTCGTCCCCGCCTGCCATGTGCTTCAAAACTGCATACGTATCTCGTGATATCAAGGTTGTGCAACCAGTACACAACAAGGAGTTACGAGTCCCATTTATTCCGGCGCCATTTTGGGCGAGGACGGGCAGGTCCAGGATATAGTCAAAATGTCTCTACCAACCATCGACTATGATGATGTTCATATGCTGTATTTATTAGAGTAACACTCATCTGCCCACATGAAATTAATTTACCACAATCTAAACATGTCATTTTAATCTTTCCAAAGTTCTTCTAAATATTTGGGACCGTTTCCCTTGCCTCTGAAGCTCTCAGTGCCACTTCTTTAATGAATGTACTAGCAGGTCAGGGGTTCTCCTCCAAATCTCTCTTTTATGCAGCACTATAATTAATTGGTGCCACCTCTCCATATGACGATGCATGGTATAGTTACCACAACTATATATTTTTTCGGTTCCTCTGGAGAGTTCATCGTGGCAGATGAAGCGTGTAACATACCGGGCATTTACCTTTTTTTGCATGTACAGGAAAGGAAAAAAAAATCGAGCGTTCGAGTTCTTAGGTGTCCCAGGGCCATTTTAGTGGACCAGGCCCAAATCCAAAGAACAGCTATCTCACAGGCTAATGGGGCGACCCACGCCGAGTTTCAGCATTGTAGGATGACCACACAAGTACAGCAACTTGCTAGACATCACCTCGGTGCCATCCGGATCTCGGCGCCCCACTGCAGATGAAGTGCCTCTCAACTATGAAACCACCACGGTGACATCCGGATCTTGGCGCGTTGTGCTGCCTTCGGCCTATTCGCACATCGGTCCGCTACTGACGCCATCTCACAGGCTAATGGGGTGACCCACGCCGAGTTTCAGCATTGTAGGATGACCACACCAACTTGCTAGACATCACCTCGGTGCCATCCGAATCTTGGCATCTCAACGCCTAGTGGTATCTTCCATACAGAAAATATTGTTACGCTGCCTTTGGCCCCATTCGCACATCAGTCCGCAACTTAGACATCACCTCGATGCCATCCGGATCTTGGCATCTCAGCGCCTTGTGGTGTCAGTCAGAAAATATTGTTGCGCTGCCTTTGGCCCCATTCGCACATCAGTCCGCTACTGACACCATCTCACAGGCCAATAGGGCGCCCCACGCCGACTTTTACCATTGTACGATGGCCACACCAGTGGCACAACTTGCTAGACATCACCTCGGTGCCATCCGAATCTTGGCATCTCAACGCCTAGTGGTATCTTCCATACAGAAAATTTTGTTACGCTACCTTTGGCCCCATTCGCACATCGGTCCGCAACTTAGACATCACCTCGGTGCCATCCGGATCTTGGCATCTCAGCGCCTTGTGGTGTATTCTCTTCAGAAAATTTTGTTGAGCTGCCTTTGGCCCCATTCGCACATCGGTCCGCAACTTACACATCACCTCGGTGCCATCCGGATCTTGGCATCTCAGCGCCTTGTGGTGTCTTCTACTCCGAAAATATAGTAGAAAATATTGTTGCGCTGCCTTTGGCCCCATTCACACATCAGTCCGCTACTGACACCATCTCACAGGCCAACAGGGCGCCCCACGCCGACTTTTACCATTGTACGATGGCCACACCAGTGCCACAACTTGCTAGACACCACCTCGGTGCCATCCGGATCTTGGCATCTCAGCACCTTGTGGTGTCTTCTACTCCGGAAATATAGTAGAAAATATTGTTGCGCTGCCTTCGGCCCCATTCACACATCGGTCCGCTACTGACGCCATCTCACAGGCCAACGGGGCGCCCCACGCCGACTTTCAGCATTGTAGGATGGCCACACCAGTGCGGCAACTTACTAGACACCACCTCGGTGCCATCCGGATCTTGGCGCGTTGTGCTGCCTTCGGCCTATTCGCACATCGGTCCGCTACTGACGCAAACTCACAGGCCAACGGGGCGCCCCACGCCGACTTTCAGCATTGTTGGATGGCCACACCAGTGCGGCAACTTACTAGACACCACCTCGGTGCCATCCGGATCTTGGCGCGTTGTGCTGCCTTCGGCCTATTCGCACATCGGTCCGCTACTGACGCAAACTCACAGGCCAACGGGGCGCCCCACGCCGACTTTCAGCATTGTAGGATGGCCACACCAGTGCTGCAACTTGCTGGACACCACCTCGGTGCCATCCGGATCTTGGCGCGTTGTGTTGCCTTCGGCCTATTCGCACATCGGTCCGCTACTGACGCCGCCTCACGTGCCAACGTATTTTCTCCGCATTTTATACCCTATGCCGCATAACAGGTCATGTGACTTGTTTATAAAACTTTTCATTGGTTCATTTTACTTTTGGTTTCCTAATGATGGAAGGCATGATCATGTGACCTAAAAACAACACTTTTCATAGGATGAAAACTTTTTTTTTTTTCCCAAACGATGAAAGCCCCACCTTGTTTCTGGATGTTTCAGACTGAAACTGGCGTCAGCATGAGAGCACCACCATCTCGTAGCTCCGTCGTGGTCATTCCGCGAGCAATCATGGCAGCCGCTCCCCACCAGAAGCCTGCAGGAGTCGGAGCCCCCAAAACTTTTGATGAATTCTCAAGGCGGAGGGGACGCTTTCGAGAATGGGGTCCAAGACCTAGCAGACAAGCGTCCGATTTCCAAGGTGTCCCAGGGCCATTTCAGTGGACCAGGCCCAAAAAGGAAACAGCCTGCCGCCATTTTGAGAGTCCTGTGACAGCCGCCTATCGCTGCACCGCAAGAGTGGGCGCAACTCAGCTGAATTGCGGCTTTTGACACAGTGGACCAAAAACGGACGGAATGGCAACTGAAACGGTAAAGGGGCGCCCCACTACAACAGATGACACTCCACCTGGAGAGGCCCGTTCACGCCGCCTCCCCCGGGGCGCTCCACGCCGTTATTCGGAGCAGCATTGTAGGATACCAAAACCAGTGCGGCAACTTACTGGACATCACCTTGGTGCCATCGTTCTGCTGCCTTGGAACTATTCGCGCAACAGTTTGCTACTGATGACCCACCCCCCGCGACGCCCCATGCCGTTATTTGCTGGGTGGCAACTTACTAGACATCACTTTCGTGTCATCTAGATTTCGGCGCGTTCTGCTGCCTTGGAACTATTCGCACAACAGTTTGCTACTGATGACCCACCCCCCGCGACGCCCCACGCTGGAAATCTGGACGTTGTGCTGCGTTGGGACTATTCGCACAGCCGACCGCTACTTCGTTGTTTTTCCCTAAAAATGTTTATATGTTATTACTATTTTTGTTTTCTTGTATATATTTATAAATTATTAAAGTTTTATAATCTTACTACTTTGTCGGAGTGCTATATATTTTTAATGTGACACATAATTGTAAAAACTTTGATGTACAAACAGTCATCCCTGGAATCTTCCGCTTCAGGCTCGGTCCCCTCCCCAATCACAATACAGGATGGTTTTCAGATAATAGCAACGCTTCTGCTGTGACGGATCTCATCGAGTGTGGGCCTTGATCTACTATAACTCCTTTGAAGAGGGGTGATTCTTTACAGCTGTGGCCATAAACTACATCTGCAGGGCTAGCTGATAGCCTAGGACCGGCCTGGACAATCGGACACAGAGGAAAAGGAGTGTCAGAGGGTGCGGTAGTGAATAGGGCGAAAGGGAGGTGTCGGGCGGGCACAGGGTGTGATTCTCAGGGAACAGCAGCGCAGATGGGGGAGGTTTATTACCCATGCATAAGACAGAGAGCGGGGGTGACCACTGCCTGGGGGAGATGCTTGCGAGGGTGGGGAGCCATGCTAAGGATCGACAGCGTGCACAGAGTGGGTCTGGTCAAGGCATCTAAAATGGCTGCCGTGCACGACAAAAGTGTGGCATTTGAAAAAAGACAAGATGGCGCAGACAATGTTTTTCAACACTTCCTGATTTCCTTCGAATCGAACGTTAACAGACGTTGGGGCATATTACCAAAGTTAAGCGATATTTATCCCTAACGATGCTTAGCAACGATTTTTTTACCGTCAGAAATTATCGCAGATAAACCTTGCTATTATCAAGGTTTATCGGAAATACGATAAAAAACGACCGCAATGCATTAATATCGCTGAAAACTCAGCGATATTCATGCATTACCGAGCTAATGCTCTTAGCCATGTTATCCACCTCCCATTGGATAACATGGCTAAGAACTGCTCAGGGCAGGTGGTAGCTTTTGGAGATATTCGCCCTTATCTCGAATATTTCCAAAAGTTGATAATAGGAGATAGCGATGTTAGCGACTGTTTCCAGTCGCTAACATCTTGGCATGCCCACTTTGCATGTCATTAGTGATAAATATCACTCACATGCAAAGTGGGGCCCAAGATGGTCGCTATCTTCTACTAGCCGTCGCTAACTGGTGTTAGCAACAGCTAGGTAATACACATATAATTTTATCTCCGCGAAGCGGAGCGCTGTTACAGATATATATCTTGTTTCTGAACGTTAATTTCTCAAAATGCACTGAAGCACATATATTGAGACCTAGCAAAGGCACATCGGGCTACCAGTCCCTACAATTTTGCCAAGTTTCGTGCAAATCCATTCAGCTGTTCGATCCTACCGAGAGACAAGATGGCGGCCGCTACGGACTGTTTGGAATGTTTACAGACACCGGAGAGCCAATCAGCTTCGCTTCGCAAAGCTCCGTAACGCGAAAAGTACGCGAAGCGGTGCGCTGTTACAGATATATACCTTTTTTTGAACGTTAATTTCTCAAAATCCACTGGAGCACATATATTGAGATCTAGCAAAGGCACATCGGGCTACCAGTCCCTACAATTTTGCCAAGTTTCGTGCAAATCCATTCAGCTGTTCGATTATTATTATGTTTATTTTTTTTTGCCCCGCGGGGCCCTTTTAAAACCTCCACATCAAACCTAGGGGGTGAGCGACAATGTACTATGCCCCCTTATGGTCATTTGCCCCTTCGCTTTGGCCTCCTCTTGTCTCTCGATCCTACCGAGAGACAAGATGGCGGCCGCTACGGACTGTTTGGAATGTTGACAGACGCCGGAGAACCAATCAGCTTCGCTTCACAAAGCTCCGTTGCGCGAAAAGTACGCGTAGCGGAGCGCTGCCCAGTCCGCTGCTACAGATATATATCTTTTTTTGAACATTAATTTCTCAAAATCCACTGAAGCACATATATTGAGACCTACAAAAGGCACATCGGGCTACCAGTCCCTACAATTTTGCCAAGTTTCGTGCAAATCCATTCAGCCGTTCGGGCTAAAAGTGAGGCCAACCGCCCTATGGAAATTAACATGGGAAAAACGCGTTTTGGGACCCCCCTTTTTTCTCGGCCCCCCCTTGACGAACCCCCCCAAAATTTTTAGGGGCTGCTCAGAAACAAAATGTGCCATTTTCCTGAAAATTTCAGCCAATTCCGTCCACAAACGCCAAAGTTATTAGACATAGAATTTTCAAAAAACCCATAGAGAAAAAATCCTAACTATATATACCTACTGCGACCGCCAGTAGGTAATATATATATATATGCAGAAATCCATCATTTCACGCTGGAACAATTCACGTGTACAGCATGCAGGAACAGGCACGGAACACGGTAATAAGATGCCAATTATTTTATTTCAGTGCTGTCGCCATAATGTTTCGGCTCCGTAGAGCCTTGATCACATGACAACGTGATGTAGTGAGCCACCCATTTTTAAAGTGCAAATGCTTGTAATAGTATAAGTCACATGGTATGGACATAGAAAACAGATTTACCACACTTTTACAACTCATAAATAAATTAGTTAGTTGAAACAATATAGAATAGAAATCACTATATAAAAGGTAAATACAAATTATACCAAGTAATATCACTTGGGATGGCAGTATATTCCTATTACTATGTGCAAATTTCGCTATAGTAGTGCAAAAAGATTATGCAACATATCGCAACTGTTCTATAATAATACCATAAAACAATGTAAAGTTATAACAAATAGACTGTAATGGAGGTAACATATGTGTATGTCAATGTCCACATGGCACCAAACAGACATAAATAATGTTCCGAAAGAGCAAAGAGTCGTATTTCAAATTTTCCAATGCATCAATAACAACTCTCGATTGTCCCAACTGAGGGTCAACCACCCTAGATAACATATTGCAATACGTACAACTCCTAAGACTACACTTATATAACGTGTTTTCAGCACATGTTGAATTCCGGGATGAATCCCCAATTGAAGTAAAATACTGTTAGTACCTGACACATACCTGTGACCTGTTCCTAAAGTGCTAAATGGCCCTAAATGTGTATAAAGTGCTAAATGTGTTAAGAATTAAAAATCTGCAAATTACAACTATCATAGATAGACTGAGCTCAGTTCTATCTAGATTGTAGTGGCCTAAACTGGTCGTGGTCCCAAACCAAGTCCACACTGAACGCAATTTAATATGTACAGAATCAAGAAAAATCAATGAGTTTGAGCTAAGCTATAAATGCTTACATTCCAAATCGCAAATATTAATATTTACAATATATATACATATATCTGGAGAAATATATATATATATACCACATACACAGTTGCCTGGAATGAGGAAGCCCAACACAGGTGAGTGAAAACAGCCGCCTTTTTAATGGAAAATGGCTTGGAAACAACAAAGAGGTGCCTCGCAGAAAGTAAGTCCTGTGATATTGCCCGACGCGTTTCATGCTGTTGAGCATTTCTTCAGGGGCTCGCAGATGAACAGAAGTCTCTGGTTATAGCAGTTTTAAAAGGCACCAACGTAAATGAGTCCCCAACCCGGGGGAGTGGCCACGGCTGTGGCCTGCTGGATCCTGTAGTGCCTCATGTTTTCTACTGAAGTGAGCCGCTGTGACCAGGTTCCAAATACCATCATATTAAATGCCCAAGTGGGTAGCGATAGCTGACTCATGCCACTTCTCATGCTCGAAGTGTTTAATCCATTGGGGCACACCTGCCCTCAAGTTGCAGCGTCTGTTGACGTCTCAACAGGACTGTAGAACACAGCGGGGCTTCACTCGCGGCTCAGACTGCGCCGCAACATATCCACATACACAGTTGCCTGGAATGAGGAAGCCCAACACAGGTGAGTGAAAATAGCCCCCTTTTTAATGGAAAAATGGCTTGGAAACAACGCAGAGGTGCCTCACATAAAGTAAGTCCTGTGATATTGCCCAACGCATTTCAGGTGCTTCAAATATTGTTGTGCTGTCCCGCCATTCAAAGCCTGCAGCCCATGATTAAGAGCAGCCCTTGCACAAAACGTGTCGGGGAGAAGGACTGAGATTGAGTGTTTCATCATTGCCAGCCCGCTTTTGGCAACCTCCAATAAAGAATTCAAGCCTTCTTACCTGTTTTGGGCCCTTCCATGTCAAGCATCTTGTTGTTGTGGATTTTAGCGTTTCAGCCTGGACCGCGGAAGGAGCCCAGCTCTGAGTACAGACCTGCGCAATTACACGCAGTGTTGCGGTGACAGGAACAGGAGCTGTTTGTGGGGGTAGTAAGATGCCGTTGCTGGGAAGAGTGATGCCACACAACCCACTTGGGAACATTTGTTTGTACTGTTGGTGAGACGGCACGCGACCCACTGTAGTAAAACGAAGACACTACGAGTTCCAGAAGGCCGCTTCCGTGACCATGCCCACTGGGGCGGGGACTATCACTATTCAGGTGCTTCAAATATTGCTGTGCCATCCCGCCATTTAAAGCCTGCAGCCCATGATTAAGTGCAGCCCATGCACGAAACGCGTCTAAGAGAAGGACTGAGATTGAGTGTTTCATCATTGTGAGCCTGCTTTTGGCAACCTCCGATAAAGAATTCAAGCCTACTTACCTGTTTTGGGCCCTTCCATTTCAGGCATCTTGTTGTTGTGGATTTTAGCGGTTCCACCTGGACTGCGGAAGGAGCCCAGCTGTGAGTACAGACCTGCACAATGCCACACGGCGTTGCGGTGACAGGAATAGGAGCTGTTTGTGGGGGTAGTAGGATGCCGTTGCTGGGAAGAGTGATGCCACACAACCCACTTGGGAACATTTGTTTGTAATGTTGGTGAGACGGCACGGGACCCACTGTGGTAAAACGAAGACACTATGAGTTCCAGAAGGCCGCTTTCCGTGGCTATGCCCTCTGGGGCGGGGACTGTCACTATTCAGGTGCTTCAAATATTGCTGTGCCGTCCCGCCATTCAAAGCCTGCAGCCCATGATTAAGTGCAGCCCACGCACGAAACGCGTCAGGGACGAGGACTGAGATCGACTGTTTCATCATTGTCAGCCCGCTTTCGGCAACCTCCAATAAAGAATTCAAGCCTACTTACCTGTTTTAGGGCCTTCCATGTCAGGCATCTTGTTTTTGTGAATATATATATTTATCAGAACCAAATCATTTGAAATAAGGAAACAGATAACACACAAAACAGACCATGTGGTGTACTGTATAGAGAGTCCATGCCCCAAAAGGTACATAGGAAGCATTATTATCCATGTAAAAAAGTGCATCTTAGAACATACTAGAGCAATCCTTAACAATAATCAGAAATATCCAGTGGCACAGCACTTTAAATACAAACACATTGGCGCTGGACCAAAATTACTTTATTTGGTTTAGATAAAGCCAGGAAACACCAAAGAGAAGGAGATCAGGTACTGAAATTGAGAAGGCTTGAATCTGACTACATTATTAGTCTGGATATAACCGGGTGGCTTGATCAGTAGTGAGGAACTGACAGTACATCTAGATGTGTAACCTCCCCACTAAGCGCTCCCACTGTAATAGGTATCCATCTCTCGTGTGTACCTTAGATCTTTTTATTTTTTTAAAGTGTAAATTCTGTTTATTCACTTTGTTGATATTGTTCTTTATCACTTTTGACAAATGTCGTGGAATACTATCTTGCACTCAGAGATATAGCCATAAGGCCAAGTCTTCTTAGAACAGACTTGAATTAGGGCCTTTGAGGCCTCATGAGATTTACTTCTAATGGTGCAGCGGCACCATAGACATTTCTGATTGAAATCTTGAAGAGTCAAAAAGGAACTTTTGAGAATGGCCTAATAGTTTGTATTCCCTGATTCGGCCACCAGTGAACTGAGGAATGACCCTAAACATGTTACACGAAGGAGGATGGGACAGGGATTCTCCTGACAACTACTAGAGTCCAACCTCAAGGGGGCTTGTGCTATTGTATTAGAAAGTTGCCTCTCTTCACATGTGTAGAGTTAGAAATAAAATAAAACTGTCTCTTATAAGAGCAAGAATTTGTCTGGACATCAGTTTATTGCTCATTCTATCTGCGTTTTTGAGATATGAGTTGTGTTATCTCACTTGTATCTACACCCCCTCGCCCCAAGGGAGCCTTGACTGCTCAACCATAGCTACCACTGAGAGTCAAGGGCAGAAGGGGATCTCGGCACAGATGAGCGGGATTCATAGTAGGTCAGGCTCCGGGACAGAAGGAGTAAATGGCTGCAACCACCACAGTTAGGTCCAGTAGCATATTTACCTTTAAAGAGCTTAAGCCTAATCATTTGAATACTGAAGAAGCTGACCCCAGGGCAAATGTCACCCAACAAAACCTGAGCAAACCTTCAGGCATGTTAAAATACTTCAACATCTCTTCACTATTACATCACATTTCCAATATTAAGCCATGGTTTTCTATTACGATGCATCTGTTCAATTTTCGCTAATTAATGCATGATCTAATCAACCCAGGTTATTTTCTGGCTGTAATGACAGGCCTAACCCATTGACTACCCTTTACACTTTCAAATGTATCGTATTCCATAACCTTTAAAAATTTCCCTGACGGCTTCTTAGAGACTGAATGTTCCTTAATCTTTCCAATACAGGTTGCAATCCCTCTTTAAATATTTTGTTGTGCATGATGTCTTTCAAATTTCCAAATTCCTTCTAAAATAATGTGTGAAATCCTCTTTCGTTATACACCAAAGAGGAGTGAGAAGTATATGATAAGGGTTTACCCTCGGCATCCCTATTTTACTATGCAATAAACACAAAGAGAGGGGAGACCCAGTTATTTGTGACAGTGTCTGTCCTGCCTGTATCCGAGACAAGTGAGCATAATGCACACAGGCAAATCGGTGCTTCCTTTACAATCTTTCAGACAGTAAATGTTCTCTGAGATGGTGTGAACAATGAAACTAATATATATATAGGGTCCTCACCCACAGGTAAAACCTGTGGCATGCTTCATCATTGGACCCTCACCCAGACACTGAACGTGAATGGGTGAGCTCAACACGTTTGTGAGTGGGGCTTTTTGAGTGGTAGCAGTGAGCGAAGGTAGGGTTGAGTGAGTGTGTTAAAATAGCCTTTAAATCCTTTGTAACAAATTTATTATACAGGGATCTAGGGCTAGGTTAAAATAGACCAGTGTGATGCTTTTAGGAATTAATGTTCCCAGCCATCGGATAGATCGACAAGTTTCAGCCTTTATATAGCCCGTAAAGGGTCAGTAGGCTTTTCTCGGGACCTCGTTTTTACCCTGCTTTTTGCAATTGCTAATTTTCTGTGCAATTAAATAGTAACAAACATGCATGTTACCATACAGACCATATTTATAGGACCTTTTCCTTGTATGGTTGTAAATTACTTGTTTGCATGTACATGCAGTGACACAGGGAGACATGTACTCTTAATGAATGTGTGACTACAGAGTCTGTCCTCCCCTGGTACTCCTATGATGTCTGTTGAAAAAACAAGTCATTTGTTTTAGGGAGCAGTGCTCCATCTGACCCCATATTATGCGTAATATATGGCATATATGTCATCATTTCCTTTATGGAGCTGGTTACGGGAAACTTGCACGTTTCTGTCTATTGATTTGATTGTGTTTGTTGTACCTCTGAAGCGGTTGTGAAATCGTATTTGCGCGTTTGCCACAATAGGAGTGTGCTGCCAAATCCCTCTACCACACAAAGGAGGCAGCAGCGGTGTGCTGATGTCAGCACCTAGGCTAGGGAGTGTGCTCCGAAGCCCCGGATCTGTGCTCCTCTGAGCCAAGCTGGAACATTGCCAGCTATCATAAACTTTGTCCTGTTTAAGCAGAGTGTAGTTTGTCAGTCATTTATGTTTTTTCTTCAATCCTGCAACAAAAGTTCACAATTATACAATAAGTAGCAAACGACATAGAATTACAGAAAAATATTTATTGTTACATTTATCTCCCTGCACATATGGTTACTCAGACTCTCAAAAGGCCCGATTCACAGCAGTCTTTATTATTTTTACTGATAATTTATTTCTGCTTGTCTTTGCTGTTTGGTTGTTAACATGTAAACGTTTGAATTCCACAGTGGTTCTTTAATTGCATTTTCTTTAAAAGTAGAAAATGTAAATATTTCACTGAAAGACACAGCGCAAGTCAAGGGCCCTAACATGCACCGCTATTTTGAATTCATCACCACCTGGGTTGATATATTAAGTTGTTGCTACTCCTGCCTTGACCTTCTCAAGTACTTGTGAGAATCAGTCATGGGAACCTGCCTTAATGCACGATGATCCACCTTACACAACACCCTAATCCAGCTATTTGCAGGCAGATGCGGGCCAGAGGCTCTCCACTATGGCTCATCCATGGGAACTCAATGACATTTATAGCACCACTCCTATGCCAGAGATAGGAATATAAAGATGTACTCCATTACTCATGTCTCACATGAGCGGTGGAATACGGAATGTGCGCGCGGTCAGGGGCGACGACTATTGTTGCCTGCCTGGTAACTTACCTTGCAGTAGCCCTGTGCATTTGCAAGATTGTCCTGGGGGAAAGGGAGATGCTGTAAGCCTAAATTTCATTATTGTGTGAATAAAGGATGCAAAGCAAGTTTTCTGGAATGGCCTAGCAAATTGCAATATATTTGACACATTTGAAAATCTGTGAAGGTATTTACTAAATTGTGTGGGCAGCCTTGCGGTACAAAGCAACACAAGGCATTGCGTCAATGTGCTTACGATTAAAAAGGCCTACCGGCACTGCACAAATTTACAGAGCTTCATGCGAGCAGCTATGCAACCCTTGAGCCCTCATTACAAATGGCCCATAAATTCCAATGCTTGGTAATAGAAGCTACCAGGACCATCAGAATTATTTAATTTTTAGTTGGAGATTTCACGCTGAAAGCAGATGAAATCTCTGTGGGAAACTCTAAGGAAAAACACGTGGGAATTGGGCCGCAAATACTGATTTCTACATGTTATTCCCCAAAATAAATGTACTCCTGTTAATTCCCCACCCCTGAAATTTTTGGGACTCCTGTTAATGTTAATTCCGAGGAAATAATGGGAATTTTACCGGACTACTCGTAATGAGGGATTTAATAATGCAAGGCTTTGAATTGTGAACTATCAATGATCAACATTTTTGTGTTTTTCAATCTGACCCTGTGTAGATTGGAGATTCTTTTTCCTGATTCTGGCTGTATGTGCCTGATTTACAAAAAGATGTAGAATGCACATGTGCAATTAACAAAAGGGATAAGTGATATGTATAAATCTGAGGAAATAATGGAGTATATTTACAAACCCATAATGCCACTGGAGAGTCACTTTTTCTGATGCTCCAGTGGTGTTTTGCCATTCCCCATATTTACACGGTGGCGCTAAGCCACTTAATATGGCTTAACGCCACCTTGTGTAAATATGCCCCTTTCCACAGAAAGTCTGCTGCGGCAAAGGGGCGGGAAATGGGTGTAGCTGTGGGCATTCCACTGCAATACACATTGATTTTTGACGCTGCCCCAGATTTACAAGGCTGGGGTAGCGCCAAAAACTAAGACCAGGAAATACCTGGCCTTAGGATGGCAATCTCTCCTCGTGTTTGGCTCTTTCTATGTGTGCTGTATTCTGTAACACACAGAGAAAGAGTAAATCGTCATCATTGATTGTTTATGTGCAGGAAGGTATCCCTTCACCCATCACCCCTGCAGCGAGGCACCCTTGGAACATGGTGTATGGGTGCCTGCGCTGGCGCTAGGCAGCGAATTCTATCACCAGCGATAGAGGAAATGCGGGGGTGCGCCATATATTTGTAAATACGGCACATCCCTGCGTTTTGAAAATGTCAGAGCGCTGCATTGCCAAATTTGCTGTAACACACTGCTACAGCATTTTCTTGTAAATATCCCCCAATACGTTTTACTAATTACCAACACGTTTCATAGTCACCTGATCTACTTGTGCAACTGACACATGACATGTTGTGTTCATCAAATGTTAGTTACTTATAAAAGTATCTTCCACCTACGCTCACCTACGATGGACACTGTACGAAAAAAGTATGTTTTAATGCAATTGGTTAAAAGGGTTTCCCTCATCTAATAAGAAAAGTGTGCTAGAATGCAATAAAATGATGCACACAGTGCAGTTTTTTTTTAAATATGGGATCAATGACTGACATAAGGCAACCTTCTCGGGAATCATAAGGCTGTCCAAATATTCCGCCCAAAATCTGTTGTCTGTTATGGATATTTATATTAATGGCATTTTTCCTAATTTCAGTATTTCTTGATAGTATAATAACCCATCCTGTGGATGAACGTATTCTGAGAGTAATTTCTAACTAGGAGGAACTTGAAATGTGTAAAACAGGTGTCTCAAACCAGTCGATTGATCATGCGCTACCAGTAGCTCATAGACACCTTCAGAGTAGCTCACAGCCTGGTGCTCAGTGCAGGCTCTCATCTTCTTTTTAACCCGTTAAGTGCTGCCGTCGGCCGTTGAACGTTCGGAGCACTACCTGGCTGGTGCTGCGCACGTTCAACGGCCGACGCAGCCCCGCCGTATTTTAAAACAGCCGCACTGCCGCGAAATCGTGGCAGGGGCCAACGGGTTATAGTTATTGGAAGACTGTGTTTATTTTACATTATTATCGTCAGGATGCAGATAGCAGGACCTGATAATGAGCATTGCTGGAGTCAGATGTATGACCCAGGGCACATAGGTGAAGAACTGAAGCACTGAGGTATTTACATCTTAAATAAACGTCCTTGTCAACTCAGTATTGGATCCTGAGAACAAAATGATGTTCTGAATGCTTTTAAATGGGAGAAACTTGAAATGAAGAGTTAACCTAATGATTAACCCTTTCACTGCTAGGCCTTTTCCCCCCTGTGCTTAGCCTTTTTTTGGCTATTTGGGGTAGTTCGAGCTTAGGCCCCTATAAAATTTGTCCACATAAGGTATCCACGCCATGCGTCCTTTTCTTCCAACATCCTGCAGATTTTAAAGGTACCCAGGGTTGGTAGATTCCCCTAGAGGGGACCCAAAAATTAGCCAAAATACAGCAACATTTTTTTATGGGCAAAAAGTGCAGCAGAAGAAAGCGTCTGTTTTTTTCCCTGCAAATGGTATCAACAAAGGGTTTGTGGTCCTGAAATTACCATCCTCCCAGCTTTTCAGGGACAGGTAGACTTTTTGTCAGAAAACCAACATTTTCTACACAATCTTGGCATTTTACTAGGACATACTCTTTTTTCGTGCATTCAACCTCCTTCCAATTAATGGTAGAAATAGATATAAAAGCAATAATGGATCACAGAAGGCTGTACATTTCATCAAAGTAGACAAAATTAAGAATTTAGCAAGGGGCCATTTGTGTAGATCCTTCAAGGTTTCCCTATAGAAACTAGCATTTTTCAAAGTGACTTCTTTTTTACACATTGTCTTACATTTGGAAGGCAGAAATGCATTGGAAGTCAAAACAATTGTTCAACAATTCTGTGTTCCTCTAAGTCTCCTGATAAAAATAGTACCTCACTTGTGTGAGTAGGCCTAGTGCCTGTGACAGGAAACAGCCCTAAACCCAACATGAACAGTGAAAACTGGCCCTTTTTTCCGCAATGTGCCGAGCTGTGGATTTTTGACCCTAGTTCAGCCGGTACCTAGGGAAACCTAGCAAACCTTTACATTTTGGACAACTACACACACAGGGGAATCCAGGATGGGGTGACGTGTGTCTCTCACCCGGTTCTGTTACCCAGAATCCCTTGCAAACCTAAAACTTTGTAAAAAAACAAACACATTTTCCTCACTTTTCTGTGATGAAAAGTTCTGGAATCTGCAGGGAGCCACACACATCCACCCACCCAGCATTCCAACAAGTCTTCCGATAAAATTGGTACCTCACTTGTGTAGGTAGGCCTAGTGCCTGTGACAAAACACAACGTGGGAACATCGCATTTTTCCAGTGAAAACTGACCCTTTTTTCGCAATGTGCCTAGCTATGGATTTTGGACCCTCGCTCAGCCAGCTCCTAGGGAACCCTAGCAGACCTGTAAATGTTTGAAAACTTGACATCTAGGGGAATTCAGGATGGGTTGTCTTTATGGCTCTCATCAGATTATGTTACCCAGAATCCCTTGCAAACCCCAAACTTTGTAAACAAAACACATTTTCCTCACTTTTCTGTGATGGAAAGTTCTAGAATCTGTGGGGAGCCACAAACTTCCACCCACCTAGCATTCTCTCAAGTTTCCAGATAAAAATGGTACCTCACTTGTGTGGATAGGCCTAGTACCCACAACAGGAAATCCTGACGCAGGAACTAGACCTACCACCACAAAAGTGAGGAACATTTTATCGGCAGACCTGGGGCAATGTTGGGTGGTAGGAAATTGTTGGTGGCTGGGGATCCCACAACTTTTCCACACAGATAAGTAAGGAACATTTTATTTTCTGAGCTAAATTTGAGGGTTGCAGGGATTCTGGGGAGGAAAATGATGGGAGATACATGCAAGCTGCACCACCCTGGACTCCCCTAGGTGTCTAGTTTTCAGAAATGTCTGGGTTTTGGTAGGTTTCCCTAGATGGCTTCTGGGAACCTAAAAAAACCCAGACATTTCTAAAAACTAGACACCCGTTGGAGTACAGGGAGTTGTGGCTTGCATTGTTCCCTCAACATTTTCCTTCCCAGAATCTGATGCAAACCTCAAATTCAGCTAAATTTTCTTCTAATATCTGTGTGGGAAAGTTGTGGGATCACTGCATGGTACAAATTTCCTATCACTCAGTGTTCCCCTGTGCCTCCTCATAAAAATTATACCTTACTTGTGTAGAAGTGCCCATGACATGGAATGTGCAGAGATTGAGAGGGACCCCAAGCGGGTCCAACAGGGCACTTTGTTTATACGTTTTTAGGCTGACGCTACTTAGGGCACCCACACAAGTGAGGTATAATTTTTCTCGGGAGACCAAGGGGAACGCTCGGTGGTAATAAACCTGTGTCTGCAGGGTAATCCTACAACTTACCCACACGGAAATGTGAGGAAAATGTGACTTTGTAAGTAAATTGGAGGTTTGCGGGGGATTCTTAGTAATCCATGCAAGCCACACCGCCAGCCAAGAGTCAGTAAATGCACACCACCTGCCAAGTGCCATCCGCGCACACCTCCCACCAAGCGCCATCCATGCACACTGCCAGTCAAGTGACATCCACGCGCACCGCCAGCAAAGCACCATCCACGTACACTGCCAGCCAAGCGCCATCAATACAGTCAGCCAAGCACTATCCACACACACCACCAGCCAAGCACCACACGCACACTCTGCCAGCCAAGCACCATCCCCACACACCACTAGTCAAGCACCATCCACGCACACCGTCAGCCAAGCGCCAGTCCATGTACACCGCCAGCCAAGTGCGACAACACCAGGCTAGCGACAATCCACACAAACTAACATCAGGCGGATCCACACACACCATTATCCAAGTGAAAGTCCACAGACACTGCCAGCAAAATGCCAGCCAAAGGTCAGTAGAAGCAGCCCGTCAGCCAAACTTCAGTTCACACACACACACCCTCTCCCTGGTTTCTATACGACTAAAAATACCACTGAAACAGCCAAAATGTGTGCCTACACAAAAGGGGAGTGGCCCTTGCCAATGGAGCTTCTACCTGACATGACTATAAACATGTCCCTGGTGCCTAGTGGGCTTTCTGCCCCCCCGGGGGGAGAGGGACAGATAGGGAGCTATTGCCCCCAATCTGCCTTCCGGGGGGCAGAACATTTTTTAGGGTGTGGGATCATTAGCATGCCAATTCTGGGCAGCCCCCACTCCTACATATAAAAAGAACAACATAATCCCTGGTTCCTAGTGGGCTTTCTGCCCACTGGGGGACATATATGGGGCTATTGCTCCATCTGCCTCCCGTGGTAGGCCGAAATGTGGCAAGATTTTTTGAGGGGTAGGAGCATTGGCATGCCTATTTTGTGCAGCCCCCAAACCCACGTATAAAAGAAAAATCCCTGGTGCCTAGTGGGCTTTCTTCCCCGCCGGATTGGGGGGACAGATAGGGGGCTATTGTCCTGATCTGCCTTTCAGGGGGCAGAAATAATTTTTGGGTGTGGGTTCATTAGTATGCCCATTCTAGGCAGCCCCCACTCCTACATATATAAAGAACAACATCATCCCTGGTTTCTAGTGAGCTTTCTATTCCCCCGGGGGGGGGCCCTACATTGGGTATAATACCCCTCATTTGCAGAAAGTCTGTGGAGGTTGTTTAGGGGGTGGGAGTAGGGGGCACTGGCATGCCCATTTAGGGCAGCCCACATCCCTAAATACTATCAAAAAAGAATCACTGGTATCTAGAGTGCTTTCTGCCCCCTCCCCGGGGATGCAGAAAGACTGTTTCCAAATATATTTGGTTGGGGGTATGGTCTTGCCCCTTGTGGGCAGCCCCCACCCATCTTTTATCAAATAAAATAGAAAATCCCAGGTTTCTAGTGGGCTTTCTGGGCAGATTGAGGGCTACTGCACCATCTGCCCCCTGGGGATGGGGGGGGGGGCAGAATGACTGAATTTGCCCAAATTCATTTGGGGGGAGCAAAAGCCCTTCCCCAATGGGCCGCTCCCCCCTCCCTGGTGTCTAGTGATGAATTCCTGCTTGGGGATCGCCCTCCTGAGGTGATCCCCAAGCAGGGAGAGCTTCTCCCCTTTCCAATGATACCTTTCCCATCTGTCTCGGTGCTTGGGGGCTGAGATAGCCCCCTGAGCACTGAGGCATTTAAACTGAAATGAGCCGATGGGCTCATTTCAGGTTCACTTTCAGTGAAATGACGTCAGCGCGACATGCGCGCTGATCGTCATTTCAGTACAAATAACTAAGCAGCCTTGGGAGCTGGGGAAGAGCTTTCCCACCTCCTGAGGCTGCTTGGGTGAAAGGGAATCCCTCTGGTGCCCGCACCAGAGGGATTTCCTGTGCCATGTGCGTGGACGGCTGGGAGTGGTCCGACGTACAAGAGCACTTTTGCGTCGGATGGCTCCTGACAAGGACGCAAGGATCATGAGCAGAGCGGCGGGAATTGGAGGAGGTACATTTTATTGGTGTTCCCGCCGCCCACCACTTCGTAGTATGAGTGGTCGCTACTGGAGGCTTTCTGCCCGACATGGTAAGTTTACAGTCCGACCGCTGTTTTAGGATGATGGAGGTTGGAGTTAAACCTTCAGGGGTTTCCAACATGGTTCCGATGGGCTCAAGGTGCCTGTCTGTGCGTCGGAAAGACAGCATAATCCCTTAATGATGGTAGTTCTGTAATCGGGATTATGATGTCGGTTTCAGACAGCCATTCCATTTCCAACATGGAAAGGCTGTCGGAAAGAGACATTGGGGACCCTAGCAGGGCCCCACTGGCACTCCATAACCAGGGTCACAAACATCCATTTTTCATTGGAAGCTTTTGCTGCAGGCCTTTTCCCACCGCTACACAAGCTTCCATTGGAAAATGGATGTTTGTGACCGCCCTATGAGTGACCACATCGTAATCATGCGGTCGGAACTCCTGACATAAGGTCGCCCAACATTGTAATCAGGCCCTAAATGTTAAAATAACTGTATGACTTAATAGCAAGAAGCATTAAATTATACAATACAAGAAATGTATTATATTTTTAAAAAAAAAATGTAATATTAATGTATATTAAATAACAAAACACAACATAAATATGTATACATAATACATTAAATATATACAATTTTTTTAATAAAACACTATTATGAATATATATATTTTAAATATGTTATAAATTGTATTATCATAGAAATAATAAAATTCCTAAAAATAAATAGTAATGAAATTATTAATTTAAATATATCAACTCAAAATAAATTACATTAAAATATATATTTTTAAATTAAATATGCTCTAAATATCTTTTTTTTTTATCCAGAATGATCTAATAAGTAGTAATTTAAATCCAATCTGGGAACATTAAAAAATAAGATAATAAAAACCATTCAAATACACTGTTTTGAATGCAATCCTACAGACATTAGGAAAAGGGCATACATTGAGGTGGCGTGAGTCAGATTTTCTATTCTGACTCCAGTCCAACAAACATAGGGGAAAGTGCAGATATTGGGGGTTCTGATTTAGTATTGTAACTCCAGTCTCACAAATACTGGGGGTAGAACAGACATTGAAGTGGTTAGATTCAGTATGCCAGAATAATAATACTACACATTTAAAATTATTCAAACATTTAAATAAAAAGTCTCCTGCTCTGTTACGCTTGGATGTGCCAGATGTGCTCATGGCCTACCGCTCTGGCAGATGCAGATGTGTAGGGCCTGGAGTACCTTCAGCATTGCGTCTTTGTTGGAGCTGCTTGTCTGCCATCTTCGCTGCAGCTACCAGAACACCCACTGGTCTGCTGTGGAGCGCTCAATGGACTTTGACCCACTGCTGGAGGGCATTATGATATTCTGCTCCCCGCTGTCCCTAATGCTTCGGCTTTCTCTGGCTGGTGGCTATTGGCAGTAAATGCTGCTTACCAGCCCTGGCCCAGGTTATCCGTGGGGGCGGCTGTTTGAGTAGTGAGGCTTTGAGCTTCCACAGGTGCCAGGGGTGTCACTGTTAGAGGAGGTGGCGATCGAAGTGATCAAGCATTATGCTGACTTGACTTAATGGAGAGTTGGAGTGCAGGAGCATCGGTCATACATTTCAGACTCCGCCGGATAAAAATGAGGATCAGGAGGAGTCCAAAAGTCTAAAGTCCAGAGTCGCGCTGGTGGAGCTGGCAAGGGTGGCAAGATAGGAAGGGGAGTGTAGCTTGGCATCCATCTTAAAGTCAGGCAAATCAAGTCTGTTGATCTCCAAGACTCTGTAGGTGGTATTGTCTCTAGATCTTAGGATTGTTCCTCAGCTAAGCCCAATTGTCCTAGTGGAACATCGGGACCCCCTTGTCAGATGGGACATCTTCCCATACCAGTGAAAATACATTGGTGGGCACCATTTTAGAGGCAGACTCTGTGGGTTCTGGGAAAGTAAGTGCTGAGTTTAAAGGGGGTTAAAATAGGCGCCAGCCAGATCTCAAAACCCGAGTTCAGGTAATGAAAGGCTGTTTTATGAGCCCCCACTTACCGCCTCAGGAGAGTATCCACTGAGAGTCTCAATAGAGTTTAAGTTCTCCTCCTTCTCCAGCTGCAGGCGTGCGATGTTGGCAAAGCGGGATCACAAGATGGGTCGAAGCAGAGGATTTCACCCCATGGAGGCAGCAGGCACTTAGGGGTGAGGGTCGAGGGGTGGGGGCTTAGATTGGAGGTTGGGGCGGTGATCGCTGGTATTACGGAGCACTTCATGCCCGCGTGAATCCGCTCTCCTATGCCCAGAGGCCTCAGGCCTGCAATGAGGGCATTGTTATAGGGATTGGGGATTCACTCACTGGGCTAATGTCTGCTCCAACGCCGGCCATCTGATCCTCTGGGCCTCCGTGTAGCAGCGGTGTTCAGGATCGCAAGATCCCACAGGGCGCGTCCTGCTGCTGGCGCGATGCACCTTCGCGATTACCGATCACTATTGCTGCCCAAGGTGTAGGGGGGATCATGTCTCCGATGCTGCACACTCAGGGACTCGCCCCTTGTCCTCAGGCTAGAGCAGGAAAGGGCCGCACAAGATGACCCCCGCAATCACCGAAGTCACGGACTCCGCCACACTTCTTCAGTAGCCCGCCTTAGTTCGTACTGGTCTCTCTGGGCGTTCCTTCCGTATTCAGCACATGGAAGCCTCCATCTTGACTTTTGGCTTCAAGCCTTCACTCCCTTGTGCAAGTCGGTGCAGCCCATTGCCAGGGCCAAATCTCTCCTGCCCCAAGGGTCCAAAGACCCCCACTAGTGTCAGTAGGTCGGCTCCCTAAATTTGGACGGATTCTAACAGGTGGCTGCGGGGTTTTAGGCTGGTGGCAGCCGCTGCTCAATCAGTCTGAGACCATCTTTGCCGTCTGCTCTGATGTCTCCGCGATGCACGATCGGAGAAGGGCGAGATTTATCTTCAGGTGATCCGCCTGCATTTCGGTGGGGGAATTGTTGTATTAGGTGGAAAAACAGTGCAGTGGAACGTCGCTCTGGAAGTTGGAAGGACGGTTCACCACAGAGCAACAGCTCCGAGCGGCCATGATCTCCAGTGAGGACATTTTATGCAATCTGCAGAAGAACAAGCCCTTCAGATTGAGTAATATTGAACAAAGATAATCATATAGTACCCATCTGATAGCATAGGAACTGAAGTCGCTTCTGAAGGCTCCATAAGGAATTATAAAAGGAACACTAAAAGCAAGGAAGAACACTCTAGAAAACCCAGTAAGGGGCCTATTAATGAGTTCAGTGGCTCAGGGCAGTGCAGCAAGTCACCTTGTTGCACTCCCCTGCGTCACAGGGAATGTGCCCTATTTATCCAATACACAGGGCCGGACAGGCCATAGCGGGCACCGGGGAATCCCCCGGTGCGCCGCACGGGTGGGGGGCGATTTTGGGCCCCTGGGGGCCGTTCTTGTTACAAGGCCTTTTTTGCAGCATAGCTGCAAAATTGGCCCTGTACCAAAATCGGCCAAAAAACGGCCCTGGCAAAGAGCTCGGCAGCACCTCCAACCCCCCCCAAGAGTGGGGAGGGGGGCCGGCCAAGCACTTTGCCAGGGCCGGTTGTGGTTCCCAGTCCGGCCCTGCCAATACAGTACATTTCGGCTGTTTCACTTGCGATGGAGCAGTTTTGCCATCTTAGCGCAATGCGGGCATTCTTGCACCATGGTGCAAAGGTGCCTGTGCTGTAGGGAGGATTGTTTTCACCTTCCTGCAGAAAAACAATCTTGAGAGGCTTTTTCCTCTTACTATGTGTGTTGCATTCTGTAGCACACATAGAAAGAGTAAAGATGAGGGGAAATAAAGATAATTTTATGGCAAGACCGGAGGCTCCTATTATGCTTTCTTATCTTGCATTTTATTCTATAGCAGCCAAGATAAGTGCAAGAAACTACAGTTCCCAGAGGGCCAGGCAACAACTGGGCAATGGGAATGAGAAAAAACGAGAGTACAGTAACCAATCAGCAGTCACATTATAGATAAGAGAACACACTGACTGCGCAGCTTCCTCTTTTGTTGCTGCTCGCAGTCAGATAAGTGTTCTCTTATCTATGCTCACAGTGTTTGTTGTTGTTTAAACGTGTTATTTTACTGCTTGTATAATATTTTCAGGTTTTTACTGCTGGTTTCATTCGAGCGCTATTGCGCCGCTTTGACTCGCGGTTCGCGCGCTTCAGGTTCCGTTTCCCCCTCCCCCCTTTCCCCGCTCCTTGCAGTGGTCTTGCCCGCTCCGCGGTGCTTGCGCTTGTTCGCGAACATTCCTACCGCCTTCGGAGCATTCTTCCTCTCACCGGAGCCGGAGCCTGCCTTCAGCCTTTCTTCTGGCTTTCTCCCGGCTGTGTCCCGCATTCCGCTTCCCGCTTTGGAAGCATTGTGTTCTCGGCTCCCGGAGCTGCTTCCTGCCTGCCTCACGCCGGTCTCCTCCCTTTGTTCGAGCCGGCCCGCCTCTGTTCACGCCCCCTTCCTAAGCAGGCTTCAATAGCTCAGTTGGGAGAGCGTTCGACTGCAGAGCTAGAGGACCCAGGTTCTATCCCGGGTTTCAACATAGTTGCAACTTGTGCTTTTATTTTCATATTAACCCTTACCTACCTTGCTTGGCATATTTAAATATGGAGAGCTCTTCTGAGGAGAATTCCTCTCAATTGGATAATGGGTCACTTAAACAGGACCTGCATAGATTTATCAACAATTCTGTTGAACAAGCTGTGGAAGTCTCTATGAAGAGAATGTCTAAAAATATGGAAAATTCCATGGTCAGCATGTTGTCCAAGGTTTTGGCCCAATCTGCGGGGGATAGCAGAAAACGAAAGGTGGAACACTCTGTTTCTGTGCAAAAGCCTAAAAAGGCGTCAGCAATGGTTAGCGAGTCTTACTCGCCTATGGATGAGGACGTTGTGCCTCCAAGGCCTCCTGCTAAGGAGGGGTTTGTCGGTTCAGAGGGCAAGAAGAAATAGAAATCTAAGCACACAGAGTCTCCTAAGAAATTGGTAATTTCCACCATCTTGGACATGGATGACGATATGCCTGATGCTGACGATTTATTCGACATGTTTGACGTCACAGATCCCCCTCCCCCCAAACTTCCCAAAAATGATTCCTTTAATTTTGATCCAGTATATGACTTGGAGGGTCTCCCAATGTTTGACCCATCCTCCATCCGTCATCCCAACTCGACGGAATGGCTTCCCTCTCATCACGTTGGTGAATATATTTCTGCCCGTCTTCGTCTCCCTCTGGAGGCAGCGGTGCGTTCCAGATTAAAGTCTGAGTGTCCCAAACCTGCCCTCCCTGATAAAATCACCCTTGTCCCTTCTATTGATCAGCCTCTCCTTACCTTCTTTTCTAAATTTGGTAAAGACCCTCGACGCGGGGTTGACAAGGCATGGTCCACATGCCAGGACAAATTGCTAGACATTGTTGGTCCCTTGGCCCGTATCTTTGACATGGCAGAGTCTGCCCGTCTTGAAGGCTCTGATCTTTCAGCTGAAGACGTTTCCATGTGGGTGCAGCGTGCCTTCTGCCTCTTGGGCAATGCCAACGCAGCCATTACCCACGAAAGACGTAAGGGTCTTTTGATCAAATTGGACCCCAAGCTTGCCAACCTTGCTCCCATGGACCCCGGCTCTAAGGCAAATGGCCTCCTCTTTGGGGAGAATTTGGTTCACGATATAAGTCGCTTTGTCTCTACCTTTGCCTCTCTTGACAAGGCTCAACAATCCATAAAAAAGACTTTCGCCCCTTGGGTTTTTGGACGGGCCGGACGAGGCAGGGGTCGCTCTTCCGGCCGTCCATACAATCAAGGCTCCAAAGGTTCTTACGACAACTCCCAAGACTACAAGCCGCACTTCTATCCTCAACGAGGACGTGGTTTCCGCGGCAGAGGGCGCAAAGGTTATCGCAACGCCAACTCCAATCAACAAGGTAAGCCTTTCTTCTTTCCCTCCTGTAGGGGGTCGATTAAAACTGTTTCTTCCAAACTGGCATTCCATAAGTGCCGACCCGTGGGTCATCAACACAGTTCAAGGCTATCTTATAGAGTTTTACTCTCCTCCTGTCCAGACCTCTTTCCCTCCTCCTCTAGTGTTCTCTACACACATGGCAAACCTCATCTCAACAGAGATAAAGTCCTTATTACAGAAACAAGCCATTCAAATTTTTCCCTACGACTCTACAGGCTTTTTAAGCTCCATTTTTCTAGTCCAAAAGAAGAACAAGAAATTACGCACTGTCATAAACCTAAAATGGTTCAACCACTTTGTAGTGTATCGTCATTTCAAAATGGAGACGATCCTGCATCTGAGGGAGACCCTTCGGCAAAACGATTGGATGGTTCGCTTGGATCTCCAGGATGCCTATCTTACTGTTCCTATCCACCAGTCTCACTGGAAGTTCCTTCAGTTCCAGTGGTCAGGAGTGACCTACTGTTTCACCTCTCTTCCCTTTGGTCTCTCCTCTGCACCATGGTGATTCACAAAACTTCTGAAGCCGGTGGTCGCTTTTCTTCGCTCTCTTGGTATCAGACTCATAATATACTTAGACGATATTCTAATCCTGAATCTAGACAAACAGGATCTACTTGCAGATCTCCAAACCACTCAGTGTCTTCTTCTGGACTTGGGTTTCCTTGTAAACATCGAGAAATCTTCTCTGATTCCCTCTCAGAACATGGAATTTCTGGGCTTCCTTGTGGACTCGGTAGCGGCGTCTTTACGCCTCCCCCTTTCAAAGATTTCCAAAATCAAGGTGGAGATTGCCTCTGTGCTCCATCTTTCTCTCATCTCCCTCAGATCTCTGGCCAGGATTGTCGGTCTTCTTTCCTCTTCTATTCAGGCAATATTTCCGGGCCCCCTGCACTATCGAGCCCTCCAACGCCTAAAGATCAGGCTCCTTCGCCAAGGTCTAGCTTACTCAGACGTCATAGCTCTAGACCAAGAGTCCCGCACAGAACTGCAATGGTGGATAGACCATTTAGATGCGTGGAACGGGCGCACTATCTTCGCCACATCCCCAGATCTTGTTTTAGAATCCGATGCCAGTCTATCGGGTTGGGGCGCCCGCTGTGGTCCAATCTCAACTGGAGGAGCATGGTCAAGGGAGGAGTCCAGACTGCACATAAAATGTTTAGAGATGCTTGCTGGTTCCTTTGCGATCAAAAGTCTTTCCAAAGACAGGATCCGCTGTTCCATACTCTTACGTATGGACAATGTTTCTGCGGTTCGCTACATAAATCATCTCGGCGGAACCAAGTCCAAGCCTTTAACGGACTTAGCGAAAAGTCTGTGGGAATATTGCCTAGCCCATCATCTCTCTTTGACAGCGGAATACCTTCCAGGCGACCTCAATTCTGTGGCGGATTGGCACTCGAGGTTCCTGCGAGACTCCAGCGACTGGAGGCTTTGTCCCTCCGTCTTCCACTCTCTTTCTCTTTTATGGGGTCCCTTTTCCATCGATCTCTTTGCTTCTCGCCTCAATTCCCACTTGCCCCAGTTTTTCAGTTGGCGTCCAGACCCCCTAGCTCTAGCCACGGATGCTTTCCTCCAGGATTGGTCTCGTCACCTCAATTATGCCTTTCCTCCTTTTATAATGATCAACAGAGTGCTGGCGCAAGTCCGCCGTCAGGAAACTTCTCTAGTACTGATAGTCCCCTTCTGGCAAGCTCAAATCTGGTTCCCTGTTCTTCTAGAAATGGCAATGGATTTTCTTGTACTTCTGCCGTCCTTCGACGATCTGCTTCTCAACCCTCGAGGCGAGCGCCACAGTCTGATCTTGGACAACTCCCTCACTCTGTCGGCTTGGAAAGTTTCCGGCCTTCCCCTTCTAACGTCCTCATTTCACAAGAGGCTGCTCACTTTATCAGCCAGGCCTGGGCTCCAGGCACTTCCAAAGCCTACAAATCCGCCTGGTCTCTTTGGGCAAGCTGGTGTCTGGAAAGGTCTCTCGATCCCTTTTCAGCCCCTCTAGGATTTGTTATCAACTTCTTAGCTTCTCAGGCCAGCGCTGGGAAGGCCTATCGCACTATCAACCTCTACCGCTCTGCCATTTCCTCAATCACGCCCTAATTGATGGGAAACCTGTAGGTGCTCATCCTCTGATTTGTCGCCTCCTCAAAGGTGTTCGATGCTCTAAACCACCGTTGGCTAAGTATACCTCTTTGTGGGATGTTTCTGTTGTACTTAAACTGTTTTTGAATTGGCCCTCTAATTCTGCTTTGTCTCTCAAAATGTTATCAGCCAAACTTACTATGTTACTTTGCTTGGTGTCTATTGAAAGGGTTTCTGATGTTAGAGCTTTGGATGTTTCTTCTCGCCAATTTTCCCCTACAGGTGTGCTGTTCCAGATTCGCAGACGCACGAAGACTAATCTAGACTCTGTTTTTTATCCCTATTTTCCCGATCAACCCCAACTTTGTGTGGGACAGTGTTTGAAAATGTATGAACAAAAGACCGCTGATCTCAGAACGCCCTCTTGTTCTCAACTCCTTATTTCCTTTTGCAAACCCCACCTCCCTGTTTCCTCCCCTACCCTCGCCAGGTGGGTTCGCTGGGTTATGTCCCTTGCCGGTATTGATGTCTCTGTTTTCGGAGCACATTCGGCTAGAGGAGCCATGGCTTCTAAGGCCTTTTGGTCTGGCTCCCGTTTAGAGGACATACTGAGATCAGCAGATTGGTCCAATGACAGTATTTCCCGCATGTTTTACTGTAAGCCTATTCATTCTGTTGCTTCTGATGTTATTGACTTGCTTTGAACAAGCATAATAGGAGCCTCCGGTCTTGCCATAAAATGTAGATTTTCCTAGTTATTATGACGAAAAGTCTTAATTTTATTAAAGATACGGAGGCGAGTATTATCCCGCCGCTACACTATTAACATGTGTTCTCCCTCCCTACAGCGAATCCGGCCTTACCGCCTGCCTCATCATAGAAGATCTACTCTCCAGCGGCTCCGTTCATCTCCTGCTTGGATTTCCCCTCCGGTCCTTCCAGCTCCTTTTTTCGGATCCTTTCCTTGGACTTTGGCTCTGGATTCCAGTGATTAAGGATTTCTGCTCCTGGACTTTGGCGTTCTTTCTGGTTATGGCTATTTTTCC
Source organism: Lissotriton helveticus (assembly GCF_964261635.1). NCBI lineage: Eukaryota > Metazoa > Chordata > Amphibia > Caudata > Salamandridae > Lissotriton > Lissotriton helveticus. Next base: position 192,615,766 of record NC_136060.1, read on the forward strand.
TTTATTTTCAATTGTTATCTGACTGGCTCTCCGCGAAAAGAGGAAGCTGCGCAGTCAGTGTGTTCTCTTATCTATAATGTGACTGCTGATTGGTTACTGTACTCTCGTTTTTTCTCATTCCCATGGCCCAGTTGTTGCCTGGCCCTCTGGGAACTGTAGTTTCTTGCACTTATCTTGGCTGCTATAAAATAAAATGCAAGATAAGAAAGCATAATACTCGCCTCCGTGTCTTTAATAAAATTAAGACTTTCCGTCATAATAACTAGGAAAATCTACATTCTCCCCGTTACGCCTTTCCTGGGGAAAGGGAGGTTGTATCATTTTGGCGCATTCCCAGGTTTGCAAGGTCTTGTAAATCTGGGAATGCATCAAAAACCATGGTACACCCACACACCACCCATGGAACTCTTACCCAGGGTAGAGTAATGCAATGCAGCAATTTGCGCTGAATTGCATTACTCCATATTTTTGAAGGCACTAAAATACACACAAAAAAAGACTTAAAAAATCTGACTTTGTGTCACTCTTGCTCCATGTTGCATGGTGAAGAACGACACAAACCGGGTCATAAATATGGGCCAAAGCTTGGGAAAAAAGAAAACAGTTCCTCTAAAAGCAAAGAGTGAAGTTGATAATGTTTGGAATTCAACTCTCACTGCATGTCAGGCCTCAATTGTCCAAACAGAAGCAGGCTTTGAAACTAATCAAGCTAAAGCCAATGCTCACAAGTTAAAGCTGGTCACTTCATGCCTCAATGATCATCAAAGGTGGACGAATTGGAAACAAATCCCTGAAAACTCCAACCCCCTAACCCCCAAATAGAGGTACAATATTTTAAACAATATCTTTGAATTTATTACATCATTTGATCTAACAAATGTAAGTCCAGGGTCATAGTTTTAATCGGTACAGCAGGTGCGATGGCACCAGAGCTCAGAGACCTGAAGGATACATTGAACCCTGATTTATAATTCAAACAGCAAACAGGCGGGTCTATTTCCATCCTTGCACTAGGGACCATGACACACTGGCTAGGCCACTGAGAGAGTCAGTCCATAACTAAATAAAGGGCCTGCTCCTCAGTTGCATAAGGAATTCAATTAAAATACATTCCACCGACGTAGGCAGATTCCTGACAGTAAAGATATAATTTTTTTTGCTGTTTTTTTAAGTATCATAAACTGTATTGCAATGCTTTACATGAGCACCAGTGTAATGTCAGCACTCTAGCTGACTCACGTTGCGTGATGGTCGCGACGCGCCCCCCGGCCATTTTGTGGATGCGCGCGCATCCACATTCGAGAGGCGCGAGTGCCGGAGCCCGGCAGCAATCGGCTCGGCGCTCTCTGAGCAAGTAACTACGAATAAACCCCGTTAACCCCTAAGTTGTGTCCTCTCATTTGTGGGAGAGTAAGGAACTTTACAATGGCGACGAGGACGGTATAAACAAGGGAAAAAAAACGGGGAAAAAAAACGGACACATTGAGCATTGAACCCAGGCAGGTGCAACCACCAGACCACCACAAGGTGCCTGAGAGAGCCACAGTCAAGCCACCAAAGAGGGACATCAGAGAGCGCGACAGAGCCCACAACACCCACATAAGGAGCCAAGAGGACACGCAGTGGGGTAAGAACGCAAAGGACACCCCCACAGCATGACACACCCTAGGGCAGGAGCACTGGCGACCTCAGGGAAGAGTGAAGGGGAAGAGACAAGAAGTCCCCAGCTGCAACCTAGGAAGCAGGAGGAAAACAGCGCACCGGGCAGTCCCAAGAGCCAAAGCGGGACCTCTCCGCCTGGAAAGTGCGAAACCATGTGCGCACAGGCGTCTTCTGCAACGGCGCCTGTACCATTCCTGCCCAAGCCAGGAGAACCCCTCATGAGGTGGGAAGACTGGAGAGACTACATCGATAACTTTATTGAAGTGATAGAGGATGAAAACGAGGAGAAATTTACAAGTAAAAGGAAGAAACGAATACTGTTACACAACCTGGGCCTGGAGGGACTCAGAGTATTCAAAAACCTAGTACCCAACCAACGAGCAACCTCCGACGACGATGTCTACTCCCACGCAATTGAAGAATTGAATGAACACTACAGACCATCAGTATGTGTCTCAATTGATCGATACAATTTTCAACAGAGAAAGCAAGAAGCTGGGGAATCGGTAGAAGAATATGTGGTGGCATTGAGGAAATTAGCATCCACGTGCAAATACGATACATTCCAAGATGAGTTCATTAAGGACCAAATCGTGATGCACACCACAAGTAAGGCCGTACAAGAGAAATTATGGGCAAGTGGAGATGCCACGCTGAAGGAAGTCATGGTAATAGTAAAGAAAGCGGAGTTGGCACGACGTTGTGCGGAAGCGGCGAAGAAAGAGACGTTGGCCAGACCGATGGTGAACCGAATAGAAGAGGAGGAGCCCCGAAGAGACAGCTACAAGAACAAGGGAACCCCTCAGAAAGGACCGAACAGGTGGCAGGGAAATCCAGGCCCACCGGGAAAACAAAGGGAAGCAACAAAAAGGCCTGTTACCGATGTGGAAGCACGGCGCACGAGGCCTACGACAGGAAATGTCCGGCGTTTCGCGCCAAATGTATGTTCTGTGGGATTGTAGGACATTACGAGAAAGTGTGCCTTAGGAAGTCAGCCAGGAGTGTGGTAAAATATGTAGACCAAGGACAAGAAGACCCAGAGGAGAGTAACCACGAGGAAGAGGACATGGTTCTTTGCATCTACGACCAAGTGCTATGCGTGGACTCCAAGAGATCGACCAAGCCAGTGCTGGACATGACGATTGGTGGAGTACCAATAAGCATAGTGGCAGATACGGGTTCGCCCTACACAATAGTCCAGAGGGCGGTATGGAACGAGATATTTAGACCACACTTGGGCCCAGAGCTAGAGCGGCTGGACATAAGGCCCGTCACATACAATGGTGGGGTTTCGGCCATTAAAATTCGAATTTGGAGGACGCAGTGCGAACTGCAAACTGTATGTCTCAGAAAAAGGACCATCGGTATTGGGATGGTTGGACCAGGGTGACCTGGGCATCAAACTGGACCCGGGAGGAAAGGTTCAAATCCTACTCACTGAACCAGAAAGATGGCCGGACCTGGACAGATGGAAGAGGGAGCACCCTAAGGTGTTCGGAGGCAAAGTGGGGAAACTTTATAAGTTTGCGCACAAGATTGTACTCAAAGCAGGAGCGGAACCAGTGTCCCACAAGGTGAGGAATGTACCCCTCTCTGTGAGAGACGCGGTGCAGTTGGAAAAAAAGGGCATAATCGAACCAATCACGTGTGCCGATGGCTGGCCCCACTAGTGGTGGTGATGAAACCCAGCGGGAAGGTCAGGCTATGCGTAGACCTGCGTGAACTAAACAAGAATATCGTAGTGGAGAAGTTCCCCTTGCCACGAATTGAAGAAATGTTAGCCAAAACAAGAGGAATAAAGTGGTACTCCACCATTGACTTAACCTCAGCATACCACCAGATAGCATTACACCCGGAGAGTAGGAGGCTGACGTCATTCATCACCCCCTTCGGATGTTACCAGTTCTGCCGTATGCCATTTGGGCTGGCATCAGCGGCAGCGGTGTTTCAAAAACGTATGCACCAATTGTTTAGGAACATGGACGGCATCCAGTACTTTCAGGATGATATCCTAGTGATGGGGCGAGAGAGGATAGACCACGACGCGAAACTTACCAAAGTGCTGAGGGTGCTGGAGGAAAAGGGCCTAACTGCAGAGTGGGAAAAGTGCCGGCTAGGCATGGAATCAGTGACCTACTTAGGACACGAAATTGGAGTGCAAGACTGAGAACGTGAAAGCGATTTGTGATGCACCACCCCCCGCCAGCAAGGAAGATGTCAGGTCCTTTTTAGGCATGGCAGAATACTATAGTAAATTTGTTCAACATTTCGCAACAAAAACCCACCACATGAGACAATTAACGAGAGAAAAGACAATGTTCAGCTGGACGGAAGAAGCAGAGAGAGAGTTCGAAAGCATAAAGATGGACGTGGTAGGTGCCGTACCCCTGCAAGGTTACGATCCCCAAGGAAGAACAGTGCTCACAGCAGATGCCAGCGACAAAGGACTAGGTGCCGTGTTGATGCAGGACAGAGGACAAGGAGTGGTGGAGACATTGAGCTTTGCATCTCGCACACTGAGTGACACGGAGAAAAAGTTCAGCGTCATAGAAAAGGAGATGTTGGCCGTGGTGTGGGCAATGACAAGGTTCCGACAATTCCTATGGGTGACACGATTCCAGCTGAAGACTGATCATAAACCGTTGGTGAAAGTACTCACCTCCAGTGGGCATGCCAGCGCCACACCCAGAATTTCAAAAATGACCTTGAAGCTTTGGAATACAGATACGATGTGGAATATATTCCGGGCAGTCGGAATAAAGTGGCAGATTACTTGAGTAGGGCCGCAGCCATGAAAACGGAAGAAGAAGACAAAGAAGGTGGGGAGGAAATGGTAACCTTGATGGATGACCAGGAGAGGGTCATTAGCAACCAAGAGTGGAACGAAGCCTATAAGGAAGATCAGGACATACAGGAGGTGAAGGAGTGCATAGTGAACGGCTGGCCGGAAAAGAAACACCTCAGCGAGAATCTACGGAAGTATTATGAGGTCAGGGAGGAATTGTCAGTGGACGACAAGGGAGTGTTCGTATATAGGGGGGACACGGTCATCCCCCCAGCAGGAATAGTCCCAAGACTGCTAGCGATACTCCACGAAGGGCATCTGGGGATTGGAAAAACAAAACTACGGACCAAACAAGGATACTGGTGGCCAGGCATGGATCTGCAAGCTGAACGATACGTCAGGGAATGCATCCAGTGCCAAGGAGCGGACAAAACGCTCAAGCCTTTGAGACCAGCGTTAGGAAAATTTGACTCCCCGAAGAACCCGTGGGAAGAACTGTCTATTGATATCTTGGGACCGATCTTGGAAGTATGTGTGCGTCCTCATAGACTGGTACTCCAAGTGGCCAGAAGTGAAAGTGGAAGAAGTAATGGACACAGAGACAATTCTAAGATTTCTGAATGACACGTTCGTGAGAGAAGGCATTCCCAAATCCATCCTGAGTGACAACGGTCCTCAGTTCACCTCAGAAAAATGGACTAAATTCATGGAGAGGAATGGCATCCTCTCCAAACACACCTCCATATATCACCCGGCTGGTAACGGACTAGTTGAACGCTTTAACCGGGTGGTGATGGGATCGGTGCAAGCGGCGATAATGAGTGACAAGGATTGGGAGAAAGAAATATGGCAAATGATCTGGGCATACAGAAACACCCCCACAGGAACAGGGTATAGCCCCATCCAAATTCTGAGGGGCCGAGATCCTTTCACAAAGGACAACCGAATATGGAAAGAGAAAACAATACCAAGCAAATGGTCCCCGGCAGTGGTTCAGGCGAACTTGGAGAGAGCACAAGCTGTCTACACAAAGTACTATAACTTACGAAGGAATGTGAGAGACACAGGACTAGAGGAAGGCGACTGGGTGAGAGTCAAGCTGGCAGTAATGCAAAGGAAGGGGGACAGCAAATACAGTAGACCCCTTCAGGTCAAGGAGGTGTATGATAGAGCTGCCCTGTTAAGCGATGGCAATGTATGGTCCCAAGACCGCATGGCGAGATGCAATAAAGTATTACAGTGGAGCCACGGTGAGCAAGATCTGGAAGGGGCAGTGGAGCCCAATGGAGAAAATGAACTCCCCAACTTGGAGGTAGACACGGAAGGTGGAGACTTGAACGAGGAGCAGGGCAGCAGAGGTACCCTCAGAATGGAGATGGAGAGGAGTGTAAGGAGGTCGACGGGGAGCCCAGCTGAACTGAGGCATGGAGAAGGTAGTGAAGAGACTCATGAAGGAGAAGCTACAGCCACCCCGGTAAGACATACCCGAAGGGGGAGAGCGGTGGTGAGACCATCCAGGTTTCAGGACTATGATATGAGCAATGGACTGTAAGTTTCATGTTTGTTTCATTGGTGGAAAAAAGGGGAGATATGTAATGTCAGCGCTCTAGCTGACTCACGTTGCGTGATGACGCGACGCGCCCCCCGGCCATTTTGTGGATGCGCGTGCATCCACATTCGAGAGGCGCGAGTGCCGGAGCCCGGCAGCAATCGGCTCGGCGCTCTCTGAGCAAGTAACTACGAATAAACCCCGTTAACCCCTAAGTTGTGTCCTGTCATTTGTGGGAGAGTAAGGAACTTTACAACCAGTTTCATTAAACATGGTCACATTCATTTTTTATGCACTTGGAGATATAGTGATTTGCCCAGAATCGCAGGATGTTGAGCCAAAGCCAGACCTGAACCAGGTTCACCAGTTCCAAAATTGGCAGCTCTAGCCTCTTGCCACACTCGATCATTGACAATTCACTTTGGTTCCTAAAAACCTCAGGTGCTAACAATCAAGAGAATATGTAATTAAACCACAGTTAGATACTAGCAGTCTGGAGCAAAATACCATATCATCCAAAAATATTGACAGAATTTCTTTTGTGCATGACACAAAAAGTAAACAATGGTCCAAGACTGACTTTTCCTCCAGAGTTTGTCGGATGGATAATGAACCATAGCTATGGCAGAATACTTTACTCCCGCCACGCGAGGAATCTCTGCCTGCCACATTTAAAGATGTCCATTAGCTCAGCGGACTCTTCTTGCATTTCCAGGAATCGCCGTCACACCAGCTCCTGTAAATGCATTGGAAGTTTGATTGACGGCTCTGTCATCATGACCGAGCCGTACATCAGACTTTCAAAATTTACTTTATTTTCAAAAGCAAATTCCCAAACTGCGATTTTGTTTCTGAGGAAAAAGAAGATATGCCCCTCCCCCATCCCCCCATGTCCTGGGAGTTTTCTCCCATGGCGTGGGTGTTGTTTTGGAGTTTTCAGTGCTCTTTACCTCTGGGTTCTATCAGACAAGGACGCACAGTGCAAAATTGCCATTTTTCTGCCCACTCTAGGACAGACAGGTAAATGGAAAAGCCTCCAGCAGTCATTACTCTGGTAGGCCATTGGAAGTGTATGTTGGTGGCAGATTGGTTACCATCGATATACTGAAGATCCGCCCAACTCTAAATGAGGCAAGCAGACCTTCAGTTTGGCAGAGAGGGTACTCAGTTGCCGTTGTGATGGAGCACCCTCTTTGACAAACTCGGATTTATGACACAATAAGTTCTGCATAACAACAGCATTTAGAGAGAAGCCTGAGGCTTTTAGTGATCTAGTACTTAAGGGAAGTGCCTATAATCTTGGACCAACTAATTATTGTAAGTAACCATCTGTGAAATTATGCTACGTGTAGCTTTTTAAATGAAGAAATCCAAGGGTAACTTTTCATGATGATGATTTTTTGAACCCATCAAACCAATTCCATCACTCTGATGTAAATATCCTGATTAGAATCTTGCTTAGAAAGCCCTATTTTCATCATAGGCTTAGTAGCAACTCAGGGTGTTATGGGACAGTTTTTACAGTACGCAAAATTTGCCCATATAGAGTGGATCATTTAGAACTCGTTTCCTGAAGCCTCTGCTGAATATGTGGATATGCAATGGATCCAAGATTTGGCTGGGTGAAGAAAATTGATGACAATACTATATATTGCATTAATGTAAGATTGGGGAGGTAATACAGAGAAATCCTAAGAGCGTTGGGTGACTGATTGACCAGAGGGCTTGTCGTCATCCGAATGCAGAAAGGCATGTGAACAGGTTAAAATGATACCCACTAATGTGCATATCAAACTGATACAGTATTACTATGCGCATAAAACTACGTCACACCAGGTAAAACCAGCCCTGACATATCCAGGTAGACCATCTATATGTGGTTGATGTGACAGGCATGAGGCTGACATTCTACATATGACATGGATGTGTTCTAAGGTTGACAGTTTCAGGAGTAAAGGGCTGAAAACTATGAAGGAAATGACCAGCATGGATGTGGAGCAATCCATACAAACAAGTCGACTTGGTTTACTAAACATTTTTAACATTGTAAATTGAGATTACTGAAATAGGCATGAGCATAGTTCCGCTGAACAGGGGAATTGCCACATTTTGGGTATCTCCAGCTGCCCCGTGGGTGTCAAGCTAGAAGAAAGATCTGCTAGAGTGGGCTCTGGTAGATGAACAGCACAAGATTACTTCACAGAGCAAAGACAAAGTTACGGGGGATTTTGCTGAAAAGGCTGAAATGTTAACAAAGGTACAAAGTTATTAGACCTTCTAATATGCCTCGTTGAAAACGGGAGAGCTTAAAGACATGGTATGGTCTAGATGATTCAATATGGTTTTCATATATCTCTTGGTGTACTGTTCAGGATATAACGTAAGCAGATGCTATGTGTGGTTGTGGCATTGTAATGATAATGATACAACTCAATAGAAATAAAAATGCCTCTGGAACCTTGAAGTACTTAGCAAACCTTGCAACTGATAAGTTTTAAGATCATAATGTAATGGCAGTTTTTATAAACTGTCCAAGTAATTTGATAAAATTAAAAAATGGTTTGCATAAATGTTTATTATAATTGTACTTGGGAAGAGGATGTGGTATTACACACAGAGCTTCTGACAGTGGAACTGGAGAACCAGATTCAAGTCTCAGCAGCAGCTCAACCAACATCCTGTGATTCTAGGTAAATCACCTAATCTCCCAGTGCCTAACAAAAACAATGTGGCCTTGCTTGTAAAATGTAACTGGTGCTCATGTAAAGTGCTCCAGTAACTTCTGGTCAAGTTTGCACATTATAAATCTGCAAAAAAAGGCAGATGTTAAAAGATTGCAGACTAAAGTACACGATTGCATTGTGGGATTAAGCTATAAATATCCTCAAGCACTCATTCTACTGAGTGGGGATTTAAACAAAAAGATTTGAAGCGAGGCCATGCTGGATGTTCACATACAGTTCTCAAGACCAGTTAGTCTTTAAGTAATCTTGGCGTAAAAATTGTCTAACCAGACTATAGTTGCTAATATCAAATTGTTGTTTTAGTGATGACCAGCCAGTCTGTAAAAACAATCATTAAAAGTTTTATCTAATCATCCAATTAATTATATTTATGTTCTTATATGTGATTTTAATAAGCTAGCATTATCTTTTAAAGTCTTATATTATATATAGTGACAACCTTCCAATATGGTGTATCCTAACCTTATCTGGCAAAAGTCAGCACAACTGAAAACATTGAAATTTGGCTTTACACAGAGCTGAACATTCAAGTGTTTAAGATACTAAAAGTTGACCATCCAAACAACATGTTACCTTCTAAGAAACTTCTCAGATTATAAATTAAAATAATTTGCTGATCAGCGATTTGCTGATATTAGGAGATGTAGGGTTGTACACATGTCAATCAATCAATACATTTGTAGAGCGCGCTACTCACCCGTGAGGGTCTCAAGGCGCTAAAGGGAGGGGAGGTGCTGTCATTGCACGAATAGCCAGGTCTTGAGGTGCTTCCTGAAGGTGAGATGGTCCTGGGTCAGTCGAAGGTGTGCAGGGAGTGAGTTCCATGTCTTTGCGGCCAGGTAGGAGAACGACCTTCCTCCGGCAGTGGTTCTGTGGGTCCGCGACACGGTGGCGAGGGCGAGGCTGGCTGAGCAGAGCTGGCAGGTGGGGGTGTAGAACGAGAGGCGGTTGTTGAGGTATTCGGGTCCTTTGTCGTGGAGCACTTTGTTTGCATGGGTGAGGAGCCTGAACGTGACCCTCTTGTTGACGGGGAGCCAACCCCGTTGGGGGTTGATTTGGACTGCTTAAATAAATGGTGTAAGGTTTGACAAGTACTAAGACAATACTTAAGAGTGAAATTTGAGTGCACATCTGTTGGCGACTACATGTAGTTAAGTATTAACAATCACTGAAAAAACCACATAGATGGATCCTAGTGCACAGGCATGGTACTGCATTGCAAAAACACTGTACTCTACAAACACCTAACAATTTGCAAACTGATGTCTACAGGGTTTAATCAGTCTGATACACGTAAGGACCTTTGTATTTCAAATGCAACAGTGAGAAGCATATTTAGATAATTTATGTTCACTGCTTACTGCAGCACACACAGACACCTTTTTACTTACATCTGCTAATTGGGAGGAACTCACTGTTAGTGATTCTGAGATTGAACAGCTAATACCAAGGTCCTCATTACAATGTCAGTCGGACTTACATCCGAGCGACATCGTAGCGGACTGGAACCGCCCGACCCTAGGTCCTAGGACTGGAATCGCCCAGCCCTAGGTCCTGGTGCCTGCCACATGGTGTAGGGATGTCCCCAAACAACCATTATTCAATGGCAGCTTGTGCAGTGGGCGGAAAAAGGGCTGCAGCACAGGCTGCCAATGAAAAATGGATGTTTGTGAATATCTCTGCACCGTGTGGCAGGTACCTTACGGATCCTGCCACACAGTGCAGGGATGTTTAGGAAGACACCGTAGATGCCCTCCAGGCCCCATATCGGAGAGCCAGAGGGGAAGGGGGCCCTGTTAGGTTTCCCCAATTTCACTTTACGACTGCCTTTCCATGTCGGAAAGGCCGACATGGAAAGGTTGTGGGGAAGTGACATCTTAATCCAGACCATGGAGCCAGGCCTGTCTTCGCCATCATTATGGGATTATGAGTCTCTCCACAGGATTTCCTACGACCGCATCATTGTAATACGGTAACCGGAGTGAAAGCATCAATGTCGGGCGGAATGCCTTCGACAAGCTGTCAGGTGGCTTTCCCCCCAACATCATAATTTGACCCTTAATCAGACCCTCCAGGATATCGCGATTTCGCGGTTTGCCGCGAAATCGGCACTTTTGAAAAAATGCCGCGATTTTTACCAAAGTGCCCGCGAAATCGGCACTTTTGTAAAAATTGCGGTATTTTTACAAAAGCTAATCCATGCCACTATATCCTGGGGGGTCTGATTGCTCCCAAGTCGTTTATTTGATTTCCTCGGGCGCACTGCTTTGTTTGTAGACATTAGATTGTTACTGGAAATGTATCTTTTCTTCAAAATTGCTGTACATAACCACAGATGTGTCGTTTTTTTTTGTTGTGGTCAAGAAAGTAACACCACTGCCCATATTTTATGTAAATATTTCAGGCTAACAGTTCATTTTATTGATCCTGCAGGAGTGGTATGACCTTTCTTTTTCTTCCGAAGCCCGCCCTGCTCTGACTCCTGAGAACTGCCCCTCGGTGTCCTGATTTCCATGAATGTGGCGGCCTCTCTTCATCTCCCGGGCCGAGGAGATCCATATTCATTGGCTGTGTTAGGGGGGCCGGCGGGAGCGAGGCTGTCAACCGGATCGCGCTTGAATGTGGAAACTGATGAAGTCAGACTGCTGAACACACCCAGAGGGCCGTTAACAAAGACCCCGTCATATGTCCTGTAGCAGGGATTTTCTTTTACATGTATGGGAATATTAACGAATTAATATCAATACGCTGTCATTAAAGAACCAGTATTACCTTTTTTTGTGTAAAATTATTGATAAAAAGGATATTGCGCATTAAAATCATTTTATCATAACACGGATGTAGTGTGTGGAACCCTTTGCACTTAGGGCAGACGCTGCACAAATTTAAAACATGTTTTCTTTAAGTGAATTAATTACCCCGTGGAGTCATGCAGAAGACATGCCTCAGTTACAAAGTTCTTAGCAGTCCAAAGTCCTTCTCCTGGAGCATGACGGCTAGGTTTGGAAATTCTCAAATCAGTCCCCAAGTACTTCAACGAATCCAACACGGTCCTAGATCTCCCGGAGAGCCGCAGAGGCATATTTCCATTTGTTGTCAACTGTTTAGTGCTTAATTGAGTTGCAATTTTTTATTCCAAAAGCATATGTTGGTTGTTCTGGAGTGATGACATGTACAGTCAGGCCATGCTCTTGGTGTTTTCCTGGCCCAATGTTACAAGATGAAGACTAAAATCACAGTAGTAGCACCTACTCTTATCATATTGTCTATTTACCTATCCTCGTACATCTTTCTGACGTTTCTTTAGGGGAGTTGTTGGCTATTGTTTTTTAGGGAAGATAGCTGTGCGTGCCCAAGTACCACCCTATACTCCTGGCCACATCACAGCATACGATTTTGCAGGTGGGGTGCCCACAATGCAAGCTGCACTGTCACTGAATACTTATTTTATTTACATATACTTAAATAGTGGTCACCGGATGCCTGAATTGCTTCTAGGGGCAGAGAGAAAAGAGAAGGATGCAAGAAAGTGTGGAACATGTTCTTGAAGAGATGTGTTTCCAGCAGTTTCTTGAAAGTGAGCAGGTTGTTTGTGTTGCACAGGTGTGGGGATTGGTAGGGGTGGGCAGGTACTTAGAAGAGACTTCTGGATTTGCCATTGGACTTGGGAATGCATAGGGAGTTCTGCATGTTGGAGTTTAGGGGTTAGGAGAGGGTGCATTCACAGTACACATATAGCTGCAGAGAACCCAAAGTGCACCGTGCATCACGACGAGGCATATGAAGGGCTGTGAGACAAAGGGTGTGCATCACGGTGGACTCGGGTGAACTCTGCATTTGACATCTCGCTCGGTCACGCCATCACCTACTCCACGTGTGGTTCGACAACAAGCAGAGCACGCACTTCAAGAGACCAATGGTGCTTACTGTCCAACGACGTCATGCCCCTGGAATACTTCACCACTTCATTTCCCCATGACCAGCACCAGGATTTGACACGTTGTGAATTCCCAAACCATATCCAGAGATACACTTGAATATCTGTACATGCTTTTCGAGGGAAACAAAGTGTTTACATTGTAATTAAACCAAATATACATAGCGTCATGTTGTTAAATAACTAAAAAAGCTAAGATATCTGTGTTTGTTGTAGGAAAAATGGCCAAATAAAATGCCGCAAAATTGCCGCAAAATTTCCATTTTTGTGCCGCTAAATTTGCGAATCCATGCCGCTATATCCTGGGGGGTCTGCTTAATCTATATCCAGCAGGTTGACTTGCCCGTATAACCTTAGCAGATATATATATATATATATATATATATATATATATATATATTACCTACTGGCGGTCGCCAGTAGGTATATATAGTTAGGATTTTTTCCCTATGGGATTTTTGAAAATTCTATGTCTAATAACTTTGGCGTTTGTGGACGGAATTGGATGAAATTTTCTGGAAAATGGAACATTTTGTTTCTGAGCAGCCCCTGAAAATTTGGGGGGTGTTCGTCCAGGGGGGGGCCGAGAAAAAAGGGGGGGCCCAAAACGTGTTTTTAACATTGAGTTTTCCATAGGGCGGTTGGCCTCACTTTTAGCCCGAACGGCTGAATGGATTTCCATGAAACTTGGCAAAATTGTAGGGACTGGTAGCCCGATGTGCCTTTTCTAGGTCTCAATATATGTGCTCCAGTGGATTTTGAGAAATTAACGTTTAAAAAAAGATATATATCTGTAAGCGCGCTCCGGGCAGCGCTCCGGTCCGCGGACCTTAAGCGTACCGGAACTTCGCGTAGCTAAGCTGATTGGCTCTGCGGTGTCTGTCAACATTCTAAACAGTCCGGAGCGGCCGCCATCTTGTCTCTCGGTAGGATTGAGAGACAAGAGGAGGCCAAAACAAAGGCGAAAATGACCATAAGGGGGCATACTAGATCCTCCCTGACCCCCTAGGTTTAATGTGGGGGTTTTAAAAGGGCCCCGCGGGGCAAAAAAAACAAAAAACATTTTTTGTTTTTTTTGCGTGGGGAGCGCCCGGTCCGCGAACCGGGAAGCGTTCTGGGCAGCGTACTGCAATGAAAAATGAATGATAGACTTTTCAAATGCTGTATGTTAATTGATTGTTGTTTTTGTTGATTATTTTTTATTTTCTTTATTTTTTAAGCATTTTTTTTAATGTGATTGTGTTTCATAATTTATTAAACTTTCTAACATTTCATTGTCAGAAATTTCATAATTATCATGGAATATACATTGTAGTCTCTGAGGGTGTAAAATGTCCTCATTTGCAAGGAGGTTATCTACTGCTTGTACACATTGCAGTAGTTCATTGTCCCAAGTTTCATCGAAAAATTCAATGTCAATTTGATCAATTGTATCAATCAATTCTTGGCTGCTCTCTTGCAGGTCCATTTCAAAAGAAACTTGGTTTTCGCCTTCCATTTTGCCTGAAATTTGGATTAAAAAAATATATATTAGTAGAGATAGGGCAATGTTGGGAATAATTTTAGATAGGCATTTTTTATCAGTGAATTTATCTTTGGGCAGTGTATAGTATCAGAGTGGAAGTAGGAATATAAAAAAGTGTATGTGATTTAACGTAAGTAAATTCATAATTATACAAGAGAAGCCTAACTCCATCCATAACTATAACAGAGAAGTCTCTCTAAATCTATAACTACTACAGAGGGATAGTATATATCTATCAGAAAAAGTTTACCATATTAACTTATAGTGCACAATATACTTCAGTTTTAAAAATAAAAACTTACCTTTAGAAAGAAGTTGAAGGAATTAGTGAAAATACTATTGAAATGTACAGCAAGAAGTAGTAGTCAAAATGGCTGTGTTTTCTTCTCTTCCTTTATATATATTCAGGTATATAACCAATGAAATGTCAGGTAAAAAAAATAGAAAATGAAAGTAACATTTTCATTGGTTGTCAATTCCAACACTTCAGATGTGTTTTGTGAAGTAATTTACCTCAGGGTATTTAGAGAGGTCTACAGGCTAAATGACTAAATGGAATTCCAATCAAATTTGTGAAAATGGTAGGGATTGGTATGTAGTATGAGCTAATCTATATTTGGTGAAATTGTCTCCAGTGGCTTTTCTGTGAACTACTTTCCCACCTTTTTTGATGGTGCGCTTCCCAGAGAGCGACCCGGTACGCGAACCGTTGAGCGCCCCGGTTCGCGAACCTTAAGCGTTCCGGGAGTCCACCATTTTGTGTTTCGGTCGAATTAAGATACAAGATGGAGGGCAAATAATGTTCAGAATGGGTAGAAGGGGGCCCGGTAGAGTTATCTTGACCCCCTAGGTTTTCTGAGGGTGGCTGAGGAGGCTTATATGTGTGAAAAAAAAACATTTTTTAAAAAATTTTCGCGAGGTTAGCTCCCGGTTCGCGTACCGGGTAGCGCCCCAGGGAGCGTACTTTGTTGAAAATTAGTGAAAAATGTTAGAGTAAAATAATAATTGTGAGTGATCAGATGTAGGGTAGCTCTGAGAAGAGCTTTTGGGTTTATGGTACATTTAGGTACTTATAAGTAGGTACCAATGCACATTCTTAAATTCAGAGTGAAAACTCTGTTGCCCTCATCTGAGAAGTGAACTCCATCTCCTCTGTAGATATCTTGCATGTAGTAACGCAAGTTATTGTTGTACAGGGAGCCCATTCCATGGTCTCTCATGTAAGCTGAAACAGATTTGTTTACATGCTTCCTCGACTTCTCAATTTGTGGACAAAATTGGTTTGACCACCTCCATTTCTGTCTTTGGCATATATTTGAATATACCAAGGCAGTCTGAGGAAAAAGTGCCATTAATTGCTCAAAGGTGTCCTTTAAAAGCATTTCCAGACCTACACCAGTCAAAGTGCCCAAGTCATTACCTCCACAGTGCACAATTAACAGGTCAGGTTTGGGCAAATGCATAAAGGTTTTCACCAATGGTATCAATTGGTGACATTTTAATCCTCTGTGGCCAAACCACTTAATTTCCACATCTTGTAAATTGAGGTTAGGTAATTTTCTGTTTTCAACGTACCTTTGAGCCCAGTGAATATAACTATGTCCAACAATCCAGACAGAAAACATGGTGAGAGAAGGTTCTCCTGCAGTCAGATGAAGTGTGGCAATGAAATGGCAGTTAAAAAAATGAGAGTTTAAAATGAAAAAAACTGTGGAGTTTCTGTGTTCATGAAGCAGTAACAGTGATTGGTGGATTTTGATTGCTGAAAACAGAAAGTTAGGGTGCACGGATGTGTTCTTTGAAAGATGTATTTTGAATGGTCAATAAAAAATCATTAAATGAAAGAATGCACTGGATATGCAGGTGCACTGAGAGTTCAGAGTTCAATTGCAACAAAGTTGTGTGAACTTGCAAACACCAGAAGTCTTCCAAGAGGTGGTTGCCATGCAGAAAAGACAGAAAGGGCAGAGGGGGGAAGGGTTTTCATTTGAAAAAAAGTGAGGGAAGAGTTTTGATTGGGTGACATGAGAAATATGTGTGAAGAATTACAGCATTTCTGTGCTTTTGATAGCTGCAGACTCTGGAGTGCATACCTTTTGCTCTGCTGAAGACAAATTGGTGTGTTTCTGAGACTGTTTTCAAACTCAAAGTATTTGCTAAGGTGAGAAAATATTTCTTTAATTTAGATAGAGAATAGTGTGCTTTAAGGAGAAAATTATGAATTATGTGGCGCAAATTGCTTGTAAATATGCTCCCACCTGTGCATGGAAAATTTAGATTTTGAATGTTTGTGTTACATAGCCATGTTAAAAGTGACCCAACCATGCAGGAAAGGCAATCAAAAAACGCTTTTATGTGTCTTAAGGACATTTTAAGTAATTTTCCCATGTGCAGTGTTTTGAAATTATGATTTGAAAATCGTTTTTGAGGTAAAGGAATTGTTTTTAAATTTATGACAAGGACATAATGGTGTATGCTTCTTTATAAGGCAATTGACTGTCCCTGATGTTATTTTTCCCATTTTAATGTAAGACTTTTCTCTGTGGCGCAAATTGCTTGTAAATATGCTCCCACCTGTGCATGGTAAATTTAGATTTTAAATGTTTGTGTTACATAGCCATGTTAAAAGTGACCCAACCATGCTGGAAAGGCAATCAAAAAACGCTTTCATGTGTCTTAAGGACATTTTAAGTCATTTTCCCATGTGCAGTGTTTTGAAATTATGATTTGAAAATCGTTTTTGGGGAAAAGGAATTGTTTTTAAATTTATGACAAGGACATAATGGGGTATGCTTCTTTATAAGGCAATTGACTGTCCCTGATGTTATTTTTCCCATTTTAGTGTAAGACCTTTGTCTGTGGCGCAAATTGCTTGTAAATATGCTCCCACCTGTGCATGGCAAATTTAGATTTTGAATGTTTGTGTTACATAGCCATGTTAAAAGTGATACAAACATGCTGCAAAGGCAATCAAAAAACGCTTTTATGTGTCTTAAGGACATTTTAAGTAATTTTCCCATGTGCAGTGTTTTGAAATTATGATTTGAAAATCGTTTTTGAGGTAAAGGAATGTTGTTAAAATTTATGTGCGCCATATGCCCCCAAATTTCTTTTTCAGGGGTGCAGCAGGGTGTTATTGAGACACCCCTGCAGCTTTGGAAAAATTCCTAATTTGCGATGAGCAAATTGTTAATCGCAAATTGCACCTTCATTTATATGAGCCTCCTAGCCCATGGAAATGAATGGGTAATTTGCAATTAGCAATTTGCTCATCGCAAATTTGGAATGGTAAAGAATCGCTATTTATTCCTTAAAATTCGCTATTTTGGAAATGCAAAATAGTTATATGATACATATGGCGGTTGATGTCTAAGAAGATAAGAAGCTTAGGGATACATTTATGATGACTGGCGCAATGAAGTTGACATCACTTACTTCATTGGTAGAGCTTTACATGTATTATGTCCTCTGTATTCTTCATCAAGCGTAACTTTAATCTGCAATCCTGAGTAGGCCTCACCTTAAACAAACCTCTGGATAGGCCACATCTTATTGTCATCCTGAATTAATCATTTAAAATGCTAGGGACAGATTTATGATAGGTGTATGCCTCTTTTGCCCCACTTAGAAAACACTGTCCATGGGGAAATGACTTAAAATGTCCTTAAGACACATGAATGTGTTTTTTTAAAACGTTTGCAATTTTTTTGGGTCACTTTTAACATGGTTATGTGACTCAAACAGTCAAAATCTAAATTCGCCATGCTCAGGTGGGAGCATATTTACAAGGAATGTGCTCCATGGGGAAAGGTCTTATAATGTAATATGGGAAAAATGACATCAGAGACACTGAAATGCCTTATAGAGAAGCATACACCATTATGTCCTTGTCATAAATTTGCAAACCATTACTTTTCCCCAAAAACGATTTTCAAATCATAATTTCAAAACACTGCACATATGGAAATGACTTAAAATGTCCTTAATTCAAAATTTGCTATTCCTTATTTTGTGATTGCACTGAAGGATTTGCAAATTTTACGATTCCTTAAATGCAATGTATCAAACAAAAAATATGTAAAAAATGATTTTAAGGATTTGGAAACTACCACCAACTTCTAGTTTGTGGTAATTTGCGAATTCTTTTCAAAAAGCATTTTTTTCTAAAAAACAAAAGGTCCCATATGACGCCCATACATGTCCTTAGGGCATGTATGTGTGCCATATGCCCCCAAATTTCTTTTTCAGGGGTGCAGCAGGGTGTTCTTGAGATACCCCTGCACGCTTGAAAAAATTCCATTTTTTGTGATGAGCTAATTGCTAATCGCAAATTGCAACCTTCATTCCTATGAGCCTCCTAGCCCATGGAAATAAATGGGTAATTTGCAATTAGCAATTTGCTCATTGCAAATTAGGAATGGTAAAGAATTGCTATTTATTCCTTAAAATTTGCTATTTAGGAAATGCAAAATAGTTTGATGGTACATATGGTGGTTCATCTGTAACAAGATAAGAAGCTTAGGGATACATTTATGTTGACTGGTGCAATAAAGTGGACATTACTTACTTCATTGGTAGGCCTTTACATGTATTATCTCCTCTGTATTTTTCATCAAGCGTAACTTTAATCTGCAATCCTGAGTAGGCCTCAACTTAAACAAACCTTTGGATAGGCCACACCTTATTGTCATCCTGGATTAATCATTTAAAATGCTAGGGACAGATTTATGATAGGTGTATGCCTCTTTTCTGCCACTGTGCGTCACTTTTATGATGCAGCGGCGGTGGAAAAGATTTGCTATGAGGCGACAACATTACAAATTGATGCATTTAGGCAGATATGTCATGGTGTAAAAAAAACGTACCACATGAAACCGATGCAGCAGTGATGCAAAAGATGCACCATGTCGCAAGACAGGCCTCACTTGGGGCCATATGTATCAAGCTAATTAGCATTCGCAAAGATCAAAATTCTACGAATTTCGGCCTTTGCAAATGTAAATTAGACAAATGGTATGTATCAAACAAGTTTGATGCAAAATAATGAGTAGCAAAATTTGCTATTCCTTATTTTGCAATTGCACTGAAGGATTTGCAAATTTTGTGACTACTTAAATGCAATGTATCAAACAAAAAATATGTAAAAATGACATTAAGGATTTGGAAACTATTGTGGTAAATTGGTGGTAATTTGTGAATTCTTTTCAAAAAGCTTTTTTTAAAAAAAACAAAAGGTCCCATATGACGCCAACACATGCCCTTAGGGCATGTATGTGTGCCATATGCCCCCAAATTTCTTTTTCAGGGGTGCAGCAGGGTGTTCTTGAGACACCCCTGCACCCTTGGAAAAATTCCTAATTTGTGATGAGCAAATTGCTAATCGCAAATTAAACCTTCATTCCTATGAGCCTCCTAGCCCATGGAAATGAATGGGTAACTTGCAATTAGCAATTTGCTCATTGCAAATTAGGAATGGTAAAGAATCGCTATTTATTCCTTAAAATTCGCTATTTAGGAAATGCAAAATATTTTGAAGATCACTGTTATTGTTTTACTGTTTGGTAATAATGGTTAATAACATTTTTTAATATATTTTACCACAGATTCAACTGCAGATTATTTCAAGATTTCACCATGCCTACAATAGAAAGACAGAGAAAGGCTGCAAAACGTCAAAGACAGCAGGTGAAAAAAAATAAGCAGCAGTCCTCTAACAAAAAGATTTGTCAAGTCACGAAGAAAGCACCGGGTAAGAGCACAAAACAATTCATAAGAAATATGTGTAGTAAAAAAAATATTACTACAGAAAATGTTTCAGTCCATAAAACGAGAAGGAAATCAAATGGAAAGGAAAGGCCAATGAAAAATGTTACTGCTAGAGCAAGAGATAACTCTGTGCATGATAGTAGAAGGAAACAACAGTTTAGGGAGATTCGTAAACGAATGTTCCGCAACAGGATAATTGGCAATTTGTTAAAAAATATTAAGAAACGTCAACAGAAACTGGTTTTTTATAAGAGAAAAAAAAAAGTTGAGAAAGTTATTGATCAGGCATTTGAAATTAAACGTAAGTTATTTATTTTGATAATCAATAGAATTAGGAAGCTAACCAAGGCAATTTATGATTTCAAAAGAAATAGTAGATGGAAGAGAATAGTTAATCGTAGTAATTTTTGTGAAGTTTTTTCTGGAGAATGGATGCATAGTTCAAGCTGTGAGGCATTTTTTAATGAGGAGAGTTATTTCCAGGATAATGATTTGGTGCATGCAGTTGACACCAGTGGTCGTGCTTATGAAGTGAAAGATGGTTGTCCAGTTGAAAAAGAAAAACTTGTGACAACAGAGGCAGAAGAGGTGTTAGGTAATGAGGTTTTAGGAAGACGTGCTAAGGGTCCTGTGTACACCTGGAAGTGTAGTAGTATTTGCAGTGTGCGACAGGATTCCATCAATTTGCTTTGTGATTTTGTACGGTCATTTAATAAGAAAAGTTTGAAGCAGAAAATAAGGTTGTTGCAAGAATTAGATCCTTGCAGAGTGAGAGAAGTGACAGGTTTGCATGGTCATTCACTGGCTTGTCTTTCCAGGAGAGTATGCCAGAGTGTTTTTCATCATTTCAGGATGCTAGCAGTGCATCATAATAAAGTGAGGAAATTAGTTAGAATGTTGTATTATGCTAAGAGTCCAGCAATTATGCTTAAAAAATTATGCGCTGCTCTTTTGCATGGTTCTGAAATAGATGTGAAGAATATATGTGAAGAAATTGAGTTTTGTTACTTTGGAAGTAAAGAGGAGAATGTTGAAATTGAGCAAGAAGAAGAGGGTCATGTGGAAGATAGTGTACAGGTTTCCAGTACAGATAATTTCCAGAGGGAAATTGCGACATTTGAGGTGAAATCAAGTGAGAGGCCTAATTTCACTTGTGTGTGTTGTCGACGCACTTATTATAAGAATCAGACTAAGTTAGTGGATTTATATGCAAAAAGTGAAAGGGAAAATAATAGTGAATGGAAGGATTTCGCAACATACTTGATGGTAGAAAATTGTTTTGATTTGGGATTGGATCAACGTGTGTGTACTTATTGTTGTTGCAAATTAAATCAAAACCAGATGCCTGCTAGAGCAGTTCATAATAATCTGGAATTGGTTGAGATTCCTTCTGAATTGAAGGATTTAAATACTTATGAATCTATTTTGATTCAAAGTATCCATCCCTTTCAGGCTATTGTAAGAATGGAGCCAAAGACAGGGAAATTGCCTCCATCAGATTTACAGAGAGGATTAAAGGGAAGAGTTGTTTATTTGCCTCTAGATTTGAAGAAAAACATTAACACAATTGGAGTAGAAAAAGTGGAAGAGGAACCTCTGGTTATCTTAGTTAATGGGGTTCCGACAAAGAATAAGAAAATATGGCAAGATTTAGTAGATGTTAGGAAAGTTAAAAAGGCAACATTGTATTTGAAAAAAAATAATAAATACTATAAGAATGTATATGTTGCAGAAGAGGAAGTAAGTGAGGAAGAGGATAGCGATTTGTGTGCTGGTCAAATTGAGAAAGTAGAACCCTCTACTAGTGAAGAAATATATGAACATTATAGTGTTCATCCTTTGCATTCCAAGGAAGTCATGGGGAATGCTATTGAGTTGTTTCAAATGAAACAAGCCAAAGGGAGTCCCATTAGTGTTTGGGAGGAAAGTTTGGAAGCTCGGTGTTTCCCACAGCTTTTTCCAACAGGTCAGGGAGGAAGATATGATGAGCGACCTCATCAAATTCCTGCTTCTGAATACCGGACTTTGCGATTGTATGCAGGAGATGCTAGGTTTCGACAATGCATTCCCTATTTGTTTCATCTCCTGTTTGAAAGCGATCTGTCTGGACTGTCATATGCAGTGAACCACATCTTGAAAAGTGGTATACACATGCAAAACATCTCGGCAAGTGACTTTATGGATAAAGTCAATGTCCAAGACAGTATTTTGGATTCTCACCTGATTAATCTCATGGCGTGTCAGAGTGGTACTAATGAGTACTGGTACCGTCGTCATGGTGATTTAAAATGTATGCTGAGGAACTTAGGTACTCCCACATGGTTCCTCACTCTGAGCTGTGCCGAGTATGGCTGGGAAGACTTACTTGAATTTCTACGAGAGGCAAATGCTAACGTAGATAACATCGAATTCAAGACACCTGGAGAACTGTGCTCTTTGGATCCAGTCAATGTATGTAGGTACTTCAATCATAGATTTGAAGCTATGATGTCTTTCATCATGAATAAGAAGAATCCACCTCTTGGAGAGGTGTTGGATTTCTTCTGGAGAAAGGAGTACCAAGCAAGAGGTGCTCCTCATATACATATATTGCTGTGGATCAAGGATGCACCTAAATTTGGAACGGATCCAGAAGACTCAGTGATGAGTTTCATCCAACAGTATTCTACGTGTGCTGTTCCAAACGCAAAGGAGAAGAAAAGCCTAAGAGAAAAAGTTCTGCGTTTCCAAAGCCATCGATGTGGAAAGTACTGCCGTCGTAAATTCCGAAATAAGGACAAGTTCTACACTAAATGTCGTTTCGGCTTTCCACGACCGGTGATTTCTAAAGGAAGAGTAAACAGTTTGATGTCTTCGCTGCGACACAATGTCATGAAGAAATCACCTAAAAACACTTACAATTTGAAGAGGAACCAAGAGTCCAAGTACATCAACGACTACAACCCGGTGATTTTGTCCATGTGGAATGCTAACATGGATATACAGTTTGTGGCTGATAACTGTATGGCTGTGGCTCGGTATGTGACGTCTTACATCACCAAAAAAGAGAAGACAGAATTGAAGGATATGTGGGAGGACATTTCCCATGAAAAGAGCCTCAGCAAGAAGTTGTACAGTTTCAGTCTGAAGATGTTGTCGCATCGAGAAATCGGAGCGTACGAATGTTCTGACCGGTTGTCTTCAGCAAGTCTCTATGCCAAGTCCAGGAGTATCGTTTGGGCGAGTCTTGGTCTTGCAGCAACGCGTAATCGAGTTCTCAAACCTGTGCGGGAAATTGAGTATTTGGCGGAAAAGGAGCCAAACAGTACCGACATTTTGAAGACAAACATGTTGGATACATATTATCCAAATCGAAGCAGTCACCTCGAGAATGTTTGTCTGTATGAGGTTCTGCAAAATTACATATTCAAGAGGAACATCAAAGAAGATACTGAGAAAGGAGTGTATGCTGTAATAGGAAGTGAGGGATGTCTGGTCAAGCAAAGAAAATGCCACTTGGTAAACCATCGAAAATTGAGTGGCGAATCTCCTGAAAAAAAGGAGTTTTTCTATTTAGCACTTTTGCAACTTTTCAAGCCTTGGCGTGCAGAAGAGGAACTGCTTGGAGATTTCCTCTGTTACGAAGACTCTTTCAATGCCGCCAAGGAGACCATAGAATGTCCTGCTTTTCCCAAATATGTAGAAATGTTGAATGCGGAAATTGAGCAGGAAGCAACGATTGCAGCTGAGATTGCCAGAGACAGTTCTCAGGACAGTCAGAGTTCTGCTTCATTGAGTCAGGATCCACTAGGAGGACCTGTTATCGAAAATGAAGCTGCCACTGCTATGAATGAAGTGGAAAGAGCCATGGCACATGCTCAAGAGGATGCGGTTAACTTAGAAGAGTTGGAAAGACAACTCAACGTTGAGCAGAGGAAAATATATGACGAAGTTACCATGCAAATTGATCATGGATTAAGTCATGATAAGAAAGAGTGCTCATGTACGTCGTTGAAGCCTGTCCGACTGTACGTGAGTGGAGAAGCGGGAACTGGAAAAAGTTTCCTCATTAAAGCAATTTCATGCTATTTGCAGGAAAGGACAGAGTCATCGCTGTCTTGTGTTGTCACTGCTCCAACTGGACTGGCAGCACATAATATTAAAGGGATTACTTTACATCGTTTACTGATGCTGCCAGTGGAGCATGACAACAAATTCCAATATCACAAGCTATCTGGAGATGCTTGTTTTGAAGTTTCAAGAATCTTGAGGAAAATGAAACTTCTTATCATTGACGAAGTAAGCATGGTTTCCAATGTCATGCTTGCCTTTGTGCATTTGAGGATGCAAGAAGTTCTCAAAACAGAGTATGATGTGTTATTTGGTGGCAAACACATCATTGTTTTCGGAGATCTTCTGCAGCTGACACCAGTGAAAGGGCAACCTGTGTTCAAAATGCTCACGCATGAAGATACCAGGAAGTGCCTAGGCAGCATTGGCAACGTCAATATATGGTTAAACTTCAATTATGCTGAACTGCATGAAAATATGCGTCAGGCGAAGGATGAAGTTTACAAGACTATTCTACAAGATGTTAGAATTGGAAAAGTGACCGAGCATGGGAAAGAAGCTTTACATGCACGATTACTGTCAAATTTATATCCAGAACAAGATGTTGTGCCTGAGAATATTTTTCAGAAAATTACTGAGAAGAAATCTGGAATATGTTTGATGCCAACTCTTGCAGAATGTGTCAAATGTAACAACAAAATGTTGCATTTAGAAAAGCAAGAGATTGTGAAACTGGAAGCTATTGATAGAGTAGAGCATATGGGATCAACAATTATTTTGTCTGAGAATCTGAAAACAAAATTGGATTCATTAGAGAAGAGTATATCTAAAACTGCAGGTTTTGAAAAGACTCTGAATGTGTGCTTGAACTGCCGTATAATTTTAAGAAGGAATTTACATGTTGAAAGAGGTCTGGTAAATGGATCAATGGGTAATGTTGTTGATTTTGTGAAATACAGAAATAGAGATGGAATTGAATTTTTTAAAATTAAATTTGATGGCATTGAGGAAGTACAGCTAATTGCTCGTTGTTCTGCTAGATTTTTGCTTGTAAAAGACTTATATGTTCGCCGTAAGCAGTTTCCTGTTTGCTTGGCATATGCGGTGACAATCCATAAATCGCAAGGTTTAAGTGTAGACAGTGCATTGGTGAATATTGGCAGTTCTGTGTTCAAGGAGGGTATGGCATATGTGGCATTGTCACGAGTTAGAACTTTATCGGGATTGTACTTGATTGAGTGTAATGTCACAAACATTTGTGCGGATCTAGATTGTGTTAAGGAATACAATAGGTTAAGAAGAGAGTATGCGCCACATTTGCCTCAGTATCCTTTGTTTGAGAAACGTGTGGTAGGCCGGAAACGAAGAAATGAGAACAATACTGGGGAGGTTGTAGCAAAAAGACAAAAAGTCAATGAACCTAAAATTACAAGCAGAAACAAAAAGGATTCTGTTGAAGATGTTGTTGGTTTTCAGTTTGAAAACAGTTCTGGTGTCAACTGCTATGCTAATGTAGTGGTTAATGTTTTGTTTTCTCTAAAAAATGTAAAAGAAGAGATTGTGGTCAATTCTGATCAAAGATTTTGCAGTTTGTTAAATTCTGTGTTAGAGAAATGTACCACTGATAGAAGAAACATAGAAAGTGTGTCTGAAATTCGAAATCTGTTAGACAGATGTTCAGGCCAAACACAATTCTCTCAAAATATTCAGCAAGATTGTCAGGAGTTTTTAATGTATATGCTTGATGTATTGCATGCTGAAGGTGTAGATGTAGATCAGCTGTTTGGGCTTTCTTATCAATGGCAGCATGACTGCGAGAACTGTATGGTATCAAGTACTACTAGTGTAGACTCAGAAAGATTTATATATTTAACTTTGCCAGACAGTAAATCAGTCTCCTTTAATAAGCTAGTAAAAGCAGCTGATCACAACATGGAGTGTAGCCAATGTAAATCTGAAATGATGTCCACATTATTTATACGAACATATGGCCAGTATGTCATTTTAATGTTCCAACGATGTAGGCCTGATGGAACAAAATTGACAACTTTAATTAAAAATTTTGTAGCTTCGCAGTTGTCAATATCAGGAAGGACTTTTGTAACTGCAGCAATTATATATCATGACGGCGCTTCAATAACATCAGGACATTACACAGCTTATTTAAAGTCTAGAAATGGCTGGTCATTGTGCAATGATTCTGTTTTAATTTTCAAAAAAAAATTGCCGTATGACCTTAAAAACTCTTACCTGGTGTTTTTAAAACCAACATTTTAGGGAAATAAGCTTGGGATGTGCTCTGTGGAATTTCAAGAAGTTCTAATGGCTCCTACACAATTTGGCCTTGAGGATAAGTGTAGTTCAGAGACATAACTTCTAACCATAGGACTGGACGTCATGGAGAAATACATGCACTTTCAATGAGTTCAGAAAAACTGTTTCTTTTTATAAGCTAATTGAAGCAGCCAATCAAAACATGGAGTAGAGGGAATGTAAGTCTGCAATGCTGTCTACTGTTTTACGTTGCTTTGTGATTAAAAGTGATGTAGAGAATTAAATAATTGTAGTAGTCATAGAGGTAGTGTAAGTCTGCTTCATAGTAAGCAGTATCAGTGTCATAGGAAATGTAGAACATGACTGAGCAAGAAGGGGAAGATATTACTATTCCAGGATTGTGAAAATGATCTTCAACATTTTAATTCTGAAAGTTGCGGAAATGCCAAATGACGGGATTGGCTTACAAGAAATCCAAGAGTTATAAATGGCTCTGACCAGATTTGGCCTTGTGGAAAATTGTGGTAGAGAGCAAGAAGTCATTTATTGCATGTAATGTGTTTTTAAAAACGATGGAGATTTTCTTTCAGAAAGTGGCGGGCTGAAAGTAATAACAGCACAAAAGAATGTAAGCTGTTCATAGGACATCCTTGGACGTCATGAAAAGTAAGTTAACTTTAACGAGTTCTGAATTTTGATTTCTGATGTTGTATGGTTTTTTTAAACACAATCATTTTGATTGTGTTTTTTTTTCCCCGCTGTTACATGATGAATACCTTCAAGTCACTGTTTTTAGTGAAATTTGATACATTCTGAGAACAGCAAAAATAAACCATTTAACATGTATAATTAATTCTGTACTGTTTGCATTTATGATGTATATCTAGAACTGTGTAGGAGGCATGGAGAAGGTGAGGCTTCTGTAAGTGTCAAAGTTGTTGCATGCAGTGCTGCACTTCTGCGTATTCTTTCATATGCTAGACTACATCTGCACAATGAGATACCTAAGCAAAGGAAACACAAGTGATGTGATTGTGAAATGAGCAAAATAAATTGCACGTATTTCAATTACATCACCTGTGTTTCCTATCATTATGAATCACATTGTGCAGATCAAGTTTAGGTCTGTCCAGGGAAACATAGGAGATTTGGACTTTGTTGAAGAGTGCAGTGGACATGACTCACTTCATTGGTAGACCTTCACATGTATTATCTCCTCTGTACTCTTCAACAAGTGTAAATCTCATCTGCAACCCTGAGTAGGCCTCACCTGAAACAAACCTCTGGATAGTAGACATCTTATTGGCATCCTGAAGCAATTATTTAAAATTTTAGTGTCTTGCGACACTTTTCTGAAACAACAGCAATGCAAAAGATGCACCATGTTTTAAGATAGGCCTCACTTCATCTGCATCAAGATACTCTTAGTTTAAAATGTATATCTTTAGGACTGTGTAGGGGGCCTGGAGAAGCAGAAGCTTCTGTAAGTGTCAAAGTTGTTGAAAAACTGTTTGTCCTTCAATCTTTTCCCTTGTCTTTTCTAATTTTTAAATACATGTTTTAATATTTTTCAAATGTTTGTTCTCTCTTTCACAGATTGAAAGTATAAAAACAAACAGTGAGTAATTTAACGACAATTATAAGGTAAATATTTTGTACTGTTTTCGTTACATTTCTATCACATTTAACTACTATTAGTTCCACTGCTTCATTTCTTTAACCCTCAGTTTCCTGCCTTTGCTACTTCCCTCATTCCTTTCTCTATTACCTACTTACTCAACTCCTTCCACTCTTTTTCTCAGTCCCTCTCTTCTCATAGTTCCTCACTCTTGTTCACTCACTGCGTCTCTATTACTCTTAGTGTCTTTGACTGATCACTCTATCACTACTTGTTCATAATGCTTTCTCTGTGTAGTTGAAGCACACTAAGGGTAGTATTATGAACACAGCCAATAAAATTATTGCTCTTTTTATTGGCAGAAAACTGGTGCAAAAGTGGTTTTAGTGGCAGTTTTCTGCCACAAAAGCAGCTTTAGCGACACATTTCTGTCAATAAAAGCTGCAAAACTTTTATTGCCTATGTTGATGATATGGCTCTATGTTAATTACATTTCTTTGCTGTTTCAATTAATCTTTTTCTATTATTTTTTGTTTTCTGTTTTCTATTTTTTCTCTCTGTTATTCCTCATTTTTTAATCTTATTTTGAACATTCACTCACATTCTCCAAGAAACTCTTCTTTGTTAATGTTATACTCTCTTTTTTTTTTCTTTCACTTCGTTATCTATTTTGTTTTTCACAATTATACCCTCTTCTGTCTTTTCTTCGGTAAATAGATCTATTAAACAGTATCTCTTCTTTACTCCCTATAGCTGTCTTTCTTTTAACATCACTCTCTGTTTCCTTTCCTTATACTTACACTTTTTTTTTTTATTTTTTTTTTTTTGGTTAGCTCCCGGTCCGCGTACCGGGAAGCTAACCCGAAAGCGAACCAAAAGAAATAGAGCTTGCCAGAGTGCTAAACATTCTAGCAATTTTTTGGGAAAGGGAAGGTAGTTCTGAAAAGAACTTTTTTTTTATATTTTTGTTGTTTTATATTTTTTTTGTATTTTTTGAACATTTTTTGTTTTTTTTGTATTTTTTGAACGATTTTATATATTTTTTGGTTTTTTTTTGGGGGGGGGGGAAACAACAAAAAACAGGCGTTGAAAAGGGCTCAACAGGAGCAAAAAAAAATTACTGGGGGCGGTTAGGGCAATCATGGTGTTCATACGCCAGGTTCAGTGCATTGATGCTCATGTTGCCACAAGCTAATAATGCACGACAGTGCATACATAAGTGGATCATGTGCCCAAAATGTTGTTGAATATTTGGCACAGTTTCCCGTGCCTCTTCTGGTGATAGAGAAACCGGTATTGTTGGTCTGGCCACAGGAGTTGGTCTGGGATTGTCGTGCATATCCCTTAATTCCGTCCGGCTGTAATTTAGGGGATGTTTCCTCGTCATGTGCCTGTGCATAGTGTGATTGCCAAAGCTATATTTTTTGTCCGTCCCTCTGGACAATTGTTCCTTGCATATCAGGCAGGTGACATACCTCGCGTTGACTTTTTTTTGCCCACGAGGTATTGAAAAAAACTGCCAGATGAAACTGGCTTTCTTTCTGGAAACCCGGGGCAACTTTTCTAAAAATTGTGGTTCTTCTCCCTCCTCATCCATTTCTTCCTCTTCCTCCTCAGTGTTGGTAAGGACCTGGGGAGGTGGTCCTTTCTTCCCATGAGGAGGTGGTGGTGGTGGTGGGGGTGCACCAGCTGAAGCAACCAATGAAGCCATTTTCACACAAGCAAAATAGGTCTTCCAACAAGCAAAATAGGTCTTCCTCTCACAATGATGAAAGTCAGAGTGAGGAAAGAAGGAGGGGTTTTCATCATTTGGGAAAAAACAATACTTCTCAACCAATGAAAAGTGTTATTTTTAAGTCACCTGACCTAGCCTTCCATCATTATGAAACCAAAAGTGAAATGAACCAATGAAAAGTTTTATTAACAAGTCACATGACCTCTCACGCTCATGTTACGCGCTGCGGAACGCTCCCCGGTTAGCTTCCGGTTCGCTCCGCTTCGCGCCTCGGTACGCGCCCCGGGACACTTCCGGGTGCGCTAACGCGATACGTCACAAGACGCATTTTGCGGCAACGGAGAAGTGTGGCTCAGTGGTTAGAGGCGGCAGACCCGGAATCTGAGATCGACCGTGGACCAGGGTTCGATTCCCCGCCTCGGCGGGTCTAGGGCTCATAAATTCCACGGTCTCGACAATTCTCCCTCCGGTGCCTACTCGACTCACGGGGTCACACTCTGCGACTCTGGGCAATAGCTTGCTTAATCTCCACATCGGCCCCTCGCGGCGGGATGCCTGGCTTTCACCTTGTGGATACCCTGCCAGGGTTTCTCACAGGGGAATACCAGGACCGGTTCCCTAAGCAAGCGCGGAGATGCCCCAGGGTAAGTCCTGCGCTATATAAGTTTCATACACTCATACACATACACACGTCGCGCTTTCGCGCCGCGGATCGCTTCCGGGGAGCTGCGTTTCGCGCCTCGGTCCCCCCCCGGGGCGCTACCATAGGAAATCCGCAACATTCTATTGGGAATAACTCTGGAGCCGGTTGAGGAATTTGTGTGTAATTTTCCAAAAATTTGGCCAGCTCCGCTCCGCTCCTTCCCTGTAAGTTTCAGGGAGATTCGTGAAGTGGGGGCTGAGAAGAAAGGGGGGTCCCAAAACGTGTTTTCCCCATGTTAATTTCCATAGGACGGTCTGACAAGTCTACAGCCCGAACCGCTGAACGGAATTACGCCAAACTTGGCAAAATTGTAGGGACTGGTACGCAGATGTGCCTTTGCTATGCTTGGTGAAAATTGCTCCAGTGTTTTTTTTGAAAATTAACTTAAAACACATATATATCTATAGGCGCGCTCCGAGCGCTCACCGGTACACGTACCGGGGAGCGCACCCGGCGCGCTACGGGAGTGCGCGAGCGGAGAGCTGATTGGCTGTCGGGTGTCCGTCAACATTCTAAACAGTCCGGAGATTCCGCCATCTTGTGTCTCTGTAGAATCGAGACTCAAGAGGTGAAAAATAAAGGGGGAAATAATTAAAATGGGGCAGAGTAGACACCCCCTGACCCCCTAGGTTTTCTGAGGGGGGCCTAGAAGGACCCTGAAGGTCAAAAAAACTTTTATTTTTTATTTTTATTTTCGCGGGGTAAGCGCTGGGTGCGTTCCCAGGTGCGCGCTCAGGTACGCGCACCACAGGGAAAAACAGTGTAAAAAATTATAGTAGAAAAAAAATTTTGAGTGCTTAGAGGTAGGGTAGCTCTGAAAAGAGCTGTTGTGTTATGTCGGTGTTTTTTGTACCTACAAGTAGGTACCAATGCAGAGTCTTATATTCAAGAGGAAAACTCTATTCCCTTCATCTGTAAAATGCACACCATCTCTCCTATAGATGTCTTGCATGTTGTAACGCAAGTTGTTGTGGTAAATGGAACCCATACCATAGCCTCTGAGGTAAGCAGAAACAGATTTATTTACATGTTTCCTTGTTTTTTCAATCTGTGGACAAAATTGGTTGGACCAGTTCCATTTTTGCCTTTGGCATATATTAGAAAATACCAAGGCAGTTTTTGGAAAAAGTGACATCAATTGCCCAAAGATGTCCTTTAAATGCATTTCCAGACCTACCCCAGTCAAAGTGCCCAAGTCATTGCCACCACAGTGCACAATTATAAGGTCAGGATGTGGTAAATGCATAAATGATTTTATCAATGGTATCAATTGGTGACTTCTCAATCCTCTCTGTCCAATCCATACAATGTACACATTTGGTAAATCAAGGTTGTAAATACCTCTGTTAGTTGCGTATTTTTTACTCCAGTGGACATAGCTATGACCCACAAACCAGACTTTTTGCATGTTGAAGGTAGATGTGCTTCTAGTCAGTTGAATTGTGAAAATGAAATGGCAGTTTGATTATGAAAAAAAGTGCTTGGGAATCAGTGCAGTTGAAAAACCAGAAATGATTGGTGCTTTCTTAAAAATCTCCACTGAAAATTAGGCTGCATGCTTTTTTTTTTGTAAGAAGTCATTTAAATGGTTGAGAAAAAGTCATTTAAAGAAACATTGCATTTCATTAGCTAGTAGATTGAGAGGTCAAACAACCTTGATGGATTTTTTTGCAACATAGTATGATGAACTTGTGAACTGTGTGCTGGTTTAAGAGGGAGTTACCATGGTTACTTGGTGAATGAGCACTGGGGCGATGGGTGGATGTTATGTGAGTTTCAAAGTCTTGAAATGTACAACCAATTAAAATGTGCAGTTTGGTTTAGAATTTTTGTGGGAACAATTTTAATCGGTTAGGTACAAGAATATGGGTCTGAAATGAGAAAGAATCTATGTCATTATTCTTTTCTTCCTCTCTCTTCCCATCCTTTGCTCTTTCACTGTTTTCCCTTCCCTTACTGTCCTTACTCCACTTCACTAATTCCTTCTCTTACTCCCTCTGACCTCTTACTTCTACACTCCTCTTATCTCATTCTCTCTCTGTTAGCTTCATTCTCTCTGACCCCTTAGTCTGTCACTCCTCTTCTATCACACTCACTCCCTATAACACAGCCACACTCCCTCACTTTTGTTTCTTTCGTCTCTCACTCAGGGCCTCATTTATGAGAAATGACGCATTGCTGCATGAAAGCAGCGATGCATCACTTCTCAGTGCGCTCTCCTTGCGACATTCCTGATGCGTCATATTTAATGTATGACGCATTATGTCGCAAGGAGTTACAGATACGTCAGTATTTCTGACGTATTTGTAAGCGCAAAAGTGATGCCTTGCTGGAGTGTGTCACAAAAGTGACGCAACTCCAGCAATGCATCCTTTCACATGGGGCCAGCCCCATGTGAAAGGGCCTGCGTCAGTCTTACACCTGCTGTGAGGCAGGCGCAAGATTTTGACGCAACGGCGTCCTAAAAGTGACGCAGTGAAATCTCATAGATTTCACTGCGTCACTTCTACGACCCTTCCTTGCGTCAATACACCCCCTTTGCATACATTACACCTGGCGCAGGTATAATGTGGTGCAGGGGTTTACAAAGTGACGCATCTACCTAGGTGCGTCACTTTGTAAATATGACTCAACAAGGTGCATTTTTTACACCTCTGGTGCGTCACAAAAAGTGACACACCGGCGGCGTAAAAGTGACGCATGGCCTCATAAATGAGGCCTTCAGTCTTCTACTGTCACTTTTTCTTTCACTTTCTCTGTCTCTTCACTCCCTTACTCACCTTGTCTCACACTCACTTACCTTTATCCAGTCTGTATCTCCACTCTCGCAAGGAGTTATAGATACGTCAGTATTTCTGACGTATCTGTAAGCGCAAAAGTGACGCATTGCTCGAGTGTGTCACAAAAGTGACGCAACTCCAGCAATGCATCCTTTCACATGGGGCCAGCCACATGTGAAAGGGCCTGCGTCAGTCTTACACCTGCTGTGAGGCAGGCGCAAGATTTTGACGCAACGGCGTCCTAAAAGTGACGAAGTGAAATCTCATAGATTTCACTGCGTCACTTCTACGACCCTTCCTTGCGTGAATACGCCCCCTTTGCATACATTACACCTGGCGCAGGTATAATGTGGTGCAGGGGTTTACAAAGTAACGCATCTACCTAGATGCGTCACTTTGTAAATATAACTCAACAAGGTGCATTTTTTACACCACTGGTGCGTCATACAAAGTGACGCACTGGCGGCGTAAAAGTGATGCATGGCCTCATAAATGAGTCCCTCAGTCTTCTACTCTCACTTTTTCTTTCACTTTCTCTCCTTGCAACATTCCTGATGCGTCATATTTAATATATGACGCATTATGTCGCAAGGAGTTACAGATACGTCAGTATTTCTGACGTATCTGTAAGCGCAAAAGTGACGCATTGCTGAAGTGTGTCACAAAAGTGACGCAACTCCAGCAATGCATCCTTGGGCCTGCGTCAGTCTTACGCCTGCTGTGAGGCAGGCGCTAGATTTTGACGCAACGGCGTCCTAAAAGTGACGCAGTGAAATCTCATAGATTTCACTGCGTCACTTCTATGACCCTTCCTTGCGTCAATACAACCCCTTTGCATACAGTACACCAGGCGCAGGTATAATTTGGTGCAGGGGTTTACAAAGTGACGCATCTGAGATGTCATCAGTGATGTCATCAGTGATGTCATTTGAGATGTCATCAGTGATGTCATCAGTGATGTCATCAGTGATGTCAATGACCATGTCATGAATGATGTAATATGTGACATCATCAGCAGTGGATTGCGGGCGCGCGAGTTATAGTGAGTCCAACTAACTATAACGTGGGAATTTCAATGGTTTTGTATGAGTAAAATGTTCAGCTAACTATAACTGGTGTGAAACCTATAGTTTTTTCAGTGAATTTGAAAGGTTTTTTAAATGCTAATTCCTAACTATAACGAGTGTGAAACCTATGGTTTTTTCAGTGAATATATATATATATATATATATATATATATATATTCACTGAAAAAACCATAGGTTATAGACCATATATAGTTAGGAATTAGCATTTACAAAACCTTGAAAATTCACTGAAAAAACCATAGGTTATAGACCATATATAGTTAGGAATTAGCATTTAAAAAACCTTATTTTACTCACACAAAACCATTGAAATTCCATATATAGTTAGTTGCACTAACTATATATCGCGCACCCGCAATCCACTGCTGATCATGTCACATATTACATCATTCATGACATGGTCAGTGACATCACTGATGACATCACTGATGACATCTCAAATGACATCACTGATGACATCACTGATGACATCTCAAATGACATCACTGATGACTACATCCAGTGACTGTATAATTCTGTAAAGTTAAAATATGTCTTACATATTGAAGAATGAGTGGATGTATAAGTGTCTTGATGAAGGATTTAGTAGGGGCATGGCTGACTGTATGAGTGACTGATTAAATGTGTCTCACTGAGTGCATGGGTTAGTGACTAAACTGTCTTAATTTGTGCATCATTATGTCTGTTGTTCTGTAAACTGCTGCATGTGTTGATCATTAGCTATATGATTAACTGTATGGGTTATTGATTGGTTGCCCAAGCATTTGTATGGGAGACTGAGTGTGTGTGTGGGTGGCTGGGAGGTGTATGACTCTCTGCATAGATGTGTGAGCAGTTGATTGACTAGATGTATGGGTTCAAAAGTGCATGTGGAAACAGCTGTATGGGCGGTTGACTGTGTGCATGAGTGTATTGGTGAGTGAATGGATATCTCAGTGCTACATGTCAAAGTAAGTACATATGTAAAACACAGTACATGTGAGAGTTGACATATATAAATAACTGTGCATAAGAGCCAGTGAATGTGTGAGTGGCTGTATGGATCATTGTGAACTTGTATCCAGGATTGTATAAGTGAGTAAATATGTTTTAGTATATGTTTGAATAAGTAAGGTGTGTATAACTGTATAGTTGAGGAAATGGAGGTGTGATTGATTCTTTGCATGACTGACTAAGTGTCTGAGTAACTCCATGGATGAGTGACAGTCTATGAGTGTCTGTTTACACTGAGTGTATCTAAGGTTATATTAGAGTCTGAAGAGGTTCATCGTATTATCACATGAATGATGTCATCAGTGATGTGATCAGTAATGTCAAATGAGATGTCATCAGTGATGTCATCAGTGATGTCATTTGAGATGTCATCAGTGATGTCATCAGTGATGTCATTTGAGATGTCATCAGTGATGTCATCAGTGATGTCATTTGAGATGTCATCAGTGATGTCATCAGTGATGTCACTGACCATGTCATGAATGATGTAATATGTGACATGATCAGCAGTGGATTGCGGGTGCGCGATATATAGTTAGTGCAACTAACTATATATGGAATTTCAATGGTTTTGTGTGAGTAAAATAAGGTTTTTTAAATGCTAATTCCTAACTATATATGGTCTATAACCTATGGTTTTTTCAGTGAATTTTCAAGGTTTTGTAAATGCTAATTCCTAACTATATATGGTCTATAACCTATGGTTTTTTCAGTGAATTTCAATGTTTTTTTAATAGCAAATATCTATAGCTGTAAAATGTATTCTTATTTAAATCCAAAAATATATT
This sequence comes from Lissotriton helveticus, assembly GCF_964261635.1. Taxonomy (NCBI): domain Eukaryota; kingdom Metazoa; phylum Chordata; class Amphibia; order Caudata; family Salamandridae; genus Lissotriton; species Lissotriton helveticus. Next base: position 192,651,763 of record NC_136060.1, read on the forward strand.
TTATATGTTTATTAATAATTTTTTTTAAATATTTTTTTGGTTTCGCTCCCGGGCCGCGGACCGGGAAGCTTCCCGTTAGCTCAATTTGATGCCGCGACCCGGTCCGCGAACCGGTAAAAAATCAACATAGTGACGGTATCGCGTTGCAGCGTAATGCGTCTTATGACGTACTGCGTTAGCGCACCCGGAAGTGCCCCGGGGAGCGGACCGAGGCGCGAAACGCAGCTCCCCGGAAGCGTTGCCGCGTAATGCGTCTTGTGACGTATCGCGTTAGCGCACCCGGAAGTGTCCCGGGGTGCGGACCGGGGCGCGAAGCTTAGCGACCCGGAAGCTAACCGGGGCGCGTTCCGCAGCGCGTAACATGAGCGTGAGAGGTCATGTGACTTGTTAATAAAACTTTTCATTGGTTCATTTCACTTTTGGTTTCATAATGATGGAAGGCTAGGTCAGGTGACCTAAAAATAACACTTTTCATTGGTTGAGAAGTATTGTTTTTCCCAAATGATGAAAACCCCTCCTTCTTTCCTCACTCTGACTTTCATCATTGTGAGAGGAAGACCTATTTTGCTTGTTGGAAAATGGCTTCATTGGTTGCTTCAGCTGGTGCACCCCCACCACCACCTCCACCTCCTCATGGGAAGAGAGGACCACCTCCCCAGGTCATTACCAACACTGAGGAGGAAGATGAAGAAATGGATGAGGAGGGAGAAGAACCACAGTTCTTAGAAGAGTTGCCCCGGGTTTCCAGAAAGAAAGCCAGTTTCATCTGGCAGTTTTATTCGATCCCTCCTGGCCAAAAAAAAGTCAATGCGAGGTATGTCACCTGCCGCATATGCAAAGAACAATTGTCCAGAGGGACGGACAAAAAATATAGCTATGGAAATCACACAATGCACAGGCACATGACAAGGAAGCATCCACTAAATTACAGCCGGGCGGAAATAAGGGATATGCAGGACAATCCAAGACCAACTCCTGTGGCCAGACCAACAATACCGATTTCTCTAACACCAGAAGAGGCACGGGAAACTGTGCCAAATATTCAAGAAAATTTTGGGCACATGATTCACTTATGTATGCACTGTCGTGCATTATTAGCTTGTGGCAACATGAGCATCAATGCACTCAACCTGGCGTATGAACACCATGATTGCCCTAACCGCCCCCAGTAATTTTTTTTTGCTCCTGTTGAGCCCTTTTCAACGCCTGTTTTTTGTTGTTTCCCCCCCCCCAAAAAAAACCAAAAAATATATAAAATCGTTCAAAAAATACAAAAAAAACAAAAAATACAAAAAAATTTAAAAAAATATAAAACAACAAAAATATTTAAAAAAAAGTTCTTTTCAGAACTACCTTCCCTTTCAAAAAAAATTGCTAGAATGTTTAGCACTCTGGCAAGCTCTATTTCTTTTGGTTCGCTCCCGGGTTAGCTTCCCGGTACGCGGACCGGGAGCTAACCAAAACATTTTTTTTTTTTTTAAAAGTGTAAGTATAAGGAAAGTAAACAGAGAGTGATGTTAAAAGAAAGACAGCTATAGGGAGTAAAGAAGAGATACTGTTTAATAGATCTATTTACCGAAGAAAAGACAGAAGAGGGTATAATTGTGAAAAACAAAATAGATAACGAAGTGAAAGAAAAAAAAAGAGAGTATAACATTAACAAAGAAGAGTTTCTTGGAGAATGTGAGTGAATGTTCAAAATAAGATTAAAACATGAGGAATAACAGAGAGAAAAAATAGAAAACAGAAAACAAAAAATAACAGAAAAAGATTAATTGAAACAGCAAAGAAATGTAAGTAACATAGAGCCATATCATCAACATAGGCAATAAAAGTTTTGCAGCTTTTATTGGCAGAAATGTGTCGCTAAAGCTGCTTTTGTGGCAGAAAACTGCCGCTAAAACCACTTTTGCACCAGTTTTCTGCCAATAAAAAGAGCAATAATTTTATTGGCTGTGTTCATAATATTCCCCTTAGTGTGCTTCAACTACACAGAGAAAGCATTATGAACAAGTAGTGATAGAGTGATCAGTCAAAGACACTAAGAGTAATAGAGACGGAGTGAGTGAACAAGAGTGAGGAACTATGAGAAGAGAGGGACTGAGAAAAAGAGTGGAAGGAGTTGAGTAAGTAGGTAATAGAGAAAGGAATGAGGGAAGTAGCAAAGGCAGGAAACTGAGGGTTAAAGAAATGAAGCAGTGGAACTAATAGTAGTTAAATGTGATAGAAATGTAACGAAAAGAGTACAAAATATTTACCTTATAATTGTCGTTAAATTACTCACTTTTTGTTTTTATACTTTCAATCTGTGAAAGAGAGAACAAACATTTGAAAAATATTAAAACATGTATTTAAAAATTAGAAAAGACAAGGGAAAAGATTGAAGGACAAACAGTTTTTCAACAACTTTGACACTTACAGAAGCTTCTGCTTCTCCAGGCCCCCTACACAGTCCTAAAGATATACATTTTAAACTAACAGTATCTTGATGCAGATGAAGTGAGGCCTATCTTAAAACATGGTGCATCTTTTGCATTGCTGTTGTTTCAGAAAAGTGTCGCAAGACACTAAAATTTTAAATAATTGCTTCAGGATGCCAATAAGATGTCTACTATCCAGAGGTTTGTTTGAGGTGAGGCCTACTCAGGGTTGCAGATGAGATTTACACTTGTTGAAGAGTACAGAGGAGATAATACATGTGAAGGTCTACCAATGAAGTGAGTCATGTCCACTGCACTCTTCAACAAAGTCCAAACCTCCTATGTTTCCCTGGACAGACCTAAACTTGATCTGCACAATGTGATTCATAATGATAGGAAACACAGGTGATGTAATTGAAATACGTGCAATTTATTTTGCTCATTTCACAATCACATCACTTGTGTTTCCTTTGCTTAGGTATCTCATTGTGCAGATGTAGTCTAGCATATGAAAGAATACGCAGAAGTGCAGCACTGCATGCAACAACTTTGACACTTACAGAAGCCTCACCTTCTCCATGCCTCCTACACAGTTCTACATATACATCATAAATGCAAACAGTACAGAATTAATTATACATGTTAAATGGTTTATTTTGGCTGTTCTCAGAATGTATCAAAATTCACTAAAAACAGTGACTTGAAGGTATTCATCATATAACAGCGGGGAAAAAAACACAATCAAAATGATTGTGTTTAAAAAACCCATACAACATAAGAAATCAGAATTCAGAACTCCTTAAAGTTAACTTACTTTCCATGACGTCCAAGGATGTCCTATGAATAGCTTACAATCTTTTGTGCTGTTATTACTTTCAGCCCGCCACTTTCTGAAAGAAAATCTCCATCGTTTTTAAAAACACGTTACATGCAATAAATGACTTCTTGCTCTCTACCACAAGTTTCCACAAGGCCAAATCTGGTCAGAGCCATTTATAACTCTTGGATTTCTTGTAAGCCAATCCCGTCATTTGGCATTTCCGCAACTTTCAGAATTAAAATGTTGAAGATCATTTTCACAATCCTGGAATAGTAATATCTTCCCCTTCTTGCTCAGTCATGTTCTACATTTCCTATGACACTGATACTGCTTACTATGAAGCAGACTTACACTACCTCTATGACTACTACAATTATTTAATTCTCTACATCACTTTTAATCACAAAGCAATGTAAAACAGTAGACAGCATTGCAGACTTACATTCCCTCTACTCCATGTTTTGATTGGCTGCTTCAATTAGCTTATAAAAAGAAACAGTTTTTCTGAACTCATTCAAAGTGCACGTATTTCTCCATGACGTCCAGTCCTATGGTTAGAAGTTATGTCTCTGAACTACACTTATCCTCAAGGCCAAATTGTGTAGGAGCCATTAGAACTTCTTGAAATTCCACAGAGCACATCCCGAGATTATTTCCCTAAAATTTTGGTTTTAAAAACACCAGGTAAGAGTTTTTAAGGTCATACGGCAATTTTTTTTTGAAAATTAAAACAGAATCATTGCAGAATGACCAGCCATTTCTAGACTTTAAATAAGCTGTGTAATGTCCTGATGTTATTGAAGGGCCGTCATGATATATAATTGCTGCAGTTACAAAAGTCCTTCCTGATATTGACAACTGCGAAGCTACAACATTTTTAATTAAAGTTGTCAATTTTGTTCCATCAGGCCTACATCGTTGGAACATTAAAATGACATACTGGCCATATGTTCGTATAAATAATGTGGACATCATTTCAGATTTACATTGGCTACACTCCATGTTGTGATCAGCTGCTTTTACTAGCTTATTAAAGGAGACTGATTTACTGTCTGGCAAAGTTAAATATATAAATCTTTCTGAGTCTACACTAGTAGTACTTGATACCATACAGTTCTCGCAGTCATGCTGCCATTGATAAGAAAGCCCAAACAGCTGATCTACATCTACACCTTCAGCATGTAATACATCAAGCATATACATTAAAAACTCCTGACAATCTTGCTGAATATTTTGAGAGAATTGTGTTTGGCCTGAACATCTGTCTAACAGATTTCGAATTTCAGACACACTTTCTATGTTTCTTCTATCAGTGCTACATTTCTCTAACACAGAATTTAACAAACTGCAAAATCTTTGATCAGAATTGACCACAATCTCTTCTTTTACATTTTCTAGAGAAAACAAAACATTAACCACTACATTAGCATAGCAGTTGACACCAGAACTGTTTTCAAATTGAAAACCAACAACATCTTCAACAGAATCCTTTTTGTTTCTGCTTGTAATTTTAGGTTCATCGACTTTTCGTCTTTTTGCTACAACCTCCCCAGTTTTGGTCACATTTGTTCGTTTCCGGCCTACCACACGTTTCTCAAACAAAGGATACTGAGGCAAATGTGGCGCATACTCTCTTCTTAACCTATTGTATTCCTTAACACAATCTAGATCAGCACAAATGTTTGTGACATCACACTCAATCAAGTACAATCCCGATAAAGTTCTAACTCGTGACAATGCCACATATGCCATACCCTCCTTGAACACAGAACTGCCAATATTCACCAATGCACTGTCTACACTTAAACCTTGCGATTTATGGATTGTCACCGCATATGCCAAGCAAACAGGAAACTGCTTACGGCGAACATATAAGTCTTTTACAAGCAAAAATCTAGCAGAACAACGAGCAATTAGCTGTACTTCCTCAATGCCATCAAATTTAATTTTTAAAAATTCAATTCCATCTCTATTTCTGTATTTCACAAAATCAACAACATTACCCATTGATCCATTTACCAGACCTCTTTCAACATGTAAATTCCTTCTTAAAATTATACGGCAGTTCAAGCACACATTCAGAGTCTTTTCAAAACCTGCAGTTTTAGATATACTCTTCTCTAATGAATCCAATTTTGTTTTCAGATTCTCAGACAAAATAATTGTTGATCCCATATGCTCTACTCTGTCAATAGCTTCCAGTTTCACAATCTCTTGCTTTTCTAAATGCAACATTTTGTTGTTAAATTTGGCACATTCTGCAAGAGTTGGCATCAAACATATTCCAGATTTCTTCTCAGTAATTTTCTGAAAAATATTCTCAGGCACAACATCTTGTTCTGGATATAAATTTGACAGTAATCGTGCATGTAAAGCTTCTTTCCCATGCTCGGTCACTTTTCCAATTCTAACATCTTGTAGAATAGTCTTGTAAACTTCATCCTTCGCCTGACGCATATTTTCATGCAGTTCAGCATAATTGAAGTTTAACCATATATTGACGTTGCCAATGCTGCCTAGGCACTTCCTGGTATCTTCATGCGTGAGCATTTTGAACACAGGTTGCCCTTTCACTGGTGTCAGCTGCAGAAGATCTCCGAAAACAATGATGTGTTTGCCACCAAATAACACATCATACTCTGTTTTGAGAACTTCTTGCATTCTCAAATGCACAAAGGCAAGCATGACATTGGAAACCATGCTTACTTCGTCAATGATAAGAAGTTTCATTTTTCTCAAGATTCTTGAAACTTCAAAACAAGCATCTCCAGATAGCTTGTGATATTGTAATTTGTTGTCATGCTCCACTGGCAGCATCAGTAAACGATGTAAAGTAATCCCTTTAATATTATGTGCTGCCAGTCCAGTTGGAGCAGTGACAACACAAGACAGCGATGACTCTGTCCTTTACTGCAAATAGCATGAAATTGCTTTAATGAGGAAACTTTTTCCAGTTCCCGCTTCTCCACTCACGTACAGTCGGACAGGCTTCAACGACGTACATGAGCACTCTTTCTTATCATGACTTAATCCATGATCAATTTGCATGGTAACTTCGTCATATATTTTCCTCTGCTCAACGTTGAGTTGTCTTTCCAACTCTTCTAAGTTAACCGCATCCTCCTGAGCATGTGCCATGGCTCTTTCCACTTCATTCATAGCAGTGGCAGCTTCATTTTCGATAACAGGTCCTCCTAGTGGATCCTGACTCAATGAAGCAGAACTCTGACTGTCCTGAGAACTGTCTCTGGCAATCTCGGCTGCAATCGTTGCTTCCTGCTCAATTTCCGCATTCAACATTTCTACATATTTGGGAAAAGCAGGACATTCTATGGTCTCCTTGGCGGCATTGAAAGAGTCTTCGTAACAGAGAAAATCTCCAAGCAGTTCCTCTTCTGCACGCCAAGGCTTGAAAAGTTGCAAAAGTGCTAAATAGAAAAACTCCTTTTTTTCAGGAGATTCGCCACTCAATTTTCGATGGTTTACCAAGTGGCATTTTCTTTGCTTGACCAGACATCCCTCACTTCCTATTACAGCATACACTCCTTTCTCAGTATCTTCTTTGATGTTCCTCTTGAATATGTAATTTTGAAGAACCTCATACAGACAAACATTCTCAAGGTGAATGCTTCGATTTGGATAATATGTATCCAGCATGTTGGTCTTCAAAATGTCGGTACTGTTTGGCTCCTTTTCCGCCAAATACTCAATTTCCCGGACAGGTTTGAGAACTCGATTACGCGTTGCAGCAAGACCAAGACTCGCCCAAACGATACTCCTGGACTTGGCATAGAGACTTGCTGAAGACAACCCATCAGAACATTCGTACGCTCCGATTTCTCGATGCTACAACATCTTCAGACTGAAACTGTACAACTTCTTGCTGAGGCTCTTTTCATGGGAAATGTCCTCCCACATATCCTTCAATTCTGTCTTCTCTTTTTTGGTGATGTAAGACGTCACATACCGAGCCACAGCCATACAATTATCAGCCACAAACTGTATATCCATGTTAGCATTCCACATGGACAAAATCACCGGGTTGTAGTCATTGATGTACTTGGACTCTTCGTTCCTCTTCAAATTGTATGTGTTTTTAGGTGATTTCTTCATGACATTGTGTCGCAGCGAAGACATCAAACTGTTTACTCTTCCTTTAGAAATCACCGGTCGTGGAAAGCCGAAACGACATTTGGTGTAGAACTTGTCCTTGTTTCGGAATTTACGACGGCAGTACTTTCCACATCGATGGCTTTGGAAACGCAGAACTTTTTCTCTTAGGCTTTTCTTCTCCTTTGCGTTTGGAACAGCACACGTAGAATACTGTTGGATGAAACTCATCACTGAGTCTTCTGGATCCGTTCCAAATTTAGGTGCATCCTTGATCCACAGCAACATATGTATATGAGGAGCACCTCTTGCTTGGTACTCCTTTCTCCAGAAGAAATCCAACACCTCTCCAAGAGGTGGATTCTTCTTATTCATGATGAAAGACATCATAGCTTCAAATCTATGATTGAAGTACCTACATACATTGACTGGATCCAAAGAGCACAGTTCTCCGGGTGTCTTGAATTCGATGTTATCTACGTTAGCATTTGCCTCTCGTAGAAATTCAAGTAAGTCTTCCCAGCCATACTCGGCACAGCTCAGAGTGAGGAACCATGTGGGAGTACCTAAGTTCCTCAGCATACATTTTAAATCACCATGACGACGGTACCAGTACTCATTAGTACCACGCTGACACGTCATGAGATTAATCAGGTGAGAATCCAAAATACTGTCTTGGACATTGACTTTATCCATAAAGTCACTTGCCGAGATGTTTTGCATGTGTATACCACTTTTCAAGATGTGGTTCACTGCATATGACAGTCCAGACAGATCGCTTTCAAACAGGAGATGAAACAAATAAGGAATGCATTGTCGAAACCTAGCATCTCCTGCATACAATCGCAAAGTCCGGTATTCAGAAGCAGGAATTTGATGAGGTCGCTCATCATATCTTCCTCCCTGACCTGTTGGAAAAAGCTGTGGGAAACACCGAGCTTCCAAACTTTCCTCCCAAACACTAATGGGACTCCCTTTGGCTTGTTTCATTTGAAACAACTCAATAGCATTCCCCATGACTTCCTTGAAATGCAAAGGATGAACACTATAATGTTCATATATTTCTTCACTAGTAGAGGGTTCTACTTTCTCAATTTGACCAGCACACAAATCGCTATCCTCTTCCTCACTTACTTCCTCTTCTGCAACATATACATTCTTATAGTATTTATTATTTTTTTTCAATTACAATGTTGCCTTTTTAACTTTCCTAACATCTACTAAATCTTGCCATATTTTCTTATTCTTTGTCGGAACCCCATTAACTAAGATAACCAGAGGTTCCTCTTCCACTTTTTCTACTCCAATTGTGTTAATGTTTTTCTTCAAATCTAGAGGCAAATAAACAACTCTTCCCTTTAATCCTCTCTGTAAATCTGATGGAGGCAATTTCCCTGTCTTTGGCTCCATTCTTACAATAGCCTGAAAGGGATGGATACTTTGAATCAAAATAGATTCATAAGTATTTAAATCCTTCAATTCAGAAGGAATCTCAACCAATTCCAGATTATTATGAACTGCTCTAGCAGGCATCTGGTTTTGATTTAATTTGCAACAACAATAAGTACACACACGTTGATCCAATCCCAAATCAAAACAATTTTCTACCATCAAGTATGTTGCGAAATCCTTCCATTCACTATTATTTTCCCTTTCACTTTTTGCATATAAATCCACTAACTTAGTCTGATTCTTATAATAAGTGCGTCGACAACACACACAAGTGAAATTTGGCCTCTCACTTGATTTCACCTCAAACGTGGCAATTTCCCTCTGGAAATTATCTGTACTGGAAACCTGTACACTATCTTCCACATTACCCTCTTCTTCTTGGTCAATTTCAACATTCTCCTCTTTACTTCCAAAGTAACAAAACTCAATTTCTTCACAAATATTCTTCACATCTACTTCAGAACCATGCAAAAGAGCAGCGCATAATTGTTTAAGCATAATTGCTGGACTCTTAGCATAATACAACATTCTAACTAATTTCCTCACTTTATTATGATGCACTGCTAGCATCCTGAAATGATGAAAAACACTCTGGCATACTCTCCTGGAAAGACAAGCCAGTGAATGACCATGCAAACCTGTCACTTCTCTCACTCTGCAAGGATCTAATTCTTGCAACAACCTTATTTTCTGCTTCAAACTGTTCTTATTAAATGACCGTACAAAATCACAAAGCAAATTGATGGAATCCTGTCGCACACTACAAATACTACTACACTTCCAGGTGTAGACAGGACCCTTAGCACGTCTTCCTAAAACCTCATTACCTAACACCTCTTCTGTCTCTGTTGTCACAAGTTTTTCTTTTTCAACTGGACAACCATCTTTCACTTCATAAGCACGACCACTGGTGTCAACTGCATGCACCAAATCATTATCCTGGAAATAACTCTCCTCATTAAAAAATGCCTCACAGCTTGAACTATGCATCCATTCTCCAGAAAAAACTTCACAAAAATTACTACGATTAACTATTCTCTTCCATCTACTATTTCTTTTGAAATCATAAATTGCCTTGTTTAGCTTCCTAATTCTATTGATTATCAAAATAAATAACTTACGTTTAATTTCAAATGCCTGATCAATAACTTTCTCAACTTTTTTTTTTCTCTTATAAAAAACCAGTTTCTGTTGACCTTTCTTAATATTTTTTAACAAATTGCCAATTATCCTGTTGCGGAACATTCGTTTACGAATCTCCCTAAACTGTTGTTTCCTTCTACTATCATGCACAGAGTTATCTCTTGCTCTAGCAGTAACATTTTTGATTGGCCTTTCCTTTCCATTTGAATTCCTTCTCGTTTTATGGACTGAAACATTTTCTGTAGTAATATTTTTTTTACTACACATATTTCTTATGAAATATTTTGTGCTCTTACCCGGTGCTTTCTTCGTGACTTGACAAATCTTTTTGTTAGAGGACTGCTGCTTATTTTCTTTCACCTGCTGTCTTTGACGTTTTGCAGCCTTTCTCTGTCTTTCTATTGTTGGCATGGTGAAATCTTGAAATGATCTGCAGTTGAATCTGTGGTGAAATATAATAAAAAATGTTATTAACCATTATTACCAAACAGTAAATCAATAACAGTGATCAAAAACTTAACACACTACTTGACATTTTAATTAGAAGATTTTTTAGTCATTGGCAAATTTACAATACAGAAATAGCAGAAAAGAAATGACATTTATATTTATGTTACCTGTGCTATTTTATATGTGAATCTGATCTAATTTTATGAGCATATTTTAATATTTTATTGAAGACACTACACATAACCTGTTTTTGAAGGTGTCTTTATTTTTAAATTAAACAGTTTACATTTTTACTTTTTATTAATTATAAATTTTAAAAATAAATGTTTATATTTCCATAGGCTCAAGCAGGTCAGCTTCCCACCCTATGTCATATAATTCGGACAAATCTGCATCCTCATCACGCTCTTCTTCATCCTCAGGATTTAAATCATCCAAAGGATCAACATCCACTGATGTTTCAATTACAAGTTCAATGATGAGGTCAAAATCAACTGATTGCAGATTGTCGCTCATGTTGATGTTGTCTTTATCTTTAAAGAAAGATAACAACAATGAGATGTTGCAGAGTAAGAGACAAATCTCAGAGATTATAATAGTAAAATTGTTTAACAAGAGTAATATTTTGCAGCTATTATTTAGCCATGTCCAGCAATGCTGAGCAGGTGAAGACTATGTCTAAATTTTCAGTGAACAGGACTCATCTCTTCTTAACCTTGGATAAGCCTCACCGACTCTGTGTGTCCTGCACATACTTAAATGTAAAGGGGCAGATTTATGTTAAATGGCACATCCCCAGGCATGCACCAGTTAACGTGCACCACTACTCTGCCACCCATGTTGTGCCGTATTTACAATTAGATAGGAGAAAGCTTCGTCAAAACCCTGCGCCTGCTTTAAGCAGGCATAGGTCTTGACGCAACATTGTGGAGATGGGGCACCCCTGAGCCTTGCTTGAGCTGCATCGCACTTGCGATACAACTCCAGCAATCACTACCTTTACAGCACAGATACGTCACGCATCTGTGCCATTTTTGCCCCATGATGCCCCGCATTGTAAATGCAGCACACCATGGGTGGCGGAACAGCGGCGCAGGATGACTGACACATCCCTGGTGATGCACCAGTCATCATAAATCTATCCCTAAGCTTCTTATCTTGTTGGAGATGAACCGCCATATGTATCATCAAAGTTTTTTCCATTTCCTAAATAGCGAACTTTAAGGAATAAATAGCGATTCATTACCATTCCTAGTTTGCGATGACCTATTTGCTAATTACAAATTACCCATTCATTTCCATGCAGCAGGAGGCCCATAGGAATGAAGCTGCAATTTGCGATTAGCAATTTGCTCATCGCAAATTAGGAATTTTTCCAAGGGTGCAGGGGTGTCTCAAGAACACCCTGCTGCACCCCCTGAAAAAGAAATTTGGGGGCATATGGCGCACATACATGCCCTAAGGGCATGTATGGGCGTCATATGGGACCTTTTGTTTTTTGGAAAAAAAGCTTTTTGAAAAGAATTCACAAATTACCACCAACTAGAAGTTGGTGGTAGTTTCCAAATCCTTAATGTCATTTTTTTACATATTTTTTGTTTGATACATTGCATTTAAGTAATCACAAAATTTGCAAATCCTTCAGTGCAATTGCAAAATAAGGAATAGCAAATTTTGCTACTCCTTATTTTGCATCAAACTTGTTTGATACATACCATTTGTCTAATTAACATTCGCAAAGGCCGAAATTCGTAGAATTTTGATCTTTGCGAATGCTAATTAGCTTGATACATATGGCCCCAAGTGAGGCCTGTCTTGCGACATGGTGCATCTTTTGCATCACTGCTGCATCGGTTTCATGTGGTACGTTTTTTTTACACCATGACATATCTGCCTAAATGCATCAATTTGTAATTTTGTCGCCTCATAGCAAATCTTTTGCACCGCTGCTGCATCAGAAAAGTGACGCACAGTGGCACAAAAGAAGCATACACCTATCATAAATCTGTCCCTAGCATTTTAAATGATTAATCCAGGATGACGATAAGGTGTGGCCTATCCAGAGGTTTGTTTAAGGTGAGGCCTACTCAGGATTGCAGATTAAAGTTACGCTTGATGAAGAATACAGAGGAGATAATACATGTAAAGGCCTACCAATGAAGTAAGTAATGTGCACTTTATTGCGCCAGTCATCATAAATGTATCCCTAAGCTTCTTATCTTGTTACAGATGAACCGCCATATGTACCATCAAACTATTTTGCATTTCCTAAATAGCGAATTTTAAGGAATAAATAACAATTCTTTACCATTCCTAATTTGCAATGAGCAAATTGCTAATTGCAAGTTACCCATTCATTTCCATGGGCTAGGAGCCTCATAGGAATGAAGGTTTAATTTGCGATTAGCAATTTGCTCATCACAAATTAGGAATTTTTCCAAGGGTGCAGGGGTGTCTCAAGAACACCCTGCTGCACCCCCTGAAAAAGAAATTTGGGGGCATATGGCGCACATACATGCCCTAAGGGCATGTATGGGCGTCATATGGCACCTTTTGTTTTTTGGAAAAAAAGCTTTTTGAAAAGAATTCACAAATTACCACCAACTAGAAGTTGGTGGTAGTTTCCAAATCCTTAATGTCATTTTTTTACATATTTTTTGTTTGATACATTGCATTTAAGTAATCGCAAAATTTGCAAATCCTTCAGTGCAATCGCAAAATAAGGAATAGCAAATTTTGCTATTCCTTATTTTGCATCAAACTTGTTTGATATATACCATTTGTCTAATTAGCATTCGCAAAGGCCGAAATTCGCAGAATTTTGATCTTTGTGAATGCTAATTAGCTTGATACATATGGCCCCAAGTGAGGCCTGTCTTGCAACATGGTGCATCTTTTGCATCACTGCTGCATCGGTTTCATGTGGTACGTTTTTTTACACCATGACATATCTGCCTAAAAGCATCAATTTGTAATTTTGTCGCCTCATAGCAAATCTTTTGCACCGCCGCTGCATCATAAAAGTGACGCACAGTGGCGCAAAAGAGGCATACACCTATCATAAATCTGTCCCTAGCATTTTAAATGATTAATTCATGATGACGATAAGGTGTGGCCTATCCAGAGGTTTGTTTAAGGTGAGGCCTATTCAGGATTGCAGATTAAAGTTACGCTTGATGAAGAATACAGAAGAGATAATACATGTAAAGGCCTACCAATGAAGTAAGTGATTTGCACTTTATTTCGCCAGTCATCATAAATGTATCCCTAAGCTTCTTATCTTGTTACAGATGAACCACCATATGTACCATCAAACTATTTTGCATTTCCTAAATAGCGAATTTTAAGGAATAAATAGCAATTCTTTACCATTCCTAATTTGCAATGAGCAATTTGCTAATTGCAAATTACCCTTTCATTTCCATGGGCTAGGAGGCTCATAGGAATGAAGGTGCAATTTGCGATTAGCAATTAGCTCATCACAAAATAGGAATTTTTCCAAGGGTGCAGGGGTGTCTCAAGAACACCCTGCTGCACCCCCTGAAAAAGAAATTTGGGGGCATATGGCGCACATACATGCCCTAAGGGCATGTATGGGCGTCATATGGCACCTTTTGTTTTTTGGAAAAAAAGCTTTTTGAAAAGAATTCACAAATTACCACCAACTAGAAGTTGGTGGTAGTTTCCAAATCCTTAATGTCATTTTTTTACATATTTTTTGTTTGATACATTGCATTTAAGTAATCGCAAAATTTGCAAATCCTTCAGTGCAATCGCAAAATAAGGAATAGCAAATTTTGCTATTCCTTATTTTGCATCAAACTTGTTTGATACATACCATTTGTCTAATTAGCATTCGCAAAGGCCGAAATTCGCAGAATTTTGATCTTTGCGAATGCTAATTAGCTTGATACATATGGCCCCAAGTGAGGCCTGTCTTGCAACATGGTGCATCTTTTGCATCACTGCTGCATCGGTTTCATGTGGTACGTTTTTTTTACACCATGACATATCTGCCTAAAAGCATCAATTTGTAATTTTGTCGCCTCATAGCAAATCTTTTGCACCGCCGCTGCATCATAAAAGTGACGCACAGTGGTGCAAAAGAGGCATACACCTATCATAAATCTGTCCCTAGCATTTTAAATGATTAATCCAGGATGACGATAAGGTGTGGCCTATCCAGAGGTTTGTTTAAGGTGAGCCCTACTCAGGATTGCAGATTAAAGTTACACTTGATGAAGAATACAGAAGAGATAATACATGTAAAGGCCTACCAATGAAGTAAGTGATTTGCACTTTATTTCGCCAGTCATCATAAATGTATCCCTAAGCTTCTTATCTTGTTACAGATGAACCACCATATGTACCATCAAACTATTTTGCATTTCCTAAATAGCGAATTTTAAGGAATAAATAGCAATTCTTTACCATTCCTAATTTGCAATGAGCAATTTGCTAATTGCAAATTACCCATTCATTTCCATGGGCTAGGAGGCTCATAGGAATGAAGGTGCAATTTGCGATTAGCAATTAGCTCATCACAAAATAGGAATTTTTTCAAGGGTGCAGGGGTATCTCAAGAACACCCTGCTGCACCCCTGAAAAAGAAATTTGGGGGCATATGGCGCACATACATGCCCTAAGGGCATGTATGGGCGTCATATGGCACCTTTTGTTTTTTGGAAAAAAATGCTTTTTGAAAAGAATTCGCAAATTACCACCAACTAGAAGTTGGTGGTAGTTTCCAAATCCTTAATGTCATTTTTTACATATTTTTTGTTTGATACATTGCATTTAAGGAATCGCAAAATTTGCAAATCCTTCAGTGCAATCGCAAAATAAGGAATAGCAAATTTTGAATTAAGGACATTTTAAGTCATTTCCACATGTGCAGTGTTTTCAAATTATGATTTGAAAATCGTTTTTGGGGAAAAGTAATGGTTTGCAAATTTATGACAAGGACATAATGGTGTATGCTTCTCTATAAGGCATTTCAGTGTCTCTGATGTCATTTTTCCCATATTACATTATAAGACCTTTCCCCATGGAGCACATTCCTTGTAAATATGCTCCCACCTGTGCATGGTGAATTTAGATTTTGACTGTTTGAGTCACATAGCCATGTTAAAAGTGACCCAAAAAAATTGCAAACGCTTTAAAAAAACACATTCATGTGTCTTAAGGACATTTTAAGTCATTTCCCCATGGACAGTGTTTTGTAAGTGGCGCAAAAGAGGCATACACCTATCATAAATATGTCCCTAGCATTTTAAATGATTAATTCAGGATGACGATAAGATGTGGCCTATCCAGAGGTTTGTTTAAGGTGAGGCCTACTCAGGATTGCAGATTAAAGTTACGCTTGATGAAGAATACAGAGGACATAATACATGTAAAGCTCTACCAATGAAGTAAGTGATGTCCACTTCATTGCGCCAGTCATCATAAATCTATCCCTAAGCTTCTTATCTTGTTAGACATCAACCGCCATATGTATCATATAACTATTTTGCATTTCCAAAATAGCGAATTTTAAGGAATAAATAGCGATTCTTTACCATTCCAAATTTGCGATGAGCAAATTGCTAATTGCAAATTACCCATTCATTTCCATGCGCCAGGATGCCCATATGAAAGAAGGTGCAATTTGCAATTAGCAATTAGCTCATCGCAAATTAGGAATTTTTCCAAAGGTGTAGGGGTGTCTCAATAACACCCTGCCGCACCCCTAAAAAAGAAATTTGGGGGCATATGGCGCACATAAATTTTAACAACATTCCTTTACCTCAAAAACGATTTTCAATTCATAATTTGAAAACACTGCCCACAGGGAAATTACTTAAAATGTCCTTAAGACACATGAAAGTGTTTTTTTATTGCCTTTCCAGCATGGTTGGGTCACTTTTAACATGGCTATGTAACACAAACATTTAAAATCTAAATTTGCCATGCACAGGTGGGAGCATATTTACAAGCAATTTGCGCCACAGAGAAAGGTCTTACATTAAAATGGGAAAAATAACATCAGGGACAGTCAATTGCCTTATAAAGAAGCATACACCATTATGTCCTTGTCATAAATTTAAAAACAATTCCTTTTCCCCAAAAACGATTTTCAAATCATAATTTCAAAACACTGCACATGGGAAAATTACTTAAAATGTCCTTAAGACACATAAAAGCGTTTTTTAATTGCCTTTGCAGCATGTTTGTATCACTTTTAACATGGCTATGTAACACAAACATTAAAAATCTAAATTTTCCTTGCACAGGTGGGAGCATATTTACAAGCAATTTGCGCCACATAATTCATAATTTTCTCCTTAAAGCACACTATTCTCTATCTAAATTAAAGAAATATTTTCTCACCTTAGCAAATACTTTGAGTTTGAAAACAGTCTCAGAAACACACCAATTTGTCTTCAGCAGAGCAAAAGGTATGCACTCCAGAGTCTGCAGCTATCAAAAGCACAGAAATGCTGTAATTCTTCACACATATCTCTCATGTCACCCAATCAAAACTCTTCCCTCACTTTTTTTCAAATGAAAACCCTTCCCCCCTCTGCCATTTCATGCCTTTTCTGCATAGCAACCACCTCTTGGAAGACTTCTGGTGTTTGCAAGTTCACACAACAATGTTGCAATTGAACTCTGAACTCTCAGTGCACCTGCATATCCAGTGCATTCTTTCATTTAATGATTTTTTATTGACCATTCAAAATACATCTTTCAAATAACTCATCCGTGCACCCTAACTTTCTGTTTTCAGCAATCAAAATCCACCAATCACTGTTACTGCTTCATGAACACAGAAACTCCACAGTTTTTTTCATTTTAAACTCTCATTTTTTCAACTGCCATTTCATTGCCACACTTCATCTGACTGCAGGAGAACCTTCTCTCACCATGTTTTCTGTCTGGATTGTTGGACATAGTTATATTCACTGGGCTCAAAGGTACACTGAAAACAGGAATTTACCTAACCTCAATTTACAAGATGTGGAAATTAAGTGGTTTGGCCACAGAGGATTAAAATGTCACCAATTGATACCATTGGTGAAAACCTTTATGCATTTGCCCAAACCTGACCTGTTAATTGTGCACTGTGGAGGTAATTACTTGGGCACTTTGACTGGTGTAGGTCTGGAAATGCTTTTAAAGGACACCTTTGAGCAATTAATGGCACTTTTTCCTCAGACTGCCTTGGTATATTCAAATATATGCCAAAGACAGAAATGGAGGTGGTCAAACCAATTTTGTCCACAAATTGAGAAGTCGAGGAAGCATGTAAACAAATCTGTTTCAGCTTACATGAGAGACCATGGAATGGGCTCCCTGTACAACAATAACTTGCGTTACTACATGCAAGATATCTACAGAGGAGATGGAGTTCACTTCTCAGATGAGGGCAACAGAATTTTCACTCTGAATTTAAGAATGTGCATTGGTACCTACTTATAAGTACCTAAATGTACCATAAACCCAAAAGCTCTTCTCAGAGCTACCCTACATCTGATCACTCACAATTATTATTTTACTCTAACATTTTTCACTAATTTTCAACAAAGTACACTCCCTGGGGCGCTACCCGGTACGCGAACCGGGAGCTAACCTCGCGAAATTTTTTAAAAAAATGTTTTTTTTTCGCACATATGGGCCTCCTCAGCCACCCTCACAAAACCTAGGGGGTCAAGATAAGTCTACCGTGCCCCCTTCTACCCATTCTGAACATTATTTGCCCTCCATCTTGTATCTTAATTCGACCGAAACACAAAATGGTGGACTCCCGTTACGCTTAAGGTTCGCGAACCGGGGCGCTCAACGGTTCGCGTACCGGGTCGCTCCCTGGGAAGCGCACCATCAAAAAAGGTGGGAAAGTAGTTCACAGAAAAGCCACTGGAGACAATTTCACCAAATATAGACTAGCTCATACTACATACCAATCCCTACCATTTTCACAAATTTGATTGGAATTCCATTTAGCCATTTAGCCTGTAGACCTCTCTAAATACCGTGAGGTATATTACTTCACAAAACACATCTGAAGTGTTGGAATTGACAACCAATTAAAATGTTACTTTCATTTTCTACTTTTTTTACCTGACATTTGATTGGTTATATACCTGAATATATATAAAGGAAGAGAAGAAAACACAGCCATTTTGACTACTACTTCTTGGTGTACATTTCAATAGGATTTTCACTAATTCCTTCAACTTCTATCTAAAGGTAAGTTTTTATTTTTAAAACTGAAGTATATTGTGCACTATAAGTTAATATGGTAAACTTGTTCTGATAGTTATATACTATCCCTCTGTAGTAGTTATAGATTTAGATAGACTTCTCTGTTATAGTTATGGATGGAGTTAGGCTTCTCTTGTATAATTATGAATTTACTTACGTTAAATCACATACACTTTTTTATATTCCTACTTCCACTCTGATACTATACACTGCCCAAAATTAATCCCAACAGTGCCCTATCTCTACTAATATATATTTTTTTAATCTAAATTTCAGGCAAAATGGAAGGCGAACAGAAAGTTGAATTTCAAATTGTCCTGCAAGAGAGCAGCCAAGAAATCATTGATGAAAATGATATTGAATTTTTCGATGAAACTTGGGACAATGAACTACTGCAATGTGTACAAGCAGTAGATAACCTCCTTGCAAATGAGGACATTTTACACCCTCAGAGACTACAATGTATATTCCATGATAATTATGAAATTTCTGACAATGAAATGTTAGAAAGTTTAATAAATTATGAAACACAATCACAATAAAAAAATGCTTAAAAAATAAAGAAAATAAAAAATAATCAACAAAAACAACAATCAATTAACATACAGCATTTGAAAAGTCTATCATTCATTTTTCATTGCAGTACGCTGCCCAGAACGCTTCCCGGTTCGCGGACCGGGCGCTCCCCACGCAAAAAAAACAAAACATTTTTTTTGTTTTTTTTGCCCCGCGGGGCCCTTTTAAAACCTCCACATTAAACCTAGGGGGTCAGGGAGGATCTAGTATGCCCCCTTATGGTCATTTTCGCCTTTGTTTTGGCCTCCTCTTGTCTCTCAATCCTACCGAGAGACAAGATGGCGGCCGCTCCGGACTGTTTAGAATGTTGACAGACACCGGAGAGCCAATCAGCTTAGCTACGCGAAGTTCCGGTACGCTTAAGGTCCGCGGACCGGAGCGCTGCCCAGAGCGCGCTTACAGATATATATCTTTTTTTAAACGTTAATTTCTCAAAATCCACTGGAGCACATATATTGAGACCTAGAAAAGGCACATCGGGCTACCAGTCCCTACAATTTTGCCAAGTTTCATGCAAATCCATTCAGCCGTTCGGGCTAAAAGTGAGGCCAACCGCCCTATGGAAAACTCAATGTTAAAAACACGTTTTGGGACCCCCCTTTTTTCTCGGCTCCCCCTTGACGAACCCCCCCCAAATTTCCAAGGGCTGCTCAGGAACAAAATGTTCCATTTTCCAGAAAATTTCAGCCAATTCCGTCCACAAACGCCAAAGTTATTAGACATAGAATTTTCAAAAATCCCATAGGGAAAAAATCCTAACTATATATACCTACTGGCGACCGCCAGTAGGTAATATAAATATATATATATATATATATATATATATATATATATATATATATATATATATATATATATATATAAAGTGTCCCGAGTGTGTATGAGATGCTAATGAATGTATTTTAAGGATATTGTGGTCACAAAAGAGATTCCAGATTGTTTGTGAGGTTCACTAATCACTCCCATATTAAAAGGGGGGAGGCACGTCTAGCATTCATGCCAACTATTGGCTTATCAGTTTACTCAATGTAGTCTAACATTTTCGCAAGAACTGCCCTGCAAGCTGTTGAAAAGTGGACAAATTATATTAACCTAATATTGAGAGAAAAAGCTGGTTTTAGAGCAAAAAATCAAGTCTCCATCATATATTTGTTCTAAATATGCATAAAACTTCAAAAGTTAAGTCTCTATGCTTACGTTTTGTTGATTTTACATCTGCATTTAACAAATTTGGTGATCAAAGTTGTTTATACTCTTTTATCACTCCTAATTACATTGCATAAAAAGACATAAAATCAGTTGAAATTAGGAAACAATGGAGATTGAAAAGAAGTAAATTCAGATTATGCAATAGTTTAACACAAGGTTTTATTTTAGCACTATAGCAGTTCGCCATATTTATTTACTGTATCTTTTTTATTTAATTTCGCGACTGCTAAACCGCCACGATCTTGCTGCCTCTATTTATATGCATTATTATACACTGATGACTTAAGGATTGATTTAGACTTCGGCAGATCGGTCACTCCACCACAAATGTGAAGGATATCTCGTCTGTCATATCACGGGTGCATTATATCCAATGGTACTTGTAATACAGTGGATGGGATATCGCCAAGTTTGTGAAGGAGTAACCTGCCTGCCAAACTCCAAATCAGGCTCTTATTCATTTTAGATCAAACACCAATTGCTTTCCAAAACCAATTAAATTATTTAGAAAATTCCTGCATAGTGAGTAAGATAGAAATTAATATAATTAAGACAAATGTGAGGCTATTAGGAGGAGGAAAACCTGAATTTTACTGTATGGTTTACGAGGTTTAATCTCAAAAGGTGCACATGATTTTCAAAAATATATTAGGGCTGCCATCTAGTTTGGGTATAGAGGCTACACAACTCAAATTGGGACTGTGTACATTGCAAAATGTGATACAATTTACCAGTATAAAATATGAAGGGCCTGATTACGACTTTGGCAGAGCAGGATGGCACGCCACCGCCCGCACCGTCAAAGTCATCTGCGAGCTGCCTGCTTGATTATGAGTTTTCTACTGGTCTGGCGGGTGGTCCTTTGACATACCCAGGCAGTGCTTTTGAAAAAGGCACTGCCATAGGAAAGCCAAAGCAAGTTCTTGCACAGCATGGATTCAAGGTCGATGCCATGCAGGTACTGGGCATACATGCACATGGGGGGCACACCGTGTGCTCCCCAGAATGCACCCTCTTGCATAGGGTGTCCTGAAACTCATAATATATGCATGGTGGTGCCGCAGCGGCCCCACCAACATATTGTGAGCCCCTGACTGCCGCAGGATCACTAGGTAACATGATTCCCTGGCGATTATGGCAGTGTAATGGCAGTTCAACCGCCAGAGTCGGAAAACCACAGTCTGACCACCAGTGGGGAGGTGGCTGGACTGCCACCACCACGCCCCCATGAGTCTGGAGGTCCTAGGACCGCCAGAGTCATAATCAGGCCCTTAGCCTCTTTAACAAATTTGGACAATAATATCCTGGCACATGAATGTTTACAATATTTGCTACAAAGTAAAACCAATTGGGGGAAAAGGATAATACGTATAACTACATCTGGTGATTTGAATTAAAAAAATATTAGCATATTCAAAGGTAAGCCAATTTATATTAACAAGAAACACTTAAAATATTTGGCCATCACGAGATTATGGGCCTTATTAGAGTTGGTCCCAGGAAGACCACCAAAGCTGTGGTGCACCTGCCTGCCAGATTTCGAGTTGCATCCAGGGCGGAAATAGCCAATGTATTGCCACTCTGTCCACCTACAGCAGGTGTGTGAGAGATCTATATTATTCCAGTCATCGATTAAGCTGAAATGTGGACTTTGCAGAGGAGATCTGAATATTGTTTCAACAGGAAATAAAGGGAATTGCCCTTTCTGTGGATTCATTCTTAATTAAGTTAGTCGAGGATTCGAAATGTCAGGACCTGGTATGTGAAATTTTAAGGCTAGTACTGTTTTAAATTATATGCATTAATTGTATTAAATTAATTGTTGATAATTATGTTTTATGGATGTGAAGTCTAATAAACAATATTCTTAATAACATTCTGTGTCAGCTACATGAGAAAGGGAGGCATTGGTCGGTGGCCAGCAGCTTTCCAGGGCTCGTCCGCCGAAACGGGGTTAAACATTCTTATCATTTAGATCAAGTTAAATCTGTGCCAGCTTGAGCTTGAAGTCAGTAACATACTGTGCAGATTTTTATAAACAATGGTCTCTATTTTAGACCAAGGGCGCGGTGTATGAAGTTACTTTAATAACCACAGGCTTAATTTTAGAACTCGGTGTAAGTCTAGATTCGTTTAGAACAGACGAGGGTATATAAAATATAAAATGAGAGCTTTAAAAATAGAAAGTATTTATATTACCTTATACAGTTCAGTCACAATTTATTAGCAGCCCCATCGCAGTAAGATGGACCTTTGTATCTGTGAACCGAATTTTTAACCACATTTTTATTTGTGACTCAATATTTTATGGATCAACACATAAATAAATATAGTGCTCATATATATTGCAGTTAACAAACTAATTACAATATTTGCTTAGCCTTCCATGATGACAGTCAATGAACACAATTGGGCAAATCAGTCCAGAAATTCACACGAACTCGATTTTTTTAATTTCATTAACATTCCTATAATCTGTAAATGTAAATTTTCTTATTTTGAGTTTTTGTATTGTATTGAATTAAATTAAATAACTTTTTTTGATTCTTTGCTTTCCTTATTCAACTGCATTCTGTACACCAACATTCTTTGCTTCCCTCATTGCGCTACGACCACCGTGGAAAATTGCGTATTTGTGCAATCATGCCTTTTAGGGGTGTCATATCCCCTGCCCCTGTCAGGTCCCCAGCCTTTTGGATGACACTCCCCCGCTTCCACAACCATGCCATCTCAAACACACATACGATATGTGGGTATCCTCACTTCCCCATGGCAAGAATTCCATGTCACTGTTCCCGCTGCTGGCCGTTTACAAACCCATCCACAAGCAAAAACTCTGCATACCAGATTATACTCTTCAGCCTATTCACATTCTTTTGTTTCTGCCTTTGGATCTTAGGGTATCATAGACCCTCCCACATCATTATAGGCGCTCTGCTTTCTTTATCTTGCATCCTTTATTATTTTAGAAACCCAGGCATCTCCAGTTTTGGGGGGCGGGGGGGGCGGTGGAGAGAGGGGGGGACCTTCCAGTCACAATTTTTGGCTTTTCCAAACAAGTGCCCTTTTTTGACAAGTGTACCTCTTTTTATTCAAAAGACATACAATGTTTGGAACTCTCGCTAGATCACAGCTGAATACAGAAGTCTTGTCTGCCATCTTGTTTTGGGAACTTCAGGTCTCAATAAAAGCAGTTGAGCAGAGGACAATTGTCAAGGCGGCCCCTTCTGTTCCTGATTTGCGTGGTGATGGGCAAGCAGACTCAGCCTTTGTTATCCCCAGAAAAGTCAGTTAATCTCCTGTGCCTACTAGCTTCCTGTGAATATTCTGAATCACGGTAGGAGATCCAATTTTAACTAACGATTCCCAAGGTATGCAGAGAAGATGAGTCATGCTCGCTGAGATACTGAATATATGACGTAGTTGACATTAGCGCTTAGACTGAACTCCAGACTACAGTTGGGTTTGGAGTACCCGCATTGTGTCTTAAGTTGAGAGAGTCCTGCTTATGGAGCATGTAAGGGTAAAGATCTTTGGACAACAGTGCATACCGTTATCACGCCACATGGTTAAAAGAACCAAGATGAGCCTAAGTGGATTTGAACAGACATGTTACAGATCCCAGGACCCTTGTGATATTATAAAAAGGCTTCAGAAGGATTAATGAAGCGAAGTCCACACCAAAGTTTTTTTAGGTGATGGTTGAGGATATTTAATTGTGGGATTGTATATGCATGCATTGTTAAGTTGGCTCTGTTGTTCCAGGCTCCCTCCACACAGTGCCCGCTTCAAAATCCCTTCCCATCATTTGCCACTCCGAAACTCTGGAACGAAACTGCAAAGTCAGTGCTGCCAGAAGGTGGGTTTTCTGGAATACTGCTCCTAAAGAATTTGGGACTCTGTCAAGGAGGCAATTTACTGTGAAAATGAATGTGGGGGAAGGGTATTTGCTACTCCTTCTTCATTACAGTAATGATTCCTTAGCAGAAGCAGTGCAACCTAAAGCCAACACACCTTCCAAATGCTGTGGCTCCTTCTAGGCCAAGCATTCCGTCCATCAATTGTTCCTTTTGCTTTTCTCGCCCTAAGTGGGAAGTGTATGCCCAGACGTGGATCCCGTACTCACTGCGCCACTGGATTCAAGCTAGCCTGACTGACGAGGGAGATGCTCTGAAATCGGTCTCAGGATGCTTGTTTCTGGTCCAGGGAGGACCTGGTTTGGTAGTTCGGGCTGGACTAGTCCCAGGAAAAGGGTCAAGACTGAATTGCATATGGCTGGGTCTAAATTAGGATGGTGTGGTGAGCAAAAGAACGAAGGATTAAACCTTGATCTTTGTGACTGGGTTAAATTTTTGCATTGTTCAGCATTCCACCCATCAATTGTTCCCTTCGCTTTTGTAGCCCTAAGTGGGTAGGTTATGCCCAGACGTCGGTCCCGTGCCCACTGCATCACTGGATTCAAGCTAGCCTGGCTGATATGGGGTGATGCCCTGAAACTGGCCACAGAATGCTCGTTTCTGGTCCAAGGAGGACCTGGCTTGGCAGTTTGGGCTGGACTGTTCTCATGAGGAACAGGGACAAGACTGATTTGCATATGGCTGTGTCCAAACTAGGGTGGTGTGGTGAGCAAAAGAACGATGGATTAAACCCAGATCCTTGGACTGGGGGTGAATGTTTGCATTGTCCATCAATTGTTCCTTTTGTTGTCTATCTATGCCCCATCCAACAAATACTGGCAAAAAGTGCACTATCAAATTGTTGTATGGTGTTCGGATTTAGGAGATATAGGTTGTTGCCACTGCGGAGAGTGATCAATCAAGAGAGAAATTGAGGTTGTGAAGTGTCATTTGTAACAGGGCTGATTATTCTAATGGACGAAGAGGCTGGCTATTTTAAATAGTGATTATACATCTTTTGTTGTAACAAGAGTGGATAGGTGTGTATTGTAAATATAAGGTGTGGTACCCAAAGGCAAATGCACATTTTAGTCTCGGCTATAAATAACTTCGTTGTCTTTTGGCATTGCCTATTGTCCCCTCTACATTACATAGACTTAAAGAAAGGTTGGATTCAGCCTTTTGCTCATGATTGGTTGACTTTGTGGTCTATTTCACTTTCATGCTCCTGACTGGATGACTTCACTCTCTATTGTTGTGTTTGTCCTGCCTAGAAGCATTTTGGTCTCACAGTCCCCTTACCAGACGATGCATCCTTCCACTGCTGCTGTCAGAACTTGCTTTGCAGAGGTATTTTCCATCCTGCTCCCTTAGATCACTCACTTCCCTCTTTTTATTCCGTACACCAGTCCTCCTTGTATTTTTAAATACTTTTTTTGTCGCCTACTGCGATATCTACGGTTGGCCATCATAAAATGGTTACGATTTCAAGATGACTGCACGCTAGTGCACATGTGCACCCATGCACAATAGAAACCTATGAATGGGTTTGTTTCATGTTAAAATATCTCATTCAAGAATTAATGCCACAGATGACTTCACATCCATGGTGGCGATCTTGGAATGGGTTATAAAACTTTACCAATGTACTCAAAGTTGGCCTCCGTGGATGCGTGGTTATCCATGTTGGCCGTCTATTAATGCATTTGTAATGTTTGTCAACCAATTCCAAGATGGCCGCCACAGATACATATCTATTTGTGATAGCTATTTAAGCCAAAATAGCAATGACGTAGGCAAATTGGTTTCACTGTTGTGATCTTTTGGCTTTGCCAATGCTTGTTTTTAAAAGCAGTGCGCTGTTGCAAGAAATAACCCCAAGTGGGGATATCTTAGTGGATCTATCACCACCTTCCAACAATGTTGAGACAATTGAAGCAAAATGTTGCATTTATAAACTGTTGAAGCAAGGCCAGCAACTGGTGGTGTTTTTTCAGTGCACAATTCATTCCATTACAATGTGAAACCAGAGCACATCTATTTTAAATAAAGAATGAAACAGTTTACAATAGTGAATAAACAACTCACCTTCACTTCATTCCTAGCTCAATACCGTGATTGTTTCTTTTCATTATTAAATGGAACAGCGCACATTTCTTTCCATTATGGACTATAACAGTACGCATCCAATTTTCATTACTGGAAAGTAAAGAGCATCGACCGATTTATTTTTCAATAAAACAATGCGCATTCCGTTAATTAATTAAACAACTCCATAATTGAATTAAACAACAGGCATTCCAATATAATGGAGAATAAAACAGTTTCCTATTTTTCTCTATACTGAATACACATTACTTTCAATGAGAGTAAAATATTGCAGGGTAGAGTTACTAAAAGTAGTGCCATACAGTGCATCAACCAAAGTTGCTGCACTACATTGCTGTAGGGGAAGAGAGAGGCACTATGCCATATCCACTAAGATGGGGCGCTGCTTCTCACCTCCACAGTGTTGAGAGATAGACAGACTTGGAGCCTTCCAGTACAAAATTCTATGCTTAGACAAGCTATTAGCATTTTATGTGTGTGCTGAACCGAGCAGCACACATGCAATAAATGAAAAGTAAGAAGAAATGCACGGATTTCTCCTCCAATGCACCTGCCTCAGAGGTGTTTATTTTTTGTATAACAAAGCCTTGTCTAATAATTTTAGTAGATAGGGTTTGTGTAAAAAAAACATGGGTGTTAGAGTAGAACCGCTAATGGCCCACTCACAAGACACACACTAGACGCAATGCAGTGCAAAGTGCTATTTGCATTACTTTCCAGGGTATTAAAAATGTTTTGCATTGCTAATTAAATACTTTACACTTTGTGCTGCTTTGTGTCACTTTACATGAGTTTGTGGTGGTGCAAAGTGTTGTTAAGTATGACCGTGCATGATGCTTTCACCTCAAACCCATTTAAAACGATAATGGAGTTTTTTGTAAGTGTAACCATCACCCTGGATTATGTCCCGGATAGGTGTTGTGACAGACAGGACTCTGTCCGTTTTGACTGGCTTGGGGTTATCTATTGTAACAGGGGTATTTGTAGTTTTGTATTTGTTTTATTTATACTGCATGGCACATGTTAGGAATAAACCTAGATATTTGGTGCTTACAAACAAACAATACATAACGACAATGTATAGTACAATAGACAAAAGTATATCTGGTAAACAGTACAGTTATTTAGAAGTAAATCAACAATACATAACATATTTAGTCTATAAACAGAGCTTTGAATATCTGAATTATTATAAAATAAACAAATACATTGTTTAACTTAGGACAGTGCATACATTTACGAATGGTCAAAGAAAAGTAATATAGAGGGCGGGCAACTGACGGATGCATTTGAGAAATGTTTTTTAGTTAGCTTTTCAAACTGCTTAACATGATAGTACAATATTAGATGTTGGCTAGCTTATTCCAGAGAACTATTTCTGTTGCTTCCAAACAATTCTCTCCAAGACTGTTTCGTTGCCACTTGGTAATTGTCAGTTTTATCAGTTTAAGGGCTCCTGAGGGTCACAGGATTTCTAGAGCCTGGATAATCTGAAAGCACTTAGGGGCCGATTATGATTGCGGTTTTTCCGCATCCTCTGGGCCGGCGGAAGCCACCGCCGGCCCGGAGGATGCGGAAAAACCCCTGCGGAGCCTCCAAAGACCCACCGCCATATTAGGATGGCTGGTGGGTCTGGAATTCCGTCCGCAGCTTTTCCGCCACGGTCGCCTTCCGACCGTGGCGGAAAAGCTCTAACATGGCTGGTGGTGTCTCTCAGACACCGACAGCCATATTAGGATGGTGTAAAACATATGTTTTTCCGCGGCGGCTTTTCCGCCGTGGAAAAGCATACGGACTTCCACTTCGGGGGCCCGTTGCGGGCCCCCTGGGTGAAGGGGGGGTGGGGGTGCACATGGGGGGTACCTATGGTACCTCCCTGCATTTGCGTGCACAAAGCAGCAGCCACTACGCGGTGCCTGCCGCTTTGTGCATGCAAATGCGATGCATGCATTTTTAACCTTGCGGCGGGTGCAGCTTGAAGCTGCACCCGCCGCAATGTTAAAGATAGAGGATGTGACCGTCACCCTGGCGGTCACATCCTAATCTGCTCCGAGGGAACGCCGCAGCCCTTGCGGACGTTCCCTCCTCCTCAGTGGTCGCGGACGGACTCAAGTCCGTCCGCGATCCTAATCGACCCCTTAGTTTGGTAGTGATCCAGTGGAAGCGGTTACATTGTTCACTCCTGCTACTTCCTCAATTGTTCCTCTGACCGTACTGGGCCCTCTAAAGTCAGATGGATCACAGCATTACCTTACCACAGAGGTAAATGGTCCTCTGATGGATCTTTCTCCGGCAATAGGAGCGGGGGGAATTAGGATGTTCAAACCACACACGTTAGCCACCCAATGAGGATCAGTAGTTGGTGACTAATTTAAAAATTAGAGATCAAGTTCAAACATACCACTCTCAGGGCCATGCTGTAAAAATAAAGTATCACAATGGGGAGACCAAATCTACTACAGAAATTAAGTCTAACTAGGATGGTGCACACTACAAGCTCTGCTACTGCAACACAGAATAAAAGAAGCAAACTTGACATTCTGAAAAGATTCCCTGGTTCTCCCTACAATGCATTTTGATCAAAGGGAAATTTTACACTGTTTCAATAAAAGAAAACCAGGACACAATAATAGACTCAGGCAGTTTAGATAATTTGGTAATTGTATAAATGCGGTTTCAATAAAATAACACCAGGACGCAATAATAGACTCAGGCAGTTTAGATAATTTGGTATTTGTATAAATGCTTCAAAATTCATATTGATAAGCAATTTCTTCAGCCTCTCAGTCAAGAATACTAAAGTATGTAGTACAAGACTACTCATTTAGACAAAGTTCGATATCAAAGAAGATGGTTTACACCACAATCGACATCAATTTAAGACAAAGGAGTAAAAGAAACATATTCAAATGCCTCTAAGGGCAAGTCCATGAACATGAGCAAAAGGGGGAATGAAGCAAAATCAAGTAGTTAGGCAAGGATGGATTCCAGGTCTACTGAATAAAGGCAAAATCATCAGCATAAAGGCAGTGCAATATAAAAACTTAAAGGATGATTATAAAATCCCAGGAAAAGAGTACAGTTCCTTCTCAAACCGAAGAAAGAACAAAAGCGTCTGTGTTGGATCAAAGGAAAAAATTAGCATATATGTGTCTCGCCCCTCCTTTGGGGTTTCTTCTTTTATACTCTCTCTGACACCAAAGGTGGTGTGATATCACCCTACAGTGGATAGTCCATCACATGATTAGTTTAGGTATGAAATAATTAAATACATTTAGTTACTCCTGCATTCTTTCCCATGCTGTTCATGAGAATTACTTAGTTTTCTGGGCCTCACAGGTTTGTCAATGGTACAAAATATAGAATGTAGCAGACTATGGCATCGTGTTAGGATTGACTTCCCCACCGAGCTATTTCCCAGAGAACTTCATAAGACTATCCTGGTATATAGGATGAAACATGCTCAGAACAAGTAATGCAACATCTGCAGAAATGCCAAAGAATAATTATACTTTCTAAGGAAACAATTCTGGCTTAGGAGAGAACACATTTAAAAGCCTAAAATGCATATGTCAACTTTCAATTAATTTAACCCCATTAGAATCAAATATAATACATCAAATCATCATTTCATAATAAAAGAATAATTATAATTGTTTCAGCAGTGTGTTATTACATGAAATTGATTAACGTTAGCTATAGCCTACTGCCACAACTTGTCAACATCCATACATGTAATTTAGTCCTAAAAATCATTTAACTAAAATAATTTCTTAAATTTTATGTTCATTATGGCCTCTACTGTCGCATCTGTAAGTTTCAATTTCATAACTAATTTTATCGCATTATTGCACCACATTCTATTGATAATAAATTTAAATGAAAGGCAATAGCAATGCTAGGCCTCATCACTAGATTAATTAGTTATCTTCAATAAACAAATATTAAAACATCATTTAATGTGTAATCTTGCTATGAAAATCTATTAATAAACTTCATAACTATTCAGCAAAAAGTATTCTACACAAAATTACAAAATTTGAGTAGAAAATTGTTTTCTTTCTCTTGCATTTTTGCCTAATAATGCTCATAATTAAAATAGGTGATCTATAGCTTTTATAGTGCTGTTACTTCATTTGTCTCTATTGCTGTGTCACTTCATTCAGCTCGTGCAATGAGCACATTGAGGTTTTTGTGTTTAAATCAGTAGATGTGTTGTGTAAAGTGTTTTCAAATAGTTTGCTTCCTCAAGCCCCCCTCTGATGGTGAATCAAGCCATAACAATATCTACCACATCAGATCTCATCACAGATAACGGGTTGCTTGTCTTCAACCTCTTTCTTCTACTCTCTTCTAAAATGTTCAATCATTCAATCGATCAGGGAATTGTAAGCGAGCTACTCCCCTGTGAAGGTCTCAAGGCACTGAGGGGGGCAGTGTGCAGATCTGTTTAACCGAAGAGCCAGGTCTTGAGGGTTTTCCTGAAGGTGTTCAGGGAGGGGGCGCATCTGATGTCTGCCTGTAGCTCGTTCCAGGTCTTGGCTGCAATGTGAGAGAAGGATCTTCCGCCTGTTCTGGCTCTGTGGATGCATGGGGTTTCAGCCAGTGCAAGTTTGGAAGATCAGAGGTTTCTTTTGGGTACGTGGAAGTTGATTCTGTTGTTGAAGTATTTGGGTCCGTTGTTGTGTAGGCATTTGTAGGTGTGAGTGAGGATTTTGAAAGTTACTCTTTTCTCCACAGGGAGCCACTGGAGACTTTGTAGGTGTTGGCTGATGTGTTTGTGTCGGGGGATGCCGAGGACGAGTCTAGCAGCGGTGTTCTGTATTGTTTGGAGTTTGCAAAGTAGGGACTTGTTGATGCCGGTGTAGAGTGCGTTTCCATAGTCCAGTCCGCTGGTGATGAGTTCGTGGGTGGCTGTCTTCCTTGACTCAGGGGGATCCACTTGAAGGTCTTACGGAGGATGCAGAGGGTTCATGGTGAGTGATGAGTCAAGTACGATGCCCAGGTTCTTGGCATGGTCTGAGGGGGTAGGTGGGCTTCTGAGGGTGGTCGGCCACCAGGTGCTGTCCCATGCAGAAGGGTGGTACAGAGGACAAGGACTTCTGTTTTCTCGGCATTGAGCTTCAGGCAGCTGTTGGTCATTCAGACTGCGACGTCTTGCATTCCTTTCTGGAAGTTGAGTTTGGCAGTGGTAGGGTCTTTGGTCAGGGAGAGGATGAGCCGGGTGTCATCAGCGTAGGAGACGATGGCTGCGAGGGGTGCCATGTAGATGTTGAAAAGGTTGGGGCTCAGTGATGATCCCTGTAGGACTCTGCAGGTGATTTTGGTGGGTTCGGAGGAAAGGTTCTTCTGGTGAGGAATGATCGGATCCAGTCCAGGGCTGTTACTTGTATGCCTGCGCCATGTAGTCTGGTGACTAGTATGGGGTGGGAGACGGTATTGAAGGCTGCTGATAGGTCGAGTAGCATGAGGGCTGGGGAGTGGCCTTGGTCCAGGAGGGTGTGGATGTCATCTGTGGTGGCGAGAAAGGCGGTCTCTGTGCTGTAGTTACTTTGGAATCCGATTGGGACGGGTCGAGGATGGCATTTTCTTCAATGAATCGTGTCAGTTTCCTGTTGACTGTTTTCTCTGCAACTTTGGCTGCGAAGGGGAGGAGCGAGATGGGCTGATAGTTCTTGAGGTTGGTGAGGTCAGCTGTGGGCTTCTTGAGCAGGGGTCTGACTTCTGCGCCCTTCCAGTCATCTGGGAAGGTGCCTGTTTTGAAGGTAGTGTTGATGGCACGTTGTAGTTTGGGTGCGATGGTGCCGCGGCTCTGTGGTAGATGTGAGGGGGCAGTGGGGGCCGAGGAGTGGACGCTTTCATGGGTGAGACGGTGTCTTCAGCCATGATCGGTGTCCAGTTGGAGATGGTGGCTGGCTGGTGTTTTTGGGGGGCGGTGTGCCATCTGTGGCACCTGGTGGATGAAGTTGTTGTAGAGGTTTTTGATTTTGAGGTGGAAATAGGTTCCAAGCTTGTCGCAGAGGTCTTTGGATGGGGTGATGTCTGTGGCTTTGCTGCTTGGGTTGGTGAATTCTTGAATGATACTGAAAAGTTCCTTGGAGTTGGCCAGGATTTTGTTGTGGATGAAGTTCCTTTTGCTGGCTATGATCTGGTTGTGGTAGTCCGTCATGGCGTCCTTGTAGGTGGTGTGTTTTTTGGTTGTCTTGGTGTTTCTCCAGTTCTTCTCCAGGCGACTGCAGGTGAGTTTGGATTCTTGAAGAGCGGTGGTGAACCAGGCGGCTTTCATGGGGCGTTGTCTGTCGGGGTTGCTAGCGGGGTGAGCTCGTCTGCACAGTTGGAGATCCAGGTGTGGCGTTCTCTGGCTTCGTCATTAGCGTCGGGTGCCCAGGTGTGGTTGTCTCGGGTGAGGGTGGAGTTAAGTTGCTCGTCTGTAACCTTGTCCCAGTTCCTATGTGGTGGACGTGGGGCTGGTTTGGGTGCCTTGGGTTTGTTAATGGCGAAGTGTACACTGTAGTGGTGTGTCCATGGCGGCTGCATTGTGTGGCTGAATTGGACGTTGTTTAATTCCGCGGAGATGGGGTCGAGGGTGTGTCCTGCTCTGTGGATCAGTGTGTTGACGAGTTGTTGAAATACGATGCTGGCGAGGTTGTCATGAAGGATAGTGGAGTTGGGGTTGCTGGGGTTGTTGAGGTGGAAATTCAGGTCTCCACTGAGTATGTAGTTTGTTGAGGCGATGGCGTGGGGTGCAATGAAGTCGGTGATGGTGGTGGCGAAGGGTGTTCGGGTGCCAGGGGGTCTGTAGACAAGGGTTCCTCGGAGTGTGGCTTTTGGGGTGGTCTGGATCTGTAAGTGCAGGTGTTCGGCAGAGGGGAAGGTTTTGCTGGAGGTGGTGAGGTGGAGGGTGTTCTTGTGGGCAATGGCGAGGCCCCCTCCTGGGTTGCTGGGGCAGTCTTTCCTCTGGATCTTGTATCCGTCTGGGATGGTGGTGCTGATGTCGGGGGCGGAGGATGCTTTGGCCCAGGTCTTTGTGAAGAAGGCCATGTTGGGTGAGAGAGAGTAGAGTAGGTTCCAGATTTTCATGACGTGTTTGTGTTCGGAGCGTACGTTGAGGAGGATGCATTTTAGGGTGTCACCGGTGCTGGCATCAGCGGTGTTGGATGCCAGGGTGGCAGTGAGGGTCTGGCGGCAGTGGAGGCAGGAGAACTGGCCGTGGGTCATGTTCTGCAAGGCCTGTTGGCATTCTTTAAGTTTTCCAGGGTTGAGTGCAAGGAGGGTGGGGCTGTCGTAGCGATGGGTAGTGGGAGGTCCAGGGTTCCGGGCACTGGCTGCAGTGGGGTCACGGACGGGCACAGACGGGCTTGCCTTTGATGCGTCTTCGGTGCGCAGGTGGCATGCCCGCTGGGCACGTCCGCTGCATGACAGCAGTGGCTGCTATTAAGTAGGGGAGGTGGGAGGGAGGGAAGGCTGGGAGGTGGGAGTGGGGTAATTCTGGGGGGGAATTCCGGGGGGAGGGGCCGCAGGGGCAGCAGCAGCGAACGGCGAAAGGAACTGTGGTGGAATTAGAGCAAGACACAGATGGGCACAATAACAGTTGCACAATAGGGAAAGAATTAAGAAAAAAAATGGCTGAGAAAGGTTACGGTGGTTGCAGGAAGTCTGGTCCCAGTTGGAGTGGGCAGCAGGCGCAAGAGCAGGCAGCAGGCTCTAACCTCTCAAGGAAGGGGTCATTGTCTGGAGGCAAGAGACGGCACAGCGGAGCTGCGGGGAGAGAGTTGACCTAGACCAGGGGTCAGAGGTCTTACTGTTCATTTTGTCATAATATTTACATTCTTCATCCTCTAGTTCAAGATCAGTGTTCACTCTCTTCACTCCTCGTTTGCCCTTTCTGTATCTGCACAATTTGATAGATAACATTCTCAGCATTATACACAAAGAGATTGCCACTAAAGATCTTAGGATGGATCCTTTTCCTGAGTTACCTAACCAGTTGTTAACAGTTGAAAATCACTTACTTATCGTTTTCCAGGCACCATATGCTTTCCATTCTTTTAGGTCTTTATTTAAATAAGTAATATTGTTGATGTAACTTTCTAAGCCTCTACTCTTGTCTAATATGTAGGTACAACAACGTTGGACTTTAAAAACTGACAAACTCTGTCCTCCTTCTCGAGATGGATATCAAGGGGAAGTCAATTTTGAATTACCATTGATCATATTGAAATCATTTCTACATCAGAAAATCCCCCCAGCTGTACTGGTGGTTAATAGATCTACTTCTATTGAAGGTATTAAAACGCCAAAATAATTACCACTATTTCACTTGCCGTTGCACTTCTCTTCAATCTCCCATTCTCATCTTAGTATTCTCCTTTAAGATCTTTAACATGATCCATTTTGGGAAAAACTATTACCATATTACAACTTCCATACCAGCCTCTCAGGAATTTATAAACAGAATTATTTCCACATAAATACTATACGCTCCAGGAAAGATGGGCTCTACACACTCTAAGTATCTTTGCCAGTTCTCATACATTTCAAAAGTATGTTCACATTCACTAGAACCTACACAGATAGTGTTAATGTTTGATCTCTTTCTATATATATGAAGTGTAACCTGATGTTGCCAGTCTAAAGCTAAAGAGGCCATTCCTTCTAGTATTTTCTTTTCTTCTTGCTGTAGTTTCCATGGAGTTAATTTAGGCAATTTATTCGTATTTATTGTTATATTATCTCATTACTTTCTACTAGATGTATAAAATTCTTTTCAGCCCTCATTAATTTACATGTTAGGATATTTCTAAATGCATAAGCCATATCCACAGATTGAGTCGGTCTAAATATGTAACCCGTAGTCTTAGCATTTAAAGCGTCAGAATGTGGATTTAAGCGTTTTAACACCAGAAGTTCAGAAAAGATCCGATCTTGATTAGAGTAATAATACTGTAAGGGATCAGTACCATAGAACAAGCTACATGAAATTCCATTTCTCAATGATAAACTATGATAGGTTATGCCCTCAGCAACAGATGAAGGTATTTTCAAACATGTGTAGCAATCATCAACATCCATGGTAGTAACATATTCACTTAGTAATCTAGTATACACATTTGCTGGCAAACCAATTTTTATAACATCCTGAGGTAAAGTTTGAGCATTCAAAGTAATAGAATCAGCGTCATTAATCTTTGCCGTTTCAGAAGAAATTGTAAGTTTTGAATCTGTTAAAAGAAAATAGTGTGAGAAAGCAAATAATATCAGAGAAATATTAGAAAAGATTCAAGTATATACACATTTACATCTATGAGAGACACCATTGCTGGACTCCATGACTTCTCAAAATTAAGATCGTTTAACTAGGAAATTAAAAAATAGCAGCAGTGGTTTGAGTAACTTGGCAAAGTTCAGCACAACAAAATCAAGGCATATTTCAGTAGCTTCTTTTAATGCAGAAAGATTCTCATATCTGCTTCCGTTTTGTTAATACAATGGGCAATACATTCACATTCTCTTTCATTTGCTTGCAGATAGGTCCATTCAGGAGATGAGTACTTTTGACTGGGTACTCTTGCTGTTTTCGATCTCCTCACAGCAGTTTGCTTTTCATCGGTATCACTTTGAGCAGACTGTTCAGAGCTTTCAGGAACAATTGATGGTACTCGTCCTGTTGTCAGACAACTTCTCAGAATCTCACCTGGGTCAATAGTCTCCGGGTACAACTCGCTTTCTTGCTGCACTTTACCCGTTGCGAGGGTCTGTATCTCTCATAGTCAACTTTGTTTGCTTAGAACATTCGGTACCTACAGTTGAATCTCTTGGACCCCCCTCAGGCCAAACAAATGCTGTCCAAGCAGCCTGCTTGTCTCAACAGCTTGACTAACCTGATCCCTCTATCTCACTGTAAGCACCTGTACATCAGAAACAGGTGCTGTTGAATCATCAAGTGGACTTGGAACTCTGCAAGTATGACTTGCGTGTACCAAGTTTGGGAGACCTCCGCACTTCACAGCGGTGGAAAGGGAATAAACCAAAATCAAGAAGCTTGGTAAAAAAGGATTCCAGGTCTACTGCATAAAAGCAGTAGCATCAGCAAAAAGGCAGTCCAAAATAAACATTTAAAGGATGATTGTAAAAGGATAGTAAAAGAGCGTCATTCCCTTAAAAAAAATAAAAAAAGCAAAAGCATCTGAGTTGCATCAAAGGGAAATATCATTGAGTGTGTGTCTCGCCACTCCTTTGGGTTTTCTTCTTTTATAGTGTTTATAACACCTTAAGTAGTGTGATATTACCCCACGGTAGTTAGTCCATCACACAATTACCTTACATATGAAATTACTAAATACATTTAGTTACTCCTGCATTCTCTCTCATGCTGTTCATAAGAACGACTTAGCTTTCCAAGCCTCATTCGTTTGTCAATGGTAAGAAATATACAATGTAGCAGACTATGGCATCGGGTTAGAGTTGACTTTCCCATCAAGCCTTTTCACAATGAACTTCAAAAGACTATTCTTGTATGTAAGATAAAACATGCACAGAGCAAATAATGCAGTATTTGCAGAAATACCAAAGAATTCTTATGCTTGCGAAGGGAAAAATGCACATGTCAGCTTTCAATCGATTAAACTCAATTAGAATAAAAAATAATGCAACATATCATTATTTAATAATAAGAGAAGAATAATACATGTTTCACTAATGTATTATTATTCAAAACTAATTAACATTACCTATGACCTACTGCCGCAATTACTCAACATTATTCTTACAAATAATTTTACTAATGTTGTTCGTTAACTGTTATGTTCATAATGGCCTCTACCATCACATCTGTAAATTTGAATTTCGTAACGTATTTTATCCCAAAATTGCACCACAATGTATTCATAATGCATTTCAATGAAAGACGGTAGAAATGTTAGGCCTCATCATTCTATTCATTAATTTTCATCAATAAATGAATAATGAAACATAATTTCATGATAATCTTGTTCTTAAAATCTAGTAATAAGCATCATAACTATTTAGTGATATATATTCTCCTTTTTTTTTTAACTATTTCAAGCTTGCTTTACGGTGCTGTTACTTCGTTCGTCTCATTGCTGTATCACTTCATTCAGCATGTGCAATGTGCACGGTCGGGTTTTTGTGTTAAAATGGGCAAATGCGTTGTATAAAGTGTTTTCAAATATTTTGCTTCCTAAGTAGTTAGGAGCCTGACCATGGAGGGACTTCCAAGATCAAAGCTAGAGCGAAGAGTGTATTGGAGTAGGGAGGAGTGAGGCACCTCTGTTATAACACAACTGAGGAAATATCCTATATACAATATTATTTCATTTCATTTATGTTAAAGCAGAATAAGGTGTTCATTTTACTTGTGGTATACTGAGATAGGGCTTTGTAAACAAATAGGTTTTTAGTCTGGAGGATGTGAGTCCTTCCCAAGTAATAGGTCCAAAATCTTGTCAGGTCAAACACACAAGTTAAATAAACATACCTGGGCTCAACCCATGGGAGCTATGGCACAGAGCAGACAGGCTTAACTGAAGGAAAAGGGTGTAAAGAATAAAGCAGTACTAAAACATTGAGAAAACCAAAACAAAACACAGTAAAAATTCTACAACCAATTTCCAAAAATGATGAAAAACCTAACATGATATGCACAAACACACCAAAATATCTCAAATTCAAAAAGGGGATTCGAAAAAAGAATTTGTAATTTTTTGAAGATAAAAGGGCTAAGAAAAAGTAAAGCAAGAAGCAAAAATTGCAGTTATCTGGTCACGGTGGACTGATTCCAAGTTCAGGCCGACCTCGATGGAGTGTGGGCTGAATTCAGAACTGAGTTTACTGAGCTGTTGAAAATACCTTGTGTCCTATTGTGCCACACCAACAATCTGAGGATCCTCTATCTCAATTGGAGCCCACTATTGTATTTATATATAAATATGAGACAAAAAGCATACATAGCTTGTGCGTCCAAAAACTTAAAACATTGTCACGCAATTCAGGACATATGCAGTTCATTTGCTCTGTCAGAAGTAGCAAAATTAAAAGTACAGTGTGGTCACTATAAAACTACCTATCTCATTAGTGACTCCTTTCAATATTAAAGTTGTAGCGATGTGTGAGCTTTCAATGACAAAACCCTTGTGGCTTCTGATGGACTCTGTCGAACTGTGACATAAGTGTTAGAGCATGGTGAAGTGAATGCAGGTTTAGAATGACGAGTTCACAGTTACATGCAGAGGGATTTATGAATGCTTGACAGATTTGTTCAGACGAAAAATGGTGAGAGAAATTCTTAGTCTGGAGTGAGTTCTCATGGCTGCCAGAGCGGAAGAGCATGCTGATCAAAACGGTGCTGACATGTAGGCTTGAGTGAGTCAGTCATGAACGTGAAAAGTAAGCCAAAAGCCAGCCGCGGCCACTGCAGGTAATAACGGTGGGGCCGGCAGCGGGGGATTTTGAAAGACGACCACAAGGGCCCCACCTCTCTTACTTGCAGCGGCTGGCAAAGCCCAAAGCTGGGGACACAGAAACAAAAGTTGCGGTTCAGGTGTGGATTTTTGCTTCCACACAAAGGTAAATGTCCTGCCATTAGGTAGAAAGGAAAAAGTAAGTGCATCCTGGTGAGAAGACAAAACATCTGCCCAAATGTTCCAGAAAAGACATTCGACGAACGCCCACAAGGACAAGTGACCACATCAGCTGAGGTAAATCAACACCAAACAAAGTTGATAATCATCTAAAGTATCATCAAACAGTTCTTCAGTATAAATATCAAGTGAAAGTGAAGAAGACAGTTGGGCCATGTTGATGTTTACCTCAGAGTAACATACATAAGTTGGACTGGCAGAATGTGTGGAAAAATATCAGTCCAAGAAAAGTCGACATGACAAAGCACCAAAGGCATACACTCATTCTCTGAAAATCACACCAAAGGCCAATAGTTGTTCAATATCATTCATTATCAACAGTGATGCATCAATAAATATTATGCCTGAGGAGAGATATATTGAACTATTTCCATTGCCCCAACTGACAGCATTAAAAACTAAAGTCTATATGTGGGGTTCATTGACACAGCTAAAAAGTCAAGGTTCATTTGCAGCAATGATGAAACATACGAAAATAAAAGTATAAACATCCATTCATATACTTAAAGGTACGGCGTCAAGCATCTATTTACTCAGCTCTAGGCACAGCTGCTTTGGGACTGATATCGTGAACAACACGAATGCCCATCATAAAATAGCAAGTCAATTTCTTTCATTGTTTCATGGGTTGGGAAAACTCAAGACTTTGAAAGTAAATTACACATTAATGAGGACATCCATCCTATGGCTCAAAGACACATTCAAATTGCCTTTCATTTACAGGAAGCTGTTGAAAAAGAACTTGAATCTCTTCTCAAACATGATATAATTGAGTGTTCCACTGGTTCAACACCAGGGTTTAGTGCTAGTACCCAAAAAGGACATTGAAGGAGCTGTACACGTCTGCGTAGATATGCGTCACACGAAAAGGGCAGTCGAAAGAGAATGACATTCAGGTCCACACATTGTCGATATGATAACACAGTTGAATTGCATGAAGGTATTCTCTCGCATTGATCTGAATAAAGGATATCATCAGTTCGAACTCAAGGAGAATTGCAAGCTTTTCTGTACATGTTGGTCTGTTCCGTTACCAAAGACTAAGTTTCGGTGTGTCATCAACTGCTGAGCTGTTTAAAAATTTCCTTTGACATATCATACAGCCTGCCATGAATGCCTTCAAATATAGCGATGACATATTGGTTTTTAGAGCTACACTGAAGGAGCATGAAAAAGCTATCACACAAGTGTGTCATTTGCTCGCTGATGCAGGATTAACTTTGAATGATGAGAAATGTGAGGTCTATAAGACACAGTTAAAATTTTTAAGCCATATCTTTTCTGATGGGGCATGACACCTAATACAGCTAAAGTGCAAGTGTTGTCAACAGCCAGTCCTCCACAAGATGTTTCCATGTTAAGTTTATTTCTTGGCATGGGCAGCTATTGTTCAAGATATATACAAGACTTTGCCACTGTCAGTGCGCCATTAAGAGACTTGGTCATATGAATGAGAGCAAGTTTCCAGAAAATCAAACAAACTATTGGCATACTTTGACCTAAAGCTTATTACTGAGGTTGTTGTTTACTCTAGACCTGTTGGGTTTGGAGCCATTCTTGTACAGTACTGCAGACACCCAAATGCTCGGAGACATATTGTGGTATACGCACGAAGAAGTTTGTGCGAAACTGAACGTGCTTATGCACAACCTGAGGAAGAAAGCTTAGGAGGGATGTGGGCTTGTGAACATTTCCAAGTATTCTGGTATGGGAAGTCGTTCATGCTTCTGACAGATCATCAGTCATTGTTGACCATATTTGGCGATCTAAAGTCAAAAATGCCTCCTCACATTGAACGTTGGGGTATGGGATTGCAAGAATACAACACCATCATGCATCATCTAGGGAAAGAGCAAAACCCTGCAGACTGCTTCTCAAGAGTGCCTCTACAGTGTCCAGATACCCCCCTTTTGCGAAGTGCAAAAGTTCTAGCAAAAAAACCTTATTTGTGTCATCCATGTCCTTTCTTAGTAAGTACCATTCTATGGCTTCCAAACCTTCATTGTGAGGGATCGAGGTGTATGGCGCTGTAATATCCACTGTACATAACCATAATTCATTTATATGCTCAATATCCGCCATATTCGACATGTTCAGAAAGGCTGTATTGTCCTTAATATAGGTTTCCCATTTTTGAACCAGGGGTTGCAAAAACCAATCTAAATATTTTCCAATCAGTTCGGATAGAGAGCCGCATGCTGAGACAATTGGCCTGAATGGTGGTAGCTTAGCATCTTTATGCATCTTTGGGAGCATATAAAACTGAGGTCGTCGACGATATTTCATGTCAAGATATTTATATGTTTTCTCTGTAA
Source organism: Lissotriton helveticus (assembly GCF_964261635.1). Classification (NCBI taxonomy): domain Eukaryota; kingdom Metazoa; phylum Chordata; class Amphibia; order Caudata; family Salamandridae; genus Lissotriton; species Lissotriton helveticus. The sequence continues at coordinate 192,693,169 of NC_136060.1, forward strand.
TCCATCTCATTTGTAAAGCGTAATCTAGAATTTTTCTGAGTGTCATCTGGAAGGAATTAGTGAGATCTTGCTCAAGTCTCCTGTATGTCTCTCTATCTTGTAAATTATTAATCACGCTGGTTTTGTAAAACTTTGTGTCCATCACTACTAGGACACCACCCTTGACAACCTTTACGAAGGTGAGATCCAGATTATTTAGCAATCCTTGTAATCTACTCCATTCGTTTTTGGAAAAATTACAATGAGTTCCACTGGTGAAATTGATTTTGCTAATCTCAGTTTGAATCACTCTTTCGAATGTGTCGATGGTTTTATGCGACACTGGGGCACAATAGGTACACTTGGCTCTGAATTCTTTCAGAGTTATTTCACACTGGTTCGATATCTATATACATTTGCACTAGGTTTGCAATATCACCAGAGCTAAAACGAGAAGGGCATCGCGTTTCGACCCAAATACCACATAACAACATAGATTGAAGGGGGCCTACAACCGGGACGAGTCGCGTGCAGAGGGAGTGCTCTGAGGAAGGGCATTGGCTAGTTTTTAACGCGTGAGAAAGGCGGAAGCCATAAACAGGAAGATTAGGTAGCGATGTCTCCGTTGCTTTAAACACAGTGAAGATCATTGCACTACTGGTGATTCAAGCTCCTTTTGACGCTTTAAAAATTAAGTGACTAAACGCCTTGGTGAGACGCAGAGTGGTTACTGAGAGTGGGGTTAGTAGCTTTTTGACATTCTTCAAAATCGTTTTCGTTGCGCTTTGAAAGTAAGTGACTAAACGCCTTGGTGAGACGCAGAGTAGTTACTGAGAGTGCGATTAGTGGCGTTTTGAAATTCTTCTACATCGTTTTCATTCCGCTCTTACATGACAACAAATTTGTGAGACCCCAAGTTGGTTTCTGAGAGTGGGACTAACGCTGATTCTATTCTTAAAGCATTGCCCTCATTGTACAGCTTTAGAGAGGGTGGTTTATACGATGTAGAAGAGTGTATGTGTCTCGATTTTGCACACTTGCTCAATGAGTTTCTGCTCGTATCATGATTTTGCATTATGAACATGAAATGTCCTTGCTGACTTTGTAGTATTATTCTCATTTAGTTTTTTCTTGTAATTATCCTCTAGACCCCAGAAGAAGGGCAGATAGGTGACCAGAAATGCTTTGGGTTTGGTAAAAAGCATTGCGTTTTGATGAAATCAAGATTTATTCATGAACGAATTAATGAAAATCTTAATGAAAAAAAATGAATGAATAAAATTCATGGAACAATAATTCATCAATCAAGTTTTGGAGTGTTGTTTTTGAAACATATGAAATTAAGTTAAGAAATGTTTTGTTTCAAGAAAAGGTGCACACATCCAAGGGACTGGCTTGTCCGACCCATGTAGGCTTGTACTCCTTTTGTATTACACATGGTTTCAGACACCATTGCTGCCAGTCTGGTCCCACTTCTAAACAAGATGCTTATGCCAGGGTGTCATGTATACCCCAGTTTTATGTACATTATCCCATCGACACGGCAATAACGTTTCTAAACACGTGACCTTTTACGTAGAAGCTTGCTCCTGTCTCTTCGACACCAGGCTCTAATTATTCTATCATAATCCCTGTACTTGACGTACATATACATGTCCCCAGGCACGGCAGAATTTTTCTATATAAGTGTCACCACTTTTTTTCATCCTTAGCCAACAGCCAGCTCTGCATGATCACACTTGTTTGGAAAAGCATCAGTGATTGTTTTCAAAACATTTATGATTGTTTTCAAAACATCCATGGTTGTTTTAAAAACATTGATTCTAGAAAAGACCCTGGAGTGACCACTTTATTATAAATGACTCCCACTCCCCCCAACAAATTATAGGAAATTCCTTCCAAGATGTGAGAAGGGGGTCCTGCATGCTGAATCTTCGACAAGCAGTAGTCTGACTTCTCTTGTGGACTGTCATCCTCGAAGCAGAGATGGGGTCCTTCATTCCAAACCATCAGGCAAGGGGGCTGGTTCATCCCTAGGGGTTTCTTGGCTAAAGGTACATAAAGCTATACACACATACACCTACACATCCAGGTTAGGCTAGGTACATTTTAGGCAAGTTACTCAGGGTGCGTATTTTAGGAATATGCAAATGCTAATGTTTTTATCTGAACTGCTTATGTTCATCTTATTAGCACTATGGTAGAAATGTATCTACTATTTACTATATTGGTACTAGCAATTTCTTTTGTATGCTTCTGTCTCCTGATTGTCGCAGTACATATGTTTTACATGAGGCTGTCGCTGGACCAATAAATTCTTATTAAAACGTCCTAATCGCCATCCTGTGTATTTTCTGAGAGAAAGTAAGCACGAGTGTCTGAGCGAAACATACTGTATTGTTTTTTACGATCCCTGAGGAATCAAGGTTGTCATGTTCAGTGGTTGCCAGAAACTACCTACACCACTGTAGAATACACGGGGTGGTAGTGGCACTGTAGAGCTAGCTTATCTAATGGCTGACATATCCTGTGGGGGTGTCCAGAAGTGGTTGGGACACCAAGCCCTCAGATTAGGTCAACCAAAATGCAAAGGTCCTGGGGGACTCCTAGGAACTACACGACAAGGGAACTCCCCAACAGCATGGAAAAAAGCATGCATACGTCTCATTTGGAGAAAAAAAACTTCCCTGGATCCTACCGAGGTTAAGAACTATTGGCCTATATCTTGTCTGCCACTCTCCACCAAATTTCTGGAATGGGCCATGAACGAAGATCTGATTGCTTATTTGGAGTCCAATGATCTTTTTGTTTCATCCAACATGGTTTCCGATCCAATCATTCTACAGAATCGTCTTCAGTTATGGCTGCTGATGAGATTTACATGCAGGTTGACAAATGAAAGAGAGATGCTCTCATCCTGCTTGATCTCTCAGCCGCATTTGACATGGTCAACCATCAAGTGTAAGTCAAGAGGCTAGTGACAGTAGGAATAAAAGGTGCTGCACTAACTTTACTCTACCCCCTCTTTTCTTTCACATAGGGAACAAAAGGTGACCTTAGGAGGGTACACCTCAGATCCTTTCCCCCTCCGATTAAGGGTACTTCAAGCAATATCACTATCCCCTACTTTATTTAACATCTATGTCACCCCCTTGGCGAGACTTATCCGAGCTTAAGGTTTCTCTGCTATATCCTACACGGACAATACACAGATAGTTATTTCCATTACATCTGACGTAAACTCTGTGGTCAGACAGTTTCACAATTGTCTACCACATTTCACGAGCTGGATGCATGAGAAACACTTAAAGCTAAACACATAACATAGAGGTGATATTGTTTGGGCACGATCCCACTTTCTGGAATGACTCCTGGTGGCCAGTCAACTCCAGTCCATGTTCATCCCCAGTCAATAAAGTAAAAGATCTTGGTGTTCTGTTGGATAATCCTCTCTGCTTTTCAGACCACAGCAATCACATCAAATCCTTGTGTTTTTTATCTCTAAAAGATCCCACAAGGGATTTTCCCTTTTATCCCCCTAGAATTGCAAAAAACGGTAATAGTTGCCTTGATTCTGTCCAAGATAGATTATTATAATGCTCTCTATTTAGAAATAGACAAATGACTGCAATCAAAACTTCAGTCTCTGCAGAATGCCGCAGCACGTTTGATCCCTAAATTCAGCTCCATATCTAACAGCGTGAAGGAACTGAGGCATTGCACGGATTCGGGCCACGCGGCCTCCAGAAACTCTTTGTCTGGTATGTCCCTTGACGCGACTTGAGGTCTGCTAACATTCGTCTGGTCATCATTCCCAGGGTCCAAGTGGGGTGGCAGAAATCTCTCCCACCTGGCAGGCAAACCTTTGAATACCTTGCCTCCCTCCCTCAGACCTCAACCTAATAGGCTTTCTTTTAGGAAGTTGCTCAAAACATGGCTCCTTTCCTCTAAGTCTATGTAATCCCTTCTTCCAGGCTAGTTGAAGCATCGTCTTTTTTTTTTTAAGAGCCAAGACGCCTTGGAATATCATGCGCTTTAGACATATTTTACTTACTTACTTACATCTCGATGAGAGAGTTGCAATTGACTGTCATTGAAAACTACTCAACACACCATAAACATGTCAGTGTTGCCAACGCATGCATGAGAAAGAATTGCTGTTGATTTCTTTGGAACTCTGGGCAAAGGACATCATTCGATGGTGATTGTTGGTGAATGCTCCTGTTTTCTATTGATACAAGATCTCTCATCTGTCACTCAAGAAAGAGTCATCAAAGATTAGATGGCATCTTTGCAACATGGGCTGTTCCTGCGATCTTAAAGTCTGACAATGGCCAACCTTTCAGTCGAGAACTCAGAGACTTTCTCAGTCATCTTAATGTGAAGCATCAGAAGAGCACACCTCTTTGGCCACAGGCCAATATAATTGTCGAACGTTTCATGAGTACTATTAAGAAAGCTGTCCAGCGTGCTGTAATAGAAAAGCTCGACCTTAAAATGTCTTAAATTTGACTCTTTGAGCTTACTGTTCAACCCCTCATTCAACCATAGGTGAAAGCCCTACAAAGTTAATGTTCGAGAGAGCCATGATGACCAAGTCACCTCAATTGACCAACAGAAGATCAAATACTGAGGTAGAAACCCACATGCAAGACTTGTATCATAAAAGGACAATGAAGGCCTATGCAGACAAGCGTTGACATGCAAAAGATGCTAAATTCACTAGAGGAGATTGAATGCTTATTCGTCAGCATAGAAAACGAAAGTCTGATGCTCCTTTCGATGCTGAACCATTTCATGGTATACCCAGCAAAGGACCCATGTCCTGGGAAGTCTAATATGCGAGATTTCTTTAATTTCAGCTCATCAGGCATTAATGTCAATGTAGAGGCTGGGCCTAAAAGGACAAGTGAAGACCCCCTCACTGCTGTGGTTCCTACATCACTAACACAGGTCATGGACACTTTTACTGCCTGTACCCAGTTTCTTGAAGATTCAGTCGGTATGTGTGATAAAAGTGCCATGAAGACTCATTGAAGAGCTATGACTGGGTGTATATATTTATTAGTTTTTTTATTTTTTATTTAACAGAGGTGGCGATGTAGTGTCATGTGAGTTTGCAATGATGTAACCCTTGTGGCTCCTCTTGGAATCCGTAGAACTGGGACGTAAGAGTTAGAGCATTGTGACGTGAATGCAGGTTCAGAATGTCAAGTTTGCAGTTACGCTTGGAAGAATAAAGAAGTGTTCTACCAAGCTCCATGTGTGGCATAGTCATTGGCGAGTACCAGGGTTGGGGAGGTCCCTACAATAGTCGACTAAGTTCTTCACTTATTAAAGCACGAAATGTCTAACGCATTCATCTGGACCATTATAATAACCAGTTTTGTGAAAACATATAAAAACAGTGACAAAAAGGATGTGTGGACACATCATTATCTTTAGATATCTTTCCTGTGGCTATAAACAAGAGTGAGGGATACATTATAAGAGTATTCATCATTATGAGCAAGTCCTGCTGCCAAATATAAAAAATAGTGGGTTTTAAAATTACATTTTTATACAGAGATTTATAACCATCTTGGAGAGAAATAAAGTAGCCTATGTATATGACTCTCCCTGAAAGAGACTAACTTATTAAAAGTATAGAATCCCAAATTCTCAACAAAACTGAAGAAAACGGATATCAAACTTTCTTTTATATATTCTTCTAGCCATCGGGTTACACGTACCCCCTTTTTTTTTAATTGAAGTAAAACAATTGCCACTGCTTGGTCAACAATCCAAGGATAACAAGATATCACACCTGCAGCCCTACATACAATAAAGCTATGCTCTTTTAGTGTTTACAGGTGGTAAAGCAGGTTCAGACATAGTAACCCCTCTATATTATGGGTTTAAGCCCTAAAAGTGCCAGTAAAATCCAGCCACCTGCTTACAAATGCTTTTATCAGAAAGAAGACACTTTGAGGTATCCAGGTGGTTAGATTTGGGGGTCTCTAGTTGGCACAGGTAGGTCCTTGTGACAAATAGGGACCCTCTCCTCTAGTCAGGATAAGGCGATTACACTCATAAAATAACCCCTGCTCACCCCCTTGGTAGCTTGGCACGAGCAGAAGGGCTTTACTTCAGAGGCGTTGTAAGTTAAGCAGTTGTGACCACATACAGTAACCCAGTGACAACACTACAAATGGACACCACACAGGTTTTATATAAAAAATAAGTAGAGTTTATGTAGAGCTACCACAAGATCATAAACGACAAAAATACACACTATGATTACTTTAAGATGGTAGATTTAAGCTTAGTTCAGTTGAGTTCTTAGATGCTACACTCTGCATCAATGTACCTCAAGTTGCGTTGCGCTTCCACGACAAGCAATGTTGCAGCAATGGGAAATGCGGCAAAGTTCAGATACAAAGAAATAAAGACGTGAAGATCTTCCAGATGCGTCACGCTTCTCGGGGATGCGAGAAGTTCTCAGTTCAATGCGTGGATTGCAGCGGCGACACCCTTACGATGCGACGACAACAGCTCCAGCGGTGAAGCTCTTCCCCCACGATGCGTGAAGCTTCCGCTCGATACGACAACTACAGCGGTGATATCCAAGATGCGATGGCAGCAGTTCTGACGGAGGCGCACTTCTCGGGGATGCGAGGTGCTCTTGGTCGATGCGGTGCAATGCGACAGTTCCAGCGGCGACACCCTCCTTCGGAGTTGCGACAGCAGGCACAGCGATGGCGACCCATTCCGACCTCGTTGCAAGATTCTTCTCCTGATGCGATGCAGTCCGACAACTACAGTGGTGACACCCTCCTTCGGAGTTGCGGCGGCAGCAGCAGCGACGGCGACATTCTTCCTCTTCGTTGCGCCGTGCTTCTCTCCGATGCGGTGCAATGCGACAGTTCCAGCGGCGACAGCCTCCTTCGGAGTTGCGTCGGCAGGTACAGCGACACGCTTCTTCTCGTTGAGTCGCGCTTCCAGCTCCTTGCGACACACAGTCCCTCAGAAGGCCCAAAACAGCAGCAGGCACTTCCAAAGAACTCTGGGGAGCTGGGGTGTGAAGTCTGTTGTCCCCGAGACTTCAGCAGGAGGCAAGCTCTTTTCCAAGCCCTTGGAGATCCTTCACAAGTTGAAAGCAAAGTACACAAAGTTCCTTTCTCCTTCGTTTGGCAGTAAGGCAACCACTGCAGGCCGATCCCCCAAGCCGCATTTCAGCTTGGGAATAGTCTCTCCTCAGTTTCTTCAGGTTCCTCTCCTCAGTAAAGCTTTCTTCTTGTGGTCCAAAGTGATCTAATTTCATGGAATAAGGGTCCAAATATTTATACCCCAAAATCCTTTGTTCTCTGAGGGGAGAGGGGCTTTTGACCAGTCCAAACCAGTTCTGAAGCACTCTGTTTACCAGACTTCTCCTTTCCTTTCACAGTGCAGGGCAGAAAAATCAGACGCCCCACAGGAGGTGGAGCCAGCATTGTGGAAGGCAAGTACAGTCCTGGAGCACTTTGTTTACAGGACTCCTTCTCTTCTTTCAGTGTGCAGGGCAGAGACCTCAGCCGCTCCCCAGGGGGTGGAGCTAGCATTGTGGAAGGCAGGCACAGCGCTATTCAAGGTTCAGGTGCAACTCCTCCCTCCCATCTAGATGCAGATCTCTCTATTCACTACTGGGTGATTCAGCCTGTCTCCTGGAATTTCCCAGCCCTGTCACTCACAAACCCAGACATAGGAATACACAACCTAGCAGAGGCAGGTTTGAATGGATAGACAAGCAAATACCTACTTTCTAAAAGTGTTATTTCCAAACACAGAATATTAAAGTAAACTTTACTGAAAGATGTATTTTATTATTCTGAGTTCAGGCATACTAAACTCGAATTTCTACCATGTTCTCTGAGACAGTTAGAATTATAAAATGTAATAACTATAACAGCCCATTCTGGCCTATGGAAAACAGCTAGCCTTGCAATAGTGAAAAACGAAAATGGCTGTAATTCACTATTAGGACATGCCACACACATCAGGGGTTGTCCTACCTTATACTTACAATGCACCCAGCCCTTGGGCCTACCATAGGGGTGACTGATATGAAGAAAAGGGAAGGTTTAGGTACTGACAAGTGGGTGCACTTGCCCAATCAGCATGGCGGTACCAGACTGCACGCAGGCTCTGCAATGGCAGACCTTAGACACATTTTACCAGGCTGCTTCTGTGGGTGGCACAACCAGTGCTGCAAGCCCACCAGCAACATTTGGATTTACACGCCCTGGGCACACTCAGTGCACGAGACTAGGGTCTGACAAGTAAACCAAATAGCCAAGCATGGAACCACTGAATAATATATCAATTTACAATAGGGAGCATTTGCACTGTGGCACTGAACAGAGTGGCACAGTGCCCAAAGCATCTCATCCCAGCAAAAATACATGAGGCAACAGAAAAAACGGAAGGGAGACCCACATCAATGGTGCCAGGTCCATTACCTGTCCCCTCCAGCTGAAAAGTGGGGAAGAACTACCCTAACTCCTGGAAGTTCTCTTCACTAAGGCGGAAAAATCTGGGCAGACCATCAGCGTTGGCGTGTTCTGTACGAGGGCGGTGTTCCACCGTAAAGTCCATACCCTGTAGGGAAATAGACCACCTCAACAGCTTTGGATTCTCACCCCTCATCTGCATCAACCATCTGAGGGGCCTGTGGTTTGTCTGAACCCGGAAGTGAGTCCCAAACAGGTATGGTCCCCTTACTTGAATATTGATTTGTCCTAGAAATCATGGCGTTTTCAAAGAACTACCATTCCCTTGGGGTTCTTTGGTGACGTTATTATGTCCGACTTTACGTCAAACTAGGCACCTTCAAGGTATAAATATGCCTACACTTGCCCTAGCAAACACACGGTGATTCGGAGCAGCTCGACAATCTACTTGCCCGACACAGCTCGCTACAGCAAGCACCGAAGGAAGCCTACCCTCCAGCTGACGCACTGACAGAGAGGCTGCCTTTCTCTCGCTGAGAATCCAGCTCCAGTGTTTCCAAGCTCCCCTCGCGGAGTGTTGGGAAATTGAGTCCCGAGACAGAGATACCAGACCTCCTTCATTCTAAAACCAAGGTACGGAGCTGATTAGACCCTAAGAGAAATCTTGGTTAGATTCTTGGCAAAGAAAAACTAAACCTATGCTACACCACACTTACTTCTTCCCACGTACTAGACTTAGGTTAGGTACATTGGGGTAGGCCTATTTTAGAAGCACCAGTTGAGTACTTTTTAGCCTTGGTTATTCATGTATGTATTTATCTATGGTCTAGAAACCATATAATGCTTTTACAGTATTATTTTATAATACTCTTCTTACTGTACGCATTATACTTTGCAACCAGTATTACGATTGTAGCAGTTCATTTTACATGTCTGAGAAAGAAGACTGTTCAATAAACCTTTCATTGAAAACGCCCGTCTCTCTATTTCTCTGCACCTCTGATGAAACGAAGCATGCACGATTGACTGAGTAAAATTTCTATCTATTGTTTCCGCGACTCTGAAGATCAGTTTTATTCTTATTTTCGGCATATTCGTCATCCAGGTAGGCGGCACTGAATTCCTCCAGTCCAATCAACACCTGGTTGACCAACCTCTGAAAGGTGGCAGGGGCATTCTTCATCCCAAAGGGCATAACACGGAACTAGAAATGCCCATCTGGTGTGGGGAATTCTGACCTCTCCTTTTCCCCATCAGTCACGGTGATCTGCCAGTATCCAGACATTAAGTCAAACGTGCTGAGGTACCGTGCAGCCCCTAACCGATCTATCAGCTCTGGGGATGGGGTGCACGTCAGTCTTCGTGACTGAATTTAGCCCACTGTAGTCCACACAGAACCGGAGTTCGGGTGTGGCACCCGGCGCTGCAGCCTTCGGGACCAAGACCACTGGGCTGGCCCAAGGACTGCCAGATGACTCAATCACCCCAAGTGCAAGCATCTTTGAGACCTCCTCTTTAATGCAAGCTCTTACTCTGTCAGTTACCCTGTAAAACGTGTGCTTCACAGGTAAGCTGTCTTCTGTGTCCACATCATGGACGCACCAATCTGTGACACCGGGAACCAGGGAGAACAGATCAAAAAACTGTCCCAGCAACTGGCGGCAGTCATTCTGTTGCTCATGAGTCAGGGTGGAACAGAGGTTAACACCATCCACTGACCCATCTTTCTCTGAGGCTGACCGGAGGTCAGGAAGAGGCTCAGTCTCCTCCTCCTTCTCAGCATCTGTTGCCAAGAGCATGCCCACTTCAGACCTCTCCAAGTGGGGCTTAAGGCGGTTGACATGTAGGACCTTCAAGGGGTTCCTAGGAGACCGCAAGTCCACCAAGTAGGTAACTGGACTCTTGCGCTCCACAACCTCAAATGGTCCGGTCCACTTATCTTGGAGCGCGCAGGGCTCCACTGGGGCCATGACCCACACTTTCCAGCCAGGTTGAAGCTCTATCAGAGTGGCATTCTGGTCATAACAGCGCTTCATCTCCTCCTGGCTGGCTCCCGGATTTGCCTCAGCGAGTTGCCTGAAACGCCTAGTCTGGTTTCTGAAAGCCAGCATGTAGCTATATACATCCTGGGGAGGTTTCCTGGGAGATTGCTTCCAGCCTTCTTTAACCAAACTCAGAGGTCCTCTGACAAGGTGTCCATAGAGAAGCTCAAAGGGACTGAACCCTAGCGATTTCTGTGGCACCTCACGATATGCAAACAGTAGGCACGGTAAGAGGACATCCCACTTATGCCTCATGGGTTCCTCAAGACCCATTATCATGCCCTTCAGGGTCCGGTTGAACCTTTCAACCAGCCCATTTCCTTGAGGGTGGTAAGGAGAGGTGAACTTGTAGGTTACACCACACTCCTGCCACAGGGACTTCATATACTTGGAAATGAATTTGGTTCCCTGGTCAGACACTACCTCGCGAGGAAATCCCACTCGGGAGAAAATTCCCATCAGTGCTCGTCCCACCATGGGGGCCGTCACCGTCCTTAGAGGTATGGATTCCCGGTACCGGGCAGCATGGTCCACCAAGACCAGGATGAACCTGTTGCCCATGGCTGTCTTGGGGTCCAGTGGCCCCACAATGTCAATCTCCACCCGCTCAAAGGGGGTACTGACCACAGGGAATGGCTGGAGAGGAGCCTTGTGCTTCCTCCCACTCTTTCCACTTGCCTGGCAAGTCTGAAAAGTCCTGCAATGAGTTTCATAACTCTTGTGCATTTGAGGCCAAGGAAAGTGGGTGACAGGCCTTTCAAAGGTCTTGTCCTGCACCAAATGTCCTGATAAAGGCACATCATGAGCCAGTCCCAGTAGGAAGGCTCTGAACTTCTGGGGTACCACCAGCACACAGGCTGACCCAGGTTCAGCAACCTTAGGCTCACTATACAGGAGACCATTCTCCCAGTGAATCAAGTGTGACCCTGACTGATCACCTGCTGCCTGGCTTACATCCTGTTGCCGCAAGCCCACAAGAGAAGGGCGCTCTCTCTGTTCCTTGCAAAATTCCTCCCTGGAGGGGCCTCCTTCCTGCTGCCGATGGGTCAGCTCAGGCAAGTCCCCCAGTTTAGCTACTTGCTCCCCAGTAGACTCCAGGGCATCCCCCTCAGTGTCTACCTGTTCCTGGGCCGTGGGAACTTCGGGGGCCGGTTTCCCACGCCCCTCGCTACTTTTCTCTTTGGCAGGTTCCTGGACCTCCCTCTCAGGCTCCAGGTCCTCTTGAGAACCCCTACTGGCTGACATTGACCGGGTGGTCATGCACACCCAGTCAGGCAGTCCAACCATCTTCAAGTGAGTTGTTTTCTCCACCTTTTCCCAAGGGGAGCTCTCCAAATCATTTCCCAACAAACAGTCCACAGGCATAGCGGGCCTCACAGCTACCTGAAGAGTACCAGAGAACCCCCCACTCAAAGGGACCCTGAGCCATTGGACAATGACTCTCTGTGTTGTCGGCATTAACAACTCAGCAAAATGTATGAGGTACAATCTGCTCTTGAGACACCAGGTGACACCTGACAGCTGTCACACTGGCACCAGTATCTCTAAGAGCCTCCACCTTTTGGCCATTGACGGTCACTCGCTGCCCATGTTCTTGGTGTTGCTGGGCAGCTGAGCCTCTGAGACCATCTCACTATCTCCTAAAGAGACTAAGGTCATCTGTGCGGGACCCCAATCACCTTGGACATCAATCTCCTCCCCCAAGGCTACACTAGCCATCTGCCGGGGCGGAGCACCAGTGGGTGCTCGTTTACCAAACAGGCGGCACCAGGTATCATTCGCCTTATGACCCAGGTCGGCAAACTTGTAACACTTCAGGGGCCCCTGGGGAACAGGACTACCTGTCGGGCCCCTTGCTTTCTCTCAGGTGAAGGCTGGGAAGCTTTCACTGGGTTTCCTTGGGGACTACTTTGGGGCCCTTTGCGGAACTTCTTCCGTTTACCCTTGTCCGTCCCACTCTCCTGCTGGGGACCCTGCCCACCTTTGGCTGAGTCTCCCACGTGACCCTTGTGGGCCCAGGTGCTCACCCAGCAGTCCGCCTCCTTAGCAAGCTTCCTAGGGTTAGTCAGCTTGCTATCTAGCAGATGCTGGCGCAGCTCTGGAATAGAATTATCAGACAAGTGCTCCCATGCAATCAAATCCAAGAGACCTTGAAAATCATTAACCTTGATGCCCTTTACCTAACCATCCAATGCTCTACAAAAGAACGTGACATATTCAACCCAAGTACTGTTTTCTAACTTTTTGCATTTCCTGAACCTCTGACTATAGAGCTCAGGTGTCAAACCATATCTAGACATCAATGCATCTTTCATGTGGCTGTATGAATTGTAGACAGCAGATGGCAAATCTAACATGTATCCAGCCCCTCACTAAGGAACCTTCCCCACAACCCCGCTCCCCAATCTCTCTCAGGGACCCGGTGAGAAGACATGGCTACCTCGTAGGCTCCGAACCACTGAACAATATCATCATTTTTGTAAAACTCTTTCACCACATCCTTGGGAATATACACTCTACTTTCAAATGTACTGACGGTACGCTGCCACCAGAGAGAGTACTTTCCAAACTTTTAGCTTTTAACTCCAACTCCCTCAAAACCTTCTCATGGTCTAAATACATTTTCGTCTCTTCCAGGGCTAACCTCCTGGTTTGTAATTCAAATGCTAACTGCCCTCTTAACTTCAGTTTTATCAGCTCCATCTCATGCCTCCTATTTCTCTCTCTGTCCTCCAACTCCTCTGGAGACAGACTTTTGTTAGAAGCATTGCTACCTGCAGGGGAAGGTGGTCTCCCTCCTCCTAAGCCCAATGGCCCTTCCTGTTGTACTTCTGCATTATCATCCTCCTCAATCTCGGGAGTTTTCCTTGCCTCTACCCAGGCCCTCAACGCCTTGCAGAATTCTTCTTTTTTGGTGCACCCCACAGTGGAAACCTTTAATTACTTCAGCTGCTTTACTGTGTAGCATTCCAGCCTCTCTTCTTCCCATTCGCAATTATTAGAGGCTAGAGATTCTGCTCTCTCTACTTCAACTGAATCAAGCATCTTTCAAAAATGGAAACAAAAATCCAAAAAGGAATCTACCAAAAAGTATGTGGTATCGTTATGGTCTGCACTCACTAAGTAGTGTTCACCTTCTTGGTAGCTTGGCACCAGCAGAAGGGCTTTACTTCAGAGGCGTTGTAAGTTAAGCAGTTGTGACGACATACAGTAACCCAGTGACAACACTACAAACGGACACCACACAGTTTTATATAAAAAATAAGTAGACTTTATATACAGTTACCACAAGACCATAAGCGACAAAAATACACACTATGATTACTTTAAGATGGTAGATTTAAGCTTAGTTCAGTTCAGTTCTGAGATGCGACACTCTGCGTCAATGTACCTTATGTTGCGTTGCGCTTCCACGACAAGCAATGTTGCAGCAATGGGAAATGCGGCAAAGTTCAGATACAAAGAAATAAAAACGTGAAGATCTTCCAGATGCGGCACGCTTCTCGGGGATGCGAGAAGTTCTCGGTTCGATGCATGGACTGCACCCTTACGATCCGACGACAATAGCTCCAGCGGCGACGCTCTTTTCCCATAATGCGCGAACCTTCCACTCGATGCGGCAACTACAGCGGCAACATCCAAGATGCGACGGCAGCAGCTCCGATGGCGGCGCACTTCTCGGGGATGCGAGGTGCTCTTGGTTGATGTGGTGCAATGCGACAGTTCCAGCGGCGACACCCTCCCTCGGAGTTGCGACGGCAGGCACGGCGACACGCTTCGACCTTCTTCTCCTGAAGCGGTGCAGTGCGACAACTACAGCAGCGACACCCTCCTTCACAGTTGCGACGGCAGCAACAGCAATGGCAACACGCTTCCTCTTTGTTGCGGCATGCTTCTCTCCGATGCGGTGCAGTACGACAGTTAAAGCGGCGACACCCTCCTTCGGAGTTGCGACGGCAGGCACAGCGATGGCGACACGCTTCTTCTCATTGAATTGTGCTTCCAGCTCCTTGCGACACGCAGTCCCTCAGAAGGCCCAAAACAGCAGCAGGCACTTCAAAAGAACTCTGGGGAGCTGGGGGGTGAAGTCTGTTGTCCCTGAGACTTCAGCAGGAGGCAAGCTCTTTTCCAAGCCCTTGGAGATCCTTCACAAGTTGAAAGCAAAGTACACAATGTTTCTTTCTCCTTCCTTTGGCAGTAAGGCAATCACTGCAGGCCAATCCCCCAAGCAGCACTTCAGCTTGGAAATAGTCTCTCCTTAGTTTCTTCAGGTTCCTCTCCTCAGTAAAGGTTTCTTCTTGTGGTCCAAAGTGATCTAATGTCATGGTATCAGGGTCCCAATATTTATACCTCAAAATCCTTTGTTTTCTGAGGGGAGAGGGGCTTTTGCCCAGTCCAAACCAGTTCTGAAGCACTCTGTTTACCAGACTTCTCCTTTCCTTTCACAGTGCAGGGCATGCACATCAGACTCCCACAGGAGGTGGGGCCAGCATTGTGGAAGGCAAGTACAGTCCTGGAGCACTTTTTTTACAGGACTCCTTCTCTTCTTTCAGTGTGCAGGGCAGAGCATCAGCCGCTCCCCAGGGGGTGGAGCCAGCATTGTGGAAGGCAGGCACAGCCCTATTTAAGGTTCAGGTGCAACTCCTCCCTCCCATCTAGGTGCAGATCTCTCTATTAACCACTGGGTGACTCATCCTGTCTCCTGGAATTCCCCAGCCCTGTCACTCACAAACCCAGACATAGGAATATGCAACCTAGCACAGGCAGGTTTGAATGGTTAGACAAGAAAATACCTACTTTCGAAAAGTGGTATTTGCAAACACAAAATATTAAAACAAACTCTACTGAAAGATGTATTTTATTATTCTGAATTCAGGCATACTAAACTCGAATTTCTACCATGTTCTCTGAGACAGTTAGGACTATAAAATGTAATAACTCTAACAGCCCATTCTGGCCTATAGAGAACAGCTAGCCTTGCAATAGTGAAAAACGAAAATGGCTGTAATTCACTATTAGGACATGCCACACACATCAGGGCTTGTCCTACCTTATACTTACAATGCACCCAGCCCTTGGGCCTACCATAGGGGTGACTGATATGAAGAAAAGGGAAGCTTTAGGGACCGGCAAGTGGGTGCACTTGCCCAGTCAGCATGACAGTACCAGACTGCACGCAGGCTCTGCAATGGCAGACATTAGACACATTTTACAAGGCTGCATCTGTGGGTGGCACAACCAGTGCTGCAAGCCCACCAGCAGCATTTGGATTTACATGCCCTGGGCACACTCAGTGCACTAGACCAATATAATAATTTTAGACTGTGCAATCGGAACTCAGGCAGGAGTACTCCATACGCTCTGCACCTCTATTGAGTCCATTTTGGGAAAAGGAATTCTTTATTTAGACAAGTTATAACAACATGTAACACATTTATAACACAATGTGAAATGTACTCACATCGAAAGGGGTCATAAAAGGGACGGGAGAACACCATATGTGGGATACAAATGTTCGACATAGGTACGATACAACAATGACATCTGCAGATGTGTACAACCCACTATATAATCCACCCATATTAAGTGAAAAAACTGTATCCAATAGAATAACTATTTGATGTTGTTTTTATGTCCTGTGAGAGGGAAATTAACACACTAACAAACCCTCTCTGAGGATCACTGGAAGTTAACACACACAATCTGGAAGTCCTATATATAGCTACCTTATGACACTATCAATTTCTCTCTGAAGGAATATTAATTCCAGTGTATGAGACCACTGTTTATCTTGTGGATCACATATGAAAAAAATCACAGATCTTAAAAGTGAATACTGATGTTTGTCTTCTATAGCAACACAAGTATAGTAAGAGGTTGGTGCTATGAACCCGATGGCTGGGTCCTAATGGGTTGGCCTAGTATTAAATGTATCATCCTAATACTATTTTAGCCACTCCACTCTTACTATGGTGACATATCACTCTCAAAGTACCTGGTTGCTTGGTGAGTAGCAGACAATTCAACCCTTCATCATCAAGCTTACAGTGCATTATGATTGTTGTAGTCCAATCTCACTACATGAAAGGAGTAGGATTAGAGAGTTGTTCTCTCCTATTGCAGCATTGGAATGTGAATCAATGTAAATTTGTGTAACAAATTACAATGGTCAGCCTTCACATGATGATTCTCTGCCAAGTCAACTATTTCTTTAGAAACCGCGTGCACTTCCATTGCAACCCTCATGTCTCTTATCTTGGATTTCTCTGACCTCAAGACCTTCATTCTTGTCTTCTGGTCCTGTTGGGGATGGTTATAATTTCTTCTTCTCACTGCCTTAGAAAGAGCTGGGGTGAAGAGCCACCATCAATGACTCAGCATTTAACATGTCAAGTGATGTAACATGTGATGTCATAAGAAGTGCATGATGGATGGTGCAAGTAAAAGTTACTTCATTGAACTATAACAATTAAATGTTAGTCTTTTTTTATGTTTTTTCTTATGTAACCATAAATAAACTTTAACTGTTTTGGTGTATTTCTGACGTTTCTTGTACTATCCTAAAATAAAATTACCAATCATAACTCTAGCAAACTGTAACATCACTTTAACTCTTATTATGCTTTTTCACTGATTTTCTTTTAAATATATGTTAAAATCCTATTACCACACCTAACTCTGACATCACCTTAACCTTTGTTTATCTATGCCCTTCATGCTGCTTCCCCCCACATGCGCCCTATGTTGCTTCCGTGGCCGTGTCACTTCATCCCCATCACCCTTTTGTTATTTTTGCCCCTTCCCATGTTGTTCCCCCACCTGTATTGTTTACCCACCCGATTTGCCCTTATTGCTTTGGTGTTGCTTTTCCCTACCAGCCTTCCAAAAAAACACTTTCACACTTTTTTCCTGTTATTTTCTGATCCAAGTTGGAGTGGCAAATAAAAAGGAAAACTGCAGCTGTATCATTGTGTAGATGCAAGCATGCATGGTGCGGACGTCTAGGAAGTGACATGAAAGGCTTAAAAAAAAGCCAAGCTGCAAAGCTTCAGAGATTCTGTACAGCATTGCTAAAAACCATTGAAAAGGCTGATAGGCTTTGCCAATACTTGTTTGATATTACCATGTATGTTTGAATGGTGGGTTTTCTTCTATCCCATGAGTTGTAGGATAGGTTGATCAGAAATAACCAGGAGTTTAAATGAAATTATTTATTTCACCACAGCAATTTTAAGAATTCAGCTTTTGTGATAACGAATATTACTACAAACTACTACGCCCAAACATCTCCAAAACTAATGACAAGACAACTAACTACTGGATAAAACAAAGCAATACCCCACTGAATGAGCAAGAGCAGGCGACATTGTGGTCCTCTGCCTCACATAATAAAATTACCCCAGTACTAGCACAAACTAAATTCTGGCTACTCCACACAGTCTTTTGAACCCCCGCTCGACTATTCACACTAGGACAAGAGAAGACTACCTGTGCTGGAACTGTAGCAAGGAAAAGGGGGACCTAGCACATCTTATCTATTACTGTCCATCACTCAAAAAGTTCTGGGAGAACATCTTTGGGTTCATAAATAACGTACTGGACTGCACACTAACGAGTGAATTCTCGTCACTCGCCACTGCATTCATTACCACAGCACTATGAACAGAGCATGAAAAAGACCTACTCGACCTGCTTCTCATTGCGTCAGTGAAATGGTCCTCACCAATTGGAAGGACACGGCTAAGACCTCCTACAAGGGCTGGCTCAACTGGGCGATGTACCTCAGAGGTGCGGATAACATTGCGTTGCACAACTCGCCCTGGAGATCAGCAACCAGGGGATGTGGAAGTCACTCAATGGGTACTTAGACTCTTACGAACCCCCTTGAAGCCAGTCTGGCTCCCTCCTCACCTCCCCTATGGGGGTGGAAGTGGAGGACGGAGTGAATCTGAGGTTAACACCACGGGCCGATGGGACATCGGGGGGCTGTCCTGTTTGACCACCTCTCCCGCCATAGGTTAACTGGTGAGATGTCACCTGTGCCACATTCCTAAAACCCCTATTAGACTCAGGGCTACAGAACCTCTCTCATACCTTCCTCTCACCTCTTTCATTCCTGTCTCTCTCTTCTTTCAGCCTTAGCCTAAATTTCCCGGCAAGTCTTTGTAAGGGAGATTAGCTAAAACAGATACCTTACCGTAAAGTACATGTAACCAATGCATACATACTACTTTTGGCTAACCCTGTGACAGAATGCTATTGTATTTATTTGTATAAAACTAATAAAATACTTTGAAATGAAAGAAAGAGACATGGATTGAACATGAGCAAAGCATGGGCAGATTAATGGCATGAAAGCTGTAACTGTACCAGCTAAGGTCACATATTATAATTTCCCTTGCTGGCCCGCTTTGCATGAAAGGGAGAGAGCAGAAATGCTCCATATTTACAAAGCTATGGATCATTTCTGCTCTCCCCTTGCTCCGGCGCACTGTGTGCTGCCTAAAGCCAACGCAGGTGTCTGCACTACAGGCAGGATTGTTTTTGTGCAAAGAGGGTTTGCTCAAAAACAATCCTTAGAGGTGTATTCCTCTTTCTATGTGAGCTGCAGCATATGAGAAAGAGGACATAATGAAGAGAAATAAAGGCATTTCTTCTCATTACACTTCTGTTGGGTAGGTGCACCAGACTTACAAGTCTAAAATGCATAGGTGGATGCATAGCAACACCCAGGCTCTACACATGTAACTCCTACCCAAGTAACGAAAGGTAGCGCTATGCATTGCATTGCGTTACTTTATATTTACTAAACCACGCAAAGCCACAGAAAGTGGCTTTGTTTGTCTTAGTAAATGCCAAAAAGGGATTTTTCATCTGGGCTGCGCCACATAGGGACACATCCAAATGCAAAATGATAGTAAATGTAGGTCTATATAGTTAGTTACTGTGGAGGTTGAAAAATTCATAAATGCTACTGATCACACAAAGTCATTCTTTGAATCCTTCGATGTGTGCATATTTATGATATTACATCATGGGCATTCCTTTATAGTATATTCAACGTTGTTTCCAGCATTGTGCCTGCTTTAGCTTTTTTTAATACTTAAGCTCATATTTCACTGAAAAAATATAGAATTTATTAGTAATAATGTTTTTTTAAACATCTTTTATTTAACCATTTTTCGAAATTGCAATGCAAAAAATGAAAATACAAGGGGAGGAGACGGAATTCGAGACATTGAAACATTTACATACAGATATCCAGCGACAAGTACAACTATCATGAGTTAATTTAAATAATACTGGAGACCAGAGAGAAAAAGATTATGGTGGCAAGGTAGGAGAGGAAAAAGGAAGGATGTGAGAATGTGTCAGGAACAGGAGAATGGTACCAATAGGGCAAAAATCATACCATCTGTATCCTGAGTGGTATAACCTGTAGATATGACAGGTGCTGATGCCCCTGGAGTGGATACCGGGGGAATCTGGGACCAAGGTGAAGAGGTAGGAGCAAAGAGGTTGCCCAATGTCCCTGGGTTGGGCCACAGGCGACTGCAAAGAGGCATTAACCTCTCTAGTTAAGTTGCAATAGGACCTGCTACGAACCCAGGCCTCGACTGTGGGGCGCTGCACTGCCCCAGTAAAGTGCAATTTCATGTTTAGCTAAGAGGATGGCGGCAAAACGGCAGTGTGTTACAGAAATGGGTGTGACGTTGCCTAACAATGCAAGATAAGGTGAAGGGACCAGGATCAATGAAAGCATTTGAGATAAAGTGTTAAACTCCAGTACGCAGCAACAACTGGGCAGGTCCAAGTAAGTGGGGGAAGTTGGCATTCGGGGATCGGCACTTTGAGCAATTTGATGACCTAGAGGAGTCAATCCTGCCAGACCTGCAAGGGTGATGTATGATCTGTGCAGAAATCGAAAGTGTAGCAATTTGTGGCGATGATTTACGGATATCAGTTTTGCCGGCCTGGTCTGGTGGGTCAGTGGATTAATGCATCCACTGAAAGGGCCTGTGTTTTACCTCATGGTCACAGGTTCAAATCCTTGCGGGTCCACTCAGCCTTTCATCCATCTGAGGTCGAAAATTTAGTACCATTGAGTTGGGTAACAATAAACATCTGTTATTCAGCGCCAAGATACCCCGTCAGCGATGTACGTGGGCTTTACAAATACACATGTTATGTTATGCTTTGCGTACAGCAGAAGGTCCAGTCCTTGACGGTGATAGGATGATCCAACTCCTCTTAGTAACATCATGTTAATATCTCTTGTTGACTTTCAGTTGGAGATTATTTTTGGGTAATCTAATTGCAACAAATTATCCATAAATTCTAGGATCATACTATGAGCTTGGCAGAGCTTAACAACCTGAGCTTTCTGGCTAAAGTAAGCATTAGATCAGTAGTTTTCATTACCTCTTCTTCATCTCTTTAACATGCCATCCATCACGAATGAGGCATTCTGCTTCCTGCCAACGTTCTGCAGCTCCCAGCTTCCGTTACCTAAACATCAATGGATCTCTCCCAGCAAAACACTCCCGTCTTTAAGGGGACATTAAAGTGGAGGGTCTGAGGAGCTAGCATTGTTTTTTGTCTGTCTCTTGTCATGCTCTTGTTGTGCTGTAGAGGTCAGGCCTTGAGTTCCTCTGCTGCTCCTTCCAAGACATCTGATGGGGTTAACAGCAGTGGATGTCAGGCATGCTATTGCTAACCCAATCTCATATTGTTCAGGCTCATGCAATTACAAATGTTTACTTTATTCGGGGTCCATAGGCAGGATGTGTTATTATTGTGCTCACCTGTTAAAAATGGAATTTCTTGTTGGGTAAGGCTTGCACCAAAGCCAGGCAGACACCACCACTCTAGTCAGGGCAAGCGAGTTATACACTGATGATAACCCCTGCTCACCCCTTGGTTGCTTGGCACGAGCAGTCAGGCTTATCCCAGAGGCAATTTGTAAAGCGTTTGCGCAACATACACACACACAGCAGCAACACACTAGGCACACTACAAAAGAAACTCCACACAAGGTTATATCAAAAATAGCCTTTGTATTGTCATAAACACGTTAGAGACATAATCACACATTTACACTGTGCCAACTGGCACTAGGCAATATTCACAGGGGGTTATATGCAGGACCAGACCAATCGGCCCACTATCAGAACCATCAGAACAGGTGGGTAAATGCAAGACACAACCAGTAACTATTGGTACCATAATGACTTCAGCATTATCACATTTGCATTAGACACAATCCTAAAATACCATAACATGACATTAGGCAATAAATCACATTAGGCCCAAACCTCATTAGCTTTAAACACATTATGCACTAGGCCTCACCAGCATAGACACATTATGCAATTACAATATATTAGGCCCAAACCTCATCAGCATAAACACCTTACGCGCTCTCCTTGGGCCTCAACATCACAACATGACATTTGCATCAGGCATAAAACACAATTATGCGTAAACCAGGCGTGCACCACAGTACACTCACCAGGTGTCCAACCCTGACCCCAGGCCTACTGGCCTTACTCGGGGCTCCAATGCCTCTTGTCCCAAAAATGTCAGGGTTCTCGGGGGGGGGGGGACACCTTTCAAGGGGGCCCCAGGCTGCCTCAGTGGCACCTACAAAGTGCGCACATGCGCTGGAGCACAGGGTGTACTCACTCCTCCTTTACTGAAAAGAACTGGCCCCCACGTTGCAGCTGCCTGCACTCTTGCAGGGCAGCTGGAAATAAAATGCGCAAATAAGATCAGGCACTCACGGTGTCTCTTGGGCCCCACTGGGACTCCTAAGCAACAAATGCCCCAACATTGCAGCTGCCCACTGCAATGCTGGGCAGCTGTGAGAACAGCCCAAGCACTGACGGTGCCCTAAGTGTGACCACAGGGGGGCAGCACCGACAATGTGCCCCGACTCACTACCCCCACCCAGTTCACAATGGAGCCCCACTCACCGGAGCTTCTTGTAGGGACTGTGCTCCGCCACGCGCCGGTCTTCCTGCGGGGGCTTCTCTTTGCTCCTGGTTCTGGCTGGGAGCCTGCAAGGCTCCGATCTCCCTCAAAGCGGCGGGGACAAGCCCCCGCCAGGCGCCTTGGTCTCTCCCCTCAGCAGCTGCACGTCTCTGGCCACACGTGGCGCTCTCTCCTCCTCACCAGAGCCCCGCTCTTTCACAGGCCACGCTTCCATTTCCTGAGGGCGCGAGGCCCCACCCACCTTCAGGCTCGTCCTGAACGACTTCCGGGTCGCCACAGGCAGCGCGGCGATGATTTCTTCAATGCGGAGGCATTACAGGGTAGGCTCTCGTTTTCAACAACTACAAAAGTGGAGTGTGTACCCGCTCTTTCTGGTGAAACCGCGGGGTGGGCACCAAATCGATGTACAGCAATGCGGGGTGGGCCCCCCTCTTTAAGTATGCATAAAACGTGGGGTGGGCACCCGCGAATAAGAAAGACATAAACGCAGGGTGGGCACCCGCACGGGACACCAAGAATGCGGGATGGGCACCCGCTTCCCATGCTGTGCAGGGGAATCCCCTCGCTGGGATTCCCTCGAAACACTCTGGCAGCCCAGTGGTGCAGAGCACACATGCTCCGCTCCCCTCCTCAGGTAAATAAAATACAGCGCTCAGCCTGTCTCCCACCTGACGTAAACGGGGAGCAGGCAGCCCTTCCTTTCCAGAGGTGCGCAGGCAGGCAGGAATAACAAGTCCTTGGGGCTGGGGAGACCCAAGCAGAGTGCAGCCAGGCAGGCCAGCACGCAGGGACCCCAAGAGGCTGCAGCTGGGTCCCACAGTGGTTCCTCCTGGCAGAGTGTCTCTCCTCAGCCCAAGTAAGCACAGAACAGCACACCTTCATGGGGTAACAGCCCCTATATTCATATTTCATTTCTCCTTTGTCTGCAAGCACAGGGCTTGGGGGAAACAGTTAGAACTGGTTCTGGAGCACTCTGTTTACAGTGCTCACAACCCTTCTTTCAAAGATGGGGCTCTTCCATCAGACACATCACAGTGGGGCGGAGCCTGCATTGTACAGGCCAGGCACTGACCTATTCAGGGACCAGGGACTTCTCCTCACACTACTCAAAATGTATATATCCCGTACAGCCTAGCGCTGACTTACCCTGCCCCTCCTGGAGCCACACACACCTCCAAGCCCGGTCACTATTTTATTTATTTTATTTTTGTGTTTTATAGAGCACAAACTTGACCTGTGAAGGTATCCGAGCACTTTACACGGTATACAGTGTTGAACAAACAAAAGGTTTAAAGTACAGAAATATACAAAATCAACAAAAAGGATGGTGAGGGGCCGGGGTGCTGAGAAAATAGGGAAGAAGGGGATACAGGTGTATGGTTACAATCACCGTAAGATTCAGTAACAACAACAGTTCCATATAATCTCGGCGTGGAGAGTTGGTGATCTGGGAGAAAGCAATAGTCTTAGATTCGTCAGGCACAGTGTGGTGGTTGAGGGTAGGTCTTAGACAAGGAATTTACCTATGTGGAAGGTTTTGGCCTCCTTTTTGAAATGTGCTAGAGAAGGGATTCTTCTGATGGCAGGCGGGAGAGAGTTCCAAATTCTTGTTCCTGCTCCGGTGAACGCCCTATTGTAGGTTCATTTTCCTGAAAGAAGGAAGGTTGGAGTAAGAGGTTTCTAGTGGACCGGGAGTTCCTGCTTCCTCCGGATACCACTAGTTTCTGTGCCAGATAAGCAGGGGAGTTTGTGTACAGAACCTTGTGTATAATGCATGCCAGTTTCAGCTGAATTCTGGCCTCTAGAGGGAGCCAGTTCAGCGCTTTCATGTGTGGCGGGATGTGGTCGAATTTCCTGGTACCTGTGAGTAGTCTGGCGGCCGCATTGAGGCAGGCTTTTAGAGGTGCTAAGGAGATCTTGGGTAATCCTGTAAGGGTGGAACAGCCATATTCCAGTCTAGAGATGACTAGTGCTTGAACTGACATTTTTAAGTCAGGAGCATTGATGAAAGTTTTCAGCTTCCAAACGTAGCTCAGGGGGAATCCCGTTGCTTTAGACATCGAGTTAATGTGATCTCGCATGTTCCGGTTACAGTTAAGGATTATGCCCAGGGATTTGGCAGAGTCCACAATGGTTGGAAGGCAGTTCAGGGCTGTGATGGCCTTGATCCACATCTGAATCTCCGGGTTGGCTTTTGAAGGGGAGATTAGGAGACATTCAGTTTTCTTTGCATTAAGTTTGAGTTGGTTATTCGCTAACCATTGGACAGTCAGTTTCAGGGTCTCATTCAGCTAAGAGATATTGATGTATATTTGGGTATCGTCCGCATACATATGGTAGGAGATGTTGGCGGTACAGAGAACTTCGGTGAATGGCTCTAAGTAAAGATTAAAGAGGGTGGGGGACAGCGTTGAACCTTGGGGGACTCCGACCGTTACCCGGGTGGGAGCTGATAGGTTGCCATTGATGAGGAATCTCCAAGAGTGTTCGTGGAGGAAGGACCTGAACCATTCTAGGACCACGCCATCCAGACCCATCCTTAATTTGAGGCGTTCAAGTAGTTTTTCATGGTTGACCGTATCGAAGGCGGAGGCTAGATCAAGGAGGATTAGAAGGCAGGTTTTGCCTTGGTCTAGGTCTTAGAGGGCATCGTCCATGATGCGGAGCATAGTAGTTTCAGTGCTGTGCCCTGGTCTGAATCCAAATTGGAAGTCATCAAGTAGGTGGAAGTTGTTGATGTGCTGACTTAGTTGCTGTTGTACACACTTCTCCAATACTTTGGCTAATAGCGGGATATTGGAGATAGGTCTGAAATTGTCAGGGGAGGCTGGATCCAGTGAAGGTTTTTTCAAAATAGGGAAGACTTGGCCGGCTTTCAAAGAGTCTGGGATCAAACCCTGCTGGAGAGAGGCATTGATATTTGCAGTCCAGCAAGGAACGATGGATTGGGAGGCAGCAGCAAGGCAGTTGGAAGGTAGCGGGTCATTGAAGTGGGTATTTGGTTTTAAGGTAGAGGGGATTTTGGAGATGGAGTCTTCGTTATAGCGTTCGCAGTCAGTCCAGCGGGCTTGGTTTTTAGGAGAGGCCAGGATGGTTGGTGTGGAAAAATGGGGCAGCACAGGAAGGCATTGGGAGTAGGTGGCAGTACTGAGTTCAATCCTTAATGCCGTGATTTTATCAGTGAAGAAGGAGGAAAATTCATTTGACTACATTAGCGATTTGGTGGATTCCTTCGGTGTTTTAGCCAGTTTATCAGATTGGAGTTTGACCAGTTCAAAGTGCTTTCGGGGTCTATTCTTGGCGTACCCCAATTACGATCTGAGATATTCTTCTGGCGGAGAAGTTTTAGATGCGTTGCAGAGGGGTGTTCTCTCCAGATTCTTTCAGATTGCCGTAGGGATCTCCTCTCCATGTTGAGGGAACCAGTGAACCAAGGGTTTCTGTCTTTAATTTGTGTTCTTTTTAGTTTTAGAGGCGCAAGGTCATCCAGAATATTTGAAATGGACGACGAGTAATGCTCTTTGAGGTCGCTAACCGTGGTTATGTGTGTGGGGGGAGGTCAGATTTGCAGCAAGCCTCTAGTTTCATTGCCAGACATGTAATTCACATCAGGCAGGCACACACATAGCAAATAGAAATGCCAACTTCTAAAAGTGCAAAAACAACAGTTGGTGGACAGAATGCAGAACAATGTCATACATTCACCCCAGTACAGAGATCTGGGCCTAAATAGTTTTTTTCCTCACCATGCCATTCCAGTTTGAACCCAGCCATATGCAAATCAGTCTTGACCCTGTGCCCCATGGGAACAGTCCAGCCTGAACTGCCAAGCCAGGTCCTCCCTGGACTGGAAACAAGTTCCCATGAAGCACAGGGTCAGACTGATTTGCATATGGCCATGTCTGAACTGGGCTGGCGGAGTGAGCTGAAGAATGCTGATGGATTAAACCCAGATCAGTTGACTGGGGGTGAGTGCATGTAATTTTCAACACTCCGTCCATCATCCCCTTTGGTTTTGCTTTGTTCGCCCTAAGTTGGCAGGGTATGCCCAGACACGGGTCCCTTGCTCACTTTGCCACTGAATTCAAGTTAGCCTGGCTGATGATGGCTGATTAGAAAGAAACCGGTCCCAGGATGCTTGTTTCAGGACCAGGGAAGACATGGCTTCTCAGTTTGGGCTGGACTGTTCCCATGAAGCACAGGGACAGACTGATTTGCGTATGGCCATGTCTGAACTGGAGTGGCGGAGTGAGCTAAAGAATGATGATGGATTAAACCCAGATCGGTTGACTGGGGGTGAGTGCTTGCAATGTTCAACACTGCGTCCATCATCCCCTTTGGTTTTGCTAACTTCTAAAAGTGGCATTTCTAAAATAGTTATAATAAATCTGCGCACATGATTGCATAGCATTTATTATCACTATTCCAACCATACCAAACTTGACCACGCTGTGCCTCTCATATCAGGGACTACCACTGAAACACTTATCAGGAAATCCCCAATGCATTTATATGGGAGGGCAGCCCCACAGTAGGGAGAAACCAAAATGGCTGTTTGTCACTACCAGGACATGTCACACACTTAAGGTACATGTCCTATCTTTTACCTACAATACACCCTGCCCATAGGGCTAGCTAGGGCCTACCTTAGGGGTGACAGACATGTAGTAAAAGGGGGGTCACGGACATGGCACACACTTTAGGTGCCACGTCACAGCGGCAGTGACACTGCGCGCACAGGCCCTGCAGTGGCAGAGGCCTGAGATAGGTTTGAAAGGCTACTTCGGTGGGTGGCACAATCAGCGCTGCAAGCCCACCAGAAGCATTTAATTTACCAGCCCTGGGTGTATGGGATACGACTTTACAAGGGACTGACAGGTAAACTAAATAGGCCAAACAGGTGTAGACCAATCTTTCCATATTTAACACAGAGAGCACACGCACTTTACACTGAACAACAGTGTTAAAGAGCCTAGGGGCCTAAAACCACCAACACCATGTCAGAAAAAAACTAGATAAAAGGCAAAAAGTTTAGGGATGACACTGCAAAAAGGGCCAAGTCCAACATCACCCAACATTTGTGGTCTTTGTTTATGAGAGGTTATGTCCAGGAACTGCTGCTGCTCCTGTCTACGAGAATTAAGAAAGTTACTGCTATGATCAGTACTGGTAAAAAGTAGAAAAAGCACTGTCAGGAAGGCAAGTGCATTGTTATTTGTTTTATTAACTACTTCCATAATAATAGGTTTTTGGGAAGTTCTTAAGAGATGTTTTTAAAATTGTGTATTGTGTGCTGATCTGATCTGGTTTCCCACAACCATTGTTGAAGAAGTATTTATTCTGTGTGTTGTGTGCCACAGTTATAGGGAATTTTACATTTCGTGTACCTATATTGTTTTGCCTTATTTTAAACATGGACCAGAATTCAAAATAAACTACCTATGACATGGATATATTAAGTTAAACTTTCAGCGCAGTGCCTAAAATAAAATTGTCTTTCCCGAATTACACCTGGGACATCTAACCCGAGTCTGTGCACCTTTGAAGAACAACTTTGAACTTCAAAGGCAGCATGTCTCGGGTAGGCAGCTGATTTATATGAGAGTCATAAATCTGCCCAGCTAAGACAGGAACAAGACATAGAAAATAATGCTTGATGTCAGGGAGGCATGTGACTATGATAAACTTTATGATCGTAAAATGGATTGCTACTTTTGATGCACACCAGGTTTTTATGTACAGTAGAGGCATGCATTCAAATGTGACTAAAGTTCTCTCTTCTAGCAGCTCTCATGAGGAGCAGGAGGAAAATAGTCTTAGTCTAAGTATGAATATCACTAGATGCTCGAGCGATACCTTTGACAACGCATTTATAGTTTCTCAGGCTATGTTCAAGAACATTTACAGTGGCGGCTGGCAGGGAATGGGGGTGACGGGCGGTGGTGGGAGGCGAATAAATATTTTTTTAAACGTACCTTTAAAACGGCCGTTGTCTCGCTGCTTCTCTTCTAGGTGACATACGAACCAGGAAGCAGCTAGGCAATGCAGCATTGTGATTGGTCTGAGCACTGTGGTTCTGCGCTCAGGCGGGGACTGGACACCTTTGCATGTTCCTCACCAGGCTGTGCATTACAGCCTGGTGGTGAACATGCAAAGAGTGCATGACTGTTTGGCCGGGCCAAGATGGCCTGCCAAGCAGTCAAGCACATTTGGAGTTTTCAAATCACGCCTCCCCCTGTGACCCCAATCCCTCTCCAACCAAGCCCCATAGCAAAGAAAAATAAAATGATAATAACAAGGTTAATATTTTATTTTAATTTTTTTATGCTTTGCGAGCAGTGGTGCAACACTCCTAGCAGTTGCCATTATGTAATTATAGTTTGGAAGTTTCCATAGGAAGATAATTTTTTACTGGTGCCTTTTGACAAATCTGCACAAACTTTTCCAAAAAAAGTGGATCTTCAGCAGTTCCTTCTAGGAAAGTTTTGCGCTGATCTGTCAGGGGCGAAGGAATAGTGATTTTCCATGGTATTTCACATAGGAAAATTTGGTTGGAAAACATGATTTTTGTGATTTGGGATAAATCTGAGAAATGTGTGTTTAAAGAGGGGCTTGGGTTGGGCATGAAGGGATTTAAATGTCGGGTAAATCTGAACTGTTAGTGTCCAGATATGTTCTGACTGGCCAAATTAAAGGGGAATATTTCATTCTTATTGCATGAACATCAACAATATGTTGTGGCTGCCATTACAGGACTCAGGGACATTGTCCTTGTGTTCTGAAAATGAATTAAAAATATGTAAGGGTTATATGGCGAGGAGTTCCAAGCAGACCTCCCCATTAATTTTCTCACCACAACATGGACAACTTGTTGGGGTAGCTGTTACATGTAACATAATATAAATCATTTGTTGGTGTTGTTATACTCATTTTAGATATTCTGGTGAGGTCTCAGGTTATTTTGACACTCTGTAAAATGTTGACCCTCTCCTGGGATTTGATGAACCATGTTTGAGAGAAAACTATGTCCTCCCATGATTTTCCCATTGAGGTTATGGGAAGGTGCTCCAAAAGCTAAAATTAGAAAACATTTTCTGGATACATTCACACTGTCTTCCTTAGCCATGTGGGGAAAAATGTAGATACTGAATAAAAAGTGTACTTCCAACAGCAGCCTGTTAGTTGATTCCTCAGTGCTCTAATGAACAACTAGGTCTAACATTCCTTATTTATTCAAAGGTTTTGAACAACTGAAGCCATCTTGTTAGAATCAAAGCTGTAAAACTCAAAGAATTTCCTTTGGAAATAAAAAAAATGAGGGGGCTATATTTGTCACAGAAAGTATGCTTAGACCTCTACAAAGCTAAAATGAGGAGAAATGTATTACGAGTTCTTAAATACCTTCCTCATACATTTCAGTAAACATTTTGGAATGCAGAGAGAAAGATAAACTTCTATCACCAGCAAGTCTGTGAATTAATTTAGTAGTAATCAATTGCAGCGTCAGCACAGAGTTCTAAAGAGCAAAAGAACATTTTTTATTCAAGACAAAAGCGAGGAACTCCTGAACCATTTTGTTGAAATAGGAGCTACTGAATTTGAAGCTTTTGCTGAAGGGCAGGTTGAAGTAAATGAGAAAAAAAAATATATATATATATATATATATATATATATATATATCAAGCTCACTGGGGTAACCACAAATTGAGAGGCACGCAAGCACAAACCAGCCTTTCCCCATTAAAAGCTTTATTCGGGACACGCAGCTTTGCATCTTAGTCCGCGCTGCCACAGCATTCCGCCTGACGCGTTTCGTGATGAAATCACTTCCTCAGAGGCTCACGGAGCAGTGCTGGCCACACCCATTTAATCCCTTATACGCCTATTTCCGCATTTCTGGGAGATGTAGTCCACCTTTACAGTCCTGAATCGTTGCTCCTGCCGTGGCACAATCGAAAACCCTGGATGGGCACCAGGATGTTCAGCAGCGTGCAATTCCAGGGTAAGTGCTCCGGACAGAGCTCCTAAGATGTAGCCCCTCGGCCTCCTTCCCTTTACAAGGAGTGGTGCTCTCTCGGCGGCTGGTCTGCCGCTTTTAACATCAAGCTCACTGGGGTAACCACAAATTGAGAGGCACGCAAGCACAAACCAGCCTTTCCCCATTAAAAGCTTTATTCAGGACACGCAGCTTTGCATCTTAGTCCGCGCTGCCACAGCATTCCGCCTTTTGCGTGGGGAGCGCCCGGTTCGCGAACCGGGAAGCGTACTGGGGAGCGTACTATAAGGAAAAAAGAATGATAGACTTTTCAAATACTGTATGTTAATTGATTGTTGGTTTTGTTGATTATTTTTTAATTTCTTTATTTTTTAAGCAATTATTTATTATTGTGATTGTGTTTCAAAATTTAATAACATTTCTAACATTTCACTGTCTGAAATGTCGTCATTTTCATTAAACATAGTTTGTAATCTCTGAGGGTGTAAAATGTCCTCATTTTGAAGGAGGTCATCTACTGCTTGCACACATTGCAGTAGTTCTTGGTCCCAAGTTTCATCCATAAATTCTATATAATTTGGATCAATTAATTCTTGGCTGCTCTCTTGCAGGACAATTTGAAATGAAACTTTCTGTTCGCCTTCCATGTTGCCTGAAATTTGGATAAAAAAAATATATATTAGTAGAGATAGGGCACTGTTGGGATTAATTTTAGATAGGCAGTTTTTATCAGTGAATTTATCTTTGGGCAGTGTATAGTATCAGAGTGGAAGTAGGAATATAAAAAAGTGTATGTGATTTAACGTAAGTAATTTCATAATTATACAAGAGAAACCTAACTCCATCCATAACTATAACAGAGAAGTCTATCTAAATCTATAACTACTACAGAGGGATAGTATATAACTATCAGAAAAAGTTTACCATATTAACTTTTGGTGCACAATATACTTCAGTTTTAAAAATAACAACTTACCTTTACAAAGAAGTTGAAGTGATTAGTGAAAATCCAATTAAAATGTACAACAAGAAGTAGTAGTCAAAATGGCTGTGTTTCCTTCTCTTCCTTTATATATATTCAGGTATATAACCAATCAAATGTCAGGTAATAAAAGTAGAAAATGAAAGTAACATTTTCATTGGTTGTCAATTCCAACACTTCAGATGTGTTTTGAGAAGTAATTTACCTCACGGTATTTAGAGAGGTCTACAGGCTAAATGGCTAAATGGAATTTCAATCAAATTTGTGAAAATGATAGGGATTGGTATGTAGTATGAGCTAATCTATATTTGGTGAGAGTGTCTCCAGTCGTTTTTCTGTAAATTACTTTCCCACCTTTTTTGATGGTGCGCTTCCCGGGGAGCGCCCCGGTACGCGAACTGGCGAGCGCCCCGGTACGCGAACCTTAAGCGTTACGGGAGTCCACCATTTTGTGTTTCGGTCGACTTAAGATACAAGATGGAGGGCAAATAATGTTCAGAATGGGTAGAAGGGGGCACGGTAGACTTATCTTGACCCCCTAGGTTTTCTGAGGGTGGCTGAGGAGGCTTATATGTGCGAAAAAAAACATTTTTTTTAAAAATTTCGCGAGGTTAGCTTCCGGTTCGCGTACCGGGTAGCGCCCCGGGGAGCGTACTTTGTTGAAAATTAGTGAAAAAGTTAGAGAAAAATAATAATTGTGAGTGATCAGATGTAGGGTAGCTCTGAGAAGAGCTTTTGGGTTTATGGTACATTTAGGTACTTATAAGTAGGTACAAATGCACAGTCTTAAATTCAGAATGAAAATTCTGTTGCCCTCATCTGAGAAGTGAACTCCATCTCCTCTGTAGATATCTTGCATGTAGTAACGCAAGTTATTGTTGTACACGGAGCCCATTCCATGGTCTCTCATGTAAGCTGAAACAGATTTGTTTACATACTTCCTCGACTTCTCAATTTGTGGACAAAATTGGTTTGACCACCTCCATTTCTGTCTTTGGCATATATTTGAATATACCAAGGCAGTTTGAAGAAAAAGTGCCATCAATTGCTCAAAGGTGTCCTTTAAAAGCATTTCCAGACCTACCCCAGTCAAAGTGCCCAAGTCATTACCTCCACAGTGCACAATTAACAGGTCAGGGTTTGGCAAATGCATAAAGGTTTTCACCAATGGTATCAATTGGTGACATTTTAATCCTCTGTGGCCAAACCACTTAATTTCCACATCTTGTAAATTGAGGTTAGGTAAACTTCTGTTCTCAGCATACCTCTGAGCCCAATAGATGTAACTATGTCCAACAATCCAGACAGAAAACATGGTGAGAGAAGGTTCTGCTGCAGTCAGATGAAGTGTGGCAATGAAATGGCAGTTGAAAAAATAAGAGTTTAAAATGAAAAAAACTGTGGAGTTTCTGTGTTAATGAAGCAGTAACAGTGATTGGTGGATTTTGATTGCTGAAAACAGAATGTTAGGGTGCATGGATGAGTTCTTTGAAAGATGTATTTTGAGTGGTCAAGAAAAAATCATTAAATGAAAGAATGCACTGGATATGCAGGTGCACTGAGAGTTCAGAGTTCAATTGAAACATTGTTGTGTGAACTTGCAAACACCAGAGGTCTTCCAAGAGGTGGTTGCTATGCAAAAAGGGCAGAGGGGGGGAAGGGTTTTGATTTGAAAAAAGTGAGGGAAGAGTTTTGATTGGGTGACATGAGAGATATGTGTGAAGAATTACAGCATTTCTGTGCTTTTGATAGCTGCAGACTCTGGAGTGCATACCTTTTTTCTCTGCTGAAGACAAATTGGTGTGTTTCTGAGACTGTTTTGAAACTCAAAGTATTTGCTAAGGTGAGAAAAGATTTCTTTAATTTAGATAGAGAATAGTGTGCTTTAAGGAGAAAATTATGAAGAAAGTTGTGTTTTTCAAATGTTGCTTTGTCTCAAGTGTTTTACAAATAGATTTTGGTTCTTTGAGAAATTGTAATTGGAGAAAATGTGAAGTATTAGTACTGACAGGGTTTTTTTGTGCATAGGAGCTGTGGAGTGTTTTCAAATTATGACTTGAAAATCGTTTTTGAGGAAAAGGAATGGTTTTAAAATTTATGACAAGGACATAATGGTGTATGCTTCTTTATAAGGCAATTGAGTGTCTCTGATGTTATTTTTCCCATTTTAATGTAAGACCTTTCCCTGTGGAGCAAATTGCTTGTAAATATGCTCCCACCTGTGCATGGCAAATTTAGATTTTGAATGTTTGCGTTACATAGCCATGTTAAAAGTGACCCAAACATGCTGCAAAGGCAATCAAAAAACGCTTTCATGTGTCTTAAGGACATTTTAAGTCATTTCCCCATGTGGAGTGTTTTCAAATTATGACTTGAAAATCGTTTTTGGGGAAAAGGAATGGTTTTAAAATTTATGACAAGGACATAATGGTGTATGCTTCTTTATAAGGCATTTCAGTGTCTCTGATGTTATTTTTCCCATATTAAATTAAAAGACCTTTCCCCGTGGATTAAATTCCTTGTAAATATGCTCCCACCTGTGCATGGTAAATTTAGATTTTGACTGTTTGAGTTACATAGCCGTGTTAAAAGTGACCCAAAAAAGTTGCAAAGGCTTTAAAAAAACACTTTCATGTGTCTTAAGGACATTTTAAGTCATTTCCCCATGGGCAGTGTTTTCAAATTATGACTTGAAAATCGTTTTTGAGGTAAAGGAATGTTTTTAAAATTCATGTGCGCCATATGCCCCCAAATTTCTTTTTCAGGGGTGCAGCAGGGTGTTCTTGAGACACCCCTGCACCCTTGGAAAAATTCCTAATTTGCGATGAGCTAATTGCTAATCGCAAATTGCACCTTCATTCCTATGGGCCTCCAGGCCCATGGAAATGAATGGGTAATTTGCAATTAGCAATTTGCTCATCGCAAATTAGGAATGGTAAAGAATCGCTATTTATTCCTTAAAATTCGCTATTTAGGAAATGCAAAATAGTTTGATGATACATATGGCGGTTCATCTCTAACAAGATAAGAAGCTTAGGGATAGATTTATGATGACTGGCGCAATGAGGTGGACATCACTTACTTCATTGGTAGGCCTTTACATGTATTATCTCCTCTGTATTCTTCAACAAGCGTAACTTTGATCTGCAACCCTGAGTAGGCCTCACCTTAAACAAACCTCTGGATAGGCCACAGCTTATCGTCATCCTGAATTAATCATTTAAAATGCTAGGGACAGATTTATGATAGGTGTATGCCTCTTTTGCGCCACTGTGCGTCACTTTTGTGATGCAGCGGCGGTGCAAAAGATTTGCTATGAGGCGACAAAATTACAAATTGATGCATTTAGGCAGATGTGTCATGCTGTAAAAAAAACGTGCCACATGAAACCGATGCAGCAGTGATGCAAAAGATGCACCATATGTTGCAAGACAGGCCTCACTTGGGGCCATATGTATCAAGCTAATTAGCATTCGCAAAGGCCGAAATTCTGCGAATTTCGGCCTTTGCGAATGCTAATTAGACAAACGGTATGTATCAAACAAGTTTGATGCAAAATAAGGAATAGCAAAATTTGCTATTCCTTATTTTGCGATTGCACTTAAGGATTTGCAAATTTTGCGATTTCTTAAATGCAATGTATCAAACAAAAAATATGCAAAAAATGCCATTAAGGATTTGAAAATTACCACCAACTTCTAGTTGGTGGTAATTTGCAAATTCTTTTCAAAAAGCTTTTTTTCCAAAAAACAAAAGGTGCCATATGACGCCCATACATGCCCTTAGGGCATGTATGTGCGCCATATGCCCCCAAATTTCTTTTTCAGGGGTGCAGCAGGGTGTTCTTGAGACACCCCTGCACCCTTGGAAAAATTCCTAATTTGCGATGAGCTAATTGCTAATCGCAAATTGCACCTTCATTGCTATGGGCCTCCTGGGCCATGGAAATGAATGGGTAATTTGCAATTAGCAATTTGCTCATCGCAAATTAGGAATGGTAAAGAATCGCTATTTATTCCTTAAAATTCGCTATTTAGGAAATGCAAAATAGTTTCATGATACATATGGCGGTTCATCTCTAACAAGATAAGAAGCTTAGGGATAGATTTATGATGACTGGCGCATCACCAGGGATGTGCCAGTCATCCTGCACCGCTGTTCCGCCACCCATGGTGTGCTGCATTTACAATGCGGCGCACCATGGGGCAAAAACGGCACAGATGCGTGACGCATCTGTGCCGTAAAGGTGGCGCATTGCTGGAGTTGTATCGCAAGTGCGATGCAGCTCCAGCAAGGCTCAGGGGTGCCCCATCTCCACAATGCTGCGTCAAGACCTATGCCTGCTTCAAGCAGGCGCAGGGTTTTGACGCAGCTTTGTCCTATCTGATTGTAAATGCTGCACACCATGGGTGGCAGAGCAGCGGTGCACGTTAACTGGTGCATCCCTGGGGATGTGCCAGTTAACATAAATCTGCCCCTTTACATTTAAGTATGTGCAGGGGACACAGAGTCGGTGAGGCTTATCCATGGTTAAGAAGAGATGAGTCCTGTTCACTGAAAAATTGGACATAGGCTTCACCTCCTCAGCATCGCTGGACATGGCTAAATAATAGCTGCAAAATGTTACTCTTGTTAAACAATTTTACTATTATAATCTCTGAGATTTGTCTCTTACTCTGCAACATCTCATTGTTGTTATCTTTCTTTAAAGATAAAGACAACATCAACATGAGCGACAATCAGCAATCAGTTGATTTCGACCTCATCATTGAACTCGTAATTGAAACATCAGTGGATGTTGATCCCTTGGATGATTTAAATCCTGAGGATGAAGAAGAACGTGATGAGGATGCAGATTTGTCAGAATTGTATGACATAGGATGGGAAGCTGACGTGCTTGAGCCTATGGAACTATAAACATTTAGTTTAAAAATTTATAATAAATAAAAAGTAAAAATGTAAACCGTTTAATTTAAAAATAAAGACACCTTCAAAAACAGGTTATGTGTAGTGTCTTCAATAAAATATTAAAATATGCTCATAAAATTAGATCAGATTCACATATAAAACAGCACAGGTAAAATGAATATAAATTCCATTTCTTTTCTGCTATTTCTGTATTCTAAATTTGCCAAGCACTAAAAAATCTTCTATGTAAAAATGTCAAGTAGTGTTTTAAGTTTTTGATTACTGTTATTGATTTACTGTTGGGTAATAGTGGTTAATAACATTTTTTATTATATTTTACCACAGATTCAACTGCAGATCATTTCAAGATTTCAGCATGCCAACCAAAGAAAGACTGAGAAAGGCTGCAAAACGTCAAAGACAGCAGGTCAATGAAAAAAAGCAGCAGTCCTCTAACAAAAAGATTTGTCAAGTCACCAAGAAAGCACCGGGTAAGAGTACAAAAACATTCATAAGAAATATCTGTAGTAAAAAAAATATTACTACAGAAAATGTTTCAGTCCAGAAAAAGAGAAGCAATTCAAACGGAAAGGAAAGGCCAATGAAAAATGTTACTGCTAGAGCAAGAGATAACTCTGTGCATGATAGTAGAAGGAAACAACAGTTTAGGGACATTCGTAAACGAATGTTCCGCAACAGGATAATTGGCAATTTGTTAAAAAATATTAAGAAAGGTCAACAGAAAGTGGTTTTTTATAAGAGAAAAAAAATAGTTGAGAAAGTTATTGATCAGGCATTTGAAATTAAACGTAAGTTATTTATTTTGATAATCAATAGAATTAGGAAGCTAAACAAGGCAATTTATGATTTCAAAAGAAATAGTAGATGGAAGAGAATAGTTAATCGTAGTAATTTTTGTGAAGTTTTTTCTGGAGAATGGATGCATAGTTCAAGCTGTGAGGCATTTTTTAATGAGGAGAGTTATTTCCAGGATAATGATTTGGTGCATGCAGTTGACACCAGTGGTCGAGCTTATGAAGTGAAAGATGGTTGTCCAGTTGAAAAAGAAAAACTTGTGACAACAGAGGCAGAAGAGGTGTTAGGTAATGAGGTTTTAGGAAGACGTCCTAAGGGTCCTGTGTACACCTGGAAGTGTAGTAGTATTTGCAGTGTGCGACAGGATTCCATCAATTTGCTTTGTGATTTTGTACGGTCATTTAATAAGAAAAGTTTGAAGCAGAAAATGAAGTTGTTGCAAGAATTAGATCCTTGCAGAGTGAGGGAAGTGACAGGTTTGCATGGTCCTTCACTGGCTTGTCTTTCCAGGAGAGTATGCCAGAGTGTTTTTCATCATTTCAGGATGCTAGCAGTGCTTCATAATAAAGTGAGGAAATTAGTTAGAATGTTGTATTATGCTAAGAGTCCAGCAATTATGCTTAAACAATTATGCGCTGCTCTTTTGCATGGTTCTGAAATAGATGTGAAGAATATATGTGAAGAAATTGAGTTTTGTTACTTTGGAAGTAAAGAGGAGAATGTTGAAATTGACCAAGAAGAAGCGGGTAATGTGGAAGATAGTGTACAGGTTTCCAGTACAGATAATTTCCAGAGGGAAATTGCGACGTTTGAGGTGAAATCAAGTGAGAGGCCAAATTTCACTTGTGTGTGTTGTCGACGCACTTATTATAAGAATCAGACTAAGTTAGTGGATTTATATGCAAAAAGTGAAAGGGAAAATAATAGTGAATGGAAGGATTTCAC
Organism: Lissotriton helveticus; assembly: GCF_964261635.1. Classification (NCBI taxonomy): domain Eukaryota; kingdom Metazoa; phylum Chordata; class Amphibia; order Caudata; family Salamandridae; genus Lissotriton; species Lissotriton helveticus. Next base: position 192,731,299 of record NC_136060.1, read on the forward strand.
AACATACTTGATGGTAGAAAATTGTTTTGATTTGGGATTGGATCAACGTGTGTGTACTTATTGTTGTAACAAATTAAATCAAAACCAGATGCCTGCTAGAGCAGTTCATAATAATCTGGAATTGGTTGAGATTCCTTCTGAATTGAAGGATTTAAATACTTATGAATCTATTTTGATTCAAAGTATCCATCCCTTTCAGGCTATTGTAAGAATGGAGCCAAAGACAGGGAAATTGCCTCCATCAGATTTACAGAGAGGATTAAAGGGAAGAGTTGTTTATTTGCCTCTAGATTTGAAGAAAAACATTAACACAATTGGAGTAGAAAAAGTGGAAGAGGAACCTCTGGTTATCTTAGTTAATGGGGTTCCGACAAAGAATAAGAAAATATGGCAAGATTTAGTGGATGTTAGGAAAGTTAAAAAGGCAACATTGTATTTGAAAAAAAATAATAAATACTATAAGAATGTATATGTTGCAGAAGAGGAAGTAAGTGAGGAAGAGGATAGCGATTTCTGTACTGGTCAAATTGAGAAAGTAGAACCCTCTACTAGTGAAGAAATATATGAACATTATAGTGTTCATCCTTTGCATTCCAAGGAAGTCATGGGGAATGCTATTGAGTTGTTTCAAATGAAACAAGCCAAAGGGAGTCCCATTAGTGTTTGGGAGGAAAGTTTGGAAGCTCGGTGTTTCCCACAGCTTTTTCCAACAGGTCAGGGAGGAAGATATGATGAGCGACCTCATCAAATTCCTGCTTCTGAATACCGGACTTTGCGATTGTATGCAGGAGATGCTAGGTTTCGACAATGCATTCCCTATTTGTTTCATCTCCTGTTTGAAAGCGATCTGTCTGGACTGTCATATGCAGTGAACCACATCTTGAAAAGTGGTATACACATGCAAAACATCTCGGCAAGTGACTTTATGGATAAAGTCAATGTCCAAGACAGTATTTTGGATTCTCACCTGATTAATCTCATGGCGTGTCAGCGTGGTACTAATGAGTACTGGTACCGTCGTCATGGTGATTTAAAATGTATGCTGAGGAACTTAGGAACTCCCACATGGTTCCTCACTCTGAGCTGTGCCGAGTATGGCTGGGAAGACTTACTTGAATTTCTACGAGAGGCAAATGGAAACATCGAAAACATCGAATTCAAGACACCCGGAGAACTGTGCTCTTTGGATCCAGTCAATGTATGCAGGTACTTCAATCATAGATTTGAAGTTATGATGTCTTTCATCATGAATAAGAAGAATCCACCTCTTGGAGAGGTGTTGGATTTCTTCTGGAGAAAGGAGTACCAAGCAAGAGGTGCTCCTCATATACATATGTTGCTGTGGATCAAGGATGCACCTAAATTTGGAACGGATCCAGAAGACTCAGTGATGAGTTTCATACAACAGTATTCTACGTGTGCTGTTCCAAACGCAAAGGAGAAGAAAAGCCTAAGAGAAAAAGTTCTACGTTTCCAAAGCCATCGATGTGGAAAGTACTGTCGTCGTAAATTCCGAAACAAGGACAAGTTCTACACCAAATGTCGTTTCGGCTTTCCACGACCGGTGATTTCTAAAGGAAGAGTAAACAGTTTGATGTCTTCGCTGCGACATAATGTGATGAAGAAATCACCTAAAAACACATACAATTTGAAGAGGAACGAAGAGTCTAAGTACATCAACGACTACAACCCGGTGATTTTGTCCATGTGGAATGCTAACATGGATTTACAGTTTGTGGCTGATAACTGCATGGCTGTGGCTCGGTATGTGACATCTTACATCACCAAAAAAGAGAAGACAGAATTGAAGGATATGTGGGAGGACATTTCCCATGAAAAGAGCCTCAGCAAGAAGTTGTACAGTTTCAGTCTGAAGATGTTGTCGCATCGAGAAATCGGAGCTTACGAATGTTCTGACCGGTTGTCTTCAGCAAGTCTCTATGCCAAGTCCAGGAGTATCGTTTGGACGAGTCTTGGTCTTACTGCAACGCGTAATCGAGTTCTGAAACCTGTGCGGGAAATTGAGTATTTGGCGGAAAAGGAGCCAAACAGTACCGACATTTTGAATACCAACATGTTGGATACATATTATCCAAGTCGAAGAAATCACCTCGAGAATGTTTGTCTGTATGAGGTTCTTCAAAATTACATATTCAAGAGGAACATCAAAGAAGATACTGAGAAAGGAGTGTATGCTGTAATAGGAAGTGAGGGATGTCTGGTCAAGCAAAGAAAATGCCACTTGGTAAACCATCGAAAATTGAGTGGCGAATCTCCTGAAAAAAAGGAGTTTTTCTAGCCTTGGCGTGCAGAAGAGGAACTGCTTGGAGATTTCCTCTGTTACGAAGACTCTTTCAATGCTGCCAAGGAGACCATAGAATGTCCTGCTTTTCCCAAATATGTAGAAATGTTGAATGCGGAAATTGAGCAGGAAGCAACGATTGCAGCCGAGATTGCCAGAGACAGTTCTCAGGACAGTCAGAGTTCTGCTTCATTGAGTCAGGATCCACTAGGAGGACCTGTTATCGAAAATGAAGCTGCCACTGCTATGAATGAAGTAGAAAGAGCCATGGCACATGCTCAGGAGGATGCGGTTAACTTAGAAGAGTTGGAAAGACAACTCAACGTTGAGCAGAGGAAAATATATGACGAAGTTACCATGCAAATTGATCATGGATTAAGTCATGACAAGAAAGAGTGCTCATGTACGTCGTTGAAGCCTGTCCGACTGTACGTGAGTGGAGAAGCGGGAACTGGAAAAAGTTTCCTTATTAAAGCAATTTCATGTTATTTGCAGGAAAGGACAGAGTCATCGCTGTCTTGTGTTGTCACCGCTCCAACTGGACTGGCAGCACATAACATTAAAGGGATTACTTTACATCGTTTACTGCTGCTGCCAGTGGAGCATGACAACAAATTACAATATCACAAGCTATCTGGAGATGCTTGTTGTGAAGTTTCAAGAATCTTGAGGAAAATGAAACTTCTTATCATTGACGAAGTAAGCATGGTTTCCAATGTCATGCTTGCCTTTGTGCATTTGAGAATGCAAGAAGTTCTCAAAACAGAGTATGATGTGTTATTTGGTGGCAAACACATCATTGTTTTCGGAGATCTTCTTGTATTGTATTGTATTGTAAGGGGTGCTTATAGAGCGCACTGACACCATGGGTTTCCTGGCGCTGGAAGGACATGGAGAGTACAGAAAGACTAAACAGATTGGGGGAAGAGCCAGGTTTTCAAAAACTTACGAAAAAGAATCAAAGAGTTAGCAACTTTAAGAGTAGAGGGAAAAGAATTCCAAAGCTTGGGGGCCAGGTAAGCAAATCTCCGGCCTCCAGATCTGCAGAGTTTATAAGAGGGAACAGTGAGAAGATGAAGATGGGAGGATCTCAAATTCCGGGACGGGCAATAAGGTGTGATCAGGGATTTCACAAACGCGGGACAAAGCCCGGTTTGCGATTTAAAAACAAGACAGCCGATCTTGAAGGCAGACCTGGCAGTGACGGGGAGCCAATGAAGTTTGACAAGGAGGGGCCTGGCAGATTGCCACTTCGGAATCCCTAGGGCCAGTCTCGCCGCTTGATTTTGCACCACTTGCAGTCTGGCCACCGATGTTTTAGGCAGACCGTGGTAGATCGCATTAGAGAAATCTAAGCGGGAGAGGACCAGGGCCATGATGACCTGTAGGAGGGCGTCAGGTGTAAAGAGAGATGCCACTTTCCTGATCCTGCGTAGCTGGTAGATGCAGGACGAGACCACCGTCCCCACCTGTGGCCCAAGGGATAAACCGGAGTCAATAGTGACCCCTAAGCTCTTCACCGAGGCCACAGGGGTGGGAGAGGGACCAAGTTCCGCCGGCCAAAATTGTGGCCCCCAGGAAGTGGCGCTCCTACGGGAAGGAGGAGCTCCGTCTTCCCGGGGTTCAATTTCAGCTGGTTAAGACCCATCCACTGGAGAATGTGGGACATAACTGCCTGGAAGTTAGGGATAGCAGAAGGGGAGTTGAGAGGAAAGATGAGTTGCAGGTCGTCCGCGTAGTTAAACACGGTAACGTCCCACTGCCTCAAAGAAAAGAGAAGGGGGCGAAGATAAAGATTGAAAAGAAGAGGGGAAAGCGAAGAACCCTGGGGGACCCCACAGGACGAGCACTCCCTGGGAGCCCTGAAAGTGCCGAGGCTAAGGGTCTGAGACCTGCCGGTCAAGAAGGATTTGACCCAGGCCAGCGCCAGGCCCTGGATGCCAGCCTGCTCGACACGGTGGAGAAGAATGTTGTGGTCCACCGTGTCGAAGGCGGCAGACAGATCTAATAGAACCAGGGCCTGGGGGATACCCTTGTCCACACCGTCTCTCAAGGCATCCAGCACCGCCAAGATCACAGTCTCAGTCGAGTGGCCGGGTCTGAAGCCAGCCTGATTGGCCTCGAGAAAGTTGGAACTCTCGATAAACTGTGAGAGACAGGTGGTAACGTGGGCCTCCAGGATTTTGGAAAAGAAGGGTAAGAGAGAGATGGGACGGTAATTTGCTGGAACGGCGGGATCCGCCCCTAGCTTCTTCAAGAGAGGCACCAGAACTGCTTCCTTGAAGGGGCCAGGTACCGTACCAGAGGAGAGAGAAAAATTCAACAGAGGGAGGATGCAGTTGGGTAGAGAATGGCAGATAGCCCGGAGTATGGACGGGGGGCAACAGTCGTCAGGAGATCCGGACTTGACGCGAGTGGCAAGAATGGCCAAAGAAGTGGAATCTAAAAGGGGGAATTGTGTGAAAGAGACAAGGTTGTGAGGGGGGAAACAAAACCAGCGCCAGGAAGGATGGCTGGGATGGTGTCCTTAATCAATACAATTTTTTCTATGAAATAGGTGCTGAGGGCATTACATGCTTCCTGTGTGGCAACCTGGGTGGGAAGTGTCCTGGAGTCTGAGGTAAATTCGTTAAGAATTTTGAAAATTTCTTTAGACTGACACGGGGCCAATAAAAAATTTTCAGATGCATAGGTTTTTTTTGCTGTAAGGATGGCGAGTTTATACCTGTTCCGGGCAGCCACATAGGCATCTCTGCTTAAAGGATGATAATTTCTCCTCCACTTGCGCTCAAGTTGACGGAGTTCCAGGTGGAGAGATTTGAGGTGAGGGGTAAACCATTTGTGGGAATTGCTGTGCCTGGATTGGGGAAACTTGATTAGGGGGGCAAAGATGTCGCTGGCTGTCGTGAGCCAGTCAGCTACCGACCCGCAGAGCTTATCAACACTGTTGTCGTCGGGCAGCAAAGGATAGGTTTGAGATAAGTGGGCAACAAGTTTGGGCGGGTCCACAGCCTTCCACTTACGAGCCATTCCACCCTCCCGCAGGGGGACCCTAATCTGGCCGGCCACCGATATGGTGGTGTCGATCATAGAATGATCTGACCACACACAAGGTGTAATTAACGGGGAAGAAGACTTGACCCCATGGATCCAAATGTGATCAAGGATGTGGCCGCCCTCGTGGGTGGCAGACCTGACCAGTTGGGTGAAGTCCAGGCTCGAAAGACCCTCGAACAATTCGAGAGCATGCGGGCCGGCGTCCTCATGCTGGAACCAGTAGTTAAAATCACCAATGATGACAGTGCGGGGAGAGGAGGTAGTAATGTTGGTAAGTTGGTCTGACACCAGTGAAAGGGCAACCTGTGTTCAAAATGCTCACGCATGAAGATACCAGGAAGTGCCTAGGGAGCATTGGCAACGTCAATATATGGTTAAACTTCAATTATGCTGAACTGCATGAAAATATGCGTCAGGCGAAGGATGAAGTTTACAAGACTATTCTACAAGATGTTAGAATTGGAAAAGTGACCGAGCATGGGAAAGAAGCTTTACATGCACGATTACTGTCAAATTTATATCCAGAACAAGATGTTGTGCCTGAGAATATTTTTCAGAAAATTACTGAGAAGAAATCTGGAATATGTTTGATGCCAACTCTTGCAGAATGTGCCAAATTCAACAACAAAATGTTGCATTTAGAAAAGCAAGAGATTGTGAAACTGGAAGCTATTGACAGAGTAGAGCATATGGGATCAACAATTATTTTGTCTGAGAATTTGAAAACAAAATTGGATTCATTAGAGAAGACTATATCTAAAACTGCAGGTTTTGAAAAGACTCTGAATGTGTGCTTGAACTGCCGTATAATTTTAAGAAGGAATTTACATGTTGAAAGAGGTCTGGTAAATGAATCAATGGGTAATGTTGTTGATTTTGTAAAATACAGAAATAGAGATGGAATTGAATTTTTAAAAATTAAATTTGATGGCATTGTGGAAGTACAGCTAATTGGTCGTTGTTCTGCTAGATTTTTGCTTGTAAAAGACTTATATGTTCGCCGTAAGCAGTTTCCTGTTTGCTTGGCATATGCGGTGACAATCCATAAATCGCAAGGTTTAAGTGTAGACAGTGCATTGGTGAATATTGGCAGTTCTGTGTTCAAGGAGGGTATGGCATATGTGGCATTGTCACGAGTTAGAACTTTATCGGGATTGTACTTGATTGAGTGTGATGTCACAAACATTTGTGCGGATCTAGATTGTGTTAAGGAATACAATAGGTTAAGAAGAGAGTATGCGCCACATTTGCCTCAATATCCTTTGTTTGAGAAACGTGTGGTAGGCCGGAAACGAAGAAATGTGACCAATACTGGGGAGGTTGTAGCAAAAAGACGAAAAGTCGATGAACCTGAAATTATAAGCAGAAACAAAAAGGATTCTGTTGAAGATGTTGTTGGTTTTCAATTTGAAAACAGTTCTGGTGTCAACTGCTATGCTAATGTAGTGGTTAATGTTTTGTTTTCTCTAGAAAATGTAAAAGAAGAGATTGTGGTCAATTCTGATCAAAGATTTTGCAGTTTGTTAAATTCTGTGTTAGATAAATGTAGCACTGATAGAACAAAAATAGAAAGTGTGTCTGAAATTCGAAATCTGTTAGACAGATGTTCAGGCCAAACACAATTCTCTCAACATATTCAGCAAGATTGTCAGGAGTTTTTAATGTATATGCTTGATGTATTGCATGCTGAAGGTGTAGATGTAGATCACCTGTTTGAGCTTTCTTATCAATGGCAGCATGACTGCGAGAACTGTAGGGTATCAAGTACTATTAGTGTAGACTCAGAAAGATTTATATATTTAACTTTGCCAGACAGTAAATCAGTCTCTTTTAATAAACTAGTAAAAGCAGCTGATCACAACATGGAGTGTAGCCAATGTAAATCTGAAATGATGTCCACATTATTTATACGAACATATGGCCAGTATGTTATTTTAATGTTCCAACGATGTAGGCCTGATGGAACAAAATTGACAACTTTAATTAAAAATTTTGTGGCTTCACAGTTGTCAATATCAGGAAGGACTTTTTTAACTGCAGCAATTATATATCATGACGGTCCTTCAATAACATCAGGACATTACACAGCTTATTTAAAGTCTAGAAATGGCTGGTCATTCTGCAATGATTCTGTTTTAATTTTTTAAAAAAAATTGCCGTATGACCTTAAAAACTCTTACCTGGTGTTTTTAAAACCAAAATTTTAGGGAAAGAATCTCGGGATGTGCTCTGAGGAATTTCAAGAAGTTCTAATGGCTCCTACACGATTTGGCCTTGAGGATAAGTGTAGTACAGAGACATAACTTCTTACCATAACACTGGACGTCATGGAGAAATAAGTGCACTTTGAATGAGTTCAGAAAAACTGTTTCTTTTTATAAGCTAATTGAAGCAGCCAATCAAAACATGGAGTAGAGGGAATGTAAGTCTGCAATGCTGTCTACTGTTTTACATTGCTTTGTGATTAAAAGTGATGTAGAGAATTAGATAGAGATAGTGTAAGTCTGCTTCATAGTAAGCAGTATCAGTGTCATAGGAAATGTAGAACATGACTGAGCAAGAAGGGGAAGATATTACTATTCCAGGATTGTGAAAATGATCTTCAACATTTTAATTGTGAAAGTTGCGGAAATACAACATGACGGGATTGGCTTACAAGAATTCTAAGAGTTATAAATGGCTCAGACATGATTTGGCCTTGTGGAAACGTGTGGTAGAGAGCAAGAAGTCATTTATTGTATGTAACATGTTTTTTCAAAACGATGGAGGTTTTCTTTCAGAAAGTGGCGGTCTGAAAGTAATAACAGCACAACAGAGTGTAAGCTGTTCATAGGACATCCTTCGACGTCGTGGAAAGTAAGTTAACTTTAAGGAGTTCTGAATTCTGATTTGTTATGTTGTATGGGTTTTTTAAACACAATCATTTTGATTGTGTTTTTTTTTCCCCGCTGTTATATGATGAATACCTTCAAGTCACTGTTTTTAGTGAAATTTGATACATTCTGAGAACAGCAAAATAAACCATTTAACATGTATAATTAATTCTGTACTGTTTGCATTTATGATGTACATTTAGAACTGTGTAGGAGGCATGGAGAAGGAGAGGCTTCTGTAAGTGTCAAAGTTGTTGCATACAGTGCTCATATTCTACGTAGTCTTTCATATGATAGACTATATTTCCACAATGAGATACCTAAGCAAAGGAAACACAGGTGATATGATTGTGGAATGAGCAAAAAAAATTGCAAGTTTTTCAATTATATTACCTGTGTTTCCTAACATTACACATCACATTGTGTAGATGAGGTTTAGGCCTGTTCCTGGAGACAGGGGAGGTCTGACATTTGTTCAAGAGTGCAGTGGACATGACTCACTTCGTTGGTAGGCCTCCACATGTATTATCTCCTCTGTATTCTTCAACAAACTAAATTCCATCTGCAACCCTGAGTAGGACTTACCTGAAACAAATCTGTGCATAGGTTACACCTTATTGGCATCTTGAAACAATCATTTAAAATGTTAGGGTCAGATTTATGGTGGCCGTGCGCCTCTTTTGCTCCATTGTGGGTCACTTTTGTGTAAAAGATGCACCATGTTGCAAGATAGGTTTCAGTTCATCTCCAGCAAGATACCATCAGTTTAAAATGTATATAATTAGCACTGTGTAGGGGGCATGCAGAAGCTGAAGCTTTTGTAAGTATCAAAGTTGTTGCATGCAGTGCTGCACTTCTGGGTACTGTTTAATATGCTGCACTACATCTGCACTATGAGATACCTAAGCCTAGGCAACACAGGTGATGTGATTGTGAAATGAGGAAAAGAAACTCCATATTTTTCAATTACATCACCTGTGTTTCCTAAGTTTACGAATGACATTGTGCAGATAAAGTTTAGGTCTGTCCACGGACACAGAAGAGGTCTGGCCTTTGTTCAAGAGTGAAGTGGACATGACTTACTTCATTGGTAGGCCTTCACATGTATTATCTCCTCTGTATTCTTCAACAAGCATAAATTTGATATGCAATCCTGAGTAGGCCTCACCTTAAACAAACCTCTAGAGAGGCCACACCTTATCGTCATCCTGAATCAATCATTTCAAATGTTAGGGACAGATTTATGATAGGTGTATGCCTCTTTTGCGCCACTGTGCGTCACTTTTGTGATGCAGCGGCGGTGCAAAAGATTTGCTATGAGGCGACAAAATTACAAATTGATGCATCTAGGCAGATGTGTCATGCTGTAAAAAACCCGTGCCACATGAAACCGATGCAGCAGTGATGCAAAAGATGCACCATGTTGCAAGACAGGCCTGACTTCATCTCCAACAAGATAAGAAGCTAAGTCTTCTGTAAATGTCAAAATTGTTGTATATACTGCTCAACTTCTATGTACTCTTTGATACGCTAGACTCCATCTGCACTATGAGATACCTAACAAAAGGCAACACAGGTGATGTGATTGTGAAATGAGGAAAAGAAACTCCACATTTTTCAATTACATCACCTGTGTTTCCTAAGTTTACGAATGACATTGTGCAGATGAAGTTTAGGTCTGTCCACGGACACAGAAGAGGTCTGGCCTTTGTTCAAGAGTGAAGTGGACATGACTTACTTCATTGGTAGGCCTTCACATGTATTATGTCCTCTGTTCTCTTCAACAACTCGAAATTTCATTTGGAACCCTGAGTAGGCCTCACCTCAAACAAACCTCTGGATAGGACACATCTTATTGGCATCCTGAAACAAACATTTAAAATGTTAGTGTCTTGCGACACTTTTGTGAGACAACAGCAGTGCAAAAGATGCACCATGTTTTAAGATAGGCCTCACTTCATCTGCATCAAGATACTGTTAGTTTAAAATGTATATCTTTAGGACTGTGTAGGGGGCCTGGAGAAGCAGAAGCTTCTGTAAATGTCAAAGTTGTTGAAAAACTGTTTGTCCTTCAATCTTTTCCCTTGTCTTTTCTAATATTTAAATACATGTTTTAATATTTTCCAAATGTTTGTTCTCTCTTTCACAGATTGAAAGTATAAAAACTAAAAGTGAGTAAGTTAACGACAATTATAAGGTAAATGTTTTGTACTCTTTTCGTTACATTTCTATCACATTCACCTACTAGTAGTTCGACAGCTTCATTTCTTTAACCCTCAGTTTCCTGCCTTTGCTACTTCCCTCATTCCTTTCTCTATTACCTACTTACTCTACTCCTTCCAGTCCTTTTCTCAGTCCCTCTCTTCTCATAGTTCCTCACTCTTGTTCACTCACTCCGTCTCTATTACTCTTAGTGTCTTTGACTGATCACTCTTTCACTACTTGTTCATTATGCTTCTTCTGTGTAGTTGAAGCACACTAAGGGGCATATTATGAACACAGCCAATAAAATTATTGCTGTTTTTATTGGCAGAAAACTGTTGCAAAAGTGGTTTTAGCGGCAGTTTTCCGCTGCAAAAGTGGCTTTAGCGACACATTTCTGCCGATAAAAGCTGCAAAACTTTTATTGCCTATGTTGATGATATGGCTCTATGTTATTTACATTTCTGTGCTGTTTCAATTAATCTTTTTCTGTTATTTTTTCTTTTCTGTTTTCTGTTTTTTCTCTCTGTTATTCCACATGTTTTAATCTGATTTTGAACATTCACTCACATTCTCCAAGAAACTCTTCTTTGTTATTGTTCTACTCTCTTTTTTTTTCTTTCACTTCCTTATCTATTTTGTTTTTCACAATTATACCCTCTTCCATCTTTTCTTCGGTAAATAGATCTATTAAACAGTATCTCTGGTTTACTCCCTATAGCTGTCTTTCTTTTAACATTACTCTCTGTTTACTTCCCTTATACTTACTCTTCTTTTTTTTTTTGTTTTTTTTTTTTTGGTTCGCTCCCGGTTCGCGAACCGGGAAGCGAACGGGGAAGCGAACTAAAAGAAATAGAGCTTGCCAGAGTGCTAAACATTCTAGCAATTTTTTTTTGAAAGGGGAGGTAGTTCTGAAAAGAACTTTTTTTTAATGTTTTTGTTGTTTTATATATTTATTTGTTTTGAACATTTTTTGGTTTTTTTGTATTTTTTGAACAGTTTTATGTTTTTTTTTTGTTTTTGATGGAGGGGAAACAACAAAAATCAGGCATTGAAAAGGGCTCAACAGGAGCAAAAAAAAAAATTACTGTCTGGGGCGGTTAGGGCAATTGTGATTTACATAAGCTAGGTTGATTAACGTAATGCTCATGTTACCACATGACAGCAATGCACCGCAGTACATACAAGTAAATTTCATATGAGCAAAGTTCTCCTGAATGTTTGGCACGGTTTCCCGTGCCTCTGCTCCTGTCAACGATATCAGTGATGTTGACCTGGCCACAGGAGTTGTTGTTGGGTTATCTTGCATGTCACGTATCTCCGCCTGGCTGTAGTTCAATGGATGCTACCTGTTCATGTGATGATGCATTGTATAGTTACCGTAGCTATACTTTTTATCAGTGCCTCTAGATAACCGGTCTTTACAAATCAGGCAGGTGACATACCTAGCATTTACTTTCTTTTGCCCTCGAGGGAGTGAAAAAAACTGCCAAATAAAGCTGGCTTTCCGACGGGAAACCCGGGGCACCTCCTGTAAGAACTGTGGTCCTTCTGTCTCCTCTTCCTCTAGTTCATCCTCTTCCTCCTCTGTGTTGCTGATGAACTGGGGAGGTGGTCCTCTCTTCCCATGAGGAGGTGGAGGAGGTGGTGGGGGTGCACCAGCTGAAGCAACTAATGAAGCCATTGCTCAACTATCAAAAATGGTCTTCCTCTCACAAAGATGAAAGTCAGAGTGAGGAAAGAAGGAGGGGTTTTCATCATTTGGGAAAAACAATAGTTCTAAACCAATGTAAAGTGTTATTTTTAGGTCACCTGACCTAGCCTTACATCATTATGAAACCAAAAGTGAAATGAACCAATGAAAAGTTTTATTAACAAGTCACATGACCTCTTACGCTTAAGTTACGCGCTGCGGAACGCGCCCCGGATCGCTTCCGGGTCGCTGCGCTTCGCGCCTCGGTTCGCGCTCCGGAGCGCTTCCGGGTGCGCTAACGCGGCGCGTCATAAGACACATTACGCGGCAACGCGATACGTCGCGCTTTCGAGACGCGCCGCGGATCGCTTCCGGGGAGCTGCGCTTCGCGTCTCAGTTCGCGTACCGGAGCACTTCCGGGTGCGCTAACGCGGCGCGTCATAAGACGCATTACGCGACAACGTGATACGTCGCGCTTCCGTGACGCGTCACGATGTTGATTTCTAACGCGGCAGTTGCGCTAACGGAACGTTTACCGGTTCGCGGACTGGGTCGTGGCATCAAGATGAGCTAACGGGAAGCTTCCCGGTTCGCGAACCGGGAGCGAACAAAAAAAAAGTATTAAAAAAAAAATTATTAATAAACATATAAAATATATTTTTGGATTTAAAGAAGAATACATTTTACAGCTACAGATATTAGCTTTTAAAAAACCAATGAAATTCACTGAAAAAACCATAGGTTATAGACCATATATAGTTAGGAATTAGCATTTACAAAACCTTGAAAATTCACTGAAAAAACCATAGGTTATAGACCATATATAGTTAGGAATTAGCATTTAAAAAACCTTATTTTACTCACACAAAACCATTGAAATTCCATATATAGTTAGTTGTACTAACTATATATCGCGCATCCGCAATCCACTGCTGATGATGTCACATATTACATCATTCATGACATGGTCAGTGACATCACTGATGACATCACTGATGACATCTCAAATGACATCACTGATGACATCACTGATGACATCTCAAATGACATCACTGATGACATCACTGATGACAACTCAAATGACATCACTGATGACATCACTGATGACATCTCATTTGACATTACTGATCACATCACTGATGACATCATTCATGTGATAATACGATGAACCTCTTCAGACTCTAATATAACCTTAGATACACTCAGTGTAAACAGACACTCATAGACTGTCACTCATCCATGGAGTTACTCAGACACTTAGTCAGTCATGCAAAGAATCAATCACACCTCCATTTCCTCAACTATACAGTTATAAACACCTTACTTATTCAAACATATACTAAAACATATTTACTCACTTATACAATCCTGGATACAAGTTCACAATGATCCATACAGCCACTCACACATTCACTGGCTCTTATGCACAGTTATTTATATATGTCAACTCTCACATGTACTGTATTTTACATATGTACTTACTTTAACATGTAGCACTGAGATATCCATTCACTCACCAATACACTCATGCACACAGTCAACTGCCCATACAGCTGTTTCCACATGCACTTTTGAACCCATACATCTAGTCAATCAACTGCTCACACATCTATGCAGAGAGTCATACACCTCCCAGCCACCCACACACACACTCAGTCTCCCATACAAATGCTTGGGCAACCAATCAATAACCCATACAGTTAATCATATAGCTACTGATCAACACATGCAGCAGTTTACAGAACAACAGACATAATGATGCACAAATTAAGACAGTTTAGTCACTAACCCATGCACTCAGTGAGACACATTTAATCAGTCACTCATACAGTCAGTCATGCCCCTACTAAATCCTTCATCAAGACACTTATACATCCACTCATTCTTCAATATGTAAGACATATTTTAACTTTACAGAATTATACAGTCACTGGATGTAGTCATCAGTGATGTCATCAGTGATGTCATTTGAGATGTCATCAGTGATGTTATCAGTGATGTCACTGACCATGTCATGAATGATGTAATATGTGACATCATCAGCAGTGGATTGCGGGTGCGCGATATATAGTTAGTACAACTAACTATATATGGAATTTCAATGGTTTTGTGTGAGTAAAATAAGGTTTTTTAAATGCTAATTCCTAACTATATATGGTCTATAACCTATGGTTTTTTCAGTGAATATATATATATATATATATATATATATATATATTATATATTATATAAATAGATATTATTTTCACTGAACTAAAGGTTAAAGTGAAATTACAGTTACTCATTTATATGCAACAAAAACAGAAAGTTATTGAAAAAAATACTACAGTTAAAATTACATTATAGTTAGGTGTTGGAATGAGACACAAGCTACTGTTAACAAAAAACCACTGAAATACACCAGTTAGAGTATAGAGAACGAACCATAAGTCATAAGCAGTGCACAATGGGGAAACAAGTTAAAGCTAGTTCCCTAAACTATAACTGGTGCCTTTCCGTGGTTGCTGGATTTTTTAACATTAGATCGTGTCTCATTCAGCCCCAAGTATAACTTCACTTTGACGTTTAGAAGTAGTACTTCTCATGTACTACAAAATGCGATTAAAGCTATGTGCAGAGGTCTCTTGAATATGTATTAGTAGATAATGTGGGAGGAACTAGGGGGAGTAGCTTAATGGGTAGAGTTTAGGGAAGGTTAAAAAGGATTTAGGGAGTAGTAAGCAGGGGTTTAGGGAGGGGAAAGGAGCGTTTTAGGGAGAAAAAAAATACACCCACTAAATAATAAGCTCACTGCTATTGAAAAACTGCATTCCTCAAACTACTAGAGTCAAAAAAAAATCCCAACTCATTTGTAAATGTAGTCCAGTTCAGCGTTGGAGTAAGTCCAGCACCATACATGGCCTACTATTCGAACTACAATACACTCCCACAGAAAATAATAGGTAAACCAAATAACAAAATGGAAACAATAGACATTACAAGGAAAATGTTTTTTTAGTATTTGCTTTTACTTTAGGTTTATAATTTTATATGCATTTTAATGTTTTTTAACCAAATTGTACAATGCATACCTAGTAATGTAAGCAGTGATGGCTCAGGACTCTATAACTTATCTACAGTTGAAACAGATTACACCTCCAACCAATCACATGCAGGCTGATCATATATGAAACAAACTCACAGTCCCAGAAACATTTTCTGCCTTCACTCTGTCGCTGAATGAGTTTGTTGCCTTGCAGCTCATTTTGAGGAACAATTATCTGAGGAAGAAAACAAGTGTTTACAGGCAATGGATCAACATCTTTGGCATACCCAGGATAGGAGTCAGTGCCAGATGCCACTTCTTACCTGATGCAATCCTTGACATAGTCGCAGAGTGGGAGCAGGAGCTTAATGCACCTGCTACCTACTCTTTCAGACTATTACTGCCTTTGTTAAAATTCTGTCCGCACTCCATTTCATGACCAGTGGATCTTTACAAAGGGTCGCAGACAAAGAATCACCTCCGGCAATTTTGGCATTTCACAAGCAAGTCGGTCATGATGCTTGCATCAGGTGCTGAAATGCACTAACGG
The DNA here is from genome assembly GCF_964261635.1 of Lissotriton helveticus. Classification (NCBI taxonomy): domain Eukaryota; kingdom Metazoa; phylum Chordata; class Amphibia; order Caudata; family Salamandridae; genus Lissotriton; species Lissotriton helveticus. Next base: position 192,747,001 of record NC_136060.1, read on the forward strand.
AAGAGAGAACGAGGGGCCTATTTACGAGAATGTCTGGCGGTGCAGCACAGCAAGTTGCCTTGCTATGCTGCACTGCGTGACAGGGAAAGGGCAGGAATGCACCGTATTTAAGGCAATACAGTGCATTCCTGCATTTGCCCTTGTGCTAGCACCAAAGCAGGCACACTTGCACCATTGAGCAAGGGTACCTGCATTGCATGCAAAATCCAGCACTCATAGAAAGAGGAAGTACTGAGGAGAAATAAAGATTTTTCTACTCATTATACCTCACCAGAGAAGATGTATCTTTTTGGCACATTTCCAGGTTTACCAGTTCTGATAAAGCTGGCAAATACATCATATACAATGGGTGTCCCATGGGACCACCCACACAATGCCCCTGGAACGTCTTCCCAGGGCATAGTAAGGCAATGCAGCAATTTGCATTTCATTGCCTTACTATAGATTTTTAAAGTCACTTGGGCCATGTAAAGTGGCCTTGCGTGGCTTCATAAATCATATGTTATGTTTGTATTGCCCTTGAACCACATTACATGGTGCAAGAGTGACCCAAAACAGCTCGTAAATAGGTCCTCATAGTTTATCGCTATGCCACACTCACCGAAGGAACTGCAAATATGGCAAGAGAATTTTATGCCTTTGATCACTTCATCCGTGTGGGAGTGGGATGTACTATTGACTGCATCCACTTGGCACTTAAGCCACCTCACCACATAGCACATCTTTTTCATAGTAGACACCGCTGTAGCTCCATTGCCATGCAAACTGTCTACAATGGCAGGAGCTGTTTCACTAATGTGTACACTGACTTTCTTAAAAGCACACTACAGTTACATCTTCTGTCCATCACTTCTTGTACATCAATTGGTTGCTGTGCATTTCGGTGACATGTGGCTCATCGGTACGTAAGATTATCATTGGGGCTACATGTGCATCTGAGGGGTTGCATCTCAAATATACTTGCTAATTTCTCATTACAACACACTCACTTGCATGTATGTAGACATGATGTATTACATTTAGAAAAGAACCCCCTTTTAAGAAATATCACATCTTTGCTGTAGGTGATGCTAGGTATGCGCTTGCTCCCCATCTGCTCACAACAGTCAGACATACAACCTCACTATCTCAAGAGAGGTACAATGGGGCATACATGCATCTACTAGCCATCACTGAATGTAGTTTTAGAATCCTTAAGTCATGATTAAGATATCTTGACGTTGCAGGTGGGATGCCGATATATTCCACAGATATTGTGTCCAAATTGCTGTAGGCTGTTGTGTGTTGCACAGCATAGCCATGCATACGGGTTCATATATAGGCCTAATGCCTGACCTACATTTAGGTCTCGCCTAGTGATGCAGCACATGCGCTGCTCGCTCCTGGCGAGATCTATTGTTGTCTCTATAACTTGCGAAGCAAGGGTGGAAGCTCCACCCATGCTTCTTATTGGCGCGGCTTTTAGAAAAGAACCCCCTTTTAAGAAATATCACATCTTTGCTGTAGGTGATGCTAGGTATGCTTTTGCTCCCCATCAGCTCACAACATTCGGATATACAATCTCACTATCGAAAGAGAGGTACAATAGGGCATATGTGCATCTACGAGCCATCACTGAATGAAGTTTTAGAATCCTTAAGTCATGATTAAAATATCATGATGTTACAGGTGGGATGCCGGTGTACTCCACAGATATTATGTCCAATTTGTTGTAGGCTGTTGTGTGTTGCACAGCATAGCCATGCTTTCGGGTTCACATATAGGCCTTATGCCCGACCTACATCCACACCAGGTTATGCGGATGGGATGCAGAGAGGGGGTCAGGATATACAGGTGTACGATAGACAAGTAAACTCATTTTTAGGTCTCGCCTAGTGACGCAGCACATGAGCTGCTTGCTCTTGGCGAGATCTATTGTTGTCGCTTTAGCTTGTGAAGCGAGGGTGGAAGCTCCACCCATGCTTCCTATTGGCGCGGCTTCCAAATGCATGCTTTTTATTGGGAGGGAAGCATGTTTTGTTCCCTACCTGTCTTCATTCAGCATGCCTGCCTGGACAGGACATGTGCACGCGCCCGGACAGGAGATATGCATGCGTATGCTGTGCGAGCACGGTGCACCGCTTTGCATGGCATTCTGCAGAGTTCCCCAGCCGGCTCTTGTAATTACAGCATCTTAGCCTCAGGTTGACGACGGCGCCCCGTTTCTCTGAGCCCCGTCACCACCTCCCATGCTCCCCGAGAGCGCCCGCTGGAGCTTGAGAAGAAGGACGCCTTAGCCAGCTGCCTGCCAGCCCTGCAGGCTGTGGTTAGGACGACACTGCCCACGGCGCACCAGAACCGCATGAACTCCTTCACCCTGAGAATGCCGCTGGCCGTCGCCTTGCCCAGGCAGCAGTCAGTGGGACCCATCGACTGCTGGACCCCAGAGCAGCTGGTGAAGAACATCTCCCTGGAGTTGCACTAGCGGTCCCGGTATGTATATATGCTCGGGAGTCGGTCATTATCAAGGCGCTGTCTTATTTTGATCTGCGCAGGTGCAGCGCATGATGATGTTGCATGGCGCCCATTTGATCCTTATTTGTTTTATTTTAATATAAGCACGGGCGCCATACAAAAGCCACAACAATCTCATCTACTCACCTGAATGTTCCCTGATTTCAGTCAGCCTGCCGGAAAGTGACTCCCACCAAACACCGCACCATTATCAACTGCAGGATGGCATAATGCACTCTAATACTCTGCGTAGTCTCTCCCACGTGCCGAACCCGTCTACATGACATTCACCCTCTCCAACATAGCCACTCTCAAGACATGCCTCTTGCGAGGTACGCTTCAGACACCATGCCAACACAGTCAATCTGCCATACACCACCACCTTCACCTCCTCCCATTCTGCCCATGACTTACCCTGCTTTATAGCCCCTCAGCCAGACCCAGCCTTAGTGTACTAAAACACCACCCAATCTGATCCATTCTGGCTGCAAAAATATACTTTGCCAGGCACCATGCTATCCTAGACACTCTAGCTGGCACAACCCCTCTTCGGTAGTCATTCTCTCGTACACTGCCACCTACACTGCCATTGTTTTCTTATCTCGTCCAAACAAACCCCCTTTTGGCCACTGCGTCATATCAGGTGCTGCTGATGTTCCAGTTATTGTCATTTTTTTACACCATGAAAAACATGCACGACTTCCCCAAAGCATGGTACTTTGACCCTAAACGAGAATGCCATGGTGACAGTAAACGTGGAGCAAGTAAACTGCCCTTCCTCCTAAAGTATCTAAAAGTACGGACACTGTTTCTGGCACAGCGTACTTCAGTCACTGCGGCCCGAATATTCCAGCAACTGCTCTGTCTCACATCTTTTTTTTTTGGGTGGGGCATGGGGAAATGGTTAAGCATCTGGTAAATTCTTCACCAGTGCACAAACTCAATCTCCAGGACTGTGAGCATTTGTGAAAGATAAAAGAAAGTCCAATTGGTTGCACACTGCTTGTCCTACCAGCGTGTTGCCCCAAAGCATTATGGTCCATGAAGTAAGCATCAGCGGGTGCGCCTCTGCCAGGGTCTTGAGCAAAAATCATTGTCGCGTTGGCCATCCCTGGACACGTGTTTCGAGGTTGTTACCTCTCGTCAGCAGGGAATAGGCATATATGTAGGGGTGCTGCGTAGGCTGGCAAAAAATATTCTCAGGTCCGGTACCGCTCGTGGCACGCAGGTGCATAACCCGGGCTCGTCAGCCCCACCAGCTCAAGGGAGCTTGAATATAAAAGAAAGTCCAATTGGTCGCACACTGCTTGTCCTACCAGCGTGTTGCCCCAAAGCATTGTGGTCCATGAAGTAAGCATCAGCGGGTGCGCCTCTGCCAGGGTCTTGAGCAAAAATCACTGTCGCGTTGGCCATCCCTGGACACGTGTTTCGAGGTTGTTACCTCTCGTCAGCAGGGAATAGGCATATATGTAGGGGTGCTGCATAGGCTGCCAAAAAATATTCTCAGGTCCGGTACCGCTCGTGGCACGCAGGTGCGTAACCCGGGCTCGTCAGCCCCACCAGCTCAAGGGAGCTTGAATATAAAAGAAAGTCCAATTGGTCACACACTGCTTGTCCTACCAGCGTGTTGCCCCAAAGCATTGTGGTCCATGAAGTAAGCATCAGCGGGTGCGCCTCTGCCAGGGTCTTGAGCAAAAATCACTGTCGCGTTGGCCATCCCTGGACACGTGTTTCGAGGTTGTTACCTCTCGTCAGCAGGGAATAGGCATATATGTAGGGGTGCTGCGTAGGCTGCCAAAAAATATTCTCAGGTCCGGTACCGCTCGTGGCACGCAGGTGCGTAACCCGGGCTCGTCAGCCCCACCAGCTCAAGGGAGCTTGAATATAAATGAAAGTCCAATTGGTTGCACACTGCGTGCCGGTTCGGGCATCGAGGCCATTGACGGTTGTTTGGCGGCCTTCTCTTCCACTCCAAACTATTTTCTCTACTGATGAGGGAAGTTATCCCGAAACCAGAGCCATGTCTCGGGCGATATCCAAAAACCCGGGACATGTATCGGGTCTAGAGATCATCAGTTTTACAAGTACCTACTTGCACCCACATGGGTGAACCACTCAAGAACTCCATGTACCAGATTCCCGAGGGGCGATCCGGAGGAGGGGCTAGCGGTGTGCGCTCCATTGCGATTGCTTATACATTTGTGAAAGATACAAGTCACAGTATACAAGGTTACACTTATCACATTTTTAGAGGTCATTTCGGAGAAGCAGTGGGCCAGAGTTGCTCCCTAGACCTGCCTGTGGTGTGAGGGCTTCGCACAGGAAGCAGACAACTCCACAGGCCTCGCTAGTGTGTATGTCCCATTAAGAGAACAGTGTCTTATTGCGATCCTGGCAGAGGTCTAGCCTGCCTCAACCCAAGCATCCTGCTCCTGAGATCAGCTCTGAACATTAAGCTAGGGGATGCACACCAACACCAATCTACTGCGGGCCTAACCTTGAAATGTGGTGTCCCCACACTAACAGCAGACTTCTCTGACAGCAGGGCAATTTGAAACACACCATCCGTGGCCTGATCATTCCCACAAATGCTCCTTCTCACTCCATTCCCTAAGGCCACCATCATGTCCTCCTACTATAACCGAATCAACATTAGAACAAGCATTTGCAATGCAATAGGTCTCCCAGTTACGCGAGTTTAAGCTATTGACAGTGCAAATTAACAATGCCTTTTATTTTTGTTTTCTATTTAAAAACCTAAATAAAAGGCATTGTTTTTTACAATGCCAATAGCTTAAACTCGTGTAACTGCGAGACCTATTGCATTGCAAATGCTTGTTCACTTGAGCTGCTAGTTTGGTTTCTGCATTTTGTGATTCGATACTCAATTGTCAAAGATTTGTGGACTACTACATTGTCCATAAATATCATCCTGAGACAACACTGTTTAATTCACGTAATGTCATCAACAAACATGCTCTGCTCAAGTTAATAATAAAATACTAATTTATTTATAAAGTTTTATATAGCGCGAACATGATCCTAAAGGATATCAGAGCGCTTTACAATTTGAGGCAAAGGAAGGTAACAGTTGCAGGACAGACATCAAAAGGGATAACAAATCAAATAGGCATACCAAACAAAAAGGTTACAATCGAAAGAGGGCAACAAAGAATAAGATATAAACTGGTACTTAGCAAACTAGGAGGGGAACAAATGATTAGTAAAGGAAGAATAACACCCAGCCAGGGCTTAGGGGGCTTAAAATAATATTCCAACACTTTTCACTAAAGTACAGCCTCACACAGTACAGTATTTGTTTGGGAACATATGTACTACATACTTTTATTTGCCACTCAAATCCCATACTTAACCACTTCCTGTAACAATATTTTGATTCCAATATATTCTATACTTGCAGGGGTCTCCCTCCTGTGTGTGGAGGTCTCTTTTCTGCATGGGGAGGGTTTGGCACTGCTTGAAGATCATTGAATGAAGAGTCGAGATCTCTGCATCTGGGGTGGGTGCTTCGGAGTTGGGATGCAAGTTTTCACCTACTGCAACAAACAGAAAAATGCATAGAGGAACAGGCAGTCATCCATTTTCTGATCATTATTTATGTCTAAAGTTTTATATAGCGTGAACATGATCCCAAAGGATATCAGAGCGCTTTACAATCCGAGGGAAAAGGAAGGTAACAGTTGCAGGACAGGCATCAAAAGGGATAACAACCCAAACAAATTAAATAGGCTTACCAAACAGGGTTACAATAGGAAGAGGGCAACAAAGAATAATGATTAGTAAAGGAAGAATAACACCCAGCCAGGGCTTAGGTTGTAAGTCCAATGCATTGGAGCCCTCCCTTCACCAGTACAATGTTATTTTATACATTTAAACCCTCAGTGTGACTGAGGGACAAAATAATAGCCCCCCTTCAATGGTAAGAACTCGAAACAATCTGTGGTTACATCCTTCGTTTTTTAGGTCTCGTGACCTACAATGCGCGCAAGCGCATTGAGGTATCGAGAATTCAAGTGCTCGAAATCCTCATCAAACCAAGAGCTTCTTGCACTGCGGTTTTCTTAGAGTTCACGTGAATCACGTGAGCAAACAAGCACGCGCATTCCCGGCCGCACAGCACATCAAAGGGCTTCTCCTCCCCTAATTATTCATGGCCGGCCGCAGGCCGGCCGTACTTTCAGTTTCCCAAAGGGCTTCTCCTCCCCTAATTATTCATGGCCGGCCGCAGGCCGGCCGTACTTTCAGTTTCCCGGCCGCTCTGCATTTCCCCTTGTTTCAGATAGTGTGTATTTGGTAACCAAGCTAGTAAAAGATGAAGATGCGTTCATTTCTTAGTTTGATTGACGTGCTTGTTTATTTTCCCTCCCGGCCTTGTTTGTTATACAGCGCATACTTCAAGTTGAACTGTCCGCTGTCAATTGAATAAACGCTTTACCAGCCCCACACTTCAGTGGGCCCCTCGCATCCACCATGGAGAGATAAAGGTCTGAGCCGGCCCTACTGGGGCTTGATCCTCCTGTAGGCTCAATACAGACATTTATAACAGGCACTCAATGCACAGTACCTGCTGAGAGTGTCACTCTTTATGTATTGCGTTATTCGTGTGACCCCAGGACACCTTACCGAAGTAAGAAAAGAGGAAAGGTTGTGTTGTTTGCTGTAAGACAAATGCACTGTTCACTAATATCATTTGGATTAATCAATGTCAGACATGGTTTTGGAGACCTGTAAACTGACTTACAGAGCTTGCAAAGTTGTAAGATCCGCATGGTGGAATGGCCTGGAGGCTCCGGTTTTTCAAGCTCTGGTCTCCGTCCTGCTCAGGGGTATAAGAGGAGCGACCAAGTAGCCCACCGCGCAGGCGCAGGTGTCCCACACTTTTTTAAAGCATATTTCTCATTCAAATAGGATTTTTGCAATAAATCATAACAAGAATCGCTTTTTAAGAATAATCAAAATAGACGACACGGGTGCGAATGTGCACTCTTAGACGGAGCCCCAGCCCATCCAGCCCTCCCGTGCTTCTCTCTCGCTGCCCTTGTGCGGTCTCCAGCTTCACCCGTGTTCAGTCACTGCCATTGTTTCCTTGTATTTGTAATCCGGGATTTAATTAATTTTGGACGGTTTTCCCGTCACCAGTTCTTATGGGACAAGCTATTCTGCATTCACCACATTTCAGGAGAAAAATCCATTTTCGGAACGCACTTCGCTGCGTGGGCAAAATGAGTACACACTGTCTGGAACCGGCACACCTGTTATTTACAGCGCTTCAAAACAGCATCGGGATGCATCAACCGCTAACTAAAACTGTGTGTGTGTCGAACTCATTCACGTGAGAGCATATACATGACATCACCTATTCTGGAAGATAAGGGGCTCTTGGCAAGGGTTTATCTCCCCTCATCATCACTGTTAATTTGCTTGCCACCGGCATAACGCAGACAACAATTGAGATGGCCACGATTAAAGTTTGAGTGCTTACAGCCATTGGGGTCCCCTTTTCAATCATATGCACTGGATGCTCTCTTTTCTGCTCAAGTAACTTTTTGGCATCGTATTGCGCAAGGCCGACACAATGACGTTACAATAGCACTTCCTAAACACCACACGACAACATGCACTTTTTCCTTTAATAATAACTCCACTGCAAGCAAGCCTTTGCAACGTGAAAAGGTCTCGCATTACAGTAAGTTTGGACTATTTGGCGTTGCATTTCTATTAGCAATGCCAATTGCTCAAACTTTCGGTAATGCGAGACCTATTGCATTGAAAATGCTTGTTTTTTATGGGGGTACGAATACCAATCTGAGCAATGAAACTCGGGCTCCAATTTGAAGGACATCATCATGCACTGCGGGTGTCCACACATGGTGGGGGAAAGAATTTTGGAAGCACTGGGAGGACCTTTGCTGGTGAGTCAGAATTAAAGCCCAGGACATTCTTGTTCAGTCCTCTCAGCAACATTCTTGGTGCACCTGCATGACACCCATATACAGGATGGTCCTAAGAGCAGGCTGGCCGACCGCCCACGCTCATCTAGAAGAGGTTGAGCAATAGACAGAGAGCAAATGTTTTATTTTTATAAGAACCTAAAAGCAAATAAGTTTTGATAGTGGTACCCAATCATGTGTCCAGTTTGAGGTTTGATCTAACATCCATGTTGTATTTAACCTGTGTTATTTTTGGGTTACCCAAAAAATTAAAGTTTACAAATACTAACCTGCTTGTAAAGTCTTACAGTCTTGATTGATTGTTTTCAAAATTTGACATTTTGTGAGAAGATAAACAGAACTGTAACACTTGGGTTCAGTATTATTTTCATTTAGTCCACGTTTCTTTATGTAAGCCTGACATTTAATAGCTTTAACATATTTTAAAACCACTTTGAGTTCAAAAGACAAAAAAAGCCACACTTATTAAAATATTTGACAATGTTTTATTGAAAAGAAATTGAAAAACAAATTAATTCTAACAACACTTATTTTTGTCTTTCAAAATACACTCTTTTCTAAGATAGGCAAGGTGTTCAGGACCGGCTTCAGGGCGGTATGACCGGTGCAATCACACCGGGCACTGACTTCGGGTGGGGGCATCGTGTGTGCTAGTATATTATGGTTTGAAAAGCACCTGCTGCTGCATTCCTGGCCTCCAGCAATTTTGTGGCAACTAAATGTCAAGATACCTCTGGTGATTAATGTTCTTCCTAGAGAGAGATTAGAGGTTTGTCTAGTAGAAGCTTTGACTCATGGTAAGGTAGCACAGTGGGTTAATATGCCAGCTGCAAAGAATGTGTATCAGGCAGGTCACAAAGTGCATATAATGTAAATAGTTCAGTAGCTTACTGCTTTTGTTTGAGATATTTCTTTGTTACTTGCAGTTTATAAGTAAAAGTTCTAACGTAGAACAGTGAGCTATTAACTGACATCAAACAACTGCATGCAATCTACAAGGTGCAGAACAGAGCGTTATGATTTTTTCCCCAGCCTTTCATTATGCTAATGTTGGAAAAGGAGTTGATTTGGATAGAACTTAATTCTGATTATTAAAGAGAACCCCTATTCATGGAGTTACTTTTTAAATTCTGAGTTTGTGCTTCTCCAGACCAAGCACTACTAAACCTTACTGTCTACCATTACGGATGACATGTGACTCTTACATCTTGTCATACTCTGTCGTACGTAACATTTCCTATACACTCTTTTACACACCTATGATTAATTGTCTATGTAGTGTGTGTGATGTAATGTGCTCTGACCCCCTAAACAGGTATGAGTCGCGCTATAAATCTAATTAGAACATTGGAATGTTGGGAGGTCCATTGTAGACAATGGAGTGTTCCATGCTTCTACGAGCCAGTAAAGGCCAGCAGAGCAACATTCCAATGTTTTACAAAGGCCTCTCTGAGCTCGAGGGGGTTTAAATCCCCTTGAGCTTCGAGAGGCCTTTGTTTCATTTTTAGGACATTTTGCCCTCAAGTGGCACAATGTTCTAATATCCTTATAGCCCTTCGTAGCAGGCTATACCGGCTATTAAAGTCCCGGTCCCTTGTTAAAGTCCCTTGCCTACGGCTCGGGCCTTTTACGCTGGAGGGGGCCTTTAGTAGCCGGTATAGCCCGCTACTGCGGGCTATAATAAATGCATCTGAGAGAGCGTGGTTATGGCGACTTGAGAGACACTGTGCTAGTGAGGCAATCTGTGGCAGAGGTGGTCATTGGGGGGGGCACCAACAAACATCGTCACACTGGGCGCCACCAGTGGTAAACCCACCCCAGAATGTGCTAAAGATGTTACTAAAAATCTGAAAAGATTTGAATAGAGGATTATTTTTTCTCAAACTTTTCTCTTCTGTTGGGTGCTGGATAATGAAAAATTATTTTTACAGTAACATATTTACGAATTGACTTTTTTAAAACAGATAAATACACGTTGGCATGTCAAAAGTTGTTAAAGAATGCACAGTGTCAATTCTTGCATATAGTATCCCAAAAACAAAGTTTGAATTGACAAGCAAACCAGGTCACTTGTCTGGTATGATATTTTAACTTTTCAGGAGACATGAGACAGGAGGGGTGGACTTCACATGGACGGTTATGTTTCTTTTTCAATCAATGCCACCCCGTCAATTAGGTAAAGACACAGTGAGTGTCTTGCCACCTTTGTTAAATTAGATCTATATTACATAGTGGCAGAGATTAAGGGTACCTCCTCATACATTTTAGGTGTCCTTCTCTCCTTTAGGAACACCACCTGGATTTTGTGGGTTAACATATACAATGCTGTTCATGGAAGGGAGTACCAAGGACGTTCTTGTCTACCTCAGGACCTATTTAAACACATTCTGCTCTGGTTGTTTCAGTGATTACACTGTTATAATGATTCTAGAGAGGATTTTAATCTACACCCCTGCAATAGTGGTTACATATATGAGAAGGGGGAGCCTGAAGAAAGGGACCACCTTCTGGCTCAAGCCCATCTTCAGCACACCCAACAGGGTGAATAATTTGTCTGCAGAATATAATTTGGTAAACCCTCTGAGTTTAGAGAGTTTGTGCAAGGGTATAATTGCTCCAACTTTTAAGGGTTCTGGAGGTGGTTCATTTATTGACTATATATATCTATGTATCTGTGGGTTTATATTTTATTTCGAACTTATCTTTTTTCAGTGGAATAGAATATACATAGTGACCATAACCCCCTGGTTGCTAACTTTCATTGGGGAAACGGAGAAAGTTGCATCTTATTATCATGTTAATAAAAAGGTGAAGGCAATTGACCAGGGACATAGATTGAATTGGGAGAAATTACCCCCAGTTATTTTAGATATTGGTAACATCTTGTTTTTTAGAAATTCAGACCTGCCTGGATGTAGAGGCCTCTCATCATAGCATTTTATTAGCATATAATAAAATAGGTGACTATATTAACACAGCTCTTTTAAAACAGGTAAAATAAGATTCTATGTATCCTTGTTGTTGGTTCAATAATATGTGGACCAGGGCACGTAAGGCACTTTAGGCCCAGTTAAAAATAATTCCGCGAAATAGTAGTAAAGTTAAACATTGCAGGGCTACATACAGAGCAGCAACATACAATAGGAAGAAGGAACTACAGAAAGAGCTGTGGGAGGACTTACTCTTGGCTAGTACTATGAAGGACAGTACTGTGTTTTGGAAAGTGATTAATCATTCCTTATTTACAGAGGAGGGGCGCAGACTTAGCAGCCCTTGTTCCGGACCAGTCTTGGGAAGACCATTTTACTGCTTTATACCAGAGGTAGTGTAAGGTTGATGAATTTCTACCCAAGGATCAGACTGCTAAACTATCATTACATTAGGAAAAGGTTAGAGAGGCAATAGTATACCTACCAGGGGGTAAGACTCCGTGGGCAAATGGGATTCCAAGTGACCTGTTTAAGGCTTGTGTGGACCTCTGCCCCTCCCCTCCTAACATTCTATCTTAATGCTGATATTGGTGGTGCACTCCCTGAGTCCTGGTGATACTAACTTATTGTACCAGTTTACAAGAAGGGGCATAGGAGTGACCCTTCCTGCTATAGACCCATTAGTTTAATAGATATGGAGGTCAAAATTATTGGTAGGGTTATTCTGAACAGATCAACCCAATGGTCTGAAGAACAGAATTTTGTCTAGCAGAACCTTAGTCTTCATCTCATTATCAATATTTATTTCTTAGCAAAGAAAGGCTCTCTCCATGTATCCTTCATGGATCTCAGCTCTGCGTTTAATTTAGTTAACAGGGAAAAACATTAGGCAGAGCTACGGTCCACGGGGGTGGTAGAGTGTCTGGTTAGTTTTCTTAGGGATCTTCATCGAGGGCTGAGGGCCTCGGGGGCCAATTCTTTTCAATGTCTGATTTATCAGTTGCATCAGAAGGTGATCTTGAGGAGGAGCTCCTAAATGAGGAACACTCTCCGGTAAAAGATTGGGCGGAGGAGTGTAATCAAATCACAGAGGAAGACATGTTCGGCCCTGACTTTCTAACTAATGAAGGAGCTTCTAATACAGTCCGCAAGGTCATAGAGGAAAAATCTAAGGAGAATTTAACAGCAATGAATCAACCTCAATGGGATGGGGCTGGTGTAAATAATGAATTTGATCATGAAAATTTTGAAATTCCTGACTTATTAGAGGAAACTGAGGAGATCACCTTAAAGTCCATATATAAGTTACAGGCCTCAATGTACCGTATGATTCTAACTCACAGAGAAGAAACCAAGGCAGAGAGCCTTCGGACTCAGGGAGCAGTACGTAAACTTCAAAATGTTGTTTGACGATTGGCCAAGTCTAGTACGGACACTAACTTGAGAGTGCAAGAGACTGAAACACGTATATCGGCGGTAGAGGATGAGTTAACGCTACAAAAGAACTCAATCAAAGACTTGGACAGTACTAGGCAAGATGTGGACTGGAAGTTAACGGATTTAGAGAATCGTGCTCGGCGCAATAATCTGCGTATCTTGGGAGTTGGGGAAAAGTCAGAAGGGAAAGACATTCGACGCTTTGTAATAGACTTGTTCTCGGATGCTTTTCAGGATCTCACTGGATGGGACTGGGATAAGGAAATTATAAGAGCCCATCGGTTCCCATTTAATCAAAATACAGATCAGGAAGGGAGGAACAAATATCCAAGAGCTATTCTCATCTGTGTGCAGAACTATCTTCTCCGCGAGATCCTTTATGATTTGGCAAGATCTTCTAAACCCAGAAAAGGTCTGGGGCACGAATTCTTTGTTAGACCAGATTTTTGTGCTGCAACTGTTCAACAACGTTGGAGACTAAAACAGCTTATGGCACCAATGCAAGCTAAGGGGGGTCAAACCTTCCTACTTAACCCTGCTAAACTTAAAGTTGTGCATAAAGGAAGAACCTTATTTTTTGTATCGGAGATAAAAGCGCAACAATATTTAGAGACTATGTAATAAGTGTTATAGGAACAAGGTTATGTTCAACATTGCAGTTAGTTTGAATAGGCTGACCCCCTTAGCAATATGTTTTGTTACTTAACTGCTCTCCTCTTTTTTTTTTTTTTCCCTTTTGTCTTTTCTAGTCCCAGATGCACTCTATTTTCTTTTGCTATTTTGTCGGGAGGGTCAGACCCGGGTGGAACTCACAGCTGATACTCACATACCATCAATGAGGGCAATAGCCCTTACGCTTCTGGTGGGGGGGTGGTGGGGGAAGGGTGGGGGGGAATAAAGGGGTTGGTGGGTGGGAAGAAGCTCTTCTTTTGGGGTGCAAGGTCATACAGCTGGAAGACGTATTTGTTCTTTGTTTAAGATTCATTTTTGGTAGATATCGAATTTCGGCAGTTGTTGCTCATATGTTTGTGTTTAAGTCAAGTCCATTTAAAAATGCTTTATAATGGCTAAATTATCGATATACTCTATCAATGTATGTGGTTTGAATGATAAAAGAAAAAGAGGTATAATGGCCCAGATGTTATTAACTATGCGGGTGGATGTAGTTTGCATTCAAGAGACCCACATTGCCTGGTCTAATAGAGGGACCCTAAGAGATCTTGGGTTGGAAGTGGTAGGGTGCTCTCGCCAGAGTTCCACAACACGAGGGGTCGCAATACTCAAGAGGCGTGGAATGGGGGAAGTTAAAAGAGTTAAAGAGGATTTATCTGGACGATGGGTGATTGCTGAACTCAAAGTTGGAGGACTAGTAGTTACCATATGTTCCTTGTATGGATCTATATTGGATGACTCTGGTGCACTTGATTTTCTAAGTGTAGAGCTTGCACAATGGTCACCCAATATTATTTTTTGTGGAGATTTTAATCTACATCTGGAAGAAACATTTGATATTCATAGTAGGATTCCATATAAGGGTAGGAAGAAGAAGGTATGTACAGCACTTAAAGGGATCATCGAAGAGTACAGACTAACTGATGTAGGCCATGAGAAAAGAGGAGGTATGTTTGGGCACACTTTTTTTTCTGCACCACACCAAAGATTTTCTAGATTAGATTTTTTTTGTATATAAGGGATTATATAATGATTTAGCACAAGTAGAATATGAGGTCCTTCCAAAAGTTATCTCAGACCATAATCCTTTAATACTCAAGTTTGCACTGAATATCGTTAATACTATCCGCTCATGGTCTTTTGACCGTAAACTACTGTATGACCCAGCCTATGTTGATCGCATGAATGCTTGGATTACGGAATTCTTTCTTAATAATAAAGGCACTGCATCACCAGAAATAGTTTGGGATGCTCTCAAATGTGGGGTACGGGGTGAAACACTTAGCTACTCATTAAGCAAACAAAAAGAAATCCGAGTCCAGGTAACTTCTGAACTTAAAAATCTTAGATCTTTAGAGGTCCAACTTATGCAGTCATATAAGCGAGGATTACCTACGGAAACCATTATAAAGAAACTAGCAGCTCTAAAAAATACGATTTACCAACGTTTTGCTACAAAATTTGCACAACAAGTCTCTGCATTCAGGACAGAGTTATATGAAGTTGGAGAAAATTCGGGCAAAATATTGGCAAAGAGGGCAAGACAGAAAGCAGCTTTTGCTAGCATCAACAAAATAGATAACCATTTAGGGATGACAGTTAGCAAAATGGAAGATATTCTGAGAGTCTTTAGTGATTTTTATTCCAAACTGTATGCGGACGATGATCGCCCTGATTGTTTAGATCAGATTAATCAGTTTGTTGATCCAGTATTGAATACCATTCTATCTATTGAAGAGAAGGAGAAACTAGATCTACCATTCATCTGGGAGGAGATTGAACTCTCCCTAATGTCCCTAGCCTCAGGCAAAGCTGCAGGACCTGATGCCATTCCGCTAGAATTTTATAAACTTTTTAGGAATGCATTAAAAGCAGAATTATTGGATTTATGTTTAAACGCACAGCAAGGTAACTCCCCTCAATCATGGCACGATTCTATTATTACGGTGTTTCTTAAAAAAGGTAAACCTCCGTTATTACCCTCATCTTTTCGCCCTATTTCACTCATAAATTCTGATAGCAAATTTTTTCTAAAATCTTAGCGGTTAGACTTTCTAATATTATTTCCCCTTTAGTCTCTAAATACCAACATGGGTTTATCCCAGCTAGAGACACCGCCGATCATATTCGACGTGTGATTTCCTTTTTGGATTGGTCCCAAGCAACTCGGTCTAATATTGGACTCGTATTTTTAGACGCTGAAAAAGCTTTTGACCGGGTTGCTTGGGATTATCTTTGGGAAATTTTGCTCAGGAAGGGATTAGGTCAGGGGATCATTAAAGCTTTGAAAACTTTGTATATTACCTCCAAAGCATATATTCGAATTAACGGACAATTATCTTCACCTTTATTAATCTCCAGGGGTACCCGTCAGGGATGTCCCTGTTCTCCCCTACTTTTTGCTTTTTATATTGACCCCTTAATCAATCGTTTTTTTCGGAAGCCAATATCAAACCCATACATTTAGCTAATATTAACTATCGAGTCCTTGCTTATGCTGATGATATCGTGATTACTACTGCAGATGTCCAAACAGCCTTACCTATTATTGACCAGATTGCTAAACAGTTCGGGTTCTTTTCGGGTTATAAACTTAATTTGGAAAAGACTCAAGTTTTATGTTCAGAAGAAAACCCACCAGCAAATATCCCTACCACTTCAGAAGTCACATATTTAGGAATTAAAATTTCGCTACCTATAGAAAAGATACCCGAGCGCAACTTAAACCCTATTATCACCCAAATTAACACCTCATTACAGCGTCTTGATCATTTACGGTTGTCCCTGTTTGGCCGAACCAACATCATAAAAATGCTGGTTTTACCAAAGGTCTTATACCTATTCCGCACAATTCCTCTGGATTTCCAATTACATTCCTTCAAAAACTTAGAAAGAACCACATTTCGTTTTCTTTGGGGTTATAAACGTCACAGAAAAGCTGCTAAAAAAATGATTCTTAGCAAGGAATGCGGCGGATGGAATGTACCGTATTTTATTTTTTATTACTTTTCTGCTGTCTTACAATACATTGGCCCCTTAATTCTGGGTGAAAGAATTGAACTTGTAGAATGTCAGACTCCATCAATTTACCAAATGATTTTGGGCGAGAAAGTTAAGGGTAGCTTTTTGAGAATAGTAGAACCCAGCTATTACAAAAAAACCAAATATAAGACGCTGAAATCAGCTTTTGGAGTCTGGCAGAAAATTCGAAAACATATTAAATTAGTGAAATTAAATTTCTACACTTCTCTTATATCAATTGAGCTATTTCCAGAAATTTTTTCTGATTTAATTATGTATAAGTGGCAGCAGAAAGGAATAAAGCACCTGGGTGATTTATTTTGTAATGGGCAAATGATTTCGTTTCAGGATTTAATGACCCACTTTTCTGTGGGAAGAAATGATTTTTTTAAATACCTACAACTTCGTAGCTTCCTACAGGGCCATCCTTCAATTCCACCGGTTAAAAATCCGTTATTAGAGCTTTTACAAAAAAAAAACCTCGGATAGGGTTATATACTCAAGCTTAATGCATGAATACGGGGATGATTTAGGCCAATGTCAGACTAAATGGGCTAACAGTCTAGGTATAGTAGATGTCGATATTCTATTGTCGATTAAAATGGCTGCAGAATGTCTCATAACTGGGATGATGAAATCCCAACATTTCATGTGTATCCATAATCTTTATTATACTCCTAGAAAAGTAGTTAAATGGAGCACATCGGTAGGCACGAATTGCAGCCGATGTGGATTGTATGCAGCCGATGAATTGCATATGTTCTTTCTTTGTCCTAAATTATCATTGCTGTTTCAACAAATTGAAACTTTTTTGTCTATTATTTTGAAATGTAATATAAAGTTAACTAATGAATTAGTATTGCTTGGTATAGATCATACTGCTACCCGGCCTAGACCAATTTCCTATTTTCTTTTTCTATGCATGGCCGCAATTAGATCCTGTATTACCAAAGAATGGATTAGCCAGGATTCCCCCACGTTTTTCATGTGGCGGGAAAAATTACTATTTATGTTTAATATGGAATCTGCTATTTATAAACTCAAGGGGGTTAAAAAAAGAACCATGGGGGAAAAAATCTGGGCACCAATTGCCGAGTGGATCTAATTTTTATGTATTCTATATTTGTTCTTCCATTTTGTACTTTGTTAAAAATGTATTATATAATTTGTTCTTCTTTTGAAGATACTCTGTTTTTTTATTTTTTTTATTTTATTAATATGCTTTGCTGTATTTCCTTGCAATAAAACAATAAAACTTAAAAAAAAAAAAAAAAGAGGGCTGAGGGCCTCAGTTCATTATGGCAGCAATGTCGACTGCACTATTTACACATTCTGCACTTAGTATGGGGGTCAGGCAGGGTTGTATCCTGGTCCCATTTAATGTATTATGTATGATAACCGTCTTGAGAAGGCACTTATTGTACAGAGTGTGGATGTCCCAAAAGCAGGGGGCACACTGCTCCCAGCTCAGTTATTTGCAGATGTCACTGTTTTTATTTTTCTTACGACCAGGCGTTTTCAGCAGCTTTTAGATCGCTTTGTTGATTTTGTGAGCAGTTTGGATTTACATATCAATTTTAATAAGTCACATGTTATGATCTTGGGACCGAAGAACACGAAAAGCACAACTTTTTCAATTCATGACCATATTTTAAGTAAGGTGGATAATTTTACTTATTTAGGTATTTTATTAGATTCAAAACTCATTTGGCAACCATTGATTAAAAAGAGCACTGGTTCTCTTATGAGACCATGTGCAAGGGTCAATGAATTTTCCTATCGTTTGGGTCAAAAGCCTTTTAAAATCATGTTGAATGTCTATAAAGCCAAATGTATACTAATCTCTACTTTTGGTAGTGAAAAATATGGGGCTATACGAAACTAGACTCTCTTGGGATTGCTGAGAATAAATACCTCAGATGGTTTTTAGGTCTGGGGCAATATATTCCCACAGAAATTCTGCATGAAGAGTTTGGTATTAATTATATCATAGACTTTATTTGATTGCGTCTGCTTTTGCTTTGGTGCAGTGTCTAGTTAACCCCTTGGCCGTGGCGGTAATTCCGCTGCGGCGCTGGGGGGGGGGTAGGGCCGCGCGGCACCGACATGCTGCTGACGGAACTAATCCGTCACCAGCCACGGGTGGGCTGTGCTAATGACGGAGTGGTCCCGTCACAGCCCCGCCCGCCTAATAGAACGCGCCACGCAGGCGCGAAATCAACGCCGTGCAGGCGCGGCAGCCGAGCCGTGACGGAACCACTCCGTCATTAGTTTACAACAAATGCGGACAGGGTTTTTAGGTTGAGGGAAATACTGGGCGCACTGCTCACAGGTAATGCGCAGGAGATATGGTGTAAAACAGAAGGTGCATGCAGGTGAGGGGCAAATCCCTATAACCTCTCAAAAGCGTGTTTTGAGGACACACTGTATACAAACTAAACAAGAACTGCTGCACACTAAATACAAAGTATAAGCACAAGAGATGTCTCAATGGACATAAAAGTTCCAATTTCCATGGACGAAGAAGGGGACCACCAGTATTTCGGCTCCTCTTTTATTGTTCATAGATAGCCAGCCGACACGTGTTTCGTCGCAAGAAAAAAACACTATTTCCGCAACTCCTCAGGGCTGTAGGTAGTAAATGTAAAACCACAGGTCGCAGTGCCGGTGATAATTCCGACCCGGCTCCGCTCGAGACCGGGTTTAGTCTTCGTAGGTTGCGTATTTCGTAATTCCGAAGTGGTGCTCTCCAGCGGGTATGTGGAGATGCTTCGATCAGTAGTATTGTTAAATTAAGAAGTCTTCAAGGTAAGTTGCTCGGGATTATGTCTTTGTCCACGTTTGTGAAGCGCGGGCAGTGTGGAGACTTTTGAGGAATATATCCCCGTAGTGCGGGGAGAAAACGCCGACAATGTGATTGTTCCAGTATTCGTATCCCGGTGCGGCACCACTTCAGAATTACGAAACACGCAACCTACGAAGACTAAACCTGGTCTCGAGCGGAACCGGGTCGGAATTATCACCGGCACTGCGACCTGTGGTTTTACATTTACTACCTACAGTCCTGAGGAGTCGCGGAAATAGTGTTTTTTTCTTGCGACGAAACACGTGTCGGCTGGCTATCTATGAACAATAAAAGAGGAGCCGAAATACTGGTGGTCCCCTTCTTCGTCCATGGAAATTGGAACTTTTATGTCCATTGAGACATCTCTTGTGCTTATACTTTGTATTTAGTGTGCAGCAGTTCTTGTTTAGTCCACTCCGTCATTAGCACAGCCCACCCGTGGCTGGTGACGGAGTGGTTCCGTCACCAGCATAGAAGGGGTTAAAAGATGTTTTAAGCGTAAACAGATTAATTAAACTTGATTGTATGAAGCTAGACGATGTATTTTATATACCCTGATTGGTTTATATAAGAGAAAACTTTACAAAATTAGGAAGACCAGAGTTATTTTTGAATCCATATAGTGAAACAGGATGTGGTCTGGTTAAAGGAGATTTTTTAAGAAAAAAAATGACAGCCAAGAGAGAAGCTTCATCCTTAGCTAAACCATTCATTCGAAAATGTATCATGGTCAAATCGATATAGCAGGCATAGAGCCATTTTTACTTTATGATATGCCATTCCTCCAGCGCCGTCTACTAACTTTTTTTTAGGTTGGGTTTGTTCCACCAGTTGTTGTACGCGGAAAGAAATTGGTACAAGTATACTGATCCCCCCATATTGCTCTTGCAACTTGCCTTTTAAATGTGATACCTAGCACATTGTGATGATATGACCTATGGAAGCACAGCTTTGTCATAAATTTTTAAAACCCCTTTCTAACTCACAACTTTTATCAGGTCAAGCCAGCTTTTTTCTTCTTACAGCTTTTACCTCTCAATTTGTTACAATGTTTCTTATAGGGGTTAATAAAGCAGTACGATAGGGAACACTCGCAGAGGCGTTGATTGCTGAAATTTGTTATGTAACATTTTAATGTGTTTTATGATATCTTTTTTTATGTAATTGCATGATTTTTTATTCCGTCATTTTCAGCAGACCAGTTTTTAGAGCGGGACCTGGGGCACAAAACAAGATTCTCAAATGCAAAGTGGGCACGAGAATCAACAATAACCAGTGAGGAAGATACAGTAGAATCTCCTCTGCCTCCACAACTTACCTCACCTCCTGTTGTCACATCTTCCAGTTTATCTGAGATGCCTATTTCCCCAACTGCCCCAGTGTTTCATTTTCCTTGTGGGGTGTATGATCCTATCATGGCCTGCCATTTAACATTGTTGTGGTGAAAAGTGAATCTGAGGATGGCCAGGAACTTTTGGTCCCAAGCCAGAAACTTGACTCTAGCCCCTCGGCTGGTTTAGGCGAATTATTTGTTGTTTGGGACAGTAAGTCTGGCCTTGAAAGTTTTATGTTGTTTTTACAAATGTTGAAAAGAATTTATGGGATGAATTAGTATTTCTTTTCACTTTTTATGGATATTTTGCTCTTATGTTTATAGAGTTGTTCCCTTGACATTTTCTCAAGTGCTTTTTATTTGCCCACCCCTTCAAAGTTTGCACGTCCCCTCTAAATTAAGACTCCATTTTATTTACTGTTGGCCATTCTTAAGGACGGTTTAAATATTTTTTTTTAGAATCGGTGTTTCACTTCTTTCAATTTAATAGTTTTATGAAAAAGTTTAAAAGTGTGAATCATTGTAGCCTTTATTGTTTTTTCTTTTACAAAGATACAGTTTAGTGCATGGAATGTCAGGAAATGAAATGTAGAGCTATTTTGAAGATTTTTGTTTCCGCGCAATAACTTCCAAATAAAAGAATTAGCATGAATAAAAGATACACAATTTATTTCTTTTTAAAGCTAAAGAGTATTTTAAGGTCAGAGCTTTTAATTGTAACAAAACCTAATTTATTTTGGGGGATGTATCCCACTTCTCCTCATACACTATATTGTTGCTGAGTTTGGTTGTGTGTGCTCGTGTGTTGATGCTGGTTGAGTTGGTGGTGGAGGATGAGGTGGTGGAGGTGGGAGAGGTGATGGTAGTGCAGGTGGTTGTGGTGTGGATGGTAGGTTAGCAGGTGGTGTGTTCCTCCTGGGTTGATGTATATCTTTAGAATCTTGTGAATGTGTCGGCAGTGAAGAATGCATTGGTATGTTTTGTTTATTGCCTCTATCATCTTCATAGCCAAGGAGTGTTACCTTACACTTACTTTCCTCAAACTTCTAAGACGTTCTCTGTACATGTTTGTAATATCCTGGTAACATTTGACAGTTACCCAAGGCACTGTTCAGCCTGTCAATCATCTGAGGAACTTCTTTGGAGACAGATTTCTCAAGGAGAGTAGCCCCATTGCATAAACATTATTTGGCACGTTACACTAATGCTGGAAAAAGATGTCCTCCTAGAGAGCAGTAATGGAGCTCACCAATCCCCCACGGCCCCCACATGCGAGGCCATCTGACAAGGCCAGCAGGTTGACCATCACAGAGAGGGATGACATCTGTATGGTTGAGAGGGGCTTGGAATGATGAATGGGAGATAACTTCACTCCTCAAGAATGAGAGAACATTGGAGACGCATATGCATGAGAGGGATGTGTGTGAAATTCTACAGCGGTACCTGTTACTTGAGGGATGCATGTGAGTCTAATTGGGCAGAATAACATCTGTGCTTGCTTAGTTAAAAGCTGGGGACTGGCAACCTCTGAAATGATGTTGGAGTAGTACATCTGTCCAGCTGAAGTGGTATTCTTGGAGATGTTCTACGTGGGGCAACAATGGCCTTCTTTTCATTCAGGTCTGCCCTCTTCTTGGCCAGCTCCTGCTCCTCCTTTTCTTCTAGGGCAGTGTGGCAACTGAGATATTTGCTTGGAGGAGTATAGGATTATTTCCTAGAATTGCCCTCTGTCCTCCACTTGTAGATGGCTCAGCATCATTGCCAAACGCAATGTCCTCAGAATCTGGAAGATGAAGATGTAAACAACTTAAATGCATTAAATAGAATTTGGTGTCTAGGGTTGTACAACCTACTTTAATTGACATTGTTCCTAAAAAACCTACAATACATCTAATATCATGTGAACATAAAGAAAAAGCTATGGGTTGATTCATGCATGAAACTGTTATATCTTTACAATATCAACTCGCCATTTCGAGCAACAAGTCTTTCATTTCTGAATGACCGCCGTAATGTCAGCTGCTGAACTAGATGTTCTTATAGGTGGTCTTACTAAGGTATCTCCTGATCCAGCAGCTGTAAAGAGAAGAATTATTTTCAGTGATTATTGAGAAAATATAAAAGTGATCTTGACTACAAATGCTGACACATTAGAGATAAATACATGAAAGGAAAACAATGAGCACCATAAAAAAAGAAATATAAAACATTAAGTTAGTGAATGGAATAATGATGGGATGTACAAGTAAAGGCCAGAGGTTCCTAGACTTACCTGACCACCAGATGGTAGAGGACCTAATTGCTGCTGCTCTATGTCCCCTGATGGTATTGGTGTTGTTCATAAGGTGGACTACAGGGGCGGTTACATGACAGAGCTGATGGGAGAGAGGCGTAAGCCATTCTAAGCCATACATGATGATATTTAGATGGTTTAAATACAAAGATTGAGGCCTTTCCTGCAGGTTAATACAACAGATATCTTATAGTGCTACCCTTAAAGGCCAAGTTGAAGAGAACTCTATAACAAAGTATAGCAACCAACAATTGAATTACATATCGACCAGAGTGTACATAGGGATTGGTGACAATATACATATAGTTACAAATAAAAACATAACTTAGACCTAAACCACAAATATTAGACATATAACTTACCAGTCTCTAATATCTGTCTGATATCAAATGCTATGTCGGATTTTGGTGCAGTGCTAGGATCAGAAGATGTTGTGCCAGGCAGTGAATGGGAGAACAACACAGGGCCGTGAAAGTGGAAAAAGGTGGTGTATGAGCATGCATAGATTGTATTAAAAATATAAATGTCCAGATCAGAATTTGTTGTGTAGTTCCTACCAATCCATAGGATCTGCGCATTGTTCGGACAACATAAACTAAGGGCTTGGTGTCAAGACTGATTCCAGACACCCCCGCAGGGTATGTTGACAGCTCACAGTGCCACCGTAAGCCCCATAACTTACCAGTGAGCGAATGGTTTCTGGCAACGACTGAACATGACAACCCTGATTCCTCAGAATTGTGGAAACAGTACAAAACATTTTGCTCAGTTACTCACTCTTGCTCACTTATTCTCTGAGAAATATACAGATAGTACACAGTGTGATGTTTTCAATGATATTTATTGAAAAAACGTTAGTCTTGCATACAATAAGCGCCTGCAATGATTAGTAGACAGAAGCAGATAAACGTGATTAAAAGCACAAAAAGTGTAAAAAGTAGATATAAATCTACCATGGTGCTAAATAACTGTATATATGCAGGCATATAAACAAGGCAGTAATCTAAAGTACTGGGACTATGCGAACCCTACTCCAAGTGTACATAGAGTGTGTGTAGGTGTAGAGCCAAGCATCCCCCCCAAGGGACGATCCAACCCCATGACCTGATGGGATAGAGTGAAGGACCCCGTTTTGGTCACAAACTAGACATCCCTCACAAGATGTCAGATCACTGGGTGGTTATTTCGCAGCATGCAAGGACCTTCGGGGACAGCGGAAGTACCTCTTCTAACAATCTATGGGGATGCTCACCTTTTATAACAGAAAGCAGCCTTGTGATGTACACATTATATTAGTGATGTTGTTGGTGTAGATATGTATATAATCCTATCCCACCATGGATGAAGATAGTAATGACATTTTCACATAGTAAGGAACGAGACCTCGTACATAATGTTCAGGGCGTTATGATAATGTTGTCCGCAGCTAAATGTAAAAAAAGTTTAGTTTCAGATAAACTAATCCAACATTGTCGTGCATGCAAATATATGCAAAAGATCAGAGCTTGGAAATGTTATTTGTGAGGACAATGTAAGAAATTATTTGATTCACTACATGGGCCTAACCCAGGAATATAACAATTTGAGATTTTACTACAATTATAAGTGATTAAAACACTTTGTAAATTATAGTGTTCCGTTTGGCAAATTGAGTGGTATAAATCCCATATGGTGCTGTAGTGACACTGGCAGCATAAGGACATACAAGTGTGTGTAGTTAGTTGCATTAAGATCTGCCCTCTGTGTTCCCTGTTGCACTTACAATTACTCATTGCCCATTTACACAGGAAGTGACGACACAGGAGTTGTCTTAAATTGGACAGGTTGCATAATCTCTGTCTGTAGTGGGTTTTACAGAAGGGGCAGCACAAGCTTTCGAACCCCCTTCTGTAGAATGGAAGTACCCAGATGGCAAAAATGTGGGCACAAATGGCCTTTGCACCCTGGTGGCACTTCCTTTTTCCAGCCCCAGGTAGAGAAGGGGCCTTTTCTTTTTCTCTTTGGGACAAAGAGTGACTCCAGTCTTCAGTTCCTGTTGCCTGGTTTATCGACTTTCCTTTTAATAGAAGTGTGGTGCTTCAGTGGACACTAGGTGGAAACTGGAGTGCTTCATGGAAAGGAGAACTGTTTCATGAGGAAGGGCCATATTCACGAAAAAGCCTAATTCAAGCTCTGTGTAATGGATGATATTGTCCTGCCCAATATATTTTAGGGGTAAAGAAATCATAAAGTGAATGGACATTTGATGGTAATACATTACAAATGCTAACGTTTACAGAATTAAATGAGCTACATGATATGGAAAAGTGGTAGTATATGTTGTATTGTAATTGCATTTATATAGCGCTTACTACCCCTGACGAGGCGTCAAAGCGCTTTTTCGGTGAGTTGCACGCTACTCTGGGACCCATAGAGGATTGAATTAGAATAGTGAAACATGCACGTACATTTTAAGTGGTGGATAGGTTAGTCAGTTATTTGGATTCGGAAGGATAGCAGAAGGATAGAAGAGGAAAAAAGTTAGTATTTATATAGCGCTTGTTACCCTTGATGTGGTGTTGAAGCCCGATACTCCGGAAACCCATAAAGGATTAGTGCTGAATTAGTATGGTGAAATATGAAAGTAATTTGAGTGGTGGATATTAGTCAGTTATTTGGAGAGAGAAGGATAACAGAGGGATAACAGTGGAAGATAGGTTTGCATTCATGTGGCACCTGTTACCCCTGATGGGTGTAGAAGTGCTTTTCTGGCAAGTAGGACACTACTCCGGAACCCATAAAGGATTAGTGTCAAAAATTAGTATAGTGAAATATGAAGTAATTTGAGTGGTGGGTATGTTATTTAGGTATTTGGATAGAAAAGGGTAGGTTTTGGGAAAGAAGAGGGAAGAGGTTTGTGTTTATATAGCCCTTGATGGGGTTTTGAAGCGCTTTATTGGCGAGTAGCACGCTACTCTAGAACTCAAAAGGATTAGTGTTGAATTATTATGGTGAAACATGAAAGTAATTTGAGTGGTGGATATGCTAGTCAGTTATTTGGATTGAGAAGGGTTGGGGAGGGGTAGAAAAGGGAAAAAGGTTAGCATTTATATAGCGCTGATAACCCTGATGGGCTGTTGAAACACTTTATTTTGAAGCGCTTTATTGGCAAGTAGCACGCTACTCTGGAACCCATAAAGGATTAGTGGTGATTAGCATAGTGAAATATGGAATTTGAGAAGTGAACATGTTAGTCTGTTATTTTGATTAAAAAAGGATAGTGGAGGGATAGAAGAGTGACTTTTTTTTGTGGTCATAGCAGTAGGAGGAGGCTTTTGGATGAGTAAAAATGGATTTTTGAGGGGAAGAGTCAGAGGCAAGAGCTTAGAAAGGTTTGTTTTGGGGGATCGCTATAGTAAAAG
Source organism: Lissotriton helveticus (assembly GCF_964261635.1). NCBI lineage: Eukaryota > Metazoa > Chordata > Amphibia > Caudata > Salamandridae > Lissotriton > Lissotriton helveticus. The sequence goes on from NC_136060.1 coordinate 192,773,398, forward strand.
AGGTGTCAGATGATGCAAGGGGGTAAAGCAGGAGAGAGTCTAGAAAGGGTTATTTTGGGGATCATAGTAGTGGTATGTTGTTTGGGATAAATGAGAGAGTGGATGTAGAGGATATATTCATAGATGTATAGGGTGAGAGATAGGGTAGTGCATTGGAAAGAGTAGTAGAAAGAAGTTTGAGATGAGTCAGAAGGTTGGGCTAGAAGATATATTGAGAGAAGCATAGGCCGAGAAATAGGGTAGTGAATTTGAAATGCTAAATTAGAAGAAAGTGATAAATATATAGATCCATAAGTTCTTTGATATTATATAGATGCCTAAAGGAGGTAAGTATATGTAGATTAAAGATATTGATCGAGGTACAGGATGAGAAATAGAGTATTACCATAGTGCGCCAAACAGCTGGTGACTAAATGGTGAGGGTGTTTTAGCCCTCATTTTCCTGGTACTTGTGATTTGTGCATCCTACTAGAATATACTTTGCTTAGCTTTTCAGCATTAATTCTTGCTGGGATCCAGAGTTGTAACAAATTAATAGTATGGATTATTCTTGAGACCCATTTTGAACTGTTTCGAGAGTATGCATTAATTAATTTCAATCTTGTACGCACCATTTTCGCCTGCACTCACAACTTTGTCTAAATTCATTGTTTTACTGACGTAATCTAGTCACTAACTTACTAAGGGATGTCTTCTTCAATCTAACATTTCCAAAGTTGAAACCTCAGCAAAAACGTTAATGAAAAATTGTCTAAAGGACACATTGTAATCCGGAGTTTTAGTTGAAACTATAATAAAAATCAGTTACACTAACTTCAGAAGGGGGTAGTCATCTTACACACCATAATATTTACGGAGGTTTTTTTTTTTAGACAAAGTCAAGATCATGTGATAAAATCAATGTCTTTAGTTTGAAACTAGAGACATTGGATCTATATCGGTCTGTCCGGTTAACCTCTGAGGAATACCTTGGATTTAGGGAAAGGACCTTTGGTCTGTGTGGTATCCTGCTTGTCAGGGTACCCAATGATGTGATGGAATGTCAGGGTTCCCTGGAAGGTGGTTGAGCCAGACAAGCCAGAGATGAGCATCTAACTACATCTGTTCCCGGGGGGGGGGTAATCTATGTATCCAGAAAACTTACAATAAACCCTCTACTAATCCACTGGTGTTGTCTGCGTTTTTCTACATGTCAACCAGCATCACAACAATGTTGCCGAGATTATAAAACTCGTGTGAAAGGTCCAGTGAATTATAAGGAAAAGATAATTCTGCCAAGAAGGAGGCATAGGAGGGTGAGGACTGCCTTTAATGAACTGTGGATCCCACCAGTACCATTTCCAACTGGCAGCCCAGCGGTAATAGATGCTGCGATTCTGTGACTGGGGCACAGCTAACTGAGAGGTTTTAGCTTTTAACAGAAGCATTTTATGAATAAGCAGCTGCATCAATATGGTATGGAAAGATAAGCGGTGATAATCAGTCGAAAGAGCAATCTGGCCTAGATATAGCAGAAAAAGTAAGAAGCTAGTAGGAGAAGCTCAGCAGATTTCAAGTGTGCCCAGGATCACAAGTCATGTTTTTTTATAGATGCTCATTTGGGGCAGCTCACATGCTTATAGTACATTTTAAAGATGTGTAAGTCATTACAAGATCTTTTCTAGGAATATGTTTTGCTATAACACTTTTTTCCCAACTCCTGAGTGCATAGCAAGTTGAGGTACCCAATCAGTTGGTACTGGTTCAATGATTTATAACACTTTAATGCACCTATTTGACTTTGTTTTCAACCTTACAGTGAGGGCAGTGCCATTGAACGTGTATGCACACATGCACCATTGAATTTTGAATTCGTGTTCTGTTTCACTTAACTGTTGCAGGGGGAGCCAACTGCAGTTTTCTACCCTTAGCGCATGTCCTCACCGCCATTCTCTCAAGGAATCACTGTTATACTGCAGCTGCAAATGTCAGGCAATGTCAGGCCTATTGCGAGAACACTGGATGCCCTTACGTGGGATGAGCGTGCAGGTTGAAAGACACCTGCTGCTAAAACACTAGGGACCTCATTTATGAAAAGTGACGCAGCGCTGTGTGAAAACAGCGATGCGTCACTTTTCATTGCGTCCTCCTTGCGACATGCTGGATGCGTCATATTTACAGTATGATGCATCATGTTGCAAGGAGTTAGAGATACGTCAGCATTTCTGACGTATCTGTAGGCGCAAAAATTACACATTGCTGGAGTGTGTCACAAAAGTGGCGCAACTCCAGCAATGGGTCATTTCACATGGGCAAGTCCCGTTTCAAATGTGCCTGCATCATTCTTACGCCTTCTGTGAGGCAGGCGTAAGATATTGATGCATTTGCGTCCTAGAAGTGGCGCAGTGAAATCTCACTGCGTCACTTCTACGAGGCTTACTTGCGTCAGAACGCCTACCCTGCATACATTATACCTAGCGCAGGTATAACGTGGCGCAGGGGTTTACAAAGTGACGCATTGAACTAGATGCATCACTTTGTACATATAACGCAACATAGTGCATTTTTTACTTCGCAGGTGCGTCACAAACAGTGACGCACCGGTGGCGCAAAAGTGACGCAAGGGCTCCTAAATAAGCCCCTAGATGTCCTTACAGGGACTGAGCCTGTAGGGGTAAAGATTGCCATTGCTAAAAAACATGACGCCCTTTTGCAAAATGTGTGTGGATTAAAATATATCTGTTGAAAGTGAGCATTGTATGAATTTTGAAAGATTCCTGTTTCTTTTTTTCAGTTTAATAATGTTTTATTTTGTATAAGAAAGAAAACAGCATAATATAACAGTATACAAAAAAATCAGAACCAATGTGAAAAAACACGGGGAAGGAGATGAAGAGGAGAGGTGGTTCAGATAGTGTGAAAAAAGGAAGAGAGGGGAAGAGGAAAGAAGGAAGAGAAAAGAAAAAGAAAGGGAGAGAAGAAAAAGAAGGACAAGTTAGAAAGGGGAGGAGGATGATAAGAAGTTAGAAAAAGGAAGCCAGAGAAGATCAGATTTAATTTTTAAGGGGACAGAAGAAGAAGAAGCAATTGCAATTCTATGCTCATCACATATGAAATTCCACCATGTATGAACAGACAGTTTAGTATTATCCTTCCAACAGGACAAAATTACTTTAAAAGCAGTTGCAATGAAAAGATCAAATAATTTAGCATTGTATGAATGTAAGTCTAAAATATCAGATTGGGAGCCCAAAAAACGTGCATCGATGAGTATGGGACATCAAAATGAAAAATGCGCAAGCAAAGATCCCAAACTGAGTTCCAAAAAGCAAGAACAGAGGGGCAATCAAACAGTAGATGTTTGAGTGTGCCGGAGGAAGAGGAACAAGACCAACATAGGGGGGAGGACGAGGAGGAGAATTTTGAAATGCTAACAGGGGTGAGAAGAGCTCTATGATACAGAAAAAAAAGTGACTGAGTAATGCGAGCTGAAATCGATGTCTTAAACAATTTGCACCATAAGTGGTCCCAATCATCAACGGATAACAATATAGAAAAATCAGATTCCCATGCAGTTTCAGTAACAGTTTTAGGTCTAGGCGTAATATTAGCTAACAACAACTTATAAACCAGAGCGGCTTTGGGAATTTGTTGGGAAAACAAAGGGTATAGAGGAGTGGAAGGAGTAAGGGAAGGGAGGGAAGCAAAGGTAGGAAGAGTAGATAAATGGGATATGATAGCGGAAGTGATAATGTCATATTCTTTGCTAAATTGAACAGGTAGGTCAAACAAAGTTTGCATTGCAGGAAATGACATAATGGATGAATTAGAAAAAAATTGATAAACAAATACAATGTCCTTTTCTTTCCAATACTTGAAGTAAAAAGATTTACCCTTATACTTAAGATATTTGTTGTACCATACACTTGATGAGAGAAAACATTGCAAGGGGGATAAACCTTTCGAGAATTCGGTGTATAGTAGAGTATGTGAGTATTTCAGTACTGGGTGTTTAGTCAGAAATGAACTATTTGACATAAAAAGAGATTGTTGGAAAGTAAAGTCTTTTAACAAGGACCGTTCAATGGCAATCCATGTGGGCAGAGGGGCATCATTGAAATCAGAGGCCAGTGAGAAAGCTTGTTTGATTAGAAAGGCATGGTGATATGATTTAAAATCAGGAAAGCGAACTCCACCTTCAGATTTAGGGCGTATGAGCTTATGTAGAGCAATACGGGGTCGTTTATTATTCCACAAGAATTTGGAGCAGGTGGAGTCCAACCGAGTAAAATATAAATTAGGGATCTTCATGGGAAGCATGGAAACAGTGTATAAAATATGCGGGGAAATCATCATTTTAATAGTATCCAATTGACCCCACCAGGAGAGGAAAAGGGGGGACCATGATTGAAGGAGGGATTGAATTTTTTGAGTAAGGGAGGCAAAGGTCAATTTAATGGTTTCACCTAACGAAGAGGAAAACCAAATACCCAAGTATTTGATCTTGGAGGGACACCAGGCAAAATCAGTGGAAGCAAACATATATTGGTAACAAGTTGAAGTTAAAGGCAAAACCTCCGTCTTGGAAAGATTAAGCTTATAGCCAGAGACAGAGGAATATAAGCGGACTTCTTCCAAAAACGGAGGGAGGGAAGAGACAGGATTGGCCATGTAAACCAGGATATCATCCGCGTAAGCCGAAATTTTCGTCTCAATGGACGACAAGTGGAACCCATTAATCTGGGGGTTAGAGCGTATCCTAATCAGGAATGGTTCAAGGCAAAGAATAAATAGTAAAGGGGAAAGAGGGCAACCCTGTCTCGTTCCTCGTGATAAAGGGAAACATTTTGAGAATTGATTATTGACAAAAACGCTGGCACGTGGAGCTGAGTATAGGAGTTTCACTAAAGAGATAAAAGAGGGACCAAAACCAAACCATTGTAATGATTTAAACATAAACTTCCAATTAATGCGGTCGAAAGCTTTCTCAGCATCCAAGGAGAGGGCGGCTAATGGGGTTTTCAAGTGTTTACTGTGGGAAATAACATTGGCAAAAACACGGGCATTGTCAGCAGCAAGTCTACCCTTCACAAATCCAACTTGATCCGTGTTGATTAAAAGGAGGATAAGGGATTCGAGACGGGCAGCTAGAATTTTGGCAAAAATCTTACAATCGTAATTAATTAGGGAAATGGGGCGAAAGTTTTTACATAAAGAGTGGTCTTTGTCAGGCTTGGGGATGATGATTATCAGGGCATCCAAGAAGGAGCCAGAAGCCTTAGCATTCGAAATAAAGGAATTAAAAAGTAGTAAAAGGTGAGGAATAAAAATAGAATGCAAGGCAGAGTAAAATTCAATAGGGAGACCATCTGGGCCAGGAGCTTTCGATTTTTTTAGAGAAGTAATTGCCTTGAGGATTTCCTGGGGTGTAATGTCAGTTTCTAATTGGTGAAACTCTGTAGGGAGGGATGGGGGAGGGGGTAGATCTTCAAAAAAATGGGAGAGATCATCATCCTCAGGATGAGTGTCATCAGTGTAGAGGAGTTTATAGTAGTTATGAAAGACTTCTGCAATATCCTCGTCGGAGGTAACTAATGTGTTGGATGCTTCATTGAGAATGGGTCCAATTGATTTTCGTTCAGATTTAATTTTGAGGTAATTTGCTAACATTTTGCCAGCTTTATTTTGACCCCCATGATATTTAGATTTAATCTTCAGAAGGGTGTTACAGGCTTCAACTGTAGCAATTTGATTGAGGTCAGATTTAGCTTTGATAAGGTGGAGGAGAGCGTCGGGATTTTTGGAAGAAAAGTAAGAGTGTTCCAATGTCTTGATGTTGGTAAGTTGGGCAGTATATTTTGAGCGATAGAGTTTCTTCTTTTTAGAAACATAGGAAATAGTGAAGCCACGTAGGGCAGCTTTGAAGGCATCCCAATTATTTGAAATCGATGTGTCATGGGGTAAATTGAGGGAGAAGTATTCAGAAATAAAATCCTTAACTTCAGACATAAAAACTGAATCTGAGAGAAGGAAAGTGTTAAATTTCCATCGGCTAAAACATGAAGAGGTTTGGGTAAGGTCAAAGGTGGCAGAAACAGGGGCATGGTCCGATAGAAAAATAGAACCAATTTCGGACTGCTGAATCGTCGGGAGAAGGGACTTGCTGACTAAAATATAATCGATTCGGGAACGGGTGTGGTGAACATTCGAGTAGAAGGTATATTCCAGTGAATCCGGATTACATGTTTTCCAAACATCGAAAAGGGGACGGGAGGCAATGGCTGACTGAAAGGATTTGTGCGTCTTATCTGGCTGGAATTTGCTGGAAGATAGTCTGTCTGAAAATGGATCTAACCATTGGTTAAGGTCACCAGCTATAACAATATTAGGACAATCAATGGAGGAAATGAGGATTTTGATGTCAGACCAAAATTTAGGGTCAGGGCGGACAGGGCCATATATATTCAGGAGAACCATCGTTTTGTTTTGTATGACAACCTTAGACATAACCCAACGACCCACATCATCAGCTTGAGAAGAGAGAATTTGAACATTCAAACCTTTGCGAAACAATATAGCAACACCACCTTTTTTGTCAACAGCAGGAGAAAATACAACTTGACCCACCCAGGCCCTCTTTAGTTTCAACGATTCAACATCTGTACAATGAGTTTCTTGAAGAAAAACAATCTGAGAGTTCAACTTGGATAAATGGGATAGTACCTTTTGACGTTTAACAGGGTTGCCGAGACCACGAACATTCCAAGTCACAAAATTACACATGACGGAAGGCAGGAGAAGGGGGTGACATCTGGGTCCAGTACACTTCAGGGAAACAACTACAAGGCAAGACAATGCAAACAAATACATTACAAATGAGAATCGAGTACAAAATACAGTACAAAATACAGACAAAGGTATGGAAAGTCAGGCAAACATAGAGAAATGGTGATCGGGTAAACGTACCGAGCATAATGATGAGAAACTGAGAGCAGGAAAACATACGATGAGCAACACTAAACAAGGATGCGGAGTAAACAGGGAAGAGAAGGGAAAATAGAGGAATGGGGGAAGAACATGCATGGCCTGTGAAATGAAGGACAAGAGATGAAAGAGAGAGAAAAGGAGAAGAAATAAACAGATCATGGCAAAGAAGCCAGATCTGAGAGAAAAGAGAATACCAAGACAGTAGGAGCATGGAGACGCCGGCAAAGGCGGCAACCCCACAGAGCGAAGGAAACACGGGAAAAATAGACATAGGAGATATAAAGAAATGAAAAGTCATAGGAAAGAAATGCATAGAAGAGACCAGGACAAGGCCACAACAGTCGTCAAGACATCAGCTTAGTAAGAGTAGGTAAGTACGAAAAATCAATTTCAGTCATTGGTGTCCATGGTGGAAGTAGAAACACTTTGAAGATACGCTCGAAGCTTCAGAGGATCATCAAATGTACGGGAGCGACCATTGTGAGTTATTTTGCAGAGACATGGATGCAGAATACCATATTGAATGTTCAAGTCTCTCATGTGAGGACGAAGATTCAGGAACTCCTTGCGACGTGCATTCGTAGCGTTTGATAAGTCTTGGGCAATAAAAATGGTATGCACGACGTTTGAGTCGTGCAGCTTTAAGAACAGTCATCAATTCAGTGAACTCAAGAAATAGCAGGATAATGCCCCTAGGTTTGGTCGGGTTGGATGTAAGACGGCCCAGACGATGAGCACGCTGGATGTTCAGAGGATTAGATTCTGGTCGGAGTTCCAAAAGTTCATAAAGGAAGTTGCGAATGAATGACACCATGTCCGCCCCCTCAAGGGACTCCGGAATACCATAAATACGGAGGTTATTCCTCCTGTTACGATTTTCAAGGTCCTCTGTGTGTAGTTTCAACTGCTGAATTTCCTTTTCAAGAATGGGAATTTTAGTAGACACATCCTGGATGTCGCTGACGCGTTGCTCTAGGTCCAAAACCTTGCCTTCCATGACAACCCATCTATCTTCTATCTGCTTGAGTTTCTCGTTGGTTGCAGACATAAATGGTTGTAAACCACGAACCTCTTCTAGGATGGAATCTAGCACAGGGTTCGAGGAAGAACGAATTGGAGATGGCGGGTCGTTTTTGAGGCGTTTTGGCTTGGTACCAGTGGTGGTGGAGTTCGAGTGGCCCCCGTGTTGAGACATTGTGGCAACAGAGGTGCACACTAGGAGGAACGCAGGGATGGAAGCCACACCACAAGAACCATAAGACTGAGGTCCTATATGCAGAGTTCAGAAATGCAGTAGAAGGAATAGGTTACATATGAGGTAAAGGAGAGCAATTGAAAAGCAATACCTCAAAACCACAGGACAGGCGTCGAAATTTAGTGAAAAGCAGTCCCATACGCAGGTAAAAAAAAAACATCTATCAATGAGGTAGCAGAGGAACAGCAAAGCGTCCACAGGATAGAAGGCCCAAGAGGTCAGGTGATAATCCACAGAAATTTGCAGGCAGATATGAGAAAGAGGTTGAGCATTGCGCAAAGAGAGTTCCACAAAATGGCTGCCACTATGAAGGGATGACGCAGTAGCGAGCAAAGAAGGGATTTGTGGCACAAAAAGTCATAAAGGCATAACAGGGTGTCATGTTGGGGCAGTTACACCATACCTTGTAAATATGAGCCCAACCGATATTGCAGGAGGAGTGCTGGGCATTGAGGAGGCAGAGATGTGAGAGAAACGGGACGCGAGCTCGGCGGCTCAAAATGGCGGCCGCTCGCGTCCCGCGACCGCTGAGGAAAACAAAGCGGCAGAACGATGCAAAGCGGTAGTTAAAAGAGCCGCTGCATCTCGCAATGCACGGGGACCATGTTCCGCCGTACAATGAAGTGCGTGGCTGGTCTCCGAAGCCGGGGATAACGGGTGGAAAACTGGAAGAAGTCCCGCGTCGCCTCGGAGCTCACGGAGGAAGCGCCATTCCTCGCCGGCGCGCAAGCCACGCCCCCAAAGATTCCTGTTTCTATGTTTTTGTTATTTCCTTGGTTGTGTGAGTGGTTGTTACAGTGTTTGTTGGTGTGTTGTGACATTTAATTGTTAGCAGTTTTGTCATCTAACTATGCTCTTCTGCCCAACTTGTGTAGTTTGGTGGTGGTCATATAGCAGCATGCTTTTGTGATGCCCTTTTTACATTATTTGATAATGATCTGAAATATTGAACAGTCTGGCATTGTTGTCTGAGTTTTCATTGTGTTTAATGAGAGGAGTTGGCCTAACGGCTAGGGCGCTCGACCTCGGACCTGGGACCTGGGGATCTGGGTTCGAGTCTCGGTAACGACGCCAAAAACCTCCTGTGATTCTGGGCAAATCACTTAATCTCCCCGTGCCTAAAAAATGAATGCGTGTCCTCATGTAACGAAACTGGTGCTATGTAAAGCGCTCTGATACCTGATTCAGTTCGGGTCTAGTTCGCGCTATATAAAACTCTGAAAAAAAAATAAATAAAAGTGGTAGGCATTTCTTTTTTGTGACAAAAGAAGGAAGATGTGTGGTATCCTGCTCGTCAGGTTACCCAATGATGTCATGGACGGTGGGGTTTATGTATCCATATAAGTTACAATTAGAAAAAAACTCTCCTTATCTACTGGCATCAGCATATTTCTACATGCCGACCTGCATCCCAAGAGTATGCTAATTTATTTTTTACATCAAAAACAGTTACAAGTGTCATTGCACATAATATTGTAGGTATTCAACTATAGGTATTCAATTTGTTTTATTTTCAGAAATTTCAAACAGAGAGGTTGCATTTCACAGTTTCCAATTTTTAGGGTTTAACTTGAATCATGAGACTTTTCTAAACTTCCCAATCTGGTTTTCCAAATTCTACAAAATTGGTTTTATCAGAAACATCATTAGATCGTATGTATCTAATGTAGACTTGTTTCACAGTAGTTGTACAGTGATGGTATAATCTCCTTGGAATCTCAGGTCAACTGGGCTAGTGGTTCTGCATATAAATAGGACAGGGCAAAAGTCAGGGGTAATCCTTCCTTGTATCCCTATTGGCTGTAAATAGCTTTAAAGGTTTTATTTTACTTATATTTCCAGGTACTCCGCCTTCACAATTTACTCTTGTACCTGCAGCAAGTAAAAACATAGGTTCCATTTTATATTCTTCAGTTTTTACGGTTTACCTTGTGACTTGAAATATTGCTTACCATCTGAAACAGGTCGTCTAGAAGCTTCAGTGGTTGCTCTTAAACAGCAGAACACTTCAAAACACTGTAGACTTACATCCTACCTTTCTTTCAAAATAATTATGTGGTAAATGCAAAATTCCTTAGAAATGGCAGAGGAACGGGACAATGGCACTGAGTAACCGCAGTAAAACGTTTTTTTATGGTTATGAAAATTCAAATTCAAAAACCTATGAAATTTGCCAGTTATGGTTTGCAAAGCATGTTAACTCACACCCGCCATGTTATGCTCTTGGTAGTCAGTATTTTTCTTTAAGCTATTGGTGGAGAGGTGTATTGGCATGGCGGGTGGCATGAGTTACAGCATGTGCCACACCCTTCCTGCAACCTACTGCCAGAATCCAATTACAACTGCACAGGTTAGGGCCATACATGGCAGGTGTAGGTCACTGGATCTGGTCATTGGCTAGAACCTGCACTCAATCCGCTGTCAGCTGCCAACCAACAAAATACACCTTGTGTGGTCCTGCACAGTAGGGGTTGGTCCCAGACCCTAGACCTATGGCCAGTCTGTGACAAACCTACCAACACAGGCCCAGTACCCAACCCCGTGTGATTTATACAAAAGAATATAAAATATTATGCCTCATTTTACAATTTTGTTGTTAAAATTAATCGCGATTTTTTGAAAATCACGATATTTGATAATCGGTGACCGATCATAAAATACAGATTGCATGATAGCTGTTTTAAAAAAAATCAAGATTTTATCAGTGCACATTAATTGTTTCGTACTTTTCACTATTTTCTACACCTCTATCAAAAACTGCATCTTCAGAGAGGCATAATAAAAAAAATCACATTTGATCAATCATATTTGACAAAAAATTCGAATGTAATTTTCAGGACTCAATATTTAGAAACACAATTCTAAATGGCAGACATAAACAGACATGTTAACCCTTTCAATACCACTCAGCACCTTTTTAAGTATGGCAAATGTATTCAGCAGTTTTTGCTGTAAGCGCAAGCAAATTTTCCTATGGAAGTTAAATGGAAAACACTTCTTTTTAGCCCTCCTCTTGACTTATCCCCTACATTTAAATTGCATTAAAATTGACCGCTAGATTTTAGCTGACAACACCAAGTGGCTGCCAAATTTGGTGCAGGTCTGATCTTGGGGGACAACACTAAAGGCAAATCAAAAATGCCTTTTGAATGGAAATTATGGCTAAACCATAGCTACTCAGTAGAGACTGGCACTGTGTAATATTTATAGTGCAGGGATAAAGAGCAGGGCCAATCCTGCGCTCAGTTTCAAACTGTCATGTCGACCTGACAAGTGCACCCACTTGCCAGGCCCAATCCTTCCCTTTCCTTACATGAAAGGCGTCCCTAAGGTAGGCCCAATGTACCCCCATGGGAGGGGCGCAGTGTAGGTAAAAGAGAGGACATGTGCTAGTGTTTTACATGTCCTGATGAAGAAATACTGCCAATTTCGTTTTTCACTTTGCTATCAGTACTAAATGGTAACATGGGAGTTTATTTATATCATCCTACAAGTATAACTTTCCATTGGGATAAGATAAAGAAATGAAGTTTATGCTCTTTAAACTCAGAATTTAATAACACATCTTTTAAGTAAGATGGTTTTTAAATTGTGTGATTGAAAATGCCACTTTTATAAAGTGGGAATTTTCTTGCTTAGCCATCCTATGTGCCTCTGCTGGGGTGTGCATTCACTGTAGACAGCCACCAGGGCAGGGCTTGGGGGGTTGAAGTGTGTCCTGCCTTTCTTGGTTGACTCCGAGCTGAGCTGGATAGACCTGGACTGTATTTACAGTAGTGGGAGGAGTTTCACTTGCACCTGAATAGGCTGTGTCTCCCTTGCACAATGCGGTCTCCACCCCCTGTGGTCAAGCTGCACCACAGAGGACATAACTGGTTTGAACTGGGCTCAGAGACCCTTGCCACAAAGAGAAACAATAGAAAATGGGGTATAAGTAGTGGGCCTTAAAACCCAAAACGTTAGATAACTTCTGGACTGAAGAAGGCTGTGAGGAGGAGTACTGCCCCTTTGCTGTATGGGGTTTGCCTGCAATTTCTGCTTCTGCCAAGGAAAAGATAAAGACTGGAACTTTTGCTGAGAAACCTGCTTGAAGAAGAATCTCCAAGGGCGTGTATGTGCTGGCCTCCTGTTCTAACTCTACTACTGAAAGTTCTGACCTGCCAGAAGGTGCCTGTTCCAGTTTTGCTATCAGTGCGGCCACGGCCGTGCCGCCGCAACCTGCACCGAGACCAGGGGCACCGCTCCGCCTGCACCACAGCTCAGACGCATGTAGTCATCGGCCTTCCCCAAGCCATCACTCGTACCAACTCCGACACTGCCAGCATCCAGTTTTCGCGGCACTGATACCTGCCGAGGGTGACTCCACGAACTTGCAGACTTCGCATCGCCTTGCCAGAACCGATGTTTCACTGCAAACGCAACGTACACCCCCTGTCCTGGATTCGACATGTTGCCTCCTCGCGGACACAATGCCTCAGCTCCCCTGTGGCAGCCAGGGAGCCGGCCTCGACCTCAGCACCGACGCCTCACCTCCATGACGCTGTGCACCGTGATAGACTTCGTTTTCAAGGTACTGTTTGTGTGGGGGGGTCCATGTGACTGTGACCTCGAGGTCGGCACAGTACTTTGGGTTTTATTGCTGTCATGACGTCGTAATAGCCCCAGGTGGAGCCATTTGTTTTCTGCAAGCTTTATTTTATTACATGTATGCTGGATTTTTTGTCGTTTTGGTCTTGTTCAGTTTAGATAAAGATATTTTATTTTTCTAAAATGGTGTGGTGTCCATCTGTGGTTTTTTCACTGTATTAGTGTGTGTTTGGAGAACAACTATTTTACACATTGCCTTTGGGATAAGTCTGTCTGCTTGCGCCAAGCTACCAAGGGGGTAAACAGGGGTTATCTACAGTGTGTATATGTCATTGTTCTGCCTAAGGGGTACTACGATGTGTGTATGGTGAGTTCCGGTACCTGGAGCACAACACCGCCGACAGGTCAGCGGTCTCGTGCTCAGATCAAGAGGAGCACCTGATCGGACGAAGAGCACTTCCGGGTGAGACCGCATATAGCCGCGGCGCTCATTCCTGTCGGTGCTTCCAGGACTGAACCCTGACTGATGCCTGCTGTTCATATCCGCGTCTCGGACTATCGCCCGCCAGCTCCTCCTGAAGACTTTGTCGGCACAGACGCACGGAACCGTCTCGCTGAGTGACGGATCCTTTCAGCAGCAACCTTGCAGGTTCGTGACCGTGACACACACAGGCAAGTGTGGTCGTGGCATTTGTCCTGCTCTTTCTCCTTGTTTGTTCTCGTCGCAGGAGCGCCGGTTGGTTTCTGTAACCGTGACATGCAAAGGGAAGCGTGATCACAGTTTTTCTTTGTTTCATCATTAACGTGCAGGAGCGCTCTTGTTTTACTTTACCGCTGTGCTGCCACCACGCAAGTGTGTGTGACATTCTTTCACCTTATTTACACAAACGTCTGTAGTACGGATACCACCCTCTTCTGGCGTCGCAGGAACTAGAGCTACCTCTACCTGCTTTCCTGTCATACTCATCCTGAGAGACTTACTATCGGAGCGCCAGCCTCAATTGCCAGGTGACTATTAAATCTTGAATCAACTCCACATACTGCATGGCTGTTGTGAATGTATGTTCAAGTATTGAGGGAGGGCAGTAGCACTAACGCTTATTGTTCCTCTGTCTAGCTGGCGATACCAGGAGAGCGCCTCTAGTCTAGTGAGATTCCTCACCTGGTCTTCATAGACGATGCCCTTTCCAGACACCATTAGGCACCTTCCCCTGTTCCCATCCTTGCCTAAGTCTCTATCTTCATCTTTGATCAGGTAGGGAGGCGGATGGTGGAGGTTGCTCACATCGTCCCTGTGAGATACCTCCACGAGTACATCAAGTAAGACTTGTGGGGTCCCGACAGTATCGCTCTTACCCTGACTAGAAGCAGGGGGCCCTACTTGAACAAAGGTACCTACCTCTGCCAACTAGAGACCCTCAGTTCTAACAGTTAGCAATAGTTCTTACTTGCACTGGTGAAATGCAACAAGAAACCACTGTCCTGGAGATACCACCACTAAACTGCAAAGAGTAAGGTTCTGATTTAGAGCTCAGTGGATGGGTTGCTCCGTCACAACAGTGATGGATATCTCAACAGCTAAAATATAAATTGCATCCTATGCTAGGGGATTTATATTTCGGCGGACGGGATATCCATCACTGTTGTGATGGAGTATTCCATCTGCTGCGATCTAAACCAAGCCCTAGCATAGACTACAAAATACAGCAATCAATAAAAAAAATGGAGCAAAAAATGTAAATACAAAATGTTTCTTTACACTGAAACTAATGCAATACATAAATATGACAATTCTCTCTAAGGTTTTAAAAACTTGAAATAAATGTTAAAAAATGGAAAACGTAGTCAAACAATATTATCGTAAATCTATCATAACAAATACTGATAAATACAAATGTATTTACAGTATTTGTTATTAGATAATACAAAGAAAGATATGTCTTAACCACCTGACTGCTGGGGATTCCCCTACCTGGTGGTTTGGGATAGTCTGCGTTTAAACTTTTAAAATATTTTTCTACAAAAGGTACCCACACTGAATTTATGTCCTTTTTCCCCCCAACATCCTTGGAATTCTAAAGGTAGACAGGGTTTGTGGATTCCCATAGAGGAAACCAAAGAAAATGTCCGAAATGTAACTTACTTTTGTTTTTTGGGGGGAAAAATGGGAAAAAAAGTGCTGTGCAAGAAAGCATTTCTTTTATTTGTAAAAAGTGTATCAATATAGGTTTGCTGTGCTAGTACCAGCATCTTCCTAGCTTTCAGGAACATGCAGAGTTGTAATAAAACACCTTTTAACCACTGTTAAGCAAGTAGTCTATTTTTCTTACTTTTTGAGATTTCAAACTACTTGGAATTTGTGGTGGAAACAGGTATGAAACCCATAGATGATCCAGAACAGATATACATATCAAGAGGTAGTTTGTGTACATCCCTCAAGGTTTTCCCAAAGAAGCTAATTGTTGAAATAAAAATATAGCCATTGGGATCAATTTTCTCATTAGTAATTTTTTGTCACGATGGTCGATTTAACAATAACAATATAGTATTAAATTTGATTGTTTGTGGGTTCTTTAAAAGCAAGTGATACCCAGAGTGAACAACTGAGCTGCAGCTTATAATGATGTTTTATTGTGTTCCCATCACAGAGCAATTCATGTGGCAAAATCTAATGAATGACAAATGGGTACAAGGCAATATATGTACTTCTAAAATATGCAGCAGATACTGATTTTAGCAACAGTGGTTTTTTATACACCTCTGAATTTGGGGTTTCCCATACTATCATGTAATGCAGAGGACATTTTGCAAAGTGTTTTTTTCTTGCACACTGATTTACATTTCGAATCCAAAATGGCAGATAAATCAGATTGTTAAAAAGAAATGTTCCACTAGTCCGTGTTCCCACATGTATCCCAATAAAAACGGTACTGAACCTGTATGGCTGGGCCTAGATCTGCAACACAAAACACCCAACAATGCAATAAGTGAGTAGCTTCGGAATATGGGCCTTAACTCAGCTGTAACGCAGGGAAACCTACCAAACCTAGATGTTTCTGAAAGCTAAATGCCCAGGATGGTGTGCCTTGTATGGATCCCAAACCTATTTTTACCCAGCAGTCAGTGTAAAATCTCAAACTGTGGGCGTAGTTCGCGAAGTAGCGCTACGCGAAGCTACGCGAAGTGCACTTCGCACTACGCGAACTTCACGTAGCACTACGCGAGCTGCGTAGTAGCATGTTCGCACTGTGCAAGATGCGTTTTCAATGATTGCACAGTGCGGACAAGCATCCGGCACTGTGCAAGCATTGAAAACGGCATCTTGCACAGTGCGAGCTGTAGTTTTCTGCTGCTCGAGTAGATTATTACTCGAGCGGCAGCTTTCTCAACGCGAACAGGTAGTTTCTCATTGAGAGCGGTCGCGAGCATGCGCAACCACTCACAATGAGAAACCTGACCTCCTCGCGTTGAGAATCTCTCGCCGGGATGAAATTTTGCTTGCTCGCGGTCGCGAACATGACGTTCAGGACCGCGAACAAGCAAAAAATGACCGCCGCACTACGCTACGCTGCACTACGCATGTTCGCACTGTGCTACGTGCAGCTCGCGTAGTGCGAAGTTGCGAAAACTTCGCAAACTCCGCGAGCGTAGCGTAGTGCTTCGCCCACCCCTACTAAAAACACTCATTTCCCTCACATTTTTTGACAGGCAGTTCTAGAAGCTGTCGGGATCCACAAAGTTCCTGAAACCCAGCATTCCCACACTTTTCTCATTAGAAAAGGTTCCCCATTTGTGTGACTGTGTCTGGTGCCCACAACACAAAATGCTCCAAAATGCTATGTGGATACATGAAAAAATCTTAGCGAAAGCTGAAAAGATTTGTCGATGTAGGTAACTGGTGAATTTGGGGCCTGGCTTGCTTGCCACCAAGGGAAGCCTATCAAACCTAAACATTTTTTAAATAGGCAAAGTTTGAGGTTTTCAGGGCATTGTGGGTTGGAAAACATTGTGGGATCCACGCAACGAACACCACTCTGG
The DNA here is from genome assembly GCF_964261635.1 of Lissotriton helveticus. Taxonomy (NCBI): domain Eukaryota; kingdom Metazoa; phylum Chordata; class Amphibia; order Caudata; family Salamandridae; genus Lissotriton; species Lissotriton helveticus. The sequence goes on from NC_136060.1 coordinate 192,790,244, forward strand.
ACTCCCTCAGATTTGTCGAGGTTTGGTAGGTTTCTCTGGGAAGTGGCTGAGGCCAGACCCAAATACTGCAGCTACTCAAATCAGTTTTTTGTTTTTAAACAGGATATGTTAGTTTTTCCATGCTGTATTTTGTAGCCTGTTGTGTCATGGGCACTAGGCTGAGTCATAAAAGTGTCAACTTTATCTTTGGTATTTGTCTGAATAGGTTAGCGGAAGTGTCCAGGAATCTATGACTCTTGTGAAAATATACATAGGCGTTGCAAGCTATATGTTCTAATACCAAACTGGAGACATGAAAGTGTCTAGCATAGAATGGATGGACTCGACTATAAATTTGCAGTATGCACTTGAACTTTTGGGTCTTGGCTGATATGCAGATTTCCATCTTCTGTTTTCAATCTAGCTTTTTTTTAGAAATTACAATTTAGGTATTATAACCTAACACGAGATTCAGACCTAATACATACAAATTCTCAAATGGTCACATAAATATGCTCAAACAACTTTAATTGTGGAAATCTTGAATGATAAATCCACAGTGTGTATTCCAACCTATTTCCAACATGTTATTTGTAGGTACTGCATAACAATTTAAAAATACATTTACTGGGGGTCGTGGCCAACCAAGAGGGAGGCTCCTCAGCAATTATCAAGATGACACTGGGAATATGCTGAAAATGTGAGCGTCTATGGTCAGAAATGCCCCATAATGATATCTTGTTGTGAGAGGAGCTGACCACACGAAGCACAGTTGCCCCTGCCTCTCCGAAGCCGGTAGAGTGCAAGGAGAATAGGGCCTGGTGAGGGAGAAAGGAACTGCGCTGCCTTCACTACCAGGAGGCCAACGCGGATGGCGGAGATTGGGGTAGGCACCCGCGACTCTGACACAGACAACTAGGTGGCTCGGTAAGCCAAAGTGAACAGACGGGAGCCCGGTGAAGAGGAAGGCCTCCCTGATAGTGGATTGGGGTGGACAGGGAATGTGGCTGGGCCAGGACCACACACAGGCAGCAGAGGGACTGACATACGAGGTGCCAAATGCGTGGCATGTGGCGAGACTAAGAACTAAGGCCGGGGCCTGCGGACTAGAAGAAGCGGCCTACCCGATTCACGCTGCCGGCAGTGACTGCGCATCTGTGGGTGAAGCTCAGTATGAGGAGGACTAACGTCTGGGGAGGAGAGGCCTGGACTGCGGGCCCCATCTGAGCCAAGGGCTCTTTTCCATTGGTATGGAAAAAGGCCATCGTGAAGCCGCTCTTCAAGAAACCTTCACTTGACCCCGGCCTCCTTAAAAATTTTAGGCCCATTTCCCTGCTTCCTGCACCTGCAAAAATTCTAGAGGCACATCTGAATCTCCATTTATCTTCCTTTCTTGAGGCTTCCGAGTATCTTGACATCACCCAACATGGATTTCGAAAACATCATAGCACAGAATCTGCTCTCACCTTTGTAGTCGATAACATCCGACGCAAAGTTGACGCTGGCCAAACTACGGTTCTAGTGCTATTGGACCTCACGGCCGCATTCGATACCCTGTCTCCCGCCATTTTAACATCTCGGCTTAGGGAGGCAGGTGTTACTGGGTCGGCCCTGAGCCTCCTCAACTCCATTTCTCCTTGATAGGGAACAGAGAGTGATGCTTGGAAACCACCTCTCCCCAGCCAAGTCTTTGCAATGTGGGGTGCCACAGGGGTCGGCATTAAGTCCGACCCTGTTTAACATCTACGTGCCCCCTCTTGCTAGGCTTGTAAGATCGCAGGGGATGGAGGTGGTATCATACGCCGATGACACCCAAATTATGGTATCATTCACCCATTCCTCTGTCACAACATCTGCCTTCAGCTTCAGGTCTTGTATGCAACATGTTGCAGACTGGATGGTCATCAACTCCTTGAAGCTGAATGGCGACAAGACTGAGGTGCTGGTCTTTGGGAAGGACCAAGATGTCTGGTCGAGTGAGTGGTGGCCTTCCTCTCTTGGCACCTGCCCCACTCCCTCTCAATCTGCCAGAAATCTTGGTGTGGTGTTTGACACTTCACTCTCGATGTCCCTCCAGGTAAATCGGACAGTAGCAACCTGTTGGGGTGTGATCAGGATACTCAACAGAATTCGCAGCTATTTGTCTCTTCAAGCACGTAAGCAGATTGCAGTCGCCCTTGTTGGCTCCAGGTTAGATTACTGCAACTCTCTTTACATGGAGGCCAACAAGGGCCTTATACATCGGCTGCAAATCGTGCAGAATGCTGCTGCACGTTTTGTCCTGGACCTTCCTAGGGCATCATCTGCCACTACTGCGAGAAGAGACCTTCATTGGCTGCCTATTCAGCACAGAATTTATTTTAAAATCTTGTGCCTGACCTATAGAGCTCTTGAGGATGGATCTAAAGGCGCTATCAGCTCTCTGCTTACCCGCTACCATCCCACAAGGTGCCTCCGCTCTTCGGGACTATTCCAGCTTGTTGTCCCTCGCTTCAGGCTCACCAGATGGGGAGCCAGAGCCTTTTCTGTTGCTGCCCCCCAGCTCTGGAACACCGTGCCTATGGAGATTAAAACTCTATCCTCTCTAGATTTGTTTAAAAAGGCCTTAAAAACGTGGTGCTTTTCAAGAGCTTACTCAGGTTGAACTGTTGGGTCTTTGTTATGAGCTGGTTTTGGAATTAGGCGCCTTGACGCCCATTGGGCTAAGTTTTGCGCTCGATAAGACTCCCTTCATTTCATTTCATTTCTTCTGCTGACTTAAAGGTGCTGACACGACGATCGGGAGGGAGCTGGTACTGTATTGCGCAGAAAGAATTTGCCCTCTTATCAAACAAAAGAGTGGATGTGCATTGGGGAATAATACACACGAACAGCTGCGCCCATGCCCATGGAATTATTGAACCCTGAGTGTCAGCAGTAAGAAGCGATTGGAGCCCCAAAGAGCCCTGCTAAATTTTAAATCTTGCAACCACCTTTTGGACTGCCTCTGAGATTTCAAGCGGATACATTCGTGGTTTTTATTAGGAGAGAGCTATCTATACACATTGTCCTGAAGAAGGTGGCCCATAATAATATAAACGCCACGAAACGCGTCGACGCACTATATGGTGTTACATCCAAGGATCTCACTGGGTGTCGAATAGATGATACGATTCCTGGACACTCATGTAATATTACACTGAATCTCATATGGAGTAACAAAAATGAGGATGTTTTTATGATTTTGCACTGTTTGCTGCTCTCTCGTTTTTATTCTTTATTGTCAGTATATCTGTGTTTTTTAATTATTTGTGTACATTATAAATTTGTCCATAAGAGTTTTTTTTAATTATTGTGCGATTTATATGTAATTTTATTAAAATTAATTTGTCTACTTTTGCAAATCAGTTGTTTTAGAGTATTGTTTCACATAATTGACTGTTGGGTCCCATTTGGCTTTTGATTGGTTGCAAATGGTAACATTATGGGTGCTGTGAATGAATGCAGATAAGAGAAAAAGATTGTAAGGTTGAGATTCATTAACACCACTGATTTCAGTATAGTTAAAGTTTTCCCAGGAGAAATTTGTTCTTCAATTACCTGTGGTACCCCTTCTCTTGGGTGTGGGGTTGCTCCCATTCCTTGTTTTTGAGCCGACAAGCAAACAACAGAGCCGAGCGGAGGTAGCGGGTGTCATAAATAGCCAAACTACCTAGTGACCTTCCTGTGCAAGCATGAGTATGGGGTGCCTCCCTGTTTAGATAACTGAAAATCCAGGTGGACCCAGGTGAGTCAATGAAAGGTCCAGAAGAGAGATACTTGGGGTAATATACATGGCATGACCAACGGGGGGCCTTTGAACTCTCAAACCCATTGGTAGTCAGAGAACCTCGAGCGCTGAAGAAAGAGCGCTGCCTGGGACGACCAAGATCACGATTCCGGAACAATAGTGTGAAGGCCCGGTGGGGGAACACATCGAGAGGAGTGTGCTGCATGCCACATCTCTATAGTTGCTAGCCTCGAGGGGAACCCACTATTGCCTGACTCACAGCAAGAGCCTCTATACCACCCAAGAAGACCACCAGCAACAGGGTCTCCAATTACTTAAACCACTGTGAAGCATCAATATTCTTCTTCTCCGGCCCCACCCATTGATCCAATGCCTTTAACCAAGGAGTACCTCCTGCTCTTCTTGAGAGATTTTAAGAAGGAGCTCCGAGAGAAATTGAAAGCAGACATGACCTCCTCCCTCGAGAACCGACATTAACAAATGCCTCACAACACTACAACGGGACATCGACTTGGGTGGCACCAGGATGCTTGACCTCAAATCCAAAATGCAGGACCTGGAGGGCCGTACGGTCCGTCTAGAGACTAAAGTGGATCTCTAGACTCAAGTTAGTAACCCTAAAGACCAAGGACCTTAAATATAGACCCCAGAGAGACAACATATGGATTCAGTACCTAATCAAAGGGGCAGAAGGGACAGACCTGGAGACCCTCATCTCAGGACTCTTTCCCGAATTGCTGGGAGCCTGGCATTTGAAAGTAAAGATCAAACAAGTACACAGTGTGAGCCTAACGCCCGGCTGAGAAAAGCGCCACCCCAGGGACGTTTTGCCGACATTCCGCTCCTTCAAGGTGAAGGCGGTGATCCTCTAGGCCGCAAGAAAAGTCGGAGAGGTCTCTTTCCACAGTGCGAGATGCTCTATTTTTCAGAACATTGCACCAGCGACACTCGCAAGGCACCAGCAATTCCGCATAATCACTGACAAGCTGTGACAGGAGAACATTAAATATCGGTGGACATATCCCTTTGGGTTTGCTTTCGAATATCAGAACAGGTCCCTACATGTGACAGATTACCAGGAGGCAGTGTGATTACTTGGTCTCCTGGCACCTGTGGAGCGGCTGGAAGGTGCGGGCAGGGATAGTCCTGCAGGCTCTCTGGGTGACTCGATGGAAGGGGGGCAGGGGCAGACCCAGGCTTGTCAGAGGATATGGAAAAAACATTGAACATACCATATATGTACTTATGAGCCAAGAACTGAACGGAAGGAGAGGAGTCAGGAGGAGGCGGCAATACTGATGGGCGATGGAGCGTCTTGGGCCAGAGGACTCCATTGGGGTTTGAAGGAACGGCACTGAACGTTCCTCACCTATTCTAGCATTTGTTTCACTATCATTCCACTGATTTGTATTCTCAGCGATCATTAATACCACTTTTCACTTGCCATATCGGGTTCTGACCGACACGCCGAAGAAGAGGTATTATGATAATGACGCATTCTATCTGAACGGGTATTTTCAAGTTTGTGGTTCTGGGGGTGGGGTCAGGGGTTGTTTTTCTTTTTCTTATTTTGGGTCGGTACATGAGGATTAAGGCTTGCAAATGGAGGCAAATGGTGGGGGGTGAGAGAGGAGGAGATGGGTGATCCCGGCGAGGGAGAGTGCAGTGCAGGCTGGAGGAGACTGGGCTGTGGCAGGGAGAAATACATCTGAAGATTTGCCCATTACTCTTTAGATTATGGTCCTTTACAACATTGACTTGGAATGTTTGAGGGCTGAACTCCCCCGCCAAGAGACAGAAATTATGGAACTACATTACTGACCAAACACACTTTGTAGTGGCTCTCAGGAAACTGACCAAACACACTTTGTAGTGGCTCTCAGGAAACCCACCTTAAACTCTCTGAAGAACACCGACTGAGGCATGAGAGCTACCCAATGATGTACAAATCCTCAGCGATCAATAAACGTAATGGGGTGGCATTATTTTTCCATTCTTCTGTACAATTTAAACCAGAGGGATACAAGGGAGAGAGGAGGTTTGTCATGGTAAAGGGTTGATTAAGAAGACAAATGTGCACCTTTGCTACATTCTATGCTCCCAACACCAACCAAGCTTCATTTCTACATGGCGTTCTGTCAACTTTAGGAGACTTTGCGGGTAGAGAGATTGTAGTCATAAGAGACTTTAATCTAACATGCGACTCGAGGGATAGATAGCACTCACCCCCATCGTTCAGAAACGGGAAGCTTCACCAAGACTCTGAAAAGGGCGTTCAGAAATCTCGGACTCCTAGATGCATGGCATACACTACACCCGAATGACAGGATTACACCTTTTTCTCCCATCCCCGTTGCAGCTACTCTCACCTTGATTATGTTGTTTGTGTTGGGTCAAGCCCTACAATCTGCTCTGTTCCTCCTGATAGCCCTCTCAGACCATGCACCGGTCTTTCTAAGCTATGACTGGTCAGCGCCACCCCCGAAGTATACGAGCTGGTTCTTTCCTGAGTCCTTAATTTGTCACTGATTAATGCGGGAGGACTTGAGTAAAGCCATACAGAATTATTTTCAGAACAATAAACCACAACACCTCCCCATCTATCACTTGGGATGCTTTTAAGTTAAGTAAACAGGGCAATATATATATCTCAATACCTCTCTTAATAAACTATGGGCCAAGGACCGGCAGGGATTGGAGGAGGAACTCCGAGTTGTGGAGCGGGAATTTCAAGATAGCCCCACTCTCTTGAACCAGAAAAGGGTCCCTGCACTCAGGGGGAAACTCAATGTGATTTACACTAACCAGGCGGAACTCGCTCTTCTTCGCCTCCAATGCACAACGTATCATCAGGGAAATAAGGTTGGTTCCCATCTAGCAAAGATAGCTGAGGGTAAAACAGGAAAAAACATACATAGGGGACATCTAAAATGCAAGGGAGGGCTCACTTCCCAGGACGTGGAGAAAGCACACACATCTGGGGATTTTTATCAATCCCTGTACACAGATAGTGGAACAGATGAGCGCAAGCAACTGGATTACCTGCTTGGAATAGACCCACCCCAGGTCTCCGACTCCCATAATGACATTCTGGGGAGCCCTGTCACAGACAAGGAGGTTTGCATGTCAATTTTGGGCCTTAGACAACATAAATAACCGGGCTAGAAGGGCTTACAGTGCCATTCTATAAATCGTTTATGCCAGAACTGGTTCCCCGCGTAGTCTCTCTATTTAATCATATTGCTATTACAGAAGGAGTAAAGACATCTATGATTGAAGCATTAGTAATGGTTATAGTGATTGAGTGAATAACTTTATTCGGTTAAATAACCATCAAAGTACACACAACAAATAAAAACAAGCTCAAACAATCAATTTATTGGAAAAAAATACTGGGTCCTATGTACACAAATACAGCCTCACTACAATTACAATTATCGAAAACATTTAAATCCGTTCATTAAAATATTCATAATAGCAATAATGTACATATTTTAACATTTCCCTCCAGGCAGTTTAAATACATTCTAAAAACACAATAAAACATCCCATAAAAAGTGCAACAAACTAAATATATATATTACTTCAAGTATCGACCACTCTGACCATCAGGTTCACTTTATAGTCATTTGTTTGAACCAGCAACAATTTCCCTCCCGTGCATAAGCAAATCTATCTTCACATGCCATATAAGGGATGTGCAAATATACACAAAAGTGACTGCGCATAGTGCGTAAAATGCATGTAATTAACTGCAATACATAATGGAAATGATCAACCAACGAAACTCATTATTCCAAAGCCTTTAGGATTTTTGCTCGCCTATTCCACATTGCTTCTAAAAATTTACTTACAGCAAATACTGTTTTTCGTGATGTATCACTTTTCAGGATCCTAAAGGCTTCTAGATAACTGCCTGTGGCCATGCTACGACAAATGGGAACTAGCCATTTACGGTGTATGTAAAAGTACTCCTTTCGAAAAACAGTACATGCTTTTCGTCTTCTGGTGCCAGGTAGCAAATATGGCAGATTGCAGTTTCTTGGTTTGCCGACCATTTGCTTGTAAGGTTTCTCAGTGGTAAAATTCCATAACGAAATCTTATATATAAGTTTCTGGTTGGAGATGGGAAAATTAAATCTAAAAATTCTTCAAATAGTGGAGTGTGCTTATGAGCGAAGAACATAATATAGTTGCAGGGTGTAGGACTTGGCCATTTCCCCAGAATTTTTCGTTTTATATTCCTTTAATTTAGGGTGCCCCCTATTGTAACAAAAGGGTATAGGCCTTGTGTAGTGAAGAAAGCCCTGTGTATGTCAAACTAATGTTAAGGTGCAGGTGCTTACTTCCCCTAACATGGCCGCCACTGACCCCTGCTACTGCAGCGTGGTCTTTGTGGGCGCATTCTAGTAGTCAGCAGCTGGCTAGAACCCTCAAACAATGTATCCATACTAGCCTGCCAGCCTATCCATAGCCATAATGGTGGAACCGCCTAGAACCTCCTGGAACCTTCTGGAACAGGTGAGGTGGCACCAACTGCCACTGCCAACTGTCAACTGGGACTAAAAAAGGAAAGGGAGGGAAACTTTCCTGTCAGACTGAGGGAGCACAGACCTGGGGGTGAACCTACGCAGGAGCTTTAGGCAGTGGGGCCTAGACAGGGACCTATGACACTGGTAGAGACAGAGCCTAGGTGCTGCCTATCAAGTGTTGAGGGATCCTGAATTTGCCCCCCTGACCTGGCCCGGCGGAAGGGGAACCCCAGGTCTGCTTGAAGGGAACTGGCTGAGGAGACTTGATATCAACCATCAACTTCAACATCCCCCCCCCCTTTCAAGGAACCCAGAGACTGCAATTTACAAGGGCGCAAGAAATATAAAGCGCCAAGAAGAAACCAAATCACCACAGGACTTTTGAGAAATCAACCAGGTATTGGCGCTGTAACACTCCCTGCGCTCCCTGACGCCACCTGGGATCCCTTTTTCTGGATTGCCACTGTTGTGTGAACTGTCCTGTGGAACCTGCTGATCTGACTCCAACTAATATAAACTAAGCGCTCTTATTCCCTGGCGCAAGCACCCTGCACTACCTGTCCTGAGGAAAGTGCTCCACTGAAGTGAATGCTAAGCGCTATCTCTGCGTAGCGCTAGCCTCCTGAACTGCTAGCCTAACTGAATTGCCTGCGGCTTAAGCACTGTAACTGCCTGCAGAAGCCCTAGAACCCTGAAGCGCTATATCTGTCTGAATTGCTAACCTGCATCATCTGAACGGACTAATTTAATTCAGCGTGCTAAACTGGACAGAGCGCTGTGTCCCAGGAGCTATCCCTCCGATCACCTGTTGAAGAGCTGTGCCTCCTTGAGAAGCGCTTATGTCCTGCAGACTGTTGGGCCCTGAAGCGCTATACTCTTAAAGCGCCACGAAGCTCCTGGGCGCTATTCCTGCCTGAAGCGCTTTTGCCCTGATGAGCGCTGACTCTGCCTGAGACGGCTGTTGTGCCTTCAAGCGCTGTCGCCCCCAGAGAAGCACTGCCATTCGTGACCTGCTGACTGAGCCCAGCGCCGTGAAACCCCTGGCGCTAGGCCCCTTTGAAGAGCGCTGTGATGCCCCTACAACTGACACCAGAAAGCCATTACCAGCGCTGTTACTGCGAAGCGTTGTGAACCTGAGAGCTCGGCTGCTGCCTGGGGACCCTTGAGGTACTGTGAAGCGCTGTACATCCAGCATCTGTCATTAACTTCAAGCGCTGCATCAGCGAGGTGCTGTGTGCCCAGGACCTGAATTTGCTGCCTGGCGCTGTGTCAGAAGGCTCCCTGAACTGGGGAATAGCCCCATTGGCCCCTTCAAGTACTGGAACTGGGCCAGGGCCTCCGAAAAGACACCGTGGAGGCCTCAGCTAATAAAAGTTAACCCCTGCCTGGGGTACAGTTGCATGCCAGTTAGTATAGCCCTATGCATGTTTATGGCTGAGTAATGCAGCGTTTATTCTCTCATGAAATGTTGAGCCTTTTTATGGGGTACTTACCTAATGGAATGTTTTATACTCCTGCCCCAGTATTCTAACTACTACCTACCAACAGGGATACTCTTGAATACTGAAATGTTTTATCCCTGCGTCAAGAACTGCAGAGCAAGGAATTGGTTAATTGTGCCTGTCTAATGAAAGGTTTTGTTCCAACCTGAGAATTCCTGCTCATGTGCCATTGTCTAACTGGTTCTCAGTCACAGGGTTTAGATATAATTAATGGAAGGTTGATCCCTGCTTGAGGAGAACGTTATTCTGGGTAAATTAAATGTTTAGTCCTACATAAGGGGCTGTTATCTTTAAGCTGCAGGAGCTAGGAAAACCTTATTACAGGCCCTGCCGATTCGAGGAGCTTGCTGCGCAAAATTGCTAATGGGGCCTGGGTTCTAATGACCTGTTTATTCCTGATTAAGGAAATGGTTGCTTCTGCCAATTGAATGGTTTACCCTCATTCGAGGCACTGTTTATTCCTGCGTTTTTGGAAATGTTATTGCTGAGAAATGCAGTGTTTGTGCTCCTAATGAAATGCATAAGGAGTTAAGGCTGTAGTAACTTTGGAATTGCCTTAAGGAAATGCACATATTACAATAGGCCTATTTATTACTGCCTTATTTGAGGGAATGCTCTGCATAGGCCCAATTAAATGTGCAGGTCTGAGTCATGAAATGGTTGATCTACTATTAAATGTTTACTTCTGCTCAGAGAAAGGCTACCCTGATTGAAGGAAATGTTTGTTCTTACTTGATGAGATAGGTAATTCTGGCCTAATGAAATGTTTTACACTGGCTTCATAGGAAGTTCTACATCTGCTCAAGGAGAATGTTCTTTCTGGCCTACAGAAATGTATTGTAGCTTATAAAATGTGTAGCCCTAATCTAGGAAATGCTTATTCATACTAGGAGTGATTCCTAAAATGGTTATTCCTGATTAAGGAGTGGGTTATACCTGCACAAGGGGATGTTTATTCTTAATGAAATGTTTTCTCCCACTTAGTGCTGCATTTACTGGAAGCCTACAGTTACCTATTCACATGTTTACTGCTGTATAGCGGAACGTTATTTCTTTCCTGATTGGAACACTGAAATGTTGGTTCTTGTCAAATGAGCCGCTTACTCTTGGCTAAGTGCCTGGTTATTTTTCCTGAAATGGTTTAAGGAAATGTTCACCCTTGCTTGGTGAGAAGTGGGTAATATTCCTACAGATCTAACATGATGTAATGTCATTTAGTTGCCTTTTGTGATGTATTCCTTACAGGTGCTGACAAGAAGCAAGGACGGTGAGGCCTGTGGTTATCTACACTTGATATTATCTAATATTCAGTATTTATCTTATATTTAATATTTATTCACCTAGTATTTATTGCCAAGTGTTGAAATACATGTATTTGAAAGGCAAGCTAATAAGGTAATAATACTGTGAATTCTTGATTACCCTGACTCTGCTCAATATATAAAAGTTATTTAATTTTTATACATACTCACTGGAGTGGCGTCACTCATTGCGTGCCGAGTTTTCTGTCTCAGTGGTTGCGTGTGCTGTATGGTCGCTTTACACATAAGCTTTCGGATGCCTACCCGCTCGTGCCATGCTACCCTCGGGGAGCTGGTGACCCCAGTTCCAACACAGGGTCATTGTGGGTATTCATAACAGATTGGTCATTTATGTAAGCCCAATACCTATATTTAAGTAGTTTAATATCAGATTTTAAAATAGAGTTGCGCTCATCCCACACATTTGATAATGGTTATACCCAAACAGGGTAAGGATCCAAGCGATTGCTGCTCCTACAGTCCGATTGCACTATTGGGTCTCAACACTAAGATCTACCCGAGAATCCTTGGATAACCTACTCCCAGGCTTGATCCACCTGGACCAATCTGGGGGCATCAAGGGCCGGCAGACACACAATACTATCTGACGGGTTGTACACCTGATTGAAAAGTACTCCAAGAAGTCGATAACAGCCGTTTTTGTAACGTTAGACGCTGAAAAAGCCTTTGATCAGGTCAAGTGGTCATTCTTGTACCAGGAAATTTGGCTTCTGTGAGGGTTTCCTAACTATGATCAAGGCCAACTATGCGGCACACGTAGCTAGGGTTCCGATTAATGGGTTCAGTTCTAAAGTATTTCCTCTTGGTCAGTGGACTCGACAGGGGTGCCCTCTCTCACACTGACTTTTCACTTTAAGCATAGAACCGTTGGCAGTCAAGATACATTCGACCGCCCAGATCCAGGGAATACCAATCGCCTCCACAGATCATAAATTTTCACTTTTTGCAGATGAAATTTTAATGTCATTGACCTCGCCTCAGACTTCCCTGGCGGCCACTTTAGGAAAACTGTGCCATTTTGAGAGAGTGGCGTGATTCCGCATAAACCTGACCAAATCACATTTACTTAATCTAACAATGACCCCCGCGCATATGGAGCAATTAATCCAGTCTGCCCCATTCAGACGTGCCAAAAGCGATATAACATACCTGGGTATCCACAGATCATAAATTTTCACTTTTTGCAGATGAAATTTTAATGTCATTGACCTCGCCTCAGACTTCCCTGGCGGCCACTTTAGGAAAACTGTGCCATTTTGAGAGAGTGGCGTGATTCCGCATAAACCTGACCAAATCACATTTACTTAATCTAACAATGACCCCCGCGCATATGGAGCAATTAATCCAGTCTGCCCCATTCAGACGTGCCAAAAGCGATATAACATACCTGGGTATAAAGCTAACCGTGAATCTTAGGGATCTTTTTCAACATAATTATCTGCCGCTGCAGAGGCAGCTAAAGGTAGATCTCAAAAGGTAGGCCCCCTATACCGGTCCTGCTTGGGGCAAATTCATGCAATCAAAATTAAGTTTTTGCCCAAGTTGCTTTACATGTTTCACAGACTACCAGTAGAAATAGAGCAAGGAAAGTTCTCCATTCTGTGCTCCCTGGTTATTAATTTAATCTGGCAAAATTGTAGTGCTTGCTTATCTTATAAATTGCTATGTTTACTAAAATCCCCGGGCGGCCTAGCATTGCCTGACTTTCCATCCTACAACAATGCTACACAACTGAGAGTAATTTCCGATTGGTCCAACCAGGAGGCGGATAAGCACTAGCTCGTCACGGACATAGCAGTGGTGGGCAAGTATATTTGGGATTTACTATGGAAGCCCAAAGCTGACCGACCCCCTAACTCATATTTGAGCACCCCACGCGGACTACCCTTAGAGTGTGAGATGACGTAAATAGATCATGGACGACTTTCCCATCGCCCTTCACTCCAATTCATTTTAACCCGGCATTCCCTCCGGCGCTGCACCTGGGACAGTTCAAAGCTTGGAGGGTGGGGGGGGGGCTGCCTTACTGTTTCTGATCTGTTGCATAATTAGGACATTCGAACCTTCAAAAACTCTCAGAGGAATTTCCAGCTTTCCCCCACTGAATATTTCTGTTACAACCAGCTAAAACACTGGGTTCTCCAGCCAGAGAGGTGAGAGGCTGCCACGAGAGAACTCCCACCGATCAACATTTCACCCGGAGGAGTAGCAGGACAAAAGGGGCCATCTCTTTCTGCTATACACTACCAATGGACACACGAACTACCCCCAGATCATGCCATATGGATCACTGGGAATAAACATTAGGAAGCTCTATTTCTATTCTATTTCTATTTCTAAGTGTGGTCCAGACTATGGAAAGACATACCCAAATATAATCACTCGGTGGGTCAGAAGGGAAGCTTATTATAAACTCTTATCTGACTGGTACCTATACACCACCAAACTCAAACACATTTCCCCAGATGACAACTGACCTTTGCTGGCGGGGTTGCGGGCTTCTGGGCGACTTTAAACATATCTGGTGGCAATGCCTCATTATCAATACTGGCCCAGCTCATGGACATCTTAGGCTATCCAGTCCCGAATGATCCAGGCTGTGTCCTCTTGGGGATAGGAAGTGGTTCTCTTGCATATCAGACCTCCGGGGACAAATCAGTGATGTTGCTGTGTCTGTTGGAAGCCAAAATGGCAGTGGCGGGAGCGTGGAAGCATGCGGAAGCCACCTCATTGACTCAGTGGCACGCAAGACTGTGGAGGGCAATCATGATGGAACGCATGGCTGATATTTTTGCAGACTCTTACAAAACCTTTAATGCGTTTGGGGTTCCCTGTTACACTACCTTTTACCAAGGGACTGCCTCTATGTGCATGCCCCACGAGAACAAGGGCTCTACATTTATTTAAATTTCAGAAACGTAGTGCTGTTGGGTTACTGTGCATGTGAAAATACCGCACCCTCAGCCCGTGCACCCCCCTTAACTGTCTTTGGCAGGCCACAGAAGTCACACCGGCTGTCATGCACCCCATGTACCACAGGTTTCATTATAGATTAGGGTTTAGAGGATGGAGTGGGTTAAATTGGGTTTCTTGGTTATTTCTTTATTTCCTTTTCTGGTCTTCTTTTGTATCCTTTTACTGGTTATTGCGCTCTCTTTTGGAGATGCTTAGTTTGTAGTTGATAAAAGTAGACAATATGTTATGTACCCGACACTTGAGTGCTTCTACATTGGTGAACACTGTATCCTTGAAATAGCTGATGGGCTGCAGGAAGGAAGTGTACTGAGTGTTCGTTGTTCACATTGTTTGCCTATCTGAAACAATAAACACAACTTTGACAACAACAAAAAAGTTACCAAACTAAAGAAAAGACTAGATGCAAATGGAAACTCAGGGACCTACAGCACACAAGCATATGGTACTTTCAAACATAGCTTTAAATGAGTGGTGGGACTGGGTCTCAAAAGAATATTCCTAATACTACATGTGGGGAATCAATAACAAAAAATTTAACTCATTATTAAGTACCACCAGCAGTAAATAACATCCATTACAGACTGGAGAAATATTGCCTGGTAATAAAATACACTCCACTTCATTATCCCGTGATCAACTAAAAATTATAGAATATACCACTCAAAAATGATCTGAACACCTACAGAAAATAAGATCAAAACACTTATATCTCACCCTAAAAATTAAATACATGTTTTGTTGGTGTAATTTCTGCCGCGCTCAGCTCAATTTTAATCCTGGCATTATTTGCTTGCCCGCTAAATGCATGCTGACTACATATATTACCACTCAGCGGCAATTAGCCATGGTGGCATTTACCATAAATATAGTTTAATATCAGTATGTAGTGGCTCCTGAGTCAGATAGCAATTTAACAGGTACTCTTCCGCACCACCTCAAATGGTCTTTCATCACCATTCTCATTTAATTGTGAAATTGTTAATATCAGTACCGTGATTGAGCACTATACTTCAAAAAGCTTGATTGAATTGTAGTCTGTCAAATGTGATGCTAAGTAATATTTGATGCAATGGTGAATAAAGTGATGTTTCTTCCTCATAAAGCAAGCACTGGCAAAGCCAATAGGTTTGACCTTGGCAAGCGAGCAGCGATTATTTTTGTTTATGTATGTATTTTTGCAAACATATTCAATATCCAAAAACATATAAAAATATAAATATAGCATCAGCCCTATCATTGAAATGCACTCTTTTTCAGGCAACTTTGCACTTGTGATCTGGCTAAATGCTGTCACTCAGAGTGCAAAAGTGCAAGAGAGCTAATAAATGAAGTAGATTAACCTATTGTGTAGGGCTCAAGTCGGAGGTACACGCAGGTACCCAGTGAAAAGAGCGGGGACTTCGTCCCCCCTGCCAAGAAGTTGGGCCCCACCGAAATATGCTGAACTTGTCCCAACACGTTCAGCAGCACCTGCACGTTGCCTGCTTTCCATTCCAAGCAGCAATGTGCAGGCAGCGAAGGAGCCCTTTTTCACCTCCAGCTGGGGCGAAGTTGTTTGTATATTCTGACTGGGGGACGCCTGGAACCTTAAATTGAAATGTAAATGCCACAGAGGGAAACAAAGGCACATAGCTTGCCTTCTCTTCACAGGTACTTAAGCGAGGCATGCTTTTGCCTTTGTTCTGTCCCTGTATATAAATGCAGACACTAAGACTGTCAGATGGGTTAGTCTGCCCCAGTATTTACACAAATAATTTAAATAGTACTATTTTGTTAATTTTATAGAGCTGCATCATGACGTCATGAGGTCATTTGCATAGTGTCTTACTTGGACAGTCCCCCCACTTCTTTTTATAGGACTTGTGCTCTACTATTGTGTCATGCGGTATACTGTGGTGGGTGGCTTTATCAAGAAGCTAATCAGATTTCTAGATCTCTTTTAATCGTCTAATGATTAATACTTCAAATGTTTCTGTGTGAAGTTTTACTGAAGTTTTAATCTCACTCATATAGATTGTTTATTTATATATCCCATGTTCATTTGAATAGCTCAAGTGATTTATCTATTTAAATGCTTTCATCATTGCGATTAAAATGTTTTCTATACAATAAACCAATTACATACACTGTGGCGGGTGGAAGCTTCATATGGATAATACTTTAACACAGCATTTCATTACATTACATCTATTACTTTAGGAATTAAAGTCTCACAAAAAAAACTAAACTGTCCCAGAAAACTAAACTTCCTTATTGAATGAGATTCTTTGTATCTTCGATGAAGTCAGTTTCGAAATTCTAGCACGGTGATTGTCGGCTCATATGGAAAGCGATTGGCCTATTTTCATGTAAACTGGAGCTACCGAGTTTCTACAGAGCGTAGGCTGCCATCTGTCGCAGTACACGCCCTGGGTCATTGTGGTGTGTGCCCCTTCGCTATTTACCTCTCAACCTGTGCCATTTATTTATTGTCCTATACATGCACTGGTTTCATATCCCAGCCACACTCACACGTTGCTCTTTTCACCCTTTTTGACTCTGCAGTCTGCGGTCTTCTATCCAGGCAGCGAAATCTGAAACAAGATAGCAAAGCTGTTTATACCTCGTGCTATAAATACACAATTTATCATTAGGAACTCATTCAGATTGTGGACTCTGTGCCATAAGGTGATGTCAGGTTCCAGCTATTGCTGTTGCAGGCTTGAAACCTGGGTTAAACACGTCCTTCCAACATCTGGCGCACAAGTAAACCCCCCTTTTCACTCAATTGAATAAACAATACTTGGAAGAGATGCTCGGGTTGCACAACAGCTATCCTGACAAAAACAGCGCACAATGTTCTACTGTTTTGAACTCTTCTCCTACAGCTGCTGTTGTTCTGGCTAGAGAACAGCATGGACGTGGAATGATAAATTTGATCCTGTAACTGTATTTTATGAATCACAGATTTATTTTTTTTGCTTCTGTTGCGTACACATACCCTTGCTTCTGTTGTGTGCACATACCCAAGCCAGCGATCTGCCAGAAGGTAGTAGATCTGGGACATGAAATTCAATAAGCAGACTGAAAGAGGAACACGCATTGGCATAGCCAATAGGACTCACTTTTGGGACCTTATAAGTATTTAGTTATGCAGCACAATATCCTTGGTGCAATAACCAACTGTTGCATGGCTAAAAACGTATAAGGTCCCAAAGGCGAGACCTATTGGCTATGCCAATGCTTTGTTTTAGAGCCCTGGCATGCAATTTTAAATGTAGGCTGGTAAGGAAGGTGTCAACCGGAGGGGCAAGGTCAAGTGAGAAATAAGATAGGAAGAGAGGTGAGTTATAATGAGATAGCACAAATAGAAAGGTGAAGCACAAAATGACAGGTCAGGAAAACAAAGTAGCGAGGCAGAGAGGCAGGTAGAGCCGGTGGGATGAAAAATAGAAAGATATGAGAAGTAGAGAGAAAAGAGGTGCAGATGAGAGAGAGATGCGGCTAATACAGAGGAAGGGCGTGGGAGAAGTAGAGAATGGTGAAATAGGGAGAGAGAGACAGAGGTAAGACAGATGTATTAATCGAGCGAAACATTGGAAACAGAGAGAGTGAATGGAAACAGTGAAGGAGATGAAAGCAAAGGGAGTGATAGATGGAGTAGAGAGAGCATTGTAGAGAGAAAGAAGTAAAATAATGGGAAAGGTGAGGGAAAGAGGACACCAATAAAAAGAGAGACATAGAAGGCCAATAGGTGAGGTAAATTGAGAGACTAGATAGTGTATGAGAGGTGGGGAAGAGAGAGGTGAGGCAGTGAGTTGTGAGGCAGAGAGAGAAATGAAAGAGAATGGTGAGGTAGAAAGAGGCATGCGAGAGGCAGAGAAAGGTAAGGTATAGATGGCAAAAATGATAGAAAGGGTAAGATAAAGAGAGATGAAATTAAGAGGGAGGTGAAGTAAATGGAAAGAAATGAAGGGGGATGAGATACAAACAGAGCAGCAAGAAGCAGAAAGAAGAGAAAGTAGAGAGAGAGAGAGAGAGGGAGAGAGAGAGGCACTTGAGGAGAAGAGAGGGACAGAGAGCTGACAGAGTTAGTGATCTAGAGGTAGGATCAGAGAGAGGTGGCAAGTTGAGGTCATGAGCGGTAAGAGCTGTGAGGCACTGAGGTTTATTGAAAGAGAGGTGTGACTTACAGAGAGAGTTTAAAAGTAGAGCAATAGTGTTGTAGGTACATAGCCATGTATAAATAGACAGGTAAAAAGGGAGTATTTAGGTAAAGGAATGAGACATAGGAGAGAAAGGTGCGACAGAGAAAGAAATGTAGTGGGTGGTATAGAGAAGTGACAGCTAGTCACAGTGTGTGGTATGTAGAGAATTAAATTAGAGAGAAGGGCAGGGATTTAGTCTCCGGTCAGGTAAAGAGAGTTAACTTACAACAAGAGAGGAAGAGGGAGAGATGAAGGAGGGAAATGTGAGTAGAGGTAAAGAGGCAAAACAAACAGGAGCTAAGAGTAAGTTAATGGGAGGCAGACAGAAAGTAGAGAGGTAAAAACAGGTTAGCAAGACAGGGAAATGGATGATAGAGCAAGATGTAGGTGAGGTAGAGAAAGAGGTGGATAGAGAGGTTGAGGATTGTGGGATAGGTAGAGAAAGGACGAATCAGAAAGGGTAAGGTAAGATGGTAAAACACAGAAAGAGAGAGAACAAGAAAGAGCGAGAGATAGTCTTCTGTTTTGATCACTTTAACAGGGTGGGCCTTAAAAGATGGGGGCCTTCCGCGATTGGCCAAGAAGCCCGCCCATGCCTTAAAACCAGCTTAAAGGTCATTACCTCTAAAGGGGAATGTTACAGCACAAATATATTTTGGGGGAAAAGCTGTATGTTTTTATTTCCTTTAAGTTTTCCCAACATTTAATAAAATCAAGTCACTGGCTTGTATGACATTTCACATAGGAGAAAGATATGCCTACATAGTGACAAGACACTTCCAAGCCTCCGCTCACAGATTGCAAAATACGTCAGCAACAATCAACAGAGAGAATAAATGTGTGCATACCTGAGGACAATCTGTCTCCTCCATCTGTGCCCAAATACATCTGTTACGTCTCAGAATCCTCTCAGATTTATGCATCTGCCTATTCCTACTATCAAAGGGCCAAGTGACCTGGGACAAGCCAAGGCTACTGATCCCTCCTTTAAATGTATAAGTAGAGATTTCCACAGTGTGTCAGATTTACTATCCCGAGACCTCAAGTCCCATGACAGTAATTCCATTGGAAACAGCTTCAATAGAGCAAGCGTGAGAGGAAAAGAAGAAGTGCGAGCAAAGACAGCTAGAGAGAGAGAGAGAGAGAGAAAGAAAGAGAGAGATATTGGAAAGTAGGCAGAGAAAAGGAAGTGAGAGAGACAGAGGCGGAGAATACGACAGATAAGAGGAAAGAGAGAGAAAGAGACTGGAAGAAGACATACGCAGAGACAAAAGAAATAGAGAGGGAAAGTGAAAGAGGACGAGAGTGAGAGGGGTGAAACAGAAGCTCAGAGAGACAAGCGTGCGCGCCTCGCGCTGAAAGTTTTTTAAAAAATGTGTGCAGGCGGCTGCTGCAGGAGAGAGGGGCAGCGGGGTGCACCCGCAAGTGATGTGCGCGCGCTGGGGAGAGCTCTTTTTCAAAGCACATACTCGTGCTTGTGGCACGCCGCTGCGCACTCCCTTAAGCTGTATGCCGCCACAAGCACGAGTATGTGCTTTGAAAAAGAGCTGCACGACGGCTAAAGGTCTCCTATGCAGGTCATGCGCGCTGCGTAGGCGAGACCTAATAACTCTCCTCCTTCTTTTTAGAATACTTAAAACATAATCAGTCTTTTTCAAAAAGACACAATCCGCAAATATGGGCCACTTTTTGGGGGGCGGACGGTCCTACTCTGCATCCCAAATCCAACCCTGGTAACCATATGACATGGGCTATAATCGTAATTGACAGGTTCTGCTGACATCATAAACCACAAGGCTGAAGGCCAAGTGGTTTGTAAATGTCATCTGATCCCCAAGATAGCAATATTATACCATATAACATGTTATCGGTCATGTAGTTACTTTGGGGTTGCTATCTTGAAAAAGCTGTATGCTTTAATCTTTAAAGTGCATCTTGCAATGGACACTATCTGGAATCAGAATGTTTAGGTTTTGTTTAACTTTCATGAATAACTTGTTTTATTGAAAGAATGGGCTTTGGCCAAGGATTTATGCAATTTTGTGATTAGTGTGTACTGCAGAGTGATGAATTTACCACATATGTTGCATAATTCCACAGCAAATTTTGTTTGTAGCTATAATTGATAAAAAAATATTATTGCTAGAATACTTTGGGGTTTCCCACATTAATTAGGTAACTGACTTCATGCTGCATAATCTCAGTAGTCCGTACAATGCTAAAGTTCTGCAGAGGAAGTTGGGACTATCATTAAAATGATGAAACCCATAACTCACAGGGAACCATAAAATATTTTTCTTATTTTACTGCTGCCTGTGAAAAATGGGCTTTTATACCACAATCTTGTGTGTAATAAAAGCACTGAAACATGTCATAAATATATGTATGCATGATATCCCAACACTATACATTTTTTTTTTAAATAAACCCTAAATTTATTAACTTAGATGTTGTAACGAATTTTGTAATGCATATCGCTGGCCACTCTGCTAGCAATCACCTTGTGATTTTCCCTATCAATCTGAATGTATATGCGCACAATGTATGCATGCCTTGGAATTACTAGGCACACACATGTATTCCATACATACATACATACATTTATGCATTATGTGTACTTTATGCCTTTGTACATCAAAACATTTTCATTAGTGCGGGTCTATGAAACACCTTTAGTAATTGACCCATGATGTCCCCGATGCTTTGGGGCATTCCCTCAAGCCAGATCCCAAAAATTCCATATGACGTTTTTCCAGACCTGATTATGCTATGGCCTCCAAGAGTCATGCGTGTTATTCGGACCGCCTAAATGTTTGCCTGAAACAAAACACAGCACTGTCCTTTAGGGAATTGGTGTTTATTCCAACCCCACCAGATCATCCCAAACTAAAAGCCCTCTGGTTCAACTCAGACAATAACAACCATGCCCGCATCATAGTCTCGTCACAAGCATTGCCTATGGTCAACGTGACCCTAAACCAAGAGGAGATAGTAGACTACTGTGCAAAAAACAGAACTCTGTTGTGGTTGTAGCAGTGGGCAAATTGCATTTTAATCGGATTTCTGAGATTTGCTGCAACAAAGGGCTAACTCAGTGCTGGGAACTACTGCACTAGAAGGGAGTGCATGGCCAACCATAGTTGTTATGGACTTCACAAACATGTCCTTCACAACAGTAATGACACATACAATTGAATAACAAAGCATAGGTGATCCTTGAGGATTCATTTAACTTTGCTTAAAGTTTTGAATTCGTCACATCAGTGAACATAATTTCACAAAACTCAAGAATTTTTTATCAAAACAGTTATTTTTTAGCTTAGACTTAGTCTTAAAGCAAATTCAAATATCTTTTCACAACAGAGAATAGAATAATGATCCATTAATCACATCATGTATAGCAACCAAATGTCTACTGCCTCATCATTTACAACATATACAGTAGTGTCTGACACCTCTTGCACAAGAAATATATGGGCAATATAACATTTAGCCATATATTAGAATTAATTAATTAGTATACATGCAGTTCACAGAACATTCACTGATAATTGTATATACAGAAGAGGTGTCGTTGCGTCGACGTTTCGGTGGCATGCACAGAAGACATAAAAGCATAAACACTGCTACTCACAGGGACGCCAGGTAATTAAGACCTCAAACGTCGTGTCCTAAAAGGCAACCACATCCAGCCATAAACAACTCCATGTTTAACATAACTAAAACCATCATTGGTCACCACCTATGATAGTCCGCTTAACTTACCTTCCGCCACTTTATTAGTAGGTCTACAAACAAAACACATACATGTCCGTAAGTCACAATAACCTTTGATATCATAAGTATTTCGGGCCAAACGCTTGATCAAAATGCAGGCGTTTCAACAGATGCACGCAAAGACTGCATTTGAATCTGCCAGTCTTTATCTGCAAAGGGAACACAAGCGTAAAGCTTAAATTACCCTCGGGGTTCCTCAATGCTACATCGCAATTCTACATATTGTATTAAATTAGGAGCCACCAACTTACTTTAGGAACGCTGTATATATCTGTCCCATGCTCGACAAACCGACCGAGTAAAGCCGCAGTGTGTCTAACGTGCTATGATCACTCCAAAACCACGTGATCGGGCGTCACGCATCGTGTCGGCCATTTTGGGACTATTATTATGCCTGACCCACCATAGGATTCAGCAGCTAAGTCAGGCAGTCCATAGCTCAAAATACCAATGACGATATACTTGTAATTTATAATCCTTGTGCTCCACTCTACAAGCTGTCAGGTGGTAGTTCTGGTAATAAGACTATCTGCTATGAGGAGAATGTCCATTATTTAAAAAAATTATATCTCCTGTCTTATAAAGTCTTACCATTGGTCCCTTATACACAAGATACTTTATTGGTAACACACATATCCATATGTAGGTAAACCAACACTAACCATGGATAACCACAAATGTCCATCCTATTAGGAGTGTGACCATGTCATAATTCGGCCATATTTCCATATGACGGGCTTTACGCAGTTACTGAAATATGCCTCTCTACAACCAAGGTCAGCGCTGTCTCCATGATATCTCCATGTGATCGAAATCACCAAGGCCCCTCTATTGCGGCTCCAATAGTACCATCCAATAGGAATGATATCATAATCCAGTACGAGCACTACAAGGTGGCTAAGGTTTGCCATTCCACAAAAGAGTTCAACCCTTTCTCTACAGTTTTAGCTGCCCAAATCCACCTGTTCTCTTTCAGTGCAAGCAGACGATCCATTTTGTCTTCATCTTGAACTTTTGACGGTATCTAAAACAAACCATTTCATATCACCCGGGGAATGGTGCTTTTCTAGATAATGTTACACCAATGGTGCTGTTTCAACTTTACAGCGGATACGAGACTGGTGTTGCAATATTAATTTTTTAACTTCCTGCATTGTCTTCCCTATATAGTACAGGGAGTAAGGACATTGTATACAGTAGATGATCACCTATCTTTTGTTATTGAATATTCCCAGTTCCTTGGGGAATAGTGGGTTGCCCTATTGTTGTTTTTGGATTATAAGCACAGACGTTGTCTGCAAGGGCCCTTTGTTAAAACAAGTGGTTTGTTGTTTATGTATTAGTCTGTTTGTGTTCAGTGATACTTAGTGTCACTTTTCTGTAAATCGTGCAAAGCCTGTTTATATAATTTCCAAATGTCAGAACAAGAAACTCTTACCTACACCGATGAATATATTGCTAGGATAGCTGGAGAGCCTTCCCTGTTAGGACAACAAACCGGTACCACAGGTCACAATACTCAACAGACGGCAATACGAAATAATTTAGAAAGACTACACAAAAAACGAATAAGAATGGAATTGCATGCCAAATTTTTGAGAGCCTGTCTAAATAATAATATAATTCCTGTGGGGTTACTAGTGCGTAATATCCCAGTAATCTTTGTGGACGATGAGGACTTTAAAGTAGGTTTTAGCCTCGTTTCAAATGAATGCTCACGAAGCTGGATGGTCCTGAGCATTGAGACTGCCCTAAAACATATAGACAGGTTAAAGAGGGAAATAGCTGACTTAGAAAAACAAATTCTAGAAGATACCACATCCACAGAGAATCAGGAATTTCAGAAAAAATGAGAAACTACCATAGCTGATTTCCAAAGAAATAACATATTAAAAAAGACTGAGAAACTTCAGAAGGGCATAAAGAACTACACTAAGGAACGTACATATCCCTATTTAAAGAAAGATTTCTTTGTACAAAATCCAAATCAATCTAATTGGGCACCGAACCACACCACATTCTCAGATACAGCGCCCTCAAGCTCTGATGAAAACAATAGTAGAGTGAATACTTATAATTTTAGATTTGGTACAGAACCCTCCTTGTTTAGCGAGAGGCCAATCACCGCAGAGAGGCCGAGCTCTGAACACTCGGAGGGGTTGGTTCAGGAACCAATATACTCCTGGGTTTCGCCAAACCAGGAACAGTTACTACGAATGGTAGAGTCTACATCTGGCGACAATCTTTCCACAACGGCTAGTCAGAATAATCCTACATTGGAAGTTGTACCTATTTTTAATTTATCAACTCATGAGCTAAGTAGTAAAGAGATTGAGGTGTTGAGTCACGGATTATCATTCGTGCCCACAAATAGAAATGATTTGTTCATTACTCAGGTGGAAATGTATAAATTATTTAGAACGATACGCCTGAAATATTTATTTTATAAGACCCCACTGGGAACACAAAAGAACACTACAGGATTAAGTTGCTCTTCTACATGCTACCCAGCAGTGAACCTGATGCCAAAGGAACTACTTACCTTCGAAAATGTTGTGTTAACTGAAGTAGAATAAATGTTCTGTGAGAGAAAATATGTCAGATATAATTTTTCAAAAGATGCACATCAGACCCTTAAAACCCTTGTCAGTCGGGATGAGATTGTTATCAAACAGGCTGACAAGGGTGGTAGTATCATTGTACAGGACAAGACTGAATATGACCTTGAAGTTCTGAGACAGCTTAACAATGCTTCGCATTATGTTAAACTACCCAGATATCCAACTTATAAGATCAGAACAAGTATCCTTAGCCTTACCAGTTCAAGCCTGGATGGCCTGTGATTAAGCCAAAAAGAATTTGACTACTTAAACAAAAAAGACTCTACGATTCCGGCTTTTTATATGCTACCGAAATTCCATAAGGATAATAGAGAACCCCCCCTGTTGACCGATAGTTGCAGGTTGTCAGTCAATTTTACAACCATTGGCTGAATATGTGGATTTTTTCATTAAACCTTATGTGGCCCTCACTAAATCATATACCAGAGGCAGTACAAGTGTGATCAATCGACTAGAAGGACAACCATTTGATACACATATAAATGTCCTGGTGACGATGGACATAGAAAGCTTGAACACAAGCATACCACAATCAGAAGCCCTAGATAAAAGACCTTGTCCTCATCAAGTTCCAACAGACTTTATTGTAAAGTGTGCGAAAAATGCATTGGAAGACAAATATTTCATTTTTGAGGGAGATTTCTTTGGCCAAATAAAAGGTGTGGCCATGGGGGCAATTTTTGCTCCTGGTGTAGCAAATCTGTTTGTAGCCTCTTTTGAAGAAAGAGTAATTTATAACAACAATCCCTTTAATGGCTGCATAAGAGAGTATCTACATTATATTGATGACGTTTGTCTGATATGGGAAGGGTCAGTCTCGAGGTTAAAGGAATTTCACGCATGGTTAAATGAGCTGGACACCAACCTACAATTCACAATTGAATACGATAAGGAGTCCATACATTTTTTGGACCTAAAAATTTGGAATGATGAAGGAAAACCTTCAACAAGCCTTTTTACCAAGCCCACAGCGAAGAATACTCTTTTAAAATATACAAGTCACCATCCACACAATTTGCGTGACAATCTTCTTTTTGGACATTTTTTGCGGATTAAACACAATTGTACCAAAAGGGAGGATTATTTTAAAGAGGCAAAGGTTTTACAAACAAAACTGATAATGAGAAACTACCCCGATAGACTTGTGAAACGCTCAATTAAACGGGCCTGGTATTATGATCGACAGGCCTTGTTACAAACTAGAACTCATCATGGAAACGGACTTGAATCGATCACATGTGTTACCACGTTTGGTACGGAATCTAACGCAATCAAAAAGATAGTGACTAAGAATTGGCACCTTATACAGAAAATTAAACCACAACTTAAGCTTCCATGTTTTGCCTTTAAAAGATCAAGAAACTTAAGGGATCACCTTGTTAAAGGGCACAGAGAACCAATCCCTAATACATTATGTTGGAACTGGGGTCACCAGCTCCCCGAGGGTAGCATGGCACGAGCGGGTAGGCATCCGAAAGCTTATGTGTAAAGCGACCATACAGCACACGCAGCCACTGAGACAGAAAACTGGGCACGCAATGTGTGACGCCACTCTAGTGAGTATGTATAAAAATTAAATAACTTTTATATATTGAGCAGAGTCAGGGTAATCAAGAATTCACAGTATTATTACCTTATTAGCTTTCCTTTCAAATACATGTATTTCAACACTTGGCAATAAATACTAGGTGAATAAATATTAAACATAAGATAAATACTGAATATTAGATAATATCAAATGTAGATAACCACAGGCCTGACCGTAGCCTTGCTTCTTGTCAGCACCTGTAAGGAATACATCACAAAAGGCACCTAAATGACATTACATCATATTAGATCTGTAGGCATTTTACCCACTTCTCACCAAGCAAGGGTGAACATTTCCTTAAACCATTTCAGGAAAAATAACCAGGCACTTAGCCAAGAGTAAGCGGCTCATTTGACAAGAACCAACATTTCAGTGGTACATTTCAGTGTTCCAATCAGGAAAGAAATAATGTTCCACTATACAGCAGTAAACATGTGAATAGGTAACTGTAGGCTTTCAGTAAATGCAGCACTAAGTGGGAGAAAACACTTCATTAAGAATAAACAACCCCTTGTGTAGATATAACCCACTCCTTAATCAGGAAAAACCATTTTAGGAATCACTCCTAGTATGAATAAGCATTTCCTAGATTAGGGCTACACATTTTATAAGCTACAATACATTTCTGTAGGCCAGAAAGAACATTCTCCTTGAGCAGATGTAGAACTTCCTATGAAGCCAGTGTAAAACATTTCATTAGGCCAGAATTACCTATCTCATCAAGTAAGAACAAACATTTCCTTCAATCAGGGTAGCCTTTCTCTGAGCAGAAGTAAACATTTAATAATAGATCAACCATTTCATGACTCAGACCTGCACATTTAATTGGGCCTAAGCAGAGCATTCCCTCAAATAAGGCAGTAATAAATAGGCCTATTGTAATATGTGCATTTCCTTAAGGCAATTCCAAAGTTACTACAGCCTTAACTCCTTATGCATTTCATTAGGAGCACAAACACTGCATTTCTCAGCAATAACATTTCCAAAAACGCAGGAATAAACAGTGCCTCGAATGAGGGTAAACCATTCAATTGGCAGAAGCAACCATTTCATTAATCAGGAATAAACAGGTCATTAGAATCCAGGCCCCATTGGCAATTTTGCACAGCAAGCTCCTCGAATCGGCAGGGCCTGTAATAAGGTTTTCCTAGCTCCTGCAGCTTAAAGATAACAGCCCCTTATGTAGGACTAAACTTTTAATTTACCCAGAATAACATTCTCCTCAAGCAGGGATCAACCTTCCATTAATTATATCTAAACCCTGTGCCTAAGAACCAGTTAGACAATGGCACATGAGCAGGAATTCTCAGGTTGGAACAAAACCTTTCATTAGACAGGCACAATTAACCAATTCCTTGCTCTGCAGTTCTTGACGTAGGGATAAAACATTTCAGTATTTAAGAGTATCCCTGTTGGTAGGTAGAAGTTAGAACACTGGGGCAGGAGTATAAAACATCCCATTAGGTAAGTACCCCATAAAAAGGCTCAACATTTCATGAGAGAATAAACGCTGCATTACTCAGCCATAAACATGCATAGGGCTACACTAACTACTGGCATGCAACTGTACCCCAGGCAGGGGTTAACTTTTATTAGCTGAGGCCCCCACGGTGTCTTTTGGGGGGGCCCTGGCCCAGTTCCAGTACTTGAAGAGGCCAATGGAGCTATTCCCCAGTTCAGGGAGCCTTCTGACACAGCGCCAGGCAGCAAATTCAGGTCCTGGGCACACAGCACCTCGCTGATGCAGCGCTTGAAGTTAATGACAGATGCTGGATGTACAGCGCTTCACAGTACCTCAAGGGTCCCCAGGCAGCAGCTGAGCTCTCAGGTTCACAACGCTTCGCAGTAACAGCGCTGGTAATGGCTTTCTGGTGTCAGTTGTAGGGGCATCACAGCGCTCTTCAAAGGGGCCTAGCGCCAGGGGTTTCACGGCGCTGGGCTCAGTCAGCAGGTCACGAATGGCAGTGCTTCTCTGGGGGCGACAGCGCTTGAAGGCACAACAGCCGTCTCAGGCAGAGTCAGCGCTCATCAGGGCAAAAGCGCTTCAGGCAGGAATAGCGCCCAGGAGCTTCGTGGCGCTTTAAGAGTATAGCGCTTCAGGGCCCCACAGTCTGCAGGACATAAGCGCTTCTCAAGGAGGCACAGCTCTTCAGCAGGTGATCGGAGGGATAGCGCCTGGAACACAGCGCTCTGTCCAGTTCAGCAAGCTGAAGTAAATTAGCCAGTTCAAATGATGCAGGACAGCACTTCAGGCAGTCATAGCGCTTCAGGGTTCTAGTGCTTCTGCAGGCAGTTACAGTGCTTGAGCCTCAGGCAATTCAGTCAGGCTAGCAGTTCAGGAGGCTAGCGCTACGCAGAGATAGCGCTTACCATTCACTTCAGTGGAGCATTTTCCTCAGGACAGGTAGTGCAGGGTGCTTGCGCCAGGGAATAAGAGCGCTTAGCCAGCAGACAGTTTATATTAGTTGGAGTCAGATCAGCAGGTTCCACAGGACAGTTCACACAACAGTGGCAATCCAGAAAAAGGGATCCCAGGTGGCGCAGGGAGCGCAGGGAGTGTTACAGCGCCAATACCTGGTTGATTTCTCAAAAGTCCTGTGGTGATTTGGTTTCTTCTTGGCGCTTTATATTTCTTGCGCCCTTGTAACTTGCAGTCTCTGGGTTCCTTGAAGGGGGGGGATGTTGAAGTTGATGGTTAATATCAAGTCTCCTCAGCCAGTTCCCTTCAAGCAGACCTGGGGTTCCCCTTCTGCCGGGCCAGGTCAGGGGGGCAAATTCAGGATCCCTCAACACTTGATAGGCAGCACCTAGGCTCTGTCTCTACCAGTGTCATAGGTCCCTGTCTAGGCCCCACTGCCTAAAGCTCCTGCGTAGGTTCTCCCCCAGGTCTGTGCTCCCTCAGTCTGACAGGAAAGTTTCCCTCCCTTTCCTTATTTAGTCCCAGTTGACAGTTGGCAGTGGCAGTTGGTGCCACCTCACCTGTTCCAGAAGGTTCCAGGAGGTTCTAGGAGGTACCACCATTATGGCTATGGACAGGCTGGCAGGCTAGTATGGATACATTGTTTGAGGGTTCTAGCCAGCTCCTGACTACTAGAATGCGCCCACAAAGACCACGCTGCAGTAGCAGGGGTCAGTGGCGGCCATGTTAGGGGAAGTAAGCACCTGCACCTTAACATTAATTTGACATACACAGGGCTTTCTTCACTACACAAGGCCTATACCCTTTTGTTACAATAGGGGGCACCCTAAATTAAAGGAATAAAAAAACGAAAAATTCTGGGGAAAGGGCCAAGTCCTACACATTACAAAATATGTGGGGACTAATGCCTGTTGTTGGTCACTATCCTTGCGGACATTGTGTAGCCTGTCAAACAACATCAGTGGTTAGGTCCTTTGTTATAAAAGGAAAAGATTGGGTTTTGCGAGAGCGTTCGAATTGTTTAACCAAAAATGTCATCTACTGTATACAATGTCCTTGTTCCCTGTACTATATAGGCAAGACAACGCAGGAAGTTAAAAAACGAATATTGCAACACCAGTCTCGTATCCACTGAAAAGTTGAAACAGCACCATTGGTGGAGCATTATCTAGAAAAGCACCATTCCCCGGGTGATATGAAATGGTTTGTTTTAGATACCGTCAAAAGTTCAAGATGAAGACAAAATGGATCGTCTGCTTGCACTGAAAGAGAACAGGTGGATTTGGGCAGCTAAAACTGTAGAGAAAGGATTGAACTCTTTTGTGGAATGGCAAACCTTAGCCACCTTGTAGTGCTTGTACTGGATTATGATATCATTCCTATTGGATGGTACTATTGGAGCCACAATAGAGGGGCCTTGGTGATTTCAATCACATGGAGATATCATGGAGAAAGCGCTGACCTTGGTTGTAGAGAGGCATATTTCAGTAACTGTGTAAAGCCCATGATATGGAAATATGGCCGAAATATGACATGGTCACACTCCTAATATGATGGACATTTGTGGTTATCCATGTTTAGTGTTGGTTTACCTACATATGGATATGTGTGTTACCAATAAAGTATCTTGTGTATAAGAGACCAATGGTAAGACTTTATAAGACAGGAGATATAATTATTTTAAATAATGGACATTCTCCTCGTAGCAGATAGAGTCTTATTACCAGAACTACCACCTGGCAGCTTGTAGAGCGGAGCACAAGGATTATAAATTACAAGTATATCGTCATTGGTATTTTGAGCTATGGACTGTCTGACTTAGATGCTGAATCCTATGGCGGGTCAGGCATAATAATAGTCCCAAAATGGCCGACACGTTGCGGGCCGCCCGATCACGTGGTTTTGGAGTGATCATAGAGTGTTCGAGACGCTGCGGCCGTACTCGGTCGGTTTGTCTAGCATGGGACAGATTGATAAAGCATTCCTAAAGTAAGTTGGTGGCTCCTAATTTAACGCAATATGTAGAATTGGGATGTAGCATTGAGGAACCCAGAGGGTAATTTAAGCTTTCCGCTTGTTTTCCCTTTGCAGATAAAGGCTGGCAGATTGAAATGCAGTCTTCTCGTTTGAGTATTGCGTGCATCTGTTGAAACCGCTGCATTTTGATCAAACGTTTGGCCCGAAATACTTATGATATCAAAGGTTATTGTGACGTACGGGCATGTAGGTGTTTTGTTTGTAGACCTACTAATAAAGTGGCGGAAGGTAAGTTAAGTGGACTATCATAGGTGGTGACCAATGATGGTTTTAATTATGTTAAACATGGAGTTGTTTATGGATAGATATGGTTGCTTTTTAGGACACTACGTTTGAGGTCTTAATTACCTGGCGTCCCTGTGAGTAGCGGTGTTTATGCTTTTATGTCTTCTATGCATGCCACTTATATACTAAGTAGCGTGTTGCACCGGTGGCAGAAAAATGAAAATTTTAAATTGAGTAAGTTGGTGATGGATTTGAGTTCAAAGGCTTTGCACTTTTTAGTACACTGAGTTAGAGTTGATTGG
This sequence comes from Lissotriton helveticus, assembly GCF_964261635.1. NCBI lineage: Eukaryota > Metazoa > Chordata > Amphibia > Caudata > Salamandridae > Lissotriton > Lissotriton helveticus. The sequence goes on from NC_136060.1 coordinate 192,821,480, forward strand.
TTGTCGTGTTTTGTACACTTATGAGCACCCTATTTTTGCTTTGGGTGAGGGCAGACGATACATATTTTGTACTCAAGGATTTTTATAAATATGTCTTCTGAATATGTAAATATTGTTTTATGCTAGATTCATGGTGCAACATATGTCCTGAGGATGGTCTCGTGGATTTACAGTTCAAGAGACCAAAACGTCAACGCAACGACACCTCTTTTGTGTATACAATTATCAGTGAATGTTCTGTGAACGGCATGTATACTAATGAATTAATGCTAATATATGGCTAAATGTTAATACTGCCCATTTATTTCTTGTGCAAGAGGTGTCAGACACTACTGTATATGTTGTAAATGATGAGGCAGTAGACATTTGGTTACCATACATGATGTGATTAATGGATCATTATCATATGCTCTGTTGTAAAAAAGATATTTGAATTTGCTTTAAGAGTAAGTCTAAGATAAAAAATAACAGTTGATAAAAAAATTCTTGAGTTTTGTGAAATTATTTTCACTGATGTGATGAATTCAAAACGTTAAGCAAAGTTAAATGAATTCTCAAGGATCACCTATGTTTTGTTATTGAATATACCCAGTTCCTTGGGGAATAGCGGGTTGCCCTATTGTTGTGTTGGACATACAATTGAAGTCATATGGTAGGGGGAAGGGGTTGCCTTGACCCAAGCATAAAAGTTCCCACTGCACTGCTGCATCCTCTTTTCAGCCTCCAGCAGCTTGGAGCTGCTTTGAACGTTCGCGCCAGGGATAGTTTTGTTTACCAGGTCAGCCCTGAGTGACAGGCAAGAACGTGTTGAACAGGAAAGTCAAAAACAGCAATTGCTTGGAGGAAAGAGTCATTCACGTGATTACACACAGGTTAAAAATGAGAGGAAGTCTTTGAAAAAGTGCAACTGTTATGTGCACTGTGGTCGAGGCACACCGAGAAGTGCAATGTATGGTGCTAGTACTTTGTACCACAGTAGCAGCCCCCCTTCCCCTCCGCGAGCAAGCCGCTGGTCCTCCTCCATCCACAGCTGACATAACTTCCTCAATTTTACAAATTTTTAAACGTGGGTCACATGACAAGACGAGAAAATGGCAGTTCTGTCTTCACGCCTCACTTGCAAATGACATTACATTATACACCTGCAATACATTACTATGGACAATAACAGTCTCTGGACCACCACTTTCTGTTTTTCTTAAGAAAATATATTGCTACTTACAAACATTAAATGCATTTTGGTGAGGGAGGGGATATGGTCTGACACCCGGTATATGGCGTTTTCTATTGCAAACATAAGTGGGAGGACTTGCCCTTAACATATATATTTGTCACTCGAGTCTCCCATAGGTTTGAAACTAGGCTGTTGGTGGGGCGCGTGAGTGCGCGCCTCCTAGGCCGGCGCTGTGCTCTTAGGTTCAGGGCTTCTCGCCGAGGGTTGTGCACCAACCCAGAAGAAAGGAAAGGGAGTGTATTCCAAAACTGTATAGACTGTCTCAGGCCCTCTGGACTCTTGCAATATTATATGCATACTGTTTCACAGCTGTACAGGCAACCATGATTCCTAAATAACAAAACTGGTCTGTTTCCCATTGCAGACCCAAGTCGCAAATCTGTTGGGTCCCACAGTGTGTCAGCCTCCCCAAATGAAAAAGTATGCTCTTTTCCCTATTGACTAGGAGGCCTGTTACTCCACCAAATCGGTTTCATGTATCATCCATGTAGAGCAGGACTGTGTGAACAGCATATCCGAGCGCAATTCCACAGTCTCCCAGTGCTGCTCAAAGCATGATGGCCAGTGGTTCTAGGGCCAAAACAAATAGGGCAAGAGCATTCATCCATGCTGGGTACCTTATCCAATATTCTAACTGCGAGAGACAGGCCCACACACTCAGACTCTTGCTCTGTGATCTGTATAAAGTAGATGAACCCACCCACAGAACACCGGGCCAAAGCACATCGCTTGAAGAACCTCCATTAAATAGCCCCAACTCAGCATGTCAAAAGCTTTCTCTAAATTGAACGAAAGCAGGAAAAGGTACTCCTCACTATCTGCAACAAAATGAAGCACATGGATAAACCTAGGATTAGTCACAGTCTTGCTATGTCCCAGAATGGACACACATTGATCCTCATGCACCAGCCGCCTCACCACCTGTCACATCTGTTAGCCAGGATCTTAGTTTCAGAGTTGATCATGGTAACCAGTCAATACACCCACAGGTCTGCTGAATTATCACGAGGCTTTGCCAGCATACATGTGACACTCTTTTTTATAGTGAAGAAGAGTGCTGGCATGTTTAGCTTCCCTGAAGACCTCAAGCTATATCTGATAACTGTGGGGAAACATCTGACAGAATTCGGTTGGGAAGCCATAGCCTCCTGGTGCTTTACCCTTAAGCACTGATTGTAATGCCTCCCATAATTCTTGTAGGGTAATATCAGCCTGTACAGGCCCTGCAAAACCGCAAGGTATGATTATCACAAGTTAATATGTAAATAAACATTTTGTCCGAGTCACAAAGAAGTGGGCAAATACAATATATAAGAATGCATTTACACGTGTTTGATAGGTTTGTGCCCTCAAAATCATATATGTTTGCAGGATAATTCCAAATTCCATATTGAGCATGGTAGATGCAAGGAGTGGAGTACTTTGTTGTAGTGGTCTTTTCTTCTTTATTTGAAAACAAGTAAAAAGTAAAGAACAGCCAAGTGTTTTGCCCAAAAGGAAAAGGCCAGCAGGCCAGGGCTTTCTCAAGGCTGGTTATAGATGTTAGTATACATAAGAATTAAAAACAGAAGTGAAGGGGAACCAAAAGGTCAATGAATGTGGTAAAGAATTGTGATAATATACAGAAGAAAAATTATAATAAGGCGGCAAGAAATGCAAAGACGAAAATTAGTCAAGAAGCGCGCACCCGTGATAATAGAAAGTTTGTAAAGGAGGGATTAAGATGGGAAAATAAAGAAAAATATACGCATCAAGATGACAGTAAAAATTCATCATTAGCGATACATCAGCGGTGTTGTATATATGCAGTTGGAGGAAAACATGGTAGACAGAAATGTACATGTGTATGGTAAGTACTAATCATACTTTGCGACATATAGGCAGTATTGTACATATACAGTCAGTTGAGGTCATGGTAGACAGAAATATATTATAAGAATGGCAAATGTTATTCATCATTAGCAACACATGGGCGGTATTGTACGCATATAGCTAGTTGAAGTCATGGTAGACAGGATATCTACCCCTGCTAATGACCAAATATTACAGTGTGTGATGTAACGAATAGATAGAAATATGAAACCATTCCTGAATCAAAATGTCAAGTGCAAGTTAAATTCTACTTACCAGGTGATCTCTTATTTATTGATTGTCAGGTCTATAGTGAAGTTCAGAAAAAAAGACGAAAGTAGGGTGTAATCGGAAGGAGAGGAACCGCTAAAGGTATAAAGTCACCAACTGGGGTTATTTATAAGAAAAGAAACAAAACCGGCTCATGTACTCGACTTAAATGGAAATGTTTGATAAATGCTCTAAAATGCATCTCAAACTAGGTGGTCTCTAGGTGATACCACCGGATTGGCATGTTCCACAGCCTTAATTGGTATCTTGACAAAGTGGGTGTGGACCCTGGTAGCACCATCACCAGAAAAAGCTACAATATATATGAACAATGGAATGTTGAGGGCTCCATTGAAGAAAATAGAATAACTCAGGGCTTATTATGGCTAGTAGAGGCCCGGAGCTCGAACAATCCAATGTTTGTCTTTATGTTTCTCCTTTTTTATTTTAGCACATTCTACCCTCAGTGGGTGGAATGTTCTAATAGCTTTATAGCCCTTCTGCCTTGGGTTATACCAATTGTTAATGGCCAGGTCCCTCATTATAGACCCTTGCTTGCGACTCGGGCCTACAACTCGGGTTCAGGGTCTTTAACCCTTTCCATGCGTCGGACGGCCACCGGCCGCCCGACGTCACAACCCTTGGCAGCAGACTTTAAGGCTATACTATGAATGAGTAATATTATAACCCTGCAAGGAGGTAAAACTGAAAATATACCTCATTCCCAAATCTTGTGTGTGCACTCCTGAAAACATGCAAACTTGGCATGAACGTTCCCATTTGCAAGTCATGGGTGCAATGGCATACTCCTGTTTTTGCATTCTTAATGTTACAAGCTATAGAATTTTATGCTTTAACATTACAACTAGACATTTCATTAAACCTATATAGCGCACGTGTAAAATTGCATCACACCAATATACTTAGCACAATATTCTGAATAGAGGAAATGGAAAAAATAGCCATATTTGAAAGACAGGAATTACACACGCCTGCACAAAAATGTCTAATCTAGGAAAGGCCCTGACTTCTTCCCCTTCAACTAGACACTGTAACAGACTCATACCCAGAAGCAAAGCTCACTGCGCACAAGAAATGGAAAGAAATTTCATTCTTCTGCTCTGGCTGGTGTCAGACCTGGTTCATATCTCTGACACACCTCCATGAAGCAGCAAATCATTAACATTATGCACTTCCAGACGCTACATGTCTGTCGAGAGATGACTGCCATTTAGCAATGTAATGATTGTCACATCATCAAAACAGCTGCCTTAACAACAAGAACCGCCTGGCCAAAGTGATTGTTAAACATCTCCAAATAGATGTAGCCACAAAAGCATCTTTACACCTGTATGCTAGCAGACATGTTGCAATATATGTCCAATAGAACAAGCCCAGTAACTTTGACTCTACACTCTGCAGGCCGGGTGGCAACACAGCTACCAACCACAACATCAACACACGACGTTGGGTGTTAAAACCTACAACCTTGACAGGCCAGGAAGATATGTAGGTGACATGACAGACCCCACACTGTACAAGTATGAGCCAAGGCAAATCAAACACATAATCTGCACCTTTCATCTCTTCCCTGTCCTCATATCTGTATATGCACAACATATATCTTTTCCCAGAAATACAAACACAATGTCTTGCAATATCTCATCTATATTTGCCCAAATCACCATCTATGAAAAGATATGTTACAATATCCATTGCCACCTGTCACTATCCAAATGCCACTTGGACCCCCCGAAATACTGAACAAAGACTACTTAATGAGTGCAAAGAGGTCTGTGGAAGGCAGTGGGGGGAAGGTTAGGAGAGAACAGAAGGAAAAGGGGGGCAATGGAGATGTAAATAAGGGCAGACAACAAACGCCGAACTGGCACTAAAAAATAACCCGCCCAACCTTTCTCATGCACTCTCTCCAGCAGTCCAATCCACCAGTAATTTTCTTTTTAATGCCAAGTGGAATAGGCACCGCACACACTGTTGCCTAGTGGAATTCCAGCACATACGATCCAAAACAAAGTTTCCCAAAGGCAAGTTACCTAACATACATTAGTCTTCTCACAGTTCTGCTTTTTCTCCAACCACAGAACTGCAATACATGATAACAACAAAAACTAGTTGGACGGTGGCCACACAAATAGAATGCCTCTAACCAGCTAAATGCACAGGATAAGAGAGAGTAGAACACGTTTATACAGAGTGTTAAGTTCCAAAGATGTCCTGCACTGGGATCATCCTCTAGTGACATCTACCATATGAGTGCAAGTGTTCCACGTTCACCAAGGGGCCGCTGTTGATTGAAGAACCGGTTGATAGAGGTCAATGCAGAGAGAAAGGAGATTTATTTTTTGACTGCAATGATCTACACGCTGCCACTGCTCCTTCACCTCATTTCAAGGGACAAAGACAAATATAATGTATTTTGTTTTTCACTATTGAAAGACTATCTGCCCCATAGGCCAACATGGGAAATACTTTGTAACATCTTACAAGTATAACTTCCAATTGGGACAAGATGGAGAAATTAAGTTTAGGCTATCTGATCTCAAATGCTTCCTTCTCCAACTCTACCCGGACTTTGGCATCCAAGTAGAGTTGGAGAAGGAAGCATTTGACGGCAACAAGCCACGGATTACTCTCCGTGCTGATCTCAGCTGCCAACACGCTTCCGATACATAGCCGTCCTACTGGGTTTTCCCGAAACGCTCGGAGCCTAAGTGTATCTGCGGATAGCAAATGAAGGATCTTCACTTTATCAAGAACTTAATTCTAATTACTCGACATATTTGCTCATATAGGAGTCTGAATTACCAGAGACTCGAACGCTTTGATAATCGGTTATTTGTGATGATAGAATTTTGATGTCAGAGAGACTCTGCTTATCTTACATGTTTTCTCAGGAATACCACAGAATTTGGTTATACTGTACCGGTGGACACTATAGGACTCTCACATAAATTAGTTTAAACAACTTAACCGGTGGACCCGCATACCGACGGGGAGTACAGACGAGGGTGGCGATACTTGCTTGAAGGTTCTTTTTCCAAGAACACATTCATTGATCGTTTAATATTTGGATTATTACTGACCAGCCGGGTTGGAATTATCATCGGCAGAGCATTTCCACGATACCATAACTCTATATTTCAGCCCTGAGGAAGTCGGGGGGATACTCCCATTGGCGACGAGACACGTGACGGCTGGTTTTTGTGTGTTGCTTTGAATAAACAACAATGAATACACTGAAGATTGAACTTTAAAACTTTTGTGCTTTTGAACGTAGATAAACTTTCACTTGATTGATACCTTGCTCACGTGTACCCGGGACTTTCTCAAGTATTGACTCTGTGTAGGTTTTGTCTTACACACATTTAGGGGTTTAAGGCAATTATCCTCTTACCTGTTGGCACCGTATACACACTAATTTCTAACACTACCGTAGATAGAGCAGAGCGGCCTTTTATTCCTGAGTCACTAAAAACCCTCCACATTTATCTAGTCTGATGTTGTTAATAACTCCCACCAGCGCTGTTTCAGTGCTGTGGGCAGCCCTGAAACCAGACTGTGATGGGCACAGTAGTTCGTAGCTCTCCAAATGTGCAGTAAGTTGCCCATTGATCAAAGACTCAAGGACCTTTCCAAAATAAGGAAGCAAAGAAATAGGACGGTAGTTGCTAGGGATTTTAGGATCGGCGGTAGATTTGTTTAGGATAGGCCTGACCCTCGCAGCTTTACATATAACTTGGACTTCTGATTGCAAAAGTGAGGTATTAAATATATCAGTGAGGTTTCGAAGAAGCAAAGGGGCGACAATTGAAAAAAGACGAGGTGGTATCGGTTCTACCCGAGAGCCAGATTTGATCTTGGCCAGGGCAGTGGACACTTCATTTGGGTTAAGCAGGGTCAACTCCTCTAACAGTGGGAAAATGCTATCATAGTTGCTTACAAATTGTTTTGCTGTTTTAATATTATGTTTTGTAAAGGAATTGTGGATGGCGACAATCTTGTCCTCAAAAAACAAGGAAAGAGTATCTATCCAGTCTTGTGAGGGAAGATTACCTAATAGGGTAGGAGAGGTGGTAAATTCCTCTAACATTTTAAAAAGCTCCTTATTGGAATTAGCGGCCTTTTCAATCCTGTTCACGAGGTATAGCTTTTTGCTGACTTCATATTTACCAGATAGCTTTGATGGATACATTTATACTTTTCCAAATCTTCAGTACTTTTACTTTTTCTCTACTTTCGTTCAGCTGTCCTACTAGAGAGTTTTTCAATTTACTAACAAAAGCGTGCAAGTTTTTTACTGCAAACAGGCTGATGTGTTGTTGGTCCATGACTGCATCAGGTATCGCAATTCTAATGATGGTAGAAGTGTTGTTCCTACTTGTGGCACCACTGCTGCAGCCTCCGCAATTGGGAATAGCCGGTTTGTCGGCCTGAGTACTAAGGCAAACAGCATCACAATAGTTACACAATTCAGGGCACAAGCAACACAATCTTTACTGGCATACCCTGTATCCACGTGGTACATGCTGCTGCAGTAAGCTGTATACCAAAACACAGGCCAATGTCTCACTCGCAGTATCCAACTACTGTCAATGCATGTGGGACCAAATGTATGTGCTGCAGCGACAGATTCACACACTTTGGACATTAAAAAAAGTTAGTATGCAAGGGCACTGCATTTTTTAAATTAAACAATTTAAACATCATGGGTTTTCACGTGTCCTTCAACAGTGTGTGCTAATACTGAAATAAACAACATTAAAAAAAGAATACTTTCCTGGCGAAGAGTCTAATTACTATACAGCTGAAACCAAGTGTTGCATCCTGAAGTTACATTATTCTAATGAATTTTACTATCAAACTATAAAGAGACACAGTTGGGCATCAACCATTGTTTCCACACTGCCACCAAAACTGAAAATCCATTTTCCTTTAACAATGAAACAAATATAGGACCAGTGCCAATGGGATTTAGTGCTACATTGTGCATCACAAAATCATGCCCCAGTCAAACGTAGGATAGATATGCACATTGCAATACAGACCAACCACCCCTAAAATGTTGATTCAAGCATTACACATATTTTGGAAATACTGCTTACATTAATGGCCAGTGCCCTGTATTCAATGTCTGGTCTTGTCCACATTTTTGGGATATCTGTATCTTTTCACTATACCCTACGTAGTTCATACTGTCAGAAGCATTGACCATTAAAGTAAACTTTCTAAGAAAGGTTTTCCCCATTCTTAAGGCTAAAATGAGCAACTATTACATACTTACTACTATTAAAAGTAGTGTAACCTATTATCCACCATAAGGTATCAAAGGCCAAACTTTACTTTGAAGTTTACAGTGTTCCCAAATTCTATATATCTTGCATCAAAATAGTATGTTCCAAGTGAAAAAAATGGCTGGATCCAAAAAAATATGAGGTTGATTGGTGGAAAAATACTAAACATGCAGTTAAGTACATAGAGCTAAATGGAAACCTGAAAAAAGGGCAGGAGTTTGAGGAACTCATGTCACAAATACTATAATTTAAAGGAGCGAATATGTGATTTAGGACAGGAAAGGTCACTAGTCAAGGGCCCATATTAGACAAATGAAAAAGGAAAAAAAGTGAGCAGCTCCTGCTGTTCTTTCTGTGCTGAGGAATACATTGAAAATGAGGCAGGGCGCTGCCTGTCCTTTGTTATACCTCTGAACTGGAGTTAAACAAATATAGTGAAGATGAAGGAATAATACATCCTGTATTGGACAGCACTCAAGGATTTCCAAATCACGCAATGGCGAAAGAGCAAACTGAAAGACGGGATGATCCAGGAAGTAAGGAACAGAATGTTTCTGAAACTGAGACACACCCAGGATATATCGCTGTGCACGGATTGTAGGTGCCAAGCAGCTTCCATTTGTTCTTTGTATAGTAAATTATAGCAGCACGTATATATTATGTTAATGGAATAGAAAGACTATTGTTATGAACCAATATCTGAAATGGGTAAAGAAAACAATGAGATAATATTTATTTCAAAAATAGATACTGCACAGAGAAATGCAACGCCTGCACAACCACAAGCCGCCTTCGTTTCACTTCACATGAGCACCACAGCTAAAGTGCATGTTGACTGACAGGGCTTACTCGTGGGATCAGGCACGTTTGGCGGACTCTGAAACTTGTCTGGTTGGCGAACAGCCTGGTACTGGAAGAAAGAGCTCTCTAATGTGGAGCTATAGACAGCCACAAAAATAACCATAGAGCCTGAAGAAAAAAGACGAAAGCACAGAAGCTAACAACGATGTAGAGAGCCACATCAAGGGCTTTAGTCTTAGAGATATTTAAGGGCCTTAGTAAGAATGTCGATGTAGATTCTATGTCAGGACCGGAGGCTCCGATTATGCTTCTCAATTTTCTTTACTGAAAATTCTCAGCAGCCAATCAGAAAGTAAAAAACAAAAAACATACTACAATACCCATGAACCCTAGAGGTTATCACATGTTAACCATAGAGTATACCCCTATATAAGGAGTGCAAGAGAATACTACATTATCTTACTTTGCTGCTCTGCAGCCAGTTAAGTGCCTTTTCCTCTTTATTAAAAGTGCTTTCATTATGTGCTTTGAGTAATCTGTATATGCACTGATATGTTAATAATTTTAATTTGTACCTCTGCTCGCTGTTCGCGCTGCCTGTATTACTGTTGCCTGCTTCTGGCGCTTTACATTCCTTGTGCACCCGTTGTGCTCATTTCCCATTTTATACCTCTGATTGGTTCAGCGTTGGGATCGCGTTTTTCTTACACGGCGGCCCCGTCTCGGTGCGGGCACCGTCGTGTAGGTTCTGTGGGTGCAGATTCCTGACCGGCTATTCGCACTTCACTGCTGCAGCGCGGTCGGAGTTTCTGATATTTTCGGTGCTGCTTGGGGCCGCCGCACTCCGGGAGCACGGTCCGCCTCCTTAGTCCTGAGCGCTTGGTGCCTGCGGGCGTTTACGAGTGGAGCGAGAGACGGGGAGCTAGGTTGCGCGCACTGTAGCAGCGCGGGCCTCGATGTTACAGTGGTTTCAGCGGGACCGAGCATGCACGGCGGTCATTTTCGTTGTTTACCGGCGTAGTGAGGCAACACATACCAGTATTTGAGCGCAGGAGCGGCACTTGTGATTTGCTCTAGACCCACGACCTTGCCAACCTCCCAGCGACGCCCATGCCATATTGAAGGGCTTTTTGGGATGGATAATTGTGAATAGGCTCTGACTAGAGTGTTAGTGCTGGGCAAGCCCTCCCTCCACGCATTATTGTTTTAAACACTTGGAATTCTAAATTCCTGTGTTGCTTGGCTTGCCTGGGGTTTTGCCACTCCCCCTGATTTGTCATTGTCTTTCAAATTACGTTCTTCTGTGCTACTGGCAGTGCATATTGTCTCCCTTTTTACCTCCTGTGGGTTGATTTGTCACTTATCAGTGCCTGTCATGTCTAACTATTTTTATGACGAAGCAGACTACTTTGAGGTGGAACCCTCTGGGTCTTTAGAGTCGGAGCTTGTGGAAGCTCTTGATGTGGGAGTTCAACACTCCGTTAACAAGGCTATGGTCGGGCAATTGAGCCTTTAAAACGCCATTTATGCAATTATGCTGTTCAGCAGGGCTGGGTACCTGTCGCAAAATCCTGTGCTACTTCTGGTGTCAAGGCTTCTAAGAACCCCCACTCTGCGGACTTTGCCAAGCTCGCACAGACCTTGCCCTCCGACCATTCTTATTTGTCTACGAGAAAGGACAAGGGTGCTGTCTCGCCTCGCAGGGATGATGATGATTCCTCTTCCTCTACATCGACGTCTGATTCTGACGTTTCTCCTCCACCAGCCAAGAAGCAACGCAAAGAGCGGTTCATTGACGCTCCCTCTAATACTAATTTACTAAATTTTGACCCCACTGCAATAATTCATCCAAATTCTTCCTCTTGGCTTCCCTCTACCTAGGTTGCTGATCATGTGCAGTCCCATTTGAGGCAACCCTTTGACAAAGATGTCAGGGCACGTTTACGGTCAGAATGTCCGCGTCCGGATTTGGCGGACAAGGTAGCGGATACCCCGGAAGTGGATCCTTCCATGCTTACATATTTGAAAAAATATACTAAGGATCCTAAGAAATGTTTGGATTGTGCATGGAGGTCCTGCCAGGACAAATTACTCTATTTGACCGGCCCCCTAACAAAAATTTGGGATTTCGGTTACAAGCCTAAGGCTTCAGGGCAAATCATCAACCCAGATGAGTTAATTGGATGTGCTCAGCGTGCTGTTTGCATGTTGGGCAATGCCAACTGTGTAATGTCTAATGAGCGCCTTCGCTCTATTTTACTAAAGCGTGACCCAAAATTAGCGGAGTTATCCTCCTCGGAGTCGGGTCCTTTAGCGCAAGGTCTTTTATTTGGCCAACCTTTTTTAAAGGAGTTAACAAAATTTGTCGCTACTTTCAGTGGCCTGGATAAGGCGCAGGGTTCCTTAAAAAGGGCGGTTCGTCCGGTTTTTGGAAGGGCCGGACGACATCGGGGGCGGTCGTTCGGCCGCGGTTACCAACAAGGCACCCAGCGAGGATACAATTCCCAGCGTGGAAAATTCCAAGACTCTTCCTCCGCCAACTTCTATCCCCCTCGTGGATCCAGAAACTACAACAGGAAGGGACGCTATGCTGGTAACCAGGGAGGTCAACGCGAGACCGCTGCCTCAGGTGAGCCTAATTTCCTTTTCAGAGGTTCAATTGGTCGGCTCCAGTTTTTTCTCAACAAATGGCAAGAGATCTCGCAAGATGCATGGATCCTGGAGTCGGTTCATGGTTACAAGATAGAATACCTTCATTCCCCTTCTCAGGCTCTTCCCCCGCGTCCGATGGTTTTTTGCCATCAGGATCAGGTCTTCATTTCCAACAAGATCGAGTCTCTGCTAATCAAAGGGGCCATAGTGCGGACGACTCGTCATCCCCTCGGCTTTGTCAGCAACGTCTTCCTGGTCCAGAAGAAGGGGGGTGGATCCAGGCTTGTTTTAAATCTCAAGGAGTTCAATGGATGGATTGTATATCGTCACTTCAAGATGGAGGGATCCATCTTCTTCGTGATCTTCTTCAGGAAGGGGACTGGATGGTCCGCCTGGATCTGAAAGATGCTTATCTGTCAGTGCCCATTTACGGACCTCATTGCCGTTTTCTTCAGTTCCAATGGCAGGGGACGTGGTACGAGTACAAAGTCCTTCCTTTTGGCCTCTCGTCAGCACCTTGGTGCTTCACGAAGCTTCTGAGGCCTGTAGTCGCGTTCCTTCGAACCAGAGGCGTTCGCCTCATCGTTAATCTGGACGACATTCTCATCATGGGTCAGTGTCCTCGTCTGGTGATGCAACATCTTGCCTGGACTATACACCTATTACAGACTTTGGGCTTTCTGGTCATCTCTCAGAAATCTGTGTTGATTCCCTCTCAAACGATGGTTTCTGGGCTTTTTGGTCGGTTCCCTCAACTCTTCTTGCCTCCTCAAAAGATCAGATCGATCAAGAGAGAGTTGAGGTTGATTTTGAACAAGCAGACTGTGTCCTTGAGGTCTGTAGCCCGGGTCGTCAGGTTGTTAGCTTCTTCTATACAGGCGATCTTCTCGGGTCCCCTTCATTACAGAGCACTTCAACGTCTCAAGATACACCATCTCCAGAAAGGGCTCAGGTATTCCGACAAAGTTCCTCTCTCCGAGGAGGAGAGGTGGGAGATGCTGTGGTGGCTGGAACATATGGAGTCGTGGAACGGTCGAGCCCTGTTCGGCAATACGCCGGAGGTAGTCATCGAATCCAATGCCAGTCGGTGGGGTTGGGGTGCCCGGTGCAGTCAAGTGTCCACGGGAGGTCGTTGATCTCCGCAGGAACTGTCTCTCCACATCAATTGCCTGGAACTTCTAGCGGGTTCCTTTGTGATTCGGTGTCTCTCGCCCCGTCAGACGAATTGTTGCATTCTTCTCCACATGGACAACGTGTCTGCGGTTCGCTATGTCAACAAGTTAGGCGGGACCCGATCCAGGCTTCTAGCGGAGATTGCGAAGGATTTTGGGCATTTTTGCCTTCAGAACAAATTGTTTGTGGTGGCGGAGTATCTTCCAGGGTGCAGCAACTAGGTTGCCGATTGGCATTCCTGACATCTCCGGGACTTCAGTGATTGGCTTCACCCTCGAGTGTTCCGTCTGCTGTCCAAGTTGTGGGGTCTTTGCCAGATCGATGTTTGCCTCGAGGCTCAACAAACAGTTTCCAGTATTTTTCAGTTGGCGTCCGGATCCGGAGGCTCTAGCCACGGATGCGTTTCTGCAAGTGTGGCTTCTGGCTCCGGCTCTTTGTTATGCGTTCCCTCCGTTCATGATGATTCCGAGGGTCCTGGCCCGGACCAAGTGTTATCAAGCGGCACTGATTCTGATCACTCCTCGTTGGAGGGCTCAAGCATGGTTCCCGGTGCTTCTGGAGATGTTATGTGCGGTTCCAGTCCTTCTTACCCAGCGGTGGAATTTGTTGTTGGACCCTCTTCATTCTCCCCATCCATTGGTGACGTCAGGTCAACTCTTGCTGGTCGAGTGGCGAATTTCGGGGACCGCTGGAACATCCCAGGCCTTTTGAGAGACGCTGCCAGATTTATCAACGAAGCATGGTCGCCCAAAACCCACAAACGTTATGCTACAGCATGGAAACGTTGGTGTGATTGGTGCTCTCAACGGGAAGTGGATCCCTCTTCAGCAGATGTCTCCTTGGTAGTGAATTTCCTAGCGTCTTTGGCCGCCCCTGGTCTTGCTTACCGCACTGTTAACAATTTCCGGTCAGCCATCTCAGCGGGCCATGTGCCCATTGACAGCAAACCTATTGGGGAACATCCATTGTTATGTAAACTTCTTAGAGGTATCCGCTTGGTTAAGCCCCCCTGTTCTAAATATTCAGAACTTTGGGATGTCTCCCGTGTCTTACGTCTTTTGGATTCCTGGCCAGTAAATCAATCTTTGTCTCGTAAGCAACTTTCTCCCAAACTTGCTATGCTGATTTGCCTAGTCTCTCTGATATTCGCACTCTTGATCTGTTGGGTTGTCAGTTTTCACCAGAGGGAGTTTCTTTTCGAATTACAAGACGCACTAAATGTAACTATTCTTCCATCACTTATCCTGCTTTTCCTGACAATCCAAAACTGTGTGTGGTACAATGTATCCGTGATTATGAGGGGAGTACTGCAGGTTTTCGTCACTATATGGCAGGCCAATTGTTGATTGCTTTGCAGAAGCCTTTTTTCGCCCAGTGACCCCAGCTACGGTAGCAAGATGGGTGAGTTGGCTTATGGGCGAAGCAGGTATTGTGTTTCTAGATTTGGTGCTCATTCTGCTCGTGGTGCTATGGCATCCAAAGCCTTTTCTATGGGAGTCAGTTTAGCGGATATTATGAAAACAGCTGATAGGTCATCTGACTCTACATTTACAACATTTTATTACAAACCTATTGTTAATGTTGCATCTGTTGTGGTGGATCAGCTTTAAACAAGCATAATCGAGCCTCCGGTCCTGACATAGAATTAAAAATTTGCAAACATTCGTGACAAGAATTTTCAATTCTTGTAAGGACACAGAGGCGAGGATTATCCCACCCATAATTCAGTACTGTAAGGTCTGATTTGAAATGTTTATACTGTGATGTATATGTATATGCTCTTTTCTACCCTCCCCTTATGATGTAATTTCTTTTGGGGATCTGGTATTACGGCTTTGTCTTTTGATTTCAGGTTCTGACCTCAAGTAACGTTGGGTGCCGTTCACCTTTGTGGAGACTCTTCGTGACCTCCCGTTGGATGCTCTTTCATTGAAGATACCTTCAAGTTTTCATGGTTGCCTGTTGGCCGGTGTATTTTCCTTCTGATGGATGACTTAGTCTTCCCTGTGGTTCCGGATCTTGGCCTATGTTTAGTATTATTTGGACTTACCGGTTATATTACACAAAGAAAGAGGATGTAGTATTCTCTTGCACTCCTTATATAGGGGTATACTCTATAGTTACCATGTGATACCCTCTAGGGTTCATGAGTATTGTAGTATGTTTTTCACTTTCTGATTGGCTGCTGAGAATTTTCAGTAAAGAAAATTGAGAAGCATAATCCTCGCCTCAGTGTCCTTAATAGAATTGAAAACTCTTGTCACAAATGTTCGCAAATTTTTAATTTTGTCGGACCAGAGAAGCAAAATCCTATTTTTTCATGCCTGATTAAACTTCGGCCCTGTTCTGCACAGTCGAACTACGTTCCTAATCTTTAAAACTTCATGTTTCTTTATATTTATTATAATTAATATTACAGAAGTCAGTAATGTGTGTTTTTACTCATTTGTACATACAAATACAGATGCAATACTATATATTTTCCTGTCTGTGTGTGAGAGCTCTCAAGCTGTCACAAAGCCTACCTGGCCAATGGTTTTCAGCGAGGAAGATGAAACCAATCGGAAAAAGACCTTACACGTGTCCTGCCTGAAAAGTCATTTTAATCTGCTTTACATTTCACCTATAACCATAACCCTGATTCAAAACTTAAAACAATCTGGCTATTGGTTAAATCCGCACTTTCTCACTTCCTCTAAAACAAATGTGTCATTGGAAAATTGATATTGGTTTGAGACACAAATTTGCATTATTTCCTGACAACATCCTCTGCTTTATAGCTAACACTGGGCTGAGTATACGAACCCAACAAACTGAGTTTGACTCTTCTAGATAAACTCTCTAACATCCCAGGGAAGCGGGGTGGGATACACTGTGTCAATGTGGCTTCACTTAGAGCATGACACCAATAAAACAACTTGAAATTAAATTACACTTCAGGTCAAGAGAAATATAGAATTACAATGTTCCTCCTCTTCTCCGCAGGTTATCTCAGGGGCTAACTAGAAATCTCTTGGATGGGGAGGAGAGCGAGGCTCAAAATAACGCCTCTCTTATTGTATGTGGCCCAAGTTTTAACCCTTACCTTCACTAAAACAGTGCTATTCCAAATAAGATAATGCTAAATGGGACTGAGAAGACGGGTCCCCCAGGGTCACTAGAACAGTTCTAGATCACTCTGGGCTTCCCTAATGAAGATGCAGCTTCATTAGGCCCAGCTTTTGACTAGAACTATGATCTTAACAAAAAAACCTTTGTACGAAAAGAACAAGAAGTTTCTAAAATCTCCCTTTGTGGTTGTTATGGCTCCCTCTCAAGGCTCGTTCCACATCAAACATGTTTTTTTTCGTGCCACATCGATCCTTCTAGATAATTGGTAACCGGTAATGAGGAATAAGGGTTCCTTATACAAACCCTCCCCATTATCGCCAATAATCCATAACTCGGACTTTTCACCAGGCCTTTCAGACTTGGGGTTCAACAAATGGAATCAAAACAACCCACCATCACTAGGGGATTTCTTAGGCAAAGGGAGCCTTCTAACAAGTGAAACTATACGCGTAAAAGGATACTGCTGGATGATGAATTCTGAATAACCCAAATATTGCACTGGGTCAACAATTGAGAACTAAGGGACAGAGTAGGTAGAAAAATAACAATTAGAATTCCCATTTGCTGCTAATATGAGATGCATGGGCATTACTTGGCTCTAGCAAATCATCGAAGAGCTTGGTCCTTAACAAAAATAAATATGTAGCAATTTGGAAAAAGATATAGAGAAGGAAGTCCCACACAAGACACGCTTAGCAATTAGGAAAAAGGCAGCCAAGTCCTCAATCTGTTTGCAATACGAAGAAAGAGCATATTAGCGCATGACAAGGTGGTACCTCTCCCCTATGAGACTAAAGGACTCCGATATATGTTGAAAGGGGTCTGGGGCACACTAATAAATGTCTGGTGGTCTTGCCCTGGTATTAAGTTACTCTGGTGCAAAATGTTATCACATATTCAATACATAACAACAATTACGCTTCTGCTGCAGCCTTTGATGGTGCTATTGGGAGATCCAGGAAAGAAAATCATAGTTCCTTTGAAAACACACATAGGGAAATTAATTTCACCTACTGGCAACTGATGACAGCTTCGCAACTCAACATGTGGTGAGCTAAGGCTTATCTTTGCAATGGAAAACCTTTTCACCATCCTGCATGATAGAGTATACAAGTTTGAGAGGGTGTGGCACCAGTTTATTACTCACCTGTATATCAACCAGGTACTTGGGGTGGCCAAACAGTCTTGTCAAATGTTCTAAGGAGCTCCCGATTATGTAAAGTATCCCCTACCGGGACAGGTGATGAGGATAATCCTAGACACAGATAACAAACGCGGAACTAAATTGATAATTATTGTGAATTACTGCACTGTACTAAGCTTTGACAATGTCTATTAGTCCTCTTACTTCCTGATGCCAGATATGGGTCCTAAACAATAGCTCGAAAAACCAAGGAGCCCATTATATTATGAATACTGATGTAATACAAAATGTGTGATCCGTGAAATCTGAACAGAATTTTCAATTTATTCTAGAATTAGTTGCTCATATATAACCCCAGGATGTTAGTCAAAAACAACATCATCATTTATTTTAATTACATACTTTGAGGGTTTTTTGGTGGGTAAAAGAAAACACAAAGACAAAGCAATCTCCCCCACCAAATACTACCGAAATTCTCGAAGTTTGTGTAAATGTGCATGTACGTACATTAGGCACAATCTTCCCCTATTCTTTTAATTGTGTGCAGTTGTACTTAATCGGTACAGACTAATCGGTTTCTCACACATGTAAATTAGCTCCGTAAAATACAATTTAAATCGCCCACATCAACAAAGTGAGGCGGTGTGGGCTTTCTATTCACTTAAAGTGGACTAATGTGTTAGTTTACTGCCTGATTTGAATCGAAAGGCGCACATAGTTAAGAATTAGGACGCAGAGTGTAAACTCACCAACGTATAGATTGTTAATCTGGTATTTATAAGCGTGAGAAATGGGTGTTTGTGGGTCTGTTCGAGCGTGGTCACGTACTTACATCAGTGTGGCACCTGTATGCACGTGCATCTGACGTGTGGGGTAAGAAGGCAATGTCAGATAGAGGTTACACAGTCTCCGTTTGGGGGAGAGAAACATCTCAAGGAACTGGATCGGGTGTTAGCGTGAAAGCAGTTGCGTGCGGATGTGTGACTGTGTGCACCGGCACAGTATGTCAAGATATTCTAATTTAAAGGCACAGCCCTTGTGTGATAGGTGTTGCATCGGGACTGCCTACAAAAATTAGCATATAGTCCTTGCTGCTGCTCGGGACAGGGAAAGTATCCCACACATAGGTGGCGATTCTGAGGCTTCCAGGAGTACTGCAGGCCACAGCCGCACTTCGAACCTTTCATTTTGACATCGTCCGCCGCAGTATCTGGGGAAGTAACTGAAATGAAAGAGTGTCCCAGGAGAGGGTTTTTTGGTCATCATTTTTGGAGCAAGGACTTTTGGGATGGCTGAATTTTAGCTGTCAGGTACTCCGTGTTCGCTGGCAATCTTGTTAAAAATAGAAAGACTATTGCAATAAATGTTCGCCGTTTTTATGTACTGTTCGTTCAGGCGAAGTGTGTAGCAATATTTCAGGCATAGCTTCTTGCAAATTAAATTTTAGTTTATATATCTGACAGCACCTGTAAAGTGTTTATGATTGGACTGCATTATGACTGAAGAGCTCAGGTTATATAGTGGGATTATATGGTGACACCACAACAAAGCCAGAGGCCTGACGTTTCTAATAATAAACTCATATTTGTGTTAAGTACACAGGAGTGCGGGATGTTATGTTTCTAGGGGCTATGGCAGGACTGGGGCTCAAACAGTTGGAGATGCCTCCAGCATAAAGTATCCAGGCCACACTTCTGGGGTTACTTGACCGTGTGACTTTCTTTTGTTGTGCACCACACGTTGTTTGTGAGGCCCTGTAGAGTGTGTGTGTGTATATCCATGGGCATATTTACCTGCTGGTTTGTAGATATTTGTTCATTTTGCATAGTATTTCGTTTTGTAAATAATACATTACTTTTTCTTTTAAGTAAAAGCACTGGCCAGACAGTATTTTATTTGGTGCGTTGCAGAGTTCTGAGTCTCTAGACCACAGCACCTACTCTGAGTAAGCCTTGGACTGCTCTGCCTTGCAGTGCTGACAGCCAAACTGGTTCCATTTTGGTGGTTAACAATAAGGTGACACCAAAGGTGAAATACCCCAAGTTGTTATAGTTGGGCCACAATGCATTCTGAATGCCTTGGGGCCCTCCAACCTGGATTGCTCATACTATTATATATTGATTCAGTTGTATATTTCCACCCAAAGTAATGTAACTGTTATCCTTTTTCATCCCTTTATCTAAATTTCTTTTTATAGTCGTCTCTTCTCAATTCCACAGTTATTTATTCCCTAGGTAGGTTAATTCCTTCAACACAGTTTTTTTGTTGCATGTCTCTCTCATGTCTAATCAATGTGCTAGTTGGCCAATGCAGGTTTTGGTGCAGGTTGCAACTGGTTGTGGCAGCAAATCATTTTATAGGATGGCTGGATGGGTGTACTCCTGTGAATGAGGTATTTAGTAGTATAGTATTCCAGTATAGTAACTGATCACGTGATCCAGATACCCAGGACAAATCAAGTGATATTCTAATACAATGTTTCCGGAGGGAATAGTTTACCCTCCCCCTCAGAGGAGTTAGAGTGGAAAGGGGGGCTGATTGGTCAGGCCAGACATTTGGTAAACCGTAGAAGGAAGGTAGGGCCCTGGTGATCCCCCTCATTACCATTCGAGGTTTTCTACCAGATCTACTGGTTTCTGGGTTGACTATCAAAACCCTATTAGGGGTATCTACCTCAAGGGACTACCCAGTTGCTGAATGGGTACTGGCAGTAGGTAAAACAGATGCATAAGTAGCGGATGATATTGATGGTGCCCCCGATAATTAAGGTATTCTAGTACAAAGTAGTGAGGGATTAGATGCTACAATTAGTCTATCTCCTATCTAGCTACACTATTCAAAGGATCGGTTGCTAAATGAGTTGTGTTTTAGCCAAAAATACACACACAGGAATAATAATATGGTTCCTCTTGGTCCTACCAAGATCAGAAGCCCTAAGATGCATTTCACCTGCTCCTTCATAGCACTGGCAATACAAAAAGCAGGACAGAAGTAGGGAAATCTACGGGAATTGCCAGACACGACAAATGTGTATAAAAAGGTTTTTGCAGCATTCTCAGAACAAGGGGTTCTCCTGCCTCACTGAAGCTAGTCTCCATAGAAGGGCAGGACCAGTAATAGGAGAGGGGACAATATTCCATTTGATATCTTGAGGGCTGCAATGGGAAGACCATGGATGGAGTTGGGGTGTTGGAGCAAGCACTACATAGCTAAGACAGTGTACCCCAACCTCTGCTTGAGAAGCCAGGAACTCTTTGCTCAATATGTTACCAAGGATCATGTCTCCAAAAAGGGAGGTGAATTCTATTGCGGAACAATCAGGAGAAGAAAAATTGAGATTTCTGGAGGCCTAATCACAAAATCTAACTGGTTTACTTTTTTAAATGGACTGCTTTACGAGGAGAGGACTTATCCACAGAAACAAATTCCTGACAGCCTGGGTAATTTAGAGAGGTGTTTTCATATTAGCCTTTCACTTCTGCACCTGCAGTTTTCTCCAAGGCTGTTTGCATTAGGCCTCCAGGGATCAACATGGGTCAACCGGTCAAGATCCTTAATCGCCCTGTTAGAAATTTCCCACTGAGACTGAAGTATGTAGCCGGCCATGAAAGCAATCAAGTGTTTGCTTCCTCAGAAAAATTGAAGTAGAACAGTAGTAACTAGACATGTTCCTGTGGACCAAGGAGATTTGTGGCAAGCCTCCTGCAACTGTAAAGGTGGGGTGGAGTCTGAGCTATTAGTCCTGATGACCTTGGGGCTTCTCTTCAAGTTAGTAGTGCTACCATCACTTACATACAAGCTTTGGACTTGCATAATTTCCGTTCTTGGGGAACCAGGACAACCTGACAGGCCTCCACTGCACAACATGAAAAGCTCTATTGCTTATTTGAGCATTTTCTTTTATCACCGCAGCAAGACAACTGTATCTGATATTGTAGATCATTTATTGCCTACAGTTTTCAAGCTTGCACCATCGAAAACATTCAACTTCTAGAAACAGTTCAAAGCTAAAAACGTGCCAACAATGTTAACCAGTCTATGGTCACTCTCGGGTCAACCAGAAGGTATCAAGGTTCCGATGATCAAATGTACGGAAGAAACTAACACTTTCTTATTTCTTTTCACTTCTAATGGATAACACTGCCCTTTCCCCCCCCCCCAATGCTTTTCTATGGGGTGGTTCTTCTTTTCTTTACAACGTTTGCTCCTTGTATCTGGCTTTCTTCCTTCTTGTGAAATTTTAGTTATTCATTTATTTTGCTTATCAGAGCTGGTTTGTACCTTCTAAGTTTTTTAATTTCTTCATTGCGTTATATTCTGAAAGCAGATGTAGTGATTGTAGGACACCACCCACTAAACTGTGCAACTGCTTGGTGTTATCATGCATCATCATGTGCAACAATGTAAGTCATCTTTTTAGATGGCTTCCCTCTTAGTACCTCTTACAGTTTTTACGACCTACCAACAATTACTTAGACTTCCTGTTTTGTTATTCCTTACTGTAAGACGTTTGCTTTTTTACTACCAGAGCTCTGTGGCCTACCAAGACCCCACATAGATCATGGCGTGATACATTTTTTTTTGATGAAACACGTGTCGGCAGCTTTTAAAAGATTTGAGCACATTGTGCAATCATGTCTTCTAAGATTCAACAAGAATAAAAACTGTTCTTTAAAATCACGACTGGCATCCGGGAATTGTACTTGCCTTTTCAGTTCTTTGTGAAATATAAAATGCATAGTGTGCTAACCATGACATGCATGTTTTTTTCTTAGCATTTCTATGAGTACAACACGTTTGGGGGTGGCCATAGTCTGCTACGGTAGGTAGCCTTTTCAGTTGGATGCTACCAAGTGTCTAGCATCTGCAATTTAAACATTGGAGTTTACTGCTTGTGAATGTATGCTATTCATCTCACAGCTGCTAGGTTTTATTTGTATTATAATTGTGACTACCTTGGGCTATATTATAGATAAAACACATTGTCCGTTTCACTGCGGTCTACCTTTTGCAGGCTCTCCCGGGGAGGGGGTGGGGGGGAAATCAGCGACAGTATGCCCAATTACAAACAAATCACTGACCAAAGGACAGATGCAAACTAGTGAAAGGAAGAATGACTGTTTTCAGCAGTTGCTCCGTCTGCCAAAGTGCAGGCACCATCTGACCTGTACATCAAAGGTGGAACAGAAATCTGCTCCCCCCTGCAAGGGGATGTCTGGATGGTCCATGGGACTTACTTTCCTGTCTTGCACCTCTTGACAGAGTAAAGTGTTTCCCTAATTTGCATGGGGCCACCTAAGGTCATATCTTATGCAAATGAGGCAACACCACTTTAGGATGGTGCTACATGTGCACCAGCACTTTCTTTACTACAGAAGGGGCCATGGAAGCGTCTGCAGCTCCTTCTGTAATACCAAAGTACCCCAGGACGCAGAAAGTAGATGAACATGCCTAGCACTTTATATAATATAAGCCTGTTGCACTTATATCGTGCATTTTCCCTGACGAGAATCTTCCAGTTGTGCAAGTTACAAACTGTAAGTCAGGAATTCGTCACAGAAACTTTACCTTTATGGATAAACTTGTTTGTGCCTGGTTGGGGATCAGTCACAGCTCACAAGAAGTCTGTGACATCTCTTTCTCATAAGCCAGTACCCAGATTCCCTGACAGCAGCCCATTTAGTACCCCAAATCCTTGGTAAAGTGTGGACAGATGTTGTGTGTGTATACAGTGTGCTAACTATGTCTTTTTAAAGAAACAGTATTTATCAGGAATAAATATCCACATAAAGTATTTTCAACTTCTGGCCACAGGACAGATACAAAGAAGATAATCATCAGACTTGAAAGCAAAATATAATTTAATGCTGTTTTGCTACAGTAAAATAGTTTTTCTAAAGATTGAGATACTTTTCAATGTGCCTGCCCATAAATGAGGTTTTACATGTGCCATGGTTCCTTGAGTCAGCCAGTTTTAATAGGATTTGGCATGATTTGAATGAGGCTGATTCCGCATCGACAATTTTTATACACTTTGAAATATCTCAACAACCTTCAGATCATCTAATATTTTCCGAAAAGCGACATAAGGAACATCTGCAAAGAAAAACTGAAAATGCGATTGGTCTAACAACCTCTGTTTGTGGGGGAACATCTGCATAATAACCAATCTCTTTAGTTGAATTAACGTTTGCTCATGTTGTCACTTTTTTCTCATCCCTCTTTAACTGTTCCTGAGGATTCAAAATACCGAGGCACACAACACAATTCTCTGCATAGTAGGACATATTTCCCTCAACATACTACAAATAAAGGCACGTTTGTTGCCATGCACAGGAAGATATTTACACAAAAAAAATGAACTTTAAACCAAGATGATTTTGGTGTCTTTACTTTAAAAAAAAGTGTGCAACACAGAACAGTAAACTAACTACAAAGAAGCATGTCAGAATTTTAAGGACATTTTAAGGATGGGGTTTTCCTGGCCAAAACATTCTCTTACCAAATGTAAATGTAATAATTGCATGTGAACAGCAACCAGGAAGATAAGTAAACACATCATTTCTCCTCAGAACTGTGTCTTGTAGATGATAATACTCACACTCACAGAGTCAAAAATAGCTCACACTCAAGTCTAATAAAAAGTCTAGTAAAAAGTTAACAACACCCAATTCACTGGGGGGTGTAACCAGTTTGCATATTTCTGGACGACAAACGCGATTGAAATGGACAGCTCTAAGTAAAATGTAAAACGCTTTGCCTGTCACTAATTCCTGACAATCACATGAAAAGGACGTGTACACATAGTAGAGCCCAGAGATCCTTGTCAAGAGTGACTATTCAGGCATTTCTGTAAAATAGCAGCTCCTGAGTACCTTCAGAATTATACTGGTGTAGGCCCTGACAAGACTCTACAATTGCTTTTTCTGCCATGAAAAGAGTAGAGTTATCAAACAAATCTGTACACACTTGATAACTAAGGAAAGCTAGTCTATTGAGCAGGTACTTTCTTTTCAAGGCACCTGCTTTTTAACAAGGATTACCTAATTCATGATTCAATGCAAACCAAAGCACCTTTAAATGAGTGTGCTGTTATGCATTCTCCAAGGTCAATCATTTGCGAGATACAGGATGATGGTTCAAACTGTCCTGTACGGCCCTAAAGTTTAAAGTGTTGATCAAGGGCTCTCAAAATCAATCTTTAAGAATACATCATGTGATAAAATATAAGCCCTTTTCACTGAGAATATAATTTGTTGTCGGGTATAAAGGTAAAATAAATCCTATATATGTGTAGAAAAAAAAATCATAAATAAGCCTACCTTCACATGTAAATTAAAGAGTATGTAAGGAGAGGCCACATACAATTAATCCAATAAGCGTACCAGAGCTTTTGAATAAGAGATACTACATAATACACCATTTGAAGTCTTCTTAAAGTTGTCTATGAATGGTGATGAGATCTGTAGAGAAAAAAATGTGGCATAAACTGTTTCATGAGCCTTTACGTATATCTGAGGTTCGACAGACCCATTTTGCAAAAATAAAATAGTTTTTTTTACAATGAAGAGTTAATAAGGATATTGCATTCCCATTAGACAGATACACACACCTTTGTGATCAAAACCGAGGCCACAGTACTAAAGTAGTGCAAATAGATTTGTCTGAAAAAGTTCTTGACACTTTCTTAAAAGTGAATTAGTTTATGTTGGTTTTGTGAAATACACTTTGTCCAAACTATCTTAGTTATAATTTCAGAGAGGTAAAATAACTGAAATGCCTCTTTACATTTAAAAATTGCTACCAAATTAAAGAAGTTGTGAACAAATCTATGAATTATTCTGCAGGAATTCATTCATCTATGAAGTACTGTGCAGGAACAAGAAAGTAGATCTTTGTTATATTTTTTGCATCAATATATTCAACATGAAAAAACTTGCCACATTCGAAGTTCATGAAAATTCGAAAGAAAAACAGATTAATTAAATATTATAAGTGTCACATTTATCACAGTTGCTATGCTTCCAGCATTGCAAAGACATACTAAAGGCTAAAAATATATATTGACTCAGCAACTGGAGCCACCATTACTGCTCAGAACACACACTGCTGCATTAAGAAGAGAGATTTCTTAGTCTCTGGTCATAAAAAACACAAACAAAAAAACATGTTAAAAAATATAAGTCAATATTTTGTAAAGTCAGTAAAATAACACACCATTTGTTGCAATTATATCTAATCGTGAACTTAAAAACATGAGAATGTGGTCAACACTTAATAAGGGTCAAATAAAATATCTTAAATAAAATGTAAAAGGCAGCAGGACAGCATGGGACACGCTCTAGGACTGAATGCGTGTGCACAATCCCGATTGTTAAATGATGTAGTTCTTGCAGACCACCAAAAGTCATCCCTGTTGCAAACAAGTGTCTTAAGGAGGGGAATCCTTATGAGATCACTCCACTGGCCAATTTCTGAAGACAGGGTAAAAATAATGAGGAGAGTACATTTCGAAGAAGTAACTGAAAGAACTGTCCTCCCATATGTAGTTCGTAAGGATTCATAACTCCCAAGTTATCAGCAGTCAATTACTTGTCTTCCGTTGATTTATTCCTTGAAGGCTAAGAGTTTGGATCTGACTACGCAGTTCTTCTACTCTACTCAGCAGTGCTGACCGCTCAAGTTCCAAAGCAAGGACTGAATGCTTCAATTTGCTTTCAGAGCTCCTGAAATTGTCCACTGTGGATTCCAGACTTTGAATCTTCCCATGAGCTACCTAAAACGAAAGAATAATTTTAGTGCGGATAAGACATCTACTTATGATACCAGAGCATCAGAAAGAATTGAATACAACTCCAAAACGAGCCCAATCAAATGTTGAACTGATAAGAATGCCATCTAATAAAAGCACTTGTAGATTGTTCATCATTCTGGATTATACAGTAGGCCAGTTTAACATTTACGTGTTGTACAATCAAGTTTCAGACAGGCGATGTCTAATGGACTTTGATGTTCTCGACAGGAATTCATGATGGAGGAAATGCAGATATGCTGTACACCGCTTAAAAAATTGATCATAAAAACAATTACACATGGCAAGGCAGTTCAGTGCAAAAACAATCATGAAAAGTAAAAGAAAAATGTCTGCGGTAGAACATTTCTTTACATCTTTAAGTGAAACATGCTGGGCAAGGCGAGTTGTATGGTCAGATGTTTACCAGAATTAGAATTAGAATCGAGTCAATAAAATAAGGAAAATATGGATACTAGTGGGAAAAGCATTTTAGCATAACTGGTGACTGAAGATCACTTACAATTCCATCAGAGCCATACTAAGGATCAGACCCAGTAAAATGGTAATATAATTCATCAAATACCAATGACATCCTTTAAAAGATTTTAGTGCAGCAAAGCTAGTTTTGGTGCAATGTAACTGGTGTGGTAAACATCTTTGTCAACATTTCACACCCCAGGTTACTTTGTGTCGGTTCATCGATAAACAAAGCTAGAAAACATTATACTACTATTATAGTAATAACAATGCTAAATAGGATTTCTTGGTTATATATTTCTCCTCTACACAAAAAGGATAGTGCAGCCGTTATTATAATATTTTCATTCCTGATAATATAGGGTTACAGTGTCCCAGGTGTTGAACGAGAATATAGTTGTCTGAATATCATCTGAGTACCATGTCCTAAATATACAAAAATATTTCCCCATTTGGTGTTAATAATTGAAAACCTAAACCCAATGGGAGGATATTTAAGACAGTATTCATGTTAGACGTTATTTCTTGTTATATGAGAGTCTGACATAACATGATCCTGGAGCTGGCAAGGGCACTATTCTTTTTGATTTAACAAAAAAGGTTTAGTCCCTCTCCCTTATTACGAAGACGTAAATACCTTTCTTTTCATTCGGAAGTTTGTCAGTTTCCCTTAATCAGAATGCGAGTTGAATGGTGCTATTTATCAACGTTCACCTTCCTTCTTTCTACAGCTTTTTTTGTACCCCATTATTTTCTTAGTTTGAAAGGCTCAGCTATGACTTCACTCTTGAGTGGACATCTAGCAACCAAGCCAGGTTTTTTTATTTGTTGTTTAGGGAAATGGGCCTAGAAGGCTTGTTTATAGATATATGTATCGCCTGGCACTCCTTGGGAATGTTCACTGTGATAAAGTCTACTGGTCGTGGTGCTATACTGTCCCGCTGGGGCACTGTGCACTGGTACCAGGTGTTTTCCTAATACTCCTTTTAATGAGGCAGGAGGACACCAGTTCACCATGTCTTTTTTTTTTTGATAATCAAGTTTATTGATATTTAGGTGAAGACAAACATTCGCATTGACAGCAAAATCAAGCACAGTACCTCGAGCACCATTAACAGTAAAGGCTATGACATAGGCCTGAGCATCGGGCCCTAAAGTAGGCCCCTGTATAAGTCTAACAGGATAGATATGAATACACACAACAATCAAGACAATAGGTTGAGCCATTTACCCCAGATCTTTTCAAACATGTCTGGGCAACCTCGGGCCTCAAAGAGGGGTTCCTCCTGGGTCGCGCACCAATCCACCCCCCTTTGCCTGTCCACCATGTCTTACTGACAGAGTACCCCTTGCTTTGCAAAGGAGATAGAGTGAAGCAAAGCCCATAACCCCCCCTACAGCCTGCAATGTCAGAGGTTTGTGTTTCCATTTCGAATGAAAAGGAAGTACTGAGCTCTTGTGCAGCTTCGACCCTCCTGCCTCTCGAATCCTCTAACCAGTGGCCCTCCTTCGTGGTATGCAGGTCTGCATCAGTTCATACCCTTAGGTTTTTTTACTGCAAAGGACCTTACTTTGCAGGTTACAACCCAGCTTTCGCTGGCGTCAGATGAGGCTCTTGGTGCTTAAAGCATTCCTTCCGGGTCGTTGTTGGAGTAAAGTACCTTGATAGAAGCTGGATGTTCTTCCAGCTGTCATGTACCACTACTCCTCCTCAAGTTTCAAATCTTGCTGGGGTGTGGTGGGGTGCTTTCACATGCCACGTTTGAGACATCTTCTCGGAAATGGAACACCATGGTTATTCAAGCTACATAGGTCTTAATCCCACCATACATAAGAGATATTCTACAGTGTCTGTTCCTCAGAAAAATGATTAATGTTCTATCACTATGTAGGTATCAGGATAGAAGCTGAACATGGCTCTGGGCTGGCAGAAACCTAAGCAGGTTTCTGCAGCCATACAATACTGCTTGTGGTATATTCTCCTTCACTCCTTCATAAACTGGGAGCCAAAAACAATGTACCACAAGTCTAGGGCATTTGAGGCTGGTACTCCTCCCTATGTGCAGTTTCCCTTTATGTCTTTGATACTCTGCATTGCAGAAATGGTAGGTTACTCTAGTTGGTTGAACAAGTCACACAGGGGTCTACATGAGACCTGCAAGTCATGGTGGAAGGTGCAGCCACTGCCGCCATGATCCAGCCCTGGTTGCCCAGTATGTGCTCATTCAGACTTCAGCAGCTGTAACTGAAGCCTGTACTTTGCAAGCAGCGTCTAAACAGGATACACAGTTAACCTGCTGTGGCTAGTTCCTTTGGACCATGTCGCAATACTAAGGCGCTGATTAGCTAACTGCTCAGCAAATAAAAAACTATATTTTCCAGCATCCCTGTGGAGTGGACATCTGGCTATTGCAGGTATGAGATGTAAAACCCTTGGTCATAGCTCATCTTTAGTGGCTCTTCTGAGGAAGATGAAAGAGCGTTTTGGTTCAGTCGAAGACTACAGCAGTCTCCTTGCTTGCTGGTGCAAGCTCTCCTTTGGGTATCAGCATCCCTAGCAGGGCACTTTGTGGGCATTGTAGGAAGGTGGAATCTGACTACATGGTTGCACCCACTTTTTTTCTGGTGTTTTGATGGTTTTTGACTTAGTTTGGCTGGGATCCTGCTATTCAAGACCCCAGTCGATCTGCTTTCCTCTCATTAGGTACACTCTAGTTTGGTTACTGGGGTACCCTTGTGAGTCCCTAGTATATGGTACACCAGGTACTCAAGGCATAGGTACCCCAGAGACCTACCAGGGGCTGCAGCATGTATTAGGCCACCCTTGGGAAGCCTTCCAAAATGAAACCACAGGACTGCTACTGCAGCCTGGATAAGGTGGTGCATGCACCCTTTACTAAGATATAGGTTACCTACATCTAACTTTAATCACAGCACATATAAACCTATCAGTCACTACTATGGCAGGCCTTGTCAATCATGAAGGCAGACTGCTTGGTTTTGTGTGAGAGGGTGCCCATGCATGAGCTGGGCCCCTCTGCAGCGTTCAGAGCCTATTCTCTGAGGCTGTTCTGTGATGCAGCCAGACCATATACTCTTAAGTGCATTATAACCTCACTGTAAATGCTAACTTAAGAATGTCTGCATGGAAATATATTGTGTTCAAACACTTTGGAATCCTACCCCCACCCCCGCCAGTCCTGGTGGCGGGGTGGGATTTAGAATTCCATCCTCCTAGAGGGAGAGACATGTACACACTGGTGTCAGGGTCCCACAAGTCTTACCTGGTATACTTGCAGACTGATCTTGCAGAGACGTCGTGAAAGACCTCCACCATACCCTACCTTTCCCTAGTAAGGGATAGAATACAAACCCGGGCAAGGATAGGTTTGGGGGAAGTAATCCTAAAATGAAGAGCGGGGATATGTTCGTTAACACCCAATGAGACGTTCCTATCGATGTAGAGATTCTCTCTCGGGGTCACCAACTTGAAGGAGATAACCACAGGTATTAATATCTACTCTACCAACTCCAGGAGCATACATACCACAAACATACCGGCACCAAGGTATTGTCCATGTAATAATCACCTGGAAGCGGTAAGGAAGTAGTAGAGGATATCTTCAGGGATGCAGCAAGGTAACCACTCTTCCTGCGTGTGTTGAACTATATCACATAGGGGAAGCCCTCCTGCGCTATCAATGGAGGAAACAATACGAGACCGCGCTCCTGCGCATCCGAGGGTTCAACAAAGCAAGAGAGCGCTCCTGCGCAACTCAGGAGGCAACAACATGAGACTGCGCTCCTGTGCGTCTCAGGGGGCAACAAAACAAGAGAGCGCTCCTGCGCTTCCAATGGGGAACAACGTGAGACTGCGCTCCTGTGCGTCTTAGGGGGCAACAAAACAAGAGAGCGCTCCTGCGCTTTAAAAAGAGGGTGAGATGCGAAACCGCACTCCAGCGTGTCTCGCGGATACACTGATGTCCGTGATAGAAGCGCACTAGCATTTCAAAGGGGGCAAATGCGAGAACGCGCTCTAGCGCGTCTTGCGGTTTCACAAATGTCAGCAATAGAAGCGCACCAGCACTTCAAAGGGGGTAGGATGCGAGACTGCACTCCAGCGGGTCTCGCGGTTTCACAAAGGTAAATGATAGAAGCGCTCCAGCGCTTCAAAAGGGGGCATGATGCGAGACCGCGCTCCAGCGCGTCTCGCGGTTTCACTACTGTCAGCGGTGGAAGCGGTCCAGCGCTTCTGCGAACAGGCACACCTGCGCGAGTGTGACAGCAGCTAAGGGATTCCGGGAAGGTCGGGAAAGCAAGTTGCGGACTCCACGGGCTCCTCTCTGCAGCAGTACTTGAAGCACTGCCGGGCTGAGATCCACGGGTTTGAATGCGGTCTCACCCGGTAGTGCAGGCAGCAGTTCCTGACTACTTCCGGAAGCATGAAGGCCCTAGCAGGAAGTGTTCTGCCTTCAGTGAAAAGATCGTCCGCAAAACGCGGACCGGCTCCATTCAACCATACAACAAACAGGCAGGGCAGAGAGTAGAACGTGACAACCGGTCTGCCAGGTAATAGTTTAAAAGAGCCCTGGCATCACAAAACTGATGCTGCAGCCACAGACACGAGTCTGGCCTCCTGCTGCTGACCGAAACTCCGGAAGGGGAGGCCTGGACAATAGGTTTCCTGTCACAGGGAGGTGTAACCACCTCCCAGACAGGCTTTAGTGTATTGGGGCTGGGTGGGTGCACTCAGAGTGCTTTGAAGTCAGCACTGGGGGCACATTTGGTGTCCCTGTGCATAGTCCAGTTCAAATCGGTTGCAGGGGCTACCAGCCCCTGCTCTGGTGCGAAACTGGACAAAGGAAATGGGTGTAGCCACCCCTCTTTCCAGATCCTCCTATAGGTGGGTCCCCAGAGTATGTCCAACCCTTTTCTTTAGTATAAGTAAGGAACCCCTGGCAACACAATTTTAGATTACACCTGGACGAAACTCTGAAACTGAATCCTGGAACTTCAACGCTCTAATAAAGAGTAGAGGATGGAAGAATCTCCCTTGGGGTCAAGGAGTGACTCCCCTGCTCAAGCAGGCACCAACAAAGCATTTGCCGGTCTGCATCTCCGAAGCTCCTGCCGGACTCCGAAGTATTTGCAACACAGGAAGAGGATTTCCAGACTTCTCAGAGGCCGACCAGAGTCCCCAGCAAAGCTGAGACCTGCAGCCCTCGTGAGTGACGTGGAACCGGAACTCCTGGACGCGTGCACATTTTCTAGTGCATTGACTTCTCGACATCGCCTGAAGTTGTGCTTTGGGTTACTTGTAGCCCAAGCCCCAAGCACCATCTGCACGGAAGATTGTGGGCCTACACTCCACGAGTGTTCCGTGAGTCCGCTTCTTGCATTTCCGCTCAAGGCTCCTTCCCGATCCCTGGTCCATCGACTGGTGGGTCCTTGTGAAGGCAACTCTGATTTTCCTTGGGCTTCCCTGGTTGCTCCAGATGTGTCCTGACTCCCCACCGAGTGGTGAGTACCTCAGATCTTGCTGGTCTGCACTAAAGCATTTCTTTGATTTCTGCGTGGGTTGCTTTTGCCAAGGATTGTTGGGTCCAATCTGGGCACCGACACCGCAGCACTCGACATCCTTTGTGGGACAGCTCGAATCCAGCTCCTGGTCATCGTCTACACCTCCTGGTGCTTGTGGCTGAAAAGTCAAGTTTCACCTCTCACCTCAAATCCCCCGACATCAGTGGGCCTTTGCCTATCGTGCCCCTGGTCACTGGCTAGTGACCCAGACTCTGTCCCCTCTGCTTTCAGGTTCGTCTCATCTTCGATCCAGGCTTGGATCACACCGGACACTTTCCACTTCTTCGGCAGCAGCACTTTGAGGCAAATCGCCATTGAAAATGACGACGAAACCCAACACTAAAAGACACCTATACACCCAGCTTCCCTGGGTGAGGTAACTCGAGTACTCAGGTGCTCCCGTGGGTGTTGGCTCTAGAACCCCTTAAGTCTAAAGGAGTTTGCTAAAAGTCCTCTCCTAAGTGTCCTTTATCTTTAAATTTCCAACCACGACTTTCCCTACTGAAGTTAATGGTGATTCGCGGCTGTGTTTAGACACTACAAGCGTCCTCTGTGGGTCCCCTGTGTCACTACCTTGGGTGGTTCCTTGTGGTCCCTGCACTTCTACAGGCTTTGGGCCTTGTGTCTGGTCAAGTCGTGGTTCTTATACTACTTTCTTAATATATGTTTTGGTACGCCCCTAGGGCTCAACGTATATTGTGCTAATTTACTGTGTGCTATTATGTTTACTGTATGTACTTTTGCCTCTAGCCTCATAAAGAGACTAGTGGGATGTGTTTAGAATAAATACATATATTTTATATATATACCTGGTCTGGTTCTCCTTTCATTTGGTCATTCACGAGGTTATAGACTGGTAAAACAAGCTGCTTTATAATCGTCCAAGACTTAACCTGAAGGCTGCTCTCCACAGCTACCACTAGATAGCTTTCTATAAAGGTTGTCTTTAACCTACCATCAATAAGGGTCGTTTGGATTGATGCAAGGTGCCCACTAGAATAGTGGACAGCATATGCCGGGCTAACTTCTCACAGGCATACTTGAAGCCCTTGGGCCAAATGGTGGATTTGACCTAGAACATTTTGTGAGTGTAAATACTCGTACAAGAACGGCTGTTGAATTCAGGTACCTTCTTTGTGTGATTCCTGGTTTGACTTAAAAACTAAAACTGTGTTGAAGTTTTTTTTTGTGAGGTTGTCTGATGAAACAAATTGCACTGTAAAGCCAAAGCTTAGTTTTGAAACCGAGCACAAATTATTGGGTCCCTAATTTTGACTTTATTGTTGGTGCCCAGTACTTTTTTTGTTCTTTAAATCATTTTCCTTTCTGGGAACGCAATTTGTGGTCAGTGAGGTAACGGACAAGGAATTGACACAACACAGCTGCTGTTTCACATGGAAGTTGGATAGCTGTTACCTGACAAGGTGTAAACACAAAAGAAAGTAGTTAGCTAGGTACAAAAGAATAAAATCTGGTCTTATTGATTTTTCACGAGCAGCTGCTGCATTGTTGTCAGGCTTGCTGTCATTAATGCACAGGTTTGCTATGGAATATTTGGTCACTATCCTTCTATGTTGCTTGCCGTACGTTTTCCTTCTTTTCCAGATCTCTTTTCCACCAGCGACCTACCCAAAAAGCCATCTTTGTTGCTTATAAAAGTAGCATGGAACTAATGCTGGTAAACATGCTGGAGTACAGGATTGATTCCTGCTTTGTGTGTCAAAGAACCCAGGTTCAAACACTAGACTCGTCCGTTGCTCGATTATTCTGGGCCACCTTTCGGAACATCATTTTCAAATACTGTGACTGAGACCACCTTTAAGCAGATTAGTGCTGCTCCTGTTTTAATAGGAACAGTCAAGCCTGAACTGCTATACCAGGGGCCACATGTATCATGCATTTTACCAGTCGCAAATGGCCCACTTTGCAGAATCAGGCGTTTTAAGGAAAATGGGCTGCATTAAAAAATGGGTCCTTTATTTAAAAGCAATCACGGACATGGTGGTCAGCTGACCTCAGCAGGACACCATCCCCGTGATTTCAGCAATTCACAATGCATCGCAAATTGCAACCTACCTCAGTAATATTCATGAGGTAGGTCACTTTGCGACTAATTCAGAATCGCTAAACAAAACTAATGGAGTTTCATACATAAGGAATAGCGATTACCTACTTGCAATTCGCAGAAAATCACAATTAGGTAATCGCTATTTCCACTATTGATTCATGTGTCCCCAGGTCCCTTCCAGACGGGAAGCCAAGCCCAGATGGGAAACAAGTTTTGGGATATTTAGGGCTCGTCAATTAGATACAGCTTGAGTCCTGTGGCACAGTGAGCAAGGGAATCCCCTTCTCATAGCGTGTCTATTGCAACAAAAAACAAACCGAAGGAAGGAATGCTAGAATTAATTGCAGCCACTTCTGAACGCTCAGGGCCACATGTCAGACCTTTACTTTTTGCTCACTTTGCCACTTCAAATAGAGACCAGCCAAATTCAAATGAGCCTTGGTCCTGCTCCAATAAGAGCAATCCAGCTTTAACTGCCACATCAGGTCTCTTCCAAATGGTGTGGAAATAGGCGTTTCATATAGATTTCAATTAGCTGCCTACCAGATACATAGTTTATTCAGTTTTTAATATTATGCCATAACGGAGTATTCACTTTGGCCGACTAGAATTCCTGTGCTTAAGGTATGCTCTCCAAATATGTTTTTTACTGGCACCTTTGAAAGGTAAAGCAGTGACTTTCAAAACAGTCACATCACTTTCTAATTCAAAAAATGAAAATTATATTACAAGGTTCATCACGAGAAAGGGAACATATATTGGCATGGAAATAACTATCATTCCCTCTGGGTAAGGAAGGCATCCAACTCGCTAAAGATGTGCTTGTCTGATTAGACAACCATTGGATGGAAATGAAAAATGAGGGAATGATAGGAGTCTAATATACAGGTGCCACGAATAAAAGGTAGGGAGGAGATGAAGCCAAGTGGTCAGAGCCGCCGACTTCGGAACCTGGGGACCCAGGTTCGGATCTGAGACTAAGCCCTTGGCACAACATTGTGTGAGTCTGAGCAAATCACTCAATCTTTCCTGTGCCTAAAAATGTGGACTGTAACGTATGAAATGAATTTGTGTAATCCCTTGATCTAAATGACCTTTCAGATAGTCTCCCAGCCCTCCCATCCCCATCCCCATCTAATGTATAGGGCTCAATTACTTCCGAGTTAGGTTTGTGCTCCATACATACAAAAGACACGCACACATTTTAGGTCATGAACCAATAAAACAGAAAGCATTATCTGCCAAGCAATACATTTAAATATGTACTGATTGTTAAATAATGCTCAAACTAACCAACAGAGAAATATCTATACATGAGAGCGATATGTAATTTAGGAGTGTGAATGTGGAATAAAACTTTACACAGACTTTTGTTCACCATCCTTCAACCCAAAACCTGGGATTTTCTGATATACGTTGACAGTCAAGCTTGATGGACTCTATAGAGTGCACTACATTTGTTTCTATCAGAACAGAAGTTAATTCTCTAAAAGCTAAAAGGCATTACATTTGCCCAAATATGTACAAACATAAAACCTGTAGCCAAAAAATGGTGAAGTAATCCAAATAAGGGTTTTCCAACGCATCAAGCCACTTATTAGAGTGGTAAATCTATGGAGTCAACAAAAATTCAAACCTTGAACTCCTTGAGCTCAAGTACATTAATGGCACAGACACCTCGTATCTCAATTGCTCATTGGCAGCAAGCTCGGGTTTAAAACACAGCATAAGTAGACTCCTTCAGATCAACACTAACTCTCCCTCCACAATTCTTAAAACCTGAATTCAGAATGCCTGTTCAAGCACTCGTCTTATTCCACCTGGATGAATGCAACATCTTGCTTCCAGACCCCAATCTCTTGGTTTTGTAGCGTATATATGTGGTTGTTTGCGCTACTCATCACACAACTCGTAACATTTGGCCTCATGGTTCAAGATTTCGAAGGGGTTCCTTTGACTCCCACAACACATTCAAGATCTGCTACATTACCTTGAGGCAGCGAACTTAAACGCATCACCTTACATGGCAGACAAAATTAAGAACCTGAGTGCAGCAATAACATAAACAGACTTGAGACAAATGATGATTAGATGCACCTAGGACCAGAACTCCACCAGCGCAAGGATCCGTCAAATTCTTTATAACCCATTTCAGAAGGGAACCAACAGTAGGTTCCTCAAAAGAGCACTTTATCCACAAGTAGCTGTAGTCACAACACCGCCATCTGGGATGCCAAATGAAGAATGTCCTAGCCTTCAACAACTGCATTGCTCTTCCATCCCATTTGTACCACTAACCCTTTCTCATTGGCACTGTTATACGCTGCACCTAGATTTACAGTTTATAGGAATGCGTATATAGAGATGGGTATTCTTTCACAAAGATTAACAGTCATATATGTACAGACACAGTCACCCATATACACAGAGGCATAAACACACAAGCACACACACAAAACATACGGGATGAACACACAATCACAGAGAGCACACATAAAGAACACATGGACAAAGGAATGGATGAATTGAGAAAGGAATGGATGAACTGAGAGAGTAATGGATGATGTCAGGTGAGTGGATGTAGACAGAACTGATGCTGGGAAGATGCAGGCGTATGCCTTAGCCACACTGCTGAGGACACTACAAGAAAAGTGAAGAAAAGAGTGACATGCCAACACTCATTCAACTCTTGTCCTTTTTCGTTTTATGACTGTCAAGGATGGATTGAATACTTTAAGCTCCATGAGCATTAAGTATTTACCCTCTTGGGAATGTTCAACAAAATGTATCATTTCAGTGTACATGTAAGCCCATTCTGAGATTCTTTGATATACCTGTTTATATATCTAAATTAGTACAATTAAGTGCATGCGACTTTCTAGAGCTTGTATGGGGAACAAGCGTATAAAGTCCTGAGCTTTTCTTTTATGAATCACTGTCATCAAAAGTGTTCTATCAACTGGTAAAATTCAAGAACCTGAAAATACAATTCCCAGAAAGAGCATTTATTAAATGAAAGGTCAGCACTATAAACATTGTGTTCATGCAGAGGGCAAATTTAGTTAAATTGCAATCTAGAAGCTTCACCTTTATCACCTTCTGTACAAAAATATTAATTTTGTGCATGTGATGTTGACAATGTAACATACAAATAACAAGGGAGGGAGGGAGAGGAGAAGTGGATCCTGTCTCTCCTAACGTTATGCATAAACAAAAGGGAATCCACAAAATGGGACAGGGTGGACCCTACAATGGAGGGGAGCACCCAGTGTGGTTTAAATACCCCTCACACACCAAAAGGCCCCTTGGAGTCATGCTTCATCATCGGGGTGTTCGCAAACCTCTACGGAATGCGGCGTGCTACGACTCACGGCTACGCAGGAGCACTTTAAGGTGAGCTATGTGTAAACGTGTGTGAGGGTAGGAAAATGTGAGTGAAGGTGAAGAGAAAGGTTTAAAAAATACATGGCTCGTGGGCTAACACAAAAATATTTTATTTAAACCCCGGCTGGTATTGTTAAAAAGTGCAAGGGTGGCGGCCTTTACTAGTTAGGGTAAGACAACCTCACAAGTGCGTCGTCAACATGTTTCGGAGTAAAGAACTCCTTCTTCAGGACAAGGATATGCACTAAGTATCCCCACCTTACTCACATGGATGTAGATTTAAAAGTGTGCTCTACAAAAATAAGTCTAGGTGTAATGTACCTATCAAATTGATACAAGTTCGTTGCGCCCAATTGGCGAGAAATAGGAACCTGTGAAGGAACAAAAAGGCAGAATAAACCATATTGTCACAATGGGTGTGGAATCACACTACAGGGTAAAAAAGAACCCAGTGTCGGTCCAGGAACCCTAGAAAAAATGTAAAAGAACGTATAAAAAACACACAGACACACACATGGACAGGGACACACATTATTAGTCTCTGAAAAGACATCAGGTATCACACTATGGAATATAAGGCATGCTGTAAGTAAAAGTGTGGCTTACTTATGATCACAAGTTTAATAACCTCATGAGCCCGATGCGTGATATTGGGGGTCAGCTGTCCTGCCTACTGTGGCGACCTAGAGAATGTTTAAGCATTTAGGTAGTTAGATTTGCTGATCTTAGACCCAGATCTAGGTAGGAAGAGACACCCTGTATCAACATTTGAACTCACGGTTACAGCATAGCCTGCTCGACTTCCTCCCCTCAACGTGGCTCCGACGAAGTGTCGGTTCAATCCTTGTTTGGGCATCTCCCGTTTTCAATTTTGGGGCAATTATTCAATTACCTTGATAATATATAAACGCTAAACCTCCCATTGAACCGACACTTCGTCGGAGCCACGTTGAGGGGAGGAAGTCGAGCAGGCTATGCTGCTGTAACCGTGAGTTCAAATGTTGATACAGGGTGTCTCTTCCTACCTAGATCTGGGTCTAAGATCAGCAAATCTAACTACCTAAATGCTTAAACATTCTCTAGGTCGCCACAGTAGGCAGGACAGCTGACCCCCAATATCACGCATCGGGCTCATGAGGTTATTAAACTTGTGATCATAAGTAAGCCACCCTTTTACTTACAGCATGCCTTATATTCCATAGTGTGATACCTGATGTCTTTTCAGAGACTAATAATGTGTGTCCCTGTCCATGTGTGTGTCTGTGTGTTTTTTATACGTTCTTTTACATTTTTTCTAGGGTTCCTGGACCGACACTGGGTTCTTTTTTACCCTGTAGTGTGATTCCACACCCATTGTGACAATATGGTTTATTCTGCCTTTTTGTTCCTTCACAGGTTCCTATTTCTCGCCAATTGGGCGCAACGAACTTGTATCAATTTGATAGGTACATTACACCTAGACTTATTTTTGTAGAGCACACTTTTAAATCTACATCCATGTGAGTAAGGTGGGGATACTTAGTGCATATCCTTGTCCTGAAGAAGGAGTTCTTTACTCCGAAACATGTTGACGACGCACTTGTGAGGTTGCCTTACCCTAACTAGTAAAGGCCGCCACCCTTGCACTTTTTAACAATACCAGCCGGGGTTTAAATAAAATATTTTTGTGTTAGCCCACGAGCCAGGTATTTTTTAAACCTTTCTCTTCACCTTCACTCACATTTTCCTACCCTCACACACGTTTACACATAGCTCACCTTAAAGTGCTCCTGCGTAGCCGTGAGTCGTAGCACGCCGCATTCCGTAGAGGTTTGCGAAGACCCCGATGATGAAGCATGACACCAAGGGGCCTTTTGGTGTGTGAGGGGTATTTAAACCACACTGGGTGCTCCCCTCCATTGTAGGGTCCACCCTGTCCCATTTTGTGGATTCCCTTTTGTTTATGGACAATGTAACATACTACATTTCATCCTCTCAGAGAAATTAAATGTGTTTCCTAGGCTGACAAGTCAGAAACGAAAAGTTGGAAACAATCAATCGCGCAACAATACGAATACATCTACTCTGCTTGCCGCTCATTTTCATTACCCTGCAATTATATTATACTACAGACAAGAAGTGTCCCATAAAATGATTCACTTTAATCTCATATCAAGGAAGAGTGGATGAACCAATCTGAAATGTATGCCTTATTTCCATCTGCTAACCAAGAGATAGCCAATCATGATATTAAAGCAAATGGCTGATGTATAATGGATTTTTCAAAAGCAGGTGTGTTGTATACCACCGCCAGTGAAAATAGCAGAGACCCCAGTATCATGGTCCAGGCAACAAATTGGCATTCCTCCAAAAAAATGAATTCCTCTATTACTGTAACAATCTGAAAGCACACCCTCCTTACATCTATCTGCAATTGATTCAGCATGAATGATGCAAGAGTCTTTGAGATAAACCAACTAATGCCACTCTATAACACTATGTTACGACTGCCAATGTTCCCAGAATGCCCCTTGATGGAATGCATGTCACGATTCTGGAGG
The DNA here is from genome assembly GCF_964261635.1 of Lissotriton helveticus. NCBI lineage: Eukaryota > Metazoa > Chordata > Amphibia > Caudata > Salamandridae > Lissotriton > Lissotriton helveticus. The sequence goes on from NC_136060.1 coordinate 192,861,871, forward strand.
TGCAGGAGTAATTGTCTGGACCTCAATCATGCTGAAAAAGTAACTGAAGCCAATGTGATGTGTTCACTGGTGGGGTGGACCATTATTGCCGTAGCCCGGAGGGGTGTTAGTGGACCTCCCCCATGAGCTGTATACAGGTGGTCACTCTCGTGACAATTGGGGGTGGGACCATTTGAAAAATAAAGACGCCTGGTGTGTAACCGGGAACTGAACAGAGTATCTCACTTGTGCTGGTGGTTACTTACTCGGTGTTTGAAGATTCTTGGACACAACAGCCAATATGGAGATTAAAACATGCATCACGGTTCTATTTTTTGTCATCTTTGCAGTAATTATTTAAAAGAAGGTCTGCAACATCTTTAATTAGCAAAACACCATTAAGAGGCTTGCTGCTGTTTCACCAACAAACCATCTTCAAGCATTGACTCAGTTTCTTCAAAAAGCTATGTGGTTTCCCCTGTGAAAACGTAGCCCTCGATTATAACCATCTACCTAATCTCATAGCAGAAATCCTGAGGAGCCCATCGGGTCTCTGAAAACCGTAAGTAGTCACCGTGTAAACATACTAGTTTCACACATCTCCAACTTTGTATACGAGATAAGGGGTTGGTTGTTTTCGAAATACAAAATGTCCAAAAATATAGGTAACTTGGAAAAATATTAACGAGGTTTGTAAACAGTGTTGCTAATCTACCACGCATTTTTTAAGGTATATTAGAATATGTTTTCTCTAAAGCATTATTCAATAAAATGTGTGACGTCGACAAGACATTGCAGAAAATCTACCTATAAAATGGAAATGCTCACTTCGAATTTCTCATCACTTTAGCAAACAAGGTAACTGAGGCACAGTGAGATAAAGTGATTGGCTCAAGATAACACAATGCAGTTTAAAATTGCGACCACACTCTTGGATTACAATTACACACAATGCTTATTTACAGTAAACTATTGTAAAATCACTTGAATGCGTTAGAGCACTTATTCTATCTGTCAGAACAAAGGACACACCCTCCTTCAGAAATCAAGGTAAGAAAAAAGATCCACAACAATGAGATCTCTGTAAACAACTCTGAATACCACAAAATGAATGGGTAAAACAACTTCAGTGCTGCATTAATTTTTGAAAAAATCATTTGCTGTAAACATTTTAAAACCATGGATGGATCCGGACTGTCGATATGCATTGGTAAAAACAAAAGGGTCTGATAGTCTTGCCAAATTTGAGAGACTGCCTAGCAGCACACATGTTAAAGCAGGGGTTGAATGAGCTCTAACACCCATCTTTCTCTCCATAAGAGTATTAAGAAAGAGCATAATACACAGTCCAGCTTTAGGTACCTAGAAGTTACCATGCACAGAAATGCAGCATCATTATTGAGTGACTAGAAGATTTGATCAACGAGCCAGGTTTTGAGCCGCAAGAATTGTCTGAGTGTAGGATTTTTTTGATGGTAAGTGAAAGCTTGATCCACAGTTTATCTCTTAACACCCCAAAAGACCTTTTGCCTCAACTGGAGCACTTTAATTTAGAAACTACACTGAATTGGAATGACCCTGAGAGAAGCTTAAAATCAGGAATACATATGCGGAAATTTAGAGGCGGACATTTAGGATGATCAGAGAAAAATATCTTGTGCGTAATCCACAACGTTTTAAAATGGATCTTTTCTATAGGTAACAAACGTAGAATTCTGAACACACCTGAGATGGAATGAAATTTGTATAGACCGAAACGGATAACGCTGCAGCATTTAGAACATGCTCGAGTCTGCGTGTTTTTGGAAAATATTAGCACAAAAATCAGTGTAAGAACAGATATCAATCAATCAATCAATCAATGCATTTATATAGCGCACTACTCACCCGGAGGGTCTCAAGGCGCTGGGGGGAGGGGGTCCGCTACTGCTCGAACAGCCAGGTCTTGAGCTTCTTCCTGAAGGCGAGGTGGTCCTGGGTGAGGCGGAGGTGGGTAGGAAGGGAGTTCCAAGTCTTGGCGGCCAGGTAGGAGAAGGACCTTCCTCCTGTGGTGGCTCTTCGGATGCGGGGGTCGGCGGCGAGGGCGTGGCTGGTCGATCGAAGCTGGCGTTTGGGAGCGTAGAAGTTGAGGCGGCTGTTGAGGTATCCTGGTCCTTGGTTGTGTAGGGCTTTGTGTGCGTGGGTGAGGAGCCGGAAGGTGATTCTCTTGTTGACCGGGAGCCAGTGCAGGTCTCTCAGGTGTCGGTAGATGTGGCTGCGGTGGGGGATGTCCAGGATGAGTCGTGCTGAGGTGTTCTGGATCCGCTGGAGTCTCTTCTGGAGTTTGGCGGTGGTTCCGGCGTAGAGGGAGTTGCCATAGTCCAGACGACTGGTGACGAGGGCCTGGGTGACCGTCTTCCTGGTCTCGGTGGGGATCCATCGGAATATCTTACGTAGCATGCGCAGGATGTTGAAGCACGACGAGGAGACGGCGTTTACTTGTCTGGTCATGGAGAGGGAGGAGTCCAGGATGAAGCCCAGGTTGCGTGCATGGTCTGTTGGTTTGGGTGCGCTGCCCAGGGCGGGGGGCCACCAGGAGTCGTCCCAGGCGGAGGGTGAGGATCCCAGGATGAGGACTTCCGTCTTGTCCGAGTTCAGTTTAGGCGGCTGTTCGACATCCATGTGGCTACGTCTGTCATCCCTTCGTGCAGGTTGGCTCTGGCGGTGGCGGGGTCGTTAGTGAGGGAGAGGATCAGCTGGGTGTCGTCAGCGTAGGAGATGATGTTCAGGTTGTGCTGGCGTGCGATGGCTGCGAGGGGGCTCATGTAAACGTTGAAGAGTGTTGGGCTGAGCGAGGAACCTTGAGGAACGCCGCAGATGACTTCGGTGGCCTCCGATCTGAACGGGGGGAGGCGGACTCTCTGTGTCCTTCCGGCGAGGAAGGAGGTGATCCACTCCAGTGCCTTCTCCTGGATTCCGACGTTGCTGAGGCGCTGTACTAGGGTACGGTGGCAGACAGTGTCGAAGGCCGCGGAGAGGTCCAGGAGGATGAGGGCCGCTGTTTCTCTGTTGTCAAGCAGGGCTCGGATGTCATCGGTAGCTGCGATCAGGGCGGTTTCGGTGCTGTGGTTGGCCCGGAAGCCAGACTGCGAGAGGTCGAGGGAGCCGTTCGTCTCTAGGAAGGCGGCCAGTTGCTTGTTGACGGTCTTCTCGATGACTTTTGCCGGAAACGGGAGCAGCCAGATGGGGCGGTAGTTCTTGAGGTCGGTTGGGTCTGCTGATGGTTTCTTGAGTAGAGCGCTGAGTTCGGCGTGCTTCCAGCTCTCCGGGAAGGTGGCGATGTCGAAGGAGATAAAAATAATTGCCACCATAAACCAACAGATCTGAGTCAAACAAGAACTGAGATTTCCAACTATGAAGACAGCTGGTTTGGCAACTTCTCCCATGAAATTAGGTCAGAGTTTGTTTGCGAACGATTACACTGAGAGAACCTTAGGTATGGGCATATCAAATGACAGGTAATATGCATGTGCCATCCATGTCCATGGCACTTCTTTTAACACCCAGGAACTCTGTTTTTGGACACCTTACACTGTTTCATGCTTGATTAGGAATATTATACAATGCTATGACTCTGAGGAGTCTCAACAAGGGCTAGGTCTCACTGCCAAAGAAGAGGTGGCAGCTTAACACAACCAGAAAAAAAGAGAATGATCCAAATGTCCATAAAAGAGTGATGGAAAAGCCAATATAAGAGACAAAAATCATACAAGACTCCAGGAAAAATGTTTTGTACTTAACCAAACAACATTTCTAAAAACCAATCTAAAAACAAACTCCATATACATGAGGTAGAATTTAGGCTTAATGCTTTTTTAACCTTCCTAGTAGAATATTCCCATGCTGAGACAAGAACAGAGAGATTATGAGCATGAAAAGAAAGTGGGGCAACTGCTGGGCATACAACTAACTAAGACAATGGACAGCTATGTCAGCAATGCTTGCTGTTGCTAAAAAAAAGGCTATAAACTTATCCCCTGGAAATTTCAAAATAATTATCAGTTTATTTTTTAGTCTGCAATAATTCATCTCAGCCTACTCCACTGCTATGATTAATAAGGGTAGTGGAGTAGGATGGAAGGCAACAAATCACCATAAATAAAGAGATTGGGCAACTTTTCGAGCAACACAGTGAGCATATCACCATCATCTGCTACCCCTAGCCCACTATGGAACAACATTACTAAAGATGGAGTGAAATCCAAAAGAATGATATCCACCTTGCACTTGAGGATCTCTAGCATTAGAATCCAGCTCAGCCCGAAGTTTGTCTGGAAACACCAGCACTACTTCCAGATGTGTGAAGGAATTGGCAGTCCCTACAATGTGTGACATGAAGTGTAGAAAGAAGGGTACTGAAGGGCCACATGAATTATTTGGGCCAGCCGTTGCCTCAGTACGTCCTATAGTTATTATCAATGCGTCTGTGTTAATTTTCTGTAGCCCGGGAAAAGATTAGTTTATGTCCCCTCCAACATTACAACCCTCAATACCATCTCTGTTTCGGCAGCACTAACTTCAATGGAATTCATGGAAGTCATACAGATCCCTGGGATACTAGTGATACTGCAATTGAGCTCCTAAAAGACTAAGTAGCTGCATTCTGGCCCACGTTAACTGTGGTGGATTTACCGCTCATGGTCAGCATAGGAACCAGGCAAGGCTCTTGCCACCCATGCTTTTTTTCCTCGCTTTAGATTCTCTGGGAGCAGACAATGGGAAACTCCACTGATCAGAGGTAGAGCCATTCATGCTGAGTAACAGAAGGTAATCTTGTATGCCAGAGAAATACAACTTATGTTACCATAGTATAGACCCTCTATGTGTACAAACTGATGGTCATGGTTGCAATATTCTTTAAACACTGAGTTCCTGGGGGGGACTGTGTGAGGAATAAAACCATGCAGTTAACCTGTAAGAGCATGGACAGCAAACTAAGAGTTTACTTGGGTGCCCAACAATCCTAAATACCTAGGTATATTAGTTAACAAGGGTTGAAGACATGATGATAGAAAATGTGCAATCCATGATTGTAAAGACTACTGGCAGTTCACCCAAAGTTCTCAGTTTCATTTTCACTCTGGGGCAAGGTAAAAGTGCTTAAAATGCGAACTACTCTTTGATTTAAACTACTACTACTATTTGTGGAAACTACAGCTGAAGATTTCCCAACTGATCCTGCAGTCCACTGCCAAGTGCACTGACATCTTCATATTTTTAAATATGAAGAACTTAAAAACTTGAGTCACCAGAAGATCCAGAGGACTAAATATCTCTGCCACAGAACCGGATTACAAGGGCCTCCAACTCTTCAAATGTTTGTAATTATCACCACAATCAAAGTTTAAACCAATCTGATTACTAATTGAAAAATGCAACTCTATGATTGCAGAGGCATAGATGTACTCCATCATTCGGAAACTGCACCCCAAATGGGAATTAGCTAGATGTTACATTTGAGACTGGATCTATGGGCATCAGCCCACAACAAGCTAAATGTTTAATGGTTTATACTTCCAAATGTCTCTTCGTATAACAATTTTTACATAATGATAGAAAGAAGAAGGCTAGCCTGGGCTCTGTAGTTCAGAAAGGGGGCAGCAAGCCTCTTAACCAAGCAAGCAGGCAGACCCGTATACAAGACTCTGGCATAGTCCAGTCGAGATGTGATCACTGTTTTCTGTGACTAAAACAGAAGCAAGAACAGAAACTTTTTTAAAGACCACAATAAAACAAAACACAAGCCTACTACTGCCGTAATCTGTGGTGCCAAAGTCAATTGCATGCCAAACGGCAATATTTCGATCTTATCCGGATTTCATTGAAGGTTACTGGCCCATATCCACTCAAAAACTGCCCCAGATCGCTCTTAAAAGCAACTTCCTGTGCCTCTGTTGTATCTTTATCCGCATATAAATACAACTGCTTGTTGTGAGCATAGGGGACTATCCTAACACCAAAAAAGCCAATGGGAGAATGCAAATATTAAATAAGGTAGGGCTACAAGCCGAGCCTACAGAACTTCAAACGTAAGGGCTTCATAATTGGAGGATTGTGGGGCCATCCAGACAGCCTAGCCCTCCACGCCAGTGCCAACCCCCTAACTCCAATGCTCTCTACGTGATGAAGGAGGAAAGTATGCAACACACTGTCAAAAGTTGCTAATAAATCTAATAAAATTAGGGCAGCCTGTTTTCTCTGATGCGAGTGCAGTCTCAGTACTATGTTGATTCCAGTATCTATTGCTGATAGTTGAAGACTGATCAGTTTTCCAGGATTTAATGGGAGGCGAGGAACAGGGAAATTGCTCTAAACGGAGTGCCACCCACTGAAGTTTTTTAAAAATATTTTTAAACAGTGGAATAACTGGCCAGTTTCCAGCAGGAAGGCACATTTGATGATTAAAGGTATGTGTTAAATAGTTGATTGAAATTTGGGTTGATAACTTTCGAGATAGCTGTCAGAAATTGAAGGATGATTCAGGTCTTTGGAGGAATCCGACTTACACATGAGAACGGCAAGTTCTGACTTTTCCAAAGTGATCTGGGAGAACTCGAGCAAGCCACTGACCCTGGGCTTACTGATATTCTACACCCTCCTCTCTATACTCGGTATAACAGTGCTAAACTACAAATTAGAAACAATGCAAGACTTTTGGCTACAAAAAAAGTCAGCTAACTTACTGCACAAATCTAAGGTAAATGAAACAGTCTGCACATAGATCGCAGAGTGAAGAAAATTCCAGACAATTTTGAAAATGTCATGTGCCTGATAGCAGCTTTGGATATTTTATCCTCAAAGTATCAATCTGGTTTCTCATCATCATCAACTTCTACATAGAGCCCCTTGGGGCTCTACTCACTTATAAGTTATATATCGCTAGTTGAAAGATTCCTCCGCTACAGAAATCCAACACTTCAGATGCTATCTTCACCTCACTGAAACCTGGATGTAAAGGACCTACCTGAAACTACCCTCCACCAAGATAAAATTCCTGCTATTTGTTTAGAACAACAAGAAACAACTTGCTCAGACTTGGTTTAATGACATGAACTTTGATGGCTTTGAACCCCAACTTTCACCCAATACCTAGTCACTGGACACAAACCTCAAGCCTAAGGAGCCTATCGTCAAAAGAACATACAGCCTGGTGCCACCTCTCTCTACTGTTGCTGCTAAGATAAGTTGAAAATAAACTACTCTTCTTTACCTCATCATGTGCCTTTCTTTCAGCCGCTATGTACCTGTTATTGTATTACTCTCCTCCTACCCCTTATCCTGTAATTTTGCAATTATGCTTGTTTGTTATTCTTACTCGATGTCAATATTGCATGTATTACCTACCATCCATCCTATTGTAAAGCGCTCGGATATCCTTCGGGATCTTGTTCGCGCTATTTAAAACTTTATAAATAAATAAGTAAATACTTAAGAAAGAGAAACCGTTCCTCACAGGAGGCAACTTCAGAACTGCTATTCAAGCCCTTATACTCTCGCACCTGGATGGTGACAAAGCCCTGTTCCCTAACCTTCCGGACTGCATAATAGCCCCTCGAAGGGCATCCTATACGGCGCAGCACATCTCATCCATGGTCTGAAAAAATATGACCACAAAACCCACATCCTGATGGAACTCAACTGGCTTCCCTTGACAACCCACACTGTCTTCAAAGATTATCTGCATCATTTACAAAACCATCATGATACGCATCCCCTCCTACGTAGCTGACAAGCTCATCATCCGCAAGGACTCCCAGCACATCCACCACGAGGACATCATCAGACTAGAGACTAATAAATGCAAAACAGAAAAAAACAAGGCGTCAGGGTTATTCCATATATGCACTCAGGATCTGGAATAACATCTATGTATCCATTCGGGATTGCCCCAACCGGGCTCCAGTTTAGGAAAGTTAAGTTAAAGTTCATAGATTTATATAGTGCAGCTTAACACCCGAGAGGGTATCCAGGCGCTGTCCATGGGCACGGGGAGATTAGGTGATTTGCCCAGAATCACAAGATGTTGTGCCGAGGCCGAGACTCGAACCTGGATCCCCAGCTCCCGATTCGGCAGCTCTGCCTGCTGCGCCCCATCCGCTCCAGGAAAGAACTAGACACACCTCTTTAACCGCATGCGCGCTAGCGGTTTTCCCGCTGTGAGCTGCGTTTTTTTAAAAGCCGCGTTACATGACGAGCTCAGCTCGTCATGAGCGTACGAGCGTCGTCACTCATGATGAGCTGAGCTCGTCATGAGCGCCGAAGTGGTTAAAGAACAGCACATCATAATGCAGGTAGCCTCTGTCAGAGACTCCAGCTACCTCTTCAATCATTTGATGACTTTATATTTGCCTTTGACCCTGTATAGCACTCTGCTGCCTGGTGGCTAGATTTCCGCTATGCAAATACCACATACTTAATGCATGCCATACCTAGTTATTATCCGTTTGTGTCAAAGCTGCTACAATTCAATTTAACTAATGCAACATCCATACTCTGCACAGCTAGTACAAGGTAACTGCTACATTGCACTCTTGGATGTAAAAAGCATGACACTTGACACACTATTTCTAATCCAGAACACAAAAATATTAAGATAGAGTTTAGAAAAACACTCTGTGCCACAGGTAAAGTCCTTTTTCGCTCTAAAGCTGTCTCCGCAGGGGCAAAATAATAAATGATTAAGAGCAAATGCAGCAGACCATAATATACACACAGTCCAGCTTGGACACGACTCTGTGCACACTATAAACTGACAGACGGTTAATGATTATCTGTCCAGAGGCAGGCAGGAACTTCATACCTGCAGCTGCTCCAGCAGGTCAAGGTTCTGTTTGCGCAAGCTACTGTTTGCCTTTTCTAATTTATCGATCCTCTGATTGTCACTCAGCGGAGAGGAGTCTATCAGTTCGTCCTGCAGCACATAGTACTCCACTTCATAGGCCTGCAGCTGCTTGGAAATGTCCATCTCGAACATCTGTTCAATAATAAATAACAATAAACAATATATTAGGAAGCATGGACAGGAAGGTGATCATCCTAGTATACTCCAAAACTGTGGTGGCTTCTCCCAATGCGACATGGTAGCGAGGCAGCGTTGGGGGGGGGGGGGGGGGGGGGGGGGATACAAAAATACAAAGAAAAACTGTAAAAAAATAGATTACCACTTAACCAACGCTGGGTCCACCGTCTTGCTCCTCCCGATCCTTGACTGGTGCACACTACGAAGGCTCCCAGATGCCAATCCAGATGCTGCTCTCATGCAGGGAATGCTATTGCCCAGCATGAGAGAAGCGCTAGGATTGGTCTGAACAGCCTGGATTGCCACTCAGACAGGGCCTGGGAGCCTGTGTGTTCTCCACACAGCTGTGCAACACTGCTCGGGTTGGAGAAATGCTAAGTGCGCATGTCGGATTGGCCTTCTTAAAACGGCCAACCCAACCGACATGCACACTTAGCAGTGCCCATCACTCTTCCTCCCTGAATCCCAGAATGGCCTGGACCTGCCCTGTGACTCACTATCCAGCAGAGGCAACAGTGAAAAATAAAATGATAATAAAAAAATAATCTTATCATTTTAGTTTTCACTGTTGCCTCTAGCAGCAGCAGTGGGGTGATGCTCCTCGCCATAGTGGAGGAGCTGCCCCTGCACTAAAATAGCTAACGCATTATGAATTTAAAGAGCATCTCGGAGCCGGGGATGGCAATTGTATACATCATGGAAACAATGATAATCATGGAATGCAGAGAGTACACACAAGGCATTTAAATAGCAGAACCACAGTAAATACAGGTTTGTATCTAACAGTAGTGGCATAATGCAAAATAATGAGGACCCCTATAAGATGGTAAAACACCTCCACTCCGCATTTTTTACTCCGCATACCTTTACTCCTCATACCATCATAACGCAGGTACTGTTACTCCGCAAAATATTACAACGCATGCCATTATATCTTATATGCTTTAAGATATGACGATGGCGGCCAAAGTCTCCCATTGCTCACAGTGCAGTACACTGCAATATCATTCATAAGTCTCAGGGTGAATGGGGGTGTAGGGCTTTCAGTGTGGAGGGCCCCCTGCATTACACTCCTTTCCAAAAGCAAACATAAAGCAATGGGGAAACAGAACGTTAAACACAAGAGTCCCTTTTTTTAAAATTCTACATCACAAAATACAGCATAATGTTTATGACTTACTGCAATCTGGTTTACACATTCAGGTAAACATCTTACTGTACGTAGATCTCCAGTATACACTTGGTACCTACAGTTTCTGAACATTATGGATCTCGGTTCTGTTCCAGTGATTCTGCAGGTAGGAGGTCCCTAAAGCATGTTCATTATATTATTATTTAACACAACCACCTGTAGTCTTTTTACACCGAAAGAGTCAGAGTTAGAGGCAGGAGTTCCTACCAGTTTGTCTAATGGTGGCATTGAACGTTCCAACCAACACTAAGTGACCATGAGCCAAGCTTTCTATTTTGTGGAGCAAGTTGGTAAAAAAATAGTTTCCTATCTTCTTTCGGCCCATAGATGGATGTGATGGTGACAGATTCTTCAGTTTACCTGTGTTCCCTAGAATCCAACCCAGCTGGTCTCCTGTCAGCCTCTAGCTTAAATGGTAGGTTCTTTATCAACAAAATGCTTACTTACCCCTTTTATTTTTTTAACAAGTGTGCCTTCTGCAATAATGCAACCCTGAGATCTTTATCATGGAGCCATTCTAGTATTGCACAGCGTTTGACTGGTGTGTTCAAACCTTTGGCATTTGGGGAAACCAGCTGAAGACCCACTGCCATCGAGGAGAGAGATGGTGCTTGCTTCAATCCTGATATCACTGCCCCAACCCTCCCACTCTCTACTCAAGAAGGATTGTTTCTGGGCTTCTTCCCTAAGAACATTCAAGACTGGTTTGTAAGAATCGTCAGTAGCAATTGTCCCTCCAAACATACTTCCCCCGATCCTCGTTTTATGTTTTTACATCTACACAGTAAACTGCTATAAGTATGAAACCAACCAGAAAAAAAAGCATTATCAAGAAGCATATCTCCTCCATGGATGTGTTTTAGTATGATTCTGTAGTAGTGTCTGGGAGGAGGGACCACTTTATCTCAGACACATCTGGGCCAATAAACGTTTGGTGTCCATCTAACGAGATAGGGTACTGGGTGCGGATGGTGGTATTTAGGATATAATGTCCTCAAGCATCTCTAGGAGGCCAGAAAACGCTTGTATCACCCAAATATCCTAACATTCCCTTCATCAACAGTTAGTCATCATCGGAGGTGGCTGCTTGTGCCTACTTCTCCACCCTTCGATTCACATTTAATGTTTCTCTACATAATTTTGCTGTTGGTGGTCTTCACCATCCCTGTGCAGGAACGTTGTCAACTGGTTGCAGTTTCTGTCTCTGGCAGGTGCCGCTGTGTCAGTAAGATGTAGGAACCTACAGGCTTCGTCTGGGTTATGGGTGGTGTATGCTTTGCCAGTGAATGTGAACATTAGTTTAACAGGATATCTCCAGCTGTAGGCGATCAGCTTTTGTCAGTGGCTGGCTTTTGCACAATAACATTCTTTGCTCCAGGATATATCACCCATGACTCTTCAAGCGCAGTTATTGAGTCCTTCCAAATACGTATTGGGTTAATTGCCCTTGCTCCCGCCATTACTCTCTTTTTAAGTTTGAAAAAGAGAAGCCTCTTGTGCACATACTGTTAGTGTGGCAAGTTCTGTTTAGTCTGATATGCAGAAAAAAACTCAGCTCAACCTCCATGTTGGCATCTACAGAGTGGATATGATGTGCCTTAACATGTGGCTTGAGACAGGGATTGGGACATCGAGGTTGACACCCTGAATCATGATACTGTTCTACTTAGACTGATTTTCGCAATCTTTTAACTTCGCTGTGAAGAAGCCAAGTTCAGAATCTAGTGCCACCACCATTTCTGTTAGGACATCTTGTTCGTGGGCCTGCTCTGCAGTGATGGTTTGGACCTGGTTGAGTCTGCTTTTGACCTTCTGCAGATTCTGATCAGGTTCAGAGATAGTTTTAGCCAAAGCTTGGCATAAGAAGGAAAGTTCTGCCTTGAACCCACATATCAGCAGAGGAATGACATCCGGTATTGCTGGAGCTTCGCCGCCTCGGGGTCTAATGCATCTAAGGTATCAGAGCGTGCCGCCACCTTCTAATACAGCCTTTGAACTTCGTTTCTGGTCATTCAGCATATCTCGTAGAGAAGGATTCTTGGTTTTATTTCCTTTTTGGGATGCTATGGCTGGTGACACAGTGGTGTGCTTTGTCCCCCAATGCACTTATAGCTCCTAGAAAGGGCTGCATTAGTGCCCCAGAGGGAAAAATATCAGTTGGGTAGGGAGGGCGGGGAAATGCTAGTTGTGATTGTCTGCTGACTGTCCCTGGTCCCAACAGGCTTAGCCAAGTGTGGTGGCTAAGACTGCTGGGCTTGCGCCATATAACAAGTCCCTAGGCCAATCCGCAGCCACTCCTGAGGCAGTTACAGAATCATCCAAAAGAGATAGAGGGTAGGAGAAGGAGGGGTGCCAACACCAGGGGCCTCAACAGTCTTCCACAATTCTCTGTGACCCTTAATGGTGGTGGGGTTATTTGGTGTCCCTGGGTGGGGTGGTTACTCCAGCCCCCTCACCCTCACTCCCTGAAGGATAACTGGAGAATTTCTTGAGGCGCACCCTCTCTCCCCAGCGCCCCACAATTCTAGCAAGGGGGAGCAGATATGTCTCTGCCCGAGCACTCACAGAGACCCCTGCTGAGGCCCGGCTTCATAATAGTTGGTGTTGTCGTTACGGGGGGTCTTTATTCCTCAGAGGCACATGGAAGACCTTAAGCATGGCTGCAGGGATGATCACCACCTCAATGATGTTCTAGCGCTGCTGCCTTAGCAACGAATCTCGAAACAATGCCTTGGCTCCACTGGATGTCATCTTGGATCCCAGTAGCATGGCCTACCGCCAATGCCGGTCCGTTGCTACAGCTTACTCAGATTGTGTTTGTAGCATAAAAAAATAAAACAAACAAAAAACACAGACATCCACTGCCTCTTCGATTGCGGGTATGAGATATTCTGCTCCTCTGCCTGCCCCCAGTGAACAAGCTGTATGCCCAGCCTGGAGCCTAGACAGACGCATCTTGTTGACTCCATGCCCGGACAGTGAGCAGCCCTGGAATATGAGCAACTCTGCCAGAGCTATGCTGTAGCCTTGGTAAATATAATCACAAAAGCTGAAATAAGTGGACGCCCTTTCAGAAAGGTACAGCTTGCTAAGGTATGCCAACCGGACGTGAGGGTACCAACAAAGGAATGAATGAATTAATGAAAAGCAATTTATAAACGCGCTACTAAGCCCGAAGGCATCAAGGCGCCTAACCAAGAAGGAAATCATAAAAAGGCAAATCCAGAGCTAAGGGTAGGCTTTGGCAAATAGCCAGGTCTTAAGGGCCCTCCTAAAAGCTTGCATTGAGGGAAGGGACTTAATTTCAGCCGACAGAGTGTTCCACAACTTTGGAGCAAGGCTCGAAAAAGCTCTGCCACCCCACTTGGCTCTACGAACGCGGGGGACTGCTAACAGAGATTTATTGGCAGAGCGCAAAGTTCTGGAAGGGGTATAAGGGACCAACAGGTCTCCTATGCCTCCAGACCTGTTTGTAGCCAGAGCTCCATAGATCAAATACAGGGACTTAAAGGAGATCCTGGCCTCGATAGGAAGCCAATGTAATGTCTTTCTCGCAGCAGTGGCTGAGGCACGCTTTGGTAAGTCCAGTACAAACTTGGCTGCGGCGTTCTACACCATCTGAAGCCGCAGTAACAGACCCTTGTTGATACCTAGATATAAGGCATTGCAATAGTCAAGTCTGGAACCTATTAATGCTACTACAACTTGCTTTCTGGCCTGAGGGGACAGATAGTGCTTAATCTTCCGCAATATATGTATTATCCCCCAACAAGTGGAGATAGTCCTGTTTACTTGCTGACCCATCCCCAGGGTTGGGTCAATAATAACTCCTAAATTCCTGGCAAGGGCAGTGGGTACAGGGCAAGCTCCCAGAGATGTAGGCCACCATTCCGCAGACCAAATGTCCTCCTTTCCACCAAACACCAGAATTTCTGTCTTCTCGCCATTAAGCTTCACTGAATTGCAAATCATCCATTGAGCGACTGCCTCCATACAAAATCTAAAATTGGAGGCAGCAGAGATGACAGGTTGGGCGAGAGACAGCAAAATCTGAGTGTCATCGGCATAGGAGACTACCTCCATCCCATATGATCTGATAAGCCTGGCAAGTGGGGTCATATAGATGTTAAAAAGGGTCGGACTTAATGCCGACCCCTGAGGGACCCCACAATGCACAGGCAGGGATGGAGATAGAAACTCCCCCAGCTTAACTCCCTGTTCCCTCTGGCCCAGGAAAGAGGCCAGCAAACTAAGCGCGGGCCCCTCAACCCCTATCTCCCTCAGTCGAGATGTTAACACCGAGGGAGACAGAGTATCAAACGCAGCCGTGAGATCTAACAGGATAAGGAGGGTAGTCTGGCCCTTATCAACTCTGGTGCGGATGTTAGCAAGCACTATGGTAAGGGCAGACTCCGTACTATGCCCTCTCCTAAATCCATGCTGCGAATGATCCAAAAGGCCAGAGGTTTCCAGAAAGGCTGCAAGATGCTGGTTAGATGGGCTTCCAGCATCTTTGCAGGGGCTGGGAGCAGCGAGATGGGGCGGAAGTTTTTAAGAATCCCCGGATCTAATGTGGGCTTTTTTAATAGTGGCTTAACCACTGCTCTTTTCCATTGTAAGGGGAAAATCCCATCCTTCATTGCCCTATTCATGATCTCTAATAACGGAGGCAGAAGAGTCTCCTTGCATTGTTTGAGGAGTTTCAGTGGGCAGGGGTCTAGGGGAGACCCAGACCTAGTCTTGTTCAAAAGGGCTTCGAGATCCTGGAGGGAGAGGGGTGGAAAATTGGACAAACACCCTAAGGACACCTCCTCGGGTGGTGTTAGCGGGGGGATAGATAAGCACGGAGAGATAAATAATGAGATCCTCTGTAGCTCTAATGCCGAATATATGTCCACAATTTTAGACTGAAAAAATTGTGCAACATCATTGCAGAGCTGCTGTGAGCTGACAACGGGATCTGGCACCTTCAAAGAGGTGAGCGTGTCTACGATCTTAAATAGCTCTTTCGGCGAGGTAAGCGAGGTAGTACGGATCGTAAAATACTCTTGCTTAGTCCTTATCACCTCCGCCTCATAATTTCTCGAGAGGGTTTTATGATTTTCCCTATCCCGCATATCCCAACTAGTCCTCCAGAGACGTTCCGGTCTCCTTACTCCCTGCCTAAGGAGTCCTAATGGTTCCGAGAACCAGGGGGCCGAGGGACTTTTCCTGGCAGAGTAACGCAATGACACTGGGGCAAGTTCGTCAATGGCTGTTTTAATGGCACTATCCATCCTAAGTACTGCCAAACCTACACCCTCCTCCGAGGAGATCGCCAGACTGGGCAATCTGGGGGCGAGCGCATCATTAGTTATATTCTTAAAGTTACGCCTCAGTTCCATTTTACTTGACTCGTTCCCCTTGCTATTGACAGTGGCTATCATTAATTCTATAGGGACAGCGTAATGGTCCGACCAAGAAAGAGGGATAGGAGTCTCAATGGTCTTTCTCAAAGGAAGAACCCTGAATGATGTGCAAGGATTCAAAAAGGGCAATTAGTAACTGATGTCAGTCTTGGAGCTTATATTGAAGAAGATTGTGAATTAATTTTGAAACTTTTTCGTAACTTCTCCAAAACTAAGGTAAATGTTGTATTTCTTATCCGTTCTGATCTTTGTGAAATGCTTTATGGCTGTCCGCCTGCTCTCGAATTAACCATCTGAGTGCACTGCTGCAAGCTTGTTAATGGTTAGGATAGAAAAAAATAATTCTAATTGCACTATGTTTTTCTCCAATCTCTGATTTTTCATGATTTTTCTTTTTGTACCAGCCCTTTAAAGGCCTTGAGCTTTTTACAACTCAAATGAACATTTAACTTCATTTCTGATCTCTATATTGTTTAGGTTTGTTGTTGCACAACACTTCAGAAACTCTCTCCATGAATTGTCTTGCCTCTCTGGCCTAGCTACCAAAAGTAAGCAAATAAATTCTCACCAAAACCTGCTCATTTCGGGGGACTTGTCTGTCGTAAAGAAACGAATAGGAGAGTTTCGACAATAACACATCAATGCAAAATAAATGGATCTTTGTACGCCTACCTGAAATACTGACAAATAGTAAATATGTCCTGTTGCCAGCCAGTCTTGGTCACACACCCCCCAGGCAACACAAGTTCACAACTCAATATGTGGAGCAGGAAAACTGGGCAGATGTCTTGCAAACCTCTCCCAAACCTACTTGGGAAAGAGCCAGGTTAGGGCCAAACCTGCTAAAGAAATCGTGTATTTTCCTGACCTTCTCTCACTTTTGTCCCAGAGGGAGCACACAAAGAAGATACGTGGAATAGTATTTTTAACAGAGTATTAGTTAAAGATAAACTAAGGGAAAACAAATGCAGAATAGCGGTTACAGTGACAAAAGAGGCTAAGCATAATGAAAACACTATGCAGAGACAGCATAGTACGTTTCCCCATCCGATTAAGCATATGCTAATTAGAATTAACACCTAAACATTGTGAGAGGTGGAATACATCATTGTATACCTGCTCGCTAAAGGTGGGCCGCCCTCTGCTTGCAAAGCCAGATTGCGTCAGTAGGAGCCCGGATAGAACATCAACCACAATTGGTTACTGTGCTGATTCTTACAAACCAGTGTTGTAAGGTCCCAGGGCAGAAATCCAGAAACAATCCTTCATGGAGACACAAACTCACTGATGCAAGCATGAGCCCCTCTCTGTCTCAGAGAGCTCAACGAATTATATTTGTATAGTTTTGTAAAAACAAAAATGAGGTGGTGTTCCTGTGTTTGCTGACGCTGTATGCAAAGAATCTTTACAGTTTTAGATGTCAGTATACTTACAAGACACTATGCCTATGCTAAACACTATACTATAAATAGCTCTATTTGAACAAAATGCACACTATCATAATATGTGAACCAAAAGCAATGCATCATTATATAAATATCTGCATAATGGACTACAAGCAGTCAGCAGGAGCGATGGACTGTCAGGGGGCTGTGGGTGGATAATGGACACCATTACATAGAATGTGTAACAAACGCAACAGGTCAGCCTCAGATAATGTTTACATCTAGAGGCAGCAGGGTATCAACTTCTAGAAGGGCATCTCTTGGAGGATACTGAGGTGGATTAAGAAGATAGGGGCACAGAGGTTTTTAGATAGGAGAAGATAACTGTGGAGAAAATGTGCTTGTAATTATAACACTAGTGGTTGCAACAACATCTTGAAAAACAATGGTTCTACAATAGTTTTCTTCCATTAATCTTTGGAGCTGGTCATTTTGACTCTCTTGAAAAGAGTTGTTTAAGTGGTTACTTTACTAGAGCCAAGTCCACCAATGTCCTGCCAGCACACAATTAACATTGAAGGGTATTCAACCTTCCATACTCAACAAGGCGCACACTGATCCGGCTGCAGTTCAATATTTCAACGATGGACATCGAATGTAAAAAATACATCATTAAATTGTACTACAGGGTGACCAAGGCAGGTCCTGATACATTTAGGGAAGAACTAAAAGCAGTTTTCCAGGACAAAAATAGCCTCTGGGCCAGGTATCTCTCGAAGGCAAACCTGTCACTGGGTTTGTCCCCAGACACCATAACTGACACATCCTTAACAATGGCCAGCCTGAAAAGTTTGCTAAAGAAACAGGGCAAGCGCATCTCAAGGTTACAGGACCTCGAACGAAACGGACACTCAGATGAAATCACAGCTACTCAATCGTTTCTGAAAGCAGGGCTGGGAAGGCAAGCCCTACAGAACATACTGAGATTCACGCTCTTAACACTGCCAATATGGGATTACAGGGCCCACTGGAAACATAGACCGCCAGGAAACAAGGGATGCTGCCTGTGTCAATATTGCACAGAATCAGCTGAGCATATCATCTGCTGCTGCCCAGTTCTGCTGGGGCAGAGGTGATTATATCTAATAACAACGCTCGTGCAAAATGGCGTGAGAACATGCAAAGAGGCCCCAATGCTAATTTACAGCATCAAAGCACCGATGGCCCTTGCACGAATTGGCAAGTTTTACGTGGAAGCAGCAAGGATCTTAAGAACAACCCAAGTAATGGAGACAAAAGACCGCAGCACACAAGCCGTGCATTGTCAATTGCCGCAGCAATATCTTCCGGAGGAGCATCCCCTATGAGCCAGCCCCAAACGATTTCACTCTTGCACCTCGCACTTTGATCTCCAAGGTGCACATTGGTATGCATGAAGGATGCACCACTCTAGGGGCTCGCACGCAGTTCTGACTCTCCATCTAGCACCCTATCTATCTCTGGCATAATCTCCTGGTGAGGCCATTTGCACAATCACGCAGCATACAGACCCACGTGCTTACATAACATGTATCGTCAGTTCTAACACCAGACTATAACTGAACTGGGAGGAGCATCACTTTTTATTTGCGTCATTTGCTGTATTAATTTTGACACACGTCCATGTATAACTAAATTCTACACACGCTTGCATGGCACAACACTGCAAGCTCACCTACTCCCCGGCTTTGGCCTTGCCCAGTGTCACCTTACTCTGCACTCACTACATAAATCACTTGCTGTTTCCACACCTCTGGGCTGTAGCACCTTCCAGCACTGTCAACCTTGCTCGGCAATTAACTGCGCAATACCTCACACTTTTATATGGCGTCACATTACGGCACAATTTTTATATTTTTATACTTGGTGCCTTTTTATGCTATTGCTTTTGTGAAAGATTTCAGGTATCATACAATAAAGACTCCCATGTGCTCACTGCGTGGGGAGGAGAAGCAAGAAACAATTAACATTGAAATTCTTCACAGTGACTCCAGCCTTCCCTGCGCGGGACATTCTCAATGTCCAGTTACTCCAGACCTCATGAAATACCTTCCACACAGCAGATCTATTAGACAGTAGTAACTGGAGTGAAATACCAGGAATACCCAAAGTTAGAGATGAGTTAGAATAGAGTTAGGATAGGGTGATTGACAGTACCAAAGCTGAAGAAAGATCAAGATAGAAAGGAAGTAATGAAGAACTTATAGTTGTTGAGCCGGGTTTAGGCGAGGAAATTAGTGACGGAAAAAAGCTATTTTGGTTGGATGCTTTTTCATGTCAATAGTGTGTTTGAGTGGAAAAGATGCCCGATGAAGGGGCAGATTAAAGGAGTAGAATAGTAAAACAAGTATATGTCATTAGAGAGTAGGAATGAAGAAAGTGTCCCAGACGGAGTAAGGAAAGGGAATGGAGCATAGACCAAGGTAAGAGAAAAATAGTCAAGAAAGGAGACCTGTGGGGATGGAGTTTGAGAAGTGGAGAGCTGACAGGGGAAAGGGTCATCAAAGTGAGGCAAGAAAGGTTGACTGAGAGGAAATATGAGGTGACAGGAATGGGAGAAATAGTTACCTATGTGTTTGAGGTGGAGACGTTAGACGCTAAAGAGTGTAGAATTGTAGAAGTATGAAGAAGAGAGAGAAATAAAGTCACTAGATGAACAGGATTCCTAACAACTACATTTGAATAATGTTTTGGGCAAAGGAAAGGAGATGTGTCAGCCAGGCAAGGGAAGGTTACACCTGTTAGTAGAGGGGTCCAGAAAGAAAAGGTCAAGAATAGAAACAAGGCGAGGTAAGAACAGGATAGAAGAGGAGAACATAGGTCATGAGGGAAAAATCATACAAATGGGGAAGAGAAGATGTGGGAAGGTGGTGAGGGGGAATAAAAAACACAGTGGTCTGTGCCCGAGATAAGGAGGGAAAGTATAAAATACAATGACAGATTAAAAGAATTTCTTTAGATGTTAATATGCAGGTAGATATAGGGATTCGTTATGGAAGTTTAATATTCTTGCCTGATTTGGAATATTCATATGGGGAAAATATAGATACCCGCATACCATTGGTAAGGACATCTTCCCCTATCTTCCACTAGTTGTCGTACACTATCCTTCTGTATTTCCTACAGTACAATGCAACTTCAGTGCCTTGTGGCAACAGCATCTTCCAAAGACCCTATCAGGAACTCCCCATCGGTTGCTCTGCACTCAGAATCCAAAACAGTCTTCAAAGAGAATAAATAAATTCCTCCTCTCCCTGTGAAAACAGATTGTAAATCCCAGAGCACTGGAGATCACATGGCTGGATTGCTGCACAGTGGGAAGGACACTGGTCCCACATTCCTTTTATTGGGTTCCTGGTAAAACAGCTGATCCATCACATTTCAACCTCTTTATTCTCTTTTTGTCCAAGAAAGCCTTTTACAGTTTGTGATGTTACTTTGTACTACTTAAAGTTACCTCCCGCTCGGGAGGTGCAATTATAATCAAACTGTCTCTCCCTGAGAAAAGTATGAAAGCTCCAAGCACTAATATATAATGCAATGAAAACTGATGAAACTGAGAATAGATGTTATGTCCTAAACATGCCCTTCCAAAATACTTTAAGATAGTGCATCGTATGGACCTTCTGTTACATCACGATGGTTGTATTAAAAAATAAATTACCTGATTGATGGTCTTTTCCATTTGTACCAAGCCCAGGTTGGGCAAAGTGCTTTTAATGAACTCAACTATGGGCTCCAAGTTCTCATGTTGAAGAATCAAAGGTTTGTGGCTTCCCAACAAGCTTAAGGAAACTTTAAATATCACCTCTGAGCCTTGAAGAAATATGATATCTAGTGGAACAGACAAAAAATAAACCACCTTTTGGTAAATGTTAATAAAAGTTCACCCAACATAATTATGGGCTTTATATTGATACAATATCACATATCAATACAATCATACATACAAGTAAACAAGTAAAGCAATGTGCTAAAAGTAGTCTCTTTTCACTTGAAAAAGATGTGGTTCAGCTGGTCAAATTAAGTTACATTTTGTAAAGACCTAAAGGCAGTGCTAACATCTGGAAAACTGAGGCACCTCCCTTGGGCAGTGGGTGAAGGAGTATGAAGCTGTAAATAAAGAAAGAACAGAAACAGAGCAGAAACAATGTCAGCAAGCAGGAAATATCAGCTGTACAAGACTACCACAATAGCGAAGAAAGCACTCCTCTTCCTCATGGACTTCATATACATCAAGCAAGATGTCACCAATGAAATACCACATTCAAAAGACTCATTCCAAGAACGGTCTCCGTTTTGTATGCAGGAATGTCATAACTAAGGGCAGTTACCTATTTCCATTCCACCAGCATACATGCAACCAACAAAAGCCAAGTCATCTGTAAAGCATTACACTTCCAAAGCATCCACTTAATGGAATAATTTAAAGACCATCAATCACTAATTCAAAACAATAGGTAAAATCTGGCAGCACATAACCAGCATTAAACAAGCAGCCAATGTTCCACCCCATGACCTTACTGCTTGGGGCTACCTCGATTTTCCTCACTTTCTCCAAACTTAATAACATGCTAGTCTCCCTATAAGCAATCACATACCAATATGTACCCATGCCAGCCTTGTTCAAACCCTAACTAGGAATGCATTTCTCAATATAATCAATGCTTCCCTTACACCCAATTGTACTCACAACTACATCAATTATCCCTCTTCTGTGAAACAAACAAGGAATTCTCGACACTCATGATGGAACCAATTACACCTGTCCTTCCTCTGAATGACTATCAAGAAAGCAGAGACCACTTAATCACCATACCCCAATGACAACTCCCTTTTTCATGACTACTAATCAGGATCCAGGCAAGAATGCAGCATCAGGTACTTCCCTTAGTAAAGCACAATGTATGTATGCCACAATATCTATAAGCCAAGCAGGATATCTTTTATGCCTCCCAAGATGCCAGTTGGGCTTGGCAAGATGTCCACTATGTCAACAAGCAATGCAGTTGGCTCCAAGTTATGTTATGCACGTCCGGATGCCTACTCTGCCAAAGCAGATGCTTGCTATGGCTGCCAGTGTAAACATAAATCTGACAAGCACCTTTGTTATTCTATCTAGAATCCCTGTTATTCAATTCATGCAAACCAATTCCTATGTGAAAAATAAACTCAGGCAAGTAATGGAATGGTGAATTGCACCTCCCCACTTTACAACAGAAGAAACTTTCCAATGTATTGCTTCTTTTGAAAACAGTGGAAGTGATACATTAGAACACCACACCACAAAAAGGACCTAGCTCCCAATTCAGACTGAAGTAAAAGAACAGAAATATACACCAGCATTGCTCTCGCTCTGCATGTCGATCAAATTTCCCTTCTCAGTGTTTTGTCATGACCCAACAGCTTCTAATACAGTGCCATGATCACCATTAGCCACTACTGAGGCAGTGATGGTGGTGAACATGGTGGATGTGGCTGATCAACCACATAACAGTGGTTGTGGCTCCTTCAAATATGGGAACGGTAGACATGTTTGATTGTTCACCGCTCACTCCTCCATCACTTACATCCAAAAGAATGGTTAAGGCTCTTCCAGGCCAGGTTTCCAGACGGCAGTCACCTTAATCATCAAAGAATATCCAACTCCTCAGAGCCACCCATAAATCGGACATGAAGCACTGTCATTCAAAGGAAAGGCAAAGAGCCTATGTTTGTTAGTAGTAGTAAAAGGCACCGAACCAGGATGAGGTCCAAGTAAAGCTAAGCCGGTGCTATGGTGGGGAAGATGATTAGCCTCAGAAGGCAACAGTTAAAAGAACCTACATCAGGAAAATAGATTAAGCAAACTGTGCTGTTTCAATTCCAGCTGCAGGTTGTGGTCTAGCAATGCTGGTTGGTGGGCTACAACTCTTAGGTAATGTGATGTTTTGAGCAGTGGAAGGGCTTGATTTGTGCCGGTGCTTTCCGGTGCTTAGCACCGGCACTTAATTGATAGGGCCGGGTCTACACTCTGGCTGGCACAGTGACGCTCGGTACATCACATTTCATCTATTTTGTTTACCTAAAGTTTGTGCAGCCGGCGTGTTTTGCTCATCTCCCGACCTGAGCTGAGACCTCCCCCCCCCCCCCCAGAGGAAGAGATTCCTGCATTACCATTTACCTCCAATTGCAGAGTACAACACACCTGATATGAATACATTTTAAATGTGCAGAGGTTGGCGCGCGCACTGCGCTACGCGCCCAGGCCGGACTGGGAACCAAAACCGGCCCTGGCAAAGTGGTCGGGCGGCCCCCCCTCCCCAGTCGGGGGCGTTGGAGGTGCCGCCGAGCGCTTTGCTAGGGCCGGTTTTCGGCCGATTATGTTGCAGGGCTGATTTTGCAGCAACGGCCCTGTAACAAAATCGGCCCCCAGGGGCTCAAAACCGGCCCCCACCCTTGCGGCGCACCGGGGGATTGCCCAGTGCCCGCTATGGCCAGTCCGGGCCTGTACGCGCCTCGCCTGCCGGAGGCCATGCCTTAGAGGTTCCAACGTCACGTCCGTCAGTGTTGCCAGTGCCTGCCCTGAGTGCCACTAACTTGCCTATAGGTGGGTGGGTCGAGATTTGGGCTGGATTTGGTCAGGATGGGGTAGGGGCTGTGCGGCTAAGGCAACATGCGCAGATTTTTTTTATTTCACATTGCCACTACAACGCCCCAGCATAACCATCATAGCGAAAGCAGCAGCACAACTCTACCTGACCTGCCACCGCCGTGAAGAGTGTAATCGCCAACGCCAAGTCGGCCTGTGGAGTGTTGAGGGCAGCTGACATCATCGATCAGCCTGGTGGGCATGCCTAATCAGGAATTAAAGGCAGTGCAGGCCCGCCGGGGAAGCCAGTGTGTCGTCATCGTGTCCCGAGTCCCTGCCGCCCGGCCTACGCCCACAGGTAACGACGATGTACGGTACAGGGGGCCGCCGGTACTAACTTTACCTACAGCAGTGCTGCTACTACTACAACAGCAGACTGTAGTTGCCCAGGCCCAGCCCTTTTCAGGCTTCATTGAAATTTGGGGGAAATGGAAATGAGAAAATAACTGGCTGAAGTAGGGCTCACTGTTTGCGAGTCTGCCAGTTATTTCTAATTTCTGATGGAATCTGCGGGGCTGCCCGCCTTGTAATTCCCCAGCAGTAACACCCCAGGCCGGGTCCCTAACACTGCATACACACAATCACCGATCATCCTGACCTAGGTTGATGGGAGGAGAGAGCGTGCACGCGCGTCCCAGAAGCTTTTTCCAAGCTCCCATTCCTCGTTGTGCCCCGAAGCCTTCAAGCCGTCCGCCTTGCCTTCTGTTATTTGGCGTTTAGGATTACAGCCTTCTGGTCTCCGCTGCCCCTGCCTTTGCCCCTTAAAAACTATTAGCTCCAGTCCACCTAGACTCTTAAACTTGCCGACTCGAGCTAAGCCGTTACGGTTCAAGGCTCGGCTGCTGCGTTACCAGCCACCCTGCTTCTTTTGTGAGTGGGTGGGGGACTCTCGATTGTGAGTAGTGGGGTGGGGTCGGGAGTATCTTGGGAGCCCACTGGTGCACGGAAGAGTCAGCTACCAAGAGCACGCCCACTGCTGCTGGCTACCAGATTCCCTCATCTGGGACGGCCACTGCCGAGGTCATATCACAGAGTAATGCGGAGGATTCCACAAGAAGAAGTTATATGTATAAGGGTGCATGCGAAACCCTGTTCAATCAGGCATTGTGAGGTGCAGTGGTGCCTAGTGGGCGGAGTTTCAGGCTGTTAGAAAAGGTGCTAGCGAGGGCAGAGGGGGGGCTGTGATTGTGGCTGCAGCATGCAAAGGTTATCAAAGTGGTGTCACAGGGGAGTCGTAGTGGTTTTGGATACTCAGAGTATTCTTGAGTTAGAGTGGGCTGCTGGGTCCATAGTGCTGGCTGGTCAGCATTCTGGTTGGCCTGGTTTCTTTATCTCCCCCTTTACGTGTTTGGCGGTGGCCTGTGTTTACTTCGCCACACTTACCTGTACTCTTACCTCGAGCCTTGGATCTTCTCCAGCCGAGTTGATTTGTCATAAAAACCAATCACAAAAGACAATGGGGAGAAAATAGGGACAAATAACATCGCCTTCTAATTAAGCCACCAATGCCTGCGCTTATGTAAACAGGGAATCTTGCGGAAAAAGCGAGTACAACCTCTGCCGTGTCGGTTCCCTCAGCTCCTCCCATCCCACTTTGATCTTGGTCATACATTTAAATAATGGTGCGGCACTCAGTCTTTCATTTTTCTGAGGTTGATAAAATTAGTGCCATTGAGTTTGAATTACATTTTTAATTAGGTGTTAAGTCCCGCTCTGGTGAGTGAGTATGTGCTTTACAAACACACATGGCGTGATAAGGTCACAGACTTGTATTTTAATCTTTTATTTTGTAATTTCTTTTCAATATTACATAGTCATTGTTCCATCTGTCCCACCTTGGCCAGTACTTTTCATACTCGTATCCATTGCCATGACCTACTTTCTTTCCTTTGTCCCATCTTTTTCCTTTCCTTTCTCTCTTCCTCAGCACCTCCAGCCTTGCCGCCTTTCCTCTTTCCATTCTTGCTTCCTTCACGCTCATTCATTCCCCATCCTTCCTTCCTCCCTTGGTGCATTTCTTTCTTCTTCCTCCATTCGTTACTAACTTTCTTTTTTTCCTGCTCCTTCCTTCATCCCTTCCTTAATGTCTTCCTTTCTTATCCACAACCCTTCCATCAGCTTTTCTTCTTTTCCTTTCTGCTTTAGATTCATCCATTGCACATCGTTCACTTCCTTTCTCCCTATATCCCTTCCTTTATTCCTTTCACATTCTTTTCTTATTTACTTTTTCTTTCATCCATTACTTACTTATTTACTCATTGCAGTACTCCCTTTCCTGCCTTTGTAGCTGCTTTCTGTAATATATTCCTTCATTTATCCCTTCTTTTCTCTTTAGTTTGTAAAACTGCATCACGTCCTCAAATGACCTTTACTAAAGATGAATTTTGAGATTTACACACATTCTCTAATTTGAGTTCACTTTTAGGTTATTGTCACAGGCTTTCGATATTTTATATTATACTATGTTATATTGATTTGTATAGTGCACTAATGACCAAAGAGGGTATCCAGGCACTTGGGCAGGTATGTGGATGAGAGGCCCGAGTTGCTTATGTTTCTTAAGCTTCTTGTGGAACTTAAGGAGTGATGAAGTGGCTTTGATGTGTTTAGGCTTGAGGACGTCAGTGGAGCGATAACGGAAGTAGGTGGGGCCACAGAATGAAATGGGCAAGGCCGGGGAAGTGGGTGTGTCCTCCCCAAAAATTAGAGCACCTGCACTTAATATTTTACAAATTAAGCACTGAAGTCTGTGGAAGATAATGGATAATATACTAATGGAAATCACAATGTGAAGATAAAACTTTGAGCCAGAAGGGTGGGCAGGTCGCTTGTTTGGCCAGTAGAGTAAAAAGGAAAGAGTGGACGGTATAAAATGAGAAGGAAAAGAGGAGTAAGAGGAGTGAATGGCGGTAAAACTGGAAAGGATCTAGAGGATCGTAAAAGGTTAGAACAAGAGTGGAACTACTCATCAAGATTTGTTATTATTCAGTCTACTGAACTGTGGTCTGCACTTCCGTAGTCTGGCACGATTTTCCTTGTTTGGCTCCGGTCAACTCTACTAGCCAAACAGAAAAGTGCATGGAAAAGCCAAGGGCACCAATGCAAAGACGTAACTACGATGGAGGCCCAGCAGACTGCAGCAAATCGTTTCACTATTTTCTTATTAGCTTGAAATGTTAGCCTGCAGAACAGTGATTCTTTGGAATGCTGTCAGCTAATGTTTCGGATTCACATAAAATGCATCAAGTGCCTTATGTTTTTGAGCAGTTGCTGAAAAACAAACAGCAAGGAGGATTCAGATTATGTAACTGTCTATAAGTCAAAAATATTTGGGGTATTTCTGGGACCTGCATGGAATTCACCAATGGGGCAGACATTTTTTTTTTTTTTTTGAGTTTTATATAGCGCGAACTAGACCCGAACCGAATCAGGTATCAGAGCGCTTTACATAGCACCAGTTACGTTACATGAGAACAGACACACATTCATTTTTAGGCACGGGGAGATTAAGTGATTTGCCCAGAATCACAAGGAGGTTACCGAGACTCGAACCCAGGTCCCCAGGTCCGAGGTCGAGCACCCTAGCAGTTAGGCCAACTCCTCTCCCAAAACATGCCCAAAATCTACTGCGCAGGGCACATAGGGCATGTTTTGACAAGACCAATACCATGTATAATGGCAGTTACATAAAAAGTGTATGTATCAATGGGGAAGGTTGTACATTTCTAGTAGTAGTACGCCAGGAAGAAGAATGGTGCAACACTGCTAGAAAGGGTCTCACAACAGCTTAAGGGATATGAAAGGAAGCCTCACACCCTTAGGCACTCTGAAGTGCCTACAAAGTCTAAGTCAATGTCAAGGTCTTGCCAACTATGAAAAAAGCAGCACAGTCTGAGAATCAGGTTACCAAAACTACTAATTATAGCCCTGTCCTGAGACCCAAACACAGACTGTTGCTTTACCACCAGTCATGAACATCCGTAAAACTGCATTAATCAAGAAGTTAATTTGCTGTTCAAGATTCCTTAAAGCATACACAATCTTTCTTCAGGACTATTTCCTACTTCCCTTCTGCTACACAACTTGCACCTGGCTCTGCCAGAGAAGAATTGTTCACTATCAATCTTAGAATCTGCAAATGAACTTTATTTTAGGTGCACTGTACTATGTTCTACTTGTAAATGCAACAGTTCAATAAATGTACGAGTTACTTACATTCGGTATCGATGTATCTGGTAGAGACGGTTCTAGCCGCAGATTATTTCTCGTAGAATTATCCACAGGCGTGAGACTGGATCCGGAAACTTTTTTGTCACAGCATCCCTGCGCGGCCGGGGGCGGGTCGACATCACACGACTCTGCCCAGGCGGCGTCCGCACACGTGAAGTTAGCAAGGTCACATAAGACCCGCCCCGGTGCGCAAACGTCAGTTTTCTTCGGAGAACTTTTCCGCACCACGATGCGGAATCACCAGATAAAAAACTGTGGAAGCATGGGAACAGTGTAGGAAGAGCAGAAAAAAAGTGGAAAGAAACGGAGACTAACAACACCACACAGAGCAGTGTCAACACAGCAGAACCCAGAGGCAGGGAAAGAAGAAAGAACAAGCAGAGCCCGGCGCAGCCACCCTGCCAGCACATAGACAGCCTCCCACCCCTGTGCCCCAGAGGCAAGGAACATGCGTAAAGGCATGGCACACATAGTAAACCTACCACCCCGTCCTGAGCAAGGAAGGGGACAAGTCACAAGACAGACAGGGACAACCAACCTCCAAGCCACCCCACCATAGAAGGCAACCACCACCAAGGGACACGGGCAAGACATGGCCAGCTGACTCTGAATCAGAGGATAGCAATGGAAGGAGGGGAGGGAGAACAGGGATAGAAGCAAACCCCCCCCCCCTCACACCTGGAGTAGCCAGAGCAGCAAGGCACCGGAACACCGGAACCCCATCCTCCAAAAAACCAAGGAGGAATGAACCGCCTCCAGACGTAGCCACCCGTCAAGAACAAGGAAAGCACTCCCAGGAGACACAGCCCCCCACCGGGAGGCACGTACCAAATACCAACGCAAGGGTCCTTGCAGAATAGGGGAGGCATGGCGGGCCGTGAAGGAATCTGCGCTAGAATCGTCTCTAACAGATACATCGTTACCGAAGATAAGTAACTCGTACATCTGATAAAGACTACTAGCCCCAGATTCCTCCACATAGAATAGATACCCTAGCAATACCCTCTGGGAAGGAGGGTCTGCGACAGGACCCCCTCAGCCAATACAGAACAGAGGGCCCCAAAGGGGACCAGAGGCGGACCAGGTAGAACCTCGTCCCTGCCAGGCAATGGGTACTCCCACAAGCAGAACCCCACTGACTCCAAGGGATGTAGGAGGGAAAAGAAGTAAAAAGGCTGAAGAGGCCCATACACGGCAAGGGCGGAGAGGCCGAAGCACCACACTCTCCCACAAGGCAAACCAGCTGCCACCCCATGCCAAAACAGAAGAGCAGAAGAAGAAGCCTAGACAACCCAAGGAAACGAGGGAAGGCGAACCCACTCCAGATGGAGAGCAGCCTGCCAGCCAGAACAGCGCTGCCAGCCAGAACAGTGCTGCCAGTCAAAAGCCGCCAGAAGCAAGAAGAACAGCCCCAGGCCCAGACCCCAGGAAGGCTGAGCAGGAAGCGCCCGGCAAGAGAGAACACAGGATTATCTCAGAATTCAGGGCAGGGGGAGGAGGAGATGCCCGGGCACACCACTACGAGCAGCCGCGCACATGACCTCAAGAAGCAAAAGCAACCTACATAAACGCCACGGACAATAGGCACCCGAAGGCGGCCAGAACCCCCTAGCAGAGAGCAAGCCATATGACAGCTACCACTACCCCACATAGGGTACATTAAGTCCCAAGATATGGGAACCCTCCAAAAGTTACTTTGGGTCATGTGAACATACTGTCCTTATTAACAAAATCACTGTTCGTTGGTTCATTTCTTTTCTGGCCCCCTGTACTGGGCCCCTCTCCTGTACCCACTACCTCTGTTAAAACCCTTGGCATAAAACTTAACTCTCAACTCACCCTTCATTCCCAGGTCAGTTCCGTGGTATCTTCTTCTTTCCTTTCATTGCGGACTATTCGCAGGGTGTCCCGTTTCTTTACCTTCTCTGCTCTCAAACTTATCATCTTGGCCATGGTGGTGTCCCGCCTGGATTACGGCAACGCCCTATATGCAGGTATTCCTGCATATAGTCTACGGCGTTTGCAGCAGATACAAAACCAGGCGGCCCGCCTGGTCTTCAATCTTCCGAAATTTCACCATTCCTCCCCCCTCTTGAAATCTCTACACTGGCTCCCTGTGCGAGCTCGGGTTCAATTCAAGCTCGCCTCCATCACTTTCTTGGCTCGACTGGGCTTGGCACCCGCATTCATCTCTTCTGAGATTACCCCCTATGTTCCCACCAGGGAACTACGCTCTTCCTCTCAGTCCCTCCTCACCATCCCTCGCTATCGGAGAAAGAAGTGGGGAGGCTCGAAATTTGCTACCCTTGCCCCGATCCTGTGGAATTCCCTCCCCCTTGAACTCCGTTCCTTCACTCTGTACTCGCAATTTCGTAAACACCTCAAGGCTTACCTGTTCACTAAGGCCTTTGACTAAATTCCCAATAGCTTCCCTTGTCTCTTAGCCCCGGATCTTATCAGTTGTAGCGCCAAGAAACCGCAGGTGTATGTGCGCTTTATAAGTAATTTTAAACTCAAACTTAAACTCAAGAACTTCCGCAGCAGAGGAAAACAAAAGAGGCGCAGGTTAAAAAAAACACCCCCGCGGAAGGCTTGACAAACAGCCCAAGCTAAGGAGAAGGCTTAATCTCAGGGCCAAGTCTGCGCAACAACTCCGGAAAAGCACACCCACACAAAAGGGCCGTCCAGCAGCCAACAATGCCAAAGTCCCAAGGAAAGACGCAAATGGCCAGAACACACACTCCACAGCCAGAACAACCAGCCTAAGAAGGCCCAGAATCAACCCAACTCAGGAGTCACTGAGGAGGGGACGGAGGAGGAGGAGAAGGACGGAGCCCTGACAAGAGTCGTTGGATGAGAGTGTCGTTCGGGGCATGAAACAACAGGCTGCCATGAAACAGAAGGTCGATGAGTCGCTCCCGAATATTCTCAGGGAACACTCCGTCCCGAAGCCAAGCATGGCGACGGAGGAAGCCATGGCCCGACCCAGCACCTCCGAGATGTCCAGAGTGGAGCGGAGAATAAACGCCACAAGCACCCGGCCATCCAAAGCATGATGCTCAAGTCCACCTGACCAGTCTCCTGGGACGCTGCCAGAGACTCAGCCGAGTCCCACAAACAGGAGGAGGCCCTAGCCAACACACACAAGGCGTTAAGGGCCCGCAGGGCAGCGCTGGTCGAGATGGACATGTTGCGCCCCCAAGAGTCCAGCCAGTGGGCCTCTTGGGACAGCGGGGTCAACAGTGGCGGGAAAAGCAGTCCGCAAAAGTGGGCTGGCAGCCGAGGGGTGAAGGAAAAGACACGCCGGGTCACACAGCGCCCGGAGGTGCCGGTGCAAAAGATGTTGAGGCACCGGGTCCCCTGAGGCAGGATATCTCCAAGCCCCCGTCAAGGAAGAAAGTAGTGAACCTTCAAAGGGAAGTAAGATTTCCCTCCCACCAGAGCCCTGGTGGAGGACCTCCAATAGATGTTACGCCGGACAGTGAGTTACTGGATCACCCATACGCAGGATGCCCACAGCCGAGCAGAGGCCGCACCCGCTTCCGTAGGGCCCCACGGCGGAGAAAGCAGCTCTTCCGTGGGTGACCGCTGCAAACTAAGGCGACCGACCCCGAGGCCAAGCAGGACGGGCAAGGGCCAGACTTGGAAGTCAGTAGGAGCCGAAGAATGAGGGACCTGCTGCTCTTCCGATGAACACCTCTGCCTGAGGAAAGGCAGGGAGCCGCCCTTCGATGCCGGTGAAAAAGACAACACACGGCAACCAGTCTCCGAAGACGAATCCGCGGTATGACCCCTACGGGGAGCTGTAGAGTCCGCTGCGTGAGACAGGACGTCGGCACCATCCGGCGTCACTGGACAGATTCCTCCAACTCACCCCGCACCGGAGACCAGAGCGGGGCTGGAGCCGACCCGGCCCCGGGGCGGCACCTGAACAACGCCGACCCAAACCCTGCCGAGTCAGCCACCTGCTTGGGGGAACGAGACGGGCCTGGGGAGTGACAAAGTCCTCCGCCAGCCGCGGCCCAGAATGAGGCAGAGATTGCTCGGCAACCTATGTGGCGGTGCCAGGGACACTTCAACCTCCAACTCGCCCTCCGACAAGGCAGCCGCCCATGGGGAGGGACGAGAGGGGCTCGGAGAGGGACGAGGGATACTCACCCAGCCTCGATCCGGAGCGGGGCGAGGAGGGTCCACCGACCCTTGTGGCTCCGCACGGTCGAGCTGCTGCCGGTGCTGTAGCGGCGTCACCTTGGCCTTAACAGGACCACCTTGTCAAAGGACTGAGAGGGGCTCGGGGAAGCGTCCGAGTCCCGGCGACCTCCCGCAATACAACAGGGACTCCCGCAGGAGTTTGCGGCAAGGCAGATACGCTGTGGCCTGAAGGAGGTGCCCTGGAGGAGCCGCACCCCAACAGCACCACATCCTCCAAGCCTGGAGCCGAACCAGCCGGCGTCAGAGTCACCGGCGGCGCCGCGGAGGGCGAGGGATTCGTTGACGCCCCAGGAGGGGAAGGAGGAGGAGACGCCAGCGAGGCCTGCAGAGCCGCCGCATATGTCTCCATTTGGACTCTCAACGCCCCAACACCGGGAAACGGTGGTTAGGACGACCGGCTGGGTTGCATCACCCGCTGAGGGTCCATGCCCCCGACAGGCCGTAAACCAGCCCCCGGGGACAAACTGCAACACTTACCCACCGGGGAGCGAAGTTCACGTGACATCGGAGAAGTGCGAGGACGACTACCTTAGCCATATCGGAAGCCGTCCGCCGAAGCAGAGCGAGGGGAAGACGTCGAACTGGAGAGACGCGCCAATAGAATTTTCATCCGCTGCTCCTGCCGCGACTTCGGCTTCAACTGTTGTCACGCTGCACAATTAGTGCTGCCGTGATCCTCCCCCAAACACCACATACAAACGAGGTGTGGGTCCGTCGCTGACATGAGACGCCCACAAAACATGCAAGTTTTGAAGCCGGAAGGCATTCGCACACTGTTATACCAAAAGAAATGGAAGAAAAAGGGCCCTAAACAGGCCCGTAGCAAGGACGGGATCCGCGTTGCATGTGGAAAAGGAAAAAACTGATGTAGGTGCGCCGGGGCGGGTCTTATGTGACCTCTCTGACGTCACGTGTGCGGACGACGCCTGGGCGGAGTCGCCTGATCTCACCCCGCCCCCCGGCACACAGGAATGCTGAGGCAAAAAAGTTTCCGGATCCAGTCTCACGCCTGGGGATAATTCTACGTGAAGGAATCTGCGGCTAGTAGTCTCTATCAGATATCCATATTCACAGAGTAAAAGTTAATTAATGAGCTACACTATCCTAGTCAACGAATTTGCTGCTAGTTCACTGTAAGCCCGGCATTACATTTTCATAATGGCAGAGTCTACAGCTCCAAATTTCGAATTCAGCACATGGTATTACGTTGCCAAAGCACTACATCAATCTACCACTACAACATAATCACTATATTGAGGAAAATTATGTTGTCGAGATAAATTAGTATACTACAGCCTCCAACTCACTACATAAACCCAACAAACACTATGACTTGTTTGTCATTTTTTTATAGTAGTTAATTAGTTTCCAAACCTGCAATTGTAACATTTTTTAATGTAGGTTATTTGTTTTTATTATTCATATCCGTTCTATTTCTATTTGATAAGTAGATGTGATCGCTTTGATCAATTATTGGTATCCTAGCCCTAAATCTAATCCTAACACTGTTTGTATTAATACAATTAACAATATAGCTTCTCCTAACATATTAGCTATTGGGCTTTAAATAATATATTTTATGTTATACCGTTAACCTACGTCGAATTCACACCCTAACTCTAAATACTTTACTTTAACTGATATTAAACAATGCATGATTACAAGCCTAACTCTTATACTAACACTGACCATTTATTAACTCAAACATTTTTAAATAAATACCTTTAGGTTTGTACATTTTAAATTGAATATGCATTAAGGATAATAACTGCAATAAGGATGTTACTAACTCATCAATCTGGGGAAACCATGCAAACCTGCATTTCTACATATCTTGTATTTAAATGAGTAACCCTAATGTTTATTAATAAGGAATTATAAGGTTTCAACAAATACCATATCTCGAGGGAAACTTTCATTGCCTCCCAATATGTTTTTAATGAATCTAAATATGCTACCTTGTGTAATGTTTTACCTTCATTTTAGTTACATTGACTCAGTGGCGTCAATAGGGGGATGCGGGGGGGGGGGGGGGGTGCGGACCGCACCGGGCGACACCGTCACATGGAGTGACACCATCTGGTTACGCTGTGTACGTAACACAGCTCTGCAGCCTCGCCTATGCTCGAAAGTGAGGGTGAGTGTGTCTTCTGTGTCTATTTAAACTTATCCTCAGTGTCGCGCGCACAAATTCAAAACACATTTAATGAGTTTATTTCAGTCACTTTGAGAAAAGCCCAGAACTGTGAGGGAGAAACCATGGGGGGCTTGGTGGGGTGTGGGGGTGTAGAAGGCGACGAGGAAAGGGTTAAAGAGCAGCAGGCGGGGGAGGAGGGTGCAGGCGGAGGGGGAGGGATGGTGCAGGCAGAGAGGGAGATGGTGCAGGCAGAGGGGGAGATGGTGCAGGCGGAGGGGGAGATGGTGCAGGCGGAGGGGGAGATGGTGCAGGCGGAGGGGGAGATGGTGCAGGCGGAGGGGGAGATGGTGCAGGCGGAGGGGGAGATGGTGCAGGCGGAGGGGGAGATGGTGCAGGCGGAGGGGCAGATGGGATGGTGCAGGCAGGGGGGAGATGGGATGGTGCAGGCGGAGGGGAGATGGTGCAGGCGGAGGGAGAGATGGTGCAGGCGGAGGGAGAGATGGTGCAGGCGGAGGGAGAGATGGTGCAGGCGGAGGGAGAGATGGTGCAGGCGGAGGGAGAGATGGTGCAGGCGGAGGGAGAGATGGTGCAGGCGGAGGGAGAGATGGTGCAGGCGGAGGGAGAGATGGTGCAGGCAGAGGGAGAGATGGTGCAGGCAGAGGGGAGATGGTGCAGGCAGAGGGAGAGATGGTGCAGGAGGAGGGAGAGACGGTGCAGGCAGGGGGTGAGATGGTGCAGGCTGGGGGTGAGATGGTGCAGGCGGCAGGGAGATGGTGCAGGCGGCAGGGAGATGGTGCAGGCGGCAGGGAGATGGTGCAGGCGGCAGGGAGATGGTGCAGGCGGCAGGGAGATGGTGCAGGCAGAGGGAGAGATGGTGCATGCGGCAGGGACATGGTGCAGGCAGAGGGAGAGATGGTGCAGGCAGAGGGAGAGATGGTGCAGGCAGAGGGAGAGATGGTGCAGGCAGAGGGGAGATGGTGCAGGCAGAGGGGAGATGGTGCAGGCAGAGGGGAGATGGTGCAGGCAGAGGGAGAGATGGTGCAGGCAGAGGGAGAGATGGTGCAGGCAGAGGGAGAGATGGTGCAGGCAGAGGGAGAGATGGTGGAGGGAGAGGGAGAGATGGTGCAGGCAGAGATGGTGCAGGCAGAGGGAGAGATGGTGCAGGCGGAGGGGAGATGGTGCAGGCGGTGGGGAGATGGTGCAGGCAGAGGGAGAGAAGGTGCAGGGAGAGATGGTGCAGGCAGAGGGAGAGATGGTGGAGGGAGAGATGGTGCAGGCAGAGGGAGAGATGGTGCAGGCGGAGGGGAGATGGTGTGGACAAAGGGAGAGATGGTGCAGGCAGATGGGAGATGGTGCAGGCGGAGGGAGAGATGGTGCAGGCAGAAGGGGAGATGGTGCAGGCGAAGGGGAGATGGTGCAGGCGAAGGGGAGATGGTGCAGGCGAGGGGGAGATGGTGCAGGCGAAGGGGAGATGGTGCAGGCGAAGGGGAGATGGTGCAGGCGAGGGGGAGATGGTGCAGGCAGAGGGGGAGATGGTGCAGGCAGAGGGGGAGATGGTGCAGGCAGAGGGGGAGATGGTGCAGGCAGAGGGGGAGATGGTGCAGGCAGATGGGAGATGGTGCAGGCGGAGGGAGAGATGGTGCAGGCAGAAGGGGAGATGGTGCAGGCGAAGGGGAGATGGTGCAGGCGAAGGGGAGATGGTGCAGGCGAGGGGGAGATGGTGCAGGCGAAGGGGAGATGGTGCAGGCGAAGGGGAGATGGTGCAGGCGAGGGGGAGATGGTGCAGGCAGAGGGGGAGATGGTGCAGGCAGAGGGGGAGATGGTGCAGGCAGAGGGGGAGATGGTGCAGGCAGAGGGGGAGATGGTGCAGGCAGAGGGGGAGATGGTGCAGGCAGAGGGAGAGATGGTGCAGGCAGAGGGAGAGATGGTGCAGGCGGTGGGAGAGATGGTGCAGGCGGAGGGGAGATGGTGCAGGCGGAGGGAGAGATGGTGCAGGAGATGGTGCAGGCAGAGGGAGAGATGGTGCAGGCAGAGGGAGAGATGGTGCAGGCAGAGGGGGAGATGGTGCAGGGGAAGGGGAGATGGTGCAGGCGGAGGGAGAGATGGTGCAGGAGATGGTGCAGGCAGAGGGAGAGATGGTGCAGGCAGAGGGAGAGATGGTGCAGGCAGAGGGAGAGATGGTGCAGGAGATGGGGAGATGGTGCAGGCAGAGGGAGAGATGGTGCAGGCAGAGGGGAAGAGGAGATGGTGCAGGCGGTGGGGAGATGGTGCAGGCAGTGGGGAGATGGTGCAGGCGGTGGGGAGATGGTGCAGGCGGTGGGGAGATGGTGCAGGCGGTGGGGAGATGGTGCAGGCGGTGGGGAGATGGTGCAGGCGGTGGGGAGATGGTGCAGGCGGTGGGGAGATGGTGCAAGCAGAGGGAGAGATGGTGCAAGCAGAGGGAGAGATGGTGCAAGCAGAGGGAGAGATGGTGCAAGCAGAGGGAGAGATGGTGCAGGCAGAGGGAGAGATGGTGCAGGCAGAGGGAGAGATGGTGCAGGCAGAGGGAGAGATGGTGCAGGCAGAGGGGAGATGGTGCGGACAAAGGAAGAGATGGTGCAGGCAGAGGGGAGATGGTGCAGGCAGAGGGGAGATGGTGCAGGCAGAGGGGAGATGGTGCAGGCAGAGGGGAGATGGTGCAGGCAGAGGGGAGATGGTGCAGGCAGAGGGGAGATGGTGCAGGCAGAGGGGAGATGGTGCAGGCAGAGGGGAGATGGTGCAGGCAGAGGCGAGATGGTGCAGGCAGAGGGGAGATGGTGCAGGCAGAGGGGAGATGGTGCAGGCAGAGGGGAGATGGTGCAGGCAGGGAGGAGATGGTGCAGGCAGAGGGGAGATGGTGCAGGCAGAGGGGAGATGGTGCAGGCAGAGGGGAGATGGTGCAGGCAGAGGGGAGATTGTGCAGGCAGAGGGGAGATTGTGCAGGCAGAGGGGAGATTGTGCAGGCAGAGGGGAGATTGTGCAGGCAGAGGGGAGATTGTGCAGGCAGAGGGGAGATGGTGCGGGCAGAGGGGAGATGGTGCAGGCAGAGGGGAGATGGTGCAGGCAGAGGGGAGATGGTGCAGGCAGAGGGTGAGATGGTGCAGGCTGAGGGAGAGATGGTGTAGGCAGGGGGTGACATGTTATGTTATGTTAATGATGTTTTCTAAAGCGCATGAATCACCCAGGGGCATCTCCGCGCTACCTAATCCAAATTTCCAAGAGAAGTGACAGAAACCCAGAATGGATCATCAGTATAGAAAGGCTTTCAGATGTTTCCTGAAGATCAGATATGAGGGGGACTTTCGCAGCCCCTCCGGGAAGGAATTCTAATATTTGGGTCCTGCATATGAAATGGTGCAGGAGGGGGTGAGATGGGGCAGGCGGAGGGGAGATGGTGCGGACAGAGGGAGAGATGGTGCAGGCAGAGGGTGAGTTGGTCCATCCTGTAAGTTGTTAAGGGGTGACACCATGAGTTACCCGCACCAGGTGACACCAACCCTAGTGACGCCACTGCATTGACTTCAATTTACCTTTTCAATGTACCTAAGGCGATGTAGTAACAGAAGATGTAGAATGGTGTTTCAAGAACATTTACACAAATATTATCTTGGTGTCTTCTTCTGTTTTCTTCATCATCTAAAGTAGACTATTTACCGCCTAACTGCATTTTGAAGGGCAAAGGCTGCAGAAGTCTGCAAAATGATAGTATGAAGCCTGTGTGGAAAATGCATGTTTATTCTAACCCTGAGGTGTCCACACTGGCATCTTGAAGAGGAAAGAACAGATGAAGTTGTAGATTTGCACATCAATTTACAAATGACATAGGAGTATCAAAAGGAAAACCGACATGCGAAGCAGAGCAATGCACTTGTGTAATCAGCTTAAGCTGCAGGAGACAAGTTTGACATCATTGGCTTCAATAGAATCACTTCAATGAAAACACTGCACAACACTGGCTTCTAGAAGTCATTGTTATTCCATCTGTTAATGCTTCAATATAGGTGTTTTCAAGAATTGATACTCAAATTCCTTAGGGTATAACTTAGGGTATAAAAGTGTATGTGTTCATCACTTGTAAAGCGTATAAGAGAGTACGAATTCGTACACAAAATAACAAAATATGGGGTGGATTACATGAGCCCCGGATAATTCAATTTGTGGATCGGAATATAAATTATGCTAAACTTACTGTACATGCTAATTAGCTGTGATAAAATTCCCATCGACAGCAATCTTTCCTGGTATAATTCCAGGAGAAAAATGCACAGAATATATAAGACATGTGGATTTTGGTGCAGAAAGAAGCAAAGTTTGTGTTATGCCCAATGTTTAGGACAAAACTCGCAACAGCTGTTACTTATCGCACTCAAATTCCAAACCCTGCGGTCTTAGCTTATATTGGGTCAGGGGGATATTGTAAACTCTTCCATAGCAATTGTAATCCGGGCCAATGTCTTAACCCATCACCTATTTAGCATATAAAAATACAGATGGTTAACACTGAATTAGGGAGTTGTTTTGCAAGTGACATCAAATAGACAACAAGAGCAAAGCTCAATTTGATTTTGATTTCACTGAGAACCAGAGGTGAAAAACATTCCTGTAATTCACTTTTATATCCTCTATAATTTTATGCTATGTCTGGCCCTTAAAATCGTCTGCCCTGGTTTTCAACTGCTTCAGAGGGGTAATGGGGAGCCATACATGACATGGCCTCTCCTCACTAACCTATATGTGAAAAAAACGTACCTTCCCTACCACAATTTACCAACCTCCACCAGGATCCTTGTCTTCCTTCGCAGTCCTGCAACTTTCAGTCTGTGCCGTGCTGACAGGTTCTCATACATAGAGCCCCGTCAACCGGGCCTGGAAGGCCTTTATGATGTACAACAGCGGGTAATTTGTTTTTGTTATAAACTGTTCCTAGGCCAATAGCAGTGAATTGCCAGACTTTGAATCTGGTGTAAACTCTAGAAATTTCCAATGGAA
Source organism: Lissotriton helveticus (assembly GCF_964261635.1). NCBI lineage: Eukaryota > Metazoa > Chordata > Amphibia > Caudata > Salamandridae > Lissotriton > Lissotriton helveticus. Next base: position 192,901,149 of record NC_136060.1, read on the forward strand.
CCCATGCATAACAAATTGATTCCGTCAACACAGGCCAGGAACTGACACGTAATGTGAAGGGTGCCCTTGGCAATTGTGAAAATATAGGAAAAGGTGACTACATCCGAACCAGATGAAAGTAAATTGCTTGCATGGTGCAGGCAGAGGGAGAGATGGTGCAGGCAGAGGGAGAGATGGTGCAGGCAGAGGGAGAGATGGTGCGGGCAGAGGGAGAGATGGTGCGGCCAGAGGGAGAGATGGTGCGGGCAGAGGGAGAGATGGTGCGGGCAGAGGGAGAGATGGTGCGGGCAGAGGGAGAGATGGTGCGGGCAGAGGGAGAGAGAGATGGTGCAGGCAGAGGGAGAGATGGTGCGGGCAGAGGGAGAGATGGTGCGGGCAGAGGGAGAGATGGTGCGGGCAGAGGGAGAGATGGTGCGGGCAGAGGGAGAGATGGTGCAGGAGGAGGGGAGATGGTGCAGGAGGAGGGGAGATGGTGCAGGAGGAGGGGAGATGGTGCAGGAGGAGGGGAGATGGTGCAGGTAGAGGGAGAGATGGTGCAGGCAGAGGGAGAGATGGTGCAGGCGAAGGGGAGATGGTGCAGGTGAAGGGGAGATGGTGCAGGCAGAGGGAGAGATGGTGCAGGCAGAGGGAGAGATGGTGCAGGCAGAGGGGGAGATGGTGCAGGCAGAGGGGGAGATGGTGCAGGCAGAGGGGAGATGGTGCAGGCAGAGGGGAGATGGTGCAGGCAGAGGGAGAGATGGTGCAGGCAGAGGGAGAGATGGTGCAGGCAGAGGGAGAGATGGTGCAGGCAGAGGGAGAGATGGTGGAGGGAGAGGGAGAGATGGTGGAGGGAGAGATGGTGCAGGCAGAGGGAGAGATGGTCCAGGCGGAGGGGAGATGGTGCAGGCGGTGGGGAGATGGTGCAGGCAGAGGGAGAGAAGGTGCAGGCAGAGGGAGAGATGGTGCAGGCAGAGGGAGAGATGGTGGAGGGAGAGATGGTGCGGGCAGAGGGAAAGATGGTGCGGGCAGAGGGAGAGAGAGATGGTGCAGGCAGAGGGAGAGAGAGATGGTGCAGGCAGAGGGAGAGATGGTGCGGGCAGAGGGAGAGATGGTGCGGGCAGAGGGAGAGATGGTGCGGGCAGAGGGAGAGATGGTGCAGGAGGAGGGGAGATGGTGCAGGAGGAGGGGAGATGGTGCAGGAGGAGGGGAGATGGTGCAGGAGGAGGGGAGATGGTGCAGGTAGAGGGAGAGATGGTGCAGGCGAAGGGGAGATGGTGCAGGTGAAGGGGAGATGGTGCAGGCAGAGGGAGAGATGGTGCAGGCAGAGGGAGAGATGGTGCAGGCAGAGGGGGAGATGGTGCAGGCAGAGGGGAGATGGTGCAGGCAGAGGGGAGATGGTGCAGGCAGAGGGGAGATGGTGCAGGCAGAGGGAGAGATGGTGCAGGCAGAGGGAGAGATGGTGCAGGCAGAGGGAGAGATGGTGCAGGCAGAGGGAGAGATAGTGGAGGGAGAGGGAGAGATGGTGGAGGGAGAGATGGTGCAGGCAGAGGGAGAGATGGTGCAGGCGGAGGGGAGATGGTGCAGGCGGTGGGGAGATGGTGCAGGCAGAGGGAGAGAAGGTGCAGGCAGAGGGAGAGATGGTGCAGGCAGAGGGAGAGATGGTGGAGGGAGAGATGGTGCAGGCAGAGGGAGAGATGGTGCAGGCAGAGGGGAAGAGGAGATGGTGCAGGCGGTGGGGAGATGGTGCAGGCAGTGGGGAGATGGTGCAGGCGGTGGGGAGATGGTGCAGGCGGTGGGGAGATGGTGCAGGCGGTGGGGAGATGGTGCAGGCGGTGGGGAGATGGTGCAGGCGGTGGGGAGATGGTGCAAGCAGAGGGAGAGATGGTGCAAGCAGAGGGAGAGATGGTGCAAGCAGAGGGAGAGATGGTGCAAGCAGAGGGAGAGATGGTGCAGGCAGAGGGAGAGATGGTGCAGGCAGAGGGAGAGATGGTGCAGGCAGAGGGAGAGATGGTGCAGGCAGAGGGAGAGATGGTGCAGGCAGAGGGGAGATGGTGCGGACAAAGGAAGAGATGGTGCAGGCAGAGGGGAGATGGTGCAGGCAGAGGGGAGATGGTGCAGGCAGAGGGGAGATGGTGCAGGCAGAGGGGAGATGGTGCAGGCAGAGGGGAGATGGTGCAGGCAGAGGGGAGATGGTGCAGGCAGAGGGGAGATGGTGCAGGCAGAGGGGAGATGGTGCAGGCAGAGGCGACATGGTGCAGGCAGAGGCGCGATGGTGCAGGCAGAGGGGAGATGGTGCAGGCAGAGGGGAGATGGTGCAGGCAGAGGGGAGATGGTGCAGGCAGGGAGGAGATGGTCCAGGCAGAGGGGAGATGGTGCAGGCAGAGGGGAGATGGTGCAGGCAGAGGGGAGATGGTGCAGGCAGAGGGGAGATGGTGCAGGCAGAGGGGAGATTGTGCAGGCAGAGGGGAGATTGTGCAGGCAGAGGGGAGATTGTGCAGGCAGAGGGGAGATGGTGCGGGCAGAGGGGAGATGGTGCAGGCAGAGGGGAGATGGTGCAGGCAGAGGGGAGATGGTGCAGGCAGAGGGTGAGATGGTGCAGGCTGAGGGAGAGATGGTGTAGGCAGGGGGTGACATGTTATGTTATGTTAATGATGTTTTCTAAAGCTCATGAATCACCCAGGGGCATCTCCGCGCTACCTAATCCAAATTTCCAAGAGAAGTGACAGAAACCCAGAATGGATCATCAGTATAGAAAGGCTTTCAGATGTTTCCTGAAGATCAGATATGAGGGGGACTTTCGCAGCCCCTCCGGGAAGGAATTCTAATATTTGGGTCCTGCATATGAAATGGTGCAGGAGGGGGTGAGATGGGGCAGGCGGAGGGGAGATGGTGCGGACAGAGGGAGAGATGGTGCAGGCAGAGGGTGAGTTGGTCCATCCTGTAAGTTGTTAAGGGGTGACACCATGAGTTACCCGCACCAGGTGACACCAACCCTAGTGACGCCACTGCATTGACTTCAATTTACCTTTTCAATGTACCTAAGGCGATGTAGTAACAGAAGATGTAGAATGGTGTATCAAGAACATTTACACAAATATTATCTTGGTGTCTTCTTCTGTTTTCTTCATCATCTAAAGTAGACTATTTACCGCCTAACTGCATTTTGAAGGGCAAAGGCTGCAGAAGTCTGCAAAATGATAGTATGAAGCCTGTGTGGAAAATGCATGTTTATTCTAACCCTGAGGTGTCCACACTGGCATCTTGAAGAGGAAAGAACAGATGAAGTTGTAGATTTGCACATCAATTTACAAATGACATAGGAGTATCAAAAGGAAAACCGACATGCGAAGCAGAGCAATGCACTTGTGTAATCAGCTTAAGCTGCAGGAGACAAGTTTGACATCATTGGCTTCAATAGAATCACTTCAATGAAAACACTGCACAACACTGGCTTCTAGAAGTCATTGTTATTCCATCTGTTAATGCTTCAATATAGGTGTTTTCAAGAATTGATACTCAAATTCCTTAGGGTATAACTTAGGGTATAAAAGTGTATGTGTTCATCACTTGTAAAGCGTATAAGAGAGTACGAATTCGTACACAAAATAACAAAATATGGGGTGGATTACATGAGCCCCGGATAATTCAATTTGTGGATCGGAATATAAATTATGCTAAACTTACTGTACATGCTAATTAGCTGTGATAAAATTCCCATCGACAGCAATCTTTCCTGGTATAATTCCAGGAGAAAAATGCACAGAATATATAAGACATGTGGATTTTGGTGCAGAAAGAAGCAAAGTTTGTGTTATGCCCAATGTTTAGGACAAAACTCGCAACAGCTGTTACTTATCGCACTCAAATTCCAAACCCTGCGGTCTTAGCTTATATTGGGTCAGGGGGATATTGTAAACTCTTCCATAGCAATTGTAATCCGGGCCAATGTCTTAACCCATCACCTATTTAGCATATAAAAATACAGATGGTTAACACTGAATTAGGGAGTTGTTTTGCAAGTGACATCAAATAGACAACAAGAGCAAAGCTCAATTTGATTTTGATTTCACTGAGAACCAGAGGTGAAAAACATTCCTGTAATTCACTTTTATATCCTCTATAATTTTATGCTATGTCTGGCCCTTAAAATCGTCTGCCCTGGTTTTCAACTGCTTCAGAGGGGTAATGGGGAGCCATACATGACATGGCCTCTCCTCACTAACCTATATGTGAAAAAAACGTACCTTCCCTACCACAATTTACCAACATCCACCAGGATCCTTGTCTTCCTTCGCAGTCCTGCAACTTTCAGTCTGTGCCGTGCTGACAGGTTCTCATACATAGAGCCCCGTCAACCGGGCCTGGAAGGCCTTTATGATGTACAACAGCGGGTAATTTGTTTTTGTTATAAACTGTTCCTAGGCCAATAGCAGTGAATTGCCAGACTTTGAATCTGGTGTAAACTCTAGAAATTTCCAATGGAACCCATGCATAACAAATTGATTCCGTCAACACAGGCCAGGAACTGACACGTAATGTGAAGGGTGCCCTTGGCAATTGTGAAAATATAGGAAAAGGTGACTACATCCGAACCAGATGAAAGTAAATTGCTTGCAATGTCCAAGTCGAAGACAGTCATGAGGAACGTTTACATTATTAGAACATTGGAATGTTGAGAGCTCCATTGAAGACAATGGAGTGCTCCCTGCTTCTTCGGGCCGGTAATGGCCCGCAGAGCAACATTCCAATGTTTTACAAAGGCTTCTCGAAGCTCGAGGGGATTTAAATCCTCTCGAGCTTCGAGAAGCCTTTGTTTTATTTGTTAGAACACTCTGCCCTCTAGTTGCAGAATGTTCTAATAGCCTTATAGCCCTTCATAGCAAGGCTATACCAGCTATTAAAGTCCCTCACCCTAGTTAAAGTCCCTCGCCTTTAACACGGGAGCGGGCCTTTTATAGCCAATATAGCCCCATACGGCAGGCTATAAGGCTATATTCGAACATTGGAATGTTGGGAGCTCCATTGAAAACAATGGGAGTAGCTCATGGCTTATAATGGCTGGTATAAGCCCGGAGCTCCAACCTTCCAATGATTGTCTTTGTTCACAGCTGTGGCTGTGCACAAATGCCTTCAGGGAGCCCGAGGGGATTTTAATCCCCTCGGGCTCCCTGAAGCCTTTGTTTTATTTGTTAGAACATTCTGCCCTCTAGTGGCAGAATGTTCTAATAGCCTTATAGCCCTTCGTAGCTGGGCTATACCGGCTATTAAAGGTCCGCTACCTTGTTAAAGGCCCGAGCCGAAACGCTGGAGAGGGCCTTTAATACCCGGTATAGCCGCTACGACGGGCTATAAGTCTCTATTAAAGACCAGTGCTTTAAATGGGCAGTTACTATCAGGGACTCAGGACCTGCACTGCTTTAATTTGTAAGGAATAGTCACCCTAACCTTCCATTATTACAGGAGTCTTTCTCATACATGCCAGGGACCAACCAGAGGCTGCATACCTTAGGACAGTGAAAGCCTACTCCCTCTTTATGATTTATATTTGCTTATTCACCATGCTGGTATTATAACAGATGTATAACAGATGTGTAAAATTTTAGTTTTACCATTATGTATGTTAAACCATTATGTATGTTAATCCAAGAGGTGTAGGGCTTTGTACTGTTGAGCAACCCTACCTAACACAATTCTTGATCTATTCATCTCTTATACAAAGCCATTTTGAACTTGGGTTGCATAAAGTGTACAACATGCGCTATTATGACAACACTTTCAACTATTTTGCTTCACAGTTTGAAAAGGGTCATCACAAAATAGTGGATTATTCGAGGATTTTAGGTCTCATCTGAGACATCGCATGCACAGTCACTTGAAAAAGTTTTGTTTACTTACAAGTGACTTAGAGCCCGCCCATTGCTTCCCACTGATTGGCTTAATGGTTAGTCTTATTTGCTGGCTCTTGTTTGGTAGCAAGTGCTGGTTTCACTTTCGTTTTGTGTGGCTCCCCCATTCTTGAAGCATGGGACCAAGTACAATTTATTTTTTGGGGAGTGTCCTTTCGCTGCTTCTGCCTTGGCCTTTTTTTACTTCTACTTGCAGCGGTGTGCAAGAGTGTATGTAATGTAACATGGATTTGTAGAGTGGTGTTTGTCACCCGTGAGGCTATTTAGGGTTTGTGTTTTAAGTTGTCTTGCACCTGGTTTGCTCTGAGCTATTGCTTTCATCAACTCATTTCCTATGTTCATTCCCTTTTACTTTTCGGCCACTCCCCTTCTACTCTTTGCTGCGGCATACACCACCAAGCAGGCCACAGGTTGCTAGTGTTGCTTTTAACAATTATTTCAAAATACATTAATGGCTTTGCAGTATCGCTATTAAGTAATCACCTGTTTTGTTTGTAACCAAGTGCTTTTTTGGTACGTTTCATGATTAATAGGATGTCTTGGGCATGAGTAAAATGTTTTATGTAGAAAACAGGATGTGTTTTAAATTGGTTAATGATTGTACGATTAAGGGTTGGATAGAACATTCTAGCGTGAAAAGAACATTATAATATAAAGCTTTTTTTCTACTTGTTTGTCCGCTCCTATTGTACTTTCTCCCGCTTATTGTGTACATTATAACAAAGATTACCATACTACTCTATACAATGACATATAAAACCATACAATACAATGAAAGGCTATAGCATGCCATACAAGTCCACACCATACAATACAATACAATACCAACCTATACCAGGAAACATCATACCATACCGTATGACAGGCCATAGTATACTATACAATGACAGGCCTTACCATACTGTATGACAGGTCATACCATACCATAAAATGGCAAGCAACACCACAACATACTAACAATGACAGGCCATACCATAGTGCACCATATTATACAAGTACAAGCCATAGAATACCATACTATACAATGACAGACCTTAACTATACTATACAATGGCATACCATACCATACAATGACAGGCCACACTATACCTTACTATACAATGACAAGCCATACCATTCCAGACTATACAAGGACAAGCCATTCCATACCATACCACCCTGTTCAATGACGAGCCATATCATATCAGACAATGAAATGACAGGTCATACCATACCACACGATATTATCAAAGGCCGTACCATAACGCACTATAAAAGGGTTACAAAAAAAAAGAATGTTTCCCATTTTACACAGAAACCACGCTGTTGTGCAACATGGCTAAAAAACAAACATTGAATAAGCCAATAGATCTCGCGTAGGCGATATCTATTGACGTTGCCTAAGTGTGTTAACCTTGTAAGTAACTGGAACACGGATCGCTTGTTAAAAACATTCTGAGCCAACTCACCTACTTTTCACAAGCAGACAGAATGCGCCAGCACAAATGTCAATGCACTGATACCGAGGCACTGGACAGAGTTTCTCCAGCGGGATACCGTTAAATTCAGTTACTTATAAGTGGAAACGCTGAGCTACGGCTATGAAATGAACCCCAATTTACAGCAATGCAGGAAGGAGTGAACACTGCCGTTTGCATCGGTCGTTAATCAACAGAAGCTTAAAGAAGGAAAAACATATCGGACGCCTGCACGTTTAGAGTGAAAGTGTTGTCAACTAATAGGAAGCGAGTAATGTACAATTATTACACACACAAAAAGAAAACCATAGCCCCATCTCATGTTAACATAAAAAGACTGTGTACTTTTGTAAACTGTTTTCCGGTTTTCTGCTTATTCGTAGACTTTTTTGTGGAAGCCTCATAAAAATATTGAGAAGGCAGTGTGTCACCAGTCAAGCAAATCTTTTCCCGAGTGCTCAGATTTTTCCCGCTGCCTGGAAATGTTTACTGGCAGGCCGGAAGTGATCGCCGCTGCTGCAGGTGGTCGCAACATGCATGTGCACAGACTATCTATTGAGCGGAGGAACCAACAACAAACACTTCCTTTGCACTCCCTTCCCCTCCTGTCACAAGCGACCCGCCTCGACTCCAGCCTTTCACAGACAGGAAACCGAAAGGAAGCTCTTAGGGCAGCCAACAAAAGCAACCCAGCGACCAGCCTGCCAAGGGGGCCTTGGGCTGGGTTTTTTTGTTTTTTTTGTTCATTTCTGACTGCAGCGTCACTTCTGTGAAGCAGATACTGAAACGCCCACAGACTGCCTCTAAGTTTACAGGAGCTCTGTATGAAGCAAATTGGCCTACTGGGAAAGGTTTAAGCGTTGAAAGCGGCTCCGAGACTGGTCCGCAGACATTTGGAGGCGCTCTTCTATAAGGAAATCTCCTAAATTAATTTCCTTATAAACCACTCTATCTGAACAAAGGAACTAGAAAGGAGATATCGGACCACACACACTCACGTTAGTATTTCACAGCTACTATTTCTTAAATACAAAATAATTACAAATCTAGAATTAGAGACTTATAAACAAACAGTCTGAATAATACTGAGCTTTTTTGTTTGGAGACCGTTCTATCAAATGAACGAAGGCAAAAGCCAGCAAGAGGCTGTTTGGTAATAACCTTAGGCTAATAAATGAGTTTATTAGTACCTAATATGTTACTTACGTACAATACATGCCACAGTTGTGTGCACGACCTGCCACAGTAAAAGGTCGTGCACACGACTGTGGCATGTTTTGTTGCATCAAGATGCACTGATGCACATACTGCGTGTAATCTTTTCTGTGTTTCTATCCTAGGTATCTATCAGGAGCATATGCAATCCATCGCCATCCTGTATGGGAAACAGGAACTTGGCCCGCCCTGACTGAGTACGAGGGTATATTTTTTTTAACTATTCACTTCACGTGCACTTCCCCACATTCATTTTACTGATCCTGAAGAAGCGCCAAACAACCCTTGTGGTACTAGGGGCGCGAAACATGTTGATCGACCACAGGTATATCTATGCCTGTTGGGGTAATTGTTTACCCATGGGGTTCTAATGTGTTTTGAATGGACACTATTCCCGTATTTAGCTTTGACCTTAGTAACCCCTGACTGAATTTTATTTAATGTTGCACACACTTTTTAGCCCTCTTTATTTTGGACCCCACATACCCTCAGGCACCATCCGGCATTTTTTTGAAAAGAGCTCTGCCAAAGTGACCCTTCAGGGGACCCGTAGGGCATTGCAGTGCCGGGCCCTATAAGGAGGCAATGCCAGATGATGAAGCATGACATCCCTCGGGGTGTGTGAGGGCAACATGAGGTAAGACTAGTTCTTCCTCTTCTATAAATGGTCCCTTCTATACCTAGGCCTTTTTCTCCTTTCTTGCTTTTTTCTGGTTAAGGCTATTGGTTTACTTCCGGTAGCCAGCCTTAGGAACAGTGTCCTCCTTTTTTGGTTTAAGTACAATGTAAGAGGAGCAGGGACACTGGACCGTAATCCGCTCCTCGGTCCCCCCCTCTTCTTTTTGGTTAAAAAATGCACAGTGTTATCCCAGCTTTCTGTTGGCTAACCACAATTACTGGCTGCAAGTGGACTTGATGCCAGAAATACCTTAGGTTATTTATTCTTCAACAAATTGCAATAAGAATAAGAACACTGATGTTAGAGAGTAGGTTTTGGGCCAGTCCACTTTCATTGGTTTTCATGTGTCTTTCATGGTTTGCCATTGCATGGAGAGGCCCTTCATCATGGCTTTGGTATTTATTTTGTGGCTGGTTATAGTGTCCGATTTGTGTTTTAGTGATGGGACAACAAGCAGTCCTTTTATTAAGCTGCAGATGCAACATGATGTGTAATCTGTGATTCACAGCGCTTTCTTTTATGTATTTAATTTATGGAAATTACGTTTTAGTTGCTTATTTGTTTAGTTAGGTCCTGCTGTTTGGCAATGTTTTTCTACCATAAAGAGCCAGGTCTATTCACTAATAGGCCTTGTGTGTTCTTTTGATTAACTTTGCAGTCATGTTAACATGCTGGATTTGAAGCTTTTTCTGTTCACACAATAGGCATGTGCATGCATAGGCTTTCTTAAAGGTTCAAGAATAATACTGACTGGGCATCCTCATTGACGTTGATGTGCCGCGATACAAGCTCATGCTGGCTAATCTGGGACTAGTAGTAGCAAAGAGAGATATAGCTAAATGCTGGGGGGGCCCAGCGGCTCCCGACAATCAAGGCATGGAGGTCAAGTATGGATCTCTACATGGTAGCAGAGAAGGTGACTTATAAGGCAAGAGGATTCCCCTGGAAATTCCGAAAAATTTGGAAGCTGTGGCTGGACCACTACGGACTGGAACTGAGTCAGGAGGAGGGGGGGAAATGTGATGTCTTCATGTTGCGTTTTAAGGTCTTTCATGTTGCAGGCCAAGCCACACAAGAGGGGTACTGTTTTTGTCGGGAGAAGTGTGGGAATACCAAATATTAGAACACTGGAATGTCGAGTGCTCCATTGAAGACAGTGGAGTGTTCCTGGCTTATAATGGCTGGTAGAAGCTCGGAGCAGCAACCTGCCAATGTTTGTTTACAGCTGTTGCTGTGAACAAAGGCCTCATGGAGCCCAAGGGGATTTCAGCACCCTCGGGCTCCATGAGGCCTTTGTTTTACAAGTTAGAACATTCTGCTCTCTAGGCCTTAGAGCCCTCCGTAGAGGGCTTTACAGGTCATTAAAGGCCCACTCCCTTGTTAAAGACCTTTGGCTCGGACCTTTACCGCTGGAGTGGGCCTTTAATGGCTGGTGAAGCCCACTACGTTGGGCTCTACAGCTATATTAAAACATCTGTTATTATCAATTCCATTCTCTTCAATTATGGACTCTAAATGTAGGCCAGTGTGCAAGAAAAAACACCTTTTGAAGAATGCACTCTGGATCATATGATACTCTTGGTAACCTCAAATTCAGAATTGTACAAATAACCACTGGTCCTACACAGTGTTTTGAGTACATTTTAAAAATGCATAGGCTTCCATCACACTTTTTTTATTCATTAGATTTTACCATATCAATTACTGCGTGGTCGGTACACAATGAAATATCTTTAAAAGCTGCAGCTCAGTTGTTGGCTGTGGGTATAGTATTTTTGGACAACCAACAAACACTATATATCTCTGGGACATGAATGGTCTGACTGATGATGTAACACTGCATTAATTTTGTAAACCAACTTACGTAGAAAATGTATTTTCATTATGTTCAATTACATTTTTAGTTTCTTTGGGAAAACCATGATCGATGTTCTTAAATGACCCACTGTTGAATTCAGAATTCGGTCTACTTTTCTGAAATGTATAGTTTGCCAGGTTCACCAACGGCTCTCTCACCTGTTTCCACCAGAAACAGCAAGTAGGTTGAAGCAACAGAAAATAGGAAAAACCAACCCCCACAAGGAAAATACAAAAACAGTTGTAAAAATTGATTTTCTTTACAAGTCGGCTTGTTCCTGAATCCAGTGAAAGTTGTGATGTCAGGAGAGCAAAGAATTTTTTGATGCCCTTTTAGGGAATAAAATATGCTTATTTGCACAAAACGTTTACCCACTTAAAAAAACAAAAAAACAAGAGAAACCTACATTTTGGCAATTTTCTCAGTTTGGGAATTCACAAACTACGGGTATCTTTCCAATCCATAATATGTGGGGAAAAATAAAAACTTACATTTGGTAACACACTTTCTGGTGGCTTCTCTATCTAACCGTAGATGCCTCACCTTCAGAATATTCCATAGGTGCCAGATTACATCCAGATGTTTTCACAGCAGCGCTTCCGCACACCGCAATTTGGCGCCATGCCACTCCAAGTTGGTCCTGTTCCGCACCATTAGTGGCAAAGTGAAGCCGCATCTATGAGCCACCCCTGCGAATAACCATCACTTTCTTGTTTGACTCTTTCTGCTCCCTCGGACCCAGAGCACAAACACATGGAAGTACCAGTGTGCACATTTCTAAATGTGGATCTTTTAAGATGGTAGAAAAGAGGCCAATCCATAGAACGGGAGGTGAAACGACATTGAGTAATCTGCTTTTACATGGAGTATGCACAAGAAAACCCATTACCAAAGGTAAGAAACGTTTTCTTTTGTTGGCTAATTCTAACCACAGATTCTTCACATTTAGAATAGTTAGATACCAAATGTGGAAGATCTGTGGACTGGACTCAGACCAAAAAGTCCTGAAGGGCCGAACAGGCAAAATTCCTTTCCAGTCGAACCTGTCAAAGCAGTAGTGCTTTGTGAATGTGTGCACCAATACCTATGTCACAGTCTGACAGATGTCAAGAACAGGCACTTCGCAAGCCTACAAAATGGTAGCAACCTTAGCCCTGGAAGATGCATCTTGACCAATGCGTAGCAGATCTTAACATACAGAGGACTATCCACCTTGACAAATTCCTTTTCTTCACTGCCTTACCTTTCTTTGCCCAAAGAACCCCACAAAAAGTTGATCATCCAACCAATGGTCTTTGGTGCAAGTGTAAAAGCTTAAGGCATGTTTGGGGTCCAGCCAATACAGTTTCTTCTCCACTTTGAGGAAGAGCAATGAGCATTGCGATGATGATAGATGATCAATGGTGCTGGATTGAACAATGTTAAAGAGAGTCATGACTTTTGGCAAAAATGCCACCGTGGTCTTCAACACCAGTTTGCATGAAAACATCATGGTATAGGGCAGTTGTACCAATAGAGCCTGGACTAATTCAGGCAACAAAATGAAACGACTGCCATGAGGAAGACCATTTTGAAAGTCAGAGGACGCAACGATCAGCTGTGCATTGGCTTGTAGGGTGTACGCATGAGGAATGTCTGGACAGACTTAAAACCCGATTGAGGCATCACAAACGGTATGAGAGGAAACATATGTCAAAACGTTTAATAAACCGAATCACAAAGAGGTGATTTACATAAGGATGGCTGGTCTGGCAAATACAAAATTGCTGAAAGGGCCAGCAAACAGCATTTAGTAGTGCCCACTGCAAGACAAAACAAACAATAAAATCTCTGAGAGTTTGGTTTGTAAGGAGTTTGTGTTGCAGGCTCCAAACCAGGCCACACACTTAAACCAGCACCCAGCGCAAATGCAATCTGTAAAGGGAAGTCAGGCTGCAATGAGGACAACCACATCCTCAGGTGGTAGGTTAAACGCAGTCAACCACTGCCGCTCAATCTGCATGTGCGAAAGAGTATATTGCACTGGTTCTTGTGCACAACACTGCTGCTGTGACATAAGACCTTCCCAAAGAAGGTAGCATGATCAGAGGACCGATGTTCATGTCCACAAGACCCAGGTAACACACTCTTCTGGCCCAATCGGGAGTCACCAGGATGACTTCGCCAAGTCATTTCAGATCTTCTTCAGAACTCAGAGCAGGATAGGCAAAGGCAGACAATGGCATAGAGATGTCCTGTACTCCATTGTAGTCAGAATGCATCTCCTAAAGTGTGTTTTTTAGAAACTCCCCATGTGCTGAAGTTTTGACACTGAGCATTCTAGATGGAGGCAAAAAGCTCCAGCCAGGGCTATCCCCACTGTCAAAAGATACTCTACTCTACCTCGGGGTAATACAACCATTTGAGATCCACCAAAAGATATTCTGTGCCACCTTGGACCATCTGTGATCCACCAGGCACCACCAGTTCAGTTCATCTGTCCTGCAGTGCCTCATGGCAGAGGACCCCAACTCTGCACTGCTTGATGCAGTACCACACGGCAGTGGTGTTGTCTGGGAGAAGCTGCACCAGGCTCCTGTTGATGGATGGCAGGAAGGTCTTCAGCACCAGGCGAATGGCATGCAACTTCATCTGATTGGTATGCAGTCAGGTTTCTGCTGGAGACTGGAGACCACTGATCTCCAACTTTCCCAGATGACCTCCCTAACCCAGTAGTGATGCATCCATCACCAATGACAGCGCAGGTGGGGAAGGGTGGGGGGTATGCCGCTGTTCAGGTTGTTGTCAAGCAGTCACCACTGGAGATTTTCTGCAATATCCTCAGAAACTTGGATGAAATCTTACAGGTTTCCTTGGTGCTGGGCCCACTGAGACTTATGATCTCACTGCAGAGCCCCCATATGCCACCTGGTGAAGTGGAAAAGCAGGGCGCATGAGGGCAACAATCCAAGAAGCCTTAGATCTGCTTTCACAGAGATCCAGCATCAACCTGAAACATCAAGGTCATAGCCAAATGTCCTAGACTCATGTTAGAAATTGGGTTTCTGGTTGGCAGAGGTATGCACCGTAAGAGGGCCCAATGATGAACGACTATCCTACTTAGGGAGAAGTCACAAACACACACCTGTGCTCATCCCCTGGTAGCTTGGCACAGAGCAGTCAGGCTTAACTTAAGAGGCTATGTGTAAAGTATTTGTGTAACACTTCAACAGTAAAACAGGAAAACAATACACAAAAAGATACCGGACCTGGTTAGAAAAATAGAGATTAATTTAATAAATAAAACAAGACCAGAATGACCACAAAACAATAAGTAGAGCCGGAGTTATGAATTTTTAAAGAATACATTGAAATATAGTGCTTAAAAGCCTAATGTGCCAACCACAAAAACCTGGTTGTGCTGGACCAGGTCAAATCCAAAAGTGCAGGTCGACCACAATGGAGTGCAGGTCGGATACAGGGACCAGCCTTGGCCCGCTGCAAAGTACCTTGGTTACGCCGTCATCGAATCCGAGATGCGGGGTGCGCACAATGCAAAGCGTCTCTTTGCTCCACTTAGGAAGGGAATGCATTGGTTTTGAGCCACGCAATCGCGATAATGCATCGAGAATGGAGTTGATGCGGGACGCAGTCCGCGATGTGTCTGAGTCGATCCTCACAACAGTGGCGATGTGTCCGCAGTGGAGGAGAAGAGCCGTTTCTGAGTCCTTTGCATCAATGATGATGTATGGATTCTGCTGGAGCACCTCTTTAAACACACTTCCAAGGACTAAGGACTGGATTGGCACCACCTGACAAGGCAGAGTCCCAGTGCTGAGGTAGGTAAGGTGGACTCTTATGTCCCTGAAACTTTAATCAGGAGGCAAGCCGGCAAACCCTGGGAGTCACTCTGGTTCTGGGTCCAAGTGATGTGGGTGCAGTCCTCACCCAGGTAAGGAGGGCAGCAGGTCAGTACGGCAAGAAAACAGTTCTTCCAGAGCAGCAGTCCAGCAGAGTGGCAGTCTGTCAGCAGCACATCATTCCTTCTTCCTGGCCACAGGTCCAGAAGTGTACTGAAGTGGTAGGGTCAGAAGTCCAGTTCTTATACCCAGTGGTGCCCTTGAAGCACTTTGAAGTGCACAGAAGATCTCCCTTCCCGCTGTGGCTCCATACTCACTACAGGGGGGTATGCAGCCCTTTGTGTGGGGACATGCTTATTCATGTGTAAATGTGAGGCTGTCTCCTGCTCCTCCCTCCCATCCTGCCCAGAATGGCCCATCAGGATATGGGTGGCCCATAAAGTCACACCTAAGCTCCCTTTGTGTGTGTGGCTTTCTAGAAGGAATACACAAAAACTAGCTATCACCCAACTTAGACATGCAATCAGAGACAGGTAGCTGGAACCAAATGGCTAAACTAAGAAAAGGCGAACTTTCTAACAGTGGCATTTTCAGAATTACAATTTAAAATGACTTCACCATGAGTTGTTATATTTAAATTGTGATTCCAGAGACACCGAACTTGGGGATCCAAGCCCTTCCCAACTGGAAAATGCACTCATAATATGTAATAATGTAATCACAATGTTATCCTAAGGGAGAGATGGGCTTTGCAGTGTTGAAAATCTGATTTAAGAGTTTTTCACTACAATGACATGTAAAACATAAAAGTACATGTTCTACTTACACTGCACCCCGCCCTTAGGCTTACCAGGGCCTACCTTAGGGGTGAGCTATATGTAAATAAAAGGAAGGTTTGGGCCTGGCAAGAGAGTTAACTTGCTAGGTTGACATGGTTGTCTAAAACTGCACACACAGGCTCTGCAATGACAGGGCTGATACATGTTTAAAGGGCTACTTAAGTGGGTGGCACAATTAGTGCTGCAAGTCCAGTAGTAGCATTTCGTTTACAGGCCCTGGGCACACGTAGTATACTTTACTAGGGACGTATTAGTAAATTAAATATGCCAATTGTGGATAAGTCAATGTTACCATGTTTTAAGGAAAGGGCATATGCACTTTAGCACTGGTTAGCAGTGATAAAGTTCCCAGAGTCCTAAAGCTAACAAAAGCAAACTCAGCAAAAAAGGGAAGGAGAAAGGCTAAACGTTTGAGGTATTTCCAACAACTTGTTGCAGCAGAGGAAAGCTGATTAACTGCACCGTGTCCAAGGAGCTCATATAAAAGGTAGACTTTGCGAAGGAGTCATGTGTGACTTTTTCTCATTGACCAAGAACCCAATGTTAGGAGATTCATATTCTTCTGGAAGAGGTCTACAACTGACTGTGGTGAGCCCACCTTCAACAGTCAAGTCAAATTAACTGTATTTTAGCCACTAGTGCCATAAAAGTACACATAGAATATATATATAAATACATGCACACATAAATAGATACAATCTAATGTAGTCCTATAAAAACAGCAATAAAAGCAGATTCTGTACATAACCATTTGCCCCAAATAATATAAATATACACCAGGATGCAAACAGAACTATCAGAATTAATCAAAAGCCATCCTTACTCAACTTGGGAGTAAGAAATGTCCCACTTAACAACCACATGCCCCCTAAAAACGTGGTGACCACACAAGCAAATGAGGAACTGAAGTCAGATCTAAGAATACTCAAAGCAGTGGAGTGGCTGCGAGTATCAAGCTAGTTGCACACAGGTGTAAATCGGAAAGAAAGAGGGAGCGCATAGGCTGGACATGCGAAGAAAACATGAGGAAGTGTTTCCTGCCGATTGTGGCACCCGGGACAAGTAGAGGATGATGGGGAAGACCATTTGGAGGTAAAGTTCCTCAGTGGCAGTACTCCCACACTAAATTGGAAATATAATTTCCTGTCCATTGGTGCTCTAATTAGGTCCTGGAAGGACTCAAGGCCGCAATACGACTTACAGTCAAGAAATTCTTGTGATATGGTGGTACTGGCTGCCTTCCAAAAGCCTGTAGCCATTATTCTGAGACAGTACTTTTGCTTTAAGAATGCTTTGGTAGAAAAATGGTCAGCAGCAGGAGCCTCCCATAATGCCATCAACAGTACGAGAAAGGAGCTGCTCTTTGATTTGCTGCAACTAGGAGATGTTATGAGAGCAGTCTGCAGCAATAACATCCTGTAGTACAGTTGCATAAAAAGCAAGTTTGGGCATGGTCCAAATTCTCCTCCTATATAGGAGGGGGCTCAACTTAGCTTTGGCCTCGATTATTTTCACACCCAAATCCTAGAATAAAGGTACAAGGGGATGCTGGGGGGCAAGAGAGTGCCTGCTCCCATAAATTTGTTTTCAGAAGCATCCAATTATTGATGCGGGAAAAGCATCAAAGTTCTGCCCCATAAAGGGAAGAGCCTAAGGCCTTTGCTTTACAGATCGGTAGGACAGTTGCTATAAGTTTGGAACCATTGTGCTCTTTAATTAACCCCTTCCATGCTCATGACGAGCTCAGCTCGTCATGAAGCACACTGGAGCTGTGCTAATGACAAGGTGAGCTCGTCATGAAATAAAGAGATTTCAGAAATCTCAGCACAGGAGAAAAATACCCTTAGCATTGAAGGTGTTAAGGATTACTCTCGCCAACTGTTTAAGAGTAGCCTTGGTGACCTATCTAATGTGAAGGTTACACCTAAGTATGCAAATGAACTCACCCTCTCTAGTGGAACACCACCTAAAGTGAGACACCCTTTAAAAGATTTATAGGGATTAAAATGCATTAGTATTGTCTTCGACTTATTGATTTCCAAGCCCAGGGCTAGACAAAAGCTCGTCAAAACGAGTCAGAAGTTTCTGTAGTCCGCTCGGGGTCTTGAAAATCAAAAGGGTGTCATCAGCGAATAAGAGAATAGCGGTTCTAGTGTTTGGAAGAGAGGAGGCATCGGTATTGATATGGGACAAATATAGTGCTATATCATTAATATACAACAGGAACAATGTCAGGGCCTATACACAGCCCTGCTGAACACCTTTGGAGACCAGAACTCTCATGGTCCGCTCGTCATGAGTACCCTAGCAAATTCTGGCATATTTATCCTTGTGCAGGCATACGACTAAAGATAATATATCAGATGGCATGTCAATTTCACTGAGGGTCTGCCAGAGATTACAAAGGAGGACTAAGTCAAATGCGGATTTGAGATGGACAAAGGCAACGTAAAGGTTGCACTTGCTGATCACCATTGTCTTCCTATAGATGAGTAGAAAACAAAAGGCCAGGTCTATTGTCGAAACTTACTGGCAGAACCCTGCTTGGAATGGACTAAGGACATTCGCCACAGAGATCCAATCCTGCATCTTAAAAAGGGCACAGCAGCAAATTATTTTTTGGATGCAGTCATAGGGCTGATGGGTCTATAGTTGTCTGGTTGAGCCCCGTCACCTTTTTGGTGAATTGGAAGGACCGCAGCACCCTTCCATGAGTCAAGAATGGGTACACCCTCTGCCACAGCATTGGCAAGGTGAAGTAATATTTGGACCAGGCAGCGATATCAAATTTAAATACATCAGCTGGTATGCCATCAGGGCCAGCTGCCCTGCGATTGGTGATGGCTTTGAAAGATTCTACGACGTCAGAAATATTAAACATTGGGGTGTAAATGCTTGAACGAAAGGTAACCAACAGGTCTTCCACAGATGCGTCCATTGAGGCATCATGGTAAAGGTTATTAAAATAATCCTACCAGTCTGAAGGGGAAGCATAGTTAGTGAGTTCAAGTGCAGATGGATTAACACCCCTAGGGACAAGTGACCAGAATTTGACACAGTCCTTGTCTGAGCAGGCATCTTCAAGATCTGACCATCTCAGTTCGTCCCATGCTTTTTTGTTTAGCAGCACCTATGGCCACTAGGTAACTTTTTCTTATGAGAGGAATAGATGCAACAACCCTAGTTTTAAAGCCTGGGTCTGGGAGTGCTTGAGGGCACAACACTCCCAGGCTGAGATGGCCAACTGTTTTCTTATGATGGTCCCCGGTGATTCTGAAGTAGGACAGGATGTGCTCAAAAAAGCTGCATGCAAGTCAGCAATGGGGATCATAGCTGCATTGTGAGGAGGACTACCATCAATCACTACAAGGGCAAGTTAGAGGTCCCGACTTATGGCTGAAATACTATCTGGTCGGGCTGCTACTTCGTGCCATTTAAGGTGCTGCATATTAGCTGTAAGCTCTACATCCCTAGAGTGAAAAGAGGGAGGGTGGACCGGAGGATGGCTACCACAGAGATCTAACGCAGTAAGAGAGATAGGATTGTGGTCACTCTCTGTCTTTTCAATAATAGTCATATCATCAACCACTGACCATAACCTCAAATCAACAAGAATGTAGTCCATGCAGTTATGTGGTTTAGCTTATTAAATATTTGAACACCATGTGGATCTTATCTAGTTCGACCATTAGTTGCCCTAAGCCAATATTCAATGGTAATTGCCTTTAGTTAGATAGCAACCTGGGTGCTCCTATTTATGGCCAAATATCCAGTTGATGGAACATCCCAAATTTCAACATCTTCTAGTTATAGTTGGACATCATCCCTATCCAAAGGCTCAAATGGTTTATTGAAGTCACGCGAGATAATATGGAGATTTTGTGGTGGGGACCTGTTCAAATAATCCTCAAGGATTTGAACAGTATTAGAAGCCAGGCCGCTTGACATCCCTCTGGAATATATGTTAATAACAGAAACCCTGAGACCTTTGGTATTAGTTAGCAAAATGCCCAGAATGTCCAGACAATCAATCTTAAGTGGGCACATTTTGCAATTAAGGGAAACACGGACCCACGTAGTTAAGCCTACCGATGCTCTCCCATGAAGATTAGGCTTGGCAGGGATGTAACGCTTAAGATAGCCAAATGTAAACCATGTCTCCTGGAACAGACAAATGTCATGCCCTTCAATAAATGCATTCCAATCGGGTATGGGTGTCTTGATCTTTAGGCCAGCCATGTTCCAGGACACGAGTTTTAACAAAGAAGACTGTTGTACAGAAAAGGCTGGACCAGGAGAAATTTCCTGAGGAGGTTTAAATTGAACCAGCATCATGTCAGATGTGCTGGTGAAAATGTCAAGAGGGCTGTGGTGCTGTAAAACCCTGAGGCCAGGAGACTTCAAAGAGTAAGGCCTAACCTCTAAGGATGAATTTTTCACTGCAGTACCAGAAACTGACCTGTCAACAATGGATATGTTTGATGATTGTGAATGAGACTCACATGTGGGGGTATGAGGTGAACCCAAGAATCAATCAATGTCACTCAGACGTGGGTTGCTTGGAAGAGTAGGACGTCTAATAGGTAAAACAATATTTGGGGCTCGAACTGTATGTTTGAATGGATTGGGGGACAAGAACTGATGTTGAGGGCCATCAAGTCATCACCTATTGTTTTTATCACTAAAGGTCAGTTCAATCACTTCATGTTTGGGGTGAGATGTGGGCTACCTTTTAGCACTGATAATGTTGAAACGAATTAAGTATGACGACCCCTGACATGTCTGATAAGTGGACCACTTTATTTTTAAGAACATCTTCCTCTTCGGGACCCGAGTCAGAGGGCAGTTTTGGAACGCTGATCATCGCTATAGAATTAGCAGAAATATGTTGCTTGTTGCTGAAAGGCTGAAGAGACTTGGGTTCACAGCCTGGGTGAGCCCTATAATTAGACATACAGGCTGTTGTGGCCTGAATAAAATAAGAGTTGGCAAGCAGGGGCTTGGTGGGCTTACTGTTGTACATAGCTTGTTCCCTACTTGTTCCCTTCCCTGCCTTTTCCTTCTACCAACCTTCTAGATTGTTTATGTGATTCTCCCCATGACGCTACTGCTGGTTCTACTCTGTGGCAGTTAGTGCTTGGCCAGATGGGCGACGGTCCTGTTACTTCTGTGCTGCTGCATTAAACTACTTACCTGCCACCTTCATGTATCCAGAGTCTTCGTTTATATTTACAACAATTTGGCGACTTGTTGATGGGAGTATCTGGCCATTTCGTGTTTGCAGCAAAAGAAATATTATGAGGAAACAGTGATCCGTTCCCCAACGAATCCACGGAGAACAGCGTCTTGATCTGCCAGCCCTCCTCTACTTCGGGCTTCAAGCGGCGTTGAGAAACTTAGAGTGAAATTTAAATATTTCACATTTCTCCGCTTCTCCTCCCTGCTTGATTTCGACTGATGACATCATCTATTGATTGCGTGCAGCTGTCTGCGTGTTCACCGCGCGACAAACTACAGTCTCCTTAGCAACGAGAAACGTAAGCTGGACGCTACTCTTTGTTGTTGAGTAATTTATCTCCTTGACTACAGAAGACGCGAGGAGCATTGCACGTCATCTGTCAATGATCGAGAACTGAACGCTGCGCGTCATTGACGTGAGGTTAACTGCGTGACCTCTGTGACGCATGACGCTAGCGGCCATTTTAAATACATTTTCTCGCTCTGTTCGTTGTCGGCAGATAAACGCTAAAGAAAATAAAACGTATAAGTGGTTCGTTAACTCTTCAAGGTGATTAATGGACTGTATTACTTAAAAAAAAAAAATTCGAAAGCTTTTCTACCAAGTAAGCTCGTTTTCAGTCCAATTTGTGTAGCGCTTCTTCGTTATAAAGATATTTATTTAAGCGCATGACATTTATTTGCATGACTTTGTGATATTGCCTTTCAGTTTCAACCTTTACATAACTAGGTATACTAGCGCTTTGGTGACTTGTCTCTTTTCTATAATTAATCCAGTCATTCGAAGACTTTACAACTGTGGTAGTTCTTCAAAAGGTGTGTTGTCATGGCACAATCTATTAATGTTGCCCTTCCTCCGCAATTTTTAAGTGAACCCGGCAATCCATCCACTGCCTGGGAAGACTGGATTATAATGTTTAACAATTATATTGAAGCCCTAGATGGAGAAGACTTTTCACCAAAAAGGAAAAAAGCACTTTTGATGACCACTTTGGGAAAGGAAGGACAACGTCTATTTAAATATTTACCGCAAGTATTGTCTTCTACTTCTCAACCTTTGGATGAGTTTAAAGAAGCTATTGCAAGACTGGAGAATAGATTTGGGAAAGAAGAAAATCTAGTTCTTCAACGTTACAGATTTTACAAGAACAAACAGCTCGAGGGAGAAAGCATAGACGATTTTGTTGCTCGCCTACGTGAACTATCAGTCAAATGTAACTTTGGTCAAATGGCTGATGAACACATTAGGGATCAATTAATTGTACAAGCTAATAATAGAAAGATTCAAGAACGTTTATGGGCTGCCAAAAACCCTACTCTTAAAATAGCGATTGAGTTGGCTAAAGTAGTTGAGGAGAGCGATAAATGCATAAAAGAACTGCAAAAGAGTAGTATAGATTCCAAAATTGCTGAAATATCACATAAGGTTGTCAATAGTGACATCAGCGATGATGAGGCAGCTGCTGTTGCTATTGTAAGAAAGAAGGGCTATATTTTGCAGAAGAAAAATATGTCTCAACAGTCTTTCAATAGACCCCAGTTGCAGCCTGTTAACAGATCCCAGACTAAGATGTGTTCTAGATGTGGGAGTTATTCACATATGTCCGAAACAAAATTCTGTTTTGCTAATAATAAGGAGTGTTTACGTTGTGGTAAGATAGGTCACTTTGCAAAAATGTGCAAAAACAGATCCAACCCGAGGGTTACTGTCGTGAGTGAATATGGTGACCTAAAACGAGATGTTAACAAAATTCTGGTTTTATGCGATGCTGTATGTTCTTGTGTTGAAAAGAGAGAACGTATTCCTAAAGCTAATTTTAGGATTGATGACAAATGTGTCAGTTTAATGGTCGACACCGGTTCCAAGTGGACTATTATTCCTTCATCTATGCTGAAGGAAGTATGGGGAAACAAGTGTTTGGATGCGTGTGACATTTTTCCTTCCGGTTACCAGGGTGAGAAAATCGACCTTCTTGGTTGCTTTGAAGGGAAAATTGTTTTTAAAAACAGATCCACCTGGGGTAAGATTTATGTGTCTGTAGATGGTCCCGCTATATTGGGACGTTCCCACCAATATGACTTACATATTATTGTTAATCCTAGAGCTGATGAACCTGTCTTAGTTATTGATGATTGGTCTATTGATGACATTCTTACTAACCACAATCTTGTTTTCAGGGATGAATTGGGTGAACTACAAGGCTACTCTCACAGAATACTGTTGAAAGAGGGCAGTATTCCTGTACAGCACAAAGCTAGGAGAGTTCCTTTTGCTTTACGCGATGAGGTTAAGGCAGTCCTAGAAGAGATGCTTCAAGGTGGCATTATTGAGCCAGTAGAAGCTTCTCCATGGGTATCTCCTGTGGTCATTTCACAGAAACCTGACAACAAAATTAGGTTCTGTGTAGACCTACGCTCTTTGAATAAATGTGTGGTGGCTGATGTCTTTCCATTACCGAACATTGGTGAATTAGTTTCCACACTCAAGGGAGCAAGGTTCTTCAGCAAATTAGACCTTAAACACGCATATCATCAGATTCGCTTAGATGATAGTTCAAAACATCTTACGGCCTTCATTACAGGCGAAGTAACTTTTCAATTCACTAGGTTACCGTTTGGTCTTATTTCCGCTGCTAGTGTGTTTCAGCGAATGGTTACCGAAATGTTCAAAGGGTTGGACAAGGTAATTTTCTTCCAAGACGACATTCTCATTTTTGGAGACACCTTGGAGGAACATAACAGTGTCTTACAGAATGTTCTGTGTAGAGTTGTTGATGCTGGTCTCACGTTGCGCCGTGAGAAATGTACATTCTTGGTTAAAGAAGTTGAATATTTAGGTTTCTGTCTCTCTGCAGATGGTATCAGGCCTAAAAATTTTTTATTGGAAGCTATTGAATTAGCCCCCTCCCCAGCTGATAAAGAACAGCTCAGGTCCTTCATGGGACTAATTGAGTTCTACTCTAAATTTGTGAGGGATTTCTCTGCGAAGACTGCTCCCTTAAGGTCTCTGTTGAAAAAGGGAGTAAAATTTTCATGGTCGAGCGAACAAGAGTCTTGCTTCTGTGGCATCAAGTCTGAACTTAGGTCTGCCAATGTCCTTACCCCTTTTGACATTAAGCGGTCTTCTGTCTTAATGGTTGACGCGAGTGGTGTCGGTCTTGGTGCAGTACTTCTTCAGAAATATGCTGGAACTGAGAAAACTATAGCCTTTGCATCTAGACCATTGTCTGCTTCTGAAGTTAACTATTCTGTTATTGAACGAGAAGCTCTTGCAGCTGCATGGGGTGTAAACTATTTTAGAACATATTT